>NC_086098.1:236655573-237855573 GCF_963921235.1 Mobula hypostoma
GGTCCAAAAGAGGTTCACAAGAATCATCCCAGAAATTAAATAATATATGAGGAGCATTTGATGCTCTGGGACAGTACTCGCTGAAGTATAGAAGAATTAGTGGGGGAGGAACCTCATTAAAACCTACCAGATAGTGAAAGGCCTGGATAGAGTGGATGTGGAGAAGATGTTTCCAATAGTGGGAGAGTCTAGGACCAGAGAGCACAGCCTCAGAATAGAAGGGTGTCCCTTTAAAACCCAGATGAGGAGGGATTTCTTTAGCCAGAGGATGGTGAATCTGTGGAATTCATTGCCTCAGATAACTGTAGAGACCAAGCAAAAGAGAAGGGTTGAGAGGGAAAATAAATCAGTCACGATGGAATGATGGGCCAAATGGCCTAATTCTGCCTCGACGTCTTATGGTCTTGTGGAAGACGGTGGTGAGGTGCTGGGCGATGTCCTCCCTGCTCCAAACAAAACATCCCCCTACCCCTCCTCCACCATCGTTCCCAGGGGGTGGAGCTCAGAGACCGATCATTCCCTACAAAGCCACTTCCAGCAGCACCAACGCCACCAACCTTCGTTACACAATAGCATAGCAGTTACTGTAATGCTTTACAGCATCACCAATCGGGGTTCAATTCTGCTGACGTCTGTAAGGAGTTTGTACCTTCTCCCTATGACAGCGTGGGTTTCCTCCGGGTGCTCTGGTTTCCTCCCACATTCCAAAGATGTACGGGTTAGTAGGTTACTTGGGTATAATTAGGCTGCGCAGGTTTGTTGGGCCAGAAGGGCCTGTAACCAGATAATTAAATAAGAATAGGAATAATAAAACAAATCTGTAATCTTATTGGCACTGGAGTTCAGAACCCCCGGGTCCTGAAACCTGGAGACAGTGACAGTGGCAGCGTATACCCTCCTCTGCCAACCCTTTCAATGGAAGGCTCTGCTAACAGTCCGGCCGAGACTGGCAGAGGTCCAGGCTCAAGCAAACTTTCCGCCAACATTTCCCGAACCCGGCAAAGCTTTTACGTCTGGGCAGTGAGCAGGAGTCGGAATGAAAGCTGGCTGGGCCCTGGGGAAGAGGCTGTAATGTATGCTAATGACTGCACCTGCCTGTCCATTACAACAGCCCCAGAGGAGCCCCTCAGCTCCACTTATCGGGGGAGCTAATGCGAGCCTCAGAGTGCGAGGAATTGATCGGGAGGCGTGAGAGGCTGTGTGAACCACTTCACTGCCTCAGCATCCATAAACCTGCCTCAGTCCCTCTCTGGGAATGTGGATCGCCCCGGGACAACACCTCCCATGGGGCTGCAAGGCCCTCCAAGTCTCGCCAGCACATTGTGATGCCCAAAGGCAATGCTGGTCTGGAGACTCCCCACACCAGCTGACCATGAACCCCAGTGTGGTTACCCCGATACTTGGGACATTGGTTGACAGATGCCCACCCACCCAAGGGACTGGTGGCTCTGCTAGGCTGCCATTTCAGAAAGGCAACGGATTAGCCAGTATGTTGGCACAGGAGATGGACAATGGGCTGGTGACTCAAACAGCCAACGAGCTGGAACTGTAGATAGTCATGGATTGGGGTTAGAAATATGGCCAAATGAGCTGAAGGCAATCAGTTGGTAGTTCATTTGACCAATGAGGTGAAGTTCCTGCTGATTGATTGGTAGTTCAGATGACCAATGGGGTGAAGCTTTAGATGGCCAGTTGACCAATGGGGTGAAGCTTAGATGGCCAATTACTGGTAGCTCAGAAGACCAGTTGATTGAAGCTTTAGATGGCCAGTTGATTGGTGATTCAGATGGCCAATGGGGTGAAGCTTTAGCTGGCCAATTGATTGGTAATTCAGATGGCCAATGGGGTGAAGCTTTAGCTGGCTAGCTGATTGGTAATTCAGATAGCCAATGGGTGAAGCTTTAGCTGGCCAGTTGATTGGTAATTCAGATGGCTAATGGGGTGAAGTTTTAGCTGGCCAATTGATTGGTAATTCAGATGGCCAATGGGGTGAAGCTTTAGCTGGCCAGTTGACTGGTAATTCAGATCACCAGCGGGGCTGACGTTTTGCATGCCTCACGTGTTGCCAAACCAGATCCACTCATGTATTTGATAACAACAGTGAACAGTGATGTTGGGAGACAGGAAGGCACAACTCTCCAGGCAGCAGGGAGAACCTTTAATACACTCAGTGCATGCAACAGAAACAAGAAATAACACTCGGCTCAGTCACAGGGCCTCTGGTGGTCCCACCGCCCACCTGCAGTCAGTGTCAGCTGTGTACCAGGCACCACTTGAAAACACAGGCTTGGATATTATGGAGTCAGTGATATTCATGGGGAGATATTCAGGGTGCATATATTAACCGTCCTTATCTACAGTCCAGATCCGCATGCAGTCTGCAACGACAGAGTCCCCTTGTGAGGGGAGACAGACCCCTCCCCTCAGTCGCGCAAAGCGTCCACACAACCGCAGACCTCACTGCAACACGTCAAGGTAAAGCGGCGGCGATCTGACCAGCTGCTGCAGACGGTCGTGGATCTCCTTGATGGACAGCCTCTGCTGTGGGTCTCTGGTCCAGCAGCCCCGCATGATGGCATACACCTCCCGGGGGCAGCCACGTGGGCACTCCAGCACCCGACCCTGCGTGATGCACTCGATGGCCTGTGGAGTACAATGCTGAGGGTTAAACTGGGAATCCGCTCTCCTCAGCCCATCCCTCCCCGCCCTAACGTCCCGACATCCCAACATCCCATCAATGGCCTGCTAGCATTGGTGGGATTGGGGGTTAATGCTGGCAACTAAAAGGGTTCCGCTCTCCCCAGGTTCCTAAGGGTTGTCATGGCTGGGAGGGGTGTGTGGCGGGGATAGGATCCCACTACTTATTAAATGTTCCCAATAGCATGTGTCTCAAATGGCCTCAAGTCTGTCTCCTGGGCTTCATGTGTGGTTTAGCTACTAAGCCCACCGGAATCTTTTCTACTGACAGGGGTAGGTCACTGGCGCCTTAAAACCAGTCACTTCAGTCAGCCGTGGTTGGCAGCTCATCTAGGAGAAGGTTAAACTCTGATTTCAAACCTCCACTGCCTTGTGGCTATACCCACTCATGGGTAAGGTTTAGTAGCTAACCCCGGGGAACTGTCCGGAGCTGGAATCCCTTTGACAGTCCTATGTTGAGTTCAATGCTGACTGAAAACTTCTGGTGCCACACTGCACTGGTCTCTGCCGTTCCTTTGGATTCATCAGCTGCGTGGAGAGGGGGAGCCTGCCGTAGGGGCAACAGTTTGCTCTCCATATCGCACTGCCCTGGCTTGCGTAAAAGATAGGAGGCAACATCCATGGTCGATCCCAATCCACGGAGGCCTCAACAACAGCTCTCCCCACCCTCCAAACCTCTCACAGATGGCATACTGTTATCATACACCCACAGCAGCACAGCACTTTACAGCCCCAGTCACCCTGGTTCAATTCTCGCCACTGTATGTGAGTAGTTTCTCCCCGTGACCGTGAGAGCTTCTTCCAGCTGTAACAATTTCACCCCGAGGCAGTTTTTCCCTCTCGGCAGATGCTGCCTGGCCTACTGGGTTCCTCCAGCGTTCTGTGTGGGCTGCTCTGGATTTCCAGCGTCTGCAGAATCTCATGTTTATGCAGGGGAACTTCCTCTGGTAGCTCAGCAGCCTAGCGGCCTGTGTAATGTTATTACAGCACCAGTAACCCGCGTTCAATTCCGCCACTGACTGTAAGGAGTTTGTACGTTCTCTCTGTGACCATGTCAGTTTCCTCCAGGTGCTCCAGTTTCCTCCACGCTCCAAAGACATATCGACGGGCTTTTAGGATAACTGGTCACACGTGTGTAAGGGCCTGTTACTGTGCTGCACCTCGAAATAAAGATAAATTCCCCGGCAGGTTCTGGGGAATCTGTGATGGCAGATAGGATTCCCTGAGGCACAAAGTAAACCATTGGTGCTAAGGACTTGGCCGGTCAGGCAGTGGGTCTGTGGAGGCTGAGGGACATTGCAGATCGGATCCTGGTTCAGGGCCACCGCCCGGAATATCGACCTGCACAGATGCTGCCTGACACGCTCAGTTCTCGAACCCCATTTCCCGGCGATGGCTGCAGTCTCTCATTAGCTGCCAGTGAGAGAAGTAGCTGAGATAGGAACAGCTATGAGGGATGTGGAGAGAGTTCTTCCCCTTACGCAGCTCCCCCCCCACCCCATCTTCCCTTTCTCTCTGAACTTCTCTCTTTCTCCCACCCCTCCCATTCTCTTTTTCTCCACATCACTCTCACACTCCTCTTTGCCACCTCCTCTCTCTCACCTCCTCTCTCTCCTGCTCCACTCTCTTTACCCCGCCTCCCCCTCTGTGCTCTGCCTCTTTCTCCATCCCTTCGCACCCTACTCCGGGGGGCAGGGGTTGAAAGTAAAAGGGTAGCAGAGTGAGGGGAGGGTGGGGATTGGGTGGTCACTCAGTGAGAGGTGTGGGATGGAAGGTGCAGAAACCCCATCCCACACTGAAAGGGGACAGGGAAGGGCCCTTACCTTCAAGGTGTGTGAGAGGAGACCCGGCTCTACACAGCGAAAACAAGATGGATGGCTCTGTAATCAGGAGAGTGGGGCGGGGGGGGGGGCAGTTCCAGGATTTGGACTCCGGGATTGTGGGAGTACCCGTGGGTGGTGGTGCTCTGGTGACCCCCTTTGGGGGTGGTGTCGGGTTGGGGAGGGGTTGTTAGAGTAACCCAGGCAAGTTTGTAGAGAGCACACCGCAGCCTCTGTGTACCTCTGGGGGAGGGAAGGGGTGTGCACTGTCCGGGACGGTGCCGAGAATCCAAAGATCCTGCATCAGCAGAGAGTGGATCAAACCCCTGGCCACATTAAATCCACAGATTGCAAATCCGATTAAAGGCAGGGAGCTGAAACTGTGCTGAGCACAGCAGAGAGGAACGGTTAATGGAGTCGTTCCCCATCACCAAACCGGGTCAGGTTACACTCTGATTGGCTGCCTGCTGCCTCAGCAACTACCCCCACCTGCAGGAACAGTGGGCAGCAACGCGGAGGGAGGGAGGGAGGAGGGAGAGGGAGAGAGAGAGAGAGAGGAGGGAGAGGGAGATGAGGGAGGGGAGAGCGAGAGAGTGGAGGGAGAGGCAGATGAGGTAGGGGAGAGGGGGATGAGGTAGGAGGGAGAGGGAGATGAGGGAGAGAGGGGAGGGGAAGGAGGGGATGAGGGGAGGGGAAGGAGGGGATGAGGGGAGGGGGAGGAGGGAGAGGGAGGCAGGAGGGAGAGGGGGAAGGGAAGGTGAAGGAGAAGGTGAGGGGGAGGAGGGGGAGGGGAAGATGAGGGGGAAGAGGGTTGGAGGCAGAGAGCGGAAGGGGAGGTGAAGAAGAGGGGAAGGTGAGGGGACAGAGGACGGGGATGGAAGGGGGCAGGATGGGAGGGGAGAGGAGGGACAAGGGTGAGGGGCAGGGAGGCAGGAGGGAGAGGGGATGGCAGGAGGTGTGGGACGAGGGGAGAGGGAGGAGGGGGTGAGGAAGGGAAGGGGAAGGAGGGTGAAGGGGAGGGGAAAGGGGGAGATGAGGCGGGATAGGAAGAGGTGGGAGTTTGAGGAGAAGGAGTGGGAATGTGAGAGGAGTGAGGGGGAAGTGAGAGGGAGGGGAGGTAGGAGTGAAGTGAGAGGAGAGGTAGGAGTGAAGTGAGAGGGGTGAAAAGAGGGAGAGGAGAAGACAAATTGTTAAGCCAAGGGATATTGGGGTCCAAGTCCATAGCTCTCTGAAAGTGGCTACACAGGGTGACAGGGTGGTAAAGAGGGCATATGGCACTGAGTTCAGAAGTCAGGAAATGATGTTAAACCTTTACTAAACTCTAGCTGGGCTGCAACTGGAGTACTGCGTTCACTTCTGGTTGCCCCATTCTAGGAAGGACATCGAGGCTTTGGAGAGGATGCAGAAGAGTTTCACCAGGATGTTGCCTGGATTAATGAGCGATTGGATTAATGTGTTCTCTGGCTGAAGGGAGACCTGTCGGAGGTTTATAAGGTTATGAGAGACATAGGTAGAGTATTCCCGGGATTGATATGTCTAAGAGCAGAGGGCATGCATTTAAGTTCAAAGGAGATGTGTGTGTATGTTTTTCACACAGAATGGTGGGTACATGGAACGTGGAGGTGGGTACGACAGAAACATCAGGAAGCTCTCAATCACACTGATAGGCAGAGAATGGAAGAATATGGGCATTGTGTAGGCAGAAGGGGTTAGTTTAGTTGGGCATTTGATTACAAATCTATTTGGCACAACATTGTGTTCCTGTGCTGGTCTGTGCCCTGTGTTTGATGGTCTGAACGTAAAGCATAGAACAGCACAGACCCTTCAGTTCAGCACAGTGCCGACCTTTTAACCTACTCCAAGATCAATCTAACCCTCCCTCCCTCCCTCATGGCCATCCATTTTTCCTTTATTAATGTGCCTAAGAGTCTCTTCAATGCCCCTAATGTATTTGCCTGTTCTACCATCCCTGGCAGGTCGTTCCACACTCACCACTCTGTGCAAACAATCTACCTCTGACGTGTCTCTTGTACTTTCCTCCAAATACCTTAAAATGATGCCCCCTCATATTAGCCATTCCTGCCCTGGGAAAAAGTCTCTGAGTGTCCACTCGATCTATCCCCAACATCTTGCACATCTTTGTCAAGTCACCTCTCACTTTCCTACGCATCAAGGAGAAAAGTCCTAGCTCGCTCAAACTTTCCTTATAAGCTATGCCCTCCGGTCCAGGCAGCAGCCTGGCAAATCTCCTCTGCAACCTCCCGAAAGCTTCCACATCCTTCCTATAATGAGGCGACCAGAACTGAACACAATTCTCCAAATGCGGTCTAACGAGGGTTTTGTAGAGCAGCAACGTTACCTTTTGAACTCAATCCCATGATTAATGAAGGCCAACACACATACAGGTTCCCAACCATCCTTTCAACTTGCACGGTGACTTTGAGTGATCTACGGATGTGAACCCCAAGATCCCTCTGTTACCCACACTGCCAGGAATCCTGCCAATCACCCTGTATTCTGCCTTCAAATTTGTCTTTCTAAAGAGAATCACATCACACTTTTGAACTCCGTCTGCCACCTGCTCCCATCACCTTGTGTCCTGTAATAGAGTTTCTGTATCCTGTATTCCTGCCCCTCCTGCTGGCCCCAGCGGGCCATGGCGTGGACCCACCTCAGTGTTGGACAGCTGGTACCAAGGCTGCTTGCCATAGGTGAAGATCTCCCACAGCACCACACCGAAGCTCCAGATGTCACTCTCCGCCGTGAACTTGCGGTACATGATGCTCTCGGGGGGCATCCAGCGGATAGGCAGCATGGTGCGACCTCCGACCTGGGCATGAGAGAGTCAAGGGTCAGAGAGCAGGCCTCCTCCCACTTCCCACACAGCCTCACTCCTAACTCACCCAGCACACCTCCCACAACTCCCTCCTCGCTCTCCCACTCCCCTCATTGCCCACTCCGGTGTAAAGGAGGATCCCACGAACAGCCGGGGCTAGGATAGGAGGGTTTCTCAGTTCTACTGACCACAGGGAGCTTGTACACCACCACATCCCATCCATCAGTCACCAATTCAGGACCTAGATCAGTGCTGAGGAGCTGAGTCCTCAGGATGGGACATTTCGGACACCTTCTGCGAGCGTGTGGAGGGAGTTTCATTCTGTGTATGACCCCAGGAGTATGTGGTGGGACAGTGTGGAGGGAGCTTCATTCTGTGTCTGACCCCAGGAGTATGTGATGGGACGGTGTGGAAGGAGCTTCATTCTGTGTCTGACCCCAGGAGTGTGTGATGGGACAGTGTGGAAGGAGCTTCATTCTGTGTATGTCCCCAGGAGAGTGTGGTGGGACCATGTGGAGGGTGCTTCATTCTGTGTCTGACCCCAACAGTGTGTGGTGGGATGGTGTGGAAGGAGCTTCACTCTGTGTCTGACCCCAGGAGTGTGTGATGGGACCATGTGGAGGGGGCATCCTTCTGTGTATGACCCCAGGAGTGAGTGATGGGACGGTGTGGAGGGAGCTTCACTCTGTGTCTGACCCCAAGGAGTATGTGATGGGACAGTGTAGAGCAATCTTCACTCTGTGACTGACCCCAAGGAGTGTATGATGGGAGCGTGTGGAGGGGGCTTCACTCTGTGTCTGACTCCAGGGGTGTGTGATGGGACGGTGTGGAGGGGGCTGCATTCTGTGTCTGACCCCAGGAGTGTGTGGAGGGGGCTTCACTCTGTGTCTGACTCCAGGGGTGTGTGATGGGACGGTGTGGAGGGGGCTGCATTCTGTGTCTGACCCCAGGAGTGTGTGATGGGACTGTGTGGAGGGGGCTTCATTTCTGTGTCTGACCCCAGGAGTGTGTGGTGGGACCGCGTGGAGGGGGCTTCATTCTGTATATGACCCCAGGAGTGTGTGGTGGGACCGCGTGGAGGGGGCTTCATTCTGTATATGACCCCAGGGGTGTGTGGTGGGACGGTGTAGGGAGACCTGTGTAAAAAAACAACGGCAGATGCCAGAAATAGAATCACAAATCTGAAATATAAAGGAGGAAGTGTTGGAATACTCAGCTGGTCAGACAGCAGCTGTGGAGAGAGGAATGGGGTTCTGGTTTCAGGCTTGTGTGTCTCTGTCAAAGGGAGCTGTTCCTGTGGGAATTGAGTGGACGTTCCGGGAACACTCACCCTGTAGTAGTCCGTGCTGTAGATATCCCGGGACATGCCGAAATCCCCAATCTTCACCACCATGCCCTCCCCGACTAGGCAGTTGCGGGTGGCGAGGTCGCGGTGGACAAAGTGTAGCGAGGCGAGGTAGACCATGCCCGCAGCGATTTGCTGGGCGATGTGCAGGAGCTGGGGCATTTTCAACGGTCCCAGTGTCTGCTCGCTGCCACCCACCAGCATCGGGGCGTCGGGACCCTGGCATCTACACAGGGTAGGAGAGGCAGGTGAGGTTGGGGCCCAACCCATCCCTTACTGCCCATATTCCCCAGGGTTTGCAGTCAAACTCCTCCCATAACCAGTCCACCATCATGAGGGCCATGGTAGCACTGTGGCTACTGCAGCCTGGGGCTTCACAGTTCAGAGATCAATTCCGGCATCGTCTGTACCTTCTCCCCAAGGCCAGGTGGGTTTCCTCCGGGTTTGGTTTTCTCCCACACTCCAAAGGTGTACCGGTTAGTTGGTTAATTGGTCGTTGTAAATTGTCCCGCGATTAGGCTAGTGTTAAATCGGTGGGTTGCTGGGCAGCACAGGTTGTTGGCCTGTTCCGCACTGTATCTCTAAATAAATTCAACAAAATGTAACCCCCTTCCTTATCCCAACTATGATACCCTTTGTCCATCCTCATAATCCTTCACCATCGCAACTGCACATCCAAACCTAGCAACCCCTCTCCATCCTCCACCCCCTCCCAGAGAAGCTCATCAGGTCTATGTGAGCCCCTCCCCATAATGCTGCCCCTTCATAACCCCTTCCCTATGCCCATAATTGCTCCCCAATCTACCCATCCTCCCTCTATCTCTGTAAACACCGTAAACCCATCTAGCAACTAAACCCCTCCCTGTCTCTGCAACCGCATCTGGCCCCCACACGCCTCCCTCCAAACTATCCCCTCTACCCTCTGCCCTCTGCCTGGGGACAGCGCGCTGCCAGCTGTGACTCTCCAGCAAGGGTGGATGTTCCTCATACAACAGGGAAAGTGAAGATTTAAGTAACAAAGCTTTTGTGTGTAACTGTTGCTGTTGTGTTTGATGTTTCCTTATGTGGTTGCTGTTTTGTGCATGCTTGTTTGTTGCTGTGGGCGCTGTATCATGGAAGCCTGCCAGTCAGACGTCTTGTCTCATGCGGAGCTTGGCATTAGGCCTCGAGTTTCTGCAGCCGCCGTCCCTGGGGGGGCCCCTCGAACTTCGTGTTTATTGCTGTGGAGACTTGCTCCCCAATCTGAATCCTCTCCCAGTTGATATCCCTGATGGCTGGACAGGAGGGGACTGTCCTGTCCAGTCCACTCTGTCTCACCGTCTCACCCTAACCACAGGCTCGAGGGGACAGGCTGTTAGTCAGCTGAGTTACCCAGACGTGCTGTCCCAATTGAAACGCTCTTCCCATGTTCTGTATTTTGGGATTTATCCCAGTGTTTATGGTCCCAGAGGGTCACAGAAACAGGCCCTTTGTTCTTTAGAGTCCATGTCTGTCATCACTACCCACTTCTACTGATCCCATCGACTACAACTCAGTCCGTACTCTTCTCTGCCTCGGACATCCCAAAGAGTTGTGGACACAGCTCAGCGCCTCAGAACCAGCCTCCCCTCCATCGACTCTGTCTACACCTCACTGCGTCAGTAAAGTAGCCAGTCTACTCAAAGACCCCACCCACTCTGTATGTTCTTTCTTCAGCCCTCTCAATGGACAAAAGCCTGAAAGCACATACCACAGGATTAAGGACAGCTTCCATCCCACTGTTATAAGACTATTGATTGGACCTCTTGGCCACACAATTTACCTGTTATGATCTTGCACTTTATGGTTTACCTGCATTGCACTTTTTCGGTACACTCGATTCTGCATTGTAATTGTTTTCCTTGTGCTGCTTCAATGCACTGTGTAATGATTTGACCTGTATGAACAGCATGCAAGACACTGTACAGCTGACAATAATAAATTAATACCATTAACTCTTAAATGATGTGAGTCTCCACCTCTACCACCGCCTTGGGCAGTGTATTCCAGTTAACCCCCATTCCGCCCCCCTCCCCGGGAGAGGACAACCCCCTGGACCCCTCTGACCTCCAACTGTTCAATCTAAACTCGTGCCAGCAGTTCGCTCTGTGGGGAAGCATTTTCCACCATCCACACTATCAACACCCCGCGCTCTTTCTTTATTTGGAGATACAATGCAGAACAGGCCCCTCCAGTCCAA
The DNA here is from genome assembly GCF_963921235.1 of Mobula hypostoma. Lineage (NCBI taxonomy): Eukaryota > Metazoa > Chordata > Chondrichthyes > Myliobatiformes > Myliobatidae > Mobula > Mobula hypostoma. Next base: position 236,666,490 of record NC_086098.1, read on the forward strand.
CGAGCCGTGCTGCCCAGCAACCCAAGCCTAATCAAAGAACAACCTGCAATGACCAATTAACCTACTAATTGGTCCATCTCTGGACTGTGGGAGGAAACAGGAACACCTGGAGGAAACCCACACGCACATGGGAAGGAACTTCACAAACTTGTTTCCAGAGGACACTGGAACTGAACTCTGAACCCCGATACCCCGAGCTGTAATAACGTCGCACTAACCACTACGTTATCATGGTGCCCCTCTTTAAACACCTCTGCTCTCCCGATCTCTCACACTTGTATGTGTCCTGTCCCCTCCCAAAGCCCCTCTCCCTTCTGACCCGTCCCCCTTCTCGGCCTCCCATCTGGGGATCCTGTGGTGGGTGACTCATGCTGCCACCCCAAGGTCCTTGGCCCTATTGGCAAAGCAGGGCTGGGGGGGGGGGGAGGGTGTGATGGGACACTCCCCACTTTCCTGGGGAAAGTACGGCTGCAAAAACTCTCACACCGTCTAGGACAGAGCAGCCCACCCACCACCCCTGAGCATCCCCTCCCTCCACCACAGTGGCCGCAGAGTACACCGTCTACAGAACGCACTGTGGTTGCTCAGCTGGACTACTCTGAGAGCTCCTCGCCAACCCGCACCTTCTCCTATCTAAACAAGATCAGGGAACGCCCCTGTCCGCAGGTTCCTCTCCAGGGCACCTTTGCTTTGTGAGTATCACCAAGCCTTCGCACGACTCCGAATCCTGGAACAGACCTCAGCCACATGGACTGTGGCGGATCAAGGAGGCAGCTAATCATGCCCCTCCTCATCCCCCAGCACCTCCCCAAGGTAATCAGGGGTGGGCCATCAGTCGCTCTCGATTTGTCGGCCTGTCTCTGTCTGTACGTCTGTCTGACCTGTCTGTCTCACATGTATCTGCCAGTCTGTACCTGAATGTCTGCCTATCTTTTGCCTGTCTGTAATGTCTGTCTCTATCTGTCCATCTCAGTTCTCTACCATCTCAGTCTACCTGCGTCTCTCTGTTATTGTCAGTCTATCCCTGACCCTGAGGTGTGGGGGGGGGGAATGAGGGGATGGTGCCCAGGTGCCCAGTGCCCCAGCCCACCATCCCCTGTCCGGAGACGGGTGTACTTACCGCAGGAAGCGGTTGAGATCTCCGTGCTTCATGTACTCAAAGACCATGAGGAGGGGCTCGCCCTGCGTGCACACCCCGTGGAAGGTGACGATGTGCTGGTGCTGCAGCAAGGTCAGTAGCTCGGCCTCTCGCTGGAAGTCTGTCCGTGCGCTCTCCGTCGCCTCCTTCAGAGCCTGCAGGCACAGGGCAGTCCGTCATCCCGGGACTGGGATATGGTACAGGGCAGCCCAACACTCCGTTCACCAAACACCATGACACGGCACACGCAGGCAAACAGTGAGAGTGAGGGCGAGACACAGTGAGAGAGAGAGCGCAAGACATGGTGAGAGAGGGGACGAGACATGGTGAGGGAGAGAGAGAGTGAGACACAGTGAGAGAGAGAGAGAGAGAGAGGGTGAGAGAGAGAGATCGAGACTTGGTGAGAGAGAGAGAGAGAGAGAGAGAGAGAGAGAGAGTGAGAGACACACACAGTGAGAGAGAGAGGACGAGACACGGTGAGAGACATGGTGAGAGAGAGAGAGAGGCTGAGACATGGTGAGAGAGAGAGGGTGAGACACAGTGGCAGACAGTGTGAGATACAGTGAGAGAGAGGGTGAGACCTAGTGCGAGAATGAGCGAGACATGTGACAGAGAGAGGGCAAGACACGGTGAGAGAGAGAGGGCAAGACACGGTGAGAGAGAGAGAGAGAGAGACATGGTGAGAGAGAGAGAGAGGGTGAGACATGGTGAGAAAGAGGGGCTGAGACACGGTGAGAGACAGTGTGAGATACAGTGAGAGAGAGGGTGAGACCTGGTGGGAGAGAGAGAATGAGACACAGCGAGAGAGAGAGGGCGAGACACAGCGAGAGAGGGTGAGACACGGCGAGAGGGATGGCGAGAAGGTGACGGGGAGAGAGAGAGAAGGTGAGACATGGTGAGAGAGAGGGTGAGACACGGAGAGAGAGACATGGTGAGAGAGAGAGAGAGAGAGGCTGAGACATGGTGAGAGAGAGAGTGTGAGACACAGTGGCAGACAGTGTGAGATACAGTGAGAGAGAGGGTGAGACCTAGTGCGAGAATGAGCGAGACATGTGACAGAGAGAGGGCAAGACACGGTGAGAGAGAGAGGGCAAGACACGGTGAGAGAGAGAGAGAGAGAGAAGAGAGAGAGACATGGTGAGAGAGAGAGAGAGGCTGAGACATGGTGTGAGAGAGAGAGGGTGAGACACAGTGGCAGACAGTGTGAGATACAGTGAGAGAGAGGGTGAGACCTAGTGCGAGAATGACCAAGACATGTGACAGAGAGAGGGCAAGACACGGTGAGAGAGAGAGGGCAAGACACGGTGAGAGAGAGAGGGCAAGACACGGTGTGAGAGAGAGAGAGAGAGAGAGAGACATAGTGAGAGAGAGAGAGACGGTGAGACATGGTGAGAAAGAGGGGCCGAGACACGGTGAGAGACAGTGTGAGATACAGTGAGAGAGAGGGTGAGACCTGGTGGGAGAGAAAGAATGAGACACAGCGAGAGAGAGAGGGCGAGACACAGCGAGAGAGGGTGAGACACGGCGAGAGGGATGGCGAGAAGGTGACGGGGAGAGAGAGAGAAGGTGAGACATGGTGAGAGAGAGGGTGAGACACGGAGAGAGAGACATGGTGAGAGAGAGAGAGAGAGAGGCTGAGACATGGTGAGAGAGAGAGTGTGAGACACAGTGGCAGACAGTGTGAGATACAGTGAGAGAGAGGGTGAGACCTAGTGCGAGAATGAGCGAGACATGTGACAGAGAGAGGGCAAGACACGGTGAGAGAGAGAGGGCAAGACACGGTGAGAGAGAGAGAGAGAGAAGAGAGAGAGACATGGTGAGAGAGAGAGAGAGGCTGAGACATGGTGTGAGAGAGAGAGGGTGAGACACAGTGGCAGACAGTGTGAGATACAGTGAGAGAGAGGGTGAGACCTAGTGCGAGAATGAGCGAGACATGTGACAGAGAGAGGGCAAGACACGGTGAGAGAGAGAGGGCAAGACACGGTGAGAGAGAGAGAGAGAGAAGAGAGAGAGACATGGTGAGAGAGAGAGAGAGGCTGAGACATGGTGTGAGAGAGAGAGGGTGAGACACAGTGGCAGACAGTGTGAGATACAGTGAGAGAGAGGGTGAGACCTAGTGCGAGAATGACCAAGACATGTGACAGAGAGAGGGCAAGACACGGTGAGAGAGAGAGGGCAAGACACGGTGAGAGAGAGAGGGCAAGACACGGTGTGAGAGAGAGAGAAAGAGAGAGAGACATAGTGAGAGAGAGAGAGACGGTGAGACATGGTGAGAAAGAGGGGCTGAGACACGGTGAGAGACAGTGTGAGATACAGTGAGAGAGAGGGTGAGACCTGGTGGGAGAGAAAGAATGAGACACAGCGAGAGAGAGAGGGCGAGACACAGCGAGAGAGGGTGAGACACGGCGAGAGGGATGGCGAGAAGGTGACGGGGAGAGAGAGAGAAGGTGAGACATGGTGAGAGGGAGGGTGAGACACAGCAAGAGAGAGGGCGGGACACAGTGAGAGTGTCAGGGTGAGACATGGTGAGAGGGATGGCGAGAAGGTGACAGGGAGAGAGAGAGATGGTGAGAGAGAGACACACAGAGATGGGGAGAGTGAGAGATGGAGAGAGAGAGAGGGAGAGGGAGAGAGACGGCGAAATAGGGGAAGACTGAGACACTGTACGGGTGACATTAATAAATGAATATCAATAACTCCTCAATGATGTGAGTCTCCACCTCTACCACCGCCTTGGGCTGTGTATTCCAGATAACCCCCACTCCACCCCCTCCCCGTTGGACCCCTCTGACCTCCAACTGTTCAATCTAAACTCGTGCCGGCAGTTCGCTCTGTGGGGAAGCATTTTCCACCATCCACACTATCAACACCCCACGCTCTTTTTTTATTTGGAGATACAATGCAGAACAGGCCCCTCCAGTCCAATGAGCCTAATCAAAGAACAACCTACAATGACCAATTAACCTACTAACCGATCCATCTCTGGACTGTGGGAGGAAACAGGAGCACCTGGAGGAAGCCCACACGCACACGGGAAGGAACTTCACAAACTTGCTTCCAGAGGACGCTGGAACTGAACTCTGAACTCCAACGCCCTGAGCCGTAACAGTGTCACATTAACCACTAGAGAGAGATGCACAGAGATGAGAGAGAGACAGAGACAGAGACAGAGAAATGTTGTGAGAGAGGGAGGGAGATTGATGGCGCAAGAGAGAGACGGCAAAAGAGAGGGAGACTGAGACAGTGAAAGAGAGACGCAGAGAGATGGCAAGAGAAAGTGACAGAGAGAGAGACACACACAGGATGAAACAGAGAGAAACACACACAAAAGGAGAGAAGGAGAGAGACACACAGATAGACAGAGAAACAGTGAGGGAGATAGAGAGATGGAGAGACACAGAGAGAAAGACACACACACACACACACACACACACACACACAGGGATAGAGACAGAGAGATAGTGAAAAAGAGCAAGAGAGATGCTGAGAGAGAATAAGAGAGACAGCGAGAGAGGTGCTGAGAGAGAGAAAGAGAGAGTCAGATAGACAGGAGGGCACAGACAGAGAGATAATGACATTCAATACAGAGACAAAAACACACACACTCAAACATACAGATATGCACAAAGTCACACACACACAGATACACACTTCTCCCTGACCCGTTTTCTTCACAATCTACAACTTGTCCATTCTCTACACATCTGTATTTGCTTCACCTTTCCTTCCCTGAGAACAACCTACTCCATTCCTCTGTCTCTCCCTCACTGTCCCCTCTCACCATCTATCTCCCTGCCTCATTCACTCACTCTCACTGCTTCACTCTTCCTCATACACGATCCTCCCTCACTCTCCTTTCCTCTCATGCATCTTCCCTTCCCTCCCTCAAATGCTCCCTCTGTCCCTCCCTCTCATTTTCCAAACCCCTGCCCCTTTCTCTCACCCTCTTTCCATGTTCACTCCCTCCCTCTCACCCACCCTTCCTGCCCTCTCCCAACCTCTCCTCTGAATGAGCTGATCCTTACCTTGACCGCCACCAGCATCGGTTCCTCCCCGTCCCTGTGTTTCTCCCACTCTGCCAGAAACACCTTGCCAAAGGCTCCTTCCCCGAGCTCCCACTTCAGACTGATGTCCCTCCGGATGATGTGGTGCACGGCTGGAACAGGAGAGGCGTCCCATCTGGTGTCAGGCCAACGTACCCAGAGAATGTAACGAGAAATCCAGCCCGAACACTTACCGCTCCTCGCTGTGGCTCCCGCAGCATGGCGCTCCACCCCTCCTATGGCGCAGCACCCCCTCCTCGCGCCCATCCTTTCATCCAGCATTCTCCTTGCCACCCATCCCGCAACGCGGTGCTCCCTCCTCACAGTGCGCCGATCACTTCTGACCACCCCTCCCACAGTGGCTGATCCTTTCTCACCGCCCCTCCTACAACACAGAGCACCCTCACTATCCCTCCCATGACATGGAGCTCCCTCGCTACCTCTCCCGCAGTGCAGCACTCCCTCATTCGCTGCACCCACAGTGCAGAGATCCCTCTTTGTCCCTCCGGCAGCGTGGCGCTCCCTCACCAGGGTCGTGATCCTTCAGGAAGGAGCGGGACTCCCAGAAGTACTGTGGGTTCTGGATGGCATGGCTCTTTGCCTCCTGTTGGTCGTGGGGCAGTGGGCTGGCACTGATGCCCAAGTTCAGGAAGTGCAGCGAAACCCCGGCCTCCTCCTCTGCTCCCAGCATCTTTGCCTCCCCTAAGAAGGGACAATGGAAGGGAGTGAGGGAGGGTCTGAGCCCGTCTACTGACCCTTCCCTGGGGAATACCCACCTCCTCCACTCCCACCCTCCATCTCACTCACACACCCCCCTTGCCTCCCCCATTCTCCTTCCTCCCTCAAATGTTCTCTCCCCTAACTCCACTATTCTAATCCCCACCATATCTCCCTTCATCCATCCTCACCTTGTCACCTTTCTCACCTCATCCTTCCCCTACATCTCCCTCACCTCCTACTTCCCTGTCACTCCCTTTCCCACACCACTCCACCTCTCCTTGTTCCTTCTGCATCCACTCCTCTTGCACCCCTCCCCTCCTCCTCCATTGCCTCCCTCCTCCTCTCCCTTCCCTCTCACATCTGCTCTCAGCCTCCCCCCTGCTCTTCCATTCGCTACCCTCCTACCATCCATCCTTCCCTCCACCCCTTCCCTCCCACTCCCTCCCTCTCCATATGCACCCTTCCCCTTTCATCTGCATTCTCTCCTTGCTTGTTCCCCTCCCTCCCCCCACAGGGTGGGGTCTCCGGCTGTGTGCTTACGGTTGTGATGCAGCTTGCTGTCAGCGCGGACTCGGTGAATTGCGGTCAGCACCAGCATCAGGAAGAGCGAGGCCAGGACAGCCAGTCCCACTGGCACCCACACCTGTGGGTAGGACACATAGATACAGAGGGTGAGGACTCTTCCACCCAATCCACCCCTCTCCCTCACTTCCTGAGGCTGGCAGGGGCAAGAGGTGGGACAATGGGCTGAATCCTCTCCTAACGTTAGGAGGTCACACGGCATGGAAACAGGCTGTCCAATGCCAACCACGGTGCCCATCTGAATGTTCCCACTTGCCAGTGTTTGGCTAAACCTTTCATACCCATGAATTTGTCTAAGAACCTCAAAGGTTAAAGATTGGTTTTATCACATCATAATCAGAAACACAATCATTTTATTGCCAGTATGCGAAACATGCCAGAATTGATTGTGGTTCGGTGCCAAACATCATAAAACACAGAACATTATCACAACAGACAACACAATAGCAGCAACAATTTATAAGACAATAGAGCAAAAGGGTGTAAGCAATCAACAATTAGTGCAGAGGTCAATCATCAAACTTAAATAAATGTGAACATATGAACAGAATAAATAATTATCAACAGAACAAGGAGAACAGGAAAGACCGTTTAACGGATGATGTGCAGAGACAGTTTGGGAATTACACTCAAGTGAGTTTTGTTGAGAAGCTGGATAGCTACAGGAAAGAAGCTTCAGTAATGCCGCGTAGTCCTGGTGGTGGTGGACTCGCAGTGTTTCCCTGATGGCAATTTTTTTTAGGTGACTGCTAGGCTGGTTGGAGTCAGCAGCCATGTTTTTTTTTAAGCTCTTTTCTTCGCTCTGGCGATGAACAGGTTTTTTTTAACGTTGGTAGCTGACAGCCAATGACTCTCTGTGCTGAGTGAACCACTCACTGAAACCTGGTCTTGGAGAGGGAAGAGGCGGCAGGGAACCTTACCGGTGATAGCGGGGTGGTCACAACACTCTCAATGCTCGCTGAGTGAAAACTCATCAGCATGCGCCCTGAGATACAAAGTTTCCTCATGTGCAGTAGGGAGAATAATCTTAGCTGGGCTTTCCTAATGATCAGCATAACGTACTTGTCCCATTTCCATGTATTGGCAAGAGTAGTCCCCAGGAATTTGAATGGGATGACCACAGACACAGCCTGACCATTAATTTCCAAGGGGACGGGCAGGTAGGGGATTTCAGCAGAAGTGACCCCTCATTTCTATAGTCTTGATAGCATTAAGCTCCAAGCTGTTGCAAGCACATGCGGCAAAGCAGCCTACCTCTCTTTGATAGCAGGTCACATCACTATTAGAGGTGAGACCACTCACAACACGCTGGAGGAACTCAGCAAGTTGGGCAGCATCCGTGGAAAAGATCGGTCGACGTTTCGGGCCGGAACCCTTCGTCAGATGCTGCCCGACCTGCTAAATTCCTCCAGCGTGTTGTGAGTGTTGCTTTGACCCCAGCATCTGCAGATTATTTTGTGTTTAGAGATGAGACCAACTAGTTGTGTCATCTACTTAAGGACTTTAATAGATTTGTCTGTGGAGGTACAGTCATTTGTATAAAGTGAGAACAAAAAAGTGAAAGAACCTGTGGAGATCCTGTGCTTATAGACATTGGACTGGGCAAGTAGGAGCCCAGCCTTACAAACTGCTTCCTTCCAACAGGAAGTTCATAATCCCCTGACTATAGGGTAAAGCTAGCTGGGTAAGCTTGCTGTGGAGCAACTACAGAACAATTGTGTTGAAGACAGAGATAAAATCCACAAATAAGATCCTCACATAGGTAGAAACATAGAAAACATACAGTGCAATACAGGCCCTTCGGCCCATAAAGCTGGGCCGAACATGTTCCTGCTTTAGAACTACCTAGGCTTTATCCATAGCCCTCTATTTTTCTAAGCTCCATGTAGCCATCCAGGAGGCTCTTAACAGACCCTATTGTTTCCATCGCCGCCGGCAGCCCATTCCACGCACTCACCACTCTCTGTGTAAAAAACTTACCCCTGACATCTCTGTACCTGCTTCCAAACACCTTAAAACTACGCCCTATCGTGCTAGCCATTTCAGCCCTGGGGAAAAGCCTCTGACTATCCACACAATCAATGCCTCTCATTATCTTGTACACCTCTATCAGGTCACCTCTCATCCTCCATCACTCCAAGGAGAAAAGGCCGAGTTCACTCAACCTATTCTCATAAGGCATGCTCCCAATTCCAGGCAACATCCTTGAAAATCTCCTCTGCACCCTTTCTATGGTTTCCACGTCCTTCCTGTAGTGAGGCGACCAGAACTGAGCACAATACTCCAAGTGGGGTCTGACCAGGGTCCTATATAGCTGCAACATTACCTCTTGGCTCTCAAACTCAATCCCACAGTCATAATCCCCTGACAGAGTCAACCTGCATAGCAGCTTTGAGTGTCCTATGGACTTGGACCGCAAGATCCCTCTGATCCTCCACACTGCCAAGAGTCTTACAATTACTGCTATATTCTGCCATCATATTTGACCTACCAGAATGAACCACTTCACACTTATCTGGATTGAACTCCATCTGCCTCTTCTCAGCCCAGTTTTGCATCCTATCAATGTCCCATTGTAACCTCTGACAGCCCTCCACACTATCCACAACACCCCCAACCGTTGTGTCATCAGCAAATTTACTAACCCATCCCTTCACTTCCTCATCCAGGTTATTTATAAAAATCACAAAGAGTAAGGGGGTCCCAGAACAGATCCCTGAGGCACACCACTGGTCACAGGCCTCCATGCAGAATATGATCCGTCTGCAACCACTCTTTGCCTTCTGTGGGCAAGCCAGTTCTGGATCCACAAAGCAATGTCCCCTTGGATCCTATGCCTCCTTACTTTCTCAATAAACCTTGCATGGGGGACCTTTTCAACTGCCTTGCTAAAATCCATATACACTACACCTACGGCTCTACCTTCATCAACGTGCTTAGTCACATCCTCAAAATATTCAATCAGGCTTTTAAGGCACGACCTGCCTTTGACAAAGACATGCTGACTATTCCTGATCATATTATGCCTCTCCAAATGATCATTAATCCTGCCTCTCAGGATCTTCTCCATCAACTTAGCAACCACTGAAGGAAGACTCACTGGTCTATAATTTCCTGGGCTGTCTCTACTCCCTTTCTTGAATAAAGGAACAACATCCACAACCCTCCAATCCTCCGGAACCTCTCCCATCCTCATTGACGATGCAGCGATCACTGCCAGAGGCTCAGCAATCTCCTCCCTCATTTCACACATTAGCCTGAGGTACATCCCGTCTGGTCCCAGTGACTTATCCAACTTGATGCTTTCCAAAAGCTCCAGCACCTCCCCTTCCTTGATATTGACATGCTCAAGCTTTTCAGTCCACTGCAAGTCATCCCTACAATCGCCAAGACCCTTTTCCATAGTGAATACTGAAGCAAAGTATTCATTAAGTACCTCTGCTATTTCTTCCGGTTCCATACACACTTTTGCACTGTCACACTTGACTGGTCACATTCTCTAATATCTTATCCTCTTGCTCTTCACATACTTGTAGAATGCCTTGGGGTTTCCCTGAATCCTGTCGGCCAAGGCCTTCTCATGGCCCTTTCTGGCTCTCCTAATTTCATTCTTAAGCTCCTTCCTGCTAGACTTATAATCTTCTAAATTCCTATCATTACCTAGTTTTTTTTTTGAACCTTTTGTAAGCTCTTCTTTTCTTCTTGACTAGATTTACAACAGTCTTTGTACACCACGGATCTTGTACCCTACCATCCTTTCCATGTCACATTGGAACCTGCCTACTCAGAACCCCATGCAAATATCCCCTGAACATTTGCCACATTTCTTCTGTACGTTTCCCTGAGAGCATCTGTTTCCAATTTATGCTTCCAAGTTCCTGCCTGATAGCCTCATATTTCCCCTTACTCCAATTAAATGTTTCCCTAAGTTGTCTGTTCCTATCCCTCCCCAATGCTATGGTAAAGGAGATAGAATTGTGACCACTATCTCCATCATGCCCTCCCACTGAGAGATCTGACACCTGACCAGGTTCATTTCCCAATACCAGATCCTCTCCTCTTGTACGTTTATCTACACATTGTGTCAAGAAACCTTCCTGAACACACCTAACAAACTCTACCCCATCTAAACACCTCACTCTAGGGAGATGCCAATCAATATTTGGGAAATTAAAATCTCCCATCACAACAACCCTGTTATTATTACTCCTTTCCAGAATCTGTCTTCCTATCTGCTAATCAATGTTCCTGTTACTATTGGGTGGTCTATAAAAAACACCTAGTAGAGTTATAGACCCCTTCCTATTCCTAACTTCCACCCACAGAGACTCCATAGACAACCCCTCCATGACTTCCTCCCTACAGCTGTGACATTATCTCCGATCAACAGTGCCACGCCCCCACCTCTTTTGCCTCCCTCCCTATCCTTTCTGAAACATCTAAAGCCTGGCACTTGAAGTAGCCATTCCTGCCCCTGCACCATCCAAGTCTCTGTAATGGCCACAACATCATAGCTCCAAGTGTTGATCCACACTCTAAGCTCATCCACTTTATTCATAATACTTCTTGCATTAAAATAGACACATCTCAAACTATTGGTCTGAGCGCGTCCCTTCTCTATCACCCGCCTATCCTCCCTCTGACACCGTCTCCAAGCTTTCTCTATTTGCGAGCCAACCTCCCTTTCCTCTGTCACTTCATTTCAGTTCCCACCCCCCAGCAATTCTAGTTTAAACTTTCCCCAGTAGCCTTAGCAAACCTTCCCGCCAGGATATTGGTCCCCCTCAGATTCAAATACAACCTGTCCTTTTTGTGTAGGTCACACCAGCCCCTGAAGATGTCCCAATGATCCAGAAATGTGAATCCCTGCCCTCGCTCCAATCCTTCAGCCATGCATTTATCCTCCACCTCATTCTGTTCCTATACTCACTGCCACATGGCACAGGCAGTAATCCCGAGATGCCACTATGTACCACGACCTCTGGCTGTGATGCAATCAGAAACATCTTGGACCCTGGCACCTGGGAGGCAAACTACAATCTGCGTTTTTTTTCCTGCATCCACAAAATCGCCTGTCTGACCCCCTAACCATCGAGTCCCCTATCACTGCTGCCATCCTCTTCCTTTCCCTGCCCTTCTGAGCCACAGGGCCAGACTCTGTGCCAGAGGCACAGCCACTGTTGCTTCCCCGAGGCAGGCCGTCCCCCCCCAACAGTACTCAAGCAGGAATACTTATTGTTAAGGGGGACAGCCACTGGGGTACTCTCTAGCACCTGCTTCCTGCCCTTCTCTCTCCTGACTGTTACCCACTTCTCTGCCTCCTGTGGTCCAGGGGTGACTACGTGCTTATAGCTCCTCTCTATCACCTCCTCCCTCTCCCTGACCAGACGAAGGTCATTGAGCTGCAGCTCCAGTTCCTTAACACCGTCTCTAAGGAGCTGCAGCTCGACACCTGGTGCAGATGTGGTTGTCTGGGAGGCCGTGAGTCTCCAGGACCTCCCACATCTGACACCGAGCACAGAAAACCGGCCTCACACACATACTTTCTGTCTTTATTTTAAACAGATAACCTACCTGGCCTCGACTCCTTATTGCCTAAGTGCCGTTGAGCCAAAACTTACCGACTCTGTCTCCCACTACTCTGTCGCCCTTTGGGGAAGTCCAAATATTTAAGAATGTAATAAAGGCTCAAGTTAACGCATCCTTAACTGAACAATTTGCTCCATAAGCAAACTATAGCAGGTCAAGAAGAGGATCAGTAATGGACTTAGGGTAGGCTAATATCAGACGTTCAAAGATTTTATAACTACTGAAGTCAGACCAACCGACCTATAATCATTACGTTTATTGATCTTGTCTTTCTTGGGAACTGGAATGATTGTAGCAACTTTAAAGCAGTCTGGAACCCTGCATAATTGCGGGGAGGTGTTAAATATCTCAGTGAAGACGGGCTAGCTGATCCACATGGTGCTTCAGCATATCAGGTGAGACAGCATCAGAGTCTGCAGCTTTCTTAATGTTCTGTTTTCCAAATAGTTTGTGGAGGTCATCTGGCTTCACAGAAAGTATAGGGTGGGATGCAGGGACTGGGTTCAAAGTTGAAAGTAAATTTATTATCAAAATACATATATGTCACCATATACAACCCTGGCATTCATTTTCTTGTAGGTCTACTCAATAAATCTATAGAATAACAACCATAACAGAATCAATGAAAGACAGCCTAACTAGTGTATTCAACCAGAGGGTAGAAGACAACAAACTGAGCAAATACAGAAGAAGAAATGATAATAATGAATGAATAAGCAATAAATATCGAGAACATAAGATGAAGATTCCTTGTAAGTGAGTCCATTGGTTGTGGCAACATTTCAATGTAGGGGCAAGTGAAGTTGAGTGAAGTTACCTCTTTTGGTTCAAGAGCCTGATGGCTGAGGGGTAGTAGCTGTTCCTGAACCTGGTGGTGTGAGTCCTGAGGACCCTGTACCTTCTTCCTGATGGCAGCAGTGATGAGAGCATGCCCTAGGTTGTGGGAGTCCTTGATGATAGATGATGCTTTCCTATGGAGGCATTTCATGTAGATGTGTTCAATGGTTGGGAGAGTTAGTGATGGTTTCTCCATGATTTAAAAGTCAAGGTGAGCATGGAAGACATTGAGCTAATCTGAGAGGCGAAGCCTTGCTGTCACCTATGTCGCTTGATATAACTTTATAAGAGATGATAGTATTAAGCCCTGCCCAACTGTCGAGCATCCTTCATTAATTCAAGTTTGGTCCAGAATTGTCACTTTGCCCATGAAATGGCTTTCCTGAGGTCACATCCGTACCTCTGGTAACTTTTTTGATCACCAGACTAGAATGGGCGATATTGGAGTGGCTGTGAAAGGGAGAGGGGACTGATCATAAAGAAGATAGGGGCAGGAGGCCGGGTAGGGGCTCAGCATATCAGGATCAGAGGAAGTGAGGAGAGATAGATGTTGGTTGTCCTTATCAAACCGGCAATAAAACTGATTGAGCTGATTATCTGAGGTAGGGAAGCACCAACATAGCATGCTCACAAATTGCCAAGACTAACCCATATGTCTTTGGAATGTGGGAGGAAACTGGAACACCCAGAGGAAACCCACATAGTGATGGGGAGAATGTACAAACTCCTTACAGAAGGCAGCAGGAATTGAACACCATTTTAAATGTTGTTATTGTGCTTGCCTCAACCACTTCCTCTGGCAGCTTGCTCTACATATTCACCTCCCTTTGGGTGAATACATTGCCCCTCCGGTTCCTGTTTCCCCTCTCACCCTAATGTCCTTTAGTTTTTTTATTCACCAACCTGGGGAAAAAGCTGTGACCATTCACTCTGCCTATGCTCCTCATAATGTTCTACACCTCTGTAAGATCACTTCTCGGTCTCCTACGACGTCAGGGTGGTCCATGAATCCATGAACACTACCTCACCATTTAGTTCTCTTTGTGTACTACTTATCCATTTTTAATATATTCTGAGCTGATTTCTATGGATGTACAGTGGAGAGCATTCTGACTGGTTGCATCACTGTATGGTTGGCGGGGGGGCACTACACAGGTCTGGAAAAAGCTGCAGATAGTTGCAAACTCAGCCAGCTCCATCACGGGCACTGGCCTCTCCGCTATAGAGGGCATCTTCAAAAGGCCTCAAGAAGGTGGCATCCATCATGAATAACCCTCACCATTTCGGACATACCCTCTTCTCATTGCTACCATCAGGGAGAAGGTACAGGAGTCTGGACACACACACTCAACCGTTTCAGGAACATCTTCTCCCCCTCCGCATCAGATTTCTGAAAGGCCCATGAACCCATGAACATCACCTCACTGCTCTGCTTTCTTTTTGCAAATGTATATTTTATATATTCTTATTGTAATGTATAGCAATTTTATACAACAGTGTCCTGCTGCCACAACACAATAAATATCATGTCAGTGAAAATAAACCTGACATATGTTCTGTTTACTTATTTTGTAATTTATCATGATTTTATGTCTCTGACTGTACTGTTGCTGCAAAACAACAAATTTCACATCATATACATCAGTGAAAATAAAGCTAATTGGGTTTATTGTCAGTGACGTAGATGACTTTGCAACCTGATGGTCAGGAATGTGACAGAACACATCCCACTAGCCTGGAGGAGTGCAGTTCCAATAACTCCCATCTGATTAGTAGTCCACCCATCCCTGCTGAACACCCTCCACCACCAACACACAGCGGCCGCAGTGTGCACCGCCTACACAAAGCACTGCAGTAACTCACCCAACCCTTCTCCAGCCCAGCACCCCGCCCACTCAGACAGACCAACGGAGCACCACCAACTGCAGGCTCCCCTCCCCTCTCTGCAGTGAGGCCATGTGTTTGGGGGGAAGGGTAAGCAATGATCGAGGCCGCATGGCTGACTTAGAACTGGTGCGGACCAGGGAAACCCGACTGTTTAATGACATTGAGGTGCTCCCAGAGAACCCAGACCCCGAACAAGAATACTCACTCCGAAGGTAGGCTCCTCTTCCCGGGCCGTCACGTTCCTTGAGGTGGTGGTCTCCCTTGCTGCTGTACAGGGTAAAAGATACAGACATCATGTTACAGCTTCGGACTGGGGCAATAATGTCAGCGAACGGGGCAAAGCCACTTGACCTGCCCCCAGTCAAGCCCCAATGTCCAGGGTGTGACAAGCACTCACCCCTCCCTTGCCCACTACACTCCTTCACCCTCCCAACCCATTCCCTCTCCTCTCTCCCTCCCCAACCTCCCTACTTCTCTGACATAGCCACCCTCATCTGTCCTCCTACCCCCTCCCTCTCATCTACCCTACCTCATTCTCTCACTCCCCCTGCTACACTCCTCTCCTTCAGCTTCTCCTCCCCTCTCCCTTTCCCTGCCCCTCCCTCCCACTCCCCGTCCAACCCCTTCTCCTCTCTTGCCCTCCCCTTCCCTCCTCTCACCTTTCCCTCCTCCCCTCATCTTTTCCTTCTTTCCCCCTTCCCACCACTCCAAGCTTCCCTGGGCTTGCTGCCACTTCCAACCTCCCCCCTCCCCAATTCCCTCCCCCCTCCCTGCTCCTCACCAGGGGTGGTGGGCTCGCTGAGGCAGATGTCGAGGGGCCCGTCCATGAAGTGTCCCTGGGCAGAAGCGTGGGCGCTGCCCAGGGGGTTCTCGATGATCAGCGTGTAGTTGCCATTGTTGCAGTGGGTGGGACTGGCCAGTTCCAGGCAGCCGTGCACCTCGTTGGGGGCCTCCTCGTAGATGGTGGTCCAGCTGATGAGGCTGTTGGGCAGCTCGAAGGGGCCGTGGAACCATCGGGTGCGGGGCCGGGGGTTGCCGCGCATCACAAACGGGAAGCACCAGTTGTGGTGATTGACGGCGTCTGACAGGCTCAGGATCTCCGGTTTATCTGTGGGGGCAGGGTCAGAGGTCAGCACAGCTTCAGGGGTCAGAGACCAGCGCTGTCTCAGGGCTGTCAGAGGTTAACGCAGTCCGAGGGCTGGAAGTCAGCACCTTACCAGAGAGTCAGGCGTTAGTGTGCTCCAAGGAAAGGTCAGAGGGCAGCATGGTCTGATGGGTCAGCACCATCCAAGGAGGGGTGGTGGTCATATGACTGTGAGGTCCAAGGGAGAATCGGTGGGGTACAAGCACACGAGGGGTCAGAGGTCAGTGCTGCCCAAGGGATAAATAGATAGCACCATTTGAGGGGGCTGACAGATTGACAGAAACCAAGGGATAGCAGAGAACAGCATGTTCTCAGGGGTTATAGGTCAATGTGGTGCAAGGTTCAAAGGTCGGTGCAGTCTGAGGGGTAAGGGGTCAGAAAAACTTGAGGGCTGTCAGATTTCAACGCATTCCGAGGGGCTCAAAGGTCTGTGTACTCCATCGGGGTCAAAGGTCAGGACAGTCGGAGGTGACCTTCATCGCCCTCAGGATAAGAGAGAAAGGGTGATAGAGAACAAGGCAGGAGACAGATGAGGGGAAATGGGGGAATGGAGGGAGGAACTGGAGTAGGGCAGAATGGGGAGATTGGAGAGACAGGAGGGATTGGGGCAGAGTTGGGGGAGGCATGGGGAAGGGATGGAGGAATGGAGGGGGTGGGCAGTGTTGGGGATTGGGGGCAGAGAGAATGGGGAAGGAGTGTTCCCTTACACAACACTGAGAGAGTGAGGGAGACCTCTGTGGCCCCCACCATGTTCTCTGCCCAGCAGCTGAGGGTGTTGCCATTCTCCTCGGGGTCGACGTTGATCAGGATAAGCGCTGCTTCCTGCGGCCGAGCAGCATCCACCTGGGGTCAGAGCAGGGGTACCTTGTTCAGTCAGGACCCCGGAAGGGGACGGAGCCTGTTCCTGCCACAGCAACTGCCCCGCCACGCCCAGATGTCTGTTCCCCATCGACACTCCCGCACACCAGTCCCCCCACCACAGAGCCTGGGTGCCCCAATCTGCACTCTGACACCACCAATGATCCTATCACAACACACCAATTCCCCAACCCAACAGCCCTGTTTAACACCCCAAAAGCCCAACGTAACACGGCAACTCAACACCCCAATTCCACAGCTACAACCTAAAATCACAACCCAACACCTCAACCTAACACATTAACACCCTAACCCAACACCCCAACATCCCTATGGAACACCCCAGCTCATTAGCAAACCAACCCAACACGTCAACACCCCAATCCAGTATGTCAACAACTGATATCAGTCCCCCTTCCCAACATCCAAACAACCATACCCAATATTTCAACCAACCAATAATACACCCCAATACTGGCCCCAACCCAACCTCCAGAATGTGTGCCAAGTCAAAATTCTGCCCCCTAACAGCTAACGCAAAACACCTCCACAACAATGACCCCACCACAATACCCAGTCCTCAAAATCTGAACCTCATTGTTCTCACCTGCAGGGAGTAGCGGGACCTGACCCTCTCCAGTAGCCAGTGGACAGAGGGAGGGGGCAGACCTGAGGCACGACACAGGAGGGTGAGGTTCTCTCCTTCCTTCACTGTCAGGTTCTCTGCGTTGATTACAGCCTCCGCCACATCTGCAGGGGAAAGGTCACCACCAGGATGGTGCCAGAGGTCAGTGGGGGAGGGAGAAGACCACTCAGCCAAACAGTACTATCACCATACACACCCCAGACACCCCGCAATTACATTCATCACGTCCGCCGTAACAATTTCTCCTGGATCCAAACTGTTGTCCCCTCCACTCTTGTCCCCATTCCCCACCCTGCTCCTCCTCCCTTCCCCTTCCACACTCTTTTACTTCCCCTTCTCCTCCCCTCCCTCCATTTCACCTCCTCCTCCCTCCCCTTCTTCCCTCTCTCCTCCTTCTCCTCCCCTCCCCCTCCCTTCTCCTCAAATTTTCTTCTGCCTCCCTTCTCTTCCCATCCCTCTCTCTTCCCCCTTTTCCCTCTCCCTCCACTTCTCCATTCATCTCCCTCCTTCACCTCTCTCCCTCCCCATTCTCCTCCCCTCTCTTTCTCCTTCTCCTCCCCCTTCTTCTCCCCTCTCCCTCCCCTTCACCTTCCTTCTCGCTTGCCTTTCTCCTTCCCTCTCTTCTCTACCCCTCTCTCCCTCTCTCACCCTTCTACTCTCCTCCCCTCCATTTTCACTTCCCCTTCTTCTCCCCACTCTCCCCTCCTCCTCCCCTCTCCCTCCCCCTTCACCGTCCCTCTCCTCCCCTTCACCATCCATCTCCCTCCTCCTTTTCTTCCCCTCCTGTCACCCCTCTCGCTAGCCTTTCTCCTCTCCTACCCTCCTCTCCCCTTCAACTTCACTTCCCCCACCTCCTCCTCCCCTTTCTCCTTCCCTCTCCCTCATCTCCACCCCTCCCTTTCCCTTCTCCCCTCTCTCTCTCACACCGTTCTCCTCCCCTCTACCTTCACCTCCCATCTCTTCACCTCCCCATTCCCTCTCCTCCTCCCCTCCACACCCCTCCATCTTTACACCCCATCTCCTCACCTTCCCTTTCCCACCTCTCTACTTTCACCCTTCCACTCCCCTACCTTTCCCTATCCCCTCCTGTTCCCCTCCATTACTTCTCCTCTCTCACCTTCCTCCCACTTTTTCCCATAGACCATGATATAGGAGCAGAATTTGGCTGCCCCATTTTCTCTCTTAGCCCTTATCTCCTGCCTTCTAATCAAGAATGATCAAACTTTGCTTTAAATATACCTAATGACGACCTCCACAGCCAGCTGTGGTAACAAATTCCACAGATTCACCAATCTCTGGCTAAAGAAATCCCTCCTCATCTCTATTATAAAAGGACTGCCCTCTATGCTAAGGCTGTGATCTCTGGTCTTGAACTCCTCTATCATAGGAAACATTCTCTCCACATCCACTCTGTCATGGCCTTTCAACAGTCAATAGGTTTCAATGAGGTCATCCCCCAGCCCTCATTCTTCTGATTTCCCGTGGGTAGAGGCCCAGAGCCCAAATGCTTTTGATATAACAAGCTCTTCAATTCCAGCAACACACATAAAAGTTGCTGGTGAATGCAGCAGGCCAGGCAGCGACTCTAGGAAGAGATACAGTCGACATTTCGGGACGAGACCCTTCGTCCTGACCCGAAATGTCGACTGTACCTCTTCCTAGAGATGCTGCCTGGCCTGCTGCGTTCACCAGCAATTTTTATGTGTGTTGCTTGAAATTCCAGCATCTGCAGATTTCCTTGTTTTTGCGTTTTCAACTCCAGAATCATTTTCATGACCTTCCTTTGAAACAGAGCTTTATAAAGCCTCAACATTACATCCTTGCTTTTAAATTCTAGTCCTCTTGAAATGAATGTGAACATGACATTTGCCTTCCTCCAGCGTGGACTCAACCTGCAAAGTAACCTTTAGGGAATCCTGCACAAACACTCCCAAGTCCACTTGCGGCTCAGAATTTTCTGTCCATTTTAGAAAATAGTCTACCCTTTTGTTTCTTCTAACAAAGTGCATGACCATACACTTCCTTACACTGTATTCCATCTGCCACTGAATTCCATCTTCTATTGGGATTTTCAGAAGGCCTTTGAGAAGGTGCCACATGAGGCTGCTTAACAAGTTAAGAGCCTATGGTATTACGGAAAGTTACTAGCATAGAGAAAGCATTTTTCTGATTGACAGAAGGTAAAGAGTGGGAATAAAGGGAACCTTTTCTGTTTGGGTGCCACTGACTGGTGGTGTTCAACGGGCATCTGTGTTGGGACCACTTTTTTTTTGTTATAGGTCAACGACTCAGCTGATGGAATTGATGACTTTGTGGCAAGGTTTGATGATGATATAAAGACAAGTGGAGGGGCAGGTAGTCTTGATGAAGTAGAGGGGCTACAGAAGGACTTAGACAGATTAGGAGAATAGGCCATCTGTCTAAGTCCTTCTGCAGCCCCTCTACTTCCTCATGTGTGGCGCCTTGTCGAAGGTCTTCTGAAAATCCCTGTGCACAACATCCACTGATTCTCCTTTGTCTATCCTGCTTGTTACTTCTTCAAATAATTCCAACAGAAGGAAAGGAAACCATGCTGACTATGGCCTATTTTAACAAGGGTCTCCAAGTACCCTGAAACCACATCCTTAACAATCAACTCCATCATCTTCCCAACCACTGAGGTCACTGGCCTATGGTTTCCTTGCTTCTTGAAAAGTGAAGTGACAGTTGCAATTTTCCATTTCTCCAGAACCATGGCAGGATCAATTGATTCTTGAAAGATTGTTACTAATGCTTCCACAATCTCTTCAGCCACCTTTTTGAAAAGGGGTGTACGCCATCTGGTCCAGGTGACGTATCTTCCTTCGGACCTTTCAGTTTCCTGAGCACCTTCTCCCTAGTAATGGTAATTTCACTCACTTCTGCCCCCTGACACTCTCAAAATTCTGGAATACTGCTTGTGTCTTTCATGGTGAAGACCGATGCAAAATACTTATTCAGTCCATCCATCATTTCCTTGTCCCCCATTACTACCTCTTCAGCATAGTTTTCCAGTGGTCCGATATCCACTCTTGCCTCTCTTTTACAATTTATGTATCTGAAGAAACATTTGGTGTCCTCTTTAAAATCACTGGCTAGCTTACCTTAATATTCCATCTTTTCCTTCTTGATGACTCTTAGTTTTTAAAAGCTTCCCAATCCTCTAATTTCCTACTAATTTTTAGATTAGATTAGATTCAACTTTATTGTCATTGTGCCGAGTACAGATACAAAGCCAATGAAATGCAATTAGCATCTGACTGGAAGTGCAAAAGAATAGTATTATTTACAAAATAACTGCGAATAAAAAGTAAGTGCTACAGCACACAAATATAAAAGTACTGAGACAGTACAATATGAGTGCAATACTGCTTAGCGCTGTGATGTGAGGTTCAGCAGGGTCACAGCCTCCGGGAAGAAGCTTTTCCTGTGCCTGCTGGTGTGGGAGCGGAGGCTTCTGTAGCGCCTACTGGATGGGAGGAGAGTAAAAAGTCCATGGTCAGGGTGAGATGCATCCTTGATGATGCTTTTCGCCCTGCCCAGGCAGCGTTTATGGTAGATGTCCTCAATGGTGGGCAATTGGGTGCCGATAATCCGCTAGGCAGTTTTCACCACCTGCTGGAGTGCTTTGCGGTCTGATACGGGACAATTGCCATACCACACCGAGATGCAGTTGGTGAGTACAATGGTACAGCGGTAAAAGCCCGTCAGTATCCTGGGACAGAGGTGAGTTTTCTTGATGCTCCGCAGGAAATAAAGGCGCTGTTGCACCTTTTTGATCAGGATGGAGGAGTTCAGGGACCAGGTGAGATCAATGGAAATGTGGACACCAAGGAATTTGAAGCTTGATACACTACAGCTCCTTTGCTCTATTTTTTGGCTTTCATGTTGGTTTTGTCTTCTCTTGTTAGCCACAGTTGTGTCATTTGGCTTTAGACTACTTCTTCCTCTTTAGGATGTATATATCCTGTGCCTCCTGAATTGCTCCCAGAAATTCCAGCCATTGCTGCTCTGTCCCTGCTAGTGTTCTTTTCCAATCAATTTTGGGTATCTCCTCTCTCATGCCTCTGTAATTCCCTTGACTTCACTGTAATACTGATATATCTGACTTTAGCTTCTCCTTCTGAAATTGCAGGGTGAATTCTATCATATTATGATCACTGACCCCTCAGTGATCACCTTAAGCTCTCTAATCAATTCAGATGCATTGCACAACACCCAGTCCAGGATAGCTGATCTCCCTAGTGGGCTGAACCATGAGCTACTCTAAAAAAACACCTTGTAGACATTCTAAAATTCCCCCTCTTGGGATCCAGCACCAATTTGATTTTCCCAATCTACCTGCATATTGAAATCCCCCATGACTATTGGACTATTGCTCTTCTGGTGTGCATTTTCTGTCTCCTGTTGCAATTTGTAGACCACATTCTTGCTACTGTTTAGGGGTCTGTATATAACTTATGGCACCAATGGCATAACCAGAAATGGGGGTGGGGGGTGGGGGGTGGGGGGTGGGGGAGAGGTCCTATGTAGTGAGTGGA
This sequence comes from Mobula hypostoma, assembly GCF_963921235.1. Lineage (NCBI taxonomy): Eukaryota > Metazoa > Chordata > Chondrichthyes > Myliobatiformes > Myliobatidae > Mobula > Mobula hypostoma. The sequence continues at coordinate 236,688,493 of NC_086098.1, forward strand.
TAGTTAGGAAAGAGCCTGAAGAGAAGGACCTCCGAGGTTGTAAAGTCTGGATTACTCCCAGTGCCACAGGCTAGTGTAGGTCGGAATGGGATGATAGTATGGATGAATGAATGCTACAGGGGACAGGACCTGAGGTGGAGGGGAACCAGTATCCTGGCCAGTAAGTTTGCTGGTGCTACTCAGGAGATTTTAAGCTAGTTTTGCAGGGGGCTGGGAACCGGAATCCCAGGTCAGTAAGGGTAGGATTGGACCAGAAAGTAGATGTCAGGGAAATTTTTGAAAGGCAAAATCAAAAACAACAGGTATGATTGGTTGGACAGTTTCAAGTGTGTATATTTTAATGCTACGAGTATTATAGGTAAGAGTGATGAACTTAGAGCAGTAGATGGAACTACGGTGTTGTAGCCATGATTGAAACTTTCTTGAGAGAGGGTCATGAATATATGATTAATGTACCACATTTTCGAAATTTTAGTGAAAGAAATTAAAGAAAGGGCTGGGATGGGAGTTGCACTACTGATCAGGGACAATATCACAGCTGCTCTCAGAGGAGACATAATGGAGGGGTCAGACACCGTCCATTTGGGTGGAACTCAGGAACAGGAAGGGTGTAATCACACTGATTGTACTACAGAGCCTCTGATAGCCACCGAGACATTGAGGAACAGATATGTTATCAGATTAAGGAAATGTGTAAAAATAATAGGGTTGTTGTCTTGGATGATTTCAACTTCCCTGACATAAACTGGGATCTACTTAGAGTAAAGGGCTTAGATGAGGCAGAATTTGTTAAGTATATCCAGGAATCAATATGTAGATGTCCAATGAGAGGAAGGATTGTACTGGATGTAGTGATGGTTAATAAGTCTGGTCACCTTTCAGTGGATGAACAGTTAGGAAACAGTGACCACAATTTCTGAACTTTCAGGATAGCTGTAGATAAAGTTATGTATGGCCCTTGTTGGAGAGTTTTATATTGGAGTAGGGCAAATTACGAGGGCATTAGCCAGGAGCTAAGAAGCATTAATTGGGAACATCTTTTCTCTGGCAAATCCACATCAGACATGTGGAGGGTGTTTAAAGATCAATTGCAAAGAGTATAGGAAAGGTATGTTCCTGTTAGAAGGAAATCTGGGATGGATGTTGAGAGAGGTGATGAATTTAGTTGAGAAGAGAAAGGAAAAGTATGTAAAGATTTGGAAGTTAGTATCAAATGAAGCATGTGAGGAGCATAAAGAAGCCAGAAAAGAACTAAAGAAGGGAATTAGGAAAGACAGGAGGGGCCATTAAAAGTCCTTGGCAAATAAAATCAAGGGGAATCCCAAGGCATTCAGTCTAACATACATCAAGAACAAGAGGATAACTAGGGAGGGGGTGGGATCACTCAAGGATAAAGGGGGGAACATTTGCTTGGATGCAGAGAATATGAGTGAGGTACTTAATGAGCACTTTGCTTCAGTAATTACCAATGAAAGCGATATGGAGGACCAGGAGATCATTGATGAGTGTATCAGGGCATTTAGAGGTCAAGGAGGAGGAAGTGTTGGGCCTCCTAATGAATATTAAGGTGGAAAAGTCCCCAGGGCCTGATGGGATTGACCCCAGGTTATTGAGGAATCAAGAGCCGAAATTACTGGGCCCTTGATCACTATCTTCATGTCCTCACTAGCCACAGGCAAGGTCTAGCGAGTGGCTAAAGTTGTACCTTTGTTTAAGGAGGGAACAGGGGAAAATCCTGAGAACTATAGGTGGTGAGTCTCACATCAGTTGAAGGGAAATTGCTGGAGAAATTTCTTAGAGATAGGATATATGAGCATTTGGAAACCCATGACCTAATTAGAGAACCAGCATGGCTTTGTACATGGCAGGTTGTGCCTTACCAACTTGATTGAAGTTTTTGACAAGCTGACAAGAGATTGATGAGGGTAGGGTAATGGATGTTGTCTACATGGATTTTAGAAAGACATTTGACAAAGTCTTTCATGGGAGGCTAATCCAAAAGGTTAAGGTGCATGGGGTCTACCTTGAATTGGCCTTTTGGATCCAGAACTGGCCTGTGCATAGAAGATGGGGTAGTGGTTGAAGGTACTTATTTGAGCTGTAGGACTGTAATAAGTGGAATTCTGCAAGGATCAGTTGTGGGACCTCTGCTGTTTGTGATGAATTTAAATTACCTGGATGAAATGTAAATGGGTGGGTTAATAAATTTGCGGATGATACCAGGATTGGTGGAGTTGTGGATAGTGTAGAAGACTGACTAAGAATAAATCTCAATATAGATCAGTTGCAGATATAGGCTGAGAAATGGCAGGAGGAGTATAACCCAGATAAACGTGAGGCATTGCACCTCGGTAGGGCGAATGCAACGAGACAGTACACTGGGCAAGATCCATAACAGTGTTGCTGAGCAAGTTCATAATTCCTTGAAATGTGGCTACACTGGTCAATAGGATTATGGAATGCTTGCTTTTATTAGTTGAGGCATTGAGTTCAAAAGTCAATACGTTAAATTGCAACTTTGTAATATAAACTCTTGTTCGGCCACATCTGGAGTACAGTTCTGGTTGCCCCACTCTAGGAAGGATGTTGAGGCTTTGGAGAGGGTGCAGAAGAGGTTTACCAGGATGCTGCCTGGTTTAGAGGAAATATGATATCAGGAGAGGCTGGATAAACTTGGGCAGCTTTCTCTGGAGTGCTGGAGGCTGAGGGAAGATCTGATAGAGGTTTCCAAGATTATGAGGGGCACAAATAGAATGGACAGAGAGTATCTGTTTCCCCAGGTTTGAAGTTTCTAATACCAGAAGGCATGCATTGAAGGTGAGAGGGGGTAGGTTCAAAGGGGATGTGAGGGGTAAGTTTTTTGCTCACGGTTGTCATGGTTGCATGGAATGTGTTGCCTGATACGGTGGCAGAGGGAAATACATTACAGGCTTTTCGGAGACATTTGGATAGACACATGGATGTAGGAAGATGGAGGAATATGGCCATGGTGTAGATAGGAGATTATAGGATTTAAGTGTTTTTGATTTGCTTTTTAGCTGGTTCAACACAACACTGTGGGCCGAATGGCCTGTTCCTGTACTGTCAGGGTCTTCTACCCTCGCAGTTCGTTACTCTACCCACAACGATTCAGCACATTCCGACCCTATGTCACCCCGTTCTAGTGATTTGATTGCATTTTTCAGTATTTTCATGATTTCATTTGATTCCTCTTCTCTTGCCTCGCTGCTTTCCCCATATATCACCCGTCGCCACCCTTCCCTCTCCTCCGCCCTTTCCCTCGCAGTCACAGAGTGGGGGGGGGGTGGGGGCATACTGAGGATCGGAAAATATCAGCGAAATTGTCTTCCTGGTGTCTCCGCAGCTGTCTGTGGGATCTTGCTGTTCATATGTCACACACTCTGAGGTTTGCCGCTCGATCTACCCTTCCACCTCCCGCTACACCGGCCACACTCTCCCCCGGGCGGGCCCGTCACCATCACCGCTTCCAGCCCACCCCCCGGCCCGGCGGTACCGGCGGTCCCGGCCCGGCGGTCCCGGCGCCGCTTACCGCAGTCGACGAGCAGCAGCGACTCCAGTCTCATACTGCTGCCGTTCCCCCGGCAACTCAGGCTCTGATTGGCCAGCGCCGCAAGCCCGCGCTCCTGCCACAGACGCAGCCAGCCAATCGCGCAAGAGCATCGCAGGGGGTTTCTCAGCAGCGTCCTGTGGACACAGAGAGACCGTGAGTGGAGGGTGAGGGTAGGGGTAGGGGAGTTGGAGGAGAGTGGGGGTGAGTGGCTGGGGTGGGGTTAAGTGGGCAGGCAGGGGAGTGGGTTAGGCGGGGCGAGTGAGTGAGTGGCGTGGGATGGGGGAGTGAATGGGGGTTAGTGAGTGGGTGGGGGTGTGAGTGGCTGGGGCGGGGGAGTGAAGGGGAAGGAGAATGAAGGGTGGAGTCAGTGGAGGTAGTAAGTGTTGAGGGAGGTCAGTAGGCAGCAAGTGAATGTGGGGGTTCAGTGGGGGATAAGTGAGTGCGGGGGTAGTCAGTGGAGTGGTAAGTGAGTAAGAGGGAGTCAGTGAGGGGAAGGGGAGCGGGAGGAGGACAGGGTATGTGTAGGGAGAGGAAGAGGGATGAGGGGGAGATGGGGAGGGGAGGGGCAGTAAGGAGGGGGGGAAGGAGAGGAGGGGTAGGAGGAGAGGGAGGAAAGGGGGCAGGGCAGGGAGAAAAGGGGTAGGAGAGAGTGGAAAGGGAGGGGAGTGGGAGACAGGGAGGGAGAATGAGAGAAAGGAAGGGGCGTGGAGTGGGAGGGGAGGGGTGGAAAAGGAGGGAATGGGGAAAGGAAGAGAGAGGGAGAGGGGAGGGGAGGAGTGGGGAAAAGGAAGGGGGGGTAGAAAGGCAGAGGGAAAGGGAGGGCAAGGAGTGAGAAAGGGAGTGGGGGAGAAGGAATGGGAGGCTGATAGGTAAAGGGAGTGTGGGGAAAGGGAGGGGAGGAGGGGGGAAGCGAGGGAAGAGGAGTGGGAGAGGAAGTGGTGGAAAGGGAGGCAAGGCACGGGGAGAAGCCAATAGGGAAGGGAGGGGAGAGGAGAGGGAGGGAGGGGAGAGGAGAGGGAGGGAGGGGAGAGGAGAGGGAGGGAGGGGAGAGGAGAGGGAGGGAGGGGAAAGGAGAGGGAGGGAAGGGAGGGGAGAGGAGAGGGAGGAAAGTGAGGGGAGAGAGGGAAAGGAGGGGAGTGCAGAGAGGGAGAGGAAAGAGAGGGGGAGCAGATGGGGAGGAAAGGGAGGGGGAGCATATGGGGAGGAAAAGGAGGGGAGAGGCCGAGGAGGGAGAGGAAGAGGACGGGTGAAGAGGGAGGGAGGAAAGAGAGAGGATGAGAGTGGGAAATGAGAGGGTGGAAGGGAGGGGAGGAGAGGAAGAGGGATGGAAAGGGGAGGGAGGGGCGGATGTAAGGATGGTGAGGGGAGGGTTGAAAGGCAGGGGGAGATGAAGAGGAGGGGAGGGGTGAAAAGGGAAGAGGGAGGGGAAGAGGTTGGGGAGGGAGGTGAAGGGGAGGGGGAATGGAGGGAGGAGAGGGGCAGAGAGTGGAGGGAAGAAGGGATGGGGAGTAACAGAGGGGAGAGCGGGAGAGGAGAGGTGAAAGAGGGGAGGGGGAGGGGGAAAGGGGAGAGAGAGGGAGGAGGAAATGGACAGGGACAGGAGGGAGGAGAGTGAGAGGAGTGTGGAGGGGAGGAGAGGGAGGAAAGGGGAGGGGAGTGAGGGAAACGGAGGAGGTGGAGAGGGATGAAGGGGAGGGGGAGTGGTGGAAAGGGAGTGATACCTGGTGAAAGGAGGGGAATGATGGGAAAGGGAGGGAGAGTGGGATGAAAGGGAAATAGAGGGAGGGAGAGAGTGAAAGGAAAAGGGCAGGAGGGGAGTGGGAGGGAAAGGGAGAGAGGAAGGGGGAGGAAAGAGAGAGGGAGGGGGAGGGAAGGAAGGAAAGTGTGGACAAAGGGAGGGTAATGGTGAGGGATGAATGCAGGGGGTGGAAGGGGAAGGGGAAGGGGGAGGGGGAAGGGAGAGGCAAGGGGAGAGGGGTATGGAGTAGGAGTGGGAAAAGGGAGGGGGTGTGAGGGTGGAAGGGAAGTGGAAAGGAAAGGGAGAGGGAAAGGGTGGGCGAGGAGGAGCAGAAAAAGGAGTGGGGGAAAAGAGAGGTTAAGGGTAGGGAAGCGGGAGAGGAAGGAGAGGGATAGGTAAAGGGAGTGGAGGGATGAAAGAGGAAGAAGTGAAAGGGGAAGAGGGAGGGGATGGGGGAACAGGAGAGGAGGTTGGAAAGAGATGGGGAGGAAGAGGAGGTGAGGGAGAAGAAGAGGAGTCGGAGAAGGGGAGGGGGAGAGGGAGGGGAGGAGGGAGAGGCGTGGGGGGAAGGGAGGGATGCAGGGAGGCGGGGAGGGAGGAAAGGGAGGAGGCATGGAGAGGGAGAGGAGATGGGGATAGGGATGGGTGAGTGGGGGGACAAGGAGAGAGGGAGGGGAAGGAGAGGAGTTGGAGGGGGAGTGATACTGGGTGAAAGGAGGGGAACAATGGAAAGGGAGGGAGAGCAGGGGGCAAGGGAAGGAGAGTGGGGAGAGGGAGGATAGTGGGGTGAGTGGGAGAGGAGGGTGTGAGAGGGAGGGAAAGGGGGAGGGAGGAAGGGGAAGAGAGAGGAACAGGCGGGAAGGAGAGAGAAAGGGAGGGAGGGGGAGCAAGGGAAGTGTGGGTGTGGGAGGAAAGGGAGGGAATGGGAAAGGCATGGTTGGGGAGCGTGAGAGAGTGAGGGAGGAAAAGGAGTGAGAGGGAGAGGTTGAAAAGGGAGAGGAGGGGGAGGGGAGTGAGGAAAGTTGCAGAGAATGGAGGGATCAAATGGAGGGGGATGGGGAGGGAGAGGAGATGTGGAGAAGGAGGGGGAGTGGGGAGGGAGAAAGGGAGGGAAGGGAGAGGAGAGAGGAAAGGGGAGGGTGAGTGGGGGGGACAGTGGAGTGGGGAGGAAAGGAAGAAGAGTGGAGTTGGAGGGGGGGTGGTGGAAAGGGAGAGATACCTGGTGAAAGGAGGGAACGATGGGAAGGCGAGGGAGGAGGGGGAAGGGTAAGAGTGGGGGCAGAGGGAGTGAGAGTGAGGGTAAAGGGAAAGGGACGGGAGAGGGAAATGGCGGGGTGAGGAAAAGGAGTGGGGAACAGGGAGGGAGGAATGGGAGGGAGTGGGGAGAGGGAGGGGGAGATGAAGGAAAAGGAGGGGGAGGGGAATGAAGAAATAGAAGAAAGAAACAGAGGGGAGGGGTGGGAGGGAGAAAGGGGGGAGAAGAGGAAAGGGAGGTCGATGAGGGGAGGGGTGGGGGGTGGATGGAAGTGTGGGAGGGTGGGGAGGGAGGAGAGGTTGTTGGGAGTGGGAAAGGAGGGCGGGAGGGATATGTTGAGAGGGGGAGTGGGATGGAGGGGTGGTAGGATGGGAGGGGTAGGGGAGAGGGGGCGTGGGATTGAGAGGAGGGAGGGGTGAGGCAGGGTGGATGAGTGGAGGAGGAGAGTGGGAGAGGAAGACAGGAGGGAGGGATAGGGAGTGGGGGATGGGCAGTGTGTGAGGGAAGGTGGAGAGTGGGAGGTGGCAGAGAGGGGGAGGGTAGAGAGAGTAGGTGAAGAGGGGTGAGGGAGTGGAGGAGAGGAAGTGAGAGGTGAATGTTGGGTTGAGGGACTGGAATGGGGAGGTGCTAGGAGAGGGAGGGGTGCAGAGGGATAGAGGGAAGGATGTAGATGGGAAGGGGAGGAGAGGGATGGAATGGAGGGGATAGGGAGTGGGGCAGGGGAGAAGGAAAAGATGAGGAGTGGGAGAGGAAGAGGAAGTGGGCGAGAGGAGAGGAATGGTGAGGGGGAAAGAAATGGAGAGGGATGGGGAGGGGAGTGGGAGGTGGATTGACTTGCGAGGGGGAGAGAGGTTGAGAGGGGTGGTGGATACAATCCATCAGGATGCCAGTGATACTCACAGCTCAGTGAGGTTGAGAGACTGGAAGTGTTTCCAGGACAGGGAGGTGAGTGCATTCGACGACAGATTTCTGGGGGGAAGGGTGTAATTAAAGAATTGGAATTACTTTGAACTGTGTAAAAACCCTCATCCCACCCCTCCACACCAACTCTCCCTTCGGACTTTGGCGCCCAATTCTGGTGTATTCTGGAGTGACCCTCATGTCCAAGAGGCTGAGGTATTTGGGATCCACTTTCTCTGAGGAGGGCTCAGCCTTGGAAGAGTGGGACATCGGTTTGGAACAGAGATGAGGAGAAACTTCGGTAGCCAGAGAGTGGTGACTCTGTGCCACAAATGGCCAAGTCATTGAGTATATTTACAGCTGAGGTTGATAGATTCTTGATTAGTCATGGCGTCAAAGGTTACGGGAAGGATGCAGGTGAAGGGAGTTGAAAGGGATAATAAACCAACCATGATTTAATGCAAAGCAGACCTGATGGGCTGAATGGCCTAATTCCACTCTAATTGCTTATGATCGAACAGCAGCTACAGGGAAGGGGAGAGCAGGGGCTGGTGGTGCTGTATGAGGGATTCAGCAGCGGGGATCGAGGGACATGGGACAGAGCAGGAGGAGAGTTCTGACACAGACCAAGCCCAAGTGCAGTGGGTCTGTTCCCTGTGAGGATAGTCAGAGGAGTTGGTGCCTGTGCGGGAGGAGGGAGGGGTCAGTAGGTCTCAGTGAGCAGTCCGGACTGTTAATGACGGCAGCTGAAAGCTTTATTGATTTTCAATTAGCAGCTAACGACTAAGCAGGATTAAATATGGATCAGCTAAATAAATACTGGAAACTCGAGGAGCTGGAGCTTGCCCAGGGGCATTAGCGCTGGCTGCCCAGCATCGGTGGAGCCAGTGTGGGGAGGGCAAGGAGACACTCTTCACCTCTCCGGGAATGGACATCAAATCCACACACACTGCTAGTTCCAGTCACCATCTTGGATCATCCTCTCCCACTGATTTTCTCTACTACCCCTACTCACTCCCTCTGCCACTGATTTTATCCTTCTCCCTCCCCATCGCCACCCCGCCTCCCTCCCCACCTCTCTCCCCCTCCCCTCCTCTCTCCCCCCACCCACCTCTCTCTTCCCCCACCCCACTCTCTCTCTCTCCACCTCTCTACTTCCCCCCTCTCTCTTTCCCACTTCATTGCTTTCTATCCCTCGCCCATCGTCTTCCACTCTCTAACTCCCATCCTCCCTCCTCCCCCTCCCTGCCCCACGATGGCAGTACTCACATGTACTGAAGCTGGGGACTGTGGATAAAGGCATTCACATCGATGTCCTCCAATCCAGTGTCAGTGATTGTTCTGGAAGGGGGTAGAGATGGAGTGTAGGCATTAGAGTGGAGCCCCTTCGATCCTCGCCCGAGGTCCACAGAGTCAAAGTGTAGAGATTGATTCTGGGTGCAGCTGTCATCAGCCATCAGCCTGGGCAGGTGATTGCTCCACTGGAGCGAGCCAGGGTCAGTAACAGTGACTGAGGAGCGATGGGCCCATCAATCGGGAGAAATGGCCTACCCGTACCCCATCTGGCCACTGAGACTCTTGACCCATTGCTGACCTGTCGCCCATCATGTCTCATCACCCTCTGAAACTCCAGACTGTCAGAACCTTTTTATCTTGCACTCAACATCAGTGAGACCAAAGAACTGAGTATGGACTTCAGGAAGGGGAAGTCAAGGGAAGACACATTGAGGGGTCAGCCCTGGAAAGGTGAATAGCTTCGAATTCCTGGGTGTCAGCATTTCTGAGGGTCTGATCTGGGCCCAGCGTACTCATGCAATTATGAAGAAGGTATGCCAGTGGCTAGACCTGATTTGGAGTTTCAGCAGATTTGATGTATCACCTAAGACTCAGTCAAATTTCTACAAATGTCCCGTGGAGAGCATACTGACTGTTTGCATCGCTGCCTGCATAGGGAGGCTCCATTGCCCAGATAAAGCTGCAGAGTGTTCTAAACTCTGCCAGCTCCATCATGGGCACCTGCCTCCCCACCACTGAGGACTTCAGAAGGTGATGCCTAAGAAGGCAGCATCTATCATTAAGGACCCTCACCATCCAGAGCAGGCCCTCTTTTCATTAGGGAGGAGATACAGGAGCTCACACCTAACAATTTAGGAACAGCTTCTTCCCCCCAACGTCAGATTTTGAAATAGCCTCAAGCTTGCTATTTTGCTCTTTTTTTTGCACTATTTATTTTAAAAGTATTTTTAGTTGTAATTCTGAATGATCTCTATGTATTGCACTGTCCTGCTCAGACCAACAAATTTTACGATGTGTGTCAATGACAATAAACCTGCTTCTGATTCTGATTTTGAATCTGATCCTGATTGTGATATCACTCCACCACAGTCTGTCTCTGTCACTCTGGAACATCTCTCTTTGACACAGTCCTTCACTCTAGAATGTCCCCTTGTTCTGGATCATCCTGTTACTCCCTGAAGAAGAAAGAAGAGCTATTGTGCCTACTGGAGAAACTACCACTCCTGGACAGTGACACAGGGCAGCATGGGAACAGGCCCTTCAGCCCAACCATGAAGCTAATTTGAACTGCAGATCCATATCTCTATTTCCTGCCTGTTCTTGTGTCTGTCTAAATGTCCATTAAACACCATCATCTATCTCCCTCCACCACTACCCCTGGCAGCCTGTCCCAGACATCCATCACTCTCTGGGTAAAAAACTTTACCATACATCTCCTTGAAACTCTCCACCTCTCACTTTAAATGCACGTTCTCTAGACATTTCTACTCTTAAGGAAAGATTCTTGCTGTCTACCTTATCTTTGCCCCTCGTAATCTTGTAAACGTCTGCCAGATATCCCTTCAACCTCTGCTGCAGCAGAGCAAACAACCGAAGTTTGTCCTCTAATCCTGGAGAACTATCTCTGGACTCTCTCCAAATCCTCTACATCCTTCCTATAATGAAGAGAACCAGAAATAAACAGTTCTCTAAGTGTGATTTAACCAAACTTTTATACATGACATCCTGACTTTTATACTCAGTACCCCAATCAATGACTTTTATACTCAGTACTCTGTAGACCTTTTTCCCACCCTATCCACTTGTGTAGCCACTTTCGAGAAGCTATGGACTTGGACCTCAAGATCCCACTGTACATCAACACTGTTAATAGTCCTGCCATTAACGGTGTACTTTCCCTTTACACCTGGCCTCTCAAAGTGCAACTCCTCATACTTACCTGGATTAAGCTCCATGTGTAACTGGTCTATATTCCACTGTGTCCTTTGACAACCAATTTGCACTGTCCATTACTCGGCAAAATGTTGTTTCATCCACAGACTTACTCATCATCCTATCTCCATTTTCATCCAAGTAATTTATATACTGTACTGTATATCCCAAATGAAAGAGGTCCTGGCACTGATCCTTGTGGAACATCACTGGGAATGGAACTCCAGCCAGAATAACACTCCTCCATCACTACTCTCTGTCTTCCATGGATAAGCCAACTTTGAATCCAAACTACTAGATCACTGTGGAGCCATGTTCCTTAATTTCAATCATTCTACCACTTGGAACCTTAACAAACGCCTTCCCTACCCTCATCACAAAGAAGGCTTGACAGAATCCCTACTCTCTTGGAAGTTTGCATAGATTTGGTATGTCACCTAAAACTTTTACAAACTTCTATAGATACACAGTGGAGAGTATCCTGTCTGGTATGCAAACTCCAATGTCCAGGAATGGAAAACTGGTGGATTCTGCAGTCCATAACAAAAAAAAAAGCTCACTCCACCATTCCAAACAAGAGGAAATGTGCCAATGCTGGAAATCCAAGCAACACAAACAAAATGCTGGAGAAACTCAGCAGGCCAGGCAGCATCTGTGGAAAAATGTACAGTCAGCTGTACTTTTCCACTCCACCATTAAGTACATTTACATGGAGTGCTGTCACAAGAAGCAGCATTCATCATCAAAAACCCCCACCATCTAGGAAGTGCAGGAGCATTATAACCCACAGCACCCGGTTCAGGAACAGTTATTACCCTATAAACATCAGGCTCCAGAACCACTGTAGATAACTTCACTTAACTCAACTCTGAACTGATACTACAACCAATAGACTCACTATCAAGGACTCTACAACTTGTGTTCTCTGTATTATTTATTTTTTTATTGGCCAATTTGTTGTCTTTTGCACATTGGTTGCTTGTCAGTCATTTATGTATACTTTTTCGTAACTTCTATTGTATTTTCTTTCCTGTAAATGCCTGCATGTAAATGAATCTCATGGTAGTATATGGTAACATACACTGTATGTACTTTGATTTTGAATTTACTCTGAATTTAACACATTAATCATCCTTATCACCTCCTCCAAATTTCAGGCAAGACTTGCCCCACAAAAAGCTATGCCAACTGTCCCTAATATACCATTGTTTTCCAAACGTGACTCAATTCAATCCCCCAGAATTCTCTCCAATCACTTCTCTACCACAGAAGTGAGGCTTGCTGGCCTGTAATTTGCTGGTTCATCTTTGTTGCCCTTCTTAAACAAATAAACTGTTCCCTTGGATTCTAGGACCTCACCTGTGACTAAAGAGGACACAAAGATTTCTGCCAAAGCCCTAGCAGTCTCTTCTCTGTCCTCTCTCAATAGCTGGGATGAATCCTATCAGGCCCTGGGGGTTCCTTCACCTTAATGTTCTTCAATAGACCCAATACCAGCTCTTTTTTTTGATCTCAACATGCCCTAGATTATTCAAACGCCACACATTGATTTTGCTATTCTTCACACCCTTCCCCCTTGGTGAGTCTTGTTCAGTATCTCACCTACTTCCTGTAGCCCCAGGCATACATTTCCTCCTCTGTCTCTGAGTGGCCCTACCCCTCCGTCGTTACCCTTTTGTTTTTAACACATATATAAAGTGTATTGGGATTTTTCCATGATCCAAAGACATTTCCCAGGTGCTTTAATTCTTTCTGAAACTCTGCCTGAGTTTATATTCTGTCCAGTTTCAGCTCCCTACTGCACATATATTTCCTTTTGCTCTTTGACTAGAACATAGAACAGTGCAGCACAGGGACAGGTCCTTTGGCCCACAATGTTGTGCTCAACCAATTAAATTAGCAATCAAATGGCCCAGTAAACTCATCCCTTGTGCCTACACAATGTCCATATCCTTTCAATTTCCTCATATTCATGTGCCTTTCTAAACATATGTTGAATATCCCAATGTATCTGCCTCTACCACCACCTCAGGTAGTGCACCCAGGCACCAGGCACCCACCACTCTCTGTGTAAAAAAAACCTGCCCCCTCACATCTCCTTTGAAGTGGCCTCCTCTCACCTTAAATGCACACCCTCTGGTATTAGACATTTCAACTCTAGGAAAAAGATATTGTCTGTCTACTCTATCTCTGCCCCTCAGAATCTTATAAACCTCCATCAGATTTCCCCTTAGGCTTCGCTGCTCCAGAGAAAACAACCCAACTTTGTCCAACTCTCCATATAGCACATGCCCTCTAATTCAGGCAGCGTCCTGGTAAACTTCTGCACCTTCTGCTAAGCCTCAACATCCTTCCTAGAATGGAGTGACCAGAAATGCATGAAGTACTCCAGTTGCGGCCTGTCTATAGTTTTATAAAGCTGCAACATAACCTCCTGAATTTTGAACTCAATGTCTTGACTAATAAAGGCGAGCATTCTATTGGCCTTCGTAAAAATTCTAAGTTTGCAACATCTCTTGTCATCCGAGGTTCCTGAACATTGCCATCTCTGAAGAACTAAAACTCTCAGGCAGTGCGGATCTGGTACTCCAGCCCAGGTGAGGGACTATTAGGATGATTCCAGGAATGAAAGGGTTATCATAGGAGGAACGATTGATGGCTCTGGGTCTGCACTCGCTGGAATTCAGAAGGATGGGGGGGGGTGGTGGTGAATCTTATTAAAACCTTTTGAATGTTGAAAGACCTGGACAGAGTAGATGTGGAAAGGATGTTTCCCATGATGGGGGAGTCTAGGACACGAGGGCACAGCCTCAGGATAGGGGGTGCCCTTTCAAAACAAAGATGCGGAGAAATTTAAGGCAGAGATTGATAGGTTCTTGATTGGACACGGTATCAAGCTTACGGGGAAAAGGCTGGGAACTGGGGTTGAGGAGGAGAAAAAAAAAGAATCAGCCATGATTGAATGGCGGAGCAGATTCGATGGGCCAGATGGCCTAATTCTGCTCCTATGTCTTATAGTCTTATGGTCTTACAATACTGGTGAGGTAAAGGATTATTACTCCCATCCAAGTGAGGATCATTACTCCCTGTCAGGTGAGGGACTATGATACTGGCTAGGTGAGGGTCTATTAAACTGGTGAGGCGAGGGATCATTACTCCTGGCCAGGTGATGGAATGTCACTCCCTGTCAGGTGAGGGATCGTTACTCCCAACCAGGTGAAGGATCATTACTCCTGGCCAGGTGAGGAGCTGCACACCATGTGGTCACTCACAGATTTCTGAGCTTGCTGTAGTGCTCCAGGTCTGATGCAGTCAGGTGCTTCAGGCCAGCCTGGCCCTCGATGTATCTGTAAGAAACATGGACATCAGAGGTGGGGAGTGACGCTGTTCAGTGAACCCTCCCCCACCCTGATGAACACCGCACCAAGCTTCTCGGCTCTCCCAAACCCCTCCAAACCCACAGTCAGTGGTGAACGTTTTGATCAGCACATGTGCTTACTCACATATGATTGCAGGCACACATATGCAGAAATGTGTCCTGGAACACAAGTCTCTCTCTCTGTCTCAGCCATGCACACACACGAAGCCATGCACACGCACACATACATATGCACTAATGGACAGAGCACATACGGACATCCAGACATACATGCAGATTTGTGATAAATGATACACACACACAGAGGAGAGTTTTTGTTGTTTTTGTCATTTATGTTGTTCTGCTGAACATTGAGGGCATGCTATGTTGCTGCTGGAATGTGTGGCAACACTGCAGTCTTCTCCAGCACACCCTTAGGCTGTATTGGTTGTCAACATGCAGTGAAAAATGTCGTTTGAGTTTCGATGTACATGTCATAGATAAATCTGAATCTGAACACACATACAAATGCTAACATGTACACACAGACATACACATGAACACATGCAGTCACGTCACACATGCACATTCATACACAAACACATGCAGTCACATGACATGCACATAAATATACACATGTACACACACACACACACACACACGCATACGTGCCTGGACGCACTGACACACGTTTCCAGCCCCAAGTACAACCTCCTGCTTGGCTTCCTCTTGAAGCTGGACGAGACCCTGGGGAGACTGCTGTAGTGGCATGTAGTGTCAGCATGTGAAGGCCTGCTTAGTGGCCTCTCCTCCTGTAAGGGGCATCCCCTGGGTTTGCTCATCTGGCAAGCCGCCTGCCCTATGCCAGCTGTTGACAGCACTGGGGCTGCTAACGTAGGGGTGAGCAGGGAACGGAGGTGACCCGTGAACCCACGAACCATGAACTGAAGAGGAGGAGAGGTTCCTCTCCCATATCCCACAAGCAGTGGGTAAGTGGGGGGTTCGTCATTCCCTGGTGTGTGGGTGAAGGGAGGTGACAGAAAATTGTCTCAGGACACAGGGCAAAAAGGCTGGTGTATTCTTTCCCCCACTTCCTTCCCATTGGAGAGAGGGGTTCAGCCCTCTAGACCCCAGTGAAGTCGGGTCACAGAGAACCGGAGAGTGATGGTGAGCAGGAACCCTGGCAGATTGCCTCTCTCTTGATTGTGTTAAGGTGTTCGTAAAGTAGGAGGGTTGTAGGGGCTGGGGAGGGTCACATCAATGGGGAGGGGAGTAGAGGCCAGAGGGAGTTATGGAGATGGTAAAGGTTTGGGTCCAGATCTCTATATCCCCACACCCCTCCCTATCTCTGGTTCAAATACTCATCTCCATCCCCTCTGCTCCTCTGATTTCAACCTCCCTATTAACCTGATCTGACTGCTCTGTTACCAGCAGCCCTGCCTTAAACCGTCCAGGTCCCAAGCTCTGGAATTTCTTCCTTATCCTCCCAGCCTCTCTGCCCTACGTGCTCGTTCCTGAACACTCCTACAACCTTTGTGGGACCCCTGTTCCTCCCCAGCTGATCAGGACACCCTGTTGCAACTTCAGACATCTTCCTGTGTTGTTGCAGCTGCAGGGACCATGGTGTTGCTGGTCAGAGGAGAGCAACTGTGCTGCCTCCTGCAGTCGACCAGCCTGTCTCCAGGGTGAGGTTTTAGGGGCAATAGCCTGCTGGTGCAAGGCCGCTACCTAGAGAGAACCACGGAGGCTGGGTGTGGTGGGGGGGGGAGGTGTAGGTCTGAGGGTGATGGGGATCTGGGTGCGGAGGGGGAAACTGTACTCACATCTCAGTTATGTTGGCTCTCTCGTCTGGGTCCAAGAAGGGAAAACCTTCACCCGCGCCAGCCTCAGCACACTCGACCGAGGTGGGGGAGCACTTGCAGTGGGTAGGACAGGCGGCCACATTCCAAAGGCACAACAGAGGCAGCAGCATCAACCAAACCGGGGTCCTGGGACAGAGAGAGCAGTCCATTCTCTGCTCCCCAAAGGAACACAGGGGGTGCCTCTTGGCGAGGGAGAGTGAGGGGGAGCAGGGAGGGAAAGAGGGAGGGCGGGAGTGAGACAGAAAGAGAAGAAAAGAGAGAGAGAGTAGAGATGGAGGGGAAAAGAGAGTGACAGGGAATGGGAGAGAGACAGATAGAGAAAGGCAGAAATAGGGGAAAGAGGAAGAGGGAGGGATAGAGGGAGAGAGACAAGGGAGAAGAGGGTTCAAATATCAGAGATGAGGGAGAGAGGGAGAGAGGACGGAGATGGAAAGGGGGAGAGGGAGAGGGAAATAGAGAGGAAAGTGTGAAAGATAAAGGAGAGATTTTATGGGGGAGAGAGAGAGAGAAACAGACGGAGACAGAGAGTGTGTATCACATCGGGAGAAGAGGCAGCAGCAGCAGAGGAGAGAGGGAGGGAAGGAGAGAGTGGCAGGGAGATTGAGAGGGGGACGGGGAGTGGAAAAGGGAGAGAGGGGTAGGATGCGAGAGTCCTGGAGACGTGGAGGCAGAGAGAGTCACCCAGGGGTGGAGGGAAAGTGAAAGGGGCCAGAGAGAGCGGGAAGGAGAGGGCTGGTCACTTCTCATTCCGGGCTCCGCACTGTTCCAGGACTGTCAGAGGGGCAGCTCTTAAAGGCAAGTGTGCAAATTAAAGGGATGTTCCCTCCGGAGCCTTCGTGCTCCCTAGCGTCTGTAACCTGTCGAAGATTGCTGTGTGTGTTTTGACAAATAGATTTACACAGTGAGGGAGGGGGCGAGCATCGGGCAGCTCTCCGAGTTAATGTAGCCAGCCACGATAATTGCGATGAGCCATTATAGATTTTCCGACAGAATTCCCAGTGTGAACATACCTCTTCTCTCCCGCCGATGTCGGCGGCTTCCAGCTCGGCCCCAGTACTGGGAGGGGGTGCAGATGGAGCCGAAAGACGGAGGGGGTTACACAGACAAGGAGGATGTAAGGGTCGGGGTGGGGGTCACAGAGGCAGGGGAGGGGTGTACGGGCAGGGGGGAAGTGTTACAGAGACGGGGAATATCGGAGGGGAGGGTTACAGAGATGTGGAGTGGTGTAGGGGCTGGAGGGGCTACAGAGATGGGGTGTGGTGTAGGAGCTGGAGGGGTTACGAGATGGGGAGGGGTGAATTATTCAACGTGTACTTGGCCGACACTTTCAGTTAGAGGTGCTGTGACACAGGAAGTGACATCCGTGAACAGTGAGAAAGAAGGTGTGAATCTTTCAGAGAATAACGTTGATAGTGAGAGTGAGAGGGGGTTAAAGAAACGAGGAAAGGGGAATGGACGAAACGAGAGGCTACAGATTCTCAGGGCTAAAATAAGTCTCTGGCCAACAAGTTAAGGGGAGTGGGGCTCCCTGTAAACGACTAGGTTGTCACACCCTGAGCTTCTCCACTGGAGTCCTTGGGGTCACGGAGAGTTAACACAAGGCTTGCTTTTGTCATCAATAAATGTGACTGATCATTGGATACTGGACAGTGTTGGGATGACAGGATAGAGAGACCTTCACCCTGTGGCTAACCCCCCACCCCCCGAGTGTATCATGGAACGGTGCAGAGGGAGCTTAAATCTGTGTCTCTGGGACTATGTGATGGGCTGGTGTGAATGGGTGGTGTGGACTGTGTGATGGGTTGGTGTGACACGACGGTGTGGAGAATATAATGATGCAGCACAGGGAAAGACCCTTCAACGCGCAATGTCCTTGCTGACTATATTGACAAATTAAATTAACTTACTTCTCCCTATTAATATTATTAACCCTCCATTCAAATGCTCCCTAAATACCTTCATCATATCTGCTTCCACCACACCGCACCTGGCGGTGTATTTTAGCCATTCACCATTTTCTGTGTAAAAACTTGCCCCTCACATCTCCTTTAAACAGCGGCCCCTCTCACCTTAAAGCTGTGTTGTCTAGTATTTGACATTGCTACCTTGGGGAAGACTGTGACTGTTTACCCAATCTGTGCATGTCATAATTCTATCAGCTTCTATATTACTCGCCACAGCCCACACCCAACCACCAACCTCCAAACCTTCAGAGCAAACAACCCAACCCTCCCCCCTTATAACTAACACTACCATACCCTCTTATCCAGGCAACATCCCAGAGAACCTCTTCTGCACTCTCACCAGATCTTCCATATTCTTCCTGTAACGGGGTAACCAGAACTGCACACAATACTCCAGATGAGGCCTGACCAGAATTTTTACAGCTGCAGTGTGACTTCCAGAGTCTTCTACTCCACACCCATCCAATGAGATGTGGGGTGTGTCAGTGTTGCTGTGAGGTGTGTGTGAAGAGTGCAGGCGCTACAGTGAGGGGAGTGGGGTGTATCAGTGTTGCAGTGAGGGGTGTACATTGTGTCAGTTTTACATTGTGCGGGATGTGTTATTACAGGGAGGGGTATACATACTAGTGTTGACATGGAGACTCTCCTGTTGCCTTGTTGTGGTGTGTTTGTTGAACTGTTTTGCAGGAGTGCAAGAGGTGACATGTTTGGATGGTTTGAGCTCGAATTTAATGCTCGTTATCAATTATTAATTGGATAATCATTACAGGCGGGTCATCTCGCAGAAAGGGTCAGGAGACAGATGTATATTGCTGGGCCTCTCTCTCCACTCTAATGGCCTGAGCCATCTATAATTAGCCGGAATGGAGAGAGTTGCAGCCGTTCCAGGGCTTGTGGCCAGCTGCCTCCCTCAGCTGGAAAGTGAGTGCAGTCAAAGACTGACTCCTGCTCAGCACTGCCCCATCCCGATTCCCGTCCATATCCTGACCGAGCCCTGATCCTGGTCATGATCCTGGTCCAGGTCCCTATCCAAATCCCGATCCCAGTCTTCATTCCAGTCCCCATCCCGTTCCGCTTCTCCCATAGGGAACTCCGCCGACACCTCCCTACACTCCTTTTAATATCCCGGGGCAAGCAGTCATCTAGGAACAGGACGGCTTGGGACCCAACAAGAAGGGTTGATGGAGACAGGGGAGGATATTCCGATCCGGTTCAGTTGAAGGCCGGTTTGGAGTGGGTGGGAACGGGAGGACGAGTGACTGGAGCGGCTGGTCCTTCCGCTGACTCAGACCACCGCCCCCCCCCCCGCCCCACCGTCAGGATTTTACCCACTGACCATTGTCCATTTGTGTCCCCTGCTCCCGAAAATAGTGGATGGACGCAGTCCCCGGCTACCCCACACCGGGGATCGGAGGATTGAAGTCCCGCGGTTTAGGCAAGGTTCCTTCTAGGACAGCTGCCAGATACAGGTGGGGAGCGGCGTGCCCCTCCGCCAGATCCGGCAGAGGACCCGGGCAGGGACGGACATGCATCCCTCTCCTCCCATGCCACCAGACCGGACAACGCGGCGACTCACCAACCACGATGGTCACTTGCAGTACACAAGCACAGCAAGATCCCAAGGGCAGCACTGCCCTAAGAAGACAGGAGCAGAATTAGGCAATTTGGTCCACAGAGTCCGCTCCCTCATTCCAGCAAGCCAGATTTGTTTTCCCTCTCAACCCCACTCCCCTGCCTTCTCCCCGCAACATTTGACGCCTTACTGATCAAGAACTTAGAGAACCTATCAACCTCCGCTGTAAATATACCCAATGACTTGACCTCCACAGCCGTCTGTGGTAATGAATTCCACAGATTCGCCAGCCTTTGGCTAAAGAAATTCCTCATCATCTCTATTCTACAGGGACGGCCCTCTACTCTGGTCTTAGACTCCCCCGCTATTGGAAACATCCTCTCCATGTCCACTCTATCTCGGTCTTGCAATATTCAGTAGATATACCGTCTTATCTCCGACATAAGTCGTAGAATTTGTTGTTTTCTGGCAGCACCACAGGGCAAGGCCAATTACTATCAGTTACAAACTAAACAAATAGTGCGAAAAAGCCCATGGCTGCCTGGATTTAGGGACATCTCCTGGGGTTGGAGTAGAACATGAAGTAGGAAGCGAGAGATATCTTTGCGTATTACAGAGAACTAATTTCATTTGCACTGTTTGTCTTTTGCTTGGTTGTTTGTGTTGTGTTTGTTGATGTATGTTTTTTTCCGAAAAATTCTATTGCGTTCTTTTTTTCCCTGCATATGCCTGCAAGAAAAATAAACATTATTCCAGGCGCCACGGTAATGTAGCGGTTAGTGCGACGCTATTGCAGTTCGGGGCGTTCCGAAGTTCCGAGTTCAATTCCGACGCGGTCTGTAAGGACCAATATCGCGTGGGTTTCGTCCGGTGGCTCCGGTTTCTTCCCACAGTCCAAAGAAGCAGGTTAAGAGTTCATTGCAAATTGTTCTATGATTAGACTAGTGTTAAATAGTGGTTTGTTGGGCGCTGAGGACGAGAGCAGAAGGCGAGCGGGTGTTCAATGCCATCTGCCTGCGTTTGACCGGTGTCTCTCTCGCTTTCGCTCGCTGTTGCCGGAGGAAGATGCCAGCGTTCGATCGGTCTCTCTCTCTCTCCCCCTCTTGCTGGATGCAGCCGGAGGAAGGTGCCTGCTTTCGATCGGTCTCTCTCGTTCTCGCTCGTTGCTCCCGGAGGAAGGTGCCTGCTTTCGATCGGTCTCTCTCGTTCTCGCTCGTTGCTCCCGGAGGAAGGTGCCTGCGTTCGATCGGTCTCTCTCTGGATGTTGCCGAACGATGGCGCCGGCGTTTTGGGTCTTGGGCAGGGTTTAATCGACGCGGTTTGCGGATTGGACTCTGTAGTTAATGTTATGATGTGTTCCTGCGTTCTGGTTTCTCCTCTTTTGCTGCTGTTTTGTGCGATTTTACTGAGGCCCGTACTCGGCTAACGACGCAACACTAAACAGCCGGGCTCAGCTGAACTGCTGCAGTTTGGTGTTATGTACAGTATTCTGTTTTTCGATCGTTTTTTTTGCCGTTTGCGCGATTTGTTGCTTTTTGTGCCATGGAGGTTTGATGTTTTTCTTCGACGGGTTCCCTGGTGTTACCTCGTTTCGTGGCTCTCTGTGGGAAGATAAATCTCGGGGTTGTATACTGCATACGTACTTTGTTAATAAATGTACTTTGAATCTTTGAAAAACTACACATAAAGACTGACAAACTACCAATATGCAAAAGACGACAAACTGTGAAAATACAAAGAAATGGATAGATAGACAGACTGACAGATACATAAATAAATATCGAGAACCTCAGTTGCAGAGTCTTTGAAAGTGAGCCTCTAGCTCAGTGTTGGGGTGAGTGAAATTATCCATTCCGGTTCAAGAATCTGATGGCTGAAGTGTACAGTAATAACTTCTTGAGCCTAGTAGTGAACGTAAGGCTCATGTACTTCCATCCAGATAGCAGCAGCGAAACGACAGCATGGCCTGGATGGTGGGGGCATTTGATAATGGTTGGTGCTTTCCAATGGCAATGCTCCTTGTAGATATGCTCAATGGCGGGCAGGGTTTTGGCTATGACAGACTGGACTGTATCCACTAATTTTGTCGGCTTTTCCGTTCATGTACATTGTTGTTTCCTTATTAGGCCCTGATGCAATCAGTCAGGTTACTTTCCTCTGTGCATCTATAGAAGTTTGTTAAAGATTTTGATGCCATGCAGAAACGGTGCAAACTTCCCAGAAAGTAGAACTGCCGTACTTTCTTTGTAATGACACATACGTGTTGGTTCCAGGACAGATCCTCTGATATGATAAAGCCAACGGGTTTAAAGTTACTAAGCCATTCCATCTCCGAACCTCTAATGAGGACTGGCTCATGGACCTTTGACCATGCCGCCTTCTCACTACTACCATCCGGAAAAGGGTTCAGGAGCCCGAAGACACACACTCAACATTTTAGGAACAGCTTCTCTCTCTCCACCCCCGCCATCAGAATTCTGAAAGGTCCATAAACGTTATCCTTTTTGCTCTCTTTTTGCGCTATTTAAATATACTTCTTATTGTAATTTACAGTATTTTTTATGTACTGAACTGTACCACTGCCGCAAAACAACAAATTTCACAACATACCGGATGTCAGTGATGTTAAACGAGATTCCGATTTTGAAAGTCTTAAAGAAAGACCCGGGCTCTTTAAATGCAATGAAATTAACATCTATCACAAGATCGAAGAATTAGTGAGACAAATTAAAATAACTAGGAGCCTTCTAATGGCCATTCTAGAGCTGCGGTCGCAAACTGACCAATGTTGGGAATTAAGTATTCTAGGACACGTTGGTAAGGTGGAAATGACGGCTGGTCCTGATATCACAGGGTGGGGTAGGGACAGAGGAGAGCAGGGATCCAAATCTCGATAACCCGTCTGGATAAAGATACAACAGGCTAAGGAGCAGAATGTGTCCAGACCAGGAAACAGCAGTGAGATAAATGGCATAACAGAGACTAGAAAATGCAGCCGGAAAAGGGAACCAGACAAACTGTGCGGAGGGGAGGGGCCGACGGCTGCGGTAGCGTATGGGTTAGTGCAATTCTTTACAGCGACAGCGGTCGAAGTTCGATTCCCGTCGCCGTCCTGTAAGGAGTTTCAAGCAACACACATAAAAGTTGCTGGTGAACGCAGCAGGCCAGGCAGCATCTATTGGAAGAGGTACAGTCGACGTTTCGGGCCGAGACCCTTCATCAGGACTAACCGAAAGAAGAGCTAGTAAGAGATTTGAAAGTGGGAGGGGGCGGGGGAGATCCGAAAGGAGATCCTGTAAGGAGTTTGTACGTTTTCCGCAGGACCGCGTGGGGGTCCTCCTGGTGCTGCGATTTTCTTCCACATAAAGATTAAACATTATTTGTCAGATATACTTTGAAACATACAGCGTCCACGACAATCACATTCTGACGATGTGCTGTTCCAGACTCTTAGTACCATCCCATCCTACAGGATGCACAGGAGAAACACCCGCACTCGCACGGTTCATGGATCAGGTCAACGTGCGCAGCAAGCAAGTGTCTCTACACTTCAGGCGCCAACAATGCATGCTCGCAACTCACTACCCCTAACTCTAATCGGATGTCTTCGGAATGTGAGAGAAGACGGGAGGCGGATGGGTCGGGGTACTAGGTTATGGGTTTGCTGTGCTGGCGCTGGAAGCGTGACCACACTAGCGGGCTGCCCCCAGCACATCCTCGGACTGTGTTGGATGACATGATAGAGAGAATCGAAAGAAAGAAAGAAAGAAATTCAAAAGGAAGGAGGGAAATGAGACAGAGGGAGAGAGGAAAGGTGGGAGGGAGAGGGGGAGGGAGAGAGAGAGAAAGCCAGAGAGAAGGAGAGAAAGAAAGAAAGTGAGTAAGAGGGAGAGAGAGAGATGGGGGGGGGGGGGCGGAGAGCGAGAAAGAAAGAAAAGGAAGGCAGGATTTCCCTGACTGTTGACCGGAGCCGCAACTGCGATCTCTGCTCCTCTCCTGCCCTCTGCTGGGCTCCCTGATCATCGTCAAAGGCATAGGGAGGATCTCGAGGAACCTTCCACAGAAGCGCCGGCTGCAGGATTCCTCCATTGAACCAGCCGAGTTTGCGCCACAGGCGTTCATCAAGTCAGCATCATTTTTCTGATGTTAATTCCGGATAATTAACTAACATTAATTAGCTGCGGTGGTGGAATTTAAACTGGGATCTCAGGAATACTGTTCACCATCTCACCCCATGTGTGAACTGGTCCATGAAACCAAGTGGGGTTGGGGGCGGGGGGAGCGTCATTCTCCTGGGCATACTGGAGGGTGGAATTGTGACTCTCCAGGCTGGGGACAGTGCAGTGACTGCTGGCGCTGGGAACCTGGAACAGCGCTGGAGTCCCGGTGAAAAGTCTTGTGCCGAAAGATTGACTGTTTCCTCCCACAGGCACTGCCTCCTGTTGAGTTCGCCCAGCGTTTAGTGTGACCTACGGGTCGATGTGGTACTTCTCCGAAGTCAGTCATCCGGGAAGACTGACTCGTTCTGGGGGAAGGAGGAGGGGGCAAGTTGCGTGCAGATATGGGAGATGCAGTTTTCAGCTACTGTTTACTTTTTAAATTTGTATTGTACACGTTTGTATATGCATCTTATTATTGGATAAATTATTTGTGTGTAACATTATTTTTATATGTGTAACTTATATGTACTGTGTTGTGCATCTTGGCTCAGAGGAACATTGTTTCGTTTGGTGGTATCCAGTTGAATGACAGGAACTGAACTTGAACTTAAATTGTTTTGGACAATGAACATTGTGATGCAGAAGGTGTTAGCACAAAAATAAAGCACAATCAGAGATAGGTCCGTGGTAATGCGGGAGGTGGAGTCTCTCTTCCACCCGTTAGAGATCTTTATCAGGAGCGCTGCGTACTCAGGGCTCTTGGCATTGTTAATGATCCCTCCCAACCGTCCAACAATCTCTTTGACCACCGACCAACAGGCAGGAAGTACTGTAGTATTAGGACAAGAACCTTTAGCATAGGTAACAGTTTCTTCCCCCAGGCCATTAGACTGCTCAACTCCCTGCCGCCAACCATAGCGCTACATTGTGTACTTTTTTAACTTATATCGTATATGCATCTTATTATTTGTTAATTTATTTGTGCTAATATTACTTCATGTGTTACGTGTGTGAGTTATATGTACTGTGTTGTGCACTTTGGTCTGGAGGAACGTTGTTTCGTTTTGCAGTATACATGAATATGGATGAATGACAATAAACTAACCGTGAGCTTGGGAGACGATGGATGTTGGAATCTGGAGCAACACAGAAGATAGTGCAGGAACAGTGGACCAGACAGCATCTGTGGAAGCAAGTAGGCAGTAGGTCTCCATTTCTTGGACTGCGCCCTATCAGTGAGCATGACAAGAAGGTACGTTTTCACTTAGGTTTGCAACTGAAGATTAAGAAGGCAGCACTTTGCAACAGTTTTTTGGAGTTGGACTGCGCCCAGTCAGTGAAAAGGATTCATTAGAAAGGGCGAATAAAGTTAAGGCAGGAGCAAGCAGAGCGGCCGTTGTGTGAGTGGGCTATGATGCAAGTAGGCCAATGTTGGAGATGCCATTGTGTGAATGGAGCGGATTTGCCTCATCAGGCTTGGGTGAGGTAAGTTTCTTCTTCATCTTCTTTATTCCTCATCTGTCAGGGCACAGTTAGTGCAGTATGAATGGATCCAGGGGCAGTGTTTTGTTCTGTGTGTGAGGCATGGGAATTCTGGAAGGCTGGTGGTCTCCCAGATAACCACATCTGCAGCAAGTGCACGAGATGTCGCTCCTTAGAGAATGTGTTAAGGAGCTGGAGCTGAGGCTCAGTGCCCTTTGGCTCATACAGGAAACTGAGGAAGTGATAGATAAGTGCTGCAGAGAGGTAGTCACCCGTGGGTTGCAGGAGACAGGTAACTAGGTGACTGTCAGGAGAAGCTAGTGCAGAATACACTTATGCCAGTTCCCCAGTTCCCCTTGATAATAATATACAACTTTGGACAAGGGAAATTAGGGATAGTATCAATTCCAAAGAAGAAGCATACAAATTAGCCAGAAAAAGTGGCTCACCTGAGGACTGGGAAAAATTCAGAGTTCGGCAGAGGAGGACAAAGGGCTTAATTAGGAAGGGGAAAAAGATTATGAGAGAAAACTGACAGGGAACATAAAAACTGAGTGTAAAAGCTTTTGTAGATATGTGAAAAGAAAAAGATTGGTTAAGACAAATGTAGGTCCCCTACAGACAGAAACAGGTGAATTGATTATGGGGAGCAAGGACATGGCAGACCAGTTGAATAACTACTTTGCTTCTGTCTTCACTAAGGAGGACATAAATAATCTTCTGGAAATAGTAGGGGACAGAGGGTCCAGTGAGATGCAGGAACTGAGCGAAATACATGTTAGTAGGGAAGTGGTGTTAGGTAAATTGAAGGGATTAAAGGCAGATAAATCCCCAGGGCCAGATGGTCTGCATCCCAGAGTGCTTAAGGAAGTAGCCCAGAAATAGTAAGAAATAGTGGATGCATTAGTGATAATTTTTCAAAACTCTTTAGATTCTGGACTAGTTCCTGAGGATTGGAGGGTGGCTAATGTAACCTCACTTTTTAAAAAAGGAGGGAGAGAGAAACCGGGGAATTATAGACCGGTTAGCCTAACATCGGTGGTGGGGAAACTGCTAGAGTCAGTTATCAAAGATGTGATATCAGCACATTTGGAAAGTGGTGAAATCATCGGACAAAGTCAGCATGGATTTGTGAAAGGAAAATCATGTCTGACGAATCTCATAGAATTTTTTGAGGATGTAACTAGTAGAGTGGATAGGGGAGAACCAGTGGATGTGGTATATTTGGATCTTCAAAAGGCTTTTGACAAGGTCCCACACAGGAGATTGGTGCAAACTTAAAGCGCATGGTATTGGGGGTAAGGTATTGATGTGGATAGAGAAATTGGTTGGCAGACAAGAGGCAAAGGGTGGGAATAAACGGGATCTTTTCAGAATGGCAGGCAGTGACTAGTGGGGTACTGCAAGGCTCAGTGCTGGGATCCCGGTTGTTTACAATATATATTAATGACTTGGATGAGGGAATTAAATGCAGCATCTCCAAGTTTGCAGATGACACGAAGCTGGGCGGCAGTGTTAGCTGTGAGGAGGATGCTAAGAGGATGCAGGGTGACTTGGATAGGTTAGGTGAGTGGGCAAATTCATGGCAGATGCAATTTAATGTGGATGAATGTGAAGTTATCCACTTTGGTGGCAAAAACAGGAAAACAGATTACTATCTGAATGGTAACGAACAACAGGAATTCTGCAGGTGCTGGAAATTCAAGCAACACACATCAAAGTTGCTGGTGAACGCAGCAGGCCAGGCAGCATCTCTAGGAAGAGGTACAGTCGACGTTTCAGGCCGAGACCCTTCGTCAGGAAGGGTCTCGGCCTGAAGTGTCGACTGTACCTCTTCCTAGAGATGCTGCCTGGCCTGCTGCGTTCACCAGCAACTTTGATGTGTGTTGCTATTATCTGAATGGTGGCCGATTAGGAAAAGGGGAGGTGCAACGAGACCTGGGTGTCATTATACACCAGTCATTGAAAGTGGGCATGCGGGTACAGCAGGTGGTGAAAAAGACGAATGGTATGCTGGCATTTATAGCAAGAGGATTCGAGTACAGGAGCAGGGAGGTACTACTGCAGTTGTATAAGGTCTTGGTGAGACCACACCTGGAGTATTGTGTGCAGTTTTGGTCCCCTAATCTGAGGAAAGACATCCTTGCCGTAGAGGGAGTACAAAGAAGGTTCACCAGATTGATTCCTGGGATGGCAGGACTTTCATATGATGAAAGACTGGATGAACTAGGCTTATACTAGTTGGCATTTAGAAGATTGAGGGGGGATCTGATTGAAACGTATAAAATCCTAAAGGGATTGGACAGGCTAGATGCAGGAAGATTGTTCCCGATGTTGGGGAAGTCCAGAACGTGGGGTCACAGTTTGAGGATAAAGGGGAAGCCTTTTAGGATCGAGATTAGGAAAAACTTCTTCACACAGAGAGTGGTGAATCTGTGGAATTCTCTGCCACAGGAAACAGTTGAGGCCTGTTCATTGGCTATATTTAAGAGGGAGTTAGATATGGCCCTTGTGGCTAAAGGGATCAGGGGGTATGGAGGGAAGGCTGGTGCAGGGTTCTGAGTTGGATGATCAGCTATGATCATACTGAATGGTGGTGCTGGCTCGAAGGGCCGAATGGCCTACTCCTGCACCTATTTTCTATGTTTCTATGGATACTGTTGTTGGGGGGGGGGGCGGGGGCGGGGTGACCTGTCTTTAGCACTGAGTCTGGCGTTGTGACTTAGAAAGGAACAAAAGTCAAGAGGATTGCAGTTGTTATAGTCACAGGAATAGAGATGAGATAGACACCCTGATTATATGTTGCCACACAGGTACCATTGTCAGGGATGTCTCAGATTGGGTCCACGGCATTCTAAAGGGGATGGGTGGGCAGCCTCAGATATTGGCACCCATGACACATTGGTACATATTGGCATCAATGGCAAAGGTAAGAAAGGCAAGGAGGCCCTGAAGATAGATTTTAGAGAGCTAGGTAGAAAGCTGAATAACAGGACCTCCAGGGTAGTAATCTCTGGATTGCTGCCTGTGTCACACGCCAGTGAGAGCAATAGGTTGCTTTGGCAGATAAATGCGTGGCTGAGGAATTGGTGCAGAGGGCAGGGTTTCAGATTTATGGACCATTGGGATCTCTTCTGGGAAGGTCCGACCTGTACAAAAGGGATGGATTAACCTGAACCCGACGGGGACCAATTTCCTTGTGGACAGATTTGCTAGGGCTGTTCAGGAGGGTTAAAACTAATTTGGTAAGGGAATGAGAACTGGATTGATAGTGCTGATAGGTTGGGGCTGAGCGGGAAAATGATGGAATAGCGGAGCAGACTTGGCCTAATTCTGCTCTGTATCTTATGGTCTTACTTGCCTCTCCAGTTGCTGCCTGCCCCCTCAGTTCCTCCAGAATGGAAGTGTAGCTGGTCTGGGCGAAAGAGAGACTCGGGATGAAGCCATCAGAAGTAGTGGATGCGGGTTCAATTGCAACATTTATGTTTTGATAAGTACATGAAGAGGAGGGTTATGGTCCAGATACGGGTCGATGGGACTTGGTGGAATAACAGATCAGCACGGACTAGATGGGCTGAAGGACCTGGTTTTGTACTGCTGTACATCTCTATGTCCTGGGATGACAACTGGTCTGCTGATCCTAACATATAGCGAGAAATTGAACATAGAACCCATTGGCCAAAGCCTCTCCACACCCCCTGGGGCAAGTTCACCACTGACCAACTGAAATAGCAGGAAAAGAAATTATTGATGCAGGGTTTCGACTCAAAATGTCGACATTTCCTCTCCTCCTACAGATGCTACTCGACCCGCTGAGTTCCTCAAGCAGAATATGTCTGCTCCAGATTCCAGGGTCCTCAGTTTCTCTGGTGTCTCCGTCAGAATTTGTTCAGTGTCAGAAGCAGAGTAGGGTTTAAACTGCGTTGCTGTGGATGCGGTGACAAACATGGAATCAGCTCGGAATTGGTCAGATAATCCCGGTTGTGTTACATTGCAGTAGGAGCGTGTGGAGGCGGCAGAGAAAATAGAGAAACTAGGACCACCAGGTGGGGCTGCTGCCTCCCAGCACAGAGACCCGAGGTTCGTCATTTTATCATGGTGAGGAGAGAGGCTTATGAGTTCGTGAAATTTCGAGAGAGATGCCGCCTGGAGTTTAGCTCCTGGTAGGGTCACCCATGGCGGCAAGGTGAAGGGCAAAGTTCCAGCCAAAGAACGATCTAACCAAAATTTCACCGGTGGAACGGGAAGACGATACATCACAACGGCAATGAAGACGGAGGAAGGACATGGCAGTGTTGATTTCAGAGATGAGGGGGTAGACTATCAGGAGTGATTGAGTCGCCTGGGCCTGTACTCGCTGGAATTCAGAAGAATGAGAGGAGATCTTATAGAAACGTATAAAATAGAAAGGGATAGATAATATAGAGGCAGGAAAGTTGTTTCCACTGGTAGGTGAGACTAGAACTAGGGGACATAGCCTCAAAATTCGCGGAGTAGATTTAGGACTGAGATGAGGAGGAACTGTTTTTCCCAGGGAGTGGTGAATCTGTGGAGTTCTCTGCCCAGTGAAGCAGTGGAGGCTACCTCAATAAATATACTTAAGACAAGTTTGGATAGATTTTTGCATAGTAGAGTTAAGGGTTATGGGGAAAAGGCAGGTAGGTGGAGATGAGTCCATGGCCAGATCAGCGGAGCAGGCTCGACGGGCCTGATGGCCTTCCCCTGCTCCTATTTCTTATGTGTAGGATCCCCAGTAGTCTTGCACTCCATGCTACTGGATCCTGGCCTCGAACTGTCTGGGACCGTGTAGTGACTACCCATGGATCAACCTCCCCAGGTGAAACAAAGTTATATACAGGCTTTCTCCAATTAACAACCACTGGGGACCGAACGCAATCTGTGTGGAGTCTATACGTCGTTCTTCGTGTGACCCTGTGGCCCCGCCCCCACCAACCCCGGGAGCTCCGGTTTCCTCCCTTCCTCCCACATACCAGTGACATGCGGTGGACTGGCAAGCTACCTTGACCCCAGAGTGACAGAAACTAGGGGAGTGGGTGAGAAAGTGAAAGAAAACAAGTTACATGGAAATGGGGTTGCTTTGAGAACCGGCATCGATTTGGTGGGCTGAATGCTTATCCTCTTGCCTCAGATTTATTTTTCAGCTCTAACTCCCAATTACCTTAATATCTTGAAATCCATCGGTTTCTGAATTCCAGCGATGGGGCCTCCACAGAAATAACTCCAAAGGCTATCTTTCTCCTCAGTCCGGAGTGAACGCGTCTTTGGTCCCAGACTCCTGAACAGGGTGAAATCTCCTCCCTCCTCTCCGTCAAGCTCTGTACGAATTTTTAGTATGATTTCTCATCCTTCTAAACCAGAGAGTACAGTCTCACTCCCCCCGTACACGAGGTCAGTCTCCTCCTTGGGACCCAGCTGGTGAATCTTGTCTCTAGAGGAGGCACACCCGTCCTTGGGTAAGGAGATCAGAACTTTCCACAACACCCCAGTGTAGTGTCCGCACGACTTTGTACAAATGCAGGGAGACTTCTTTACTCTTCTATTAAATCTTTTCATTGCAACTCGTCGATTCAGGAACAGTTTCTTTCCCTCTGCCATCCGATTTCTGAATGGACACTACCTCACTACTCTTTTGAAAATTTTTATTTTTCTTTACTTACTTAACTATTTAATATATATATATTTACTGCAATTCACTGTTTTCCCTCTGTTATTATGTATTGCATTGTACTGCTGCCACAAAGACAACAAATTTCATGACAACACACACACAAAATGCTGGAGAAACTCAGCAGGCTGGGCAGCATCATTGGGAAAAGAGTAAACAGTCGACGTTTCGGTCCGAGATCCTTCATCACAACTGGAGAAAAAAGATGGGAAGCCAGAGTAAGAAGGTGGTGGTAGGGGAGAAAAAAAAATACAGGGGGAGGTAAAACCGCGAGGGGGGGGGTGGAATAAAGAGCTGGGAAGTCGATTGGTGGAAGAGGTAAGGGGAATCTGTTAGGACAGAAGGCCATGGAAGAAAGGGAAGGGGGATGGAGCTCCAGAGAGGGGTGATGGGCAGGTAAGGAGATAAGGTGAGAGGTGTAGTGTAGGTAGCTGTGAGAGTCAGTGTGTTTATAAAACACATCAGTAGATAAGCTGCCTTCGGAGATCGAGAAAGAGGAGGAAGGTGTTGGAAATGAACCAGGTAAATTGGAGGGCAGGATGGAAGTTGAAGGCAAAGTTGATGAAGTCGACGAGCTCCACATGGGTGCAGGAAGCAACACCAATGCATTCACCAATGTAGCATTGGAAAAATTGTGGAGAAATACCAGTATAGAGTTGGAACCGTCTATGTAGCTGACAAAAAGGCAGGCATAGCTGGGACCCATGTGGATGTCCATTTCCATATTCATATCACATATCAGTGATACTAAACCTGATTCTGATTCCGAATTAACACTCTTCTTGCCTTCCTAATGGCCTTCAATGACAGGTGTACCCGAGCTCTCACCATTACTTGTGTACAGGCACCCCCTGGTCCCCGAATGGCAACAACATTCGATCTCTTACCAGTTTAGAAACATTCTGCTCTAGGCACCAGTGGGGCGGCACTGTAGTGCAGCAGTTATCACAGGGCCAGTTCAACTCTGCCAATGTCTGTAATGAGTTTGTATGTTCTCCTGTGACCATGTGGGTCTCCGGGTGCTCCAGTTTTCTCCTACATTCCAAAGACGTACGGGTTAAGTTGTGGGCATTTGCAGGCTACCCTCAGCACATCCTCAGACTGTGTTGGTCGTTGACGCAAATGAACACACTTCACTGTATGTTTCGATGTACATATTACATATAAAGCTAAATCTCGTACTTGTCCACATCAGGTACTGCTTTCTATATTTTGCCCACTTCTGTTGCTTCTCCATATCCCCCGATTTGGCCCCCAACCCCCGTGCATTAATTCAGTATCGACAGTAATCTTGGAATGAAGACACATGGTGCCAGCAGCAGAAGCCCAACAATTAATCCCCGTGGGACACACGAATCGGAGCCAGAAAATACAGGTATCACTGAGGAGGCAGAGTGGGGTGGAAGTTGGAGGGGTGATCTAACGATTCTGCTCAGACGCACCAGCGTCAGGATCACACCCAGATCCTTCAACAGCTAGACCAGAACTGCGTGCAGTACAAAAGTGTTGCTAGAATACATTTGGTATATTGTGTTCAGTTCCTGTTGTATCATTATGGGAAGGATATGAAAGCTTTAGCGAGGGTGCAGAGGAGATTTACCATTATACTGCCTGGATTAGAGAGCATGTCTGATGAGGATAGGTTGAATGAATTGGGGCTTTTCTCTTTGGAGCAAAGGAGGATGAGACGTGACTTTTTAGAGGTGTATAAGATGTTAAGAGGCATAGATTCTCATATGCTGGGCGTTGATGGCGGACCCAAATACAAGACACAGACACTGAAGTAGTAGGAACAGGACTTGGTTAGAGAGCTGGGCCAAGAACACAGACTTGGGCTAGGACATTGGCTAGACAAGCGGGATCTGACCAGGAACTGGGAACTAGGAGCCTGGGCTTGGACTCCGAGCCGGAGACTGAACAAGGACCTAGAACCTGGGTCTTGACTCGGGCTCGGACCCCAGATCAAGGTGAGGCTACAGGACAGAACGAGAGGCTCCTGGGCAAGACGAGGGAACTCCAGCACAGAGCGAAGCACATGGACAGGACGAGAACATGAAGCCTTGATTTGGTACTCAGGAACAGCCGAGCCTTGGACTTGGGACGACAGGAACCTCGGAACCTTGGACTTGCGACGACAGGAATGCAAAACATAGAGCCTTGGTCTTGGGGAGGACAGGAACACAGAGCCTTGGTCTAGAGCACGGGAACATGGAGCCTTGGACTTGAGAGACAGGAACACAGAGCCAGGACCCCTCCTTGGGAACAGGACTTGGGGCCGGGGCTCTACACAGAATACTGAACACGACGAGATGGTTCACAACACTAGGTAGCGGCAAACGGCCGGAACTACCTAGTGAACGCGTGGACACAGATACGGTTCCAACTCAACGATAGACAGTTCCTTATCTTGACACAGCAAGGCTCCGATGGTAGAACTTGACAAGGTTGCAGGCAAGGCTCCAGAAGGAAGGGGAAGGGAAGGGAACAGTCCAGCCTTAGGGTAACGGCAAAGACGGCCTGGCTTACCCAATGGAGGCAAGGACAGGAAGGGACAGATCCAACTGCAGGGTAACGGCAAAGACGGCCTGACTTACCCTACAGAGGCGAGGACGTGATACTGACAAGACGGACCAGCAACACACCCGAACCCAAGGCCACTTATATTCCCAGCCCCAAGACGAGCATCAGGTGCCTATGATTAAGCCCAACTGAAACAAGGGACAGCCGGAAGACACGGAGTCCAGAGTCCACGGACCAGACCATGAACCGGAACTCGGACCGGACCATGACAGTATCTCCCCCCACCCCAATGGGAGCCTCTGGGCTACCGAACAGGCTCTCCAAGACTAAGGACGACCTGGGTGGGTGGGTATACAATCAGAAGGGAACCCAGGATGACGAGAGTTAGACAACAGTGTCTGCATGGCTGGGTCCATGTATGGCTGGTTCGTTCTGTCATATGGGGGGCGTTGATGGCAGACCCAGTTGCAAGACACAGACACTGAAGTACTAGGAACAGGACTTGGTTAGAGCTGGGACAAGAACACAGACTTGGGCTAGGACATTGGCTAGGTAAGCAGGACCAGGTCCAGGAACTAGGAACTAGGAGCCTGAGCTTGGACTCTGAGCCGGAGACTGGACAAGGACCCAGAACCTGGGTCTTGACTGGGGCTCGGACCCCGGATCTAGGTGACAGGACAGAACGAGAGACTCCTGGGCAAGATGAGGGAACTCCAGCACAGAACGAGAACACAAAGCCTTGACTTGGTACTCGGGAACAGATGAGCCTTGGACTTGGGACAACTGGAACGCAAAACACAGAGCCTTGGTCTTGGGGAGGACAGGAACACAGCGCCTTGGTCTAAAGCACGGGAACACGGAGCCTTGGACTTGAGAGACAGGAACACAGGGATATAGAACACAGAGCCGGGGCCCCTCCTTGGTAACAGGACTTGGGGCTGGGGCTCTATACAGGATGCCGAACACGACGAGACAGTTACCACCACTAGGTAGCAGCAAATGGCCAGACTTACCTAGCGAAGGTGTGCACACAGGGACAGTTCCAACTCAACAACAGACAGTTCCTTATCTCGACACAGCAAGGCTCCGGTCTCGCTCTGGTGGTAGAACTTGACAAGGTTGCGGGCAAGGCTCCAGACACAGGTTGCAGGCAAGGTTCCAGAAAGAAGGGGAAGGGAAGGGAACAGTTAAGCCTCAGGGTAATGGAAAAGACAGCCTGGCTTACCCAATGGAGGCAAGGACAGATCCAACTGCAGGGTAACGGCAAAGACAGCCTGACTTACCCCACAGAGGCAAGGATGGGATTCTGACGAGATAAACCAGCAACCGAACCCAGGGCCACTTATATTCCCAGCCCCAAGACGAGCATCAGGTGCCTATGATTAAGTCCAACTGAAACAAGGGACAGCCAGAAGACTCGGAGTCTGGAGTCCACGGACCGGACCGTGAACTGGAACGCGGACTTCACGGACTGGACCATGACATAGATAGAGTGGACAGCCAGTGACTTTTTCCCAAGTGGAACTGGCTAATACCAGGGGGTGTAATTTTAAGTTGGTTGGAAGAAAGTATAGGAGGAATATCAGGTAGGTTTTTACACAGAGTGATGGGTGCATGGAACATGCTACCAAGGGTGGTAGTAGAGACAGCTACATTGAAGAGACTCTTAGTTATGCACATGGATGACAGAAAAATGGAGGGCTATGTAGGAGGGGAGGGTTAGATTGATTTTAGAGTTGGTTAAAAGTTTGGCACAACATCGTGGACCGAAATGCCTGTACTGTTCTATGACTGGAGACTGAATGTTAACCTGATGGGGACTACTGATGCAGATGTTGGCCGTTAGCCAGATGTTGTCCACTGCCTATTGACTCTATTTCTCTCTCCAGAGATGCTGCCTGTCTTGCTGAGTGTCCCAGAATCCGCAGTAGCTGTGCAGACGCTGATCATTGATATGCTGAGGCAGCAGCTGTTGGTAGGTACCCGCCACTTATTAAATGACAGACATACCAACTGTTGATGCAAATTGCAACATCAGCCATTGACTGCTGAGTGAGCTGTGATAACCAGACAGAATTTGATGTGATGCAGATGTTGAATACAGGGGTTAGGATTTTATTCCCTAGAACACAGGAGAATGAGGAGAGATTTGAAAGAAATATACAAAATTATGAGTGATGTAGACAGGGTAAATGCAAGCAGTCTTTTTCCACTGAGTGGAGGTCACACGTTGAGGGTGAAAGTTGAAATATTCTTCCTCAGAGAGTGGTTCGTGTGAAACAAACTGCCATAGGAAATGTTGGATGCGGGTTTGGTTGCAACATTTAAGGACGTTTGGATAAGTACATGGGTTTGCAGGACTTTGGTCCAGGTGTAGGTCAATGGGACTAAGTAGCGTAACAGTTTGGCATGGATTAGATGGACTAAAGGGCCTGTTTCTGTACGTAGTATTCCATGACAACCGATACAGATGTTGGGCACTGGATAGACAAAGACGGTTTAATGGATATCATTAACACAGGGCTTTATCTTTGCAGAAAGATGTTAGAAATGATTATACACTCGATTAATTTTGACAAGATAGCAACTGGGTCCTGCAGGATGTTTGACCAAGGACACGGACGACCCGTATTCTCTGGATGCATTCCCTTGCTCATTACCCTCGTGTTCATGGACCGTGCTGTCGACAAGGAGCCTCTCCCAAAGCCTCCCCACCATCCCAAGCTCCTCCCCGCAATCACCTGGACTCCCAGCTTGGTCCCGGTGGCTGGCTCTCCCGCAGACCTTCACCATCCCATCAAAATCAACTCGTTTTCAACATTGGCACCTCAGTGTACAGTGAGGACTCCAGCTGTTCCCACCTCCCATTCACCTTGTATAGTTGTACCCTTTGGGGGAGGAAGGGGTGACAGATTCTACCAAACTCACTTTGACTTGATGAGGATGACTGTCTCCCCTTGTCCTACTTGGAGTCAATACCTCCCCACCAGTCAACACAATTAAGGACTTTTCCCACCCTGGATTCTATCTTCTCTACCCCACCACCCCCAACCATCCTACAGAAGATACACAAGCCTGAGAACATGTGTCACGAGGTTCGAGGATATACTTGGAATATTATGAGCAGTTTTGTGCCCCTTTTCTAAGA
Organism: Mobula hypostoma; assembly: GCF_963921235.1. Lineage (NCBI taxonomy): Eukaryota > Metazoa > Chordata > Chondrichthyes > Myliobatiformes > Myliobatidae > Mobula > Mobula hypostoma. The sequence continues at coordinate 236,724,938 of NC_086098.1, forward strand.
AAGAATGTGCTGGCATTGGAGATGGTCCAGTGGAGGTTCATGAGAATAAAATGGTTAACATATGGGGACTGCTTGATGGTTCTGGGCCTGTACTCACTGGAGTTTATAAGAATGAGGGGGCACCTCATTGAAACCCATTGCATATTGAATGGGCTAGATAAAATGGATGTAAAGAGGAGAACTGATTAGTAAGGGTGTCAAGGTTATGAGGAGAAGGCAGGAGCATAGGATTGAGGAGGATAATAAGACAGCCATGATGGAAAGGCATGATGTGATGGGCCAGATCACCTAATTTTCCTCCTATGTCTTACAGTCTTAGGAAAGTTTCTATCTTGCTGTAATCAGAATCAGACTCTTGAATGTACCAGTGATATGATAAAGATCTCCCAAACTACCTTGTTGTGGCCCTTGCACTTCATTGCCTACCTGCACTGCACGTAGAACAATATTGTTTTGTACATGTGTATGGAATGATTTACATGGACAGCACACAAACAGAAACTTTTCACTGTGTCCCGGTACAGGTGACAATTATAAACCCATTACCATAACACACGGCCCCTGCTGACTGGGCAAGGCTGGTAGCTGGGGAAGCAAAGACACCGCAGTGGGGAACTGTTCTGCCCACAGGGTTCTCTCACAGAAAAACTAGTGGATGAAGTCTCACCAAAACAGAAAGACCAGCCAGGATGGAGAGGGCAGCCGAGGCTTTGCCCTGATGTTAACCCTGGAACGTCAAAGTGCTTTCTCCCTCCCCACCTCCCACCCCATTTTGAAGTCGGCGGTTAGTGAAACCCTCCCATACCCCGTATCCTAAATGTCCACTTGTGTCTGGGAGTTGGATGAAGGAGTTCTGTTCCGGGGTTCGGAGCTGGCTGCTGGCTGTGACTTGGTGTCTCTGCCGACTACTCCTGTCTGTGTTGGGTAGGTGGTGCCACCCTCCGCAGTCTTGTTCAAGAGTGCTGACTCCAGCTCGCCCTCACTGACACCCAGATCCTCCGGCCGCAACTCGGCGCCATGCCCCACCCTTTTCTTTGCCCTCCAGTGACTACAGTAGCGGTTCAGAGCCAGGCCAGACACCAGCAGGACCATGGTGGCAAGGAGCACGCTGACTGCCACCAGCTCACCCAAGTAGGTGTGCGCGTGGGACGCCTGTCCTTCGCTGGCTGACCATGAGGCGTTCATCTCGCTCCCGGTCCGGGACACTCCAGCCAGCCGCAGCAAGTAACTGGCCACCAGGGTGCGGAACCCATTCTCCATAGCCCAGCACTCCCACAGCCCCTGGTGATTTCTGGTGGCAGCGAAGGAAATGCCATCGGGCTGGGGATTCAGGCCAGAGCTCAGCACTTCCATCCTGTCCCGAGTCCAGTTCAGTCGTGCCAGCCGCGATCTCACCTTACACGGCAAGTGGACCCAGGAACCGACACACACCACCTTTTCCACCATGCTGTTTGCACCTGTGCCAGGGGGCGAGAGAGACACAGATTTACACAGTGCACAGAAAACCCCTTCAGCCCATCTTCTCCATGCAGCTTCATCCATACTAACCCAGTAACAGCCTCCCCTCCAAGAACCTTACCTACTCTTCCCACTTCCAACATAATTGAACACCCCTCCCATTTCAGTCACTCTCTCCTCCCCCCTCCCATGGGGCTGAAGATAGAAAAGCCTGAAAGCACATACCACCAAGCTCAAGGACAGCTTCTACCCTGCTGCTATAAGACTATTAAACGCTAAACTGAACTCTTGACCTCACAATCTACCTCTTTATGATCTTTCACCTTAAAGTTTATCTGCACTGCACTTTCTTTGTAGCTGTTACACCCAATCCTACATTGTTATTGTTTTACCTTGTACTCCCTCAATGCACTGTGTAGTAACTGGATCTGTGTGAATTGTATGCAAGACTGTGTTGTACTGCTGAACTTGGAAGACATGCTATGTTCGCACCGGATTGTGTGGCAACACTTGCGGCTGCCCCAAGTGCATCCTTGGGTGTGTTGGTTGTTAATGCAAATGACACATTTCATTGTATATTTCGATGTACATGTGCTATATCCGTTTGTAAATATGAACCTAAAATTTGAAAAACTTGTCACTGCATTTCACATTGTCACATATTATTGACAATAATAAATCTCTTAACTAAAAAAAAAGATGGGCTGGCATTGCAGAAGGACAAGACAAGGTTCATGAGAATGATCCCGGAAATGAAAGGGTTAACACATTTGGAGTGATTGATGGCTCTGGGCCTGTACTCATTTGAGTTTGGAAGAATGGTGGGCGGGGGAGGGGGGAGAGAATCTCATTGAAATCAATTGAATATTGAAAAGCTGAGATAGACTAGAAGTGGAGAGGATGTTTCCTATAGTGGGAGAGTCTAGGACCAGAAGGCACAGCCTCAGAATAAAGAGATATCCATTTAGAACAGAGATGAGGAGGGATTTCTTTAGCCAAAGGGATGTGAATCTATGGAATTAATTGACACATATGGCTGTGGATGCCAAGACACTGGGTATCTTTAAAGTGGAGGTTGACAGGTTCTTGATTAGTCAGGGCACCAAAGATTACAGGGAATAGGCAAGGAGAATGGGGTTGAAAGGGGTAATAAATAAGCCATGATGGAACAGCAGAGCAGACTCGATGGGCCAATTTATCTAATTCTGCTCCGCTGTCTTAAGGTCTAAACCAATAAACCAGATTGTTCCTCCTGTGAACTGATCATTACCTCAGCGCAAACAACCGGCCTTTTCTCCACAACCCTCACTGAACAGCCCTTTGTTGGAGGTACTGTCATGGTCCGGTTCGTGAAATCCACATTCCGGTTCATTTACCCTTGTTCCAGATTTTCCTGTTTACTCCGTTTCTGTTGAGCACTCAAATTGAGCCACATGATTCTCGTTTGGGCAGAATCATAAATACCTCCAGAGACGAGGGGTTGTTTGCTGGATTGTTCCAGTCTGAATCCCTTCCCTTCCTTCTGTTGCCTCGCCCGTAACCCTCGCTTGCACCTCGTCAGTCTCACCTTGGAGCAACCCACCGGTGGAAGGCTAGTGTAGTCTTCGAGATATAGATTTTGCTGTTCCGTAACCTGCTGAGGTTACTGGCCGCCTCGAGTCTTGGAGCCACCCTGGACCCAGCTCCCTTCCTGACCCTTGTCTCTGTTGGGTAAGCCAGGCTGTTTGCTGTTACCCTGTGGTTGGCCCTGTCCCTCCCCGTCCCGTGCCTCCGTCGGGTAAGCCAGGCCATTTGCCATTGCCCTGCAGTTGGTTCTGTCCCTCGCCTTCATCAGGTTAGAGTCTGCATCCTGCCCCGGAGTCCCCTCGAAGTACCCTTGCCCCAACATGTCCTCATCTAGCCTTCAAGACCCCCAGCCTGTCTCCAAGCTCCAGCCTTCAAGACCAAGACCTCAGCCTCAAGCCTTCAGCCTCTAGATCCCAGGCACATCCTGTCCTGTAGTCATGTCATGTCCTTGCCTGGTTCTGGGGCCCGAGCCCGAGGCAAGACCCAGGTTCTGGGTCCTTGTCCAGTCTCTGGCTCGGAGCCCAAGCCCAGGCTCCTAGTGCATAGTTCCCTGTCTTGTCCATGTACTAGCCCAAGTCTGCATTCTTGTCCCTGCTCCTGGTCTGAATCCTGTCACGTCCCTACTCTAGTCAAGTCCTGTTCCTTGTACTGCAGTGTCTGTGTCTTGCATTTGGGTCTGTTACCAGCGCCCCCATTATGACAGGTTCAGATCTTGTAGCTGACCACTGTGTCAATTCATCTTGGCAGCAGAGCTCTGGAGGTCTCTCACCCTTCAGGTGTGCAGCATTTCACACCCCGCTCCCTGTTTCCAATCTCTACTAACCACTGGGAATGGTCTTTGACCCACACGAACCACCCATTTACCTTCTGTATCTGTATCTGCTCACTTTGTTTAAGGGTTTGTTGGATGGCTCATGCACAGAGACAGGATAAGAGGGTGAGATTTTGGGAGGCCCTGTACTGATCTACATGATACATGATCCAGTACGCAAGCCAGGAAGTATGATATGGAGAGAAAGCTGTTGCACATGCAGCAGGCTCCCCCTCTCCATGCAGCTGATGAATCCAAAGGAATGGCAAATTGCAGAGCTGCTAGTTAGTGTTGAATTCAACGTAGGATTGCCTTAGGGCCTCCAGCTCCAGATTTTTCCTCAGGATATACTCCCTAAGCCTTCCCCTTGAGTGTGAATAGCCCCAAGTCAGCAGAAGTATGAGATCAGTTTTCCTTCTCCTAGCTGCCAACATGCTGACAAGCTCCATCTGCCCGGTGTGACTGGTTTTATGGCACCAGTGACCCACTTTTGCCCCTTCTCCTGTCAGTAGAAATGGTTCCACCAGGCTTAGTAACAGAATGACACGTGAAGGACTTGGATGTCAGAGGCTATTTGCAAAGTACACCATTGGGAGCATTTAATCAGTAGCAGGAGCGTATTCCCACTACTTCCCTTAAGGAACCAGTGGGGGTGGGGGTGGGGGCGGGGGGGGTGGTTTGAAGTGGCCAAGGCGGGTACAAATCCAACTCTTAAGAGGCATTTAGGTACCTAGAGGGTATTGGCTGAACTAGGACTAAAACAGAGGAAGCTGTGGTTGGCATAGGCCAGTTGGACCAAAGGGGCTGTTTCTGTGCTATATTAATCTATCAGTCCTGTTGAAGGGTCTCAGCCCGAAATGTCGACTGTTTATTCATTTTCACTGTGTTGCTGTATTATTCCCTGTTGCTCTCCCTTGAAATCTTCCTTCAAGTTGCTCTGTAACTATCCGAATTCCATGGACTGTAACCCAAAGTCCAAGGAGGTGCCCCTCTGAGGTCTGCCTCTTCCCCTCCAACTCATAGGCAGAATTCCCAGGGATGGGCTGTGGAGGGCAGTGGCCTGAAACAGGCCCTTCAGCCCAACTCGCCCATGCTGGTTATCTAAGCTAGTCCCATTTTTCCGTGTTTGGTCCATATCCCTCCGAATCTTTCCTATTCATGTACCTGCCCAAGTGTCTTCTAAATATTGTTATTGTACCCACCTGAATTCTTTCCATATACCCACTATCCTCTGTGTGTGGGGGGAGAAGTTGTCCCTCAAGTCCTCTTTAAATGTTTCTTCTCTCACCTTAAACTTGTGCCCTCTAGTTTTAGACTCCCTCACCTTGCGGAAAAGACTGTGACCTCCATCTTCTCTACTCTCTTCATGATTTTATAAACCCCTATAAGTTCACCTCTCAGCTTCCTTCACTCCAGCGAAAACAGTTCCAGCCTATCAATTAAAACTCAAATCCTCTCTGATCCCAGCAACAACCCCCTGTGTTTGTGTCTTTTCCAGTTTAGAGATGTCCTTCCTGTTGCTGGCGGACCAGAACTGCACACAGACCCTAATGCAGAGGTAATGTAATAACTCCACCTGTAGTCCAGCATCCTCCTGGCCTGTGTAAACACACACATGATACACGCAGGCACATATAGGCGCAGGCACATATAGGCACACACGCGCGCGTGCACAAAGAAGCATGCATGCATGCACACACACACGCACGCATGATTGCACACATACTGGTTAGAAGAATGAGGGGGGAATCTCATGAAAACCTATCAAATATTGAAAGGGTGATAGAGTGAGTACGGAGAGGGCACAGCCTCATTATAGAAGGATGTCTATTTAGAACAGAGATAAAGAGAAATTTCTTTAGCCAGAGGAAGGTGAGAGATGGCTGTGGAGGCCATTATCATTGGCTATATTTATATTTTCATTTATAAAGTGGAGGCTGGTAGGTTCTTGCTTAGTAAGGGCATCAAAGGTTATGGAGAGAAGGCTGGAGAATGGAGTTGAGGGGGATAAGTATGCACACACACATGTATGCAGAATACAATCTCGTCGTCGCCGCCACCACACACACAGTACCACCTCCCCCTGCCTCCACCCAAACACACATATCCCTCTAACCCAGCTCATCAGACCAACAGACCTGTCGCTCTTCCAATGGGTATCCGTGTCCTTGAATTGGCCTTCACAGGTTGGAATGAACACAGAGTGGCTGCGTCTGCCTTCTCAATGTCCTGCAACCAGTCTTGCCTTCAAAAGAAGTAAGATTTTTAGACAGAAAACACATCCTAATGAAATGACCCACAAAACGCTGTCACAAGCCTGAGGCTACTGAGGGATCAGTACAGACCAAGGAAAATTTACACAGGATTTGTCAGGAAGGAGAGAGAGAGAGAAAGAAAGAGAGGAGAAGATGGAGTGAAACTGAGAGGAAGGGGGAGAGAGAGAGACGAGAGGTGGGGAGGGAGAGTGACAAAGACAGAGAGATGGAGAGAAGGGGCAGAGGGAGAAAAAGGATGAGGCAGAAGGATTAGAGAAGCAATCAGACAGAGAGAACTGTCAGAGAGAGAGAGAAACACACACACAGACACAGAGACAATCAGACAGAGAGACAGAAATTGAGAGACAAGCACATATAGAGGGGGAATACAGATGAGGAGAAAGGGAAGGAAAGCTAGTAAGGAAGAGACTGGGACACTGAATTGGGATACTGCTCAGACTCTGGACACCCAGTCCAGGACATTTTGAGAGGGACACTGGGACTGGGGCACTCTTGGACCAGGACACAGGATATTCGACACTTGGACTTAGACACACTTCAGTTGGGACACTGGACATTAACAGGGATACCGGACATGGAGCAGGACACTCTCAAACCAGGACATTCTGACCACGGCTGGGCAATGGGTGCCCAAGGAAATCCTACCAGGGCACAGCACATTCAAACAGGGACAATGAACATTCGAATAGAACAGTGGATGCGGAGTGGGACACTCTTCGGCAGGGACAGTTGGACTATGACTGGGACCTGGGTGCCCATGCTTCTCCCTGCACCAGAGGAAGTATCACCTGTGTGTTTGGTTCCGTGTCTCCCTGCAGTTGAGGCTGCTGCTGTCCCAGGCACAGTAGGGATCCCTGGATAACACACACTCCCCACAGCTAGGATAGGCACTGCAGTTAGACACTGGCACCCTCAGAACACCTGTTGAAGATCCGATGTAGAGAACTCCCTGGAACAGGAGAGAAAACACACAGTATTGTCCACAACCCTTGTACTGCACTGGGAACAGAAACCATTCCCCTTAATTCCAACACTGGGCACATACCATCCAGACTGAGAGTACATCAGGATTCACATCCATCAGTGCATCTTTTTTTAACCTATTTTAACCTCTCTCCATCCTGTTCCATCACAAACTCCTGAGGTCAGACATAGAGTGAAGCTCCCTCCACACTGTCCTATTACACACTCCTGGGGCCAGACACAGAGTGAAGCTCCCTTTGCATCATCCCATCACACAATCTGGCCTTTGCCCTGTACATTTAAGTGTACAACCCCAAATCCTGGTTCACCCTAAACCTATGCCCTTTAAAGTACAGAATCAGGCCCTTTGGCCCATCTAGTCCATGTCGAACTAGTATTCTATCCGCAGCTGGACCATCACGCTCCATACCCCTCCCATTCATATACTTAAACAATGGAATCGAAACCATATGCAGTACTTCCACTGGCAGCTCATTTCATACTCTCACCAACCTCTGAGTACAGAGGTTCCACCTCATGTTCCTCTTAAACATTTTACCTTTCACCCTTAACCTATGATGTCTCTAGCCTTAATCAACCTCAATGGAAAAAGCCTTCTTGCATTTACCCTATCTTTTCCCCCTCATAATTTTGTATAAAGCATGATGGAACTCTGCTCAGTTCAGCCTCAGAACTGGCACAGTTTTGACGGGCTGATTGGCTATCCATGAAGTGGGGCCCTCGATATACTGCCCTTGTGTCTACTTTCCACGTCTAACCAGGTCAGCAGATGCTGTACCAGTCAAAGCAGTCCTCAATGGCGGGCTATTCGTCCATCACACCCATAAAGCTACCATTGCTGAGGTCTCTGCTTCAGGGACCAATTAACCAATTAACCTACCAACTGGTATATCTTTAGAATGTGGGAGGAAACCGGAGCACCCGGAGGAAATCGACGCAGTCATGGGGAGAACATATATCTCCTTATAGGCAGAGGAAGGAATTGAACCCATGTCACTGATATTGCAAAGCTTTGTGCCAACCACTACACTACCATGCTGCTAAAGTCAGATGTATCAGTATCACAGTGGAGTAAAGGGAATTACAGACGGATGAGAGAGGAACTGGCTGAAACTGATTGGAAAAGAACGCTGGCAGGGATGACAACACAGCAGCAGAGGCTGGAATTTCTGGGAGTAATTCGGAGGTGCAGGATATATACAACCCAAAGAGGAAGAAGTATTCTCGAGGCAGGATGGCACAACCCGTGGCTAACAAAAGAAGTCAAAGCTAACATAAAAGCCAAAGAGAGGACATGTAATAGAATAAAAATTAGTTTCGAAGTTGGAGGCTTGGGCAACTTTCAAATACCAACAGAAGAGAACTAAAAAAAGCAATTAAGAAAGTAGAGATGGAATGCAAAAGTAAGCTAACCAACAATATCAAGGAGGATGCCAAAAGCTTCTTTAGATACATAAAGTGTAAAAGAGAAACTGTGAAACTGGAAAACAATGCTAGTGAGGTAGTAATGGGGACAAGGAACTGAACATGTATTTTCGTCAGTCTTCACTGTGGGAGAAACTAGAAATCTGATGGGAGTTCCACTTGTCTGACTAACAGACCCCAATCAGTTAAGTTAGACAACCTCTCCTCCTCCACTCTCACCCTGAACACCGGCGTGCCTCAAGGCTGTGCGCTGAGCCCTCTTCTGTACTCCCTTTTCACCTATGACTGCGTTCCTGTACATGGTTCTAACTCCATAATCAAGTTCGCAGACGACACCACGGTGGTTGGTCTGATCAGGGGGGATGACGAGACGGCCTACAGGGACGAGGTCCAGCACCTGGCCGCGTGGTGTGCTGACAATAATCTGGCCCTTTACACCCAGAAGACCAAGGAGATCATTGTGGACTTCAGGCATGCTAGGAGTCACACTCACGTCCCCACCTACATCAATGGAACTGTAGTGAAGCGTGTATCAAGCTTCAAATTCCTTGATGTCCACATTTCCGAGGATCTCACCTGGTCCCTGAACTCCTCCATCCTGATCAAAAAGGCACTGTACTGCTGTACCATTGAGAGCATGCTCACCAACTGCATCTCAGTGTGGTATGGCAATTGTCCCGTATCGGACCGCAAAGCACTCCAGCATGTGGTGAAAACTGCCCAGCGGATTATCAGCACCCAATTGCCCACCATTGAGAACATCTACCATAAACGCTGCCTGGGCAGGGTGAAAAGCATTATCAGGGATGCATCTCACCCTAACCATGGACTTTTTACTCTCCTCCCATCTGGTAGGCGCTGCTGAACCTCTCATCACAGCGCTAAGCAGTATTGCATCCGTATTGTACTGTCTCAGTACTTTTATATTTGTGTGCTATAGCACTTTTTTTATTCGCAGTTATTTTGTAAATAACACTTCTTTGCATCTCTGGTCAGATGCTAAATGCATTTCATTGGCTTTGTATCTGTACTCGGCACAATGACAATAAAGTTTAATCTAATCTAAAATTGTCAGGGGTTTATGAAGTGTGTGAAGTTACTACTACTAAGGAGACAGGGGAGTGAGAGGTCTGAAGGTAGCCAAGTCACCTGGACCAGATGGTGTACACTCCAGTGTTCTGAAAGAGGTGGTGAAGAGATTGCAGAGGCATTAGTAATAATCTTTCAAGAATCACTAGTGGATGTTTCCTATAGTAGGGGAGTCTAAGACCAGAGGACAGAGCCTCAGAACAGAGGGGTGGCTTTTCGGAACAGAGATGAGGAGGAATTTCTTTAGCCAGAGAGTGGTTTATCTGTGGAACTCGTTGCCACAGGCAGCTGTGGAGGCTGAGTCACTGGGTATATTTAAGGCAGATGTTGATCAATTCATGATTAGTCAGGCATTAAGGAATGCAGGGAAAAGGCAGGAGATTGGAGCTGAGGGAAAATATGATGAAATGGCAGAGCAGACTTAATGGGCCAATTCTGCTTCTATATCTTATGATCTTATGGAGATGAGGTGAAGGGATAGGGGTGTTGCTCTCCGAACCACCCTCCTGCTAACCCGTACAGCTGCCACGTTGCTTAGAGCCCAGCCGTGCTGAACAAGGAGAGTGTCTTACCTTGGCTGGAGACAGGATGAGGCTGCGCACTACTCCTGGTGCTGGGGACAGCTGAATCTCCTCAATGATGTAACAGACATTGTTAACCGTCACAGCCTTGTGCAAGAAGCCACGGTCTGGTGGAGAAAGGGAACAGGGTTATGTCCAGCCATTCTCAATCTAAACTGGCTTCCCACAGCCCCATCACTCCTAGTGCAGCCCCTCGCAGGATATCGCCTCACCTGTAACCAGGAACATCACTCTGTGCTTCACAGCTCTGATGGATGTCACGCTGTCCACTGTGATTTTCACATACTGCTCCTGTACCCTGGTCAGCTGTGGCTGGCGCCCAAGCGGATGGACTACCGCGTCCATCAGGAAGACGTCCTTCAGCAGGTTGAGGGTGGAATCTGACGAGCTTGCTGTGTTACACTGCAGCACCCCAGCACACAGGAACAAGTCAAGGAGAAAAGTCATAATTAGTGTCAGTCCACACCAACTCGTGCAGAATTCCTTGCTCCATATATCCAGCTTATAATATCAATGTACTTTGATGTATGATGGGACAGTGCAGAGGGAGCTTCACTCTGTATCTGCTCCCAGGGGTGTGTGATGGGCAGTGTAGAGGGAGCTTCAATCTGTGTCTGACCTTGGGAGTGTGTGATGGAATGGTGTAGAGGGAGCTTCTCTTAATGTCTAACCCCTGTCTGGGAAGGTGATGGGACAGGTGGAGGGAGTTTACATTGTCTAATTCAGCTGGAAAACCAACTGTGTCAGGACTGTCATCACAGCTGTCATATACCAAAACTGGAGCCACTGGTGCTGCCTGTAACCTGCTAGAATTAAATGTGTGCTCTCTCCTCCATCACACCTGGGCTCACCCGGGCACTAACTCCAAACCTGAGTAACCCCTCCAGCTCTTACTGGAACTACATAAAGCAGCAGCAGGACACTGTGGCCCCTCCACTTAAGAAAGACCACCATCTCACTCAGGTTTTGAGGTCCTCTCAGATGTTCTTGGGTAAGGAGGGTTAGGCTAACAGGGAAAGATCCCAAAATCTATCAGTAGAAGGGCTAGAATCCCACCACCCAGTGGCTTACCATCTATCATGGTGACCTCTCCCAGCCCTGCATCAGTGCTCTCATACTATCTGCACACACTGCATTTCCTCTGAACTGTAACACTATATTTTGCATTCCTTTAAAGAGAGCAAAGTAGCACAGATATAGGCTCTTTGGCCCAACCAGTCCACACCGATCATGGAACTTAGCCAGTTAGCCCCAATTACCTGTGTTCAGCCCATATCCCTCTAAGCCCCGCTGCTCCATGATCCCATCCAAGTGCTTCTTAAATGATACTATTGTACCTGCCTCAACCACTTCCTCTGGCAGCTTGTTCCATGTACTCACCACCCCCTGCATGAAAAACTGCCCCTCAGATCCTTTTTAAATCTTGCCCTCTCATCCTAAATCTATGCCTTCTAGTTTTGGACCCCCTACCCTGGGGTAAAGGTCACAATCTACCTTATCCACACCTCTCATAACTTTAAACATTTCTATGAGGTTGTCCCTCGTTCTCATACAAGGAAGGCAAATGCAATGTTAGCATTAATTTTGGACTAGAATAAAAAAGGAAGAATGTAATGCTGAGGTTTTACATGGCATTTGTTGGGGCGCACTTGGTGTATTGTGAGCAATTTTGGGCTTCTTATCTAAGAAAAGATGTGCTGGCATTAGAGAGGGTCCTGAGGAAGTTCATGAGAATTATCCCAGGAATGAAAGGGTTAATGTATGAAGAACATTTATTGGCTCTGGGCCTGTAGTCACTGGAGTTTAGAAGAATGAGGAGGGATGTAATTGAAACCTATCAAATATTTTAAGACCCAGTTACAGAAGATGTTTCCTTTCAGAGTTGTTTAAGACCAGAGGGCATAGACTCAGAATAGACAGATGTCCATCATCAGGAAAATGGGATTCAGAGGAATAATAAATCAGCCATGATGGAATAGTGGAGCAGGCTCGATGGGACAAATGGCCTAATTCTAATTCTGCTCCAACGTCTTATGGTGTTACATTCCAAGGAATGAAGGCCTAGCTTGGCCAATATTTCCTAATAACTCATGCCCTCTTATGCCTGATCTCTCAGAGGACCACAAGTGTGTTTGGGAACCTGCGTGCCTCAATGACCTGGAGTTATGTTGGCTGGAGTCAGAGCCTTGTGCTTTGGCTCTTGGTAGGATCACCCATGCCAAACAGATCAAAGGGTAGAGGCTGGACTAAGAGTGGTCCGCTGGTCCTCCAGGTTCAGGGGTTCAACTCAGGGCTAATAACCCTGACTGGTCAAAGAAAAATTGCTAAGGAAACAGCAATGAAGAATCCTTTTATACAGATAGGACCTTCATTGCTGCCCTAAATGCCAGCAGCGTAATGGGCAGTAATTAAGAAGGATATGCCGGAGTTGTGTAAATTCTGTTGTTGGCTCTCCCTCTTGTGCTACCTCAATGATTTGCTAGCTCCCAAATGAAGCTTTTCACCATATCCCAGTGCATGTGACAATGATAAACCAATTACCAATAGACTTCAGAAATACTCATTTGGAGGAATTGATATCTGCACTGTTCAGGTTAAACACAAGCTGGGCTACAGAGCAAGAATCTGCTCAGTAAATCTATGTAACATGGTAAGGGGGGCAGTGTGAAAGTCCCAAGGTTGAAGGTGTAGTGGACAGCAAGGAATGCTATCAAAGCTTGCAACAGGATCTCGACCAGACGGAAAAATGTGCCAAAAACTGGCAAGTGAAATTTAAAGCAGACAAGTGTGAGGTGTTGCACGTTTGGAGGGCAAATCAGGGTAGGATTTACACAGTAAACAGTAGGGTAATGTGGAGTGTGGTAGGACAAAGGGATTCTGGAAAGTAGATCCATAATTCCTTGAAAATTGCATCAGAGATAGACTGGGCCATAAAGAGAGCTCTTGTCACATTGGCCTTCGTAAATCAAAGTATTGAGTACAGGAATTGGGATGTTATATTGAAGTCATACAAGCGTTCAGTAAGGTCTAATTTTGAGTATTGTGTCCAGTTCTGATCACATACCTACAGGAAAGATGTCAATAATCTTGAAAGAATGCAAAGAAAATTTACAAGGATGTTGCCAGACCTGAGGACCTGAGTTATAGGAAAAGGTTGAATTGGTTTCCCTGGAGAGTAGAAGAATGAGGGGAGATTTGATAGAGGTATACAAACATCTGAAGGCTATTGATAGGGTAAATGCAAGCAGGCTTTTTCCACTGAGGTTGGGTAAGACTAGAACTAGAGGTCATAGATTAAGGGTGAAAGGTGAAATATTTAAGAGGAAACTGAGGGGGAACTTCATCTCTCAGACAGAGGTGTGAAAGTGGAACGAGCTGCCAGTGGAAGTGTTGGATATGTGTTTGATTGTAACATTTAAGGGAAATTTGGATAAACACATGATGGGCTGAAGTGCTTCTTTCTGTGCTGTAGTGCTGTATAACTCTCTGGTCAGGCAACATGAAGAGGAGAGCGAGGGTGAAGCACCCTCACTGACCAAGGCGGTGGTAGGGTGGGATGGGAGAGCAGTGGATTGCGAGGTAACTCACCGCGCCTGGCCTGGGATCCAGCACCTTTTCCCTGTACGTTGACCAGATCTGCTGCTCCCTGTTTAGTATCTTGTACTTTCCATTGAAGACGGCTTGAATATCTGCTAAGTCAAAGGCACATATGGCAGAGGTTTTGGACCCACCATAGAACCTGCAAGGCAAAAAGAGTAGCATGGAGTGAAGACTGATATCTGGAGACTGTATTAGCACCGTGCTGCAATGTCAGGTCATAGTTGTTTTTAGGGATGATCTTGGAGATAGAGCAGATAGTTAAGGATCAGGTTAGAATATAGGGATGTGGATACAGAGGAGTTAAACCATAAGATCATAAGGGATAGGAGCAGAATTTCACCATTCAACCCATCAAGTCTGCTCTGCCAATCCATCATGGCTGATTTATTATCCTTCCCAATGCCATTTTCCTGCTTTTTGCCCATAATTTTTGATGCCCATACTAATGAAGAACCTAATAAACTTTGCTTTAAATAAACCCCAATAACTTGGCCTTCACAGCTGTCTATGATAATGATTCCACATATTCACCACTGTCCTGCTAAAGAAATTTCCCACAGGTGCTTGCACTTTTACACACACACACACACACACACACACACACACACAAGTCACTGATGGCCATAGATGTCAACAGCAAGAAAGAGCGGGGAGCTGACAGATTTCTGACATACCACTGTGAGCTGAAGACACCGTAGATCACTGTCCCCTCCTTGCTCTTGGACACAAACACATCCTGGAGGATGTTGAGTGGGAACTGGTCCTCAGGGAGGTAACACAGTAACTGGGCTTTGAGGAACGTGGTCCATCGTTTCTGCAACACCCTCTCTCCTCCAACATCACTCTGCACAGACAAGGCCAACGAAAGATACATTACACTCCGTATCTCCCTAGTATGTAGATGAAAGTTATTTGGCCCATTAAATCACTGGCAAGTTGCAGGGCATTCCTCTGTTTATTTTGCCTGTAACCTTGCATCAGTTATGGTGACCCTCAAACCATTACACCCCCACTGGCTCACCAGCACCCCAGAACACAGAATACAGTGACAAGGCACTGGGCTTATGATCTGAGACAAATTAATCCTTTCTGCCTGCACATAAACCCTATCTCTCCATTCCCTACATATTCATATGTCTGTCTAACGGCCTCCTAGATGCTTCTGTCTTATCTGCCTTCACCGCTAACCTTGGTACCCTGAATCTCTGTTAAAAAAAAAATTCCCCTGATAAAAGATCAGCTTTATTTATCGCATGTACATCGAAACATACAGCGAAAGGCATCGTTGGTGTCAACAACCAACACAGTTCGAAGATTTACTGGGGGCAGCCACACTTCCAGCGCCAACATATCATGCCCACAAATTACTATCCCTAACCCATACGTCTTTGGAATGTGGGAGGAAACTGGAGTACCCAGAGGAAACTCACGTGGCCATGGGGAGAACGTACAAACTCCTTAGGGACAGCAGCAGGAATTGAATTCTGATTTTCTAGCTGGTGCTATTTAAGCATTGCACTAATCGCCCTGCTACGGTTACATACCTGCACATCTCCTTTAAGCTTAACCCTTCTCTCCTTTAGTGATCACTGGTAAATTTTATTGTTAAAATCCCCTACCCAGTGATTTTCCCAGGGTTAGGACATTAAAACTAAAGGACATTCATTTAAGGTGAGAGGCAATAAAAATTAAAGGAAAAAGTAGGGGCAACTTTTTGCACAGTGGTGGGAATGTGGAATGAGCTGCCAGGGGAAGTGGTAGAGATGGGTTTGAATACAACATGTAATGGATATTTGGTTAGGTACCTTGATGGGAATGGGCCAAATGCAGGCAAATGAGACTAGATTAGATAGGCATTTCAGTGGTCATGAATAAACTGGGCTGGAGGGCCTTTTGCTGTGCTGTATAAAACTATTTGCTGACCCTTCGGTCCATTGAGTCGGTGCTGACCATCGACTACCCATTTATATAAATATTATAGCAATCACATGTTATTCCCCTCAGATTCCGCCCCGCACCTACCCACTTGGGACTGATACCCCGAATGTCACTGGAACGTGGAACAAAACTGGAGCACCCAGAGGAAAAGCCACGAGGTCACAGGGAGGAGGTGCAGTCTGCGCACGCCCAGGACCGAACCCAGTGTCTGGGGCTGTGAGGCAACGGTTCAACTGTGTGTGTGTGAGTGCCCCAGATCCACAGAAGGATTTCTGGCTGTTTGAGCTGGAGAAGGAGGGCACTACCCAGTGTGGCCCTGTCAGCTGAGCCGTGAGTGAAGGCGACAGATGGGTCTCTCAGCAGTCCAAGGACACTCCCTTACCCCACAGGTTGACGCGCATGTGTTCCCGTCAAGGTCTGCCCCGGACACATGGGGTGGGGCTCTCCTCACCTTGCAGACCCGAGCAACCATCGTCACATTCATCCGTTGTAACAGGTCTGAGCGACTCCGCGATTCTGTGAAGAAGAAGTAGATCTTGTCGCCCTCTGCCTCTGGGATGAAGGTGGAGCCCACAAATGAAGGTTCTGTGGAGAGATGATGAGAGGTGGGTGGCAGTGGCAGATGGGGAGACTCCCCTACCTCCCGTGCCTTTAAAAGGACCATTCTAGGGCTGTCCGAGGGCAAGAGCCGAAGGGAGAGGCTGCCTTTGAGCCTGGAACTGGTTAGACCAGATCCTGCTGTCAGCTCCAGCGACACAGACTGGAGTGGTGGAATGCATGAGAGAAGAAATTCTTTGCCAATTCCAATATGTACATGGGTGAGCAGTTTCAAGTTCCTGGGTGTCAACATCCCAGAGTTTTAATGACATGTCAAATCGGCACAAATGTTAAGAAAGTAGAGGAGCTGTTGTGCCTTCTTTTGATGGCACTTCGGTGCTGAACCCAGGAGAGATCCTCAGATATCCTCAGATGCAGCTCCTATGGGACCGCGTTAGGGAACTGTAGCTGCAGCTCGATGACCTTTGTCTGGTCAGGGAAAATGAGGAGTTAATAGAGAGGAGTTACAGGCAGGTGGTCACATCGGGGCCACGGGAGGCAGACAAGTGGGTCACGGCTAGGAGGGGGAAGAGAAAGAGTCAGGTAATAGAGAGTACCCCAGTGGCTGTGCCCCTTGACAATAGGTACTCCTGTCTGAGTACTGTTGGGGGGGCAGCTTAACTGGGGGAAGCAACAGTGGCCGTGCCTCCGGCACAGAGTCCAGCCCTGTAGCTCAGAAGGGTAGGGAAAGGAAGAGGAGGGCAGTAGTAATAGGGGACTCGATAGTAAGGGGGTCAGATAGGTGATTCTGTGGATGCAGTCCAGAGACCTGGATGGTAGTTTGCCTCCCTGGTGCCAGGGTCCGGGATATTTCTGATCGCATTCAAGATATCCTGAAGTGGGAGGGTGAGGAGCCAGAGGTCATGGTACATATAGGTACCAATGACATAGGTAGGAAAAGGGAAGAGGTCCTGAAAGGAGAATATAGGGAGTTAGGGAGTTGAGAAAAAGGACTGCAAAGGTAGTAATCTCGGGATTACTGCGTGTGCTACGCGACAGTGAGAGTAGGAATGCAATGAGGTGGAGGATAAATGCATGGCTGAGGGATTGGAGCAGGGGGCAGGGATTCAAGTTTTTGGATCATTGGGACCTCTTTTGGTGCAGGTGTGAACTGTACAAAAAGGACTGGTTACACTTGAATCCTAGGGGGGACCAATATCCTGGCGGGGAGATTTGCGAGGGCTACTGAGGTGACTTTAAACTAGAATGGTTGGGCGGTGGGAATCAAATTAAAGAGACTAGGAGAGAGGAGGTTAGTTCACAACAGGGGGATGGGAACAATTGCAGAGGGACAGAGGGGTGTAAAATGAGGGTAGAAGCAAAAAATAGTAAGGTGAAAAGTAAAAGTGGCAGGCCAGCAAATCCAGGGCAAAAATCAAAAAGGGCCACTTTTCAACATAATTGTATAAGGGCTAAGAGTGCCGTAAAAGCAAGCCTGAAGGCTTTGTGTGTCAATGCAAGGAGCATTCGTAACAAGGTGGATCAATTAAAAGTGCAGATTGTTATTAATGATTATGATATAGTTGGGATCATAGAGACCTGGCTCCAGGGTGACCAAGGATGGGAGCTCAACATTCAGGGATATTCAATATTCAGGAGGGATAGACATGAAAGAAAAGGAGGTGGGGTAGCATTGCTGGTTAGAGAGGAGATTAATGCAATAGAAAGGAAGGGCATTAGCCGGGAGGATGTGGAATCGATATGGGTAGAGCTGCATAACACTAAGGGGCAAAACGCTGGTGGGAGTTGTGTACAGGCCACCAAACAGTAGTAGTGAGGTTGGGGATGGCATTAAACAGAAAATTAGAAATGCGTGCAATAAAGGAACAGCAGTTATAATGGGTGACTTCAATCTACATCTACATAATGGGTGAACCAAATTGGTAAGGGTGCTGAGGAAGAGGATTTCTTGGAATGTATGCGGGATGGTTTTTTGAACCAACATGTCGAGGAACCAACTAGAGAGCAGGCCATTCTAGACTGGGTACTGAGCAATGAGGAAGGGTTAATTAGCAATCTTGTCGTGAGAGGCCCCTTGGGTAAGAGTGACCATAATATGGTGGAATTCTTCATTAAGATAGAGAATGACATAGTTAATTCAGAAACAAAGGTTCTGAACTTAAAGAAGGGTAACTTTGAAGGTATGAGACGTGAATTAGCTAAGCTAGACTGGCAAATGATACTTAAAGGGTTGACGGTGGATATGCAATGGCAAGCACTTAAAGATCGCATGGATGAACTACAACAATTGTTCATCCCAGTTTGGCAAAAGAATAAATCAGGGAAGGTAATGCACCCGTGGCTGACAAGGGAAATTAGGGATAGTATCAATTCCAAAGAAGAAATATACAAATTAGCCAGTAAAAGTGGCTCACCTGAGGACTGGGAGAAATTCAGAGTCCAGCAGAGGAGGACAAAGGGCTTAATTAGGAAAGGGAAAAAAGATTATGAGAGAAAACTGGCAGGGAACATAAAAACTGACTGTAAAAGCTTTTATAGATATGTGAAAAGAAAAAGATTGGTTAAGACAAATGTAGGTCCCTTACAGACAGAAACAGGTGAATTGATTATGGGGAACAAGGAGATGGCAGACCAAATGAATAACTACTTTGGTTCTGTCTTCACTAAGGAGGACATAAATAATCTTCTGGAAATAGTAGGGGACAGAGGGTCTAGTGAGATGGAGGGAATGAGGGAAATACATGTTAGTAGGGAAGTGGTGTTAGGTAAATTGAAGGAATTAAAGGCTGATAAGTCCCCAGGGCCAGATGGTCTGCATCCCAGAGTGCTTAAGGAAGTAGCCCAGAAATAGTAAGAAATAGTGGATGCATTAGTGATAATTTTTCAAAACTCTTTAGATTCTGGACTAGTTCCTGAGGATTGGAGGGTGGCTAATGTAACCCTGCTTTTTAAAAAAGGAGGGAGAGAGAAACCGGGGAATTATAGACTGGTTAGCCTAAAATCGGTGGTGGGGAAAATGCTAGAGTCAGTTATCGAAGATGTGACAACAGCACATTTGGAAAGCGGTGAAATCATCGGACAAAGTCAGCATGGATTTGTGAAAGGAAAATCATGTCTGACGAATCTCTCAGAATTTTTTGGGGATGTAACTAGTAGAGTGGATAGGGGAGAACCAGTGGATGTAGTATATTTGGATTTTCAAAAGGCTTTTGACAAGGTCCCACACAGGAGATTGGTGTGCAAACTTAAAGCACACGGTATTGGGGGTATGGTATTGATGTGGATAGAGAATTGGTTGGCAGACAGGAAGCAAAGAGTGGGAATAAATGGAACCTTTTCGGAGTGGCAGGCAGTGACTAGTGGGGTACCGCAAGGCTCACTGCTGGGACCCCAGTTGTTTACAATATATATTAATGACTTAGATGAGGGAATTAAATGCAGCATCTCCAAGTTTGCGGATGACACGAAGCTGGGTGGCAGTGTTATCTGTGAGGAGGATGCTAAGAGGATGCAGGGTGACTTGCATAGGTTAGGTGAGTGGACAAATGGCAGATGCAATTTAATGTGGATAAATGTGAGGTTATCCACTTTGGTGGCAAAAACAGGAAAACAGATTATTATCTGAATGGTTGCCTATTAGGAAAAGGGGAGGTGCAACGAGACCTGGGTGTCATTATACACCAGTCATTGAAAGTGGGCATGCAGGTACAGCAGGTGGTGAAAAAGGCGAATGGTATGCTGGCATTCATAGCAAGAGGATTCCAGTACAGGAGCAGGGAGGTGTACTGCAGTTCTGCAAGGCCTTGGTGAGACCACACCTGGAGTATTGTGTGCAGTTTTGGTCCCCTAATCTGAGGAAAGACATTCTTGCCATAGAGGGAGTACAAAGAAGGTTCACCGGATTGATTCCTGGGATGGCAGGACTTTCATATTATGAAAGACTGGATCGACTAGGCTTATACTCGTTGGAATTTAGAAGATTGAGGGGAGATCTTATTGAAACGTATAAAATCCTAAAGGGATTGGACAGGCTAGATGCAGGAAGATTGTTCCCGATGTTGGGGAAGTCCAGAACGAGGGGTCACAGTTTGAGGATAAAGGGGAAGCCCTTTAGGACTGAGATTAGGAAAAACTTCTTCACACACAGATTGGTGAATCTGTGGAATTCTCTGCCACAGGAAACAGTCGAGGCCAGTTCATTGGCGATATTTAAGAGGGTGTTAGATATGGCCCTTGTGGCTAAAGGGATCAGGGGGTATTGTGAGGGGATCCAGGAGTACCCCTATTAACTGTTTGGAGAGAGACATTTATCACTGATGGTTTGTTTGGAAAGGAGAGAGAGACAGAGTTATTTACCACCGATATATTGCTTTTGAAAAGAGAGAGAGAGACAAGGATTAACAGTTGGACTGTCACTTTAAGGCATTGGAAGTAACTTTGGATTTTTACTGAGTTTGGAGTTGGAGACAGCACCGAGCAGCTCGAAGGTTGCTATGGTGACCGAAGGCGGTGGACACTCGATGTTATGATTTTCAGCAGGTTATTGGTGTTACTTCCAAGGACTTGTTGCCTGCTTGTGCACTCCTTTACAGACAAAGGAAGGAGGGACTCTTTGAATGACAGGTGATGCTCAGCACGGTGAAATAAATGGGAGGTCAGATGATACAGACCTCGGGACACATGATCTGGACACTGAATGAGCTTTGTTGTGCCCGCAGAGAAAGTGGGTTTTGGAGGATCAATCAGGTGGATTGATCCAAATTGCTATTCCAACGGTGACGAAGGGGTTGACTGGTGGGGAGTTGTCTATGTGTCCACCCTTGCCGGGGTTATAGCTCCACCACAGGAAAACCGGTCCCCCTGGTTAAAGTCACAGTCGGTGACTTGTAAAGGATTTCGGAGGACGACGAGAAGATCGACGGCATCAGCTCACCTGAAGACTCAACTCACTCTCTCTCTCTCTCTCCATCACTACTCAACTAAATACCACAAACTGAACTGAACTGAACTTTACTCAACATCGTAAGACTGCATCTTTTCACCCCTAGACTTAAAGAAGCTTGGTTTTTTCATACATATATATTCCACACTTACTTTTATATATAATCATTGCTAACCTGTTTGATTTATTTACATTTATATTACTGTATTGCATAGTTACTAATAAATATTAGTAGTTTATAGCAATACGAGACTCCAAAGTGTTTTCCATCTTTGCTGGTTTCTTTATTCCCGTCACGGGGTACGTGACAGTATGGAGAGAAGGCAGGTACAGGGTTCTGAGTTGGATGATCAGCCATGATCATACTGAATGGCGGTGCAGGCTCAGAGGGCCGAATGGCCTACTCCTGCACTTATTTTCTATGTTTCTATATATAAACTTACTAACACCAAGGAATTTAAATAAAGAGCATTAGAAGTTTTTCAAAATTGTTTATGTGTGCGATAACAGCAGGAAGGGCACTGTGAAGTGGAAGGTCGGACTGAGCTGAGTGAATGAGTTTCCTGAACATTTCCTGCAAGGCCCCCAGAAGATGTTCAGGAAACTCATTCACTACAGCTCAGTTCGACCTTCCACTTCACAGTGCCCTTCCTGCTGTTATCGCACACATAGACGTTCAGGACAGGGGTCACTGAGCTATGACGATATCTCAGCCGTCTGACTGTCATTTTGGAAAGTTTATTAAAAGTTTCAGAGAACTATGTAATGTTAACACTACAGACGGAAACATCTGCAGTGCAACTTTCCTCTTCAGTGGGACTAATCGTATTGGATAATGCAGACTTACAATGACGCTTTACATAGGCCAGTTGTGCCTTCAGCAGTGACTCTGTGGCAGTATGGAGCTCCTTCACCAGTTCCACTCTAATACTCTGGTGGTCCCTTGCTACGATACCCTCTCAGTACTGCCCCCTACTATAATGTGACTCTCCCTCGGTACTGCCCACTGCAACAGTGTGACTCTCCTTCATTGCTGCTGCCTCTTTCAGTATTTTATTCAAATACAAAAGATGTACCAAGTTTAGGGGTTACAACACAGTGTATTCAAATTAAGATACAGTTACTACCAGCTATAATCCACTTAATTCCCTGGGGGGGGGCACATTCCTGGAAAACCCACACTGAACCCATAATGGTTGCATGTTCCCTCTCCAAGGACATCCTGGCATGAATGTAACTCCCTCAGCCTCCCAAATGATTCAGAGTTCACTCAGATCCAACTCCTTAACGCAGAATGGAGGGAGGAAAGCAGTCGGCTTAGAAAGAGCGGAGGTCTGGAGCTTTGAGCAGTGCTCAGTTGCAGAGATTGGAAGCCGGAGAAGACGTAGTTCACAAGTTCTCCGATTAAGTAGAATTGGCAGTGACTCGCAGCAGTTTAGAGCATTGTGCAGCACCCAATAAGAGAGATCGCAAACCTGAGAAGAATAGTTCACTCAGGTTGACTGACCGAGTAGGATAGGCAGTGACTCGCAGCAGTTTGGAACTTAAAGTAAGGCAGGGACAAGCGAAGTGCCCATTGTCGTAGTGGCCATCATTCGAGTGGCCAGAGTTAGAGCGGGGATTTAAAGGCTTTAGCTTCTCAAGGCATCCTTGAGGAGAGATACACTCACAATGCGCTGGAGGAACTCAGCAGGTCAGTCAGCATCAGTTGAAAAGATTAGTCGACGTTTCGGGCTGAAACCCTTCGTCAGGACTGAAGGAAGAACTTTGGGGAGGGTTTGAAGAATGCTGGTAATTGAAAAAAACAGTAATTTGAAAGACAAGGGGGTGGGGGGAGGGGAAGCAGGGAAGTGAATGGCAGGAGAACAATGCGCAGTAGTAGAAGGAGGCGGAACTATGAGGGAGGTGATGTGAAATAGGGATAGAGGAAGGGAGGGGGAGGGAATTACTGGAAGTTGGAGAATTCTATGTTCATACCAAGGGGCTGGAGACTACCAAGACGGTATATAAGGTGTTGCTCCTCCAACTTGAGTTTAACCTCATCATGGCAGTAGAGGAGGTCATGTATGGACATATCTGAATGGGAAAGGGAAGCAGAGTTGAAGTGGGTGGCTACCAGGAGATCCTGTCTGTTGTGGCGGACGGAGTGGAGGTGCTCGATGAAGCGGTCCCCCAATCTGCGTCGGGTTTCACCGATGTAGAGGAGGCCGCACTGGGTGCAATAGATAACCCCAACAGATTTGCAAATGAAGTGTTGCCTCACCTGGAAGGACTGTTTGGGGCCCTGAATGGTGGCAAGAGAGGAGGTGTAGGGACAGGTGTAGCACTTATGCTTACAGGGATAAGTGCCAGGTGGGAGATCCGTGGGGATGGACGTGCGGATAAGTGAGTCGTGGAGGGATCGATCCCTGCAGAAAGCGGAGAGGGGTGGAGAGGGAAAGATGTGCTTAGTGGTCCTGTTGAAGGTGGCAGAAGTTGCAGAGGATAATGTGCTGGATCCGGAGGCTGGTGGGGTGGTAGGTGAGGACAAGGGGAACTCTGTCCCTGTTGTGGTGGTGGGAAGATGGGGTGAGGGCCGAAGTGCGGGAAATGGAGGAGATGTGGATGAGGGCATCATTGATCACCGTAGAAGGGAAACCACGATCCTTAAAGAAAGAGGACATTTGAGATGTCCTGGAAAGGAAAGCCTCATCCTGGGAGCAGATGCGGCAGAGACGGAGGAACTGGGAATAGGGAATGGCATTTTTGCATGTGGCCGGGTGGGAAGAGGTATTGTCGAGGTAGTTATGAGAGTCAGTGGGCTTGTAGAAGATGTCAGTGAACAATCTGTCTCCAGAGATGGAGACCGAGACATTGAGAAAGGGGAGAGAAGTGTCAGAGATTGACCAAGTGAATTTGAGGGCTGGGTGGAAGTTTGAAGTAAAATCGATGAAATTGATGAGCTCAGCAAGGGTGCAGGAAGCAGCACCAATGTAGTTGTCAATGTATCGAAGGAAAAGTTGGAAATACTGAACTTGTATCTGCCTACCTGGACTCCATTTTGTCACCCATAGTTCAGTCCCTCCCCACTTACATCCGTGATACATCCCATGCCCTCCACCTCTTCAATAACTTCCAGTTCCCCGGTCCCAACCACTTCATTTTTACTATGGATGTCCAATCCTTATACACCTCCATTCCCCATCAAGAAGGCCTCAAAGCCCTCCTCCCAGTCAATCTCCTCCTAGGCAGACACGGGCTCCAAGCACTCCACTCCACCCGAGGGCCAATCAGACCCCTTAAACAACCCTATTTGGCAGGGGTACCCATCAAACCAGGGGCTACAAGCTCAGGGGACACAGCCCCAGCAGGAAGGAACTCTCTTTCCACAGACAGCCCCTGAGTGAAGGGACCATCCATCTGCTCTGGGGATGCATACCCCAATCATGCAGTTGCAGGGGGGGGTAAATCTTCCCTCTTAGATGGTTCCCTATCTTCAGATTCAGAGAACAAGCATCTCCTCCTTTTCATTCCTCCGACGTGGGGAGGTCTGGTGGCCTTCATTTCAGAGGCACTCTCAGCTCTCAGCACCACACCTTCCCTCACAGCTTCTCCAGGCCCTTGCCAAGCCACAGAGCTATCCATGCCCTCCAGGATGGAACTAAGGGAAGGCTCTGGTTCCTCCTCCTGTGGTAGGGAGGCCAGGAAATGTTTCTTCTTCCTTTTAGCCTCCCTGCCCTGTACCTCAACCCACCCCTCCTCGCCAACTCTGCTGCACTCTCGCCTGCCACCTTCTGCCACAGGGTCAGTAGGGACAACAGGGGAAAGGGAGAACAAGGAGGGTGGCAACGGAGGGGGGCTCGAGCAACAGGGTCAGGGGCAATGGGGGCAGTGGCAATGTGGAGAGGGCCTGCAGTGTCCTCCTGTGCCACCACGGTAGAGCTAGCAGCCTGGTGTTTAGGGCATCGCAGCTGGCCCATAGCCCAGCGGATCTGATAATGCTCCCTTTCGTGTCACACATGAAAATACCCCTCAGCATCTCCCGGCCATTCCAGCTGCACGAATATCTCAGGATGGACAGTAGCACATGCCCAGAATAACCTCTGTCTAGCTTAAATGGTATACAGGTGACCGGTGACCTCACCTCCCCAAAGAACGCAAATGAAGAAGGAGGTGATGCATGTCATAGAGTGTTACCTTCTGTACAGGGCTTTACCAGCACAAAGACCCCTTCCATACACTTAGGACCAGGGACACTTCTCCAGTGGACCTTAGGCAAGTACTCCAGTTGGGAGAGGGTTTACCAGTGTTAGGAATCGGAGAAATCTGTCTCAGTTCCAGTAAAAGTGGCAGACACGAAACTTGGTAAGCCCCCAGCCACTGTTGCTGCAACGGCCCGAGCACAGATTCAACAAAACTCAGCAAAATAGACAGTTTCTGAGAAAAAAAACTGCTGCAGTCCTCTTTCAAAGATGAGACACCGCTCTCCTACACCTTCCTTTGTTGTCACCATTCTTCAAGGTTTACTCCCAAAATAAATTGACTTATTCCAAGAGCTCACACATCACCATCCATCCCACAGTATGACCCTCCCTCAGTACTGCCCCACATACAGTGACCCTCCCTCAGGACTGTCCCCACAGTGTGACCCTCCCTCAGTACTAACCCACACACAGTGTGACCCTCTCTCAGTGGTACCCATCTCACAGTGTGACCCTCCTTTGCACAGACCATGCCCTGAGCTAGAGTGTGACTTGTTCAGAGCTTCCGAGGATCATGCTGAGCACGTCACCCACTGGTTCACAATGCTGGTCACTACTCAGAAGTTGGTCAACTACCTTGTAGCCAGTTGCAAGATGGTTCCGTTTTCAGGGGAACTTGGTGACCGAAGCTGCGGGAGATGTGGTGCTGCGTCCCTTGGAAGTTGTTAGTTGTTCCGGTGTATAACGCTCCATCTGGACCAGAAAACAGGATATCTATTTACTAACGGTCCTGCATCATACCAACATTGCGAAGTGACAAAACCTCTGGGGTGGGGGGACGATAATTGCACAGGAAAGGTGCAGCCTGTCCACACACAACAGAATCTCCCATAAACATGGGGTGTCTAGTGAAGAGCAGTTACTCAAGCATCCAATAACTAACCAACAGCTCTCCAACTGGCCATTTGCTGCACTAGTAACTGAGGGCCTCAATTTCTGGTCTTCCATCTCTCAGGTCAGCACCTTTAACCCATTCTCCCTTATTCCCCAATTCTGGGGAAACTTTGTGCTTTTCCCCCTACCCATGGTGTCCTTGCCCTTGGAGTGTGTAATGGGGACAGTGAAGGGAACCTTAGAGGGAGCCTGGCCTGTGAGGGGATGTGTGATGAGACAACACAAATGTTGATTTTAACCCGTCTCTTTCCTAGAATATGCCCTGGTCCTTACTGAGACTTGATGAGGGGCTGAGGCCTTCCAGAAAGGGCAATCATTGCCAAAGGAGGAGGCAGCAGCACACGGTCTTACAGAAGCCAGCTGTAAGCTGGGGGTTCAATTCCCGAGGCTGCCTATAAGGAGTTTATATGTGTCCACCCCAATGGTTTTCTCCAGGTGCTCCAGTTTCCTCCTACATTCCAAAGACATACAGTTGGGGTTAGTGAGTTGTGGGCATGCTATGTTGGTACCAGAAGTGTGGTGACACTTGCAGGCTATCCAGCATAATCTTTGGCTGATTTGACGCGAACGACACACTTCACAGTATGTTTTGATGTACGTGTGAAAAATAAAGATAATCTTTACTCTTTGTCACATTACACACACTCAGCACAGTTAACATCATCTCATCACACACATAAACAATTTGCATGAAAGTATACAAGGAATGGTGTTTGCAGATGATACGGAAATAAGCAGGGACAATAACAAGCATTTCAAAGACACTTGAACAGGTATGTTAATGGTAAAGGTGTGGAGCGAGATGGGTCAAGCACAGGTAAATAGGACAATCTTGGATACTCAGTGTGGAATGAGTTGGTCTGTCCTCTTATTCATGCTGTCAGAGAGGAGGTACGGTGATATTAAACCCAATTCTGATTTAAGATAGAAAGGATTTAAAATTTAAAGTTCAAAGATCAAAGTACATTTATTATCAAAGTATGTATACAGTATAATCTTGAGATTTGTCTTCTTGCAGACAGCCTCAAAACAAACAAACACCACAGAACCTGTTTAAAGAAAACCCCACACCACAAGAATCAGAATCAGAATCAGGTTTATTATCACTGGCATGTGTCATGAAATTTGTTAACTTAGCAGCAACAGTTCAATGCAACACATATTATAGAAGAAAAATAATAATAATAATAATAAATAAGTAAATCAATTACAGTATACATATATTGAATAGATTAAAAATCATGCAAAAAACAAAAATAACATATCTTAAAAAGGAGAGGTAGTGTTCAAGGGTTCAATGTCCATTTAGGAATCGGATGGCAGAGGGGAAGAAGCTGTTCCTGAATCACTGCATGTGTGTCTTCAGGCTTTTGCACCTCTTACCTGATGGTAACAGTGAGAAAAGAGCATGGCCTAGGTGCTGGAGGTCCTTAATAATGGACACTGCCTTTCTGAGACACCATTCCTTGAAGATGTCCTGTGTATTTTGTAGGGTATAAGTTTGTAGGCTAAACAAATTTAGCACCCGACTAAATTTACAACCCTCTGCAGCTTCTTCTGGTTCTTTGCAGTAGCTCCCCCCATCTCCATACCAGACAGTGATGAAGCCTGTCAGAATGCTCACCACTGTACATCAATAGAAGTTTTTGAGTATATTTGTTGACATACCAAATCTCTTCAAACTCCAAATGAAGTATAGTCGGTGTCTTGCCTTCTTTATAACTGCATCAATATGTTGGGACCAGGTTAGGTCCTCAGAGATCTTGACACTCAGGAACTTGGAACTGCCCACTCTCTCCTCTTCTGATCCGTCTATGAGGATTGGCCTTAGCCTTCCTGAAGTCTGCAATCAGCTCTTTTGCCTGACTGACATTGCTGTGACACCACTCCATTAGTTGGCATATCTCACTCCTGTACGCCCTCTCGTCACCATCTGAGATTCTACCAACAATGGTTGTATCATCGGCAAGTTTACAGATGGTATTTGAGCTACACTAGCCACACAGTAATGGGTATAGAGAGAGTAGAGCAGTGGGCTAAGCACACACCCCTGAGGTACGCCAGTGTTGACTGGCAGCGAGGAGGAGATGTTATCACCAATCCGCACAGAATATGGTCTTCCGGTTAGGAAGTTGAGGACCCAGTTTCAGAGGGAGGTACAGAGGCCTAGGTTCTGTAACTTCTCAATCAGGATTGTGGGAATGATGGTATTAAATACTGAGCTATAGTTGATGAACAACATCCGGACATAGGTGTTTGTGTTGTCCAGGTGGTCTAAAGCCGTGTGAAGAGCCACTGAGATTTCATCTGCCATTGACCTATTGTGGCGATTGGCAAGTTGCAACAGATCCAGGTCCTTACTGAGGCAGGAGTTCAGTCTAGTCATGACCAACCTCTCAAAGCATTTCATCACTGTAGATATGAGTGCTACTGGGCGATAGTCATTGAGGCAGCTCACATTATTCTTCTTAGGCACTGGTATAATTGTTGCCTTTTTGAAGCAAGTGGAACTTCCGCCCATAGCCATGAGAGGTTGAAAGTGTCCTTGAATACTCCCGCCAGTTGGTTGGCAGAGGTTTTCAGAGCCTTACTAGGTACTCCATCGGGACCTTCTGCCTTGCGAGAGTTCACCCTCTTTAAAGACAGCCTAACATCGACCTCTGAGACAGAGATCACAGGGTCATCAGGTGCAGCAGGGATCTTTACAGCTGTAGTTACAGTCTCCCTTCACAGTTGTAGTTATATTCTCACAAGGTCATCAGATGTGTGAAAAAAAGGAACAAATCCGTAAAAATCAAAAAGCGAACAAATAACACACAAAACATTAATCATAAAACTGAAGAAACCCCAAACGTGAGTCCATAGTCACAAGCTGCCAAGGCGAGTGAAGCCAGTCCAGGAGTCAATGACCATAGCCACTGAGTTAGTTAGTTCTCTGCAGTGTCGATGGCTGCAGAGCTCAATCAAATTGTGCAAATAGTAAAGTGCGTTCAGCACTGAGGACATCAAACTGCAGTTGAAAGCGAGTCCACAGCCACTTTTGAGGGATATGAGCCAAATGCATGCAAATAGGACGAGCTTTAGATGGACACCTAAAGCTAGTCCCATGGACGTTGGGTCAGGGGGCTTGTTTCCACACTGTATGACTCCATGACTATATCTTTAGACAGTGTGAATCCCATTCTAACACTTTACTACCTGAGTCACACTAAGAACATGAACATCTCTTTAACAGGGCATGTCACTGTCTACCAGCGAAACCCTCTCACTTCCCTAGTATTACTTTCACTGTGAGCCTCCAGTCTTGGGAAACCGTGTGAGGATGCAGCGAGATGGGTTGGCTATCAGTTTGAAACTCACGCATTTACTCAGACACCCTGAGGCAGGATCAGACTGAAGGACTGGGCAGACCTCCCCTTCGTTACGGGGATACAGGTCAACACCCCCGGACCACAGCACAGGTGGGGATGATTTGAAGTTCCATCACGGGGCGGTCATCAAAAGACCATAATGCGTAGAAGCAGAAATAAGCCATTCGATCCTTTGACTCTGCTCTGCCAATCAATCATGGCTGATTATTATACCCCTCAATCCCATTCTCCTGCCTTCTCCCTTTGATACCCTTACTAATCAGGAACCTATCAAACTCTGCTTTAAATATATCCAATGACTTAGCCTCCACAGCCATCGGTGGCAATGAATTTGACAGGTTAACCAAGTTCTAGCTAAAGAAATTTCTCCTCATCTTTGTTCCAAAGGAATATCCTTTATTTTCTGAATCTGTGCCCTCTGGTCATAGACTCAACCACATTGGAAATATCCTCTCCACATTCATTTTATCTTGGGGTTGCAATTTTCAATAGATTTCAAGGAGATCGGGCTGGCTGGTGGCGCAACGACATCGGTGCTGGACCCGGGAGTGGAGGTTCCCGGGTTTGAAACTAGTCGGGTCCGCCCCCGAGTATGCTTTCTATCCATGCCGGGTTGAGTGTCAAGATCTCAACTTGACCTCGTAAAATAAAGGGAAAATACTGCGAATATGTCTGTGTGAGGAGTGGCCCGCCACACAGTCTCTCTCTCTCTCGCTCAGCGCCTTGTAAAAAACCATGAAAAATCCACCATCATGGATGCACGCACGGACATGCAGACGCACACACACGCAGGCACGTGCGCAGACTTGCACGCACGCAGGCACGTGCCAAAAACAAAAAGATTTCAAGGCGATCCAGCCTCAGTTTTCTAAACTCTAGTGAGTACAGGCTCAGAGCCAAATGCTCCCCATACAACCCTGTCATTCTTGGTATAATTCTTGTACACCTCCTCTGTATACTCTCCAATGCCAGAACATCTTTTTTTAGATATGCCCAAAATGCTCATAATACTTCAAGTGTAGTCTAACCAATGCCTTATAAAGCACTCACCGACCATGGACACTGTGTATCTCAGCGAAGGGTTGTACGGGATGCGACCTTTGCCATCTTCGGTCAGAGGACTTCCGGTGGCGTCTGTCAACAGTGAGAAGGTCTGGATGTCCTGTAACAGTAGATCAGTCTGTCAGTCACTTCTAAAGCCCTGAGTGTGTTCCTCACCTCCTCAAGGGAGAGAGGCTGCCCCTCCCTACAGGCTGCTGGGAGAGAGGTTCTCCCTTCCCTTAGGCTGCTGGGAGAAAAGCTCCCCATCCCAGAAACTGCTGGGAGAGTGTCCAATACTCACAGACTCACCCTTCCCACATGCTGCTGGGAGTGAGGCTCCCCCTTCCCTCAGGCTGCTGGGAGACAGGTTCCCCATTCTCACAGGTTGCGGGAGAGAGGCTTTCCAACCCACAGGCTACTGGGAGAGAGGGTTACAATCCCTACCAGCTGCTGGGACCAGGCAGTTCTCTATGTTGGGATACCTTGGATCCTAAATATTCCATCAGCCTTTCTTCCAGTGCTAAGGGAGGATCCCCTTCTCCCTCCCCCACCACAGAAGGCTGCACCAAAGAGCTGGGCATTGAGTTTCCTTGACAGTCCACCACTCTGGTCAAAAAGGAGGAGCTGAAAGCAGGGTTCAGCAGTGCTGCCCCTGACCTCTCCGTCACAAAGTCCAACAGGCATCAAGGTTCCAGGATCGGAGTGGTAATCAGTCATGGATGGTACGCCTTCCACAGGAGTTGGGGAGGGTAGGTCAGGAGTTATGGACGCTTGCCTTGATGAGTGGTCGGGGTGGTTACGTGTCCTGCGCTGAGGGATGGTATCCCTCCTTCCCCCACTCCTCCCCATTTTCATTAGACTGAGATAGGCCATGACCATTAGTCATAGATCACAGGTATAGATCAAGTGGATGGCCAGAGACTTTTTCTCGGATCAGGAATGGCTAATATGAAGGGGCATAATTTTAAACCTTTTGGAGGAAAGCATAGGAAAAATGTCAGAGGTGAGCTTTTTGCAGAGAGGGTGGGTGTCAACCACCCCGCCAGGGGTGATGGGAAAAGATGGAGGTGATTACATGGGACCCAGTGCTGAGGGTCCCTCAGTACCATTGGCCTTTGGGCAAGATAGCAGGGCAGTGAGGAGCTCAGAACAGGACAGAATGCGCTGTAGGTGTACAGGAACACTCCAAACTGGATCTGTGTCTGCAAAGTACCACTGCATCTTCACAATGGCTGCCCGCCCTCTTCCCCTCTGTGTAGTGCAGGATCCAGGCATGAGTGAGTTTGCTCGAGGAGTCTAACATGATCTAATGGGTGAGAGGCTCCTCGGTGGTGCAAGCGAGTGATGGGTTCACGGACATCCCATCGAGCTTGCGTTTCTGAATGTGGGTTAAGGAGACCCTTACCACATAGGCGCAGGCTGGGCTGAAGGCATAGGTCCCACAGATGAAGAGGCAGCTCTCGTTCACAGGCAGCACCACGAGGATGAAGTTGAAACAGTCCTTCTGGGGGGGGGGGGATGGGTAGAGGGAGATAGTGAGTGAGTATTACTCCACCATCAACAACAACAACACACAGAAGACTACAGGAACTGAGCAGGTCAGACAGCATCTATGAAGGGAAATAAACAATCACCATTTCAGGCCAAGACCGTTGTTCAGGACTGTGAGGTGTCAGAAGCCACACTATGAAGGTGGGGGGAGGGGAAGAAGTAAGAGCTGGGAGGTGAAGGGGGCGGTGGGTGGGTGAAGGAAAGGGGGAAAGAAGGAAGAAGCTGTGAGGTGATAGGTGGAAGAGGTAAAGGGCTTAAACACAAGAGATTGTACAGATGCTGGAAATTAAGAGTCTATTTCTCTCCATTGCTGTTGCCTAACCTGTGGGGTTCCTCCAGCATTTTGTGTTTTATTCAAGATTTCCAGTATCTGCAAAATATCTTGTGTTTATGATAAAGATGATGTTTGCATGATTGCTTTCACCAGTCAGAGCAATGAGTATAAGAGTTGGGAAGTCACTACAGTTGGTTAGGCTGCACTTGCAAGTACTCTGTGCAGTTCTGATTGCTCTGTTGCAGTAAAGAAATATCATGTAGCAGGGCATAGCTCTAAGGTGAGAGGGGAAAACTTAAAGGAGATGGCAGGGTGAGTTATTTTTACAGAGATGGTTGGGTGCTTGGACAGGCTGCCAGGGGTGGTGTTGGAGGCAGATGTAACAGAGGAGTGTAAGAGTCTCATGCATGTGGAGAGTTAGGAATCATTTGCAGGCAGAGACATTTAGCATCATGTTCAGGATATAGTGGGCTGAAGGGCCCGTTCTTGTGCTGTCCCTGGAATATGACAGATACAAGCAGTGCTGGGAAGGGTACACACCAGGCGATAGAATAGGCTGTGCAGGACATAGCATGGAGGAGGAAGGACTGGTTGATGATCAATCCTTTCTTGCTAGTGAGATGCCCAGATTTCCACCGCCTCCCTCCCCCAAGTTCTTAGGCCAGGCCCTTATCCCCTTCAGGCTTCACACTGGGGGCTGGAGGTTGCTCCTCCACATGTTTTGAACTGCTGAAAGTAGGATGCCTTCAGACTTACCTCCTTGCTCTTCCCTTTGAAGGAGCATTCCTGTATTTTCACTTCTGCTGCCATCCAGTTAAGCTGAAACAGACCAAGAAACAGATGCTTTGTTGAAGGTGAGGTGACAACCAATCCACTCCCCTTCTCTTGTTCCCCCCCAAAGCACGGTGACACTAACTCTCACTGGACTAAAGGTTCTGGTTGGCATATGACCTGTAGGTGAGGAGGAAGTTCACCACCCTGAGTGGCTCTTCTTCTCAACTGGTCTATGTTGATTGAGATTTCCATTCAAGCAATTGCCCTTATCATTCTAAAGAATATGAGAACAACTTGAAACCTTCCCTGGGCAGATGTGAGATCTTGCCTAGGCAGATGTGGGACCTTCTCTGAGCAGATGTGCAAATATTGCAATACAGCTGGGCAAATGTGGGCTATCCCCAGCGGATGTGGGATTATTATCCTGGGCCAGATGTAGCACTACCCCTGGACAGATGTAGCACTATCCCAGGGCAGATGTGGGACAATCCCAGGGCAGATGCGGGACAATCCCTGGACAGATGTGGGACTATCCCTGTACAGATGTAGGACTATCCCTGGGTAGATGTGATGCCCCTATCCAGTCCTGGCTGAGGATGATCAGCACTCTCTTTACTTTGAACTTTTCAGGATGTGACAAAGCCAAGGTCAGCCCCTCGCCACCCACATTACCCACGAATAACCCCACTGTGTTTAACACTGAGTCTGCATCCTACACAATTTCTCATACCTCCCTCAGAGATGGGTGGAGGACGTTCGGTCCATTGAGTCTGTGCTAGTTGTCTGCGATCCCAGGAGCACCAGTACCCTGCAATCTATTCCCTTTCAAAAGTCCACCATTGCCTGTTTGATTCTTTTGCCACCCACCCACTAATTTACCGTATTCAATGTCTTTGGAGATGTGGGAGGACACCCAACCAGTCAGGGGGAGAATGTGCAAACCCCACACAGGCAGTGGTGGAAGGTCAGGATCGAAGCTGTGTCTTTGGGGCTGTGAGGCATTGTGCCACTGGGTAAGTTTATTCATGCAACAGCCCTGCCCTTCTGTTGGGCGAGACTGCCTTGGACAGAGGTGTGTGGGGTAAGGTACATCATGGCGGAGAGCGGAGGACAGTATAGATCAGTATGCAGCCATTGATCCCAGGGGATCATGGGTTTGCGCCTCCGATGGCCTGTGTCTGCTCAGGGCGCAGGCCTGGGCGGGAAGATTTGAAGAACCGGCTGTTGCCCATGCAGCGGGTTCCTGCTCTCCACGTCGCTGATGTAGTCCAAGGAAAGGGCAAGTGCCGATACAGCTTGGCACCAATGTTGTTGCAGAGGTTGCCAGAGTGAAGTTGTAAACAACATTAAACTGCCTTAGGGACCCTGGCTCCAGATATCTTTCTTGGGGTTTTCTCCCTGAAAGTCTTTTCCATGGGTGGGTATGGCAGCAAAGCAGTGGAGGTTTAAAATCAGAGTTTTCCTTCTCTCAGGCAGGCTGCCACCCAAGGATGATGAGCCTCACCTACCCAAAAGGGTACGGATCACTTGCCTCTTTTACCGTCTCCATGCTTCCAAAGGTTTCGGTGTCGATGGAGAAGAGAATGTCCCGGGCACCCACGTACAACTTCTCCTCGTCCTGACTAAGCAGCAAGGAGCTGTAGTTGTAGCAGTCTGCCTTGGAGAACCTTTGGACCTGTCGGCTGGGATCGCCTACAGTGGAAAGAATAGCAGTCAAGAGAGGGGCCTCAGCCATTACCCTTGTGACATCTTCCTCAAGTGGGGCGGGTACTGAGCCTCCCTGGCCAGGCCAAGGGGAAGGGGAAGGTGAACAGATAGATGAGAGCTGTCACTGCTGGGATGAACTGACAGTGGAGTGGGCAGCGTGGGGTTGGTGGAATTGGTAGTTCAGTTTTGACTGCAATCTGCACTTGGAGACTTCTCCCAACTTGAAATAAGGTCAACCTAGCTTTACAAATGACCATTCAGCCCATCGCATCCAAGCAGACCACTTCCCTTATCACTGTCTACAACCCTGAGGGTACAGCTCTACAACAGGAACACTTCCTGCCTGTACCATCCTCTCACAACGTGAGTTCCTTAAGGCACAGGAACAGAATTAGGCCAATCAGCCCATTGAATATGCTCCACCATTCCATCATGGCTCATTTATTATCACTCGCAATCCCATTATTCTGCCTTCGCTCTGTAGCCTTTTACACTCTTACAAACAAAAACCTATCATCCTCCACTTTAAATATATCTTATAACTTGGCCTCCACAGCTGTCTGTGGCAATGAAATCCACAGATTCACAACCTGCTAGTTAAAGGCCTCCCTGGAAAGGGGAAAAGAACCCCATCACCTGGTTCCTGCCTTTTTTTTAATCTTACATTTCTCAATTGAAGCCCCCTTGTTCTAGCCACCATTCTCTCCTATCCGTATTTATAGCGAGAGGATTCGAGTACAGGAGCAGGGAGGTACTACTGCAGTTGTACAAGGCCTTGGTGAGACCACACCTGGAGTATTGTGTGCAGTTTTGGTCCCCTAATCTGAGGAAAGACATCTTTGCCATAGAGGGAGTACAAAGAAGGTTCACCAGATTGATTCCTGGGATGGCAGGACTTTCATATGAAGAAAGACTGGATGAATTGGGCTTGTACTCGTTGGAATTTAGAAGATTGAGGGGGGATCTGATTGAAACGTATAAGATCCTAAAGGGATTGGACAGGCTAGATGCAGGAAGATTGTTCCTGATGTTGGGGAAGTCCAGAACGAGGGGTCACAGTTTGAGGATAGAGGGGAAGCCTTTTAGGACCGAGATTAGGAAAAACTTCTTCACACAGAGAGTGGTGAATCTGTGGAATTCTCTACCACAGGAAACTGTTGAGGCCAGTTCATTGGCTATATTTAAGAGGGAGTTAGATATGGCCCTTGTGGCTACGGGGGTCAGGGGGTATGGAGGGAAGGCTGGGGCGGGGTTCTGAGTTGGATGATCAGCCATGATCATAATAAATGGCGGTGCAGGCTCGAAGGGCCGAATGGCCTACTCCTGCACCTATTTTCTATGTTTCTATGTATGTATCATGACTTCATAGGGCAACTGCAAGATGCTGCAGAGATGTGGACATAGCTCAGCACATCACAGAAACCAGCCTCAGCTCCGGCCTCAGGAAAGCAGCCAGCATAGTCAAAGAGCCCTCCCACCCCAGACATTCTTTCTTCTCCCACTTTCCATTAAGCAGAAGAGAAAGCGGTGTGAAGACACACATCACCAC
This sequence comes from Mobula hypostoma, assembly GCF_963921235.1. Taxonomy (NCBI): domain Eukaryota; kingdom Metazoa; phylum Chordata; class Chondrichthyes; order Myliobatiformes; family Myliobatidae; genus Mobula; species Mobula hypostoma. Next base: position 236,761,568 of record NC_086098.1, read on the forward strand.
CAGGCTCAAGGGCAGCTACTACCCAACCGCAATAGATCACTGAACGGACTCCTTAAATGATAAAAATGAACTCATGATTGTAGTCTGCTTCCTTGTGGCTCTTGCACCTTATTGTCTGCTTGCACTTTCCCTGCAACTAGATTCTGCAATCTTTTTTCTTCACACAGCCTCAATATACTGATGTATGGAACAATTTACTTATTTATTTAGAGATTCCAGTGCAGAACAGGGCCTTCTGCCCCAATGAACTGCACCACCCAGAAACCCACCTATTTAACACTAGCCTAACACAGGGCAATTTACAATGACAAATTAACTCACTAACTGGTACATCTTTGGATTGTGGGAGGAAACTGGAGCACCTGGAGAAAACCCATGCATTTCATAGAGAGAACATACAAACTCCTTATAGAAGGCACCGGAATTGAATGTCAAACTCTGGATTGCCCAGAGCTGTAATAGTTTTGGGCTAACCATGATGCTTCCATGCTACCCCATGAAATGGATCATGAGCAAGCAAAAGCTTTTCACTCTCTCTTGGTGAGTGTGTCAATAATGAGATAAGTCTGACTCTTCTCATGCAAACTTTGCTATGGCCTTGCTGATGAGATCTCCCCTCTATCCACTTGGTTGTTGTTGCATCCTTCTTTTGGTGTGGTGCCCAGAACAACAGTCTCGCTGTCATGTAACTAATAAAGAACATAGAACAGTACAGCACAGGAACAGGCCCTTCAGCCCACAATGTCATGCTGAATCAAATAATTTAGTAATCAAATGGCTAACTAAACAAATCTCTTCTGCCTACTCAATGTCCATGTCCTTACATTTTCCTCACATTCAGGTGCCTATCTAAACATCTTTTAAAAGTCTGTAAAGCCTCTACCATCACCCTCAGCAGATTCCAGGCACCCACCACTCTCTGTGTAAAAAAAACTTGCCTTTTTAATTATTCCTTTTCACCTTAAATGCACACCCTCTAGAATTAGACATTTCAACCCTGGGAAGAAGATATTGTCTGCCTACTATATCAATGCCTCTCATTATCTTACAAAGTTCTAACGACTCTCCTCAGCCTCCGCCACTGTAGAAAAAACAACCCAAGTTGTACTAACACATTAATCAACTCTAAGATCAATCTAATCTTTCCCTCCTGCATACTTCTTCATTTTATTTTGCTTCATATGCCTGTCTAACAGTTCCGTAAATGTCCCTAATGTGTCAGTCTCTACCACAGAGGTGCTACATCTCATCTTGGCCTCTACAGGGAAGGACGCCATCCACCAAATTTACCAACCAGTAACTGATACCCCTGCAAACAAATAAGCTTTAAAACTGCAGTGGATACATCTCTCCACCTAATGTGTAAGCAGGCAATGTGTGGAGCGTGCTCTTCAGCCGGTGGGAGAAGTAAGGAGATGTGGACTGGTGGGAGAGGTGAGACAATCTGGTGAGATGAGATGCTGGCATTGTGGAAGGAAGTATATGATAACCATATCTTGCAGAAGCAATTAAAATAATTTCCTCAACTGTTATCAGTGTGATCACGGACAACCAAACCACTTAACAGACGTTCTTAAAAAAGAACCATAATAGACAGCACTGCACTAAGTAGCTGATGTGAAACCAGTCTGAATCAAGGGAAGTGTGTGTAAGCAAGACACACACTCCTGGGGTCAGACTTGGAGTGAATCTCCCTTTACACCATCCCATCACACACTCCCAGGGTCAGACATGGAGTGAAGTTCCCTCCATAATGTCCCATCACACGCTCCTGGGCTCAGACACAGAGCAAAACTCCCTTTACACCATCCCATCACACACTACCAGGGTCAGACATGGAGAGAAGCTCCCTCTACCCTGTCCCATCATACATTCTTGGACTCAGACACAGAGTGAAGCTCCCTTGATATTGTCCAATCATGCACACCAAGGGCAGACACAGAGTGAAGCTCCCTCTATACCGTCCAAACACGCACACCCAAGGTCAGATACTGAGTGAAGCTCCCTCTTCACTGTACCACCACATACATGATGAGGGGCATTGATCGTGTGTATAGCCAGAGGTGTTTTCCCAGGACTGAAATGGCTAATACGAGGGGACATAGTTTTAAGGTGCTTAGAAATAGGTACCAAGGGGATATCAGAGGTAAGTTTTTCACAGAGAGTGGTGGGAGCATGGAATGCACTGCTGGCATGGTGGTGGAAGCGAATACAATAGGGTCTTTTTAAGAGCCTCTTAGATAGGTACATGGAGCTTAGAAAAATAGAGGGCTATGTGCTAGGAAATTCTAGGCGGTCTCTAGAGTAGGATACATGGTCGGCACAACATTATGGGCTGAAGGGCCTGTAATGTGCTGTAAATTTCTATGTTCTATGTACTCCAGGGGTCAGACACAGAGTGAAGCTCCTTCCACACTGTCCAATCACACATTTCCAGACTCTGACACAGAGTGAAGCTCCCTTGATATTGTCCAATCATGCACACCAAGGTCAGACACAGAGTGAAGCTCCCTTGACACTGACCCATCAGAGACTCTCGGGGTCAGGCACAGAGTGAAAGCTTTCTACACTATCCAATCACGTATACCAAGATCAAGCACAGAGTGAAACTCCCTCTACACTGTCCAAGCACGCACTCCAGGGGTCAAGCTGCCTTTACACTGTTCTATCACACACTTTCAGGACCAGACACAGAGTGAAGCCCCTCTACACTATATCATCACATACTGCTGGTGTTAGATACAGAGTGAAGCTCCCTCCACACTGTCCCAGGGTCAGACATGGAGTGAAGCTCCCTCTACACCATCCATCACATACTCCCGGGCTCAGACACAGAGTGAAGCTCCCTCTATACCATCTAATCATGCACACTAAAGGTCAGACACACAGAGAAGCTCCTTTCACACTATCTCAACACACACTCCAGGGGTCAAGCACACAGTGAAGCATCTCTACGCTGCCCCATCACACATTCTCGGCCAGGCACAGTGAAGCTTCCTCTATATCATTCCACCATACACTCCAAGGGCTGGATACTGAATGAAGCTCCCTCCACATCAGCCCATCACACACTCCAAGCATCTGACACAGAGTGAATCTCTCTGTCCGCTGTGTCTGCCACAAGTTCTCTTGGCCTCTGCTTCTAAAACTGCCAACTTTTATTAATGCATAATTCCACTGGAAGGGATGTGTGCGCCTGAGAGCACAGACAGGTTATTTCTCATGGAATTCACCAGTACTCCCATTGCAGAGAGTGTTCACAAATGGTCTCCTGGGAGGGGTGGGGAGATCACAGGATAATGAAGCGGAATCGGCCTTCATCACCGGCCATGGGGATTGGACCTGACTCAGCAGTGAGAGAACTTGGGGTGAGCTGTGATGCCTAGTGCCACTGCGGAGTGCTGGAACCATACCATCCACTTGTACTCACCAGGAGGGTGTGAGATCCGAGCCAAGGGGCCTCTCGCTGGCTGGGTCTGGACAACGGTCTCCAACACAACCAACGCAAGAATGGCCCATCGCAGCCAGCTCTCCATGGTCCTCAACGCCTGCTGAGCTGGGATCCTGCAAAACGCTAAGTGCACAGCGGAGAGACACAACGTGTGCCTGGAACTGTCACCACTCTCAATCCAACCGCAGTCTGAATGAAGTAACTTCCTGTACACCGCTTCCCCTTTCATTTGTAAAAAAACCTGCAGAATAGTTTGTTTAACAAGATGTCTCTTAATACAACTTTTTCTGCTCAGTTAACATTGTTGCTGTTGACATAACAAGCTAAGAAAAGGTGGGCGTCAGTCACAGATCCATTCTTCAAATCTTAGCCCAAAACTGAACTCCAGACCAATTGCGAATAAGACAGCAAAGAATCAACAAAAATCACTCTGCATCATCCCATCATGCATTCTCACACCATGGGTCAGACACATTGTCACTTCACATACTCCGGGATCAGACATAGAGTGAAGCTCCTTCTACACTGTACTATCACACACTCCTGGAGTCAGCTACACAGTGAAGCTCCCTCTATATTGTCCCATCACATACTTTTGGGGTCAGACAAAGAGTGAAGCTCCCTCCACATTGTCCCATCACTAAATCCCGGTGCCAGACACAGAGCGAACTTCTCTCAACCCCGTCCCATCACCACTCACAGGGTCAGACACAGAGTGAAGCTCCCTCTATATTGTCCCATCATATACTGTCTGGGTCAGACACAGAGGCAGCTCCCTCCACATCATCCCAACACACACTCCCGGGGTCAGATGCACAGTGAAGCTCCCTCTACACTATCCCATCACATACTCACGGGGTCAGACACAGAGGCAACTCCCTCCACATCAGCCCATGGTCAGATGCAGAGTGAAGCTCCCTCTGTACTGTACCATCACAATCCTCTGGGGTCAGACGCAAGAGTGAATTTCCCTCTACACTGTCACATCACACACTCCTTGGGTCAGTCACAGAGTGAACCTCCCCCTACACAATTCCATCACATTACAGGGCAGGAACAGCACAGACAAGCTGAAGATGAAAGGATCAAAAACTCACCATGTATAGTGATTCACTCAGTCCCAGTGAACAGCAGAGACTGACTTGAGGAAGACTCAAACTAAAATAGGTTAGAGGGAGAGTAAAGCCCCCAGCAACATCATCGGATCAAACAATTCCAAGGAAGGGATAGAATAGATGAGAATAAAATGTGAAAAAACACTGATTTAAAGGTAATGTCTTGCTTTGGTAGGTCCCTGTTGATCCTCACCAATCTTTATCGATGTACCATAAAAAGCATCTTATCTAGGTACAAACAAGAGATTCTGCAGATGTTGAAAATCCAGAGCAACACACACAAAATGCTGGAAGAAGTCAGCAGATCAGGCAGCACCTATGGAAAGGAATAAATATTCGATGTTTCAGGCCAAGACCTTGCATCAGGTTCTCCAGAATTTTGTGTCCTTCTAGATACATTACAGCTTGGTATCACAACTGCTCTTGCCTTTGATCACAAATTGCAGAGTTGTGGATACAGCTCAGCGCATGATGAGAACCAGCTTTCCCTCCATTAACTCAGTCTTCATTTCCTGTTGCTTTAGGAGAATCAAAGCCACTCCAATCTTGAACATACTTCCTCTGCACCCACCACACCATAAGGCAGAAGATACAAGACCTTGAGAACACACTGCATAAGGTTCCAGGTCAGCTTCCATCCTGCTGTTATGAGGCTTTTGAATAGGTCTCTTCTAGCAATAAGATCAAAGTAAATTTATTATCAAAATATATATACATTACCATATACTATCCCCAGATTCATTTTCTTGTGGGCATTCACAGTAACACAATAGAATCAATGCAAAACTGCACACAGACGACAAACAACCAATGTGTAAAAGACAATAAATTGTGCAAATATAAAAAAGAAAAAACAAAATAATAAAAATAATAAATAAATAATAAATATTGAGAACATGAACTGTAGAGTCCTTGAAAGCGAGTCTATAGTCTAAATTTCTGTTCTCATGTCTGTTTTTTCCTTTTCGAGGTGGCTGGGGTCCTGTCAGAGTCCATGATCCACAGGTACACTCAAACTGCATTTGTCACAGATGGAAGATTCTTGCTCTTTGGAACTCGCCAAATGGCCTGCGCTTCGGTATCTCCAGGAGCAGTTCGGAAGATGTGTGCCTTCAGGGTGTGGCCCTGAGGAAAATCTGATTCCTTGCCGATGTCGCTGACTGAAGCATCTCGGGAGATCGAAACATCAAGACAGCGGGTCAGTTGTCAGAGGCCTCTGCATCTCTCTCAATGGTGAGAGAGGGTTTGCTAATTCTAGAATTGGGGGAACTCGAAATAAGTGGTGCTGCAGACTGTAACATCGAAACAACGAGCTGTTGGCTACCCCTCTCACTAAGGCAGGAGTGATATCTCCCTCTCTTCCTCCATAGTGAGAGAGTGGGCCTGTTGTGATGTTGAGGTGCTGGGATGAACATTAGTTTTTGATGGACTTTGGGGGCTTGCTGTTGCTTGCATGGTAGGTGGTGGGGGGGGGGCTGATGATTTTTGTTGGAGAAAGTGTGGGGAGAGGGAGGGTTGATGCTTTGCTGCTGCATGTGTGTGGGAGGGGGCTTTGGGGTTCTAATGTTTTCTGTCATTCATTATTCGGAGTTTCTTTTTCTCTGTTTCGTGGATGCCTCCAAAGAGAAAAGATTTCAGGTTGTATAACTTTCTCTGACATTAAATTGAACCATTGACACATTAAACCACAAGTTGTGGATTCAGTTCAGTGTTGGGGTGAGTGAAGTTATCCACTGGTTTAGAAACCTAATAATTGAGGACAGTAACTGTTGCTGAACCTGGTGATGTGGAACCTAAGGCTCCTCTACCTCCTTCCTGATGGTAGCAGCAAGAAGAGAGCATGGTCTGGATGATGGATCCTTGATGATGGATGCTGCTTTCCTTTGTGACATAGTAGGGAGGGTTTTACTTGTGATGGATTGGACTGTATCCAATACACTTTGTAGGCTTTTCTGTTCAAGGGCATTGGTGTTCCTATACCAGCAGTGATGCAACCAGTCAGTATACTCTCCACCGCACATCTATCAAAGTTTGACAAAGTTTTAGATGACATGCCAAATCTTCACAAACATCTGAGATGAACTTTTGATCGCTTGATCTACCTCATTATGGCCCTTGCTCCTCATTGTCTGTCTGCACTGCATGGTCTCTCTGTAACTATCACTTTATTCTGCATTCAGTCCTTGCTTTTCTCTTGTACTACAGTGCTGTGCAAAGGTCTTAGGCACAGATATATAGCTAGGGTGCCTAAGACTTTTGCACAGTACTGTATTTGTCAACATGGAGTGGAGAGTGAGTTTATAAATCTGGTGGGAGCAAAGGATGTTGGGAATGGTGAGGGTGATGCATTGTGGGACAGGTGGCAGAGAAGGAGTGCCAAGGGTGGGGTGTGGTGTGGGTGCAGAGGCCATTTGAGTCCAAACAATTAGATTATTGATCATTACGGAATGTCGCTCTGGTGCTTCCCACTCCCTCCTCTCTCCCTTTTCACAACCATGATTCCCCTCTCCCTGCTCTCTTCCCACTCTCACTCTTCAATAGAGACTCTTCAGAATCAGATTTATCATCACTTGCATAAGTCATGAAATGTGTTTCTTTTTGTGGCAGCAGTACAATACAATACATAAAATTATTACAGTACTATGCAAAAGTCTTAGGCACCCTAACTATATATATGTGCCTGAGACTTTTACACAGTACTGTACCTCAATATATTGATGTTGTGAGATAATCTGTATGTAAATCAAAAGCTTTTTGCTGTATCTTTGCACATGTGACATTAATAAAACAATTACAAATTCCCTCTATCTTGCTCCAGGGTCAAGTCTAAGAATTTCGGAGTTAGCTCAGACACCATCCTGTTCCAACTCCAAAAGCTGCACAGACTGTCTGGTGTCTGAGTCTGAGCTTCCACTACCCCAGCTCCGCAGTTGCTCTGATCCTACTGGTGTGATCCTGATCCCTGCCCTGTTTGGTTTATACTTATGATTGTGTGGTTAAACACAGCTCCAAAGTCACATTTAAGTTTGCTGATGACACCACCACCACTGTTGTTGACTGAATTGGAGATTAAAAATCTGGTTGAATGGTGCAAGAACAAGAACTTTTTACTCAATGTCAGCAAGATTATTGACTCCAGGAGGAAGAAGTCAGAAGTCCATGAATCAGTCTTCAGTAGGAGTTTCGAAGTGGAGAGGGTCAGTAACTTTAAATTCCTTGGTGTTATAACATCAGAGGATTGGTCCTGGGACCAGCACTTACAAACAGTGCCTCTATTTTCTTCAAAGTTCGCATAGATTCGAGATGTCACCTAAAACTTCAACAAATCTCTATAGATGCACAGTGGAGAGTATCCTAACTATTTGCATCATGGCCTGGAACAGAAATGTCTACAGAAAGTAGTGGACACAGCCCAATCCATCACTATTGAGCATATTTATATGGAGCTCTGCTACAGGGAAGCAGCATTCATCATGAGGGATCCTCGTCACCCACGCCATGCTTCTCTTCTCACTGTGACCATCAGGCAGGAGATATAGCAGCCTTAAGTCTCACACCACCAGGTCAGGAACAGTTATTACCTTTCAACTATCAGGCTTCTGAACCAGCGTGGATAACTTCACTCATCTCAACTCTGAACTGATTCCACTACATACAGACGTTTAAGGACTGTACAACTCATGTTCACAGTATTATTTATTTTATTTGCACAATTTGTCTTCTTTTACACATTAGTTGCTTATCAGTCTTTAATTATATGTGGTTGTTCGTAAAATCTATTGTATTTCTTTGTTTTACTGTAAATGCCTGCAAGAAAATGAATCCCAAGATTATGTATGGTGACATGTATTTGTAAATACTTTAATAATGAATTTACTTTGATTTTGACTTTGACCCTGAGTTTGGGGTTGCTGAGGTGCAAGATACATCAATGCTACAGAAGGCTGGTGAGAGTGTGACTCCACAAATCATGTTCTCAATGTTATTCATTTAATTATTTATTATTATTATTATTATTATTAATGTTTGCTTTTTCTGTAATTGCTTTAATTATCTTCTTTAGCACACTGGTTGTTTGTTTTTGGTTTTGTGTAGCTCTTCATTCATTCTATTGTGTTTCTTTATAGTTACTGTGAATGTCCACAAGGAAAATAATCTGAGGGTAGACTATGGTGACATATATATACCTTATAATAAATTTACTTTTGAACTATCTTTTGTGATCTTGAAGTATGAGACAAGGGGAATCAGTTAGCTGTGAAAACAGGAACTGAATGCTGAGCACACAAGGGTCTGTGGTTAGGCTGCAGTCACACACTGCATTCACAGTGCTCCATCGGGGCTCAGCAGTTGCCTAAACATGCTGAGATCAGCTAGGAAATTACCCTCCAAAGGTAACTGTCTCAATATCCAGATCATGCGCCCCCTTGCACAATGTGGGTTACATGAGGTGGGGCTTACGTCTGGAGATCTTCACTGATCATGTTCATTTCTTATGGACCCCACATCGCACCCACTGTTTATGATTGCGGCGGGTGACCCAGCAAGGAGGATCTTCCGCTCAGTAAACTAGGCCTGCTTAGGTGAGAGGCAATGGACAGTGTTTTCAGTGTTTTCCAGTCCCCTTACACCACTGCAGACGTCAGGGACAATGGTGTCATCAAGTACAATCGTAGAAAGAATTATCCAGCTGCCAGTACAGACAGCAGATCAGAGATTCTCTGTCACTGTAATCCACTCTGACTGCTACATCCCTTCCCGTCTCTGTAACTCCCTCTGACCCCTAACACCACCCCAGCACTGTGACCCCTCCGGCCCCTACACTCTTCCTCATCTCTGTAACACCCTCTGGCCCTTAAACCCTTCCTCAGCTCTATGACCTCCTCCAGTCCCTACATCCTTTCCTGTCTCTGTAACACCCTCCAGCCCCATACCCCTCTTCATCTCTATGACACCTTCTGGCCACTACATCCCTCTCTGACTCTGTAACCACCCTGCCCCCAAATCCCTGAACTCTTCTCTGTCTCTGTAACCCCTCCATTCCCTTTAACCCTCCCTGCCTATGTAACCCCCTCTGGCCTTTCCACCTCCTTAATACCCTCCGGTCCTAACACCTCTCCCACTACGGCTCCTAACTGCTCTGCATCCTCTAGGCTCCTCACTTCCAGCCAGTCTTTGATTCCCCTCATGCCTTCAGTTGCCTGGGCCCCAACCTCTGGATTCCAACCCCTGGATTCCAACCCCACCTCCCTCTGCTCCTTGTAGACACTCCCCTTGTCTCAGCTTTTTCTATCCCGTACCCCTGAGCACAGTTTCTGTGTGACCCAAGAAGCACTCAGGGTTGTTTCAAATTGTTGAGTGGGAGAAAATGGAAATTATTGAATTCAACATTTAAGAGAAATTTGGGTAGGTACATGAATGGGAGGGGTATGGAGAGCTATAGTCCAGGTGCAAATCAATGGTACCAAACAAAATATAGATAGGCATGGACTAGAGGGGATGAAGGGCCTGTTATAGTGCTGTGGTGCTCTATGTCTATGAAATAGCGAGTTGTGGGATGGTTGGATTGGTGAGGTGGGAACAGGGTGAATTTTCCCCTATTGCCTGTGTGCTGAAAGTAGTTCCTACACTGGATGAGCCAGAGTGGGTCAGAGTGGCCTGTGGCCTGTGTCCTGTGTTGCTCTGTCACACTAACAACCACGGCTGAAGTGTGTAGTTCACCACCTCAGTCAATTGAGAGTGAACTAAACATGGATTTAGGAACAGTCAACATGGATTTGTGCGTGGAAGGTCATGCTTGGCAAATCTTATTGAATTTTTTGATGAGGTTACGAAGAAAGTTGATGAGGGTAAAGCGGTGGGTGTTGTTTATATGGACTTCAGTCAGGCCTTTGACAAGGTTCCACACGGAAGGTTAATTAGGAAGGTTCAATCGTTAGACATTAATATGGAAGTAGTAAAATGGAGTCAGTAGTGGCTAGATGGGAGACGCCAGAGAGTAGTGGTGGATAACTGTGTGTCAGATTGGAGGACGGTGTGTAGCGGTGTGCCTCAGGGATCTGTACTGGGTCCAATGTTGTTTGTCATATATATTAATGATCTGGATGATGGGTTGGTAAATTGGATTAATAAGTACGCAGATGATACTAAGATAGGTGGTGTTGTAGATGATGAGGTAGGTTTTCAAAGCTTGCAGAGAGATTTAGGACAGTTAAAAGAGTGGGCTGAAAGATGGTAGATGGAGTTTAATGCTGAAAAATGTGAGGTGCTACATTTTGGTAGGACTAATCAAAATAGGACATACATGGTAAATGGTAGGGCATTGAAGAATGCTGTAGAACACAGGGATCTAGGAATAATGGTGCATAGTTCCCTGAAGGTGGAATCTCATGTGGATAGGGTGGTGAAGAAAGCTTTTGGTATACTGGCCTTTATAAATCAGAGCATTGAGTATAGGAGTTGGGATGTAATGTTGAAATTATGTGAGGCATTGGTAGGGCCAAATTTGGAGTATTGTGTACAGTTCTGGTCACCGAATTATAGGAAAGATGTCAATAAAATTGAGAGAGCACGGAGGAGGTTTACTAAAATGTTGTCTGGGTTTCATCTCCTAAGTTACAGAGAAAGGTTGAACAAGTTAGGTCTTTATTCTTTGGAGCATAGAAGGTTGAGGGGGGACTTGATAGAGGTGTTTAAAATTATGAGGGGGATTGATCGAGTTGACGTGGATAGGCTTTTTCCACTGAGAGCGGGGAAGATTAAAACAAGAGGACATGAATTGAGAGTTAAAGGACAAAAGTTTAGGGTAACATGAGGGGGAACTTCTTTACTCAGAGAGTGGTAGCTGTGTGGAATGAGCTTCCAGCAGAAGTGGTTGAGGCGGGTTCGATGTTGTCATTTGAAGTTAAATTGGATAGATATATGGACAGGAAAGGAATGGAGGGTTTTGGGTTGAGTGCAGGTCGGTGGGACTAGGAGAGAGTAAGAGTTCAGCATGGACTAGAAGGGCCAAGATAGCCTGTTTCTGTGCTGTAATTGTTATGTGGTTATATGGTTAAACCAAGTTCAATGATCTGCAGCCAACATAATCATAGACTCCTCCATTCTGGACATTGTCCATTCTCCCCTCTCCCATCAGGCAGAAGAGACAAAAATCTGAAGACACACAGTACCAGTCTCAGGGACAGCTTTTATCCCACTGTTGTCAGACTCTTGAATGGAGCTCTCTGAAACTCTCTATCTCTCAACTTATCTCATCAGGGCCTTGTATATCTGTCTGCAATGCACTTTCTCTGTAACTGTAACACAAAATGCTGGAGGAACTCAACAGGTCAGATACCATCTATGAAGAAGTTTAAGCAGTCGACATTTTGGGCAAAGACGCTTCCTCGGGACTGGAAGGGAATGGGAAAGAAGCCAGAATAAGAAGGTGAGGGGAACAGGAAGGAGTACAAGTTGGGAGGTGATAGGCACCGCAATAGCAGAGTGGTTAGCGTTGACCCTATTATAGCTTGGGGTTTCGGAGTTCGTAGTTCAATTCCAGCATCCTCTGTAAGTAAATTTGTACATTCCTTCCTGTGTGTGTGGGTTTGCTCCCACAATCCAAAGATGTATCAGTTAGTGGGTTAACTGGTCATTGTAAATTGTCCCGTGATTAAGCTGGGGTTAACTCGGGGGGGGGCTGGTGGGTGGGACAGCTCAAAGGGCCGTAAGGCCTGTTGCACTCTATCTCTAAATAAAATAAAATAAAATAATAAATAAACTAGATGAGGAGGAAGGTGGGTGGGAAAGTGGGGATGAAGTGAGAAGCTGGGAGGTGATAAGTGGAAAAGGTAAAGGGTTACTCCACCTATCATCTCCCAACTTCTCACTTCATCCCACCACCTCAGAACCCACCCACTTTCCCCCTGACCCAGTCTCACTTATCATTTGCCAGCTTGCACTCCTTCCCCTCCCCCCACCTCACTCCGGCTTCTGCCTCCTTCCTTCCTAGTCCTGGTGAAGGGTCTCGGCCTGAATGTCAACTGTTTATTCATTTCCATAGAGGTTGCCTGACCTGCTGAATTCCTCCAGAATTTTATGTGTGTTACTCTGGATTTTAAATATGTGCAGAATCTCTTGTGTTTGCATTACGTTTTCCTTTGGTACCACGTCAAAGTAATTACCTGTGGAACGATCTGTCTAGATACTAAGCAAATAAAAGCTTTTCACCATATTGCAGTACATGTGATAATAATAAACCAATTCCAGGAGTGATGAAACTTTACAGTTGAGGGAACTAAGACACATATCTCTCAGATATGGGGGCAGGATGAGTGAAGAGGAGGGGGAAGTTCTCTATTAAAAGGAAGGAAACTGGTGACAGATATTACCAGAGGTATTTCAAAGTCTCAGCTTTCGAGTTAAAATCCAAGAGTCGTGAAATCATGTGGTCGGCGTAGACCCTGTGGGCCTAAAGGCCTGTTCCTGAGCTGTTCAGAGCACCAAAGCCATTCAGCTTTCCTACCTATGCTTTCTCCCCTGTAAGTATTACTGATATGTGCCCTCTTTCCACAGAGACTTGCAGATCTCTCTCCTGTGGAGGGAAACCCCTCATCTGGTGGCTCACAGAGCCACAGGCCTCTGACTGGAAGGCAGAAGCATTAGGGAAGGAGGGGGAAGGCAGAATCCGCGCTCATTTCCATGCCTCTCACCTGAACCTCCCGTGCTGTTAGCCACAGTTCAGGCTGCCCTGTGCAAGAGGTGGTCCAGTGACGGGAACAGCTCACACGTACCCTCCGAACTGCTGAAGTCTACGTCAAATGGGAACTGCATTGCAAAGAAAAGAAGATTAGGGATTTACTTTCACATACACTGCAACCTTCCAGAGGGGAATTAGTGCTGACACAGCCAGCCTCTTGGCTAATGCTGTCCACCGCACACTGAGTATCTGTACAGGGCCCCGAAGCCCACGGACTTACACTTACATGGGCAACTGCAAGATTCCTGTCTCGGAACCAGCCCCATCATTCTTAGGAATTGTTTGGCATCTGAGACCTGCTGGCAAGGACAATATTTCCCATCCAGTACTAAGTCAGAGAGTTAGAGCAGGGAAACAGACCCTTCAGTCCATTGAGTTTGTGTTAACCATTAAGGACCCATTTCCACTAATCCTACATTAATCCCCTTTTCAGATTTTTCCCCACACTTCCATCAACTCACCCAGGTTCTTCCCCTTGCCCACACACTCGAGAGGCAGATTACAGCAGCCAATTAACCCACCAACCATAGACACGGTTGGGATGAGGGAGGGAAACAGGAGTGTCGGGGGGGGGGGAGAAACCCACATGGTCGCAGGGAAGTGCGCAAACACACACACACACACACACACACACACACACACTCAGTGCAGGAGGGTAGAATTATTAAACCTGAGTGTCTGGCGCTGTGAGGCAACATTACTACCTAGTGCAGCGCTACTGCCTTCTTATTTGAATTGTTGCCATCTCTGGAGCAAAATTGCTCTCCCCACAGTGCTGTTGGGTAGGGAGAAGCAGCATGTAAAGCCAGTGGATACAGCCCAGTCCATCACAAGCAAAGCCCTCCCCATCATTGAGCACATTACAGAGCAGCATCCATCATTATAGACCCCCATCATCTTGTCGGTGCTGCCAGCAAGAAAAACAAAGAGCCTCATCACTCATACCACCAGTTATTACCCCACAACCATCAGGCTCTTGAACTAGAGGGGATCACTTCACTTACCCCAACACTGAACTGTTCCCATAAACTATGGACTCATTTTCTAGGACGCTTCATCTCACATTTTTGGTATTTATAGCTTATTTATTCATTATTATAATATATTTTTTTGTATTTACACAGTCTGTTGTCTCTGCTCGTTGGTTGCTTGTCCGTCCTGTGTGCAGTTTTTCATTGATTCTATTGTTTTTCTTTACATTCACTGTACGTGCCTGTAAGAAGATGAGTCTCAGGCTTGTATATGGTGACATATATGTACTTTGATAATAAACTTACTTTGAACTTTGATAATAAGGAGCTGGAAATATATTTCCAGTTGATGTGATGTGACTTAGAGGGGAGCCTCAAGAGGTGGTGTGCCCCTACCTATCCGTCCTGGGTCTTGCAGTAGAGGTTACTGGCCTACTTGGTCCTATGCAGCACTCACTGCAACTCATGTGCATTGGGGTTAGAGGGGATGAATACAGAGGCAAGTATATCGGGTGCAATCGTAGGATGAATAAACAGGAACAAGCACTATATTAAGACATGCCCTCTTCTCGTTACTACCATAAGGGAGGAGGTACAGGACCCTGATGGCACACATTCAATGCTTTAGGAATGGTTTTTTTTTTCTTCCACCATCAGATTTCTGAATGGTTCATGAATCCATGAACACTACCTCACTATTCTGCTCTCTATTTGCAGTACATATTTTTATATAAATTTCTTATTGTAACATAATAGATTTTTATGTATTGTACTGTACTGTATGATGCTCCCTCAGTACCACCCCTCCCTAACTGTCACTATCCTTCAATAGTGCCCATTCCACAGTGTAACCCTCTCTCAGTACTGCTCCTCTTACATTACAACCCTCCCACAGTAACACGCCTCTCACAGCACAGCACTCCCTCAGTAACACCCCCATTTTTTTCAACAAAACTACAAAGGTTTACTCAGACTCAAAGTACAAACATCAAGGGATTACAAGTTTGTGAACAATTTCAAAGTAAAACACGATTACTACTGTCTATAAAACACTCAATTCCCAGGGATGGGGGTGGGGATTACTGTTCCTGGAAATCCCTCACTGTGCCCATAGTAACCGCATGCTCCTTTCCTAAGGACATCCAGGCATGAATGTAACCCTGAAAGAGGGGCAGGGAGTCAGCTTGGGCAGAGCCCTCGACAGCCCACTGCCTGGATCTGTGAATGGCCGTCATGGCCAGAACCAGGAGCAAGCCCACCAGTAGGTCCTTTGAGTGACTTGTGCACCCCACTCCCCCCTCATACTGGGTGACCACATATTAGGATCGCGGGGCTAGTATGCAACTAAAACTTGAGTAGCAGCCCCTTCAGATACTTGAACAGGGGCTGCAACCTTTTGCACTCTCTATAAACATGAGACACTAATCCTCATGGCCACAGAATGGACAGGTGGACGGTGTGTCAGTGAACCTACTTAAAACTATGCTGCACGGCACTGCCCTATGCAACATCTTCCACCCCTGGTCTCTAAAGTACAAGGGAAGGACGCTTGCATAAAGAGACTTCACTGGGGACCACCCCTCAGAACCACCCCTGTCACAGGGTGACCCTCCCTCAGTAATATCACTCCCTCCCTTCCCACAGGACTACAAGGTTGGCTTTGACTTTCTGCCCAATCCATTGACCTCTAATGAGTATGCAGTCTCAGCCCAGAACAGGCATGGACTGGTGCACAAAATGCTGGCAAAACCCTTCAGCTGCTTCTACCGAGGCTTGACATTAACCCCACCCCACCCCTCCCCCTCACCTCGGAGGAGTTGGGGAGCTGGGGGAGGGCTATAGTTGTTGCCGTGTAAACATCTTCTGGCCCTGTACCAGAGACAGGGCTGTGTGCACATGTTTCGAATGCCAGTGTATAAATGGGTGCAGCTGTCCCATGCTGTCATGGCTGATCTGGGCTACTTGCTGACCCACCAAGTGTCGATGCTGATTGCATTAGGAAGATCAGCCAGCAGCGATCCCATTACCCACCAGCATCATTAGTACATAATTACTAATTATAGGGAGTGTTATTGACCTGAGCCTCGGGACGGAGTGGTGGCTGAAGAGGTCTCTGACTTCTCAAGTCTGTATTTTCACTGCCCTCATTTTCTTCTGTCTCTCTCTTACCCTGTTGTTTATGTTCCTCTCAGTCGACCTTTAGTTTAACACGAGGCCCAGTCACTCAGCGACTGAGCTCCTGTGTGTTTCTGGGTAGGCTGGGATGTAGATAATCCAACCCTTTCTACTGCACCCCAGCTGGAATCTCCAGAGGCTTGGTTAAACCACTACCATTTGGTCTTCACATACCTAAGGACTCAAACAACTCCGACAAATGTGAAAGGTCTTCACCCCTCAAACCGTTCTGGTCAACCGTGGACTGAAGGAGGGCCATCTGCCTTTGAAGGGTGTCCTCAACGTCATCAGGTGAGCCATTGTCCAGACCCCGGAGGATGACGAGTGCACGTACTTCAAGCTCATTGCAGTGAGGGACCAAATGTGGGTTTTACCTCCTTCCCCCTCAGAGGACTGAACTAGGAGGAGCCCATTAGACTGGTCCCATCTCCGGGGTATGGAGTGGTGGGGGTCAGAGGTGCAGTCCATCAAGGATACAATTGGGGACTTTGGGTAGGTGGGAGGATAGTGATTTTAAAAATGATTAGCCTTATTTGTCATGCACATTGAAAAATAATGAAACACGTTTGTGTCAACAACCAACACAGTCCAACGATGTGCTATGGGAATGCCCCTAAGTAGCGCTTGTAGTGCTGACATAGCAAGCCCACAACTCACTAACCCTAACCCATATAGCGTGGAAAGTCGGAGGAAACAGGAGCACCCAGAGGAAACCTATGCGGTCACGGGAAGAACATACAAGCTCATTACAGACAGTGGAGGGATATGAACCCCCAATTGCTGGCACTGTATCGTGTAATGCTAACTGCTATGCTAGCATGCCATCCCTATGAGCCACCATGTAGCATGATGGGCCGGTGTTCATGATTGAATGGTTGGGTCACAATTGTGGGCATGTTCATGAAAGTGGGGGCGGGGGGGGGAAGGAGAGGGATTTATAAGGTGAGTAGCGTCCAATGATTGGAGAGTGTCTGTTTCTTTAGGAAGTTCCTCTGGGTGGTGGGGGTAGGCAAAACTGGTGGTACATTCTGTGACAGGGAGACCAAAAGTGGGCTGTCAGAGGAAGATCATTTGGTTATCAAGTTTCCGAGTCAGCAGAATCTAAATCAGGTTTAATATCATGGGTGTATTTAGTGAAATTTGTTGTTTTGTGGCAGCAGTGCATTGCAATACATAGTAATAAAAACCATAAATTACAATAAGAGATGTATATAAAAAAAATAAATTAAGTGGTGCAAAAAGAGAGGTAAAATACTGCAGCAGCTTTTGTAGGTTTATTGTCCATTCAAAAATCTGATGGTGGAAGGGAAGAAGCTGTTCCTGAAATGTTGAGTGAGTGTTTTCAGGCTCCTGTACCTCCTCTCTGACAGTAGCAATGAGAAGAGAGCATGTCCTGGGTGGTGGGTGTCCTTAATGATAGATGTCAGCTTCTTGAGCCATCACCTTTTGAAGGTGTCCTGGATGCTGAGGAGGCCAGTGCCCATGATGGAACTAGCTGAGTTTACAGCTTTCTACAGCTTTTTCCAATTCTGTGCAGTGGCCCCTCTATACTAGACAGTGAGTTAGAATGTTCTCCACAGTACATCTGTCGAAATTTACAAGTGGATTTGGTGACTTAACAATTTTCCTGAAATTTCTAATGAAATATAGCCACTGTTGTGTCTTCTTTGTGATTGCATTGATATCTTGGGCCCAGGATAGATTCTCAAGAGATACTGACACCCAGGAATTTGAAATTGCTCACTCTTTCCACTTCTGATCCCTCAATGAGGACTGGTGTATGTTCTCTCGACCTACCCTTTCTGGTCCAAAATCAATTCCTTGGTCTTACTGATGTTGAGTGCAAGGTTATTGTTGCAACAGAGTACAGAATGTTGCTGGGCTGTGGAAGATTAAAAGGGGTGGGTCAAGCCTGTGATATAGACAGCAAAGCTCACACTGAGCAGTGTCCACAAGCTGTGGGAAGAGATCCCATGGGTGGGTAAAGGACAGACCACATAGCAGCATCCGGAGGCTACATATGAGTAGGCTGACCTCATACTAAAGAGCAATGTCCACATGAGAAGATAGGCACATGAGTGATAGAAAAATAGACCGCTATGTGGGAGGGAAGGGTGAGATTGATTTTAGAGTAGGTTAAAAGGCAGGCACAACATCAAGAACTGAAGAACCTGTTTTGTGCTGTACTGTTTTATGTTCTAAGATCTGCAAGGCAGATGATCTTGTAGTGCAATTAAAGACTGGCAGGTACGATATTGTGGGCATTACTGAGTTGTGGCTGAAAGAAGATCCTAGCTGGGAGCTTAACATCCAAAGATACACAATGAATCAAAAGGACAGGCAGGTAGGCAGAGGCAGTGTTAGTAAAAATAATATCAAATCCTTAGAAAGAAGATTGGAAGATACAGAATCCTTGTGGGTAGAGTTGAGCAACTGCAAAGGTAAAAAGACCGTGATGGGAATTATATACAGGCCTCCGAACAGTAGCTAAGACATGAGATACAAGTTATGATGGGAAATATGGCATGTAAAAAGGTCATGGGGGGGGGGGTGGTGGACTTCAGTATGCTAGTAGATTGGCAAAATCGGGGTGGTGATAGATCCCAAGAGAAGGAATTTGTGGAATGCCTATGAGGTGTCTTTTTAGAGCAGCTTGTGGTTGAGCCCACTAGGGGAAAGGCGATCTGGATTGGGTGTTCTGTAAAGAACTATATATGATTAGGGAACTTAAGGTAAAGGAAATGTGAGGAGACAGAGATCATAATATGATAGAATGCACCCTGCAGTTTGAGAGGGATAAGCTAAAGTTTAATGTATCTGTATTACAGTGGAATAAAGAGAACTACAGAGGCATGAGAAAGGAGCTGAACAAAGTTGATTGGAAGGGGACACTAGCAGGGATGATGGCAGAACAGCAGTGGCTGGAGTTTCTGGGAGCAAATCTGAAGGCACAGGATAGATACCCTCAAAAGATGAAGAAGTATTCTAAAAGAAGGATGATGCTATGGTGGCTAACAAGGGAAGTCAAAGACAGCATAAAAGCAAAAGAGAGGACACATAATACAACAAAAATTAGTGGGAACTTAGAGTATCAACTAACTATAAAAGCAATTAGCAGAGAAAAGATATAATATGATGGTAAGCTAGCCAATAACATAAAAGAGGATACCAATTTTTTTTTTCCAGATACATGAAGAGAAAAAGAGAGGTGAGAGTGGATATCAGATTGCTGGACAGGTACGAGTAATGGAGGACAAAGAAATGGCACACAAACTTATTAAGTCTTTTGCATCAGTCTTTACTGTGCAATTCACTAGCTGTATGCCAGAATTTTGAGAGTATTAGGAGGCAGAAGTGAGTGTAGTTGCTACTACTAAGAAGATGCTTGGGAAGATGAAACGTCTGAAGGTAGGTAACGCACCTGGTCGAGATGGACTATACCACAGGATACTGAAAGTGGTAGCTCAAGAGAATATGGAGGCATTGGTAATGATCATTCATGAATCACTAGATTCTGAAATGGTTCTGGAGGACAGGAAAATTATAAATGCACTCACTTCTTTAAGAAGGAAGGGAGGCAAAAGAAAAAAATTATATGCCAGTTAAGCTTGACTTCAGTGATTGGGAAGATGTTGGAGCCCATTATTAAGGATGAAGTTTTGGAATACTTGGAGGCATATGATAAAATAAGCTGAAGTCAGCACGGTTTCCTTAAGGGGAAATTTTGCCTGACAAACCTGTTTGAACTCCTTGAGGAAAAACAGGTCGGATAGATAAAGGAGAGTCAGTGGATGTTGTTTACTTGAATTTTCAGAAGGCCTTTGACAAGATGTCGCACAATGCTGCTGAACAAGAGCCTATGGTATTAGAGGAAAAGTACAAGCATGGAAAGAAGATTAGTTGACTGGCAGGAGATAAAGAGTGAGAATGAAGGGGGCTTTTTCTGGTTGGATGCTGTTGACTAGTGGTGTTCTGCAGGGGTTGGTGTTAGATTTGCTATGTTTCATGCTATACGTTACTGATCTGGATGACGGAATTGACGGCTTTGTGGCCATGTTTGCGGACAATATGAAGAGAGTGAAGGGGCAGGTAGTGTTGAGGAAGCAGAAAATCTGTAGATGGATTTAGAATAAGAAAATGGACAAAGATGTGGTAGATGGAATTTAATGTAGGGAAGTGTGTGGTAGAAGGAATAATACCAATAATAATTTTAAAATCAGGGAATGAATTTAAAACTCAGAGATTCAATTGGATTTCAGAGTCCTAATGCAGGATTCCCTAAAGTTTAACTTGTAGGTTGAGACAGTGATAAGGAAGCCAAATGCAGTGTTAGCATTCATTTCTAGATGACTAGAAAATAAAAGCATGTAATGCTAAGGCTTCAATAAGGCATTCGTCAGGATGCACTTAGTGTACTGTGAACATTTTTTGGCCCTACATCTAAGGAACGATTGGACAGGATCCAGAGAAGGTCTATAAGAATTATCCCAGGAATGAAATGGTTAACCTATAAGGAGTGTTTGATACTCTGGGCCTGTATCCACTGGAGTTTAGAAACTTTAGTAGAGGGGATCTCTTGAAATCTACTGCATACTGAAAGGACTGGATAAAGTGGATATGAAGAGGAAGTTTCCGAAAGTGGGAGAGTCTAGGACGATAGGGTACAGCCTCAGAAAAGAAGGACAATACTTTAGAAAGGAGATGAGGAGGAGTTTCTTTAGCCAGAAGGGGTGAATTTGTGGAATTTGTTGCCACAGACAGCTGTGGAGGCTAAGCCAAATACAGTGTTAGCATTCATTTTTACATGAGTAGAAAATAAAAGCAAGTGTGTAATGCCGAGGTTGATAGGTTCTTGGTTAGTAAGGCATCAAAGTTAACAAGGAGAATGTAGGGAAATGGGGTCAAGAGGGAAAATAAATCAGCTGTGGTCAAATGGTCTAATTTTGCTCTTATATCTGATAATTCAATGTTCCACTGGTCTGTAGTATTGGCTAAATCCATTCTACAGAGCAATGCCCACAGACAATGGGAAGAGATCCATGGGTGGGTGGGTGAAGCAGAAAGTACTGCAGTGCCCATAGACCCCGCTAGACGGCATTGCTAAAGGCAAAGGTATCTGACTGCAGAAAACCCCCCCTCTGATCCAGCACTCTCATGTCTGCAGGGAGAAGAGATGCTGTGGGGAGTGAACGAAAGAAGATGGCTGATCCTGACCCTGCTCCTGCTGGCTTTTGTGCGAGGCTGCCCAGCTGACTGCCCCACCTCCTGTACTTGTGGTCTGGGGAACGGGACAGTGGTGTGCCACGGTGCCCAGCTCACCACCCCTCCAAGACTGCTTCCTGACGGGATGACGAGGCTGGACTTGAGCAGCAACTTGATTGAGTGGCTGGGCCGGGGAACCTTTGGCAATCTGACCGAGCTACAGGAGCTGGACCTCAGCGACAACCTGGTGTCCAACATCGAGGATGAAGCATTCTGTGGCCTGCCCAGTCTCCTCACCCTCCGGCTGCGCGGTAACCGTCTAGACACCATTCAGCCCGGCGTGATGAGGGCCTTGCCCAACCTCCGCAGCCTGCAGCTGGGTGATAGGCTGTCCCATGTGGAGGCTGGAGTCTTCGCTGGCCTAGCACGACTACGGCATCTATCCCTGGGCATGGCGTCTGCCGCCCGCCAGGTGCCCATTGCTTCCCTCTCATCACTGCGTGGCCTCCGGTCACTGCGCCTTTCCGGCTTGGGGGCCAGAACACTGGAGGCCGGCTCCTTCCATGGCTTGCGACACCTCCGCCACCTGCGCATTGACCGCTGGCCTCAGCTGGAGGAGCTGAATCCAGGCGCTCTGGACAGCCTCAACCTCACCAGCCTTTCGATCACCCGCTGCAACCTGAGCTCAGTACCGGGCCACTCCTTCGCCCACCTGGTCTACCTGCGGTGTCTCGACCTCTCACACAACCCCATCACTGCGGTGCATGGGAGTGCACTGAAGGGCCTGGCTCGCTTGCGTGAGCTGCGGTTGGCTGGTGGCGGCCACCTGGCTGAGATCTGGGCTGGAGCCTTCCGGGGCCTGCCCAGCCTCCGAGCCCTCGATGTGTCGGGCAACAAATTGGTAACACTAGAGGAAGCGGCCTTTGAATCAGTGGGCAGCCTGGAGTCCCTGGGACTGGGCTCCAACCCACTGGCCTGCGACTGCCGGCTCCGCTGGCTGCTACAGGCTAAGGCGCCTGGGCTGGACTGGGGGCGGCGGCTGCCCACTTGCACCGACCCGGAGGGGGTACATGGCGTTCAGCTGGTGGAGCTAGGCGCTGCCGAGCTTACCTGCCGCCGGCCCCGTATCAACATCCGACCCCAGGCCCAGGTGTCGGTAGCTGAGGGGCAGACGGTGAGACTGGCATGTGGGGCTGTGGGCTGGCCAGCTCCGTTGGTGAACTGGGTCGCGCCCGACCTCCGGTTGCTGAGTGGTGGCAAGGGTGGTCGGCTCCAGATGCTGGCTGATGGCTCGCTGGAGATCCGCCTGGCCCAGGCCGGGGACTCTGGTCTCTATCTGTGCACCGCGTTTAACCTAGCAGGTAACGACTCTGCCTCTGCTCACCTGCTTGTGAGCGGCTGGGGCACCCCCACCACCCCTGCCTCTGCTGGTCCTTCCCTGCTGGACCCTCCGACGTTGACAGTTGTCCTGACCCTGGGCTTGGCCTGCTTCCTTGGCGTCACCGTGTTCTGCTTCACACTTCTGCTGCTCTGGAGTCGGCTGAAGGGCCCCATCAAACGCACCGGCAGCGTGGAGGTGCTCAGGCACTCAAGCAGCATCAGCGCACAGTCCGAGGCCATCAAGTACACCACCAAAATGCTGTGAAGGGTTATGGGGGGGTGGGGGGGCGATAGGGTGGTCAGTTCCTTGGACTGGACTGGTGAGCAAGTGCTGGAATTAAGGACAGTCCCCTTCCCTCCCCTCATCTCCCCTTCCCTAGTGTAGAAGGCGGACTTGGTGGAAGGGGTTGAACTAATCTCCGCTCTCAGTTGTGAAGCCTCCCCATGCCTGATGTCACCTTTCCCCCTTGCCTCACCTGCAAAACTCAGCCCCATGAGTGACCCCCACTCCTCTATCTCACTTGCTACAGAGTTAATGAAGTGTTTTGCACTGGAGGGGGTGCGGTGAAGCTTCGCCCATGTGGTGGCTGGTCTGGAGCATTTCAGTGCAATGGAGACACTATACAGACAAGGTGTTTTCACTGGGGCAGAGGAGGCTCGGAGTGTCCTGCATGGGGTGTATGAAATCATGAGGGTGAAACATAAGGAAGATTGTCAAAATCTTTTACCGTATGGCTGGTGGTGTGAGTGGGGGGCAACTAAGATGAGAAGGCAGAGGCTTAGGGCGAGAGATGGGACATTCAGAGGGATTTGAGAGGGAATGTTTTTGCACAGAGGGGTGGTTAGAGTCCAAAACATGCTGCCGAAAGAGATGGTGGAGACAGAGGAACTCTCACAGCATCCAGACAACAGTTTGAACTGTCGAGTCCCAGAGGAGGTCCTGATGTGGGATATGGACATAGGTACAGCAGAGGGTGTGAGTATAATGGGTGGAAGGGCCTGTTTCTGTACTGAACAGTTCTATGACTGTCACACACAAAACGCTGCAGGGACTCGGCAAATCAGACAGCATCCATGGAGGGTAATAAACATTTGACATTTTGAGCCGAGACTGTTCACAAGTTCCTGGGGCATTTTGTGTGTGGGCTGCTTCTGCAGAACCTCATGAACAATGGTGGAGCAAACCCAATGGGCTGAATGGCCTAATTCTGCTCCTTTGTTTTATGGTGTTATGGAGCATTGCTGGTTTGACATTAGTGTAGTCAGTACCAGTACCATGGATTTATGTGACCTTGGCCTATAATCATTGTCTGACATTGAGTTGCAGGTGGACACACACCTTTCTACCTCCAACCATTACGTACCTACCCACACTCATCCCCTTTTATTCTCCCCACATTCCCATCAACTCCACCTTAGATCAATCACCAACCTATGCCAGCAGGGGGGCAATTTCCAGCAACTGACTAACTTTGCAGCCCATGGCATTTCTTTCAGTCCACTGAGTCTGTACAGACCATCAAGAAGCCATTTATACTGATTCTACACTAACCCCTATTTAACATTCCCCTGCAGATTCCCATCAACTTAATTGTGAGCCCATAAAGTTTTATTCCCATTTGACCATAGGACATAGGAGAATTAGGCCATTTGGCCCATTGAAGCTGCTCCACCATTCCATCACTCTGATATTTATCATCTCTCTCAATCCCATTCTCCTGCCTTCTCCCCATAACCTATGATGCCCTGACTAATCAAGAACCTATCAACCCCCATTTTAAATATACTCAATGAGTTCCAGAGATTCACCACCCCCAGCTAAAGAAATTCCTCTTCATCTTTGTTCTAATGGGCCATTCCCTCTATTCTGAGGATGTGCCCCAGAACATTAACCTACGCAGTAAGGGGTTCAATTTACAGCATTAACTTTCCAATCCACAGTACTTCTCATCTGCTATTGTCCTTGAAGAGGTGATACTGAGCCAGAGCTGAAAAATAGACCTATTGGCCATCTGAATCCGTGCTGACCTTTAAGAAGCCACTTTCACTAATCCTACATTAATGCTTTTTAAATATTCCCCTCCACATTCCGACCCAGATTCCAACTCCTCACCCACACACCAGAGAGGCAGGTTACAGCGGCCAAGTAACTCACCGACCCCGCAGGTGATTGAGTTGCAGGTGAAAACTAGAACAGCTGGGGGGGGGTGGGGGAACCCATACGGTCATAGGGAGAATGTGCAATCTCTGCACACGCGCGACCTGGAGATCAGGATTGGACCCAGGTCACTGGAGCCGTGAGGGCAGCTTGAGGAAACATGGGCAGAGTGCTGAGGTCAGACATGAAGGGAGGGAGCAGGTGTACGTGGAGCATGAAGACTGGATTCTGTAACACAAGAGGTTCTGCAGATGCTGGAAATCCAGAGTACACACGCAAAATGCTACAAGAACTCAGCAGATCAGGCAGCGCCTATGGGGGGGGGGGATAAACAGTTAACATTTCAGACCAAAACCTTTCACCTTGATATGATCTTTTATTCCAGTGTGGGAGGGAGTGCGGGAGTCTCAGAAGCAGCTCTGCTCCTTTCCGTGTCTGAGTGTAGATGCAAAGCTCTTGTGTGTGTATGTCTGGATCTGGCTCCTCCAACCTTCCCTCTCCACCCAGGCCAAGCTGCTGGGGAGCCTGGTTCTCCTCACCTGCCTTTCAGTCTGCAGCTTTCAAAAGGTGATCCATCAGGAAGCAAATATTGAGCCTTTTCACCCATTACAGGAAGTCTCCGGCACAAGGTGAAAAACAGCCTCCACCCTTGGGCCTGGATTCAAATAATATGCAACTAAGGTCATAACTGTACTGTTTCACAAGATATTACAGGATTATCAAAGCTTTATAAAGATGTGCATTTTTTGTTATTAATAAAATATCTGGCAGTTCTTGTGCAGTATTTTCTGACTGTGCTATCTGTTAAGCAGCTTCTACCCAGCAGCTCAAAGGCAAAAACTGAGAATGCAACTCAGATGACGCAAGGGATCAGTTATGACCTACTGAAGGGTAGGGAAGGCTTGAGCTGAATGGCCTTCCTGATGACCTTATGGACATAGGGTTGTGTAATCAGTTGGCAGAGATAGAGGTTGTAGCATGAATGCAGACAGGAACTCTCTATCCAGGTCCCCAATCTTAACATTAGGACATTTAAGAGACTCTTGGATAGGCACATGGATGACAGAAAAATGGAGAGCAATGTAGGAATTCAATGTTAGATTTAATCTTAGAGTCGGTTAAAAGACTGGCACAACATAGTGGGTTGAAGGGACTGTATTGTTCTATAAGAGGAACAAGGTCCCCTCCCCTTCCCTCTCCCTGTCTCTCTCTCTCTCTCTCTCTCCCACCCTTCTTTCTGCCCTCCCTTCACATGTGCGGCTTGACCAGTGAATTTATTTCCGGCATTGTCTGCTTTAATTCAGATTCCTAGCATCTGGGGTATTTTACTCCACCACCTAGTCTATGTGGCGGGTGAAGCTTAGGGTTTCATTTGAATGGCACTGGGTCTCTTCCCCAGTTAGAGCAGAGGGAGTGATAAACTCAGCCTGACAGTAAGGGACCGGCTATTCGGAGGTAGAGCTGGACCCACTGCCTCATGCACTTGGTGAGAAGGGATTCGGACTATTCCCTAAACCTGAGCGAGTGCGCCACCCGCTGCCCACAGCACGCTACTACAAACCTGAGAGCTTCACTTGCTGGGTGCCGCAAACCCCATTGTGCAGTGCGGATACTCTCCGGGGTATAACTGGGCACAGCAGACTTATTCTGTGTTAAAATCCACATCCCTTGAAACAGACCCTGTCCAAGTTGTGGGTCTTATCTGTAGACACTGGGCAAGGCAGGGCTGGGAGTAGCCTTTCTGTGGAATAGTGGAGTTTGATGCACGGCTGGAGGACACAGGACAGGGAGTGAGGCTGCTCTGTATACTTGGGATTATGACAAAGATGTGGGAGAGAACCCATGTGCGCAGATGGGGAGGGCTAAGGAAACTCAAGATTAATTGTAAGCAAGTTGTGAGTGAAATCCACACCACCAGGTTCAGGAACAGTTATTATCCCTCAGTCATTGGGCTTCTATTGGGGAGGATAACTTTACTCGCCCCAACAATGAAGTTTTCCCATAACCTTATGGACCCACATTCAAGGACTCTTCATCTCATATTCTTGATATTTATTGCTTATTAATTAATTCATTTATTATGTTTGCTTTTTTCTTTTATATTTGCACAGTTTTGTTGCCTTTTGCACATTGGTTGTTTGTCCATCTTATTGTGTGCGGCTTTCATTAATTCTGTTGTGTTTCTTTGTACCTACCCACAAGAAAATTAATCTTAGGGTAGCATATAGTGACACATATGTACTTTGAAAATAAATTTACTTTGAAATTTGAACTTTTCTTTTTGTTGAAAAGAAAAGCCCAGGACAGCTGAGGTTACATACAGAGTATAACTCCTTCCACACAGTCCTATCATGTACTCCCAGCGCCGGGTTAGATACGGAATAAAATTTTCAAGAAGAAATAATCTTAAAAACGATTCTTCTGAGCTCCTATTTGAAAATTCTCATCCAGATCCAGGATGCATTTAGAACATAGAACAGTATAGCACAGTACAGGCCATTCGGCTAATGATATTGTGCCGACCTTTTAACCTACTCCAAGATCAATCTAACCCTTCCCCTCTACATAACCTTCATTTTTCCACCATCCATGTCCATATCTAAGAGTCTCTTAAAAGTCCCTTATATATCTGCCTCTACCACCACCAGCAGGGTGTTACACACACCCACCATTCTCTGTGTAAAAAAATCTGCCTCTGACTTCCCCTCACAGTAGTTTCCACCAATCACCATAAAATTATGTCCCCTTGTATTAACCATTTCCACCCTGGGAAAAGTCTCTGGCTATCCATTTAGTCTATGCCTCTTATCACCTTGTACATCTCTATCAAGTCACCTCTCATACTCCTTCACTCCAGAGAAAAACCGTAGGTCACTCAATCTTTCCTTATAAGACATGTTCTCCAGCACTTATCCCAGAACACATTCCCAGCCTCTCTTTATAACTCATGTCATCTGGTTCCAGTAACATCCTTGTGAATCTGGAGAGCTTGCCCCCAACCTTCCTAAATCCTTATAAATGAAGTCTTGCATACAGATATCCTTGGCATGTCTCACATAGCGCCACAGAGCAATACAGCACAGATAAAGGCTCTTCGCCCCAACCAGTCTATGCTGACCATAGTTGCCAATTCCTCTTAATCTCTGCATTTGGATCCTTGACTTCCTATCCGGAAGACCACAATCTGTGCGGATTTGTGATAACATATCCTCCTCACTGACAATCAATACTGGTGCACCTCAGGGGTGTGTGCTTAGCCCACTGCTCTACTCTGTATACACACATGACTGTGTGGCTAGGCATAGCTCAAAAACCATCTATAAATTTGCTGATGATACAACCATTGTTGGTAGAATCTCAGGTGGTGACGAGGGGGCGTACAGGAGTGAAATATGCCAACTAGTGAAGTGGTGCTGCAGCAAAAACCTGGCACTCAGTGTCAGTAAGACGAAAGAGCTGATTGTGGACTTCAGGAAGGGTAAGACGAAGGAACACATACCAATCCTCACAGAGGGATCAGAAGTGGAGAGAGTGAGCAGTTTAAAGTTCTTGTGTGTCAAGATCTCTGAAGATCTAACCTGGTCCCAACATATCAATGTAGTTATAAAGAAGGCAAGACAGTGGCTATATTTCATTAGGAGTTTGAAGAGATTTGGCATGTCAACAAATACACTCAAAAACCTCTATAGTTGTACCATGGAGAGCATTCTGACAGGCTGCATCACTGTCTGGTATGGGGGGGGGGTTGCTACTGCACAGGACCGAAAGAAGCTGCAGAGGGCTGTAAATCTACTCAGCTCCATCTTGGGTACTAGCCAACAAAGTACCCAAGACATCTTCAGGGAGCGGTGTCTCAGAAAGGCAGCATCCATTATTATGACCTCCAGCACCCAGGGCATGCCCTTTTCTCACTGTTACCATCAGGTTGGAGATACAGAAGCCTGAAGGCACACACTCAGCGATTCAGGAACAGCTTCTTCCCCTCTGCCATCCGATTCCTAAATGGGCATTGAATCCTTGGACACAACCTCAGTTTTTTTAATGTACAGTATTTCTGTTTTTTGTACTTTAAAAAAATCTATTCAATATACATATACTGTAATTAATTTACTTGTTTATTTATTATTATTATAATTTTCTCTCATCTAGATTATGTATTGCATTGAACTGCTGCTGCTAAGTTAACAAATTTCATGTCACATACTAGAGATAATAAACCTGATTCTGATTTTGATTCCAGGTACCTATCCAAGCTACTTTAATGGTACCTGCCTCAACCACTTCCTCTGGCAGCTCATTCCGTATACACACCACCCTCTGCATGAAAACTCTATCCCTCAGGTTCCTTTTAAATCTTTCCCCTCTCGCTCTAAAGCTATGTCACATGGTTTTGGACTCCAATACCCGGTGGGGGGGGGTGTATCTATGTCTCATTACATATGTTTTTATATAGTCACGGTCTCACTGTCTATTCGCTCGGGCTTGATTCACATACGTACATCAAGTTGCTGGCTATTGATTACAGTTTGATGATCAACACCATCATCTCCTCAGTACTAATCAACAACCTGTGCCTCTATGCCTCCCCCTGCAACTGTATCCTTGACTTCCTTCTTAGGAGATTGCAGCCAAAATGGACTGGTAATATCACCTCCTCCTTGCTGACAATCAACACTGGCACACCTCAAGGTTGCATGCTTAGCACACTGCTCTACTCTCTCTCTACACACAAGACTGTGTGGCTCGGCACAGCTCAAGCACCATCTATAAATTTGCTGGTGACACAACTGTTTTTGGCATAATCTCAGATGCCGATGACGAAGCATCGACTGGTTGAGTGAACAACCTTGAACTCAACGCCAGCAAGACCAAGAAATTGATTGTGGACTTCAGGGAGGGAAAGACCAGGGAACACACACCAGCCCTCATTGAGGGGTCAGCAATGGAAAGGGTGAGCAGTTTCAAATTCCTGGACATCAATATCTCAAATGCTCTATCTTGGGCTTGACACATTGATGCAATCATGAAGAAGATAGACAAGCAGTGATATTTCATTAGGATTTTGAGGAGATTTGGAATGCCAACAAAGACACTCGCAAATTTCTGCAGATGTACTGTGGAGAGCATTCTAACTGGTATGGACATTCCAATGCTCAGGACTGGATAAAACCACAGAGGATTGTAAACTCAGCCAGCTCCATCATGGTACAACCTCCCCGACATCGAGGACATCTTCAAGAAGAGATGCCCTATGAAGGTAGCATCCATCATTAAGAACCCTTCCCATCTGGGCCACACACTCTTCATCTATGAGGAGGTACAGTAGCCTAAAGACATACACTCAATGTTTTAGAAACATAGAAAATCTACAGCACAATACAGGCCCTTCGGCCCACAAAGTTGTGCCGAACATGTCCCTACCTTGGAAATTACTAGGCTTACCCATAGCCCTCTGTTTTTCTAAGCTCCATGTACCTATCCAAAAGAATCTTAAAAGACCCTATCGTATCCGCCTCCACCACCAATTCCGGCAGCTCATTCCACGCACTCACCACTCTCTGCGTAAAAAACTTACCCCTCACATCTCCTCTGTACCTACTGCCCAGCATCTTAAACCTGTGTCCTCTTGTGGCAACCAAGACATCAGGATTGGAAAAAAAGATGAGAAGTCAGTGTAAGATGCTGATGGGAGGAGGAACTACAAGGTGATAGGTGATAGGTGAAACTGGGAGCGGGAAGGGGGTGAAGTAAAGAGTTGGGAAGTTGATTGGTGAAAAGGTTAAGGGCTGGAGAAGGGGGAATCTGATAGGAGAGGATAGAACACCATGGAAGAAAGGGAAGGGGGAGGAGAACCAGAGGGAGGTGATGGGCAGGTGAGAGAGGGAAATGGGAATGGGGAATGGTGAAGGAAAATGTGGAGGAGTAGGGAGCAATTACCGGAAGTTTGAGAAATCGATGTTCATGCCATCAGGTTGGAGGCTACCCAGATGGAATACAAGGTGTTGTTCTTTCAACCTGAGTGTGGTAAAGAACATCTTCTTCCCCCACGTCTTTAGACCCATGGGGGACGTCGACTCAGACCATGAGAGGCCTGCGTCGGGCATTTTCATGCCTTACAAGGTGCAGATTGGCAGTCTGTGTGGGGTGCCATTCCTCGCACAGACACTAGAGCAATGTGTGCTTAAGTGCCTTGCTCAAGGACACAAACACGCTGCCACAGCTGAGGCTCGAACTAGTGACCTTCAGATCACTAGACAAATGCCTAAACCACTTGGCCACGTGCCCATGACCCATGAACCCCCCCCTAATTCTTCTTTTACACTATTTATTTACTTTGTAACTTTGAATAATGTTAAAGCTTTGCACTGCACCTTGTCACTAAACTACAAATGCAACGACATATGTCAGTAATGATAAATCTGATTCTGATTTGGATTCATTCTCCTAAGTTACTACGAATAAAGACCATAAGACCATGAGATATAGGAACAGAAGTAGGCCATTTGGCCCATCATGTCTACTCCGCCATTTCATCATGGCTGATCCATTTTCCCTCTTAGCCCCTATTTACAGCCTTCTCCCTAAAACCTTCATACCCTGTCTAATCAAGAATCTATCAACCTCTGCCTTAAATATACATAAAGACTTGTCCTCCACCGCCACCTGTGGCAACGAATTTCACAAATTCACTACTCTCTGGCTAAAAAAATACCTCCTAATCTCCATTCTAAAAGGACATCCCTCTATTCTGAGGCTGTGTCCTGTGGTTTTAGACTCACCCACCTTAGGAAACATCCTCTCCACATCCACTCTATCAAGGCCTTTCGACATTCCATAGATTTTAATGAGGTCACTCTGCATTCTTCTGAATTCCAGTGGGTAGAGGACCAGAGCCATCAAATGCTCATCATACACCAAACTTTTCAATCCTGGAATAATTTTCGTGAACCTCCTTTGAGCCTTCTCCAATGTCAGCACATCCTTTCTTAGATAGGGGCTCCAGAACCACTCACAACAGTGAGGTCTCACCAGTGCTTTATAAAGCCTTAACATTACATCCTTGCTTTTATATTCAAGTCCTCTCAAAATGAATACTAACATTGCATTTGCCTTCCTCGCCATCGACTCAACCTGTAAATTACACTTTAGGGAATCCTGCACGAGGATTCCCAAGTCCCTTTGCAGCACAGAATTTTGAATTTTCTCTCCATTTTATAAAATAGTCTATGTTTTTATTTTTTCTACCAAAGCGCATGACCATACACTTCCCACACATCTGCACTTCTTTGCCCATTCTCCTAATCCAGTGGTCCCCAAACACCGGGCCGCAAAGCATGCGCTACTGGGCCGTGAGGAAACGATATGATTTGGTGATAGGAGTCAGCTGCACCTTTCCTCATTCCTTGTCATGCCCACTGTTGAGCTTAAACGCACGCGAGGTCATTACCCACGTGTCATCCATGTCAACTCCTCCAGCTTGCAAGTGACAGCGGGCTGAAAAGTATGTTTGGCATAACATCTCTGCCGGCATTCTGGATCAAAGTCAAGGCTGAATATCCTGAGATAGCCACGAAAGCACTGAAAATGCTGCTTCCATTTCCAACATCATATCCCTGCAATGAATGCAATGAAAACTAAATTGCGGAATAGACTGGAAATAAGGAACCCCGTTCGAGGATCGCTGTCTCCCATCACCCCTCGATAGGACCGTCTTGTTGCAGGGAAACAAGCCCAGGGCTCCCACTGATTCAGCGATATTGGTGTGTTGCAATGATTTTATATGTTCATACAGGGAAAATATGTGCTGTGTGTTTAATATCCAAACGTTACTTAAAATGTTATGATGCTATTGACTTACTTATATAACCATATAACAATTACAGCACGGAAACAGGCCATCTCGGCCCTTCTAGTCCATGCCAAACGCTACTCTCACCTAGTCCCACCGACCTGCACTCAGCCCATAACCCTCCATTCCTTTCCTGTCCATATATCTATCCAATTTTTCCTTAAATGATAATATCGAACCTGCCTCTACCACTTCTACTGGAAGTTCTTTCAACACTTACTTCAAGCTCCCCTGTCCTCCCCGATAATTGACTTATCACTATATTCATGCGAGGAAAATATGCGCTGTGTGTTTAATATTAAATTCGTTAGATAAACCCTTTTAGAAATTAAATTGAGTGTATTAGCATTTTATCAC
The DNA here is from genome assembly GCF_963921235.1 of Mobula hypostoma. NCBI lineage: Eukaryota > Metazoa > Chordata > Chondrichthyes > Myliobatiformes > Myliobatidae > Mobula > Mobula hypostoma. The sequence goes on from NC_086098.1 coordinate 236,794,966, forward strand.
CTATATTCCGGTCGTGATTAACACCCCCTGCCCCCCGACAGAATCACCAAAAACGATTTGTAGAGAAAAATTGGCATGTACGCACATGCACACTGGTGCCCGCGCAAGGCTTCATGGTCATTGTAGTCTTTCTCAGGGTAAACCCAATGTATTAGACTGCTACTCTTGTCCGTCGACAACCCTACCACCCCCACCCCCCCCACACCTGCCCCTACACTTCCTTCCTCATTACCATTCAAGACCTTAAACAGTCCTTCCAGGTGAGGCGGCACTTCACCTGTGAGTCTATTGGGGTCATATACTGTGTCTGATGCTCCTGGTAAGGCCTCCTGTATATTGGTGAGATCTGACGTAGATTGGGAGATCACTTTGCTGAGCACTTATGCTCCGTCCGCCAGAAAAAAACGGGATCTCCCAGTGGCCACCCATTTTAATTCCACTTTTCATTCTCATTCCGATATGTCTATCCATGGCCTCCTCCACTGTCGTGATGAGGTCACACTTAGGTTGGATGAACAACACTTTATATTCCGTCTGGGTAGGCTCCAATCTGATGGCATGAACATCGATTTCTCGAACTTACGGTAATGCCCGCCACACCCCTCCCCCGCTTCACTACCTTTCATTTCTTTTTCCCTTCTCTCACCTTATCTCCTTGCCTGTCCATCACCTTCCTCTGGTGCTCCTCTCCCCTTTTTGTTCTTCCATGGCCTACTGTCTCTTTCACCAGTCAACTTCTTAGCTCTTTACTCCCCCTTCAGGTTTCACTTATCACCTTGTGTTTTTCTCTCTCCCCTCCCCCTACCTTTTAAATCTACTCCTCAGCTTTTTCTCTCCAGTCCTGCCAAAGTGTCTTGGCCTGAAACGTTGACTGTACGCTTTTCCACAGATGCTGCCTGGTCTGCTGAGTTCCTCCAGCATTTTTTTGTGTGTTACTAATTCTGAAGTATGTTGGCTTTTAACATGAAGATTATATTGCTATTAATACTGGTATTATCTTAGTGTGCTTAATGATTGATAGTGTAAATAAGGAATTTGAATATACACAATATTATCAACTGATCATTAGTTGTATTCAACTAGTTAATTTATGTATAAAAATATTTTACACAGGAAAATTTCTTTGTTCAAACTTTAGTACAATTTGGTGCACAGTCCTCTTTGTGCACAAGTGAATAAAGTGTGAGTGAAGAGCAATTTTCCAGAGTCCAGTTAATTGGTGGCAACACAGGAAATATCCTGGTAAATCTTTCTGCAGTCTTTCCAGGTTCTGATATCAGGGTGACCAAAACGGTACACAGTACTCCAAGTGTGGCAAGTGGTTGCTCTAGTCTTGTGAATGGACCGGACTCCATTGAGGCAGCCCATCCTAACTTCCCAATACCAGGAATTATTGGAGGATAAGACCATAAAACATAGGGGCAGTATTAGGCCATTCAGCCCATTGAGTCTGCTTCACCATTTCATCATGGCTGATTTATTATCCTTTTCAATGTCATTCTCCTGCCTTCTACCCATAACTTTTGGTGCCCTTATTAATCAAGAACCTAATCAACCTCTGCTTTAAATATTCCCAAAGACTTGGCCTCCACAGCCATTCATGGTAATGAATTTCACAGATTCACCACTCTGTGGCTAAAGAAATTCCTTCTCATCTCTGTTCTAAAGAGATGTCCCTCTATTGTTCATCTATAGAGGGTTGTCCCTTCTAGTCCTAGACCCTCCCACTGTTGGCAACATCCTCTCCACGCCCACTTATCTAGGCTTTTCGATATTCGATAGGTTTCAATGAGATTCCCCCCCTCCCCCACCAAACTCCAGTGGGTACAGGCTCAGAGCCATCAAATGCTCCTCACCCATTAACCCTTTCATCATTGGAATAATTCTCGTAAACCTCCTCTGGACTCTCTCCAATGCCAACACACCTTTTCTTAGATAAGGGGCTCAAAACTGCTCATAATACTCTGAATGAGGCCTTAATAATGCCTTATAACGCCTCAGCATTACATCTTTCCTTTAATATTCTAGTCCTCTTGAAATGAATGCTAACATTATATTTGCCTTCCTTACCACCGTCTCAACCTGCAAATGATTCTTTACAGAATCCTAGATGGGGTTTCCCAGGATCAATTGGACAAACCCTCTCCATCAACTACAACACCTCATAAAATGTGCTTTCAGTACCGATAGAGTCTCTTTGAGTATACACCTCTGTAGTCCGGGGAAGACGACAGTGGTCGAACCAGCAAAAGGCTAAAGCTCCCCCCCTGTGCGCGCCCCCCGCCCCCAGCTTGATAACAGGTCTGCACTCAGGGCTCAGTGATAAGCCTTCACCTCTAAGGCAGAAAGTTACCCTCCCCACGACACACAGATTCAGGCTGATACTCCTCAGTGCAGTACCAAGGGTCTGGCACATTGTAAATGCTGTAGCAGTATGATAAATCTGTGTCATTAAAGGGCAGGAGTGAGGAAGCACTACACAGACGTTGGGACAGTAATTAGGGAGTGATACTCCATAGAACAGGCAGTACTGTTAGAATTGAGATTGCTTCATTATTGTCACATCCACTGAGCTACAGTGAAAAACTTATCTTACAAACTGTTCATACAGATCAGATCATTACACAGTGCAATGAGGTAGAGCAAGGGGAAACAATAACAGAATGCGGAGAAAGTGCAGTGCAGATAGATTAGATTAGATTAGATTAGATCATGAGGACACTCAGTCCTCGTTTATTGTCATTTAGAAATGCATGCATTAAAAATGATACAATGTTCTTCCAGTATATCACAGAAACACAAGGCAGACCAAGACTAAAACTGACAAAAAACACATAATTATAACATATAGTTACAACAGTGCAAAGCAATACGGAAATTTGATAAGAGCAGACCATGGGCACAGTAAAAAAAAAGTCTCAAAGTCCTGATAGCCCCAACATCTCACGCAGACAGTAGAAGGGAGAAACTCACCCTGCCATGAGCTTCCAGCGCCGCAAACTTGTTGATGCAGCATCCTGGAAGCACCCGACCACAGTCCAACTCTGAGTCCGTCTGAAAACTTTGAGCCTCCAACCAGCCCTCCGACACCAAGCACCATCTCTGCCGAGTGCTTTGACCCTGGTCCCAGCCGCCAAGCAACAGGCAAAGCCGAGGATTCGGGGCTTTACCTTCTGGAGATTTCAGATCACACAGTAGCGGTGGCAGCGAAACAAGCATTTCAGAAATTTCACCAGATAGATAATAAGAAGCAAGGTCTAAGGCAGACTGTGAGGTCAAGAGTCTATCTTATCATAGTAGGGAACCATTCAAGAGTCTTTTAACAGTGGGGCAGAGACTGTTGTTGAGACTGGTTGTATGAACTTTTAGAATTTTGTACCTTCTGCCCAAAGGGATGGTGAAGAAGAGAGAATGTCTGGGGTGGGTGGGGCCTTTGATTATGCTGGCTGGTTTATTGAGGCGAGATGTAGAAACATAGAAACTCTACAGCACAATACAGGCCCTTCAGCCCACAAAGTTTTGCTGAACATGTCCCTACCTTAGAAATTACTAGGGTTACCCATAGCCCGATACTTTTCTAAGCTCCATATACCTATCCAAAAGTATCTTAAAAGACCCTATTGTATCTGCCTCCACCACTGTTGCCGGGAAACCATTCCACGCACTCACCACTCTCTTCATAAAAAACTTACCCCTGTCATCTCCTCTGTACCTGCTCCCAAGCACCTTAAACCTGCACCCTCTTGTGGCAGCCATTTCAGCCCTGGGAAAAAGCCTCTGACTATCCACACGATCAATGCCTCTCATCATCTTATACACCACTATCAGGTCACCTCTCATCCTCCGTCGCTCCAAGGAGAAAAGGCAGAATACACTCAACCTGTCTTCATAAGGCATGCTCCCCAATCCAGGCAACATCTTTGTAAGTCTCTTCTGCAGCCTTTCAATGATTTCCACATCCTTCCTGTAGTGAGGAAACCAGAACTGAGCACAGTACATGAAATAGGGTCTGACCAGGGTCCTATATAGCTGCAACATTACCTCTCAGCTCCTAAATTCAATTCCACGATTGATGAAGGCCAATACATCGTATGCCTTCTTAACCGCAGAGTCAACCTGCGCAGCTGCTTTGAGCGTCCTCTGGACTCGGACCCCAAGATCCCTCTGATCCTCCACACTGCCAAGAGTCTTACCATTAATACTATATTCTGCCATCATATTTGACCTACCAAAATGAACCACCTCACACTTAACTGGGTTGAACTCTATCTGCCACTTCTCAGCCCAGTTTTGCATCCTATCAATGTCCCGTTGTAACCTCTGACAGCCCTCCACACTACCCACAACACCCCCAACTTTTGTATCATCAGCAAACTTACTAGCCCATCCCTCCACTTCCTCACCCAGGTCATTTATGAAAATCAAGAAGAGTAAGGGTCCCAGAACAGATCCCTGAGGCACACCACTGGTCACCAACTCCATGCAGAGTATGACCGGTCTACAACCACTCTTTACCTTCTGTAGGCAAGTCAGTTCTGGATCCACAAAGCAATGTCTCCTTGGATCCCATGCCTCCTTACTTTCTGAAGAAGCCTTGCACGGGGTACCTTATCAAATGCCTTGCTGAAATCCATATACACTACATCTACTGCTCTTCCTTCATCAATGTGTTTAGGCACACCCTCAGAAAGTTCAATCAGGCACCACCTGCCCTTGACAAAGCCATGCTGACTATTCCTAATCATATTATACCTCTCCAAATGTTCATAAATCCTGCCTCTCAGGATCTTCTCCATCAACTTACCAACCACTGAAGTAAGACTATAATTTCCTGGGCTATCTCTACTCCCTTTCTTGAATAAGAGAACAACATCCGCATCCTTCCAATCCTCTGGAACCTCTCCCATCCCCATTGATGATGCAAAGATCATCGCCAGAGGCTCAGCAATCTCCTCCCTCACCTCCCACAGTAGCCTGGGGTACACCTCATCCGGTCCCGGTGACTTATCCAGCTTGTTGCTTTTCAAAAGCTCCAGCATATCCTCTTTTTTAATATCTACATGCTCATGCTTTTCAGTCCACTGCAAGTCATCACTACAATCACCAAGATCCTTTTCCATAGTGAATACTGAAGTAAAGTATTCATTAAGTACCTCTGTAGAGGGAGGCTGGTTTCCATCATGGGCAGAGCACTTGCTTTTCTAAATTGTGATGCTTCCAAATAGAATACTTTATATGGTGCACCAATAAATTTTGGTGAGGGTTGATGGGCATAGCTGATTTTATTTACCCTCCTGTGGAAAGGTAGCAGCGTATAAGGGATAGCACTGAGTTGCTGGAGGGTCTATATTCCCCTGTGAAACATGGCGCTTTTCAGACAAAGTGCCAGATCAGAACATGAAAAAGATTGTGAACCCTATGAAATTATCTGGTTTTCTGCATTAATTACTCATAAAATGCAGTTTAATCTTAACCTAAATCACAATAATAGACAAAAAAAATCAGCCTAAACTAATAGCATGCAAACAATTGTACTCTTCTTGTCAATACTGAGTACAGTACACCATTTAAACAATCACAGTCTAGATACACAAAAGTATGCGCCTTCTATAAAGAGGTAGATGTTCCAATCAATGAAATGAGATTGGAGTTGTGGGTTGTAGAGGTGCTCTACCCTTTAAAAAAGACACACAAAGTCAGGCTGCTGACAGAGCCTGCTCTCCTCAATAAAGATCTGTTTATGTGCACCATGCCTCGATCAAAACAACTTTCAGAAGATCTTAGAAGAAGGATTGTAGAGCTGCATCAAGCTGGAAAAGGCTACAAAGCATTTCTAAAGACCTGAGTGTTCATCAGTCCACAGTAAGAGAAATTGTCTACAAATGGAGGAAATTCAGTACTGTTGCTCCTCTCCCTAGGAGTGAGTGTCCTACAAAGATCACACCAAGAGCACAACATGTAATGCTTAAGGAGGCGATAAAAAACCCAAGGTTACAGCAAAACACCTGCATAAATCTCTAGAACTTGCTAAGGTCTCTGTTCATGTGTCTGCTACAAGAAAAACACTGAACAAGAATGGTGTTCATGGAAAGACACCATGGAGGAAACCACTGCTCTCCAAAAAAAAGCATTGCTGCTCGTCTCAAGTTTGTGGACAGATGAGACAAAAGTTAAACTTTTTGGTAGAAATGCACACCACTATGTTTGGAGAAAAAGAGGCACTGCACACCAACATCAAAACCTCATCTCACCAGTGAAGCATGATGGAAGGAGCATTATGGCTGGGGCTGCTTTTCTTCCTCAGAACATGGACAGCCTGCAATTGTGGAGGGAACAATGAATTCCAAATTGTATCAAGATACTTTATAGGAAAATATCAAGGTAATGGTCCGTCACCTGAAACTTAATAGAAGTTGGATGATGCGACAAAACAATGATCCGAAACGCAAGAGTAAATCAACAACAGAATGGTTTAAAAATAAGAAAATTTGTGTTTTGGAATGGCCAAGTCAGAGTCCAGACCTTAACCCAATTGAGATGCTGTGGCATGACCTGAAGAGCGCTGTTCATGCAGATATCCCAGAAATACTGATGAACTGAAACAGTTTTGTATGGGGGAATAGTCTAAAATTCCTTTCCAGCATTATGCAAGTCTGATCAGCAGCTACAGGAAATGTTTGGTGGAGGTTATTGCTGCTAAAGGAAGTTCTATTAGTTATTAAGGGTTCACATACTTCTTCCAGATGGACTGTGAATGATTAAACAACGTGTTCAATAAATACATGAAAAGTACAATTATTTGTGTTATTAGTTTAGGCAGATTGTGTTTGTCTATTATTATGACAGATCCCCATTTTATGAGTAAGTAATGCAGAAAACCAGGTAATTTCAAAGGGTTCAAAAACTTCTTGCAATTTTATATGTATTTTTTTGATTTCTCAAGATACCCAAAGAAGAATATGGAATTGTGTGACTATATCCAAATCAACTTCTCTACACAAGTTTATCTGCTTCTTATCAGAATGCTGTTTCAAGATTCAAGATTTAATGTCATTTCCAGTACACAAGTGTAAAGGAAATGAAGTATTTGTTACTCCAGATCCAATGCAGCACAAAATAAAACAAGACTGGAACACCATTAATAAAAAAAACTATAAATTTGTAAGATAGCTTAGATTCATAGATTGATTGTATGCCCATAAAGTGACGCTAGGCACAGGAGTGTCTGCACATAAGGTGACGAACAGGAAATGAGAAAGTAGTGAGTGGGATCTTGCTGTGCACAGAGGGGTGGGTTTTCTACAACAGCTGCTGAACACTGACGTCCTTCCCTGACCCCGATAGTCCCTGGGTTTATCCAGAAAAGATGGGCTGAGTGGAGGAAAATCTTTCAGCTCTCTAATAAATTTACGCTTCCTCAAATCTACGTGAGGTGGAGGGAGGCGGTGTGATGTTAGTAAGGGCCGAGTGTATCCCCATGTTCCAGTGACGGGCACAACTCACCCGGTAGGGGGCAGATATGAGTCCCTCCCAGGGGTAGTCGAGGTACTGGGACGTATCTAACTAGATGTGAGCCCATTACAGTATTGGGCGAGGTAGGGACAAATCTAGTCGGTGGCAGCTGTGAGCTCTTATCTCAGAGGAGGGCGAGCTACTGGGGTCAATTCTGCTCAGCAGGACAGAAGAAACGTGACAAAACGGGCAGGCAAACCTAACCCGCCGTCCCTCCATCCGCATGCTCCCCACCCGCCCGCGGGTCACAGGCGACCGCACCCCTGCCACTGCGGCGTTGCGTGTGCGGGAGGAGCGGCGGCCGCTCCCGACGCACGGAAACGTCGCGGGGGCGGTGAGGGTGTGAGTGTGTGAGAGAGGAAGGCACTGGCAGCATACACACACAGCAGCGGCTCCTAGCACCGGCAAGATGCTGAACCTGGAGCTCTTGCTCCTGGGTCACCTCCTGATCTTGGGCTCGGCCGAGAGGGTCCCACGGCTGAAATTCGCCCCCACAGGTACACCAGCAGCGCCTCAGCATCCCGCAGCCGCCCGTCTAGGTGCAGCTTTTTAAATTCCTAGCCTTGTCTATATTTTTCTCACTTTTATACCCCTCCCCACCTTTTCCTTGGGATCTCGTTCTGCCGTCAGCTGCATTGCACCAAATGCGCACCCCGTTGCGGAACAACCATGAACCCTGCCGCCCGCATTTCCTTTCCAGTCCTGTTTATTCCCCTCCATAGATGCTACCTGACCTGCTGAGTTCCTCCAGCATTTTGGTGTAGGTTGTTTTGAAAAATCTGGGATCTTCCTGTGTAATCTCTCCTGCGCTCTCTGTGTGTGACAGAGAGGGAGACCCGTTCCTGTGTGTGTGTGAGAGAGACAGACTGCGATCCGTGAGTGTGTGTATGGGGAACGGGTCAGTTTCAATCCAGGGGGTGCAAAATTCACTGCTTTCATTGCCTGTCCTCTCTCCCTCCCCCAGATCAGCCCCGGGTGAAGTTTGAATCACCGGCTAGGTCCTCGGTGGGATATCACGATGAGAAGTCGGACACTCTATACCTTGGATCCACGGGAAGCGTGTACCTCCTGCAGTTCACCGACGCTGATGTCTCCCAGACTCCGGTACTTAGTGCCGCCCCGCCGCTTGGTAGTCGCCGTCTGGCAACTGTCTAGGGATTTGGTTGGCGCAGGCAAGATCGGGTTTTGTAGTGGAGCCGTGAGAGAACCGATCAGGCTAAAGGTCTCTTGTAAGAGTGGGATCCTCTCGCTGTGCGTTCCCATCTTCCCGAGACAGCAGGAGTTTTTAACTGGAAAATGAGAAGGGGAAGAGGGAGTAGAAGAGGGAACCATTAAAGGGGAGAGGGGGAGGAGTTGAGAGAAAGTTGTGGCAGGAAGGAAAAGTGGGAAGGATGCAAATAGAAAGGGCCAGATAGGTGAGAATGGAGGAGATGGCAGAGGCTGAGGAGAGGAGGATGAAGAAAAAGGAAAACGGTATACAAAATTATGAGGGGCGTAGAGAGGATGAATGCTTGCAGGCTTTCCCTCCTCAGGTTGGGTGAGACGAGAAGTAGAGGTCATAGGTTAAGGGTGAAAAGTGAAATATTTAGGGGGAACCTCTTCACTCAGGGACTGTGAGTATGGTGGATCCAGGTTCATTTTCAATATTTAAGAGAAGTTTGCATGCATGGGAGGGCTATGAAAGGCTATGGTCCAGGTACAGGTAGATGGGAATAGGCAGAAGGCCAAACCAACATGGCCTAGATGGCCTGAAGGCCATGTTTCTTTTCTGTGCTATAATTCTATAATAACTGAATTATTTCAAGTGAATGTTGTTCTGTCAGATCCCCCTGTCGCTGGATGACAACACCAGAAAGAAGTGCCAGAGCAAAGTGTCAGCAAGTCAGGTAAGGACAAGCTGTGGTATCAGCACGTACCAGCTGGAACTAGACTTGAGTATCTGCAGATGGTTCCATTCTGTCAAAATGTGTCGAGAGTTAATGCCGTATGTTACCGTCTCAGGTCTCTCCTCTGTACCCAACACTGAACACAGCTGATAACCAGTTACTGATGAGATCACCATGGCATAGCTACTGTTGACATTGATTGATTTGTACATGTACATTTGTACAGCCTACAATGTTGTGCCAACCCTTTAATCTACTCCAAGATCCCTGCCACATAGCCCTCCACTTTTCTTTCATCCATATGCCTATCTAAGAATCTCTTAAATACCCCAAATGTATCTGCCTCACCCCGGCATTGCTTTCCACGCACCCACCACTGTGTAAAAAAAAACTTGCCTTTGGCATCCCCTATACTTTCATCCAAACATTTTAAGATTATAAGACCATAAAATATAGGAGCAAATATATGGTCCACCCCGGGAAAAAGCCTCTGGCTACCCACCCAATCTATGCCTCCCATCATCTTGTACACCCTTTATCAAGTCACCTCTCATCCCCCTTCATTCCAAAGAGAAAAGCCCTAACTTGCTCAAGCTACCCTTGTAATACATGCTCTCTAATCTGGGCAGCATCCTGGTAAATCTCATATGCATCATCTCCATATCCTTCCTATAATGAGGCAACCAGAACTGAGCACAGTACTTCAAGTATGATCCAACCAGGGTTTTATAGAGCGGCAACATTACCTCATAGCTCCTGAACTCAATCCCCTGACTAATGAAGACCAAAACAACATATGACTTCTTAACCACCCAATCTACTTGCATGGCACTGTGGACCCCAAGATCCCTCTGTTCCTCCACACTGCTAAGATTCCCACCATTAACATTGTATCTGCCTTCAAGTTAGACTACCAAAGTATATCATTTGGATTCAATGGCCCTAGCCTGTCCCAAAGAAACCATCACAGACTGGCTTTGCTGTGCGGACTTGTGTGTGAAGTCAGCCTGATACAGGGGACATGATGATGATGTTCAAATATACCCACGTAGAATCCACAGCACGCAAACACAACATTATACTGGCAAATGGGACAGGCTCATGGACTGGAAACAGCTTAGAGCTGAGTAGACCAAATGCAGGCAAATAGGACTAGGTCAGGTATGCAACTTGGTTAACATGGACAGGTTGGGCCAAAGGGCTTGTTTCCCAGCTGTAAAACTCTGTAACTGTAAATTAAGCACCCCAGCCACATCTCACTGCCCCAACTGAGACTTCCTCCACTATTTCATCCACACCAGAGCCACAAAAGGGAATCTGTGTCAAAACTGTGGGAGACCTTAAACCAGAGGTGAAGGACCATAAGACATAGGAGCAGAATTAAGCTATTTGGCCCATTGAGTTTGCTCTGCCACTCAATCATGGCTGATTTATTATCCCTCTCAACCCCATTCTCCTGCATTCTCTCTATAACTTTTGATACCCTTACTAATCAAGAACATATTAACCTCCACTTAAAATATACCCAATGACTTGGCCTCCACATCTGTGGCAATGGAAATCCACAAATTCACTACCCTCTGGCTAATGAAGTTCCTCATCTCTGTTCTAAATGGATATCCCTCTATTCTGAAGCTGTGCCCCTCTAGTGCAGGACTCCCCCCATTATAGAAAACGTCCTCTCCATATCCACTATCTAGGCCTTTCAATATTTGATAGGTTTCAATGAGGTCCCCCTACCCGTCATTTTTCAAAACTCCACTGAGCATAGGCCCTGAGCCATCAAGTGTTCCTCCATACATTAACCTTTTCATTCCCATAATAATTCTCATAGATCTCCTCTGGACCCTCTCCAATTACTGCACATCATTTCTTAGATTAGGGGCCCAAAACTCCTTACATTACTCCAAGTGTAGTCTGACCAATAGCTTATAAAGCTTCAGCATTACATCCTTGCTCTTGTATTCTAGTCCTCTTGAAGTGAATGCTAAGATTGCATTTGCACTCCTTAAAACTGGCTCAACCCCCAAGTTAACCTTTAGGGAATCCTGCATGAAGACTTCCAAGTCTCTTTGCAATTCTAAGTTTTGAATTTTCTCCCCATTTAGAAAATAATCTACACCTTTATTCCTTCTACCGAAATGTATCACCATACAATTCCCTACACTATTTTCCATCTTCCACTTCTTTGCCCATTCCCCCAATACATCTGCCATTCTGCAGACTCCCTGCATCCTCAACACTACCTACCCCTCCACCTGTGTTTGTATCGTCTGCATACTTGGTCGCCAAGCCAAGTAGGTGTAGGAGAGAGTTACCCGACTCACTGACGGCAGAGATGCTGCTTACAACTCTTCATTACAGAACAAGGGACAGAAATTAACAAGTAAAAATGTTACAGCATGCCATCCGAGTAACATGTTTGTCCTTTACTTGTCTTGTACTATGAAGATCACAGGCAAGGCCATCTGCAGTTGCCTTTGAACCACGTAGCTTGCTGCTTCATCAAAACTATACTGTTCTATGTTCTAAAAGACAATTCCAGGCCTAGTAAGCCACTGTGGATCTAGAGTCATGCAGTATAGGGACTGATGGCAGATCTCATCAAGCAGCACAGAACAGGCCTTTCAGCCCATGTTGTCTTGTCAAGCACACCAAATTAAGTTAATTTCTTCTGCTTACACATGGTCCATATCCCTCTGTTCACGAGCCAATCTGAAAGCCCTTTGAACGCTGAAGTCAAAGTCGAATTTACTGTCGCATGCAAAAGTCCATGTATGCATAGGTGCAATGCAATGCAGCTGCACCATTCTCACGTCTGCCACCACCACCAACCCTAGCAGCACACTCCAGACACCCACCTGTGTAAAGAAAACATGCCCGGCACATTCTTTTTACTTTCACCCCTCTCACCTTAAAGCTGTGCCCTCCAGTATTCAAAACTTAGAACAGTACAGCATAGTACAGGCCCTTCCCTCCCGCATAGCTGACCATTTTTTTTCATCCACGTGCCTATCTAAGATTCTTCTTAACGTCCCTAATGTAACTGCCTGTACCTCTACCCTGGCTGCTTGTACCACATACTCACCATTCTGTCTTTAAAAAAAAACTACCTCTGATAGCTCCCACCGCCCTTCCCTCCAATCACCTTAAAATTATGCTCCCTTGTATTAGCCATAATAATACAAGGGGACATAATTTTTCTGCTCAACCTTTTCTCATAAGACATGCTCTCTAATCCATGCAGCAAAAACTCCTCTGCACCCTCTCTAAAGCTTCCACATTCTTCTCATTAAAAACTACTGAAGGGGTCTCCCTCTCCCCCTATTTGTGACATTTACTGGGAGTTTGTCTATGAAGGGCTGAAGCATTGTTGATGATCCCTACCATCCATCCCACAGTCTTTGACCCACTACGATCTGAAAGGCGTTACAGGAGCATCAGGACTTGGACTGCCAGAAATGGTGCTGGTTTCTCCCCTCAGGCAGTGAGACTAATGAACACCCTGCCACCACGAAGGTTTCGTACCTTGGACAGCAAGTTGTTTACTGTACTGTTTACCTGTGCTGCGCACTTTGAATATATTTTATTAACTAACTTTTGGTAATTTACTACAACTAGAGGTCATTGGTTAGTGTGAAAGGTGAAATGTTTAATTGGAACATGAGAGGAAAATTCCTCACTCAGAGGGTGGTGAAAGTGTGGAGTAAGCTGCCAGTGGAAGTGTGGATTTGATTTTGATTTCCACATTTCAGAGAAGTTTGGATAGGTACATAGATGGTAGGGGAATGGAGAGCTATGGTTCAAGTACGGTTGGGACCTCTTCAGGGGCAGGTGTGACCTGTACAAAAAGGACAGGTTGTACTTGAATCCAAGGGGGACCAATATCCTGGTCGGAAGGTTTGCAAAAGTTATTGGGGAGGGTTTAAACTAGAATTGCTGGGGGGTGGGAACCGAACTGAAGTGACAGAGGAAAGGGAGGTTGGCTCACAAAAATGAAAGTTTGGAAACAGTGCGAAAGGGAGGATAGGCAGGTGATAGAGAAGGGACATGCTCAGTCCAATGGTTTGAGATGTGTCTATTTTAATGCAAGGAATATCATGAATAAAGCAGATGAGCTTAGAGCGTGGATCAGCACTTGGATCTAAGATGTGGCCATTACAGAGACTTGGATGGTGCAGAGGCAGGAATGGCTACTTCAAGTGCCAGGCTTTAGATGTTTCAGAAAGGATAGTGAGGGAGGCAAAAGAGGTGGGGGCGTGGCACTGTTGATCAGAGATAGTGCCTAGGCTGCATAAAACGAGGAAGTCATGGAGGGGTTGTCTACAGAGTCTCTATGGGTGGAAGTTAGGAATACGAAGGAGTCAATAACTCTACTGGGTGTTTTTTATAGACCACCCAATAGTAACAGGGACACTGAAGAGCAGATAGGGAGACAGATTCTGGAAAGGAGTAATAATAACAGGGTTGTTGTGGTGGGAGATTTTAATTTCCCAAATATTGATTGGCATCTCACTGGAGTGAGGGGTTTAGATGGGGTGGAGTTTGTTAGGTGTGTTCAGGATGGCTTCTTGACACAATATGTAGATAAGCCTACAAGAGGAGAGGCTGCACTTGATCTGGTATTGGGAAATGAACCTGGTCAGGTGTCAGGTCTCTCAGTGGGAAAGCATTTTGGAGATAGTGGTCACAATTCTATCTCCTTTATCATAGCATTGGAGACAGATAGGAACAGACAAGTTAGGGAAACGTTTAATTGGAGTAAGGGGAACTATGAGGCTATCAGGCAGGAACTTGGAAGCATAAATTGTAAACAGATGTTCTCAGGGAAACGTACAGAAGATATGTGGCAAATCTTCAGGGAATATTTGCGTGGGGTTCTGAGTAGGTACGTTCCAATGTGACATGGAAAGGATGGTAGGGTACAAGATCCGTAGTGCACAAAGGCTGTTGTAAGTCTAGTCAAGAAGAAAAGAAGAGCTTACAAAATGTTCAAAAAGCGAGGTAATGATATGAATCTAGAAGATTATAAGGCTAGCAGGAAAGAGCTTGAGAATGAAATTAGAAGAGCCAGAAGGGGCCATGAGGCAGCCTTGGCGGACAGGATTAAGGAAAACCCCAAGGCATTCTACAAGTATGTGAAGAGCAAAAGGATAAAACATGAGAGAATAGGTTCAATCAAGTGTGACAATGGAAAAGTGTGTATGGAACAGGAGGAAATAGTGGAGGTACTTCATAAATACTTTGCTTCAGTATTCATTATGGGAAAAGGATCTTGGCAATTGTTGGGATGACTTACAGTGGACCAAAAAGCTTGAGAATGTAGATATTAAGAAAGAAGATGTGCTAGAGCTTTTGGAAAGCATCAAGTTGGAAAAGTCACCAGGACCAGATGGGATGTACCCCAGGCTACTGTGGAAGCGAGGGAGGAGATTGCTGAGCCTCTGGCAATGATCTTTGCAACATCAATGAGGACGGAAGAGGTTTCAGAGGATTGGAGGGTTACGGATGTTGTTCCCTTATTCAAGAAAGGGAGTAGGGATAGCTCAAGAAATTATAGGCCAGTGAGACTTACTGCAGTGGTTGGTAAGTTGATGGAGAAGATCCTGAGAGGAAGGATTTATGAACATTTAGAGAGGCACAATATGATCAGGAATAGTCAGCATGGCTTTGTCAAAGGCAGGTCGTGCCTTACGACCCTGATTGAATTTTTTGAAAATGTGACTATGCACATTGATGAAGGTAGAGCCGTAGATGTAATGTAGATGGATTTCAGCAAGGCATTTGATAAGGTACCCCATGCAAGGCTTATTGAGAAAGTAAGGAGGCATGGGATCCAGGAGGACTTTGCTTTGTGGATCCAAAACTGGCTTACCCACAGAAGGCAAAGAGTGGTTGTAGACGGATCATATTCTGCATGGAGGCCGGTGACCAGTGGTGTGCCTCAGGGATCTGTTCTGGAACCTGTACTCTTTGTGATTGTTATAAGTGACCTGGATGAGGAAGTGGAGGGATGGGTTAGTAAATTTGCTGATGACACAAAGGTTGGAGGTGTTGTGGATAGTGTGGAGGGCTATCAGAGGTCACAACAGGACATTGATAGGATGCAAAACTGGGCTGAGAAGTGGCTGATGGAGTTCAACCCAGATAAGTGTGAGGTGGTTCATTTTGGTAGGTCAAATATGATGGCAGAATATAGTATTAATGGTAAGACTCTTGGCAGTGTGGAGGATCAGAGAGATCTTGGGGTCCGAGTCCATAGGACACTCAAAGCTGCTATGCAGGTTGATTCTGTGGTTAAGAAGGCATATGGTGCGTTGGCCTTCATTAATCGTGGGATTGAGTTTAAGAGCCAAGAGGTAATGTTGCAGCTGTATAGGACCCTGGTCCACTTGGAGTACTGTGCTTAGTTCTGGTCGTCTCTTCATAGGAAGTACGTGGAAACCATAGAAAGGCTGCAGAGGAGATTTGCAAGGATGTTGCTTGGATTGGGGAGCATGCCTTATGAGAATAGGTTGAGTGAACTTGGCCTTTTCTCCTTGGAGCAACGGAGGATGAGAGGTGACTTGATTGAGGTGTACAAGATAATGAGAGGCATTGGTCGTGTGGATAGTCAGAGGCTAACATGAGAGGGCATAGTTTTAAGGTGCTTGGAAGTAAATACAGAGCAGATGTCAGGGGTAAGTTTTTTTACGCAGAGAGTGGTGAGTGTGTGGAACGGGCTGCCAGCGGCGGTGGTGAAGATGGAAATGATAGGGTCTCTTAAGAGACTCCTGGATGGTTACATGGAGCTCAGTAAAATAGGGGGCTATTTTAGAGCCTAGGTAGTTCTAAGGTAGGGACATGTTCGGCACAGATTTGTGGACCAAAGGGCCTGTATTGTGCTGTATGGTATCTGTGTTTCTATGTCAATGAGACTAGGCAGTTTAAATGGTTTAGCACAGACTAGTTGGGTCGGAGGACCTGTTTCTGTGTTGTAAAGTTCTATTACTCTATATTTTGTTTTATATGCTTTCTGTGATATATGTTTTGTGGGTGTACCATTGTCCAGAGCACTGTTGTTTCATTTGGTTTTATATGTGTACAGTCAAATGACAATAAATTTTATCTTATAATGAACTGAACATTTCTACCCTCGGAAAAACATTCTAGCTGAATACATTTATCCATACCCCTCATAATTTCATAAACTTTTGTCCCCTCAGACACTGTTGCTGTAAAGAAATCTAACCAAATTTGTCCAACCTGTCCTGAATGCCCCTCAATCCAGGCAACAATGTTGTACATCTCTTCTGAACCCTCTTCAAATTCTATACATCATTCATATAATGGGGTGACCAGAAATGCATGCAGTACCCCAAATCAACCAATTCAAAGTTTTATACAACTACAACATGATTTCTTGCCTCTTCTGCTCAATGTTCCTAGAGAAGAAGGCACAGGGCATACTTCAACTTTCCTTTACTGAAGGGAATTAGTGAACCAAAGATCTTGGTTTAAAAGCAATCTAGTTCACTGTTTTTTCCACTGGTATATTGCAGATTTGTTTCATGAACTGATTTGTCCAGCTGCTGTGCTGGGATTCAAACCTGGATGATCAATCATCTAGTTACAGAAGCATTATGCAAGTGTAAATGGTGTTGGTACTGGGGGTAGATCTGGTTTCCATATCATAAAAATAAATTTCTAGAAAAGGCAGAAATCACATTTTCAGAATGGTGCCAGAATGAAAGGTTGTATCAGGATGAAGGGTCTCAGCCCAAAATGTTCACTGTTTATGCCCCTCCTTAAATGCTGACTGATCTGCTGAGTTCCTCCAGCATTTTGTATGTCTTGCTGCACATCCTGTATATTGGTGAGATCCAACCTAGATTGGGAGACCACTTCGCTGAGATCTCCCATTTCAATTCTACTTCCCATTCCCATTCTGACAAGTCAGTCCATGGCCTCCTCCACTGCCACGATGAGGCCACACTCAGATTGGAGGAGCAGCACCTTGTATTCCATCTGGGTAGCTTCCAGGCTGATAGCATG
Source organism: Mobula hypostoma (assembly GCF_963921235.1). NCBI lineage: Eukaryota > Metazoa > Chordata > Chondrichthyes > Myliobatiformes > Myliobatidae > Mobula > Mobula hypostoma. Next base: position 236,812,398 of record NC_086098.1, read on the forward strand.
AACATCAATTTCTTGAACTTCTGATAATTGCCCCCCTTCACCATTCCCCATTCCTGTTTCCCTTTCTGATCTTAACTCCTTACCTGACTATCTCTGGTGCTCTTTTCTCCTTCCCTGTTCCCTTTCCTCCATGGTCTTCTATCCTCTTCTATCAGATTCCCCCTTCTCCAGCCCTTTATCTCTTTCACTAATCAATTTCCCAGCTCCTTACTTCACTCCCCCCCCCCTTCCCGGTTTCACCTGTAACCTACCACCTTGTACTTCTTTCTCCGCTCCCCCACCTACTTACTCTGACTTCTCATCTTTCTTTCCAGTCCTAATGAAGGGTCTCAACTTGAAGTGTTGATGGTTTACTCTTTTCCATAGATGATCCAGATACAGAAGCATTATGCAAGTGTAAATGGTGTTGGTACTGGGGGTAGCTCTTGTTTCCATATTACAAAAATAAATTTCCAGAAAACGCAGAAATCACATTTTCAGAATGGTGCCAGAATGAAAGGTTGTATCAAGATGAAGGGCCTCAGCCCAAAATGTTGACTGTTTATGCCCCTTAAATGCTGACTGACCTGCTGAGTTCCTCCAGCATTTTGTATGTCTTGCTACACATCAGCACACGTCCAACATGATATCCACTGTGCCACAAAGCCCATAAAATTTACTTTTCTATTACAGGAGCTCTGTGAGAACGTGATCACTGTGATTCAGAGGGTCAACAAAACAACAATCATCATCTGCGGGACTTATGCTGGAAGCCCCAAGTGCTGGTTTTTGGTAAAAAAAAATACATGTTTAATCAGAATTAACAGTTAAATGTGCAGATTTATAATCAATCCACACACCAGGTCTGCCCAGCTTCAAGCTGCTTCTCTCCATCTCTATTTTGCAGCCCAACAACAGGACTCAGCTAGCAAGTGACAAAGAGGGGCGCCAGATAATAGTGCAGGACGGGAGGGACATCACACCTTCGGTGCCAAGACAACGTCCTATTACCATCACAGTCGGTGAGCTTGGGGATTTTAAACTTTCCTAATGTAGAATGGAACTTCCATAGTGCAGGGATTTAGATAGGAATTTGTTAAGAGTGTTCAAGTAAGTTTCTTTTGGTAATATGCAGAGGGCTCTTCCAGGGAGAGGACAAAGTCAAGACTTCTTGGCAAAAAGGACAGTTCAAGTGTGAGCTGTATTTTAAATTAGTTATGGAAAAAGACAGATCTTCTCAAATTAAAGTTCTAAATTTGGTCAAAGTATTTTGTCCATTTGTTCCAGATTCCAACATCTGCAATCTCTTGTGCCTCCATAGTTTATAAGGACTTCAGTAAAGCCCTTGATGAGGTTCTGAAGGGTGGGCTAGTTAGGTATGGAAAGTTAGATTGCATAAGATCCAGAGAGAGCTGACTAATTGGATACTGAATTGGCTTGGAGGTAGGAAACACAGGGTGATGGTGGGGATTGTTATTGATACAGGAGGTCTGTTTCTCAGGATGGTGCTAGGTCCATTACTATTTGTCATCTACATCAATGAGAATGTACAAGGCATGGTCAGTAATTTTCAGGACATTAAAATAGGTGCTGAGTAGACAGTGAGGAGAACTGTTAAAAATTGTAGCACAATCTTGATAGCAGGGTATGTGGGCCAAGGAATAGCAAATGTAGTTTAGACCACAAGCCATAGGGGCACAATTTGGCCCTTTAGCCCATTAGTTTCCTCTACCATCAATTACGACTGAATTATTTTTCTTCTGCCTTCTCCCCCCACACTTTACAGGAAGGATGTGGAGGTTCTGGAGAGGGTGAAAAAGCGATTCATCAGGATGTTGCCTGGATTAGAGTGTATAAGCTTTGAGGAAAGATTGGATAAACATGGATTGTTTTCTCTGAAGCATCAGAGCCTGACAGGAAACCTGATAGAAGTGTATAAAACTGTGAGGCATGGACTCTTTTCCCCAGACTGGAGAAGATTCTTGGCCCGAAACGTTTACTGTTTACTCTTTTCCATATATGTTGCCTGGCCTTTTGAGTTCCTCCAGCATTTTGTGTGTGTCACCAAATGATACATTTTAGGGAGGATAAATCAGGATAGGACCATCACAGTGAACAGTAGTGTCATGGGGAGTGCTGAGCAAATGAGGGACCCAAGAGTACAACTATACATTTTTTTTAAGGTGCCATCACATGGACAGGTAGTGAAGAAAGCTTTTGGCATGTTGGCCTTTATCAGTCAAGCTTGGGATGTTGCAGCTGTGCGAGATGTTGATAGATATATTTTTGCATTGCAGGGGAATTAAAGGCAAGTAGGTGGATCTGAGGCCACAGCCAAATTAGTCGTAATCTTATTGAATGGTGGAGCAGGGTCAATGGGCCAAGTGGCTGACTCCTGTTCCTATTTATGTTCTGTTCTTGTGAAACTGGGTGTCAGGCTGCTTTGTAGGCATCGGAAACGCATGAAATGACACAGCAGCTAAACCCTGTGGAGTGCTGGGGAAAGTGATCGTGTGGGGCTGGTGAATATCAACCATCTGCATTCAAGAGACTCCAGCACCATAGCTAGGCTGGCTCACTTGAGGCAGTACAGCTATGCAGATGGGTGGTGTCACAGTTCTGGAGAGGACTGGACTTGTTTCGAGGAACAGGGTTGAAGAAGCTCTGCATTGTTGGAGCTCCGATGTTTAGGACCAGAGTTAAACTGAGGCCCTAACATTGAGCTGGGTAGGGTTTGAGCAGTGTCTTGTCATGCATACTCAATTCCTGGTGGATACTTTGGGATTGTGACACCAGGAGAAACAGCTGTTGCGGAACAGAGACCTCACAGTGGGATTTCATTGTCCATGTGAGTCCATGGGAAGGCAGTGTTATTGAAATGCAAATGTTCAGTTTCTCCAGCACTTGAACACAGAGCATTGCAGCACAATAGAGGCTCTTCAGCCCACAATGTTGTACCGACCTTTTATTTTACTCCAAGATCAATTTAATCCTTCCCTTCTACATAGCCCTCCTCCCCACCATTTTTCTTGTGTTCCTGTCCTTAAGAGTCTCTTAAAATTCCCCAATGTATCTACCTCTACTACCACCCAGTGTATTATTCTGTGTGGGGGAAAAAAAACTTACCTCTGACATCACCTTTTACTTTCCTTCAGTCATCTTAAAATTACGTCTCCTCATATTAGCCATTACTGCCCTGGGAAGAAGTTTTGGCTGCCCATTCTATCTAAGCCTCTTATTACCATATACATCTCTATCAAGTCACTTATCTTCCTTCTCTCCAAAGAGAAAACCCTAACTCGCTCAACCAAGATTGACTGAACACACCGGTCAACAATTTTTTTTCAATAAGTGTTGTTTCCTCAGAAGTCTTTTTTGTTTATGATAGACCAATTGAAGTTGAACACAAATATAATTTCAGACAACTTGTAATACAGAGGAATTTGGAGGAAGAAAAAATTAACTTTTATTAAATATGATGCATTTAATTGCATAATGGTGCTGATGCTTTGCAATACTTCAACTAAACTAAAAATGTTTTGTTGATGATTTTCGTTTGCACTCGGTGTCTGAGGCTTTTTGCTTAGGTGTCGAAGAATGATCAGCCAGCATTAATGGAAGCCAGTTGCCCTGACACCAGTTCTCCATGACGGCAATGACCTTTCACCATGGTCATCACTGACAGCAATAAGATTTGCAGGGAAGAAGTCTAAATGGGAATGCAGAAAATGAATCTTTAATGAGATGTTGCACTTCACAGTTTTGTATGCTTGAAGCATGTTAAAAAACCAGCTGCACATAGCTTGGTGCTCTGTAGTTGCCAAGAAAATTTTCAGCAACATCCTTGACTGCCTTCTATGCGATTTTTCTCTGGTTCCACCAGAATTTCTTCAATCTGTCAGTCATTGATGATCTGCTTGATTTGTGGACCACCAAAATTTCCTTCCTTAATCTTGGTATTAGTTATTCTGATTTGAATTATCAATTGAAATAACAAATATTGGCAATTTAAAAATGGTGCGTGATAGGGAAATTTCACAGTGATTTGCATTATCAGCAGTCCAAAATCCATAAGGTACACCAAAAGTATTACCTAGAACATAGAAATTTATAGCACATTACAGGCTCTTCGGCCCACAATGTTGTGCCGACTATGGTAACCTACTCTAGAAACTGCCTAGAATTACCCTACCGCATAGCCCTCTATTTTTCTAAACTCCAATTACCTACCTAAGAGGCTCTTAAAAGACCCTATAGTATCTGCTACCACCACTGCCGCCAGTGCATTCCACACACCCATCACTCTGTGTGGAAACCTCACCCCTCGGTATCCATTTCCAAGTACCTTAAAACTATGCCCCCTTGTGTTAGCCATTTCAGCCCTGGGAAAAAGCCTCTGGCTATCTACACCAGGGATCCCCAACCTTTTTTGCACTGCGGACCGGTTTAATATTGACACTATTCTTGCCGACCGGCCAACCGGTGGGGGGGGGGGTGTTCAAAGAGGGTTAAACTCACCTCAGCATGTCTTTTACAGTTAGGGTTGCCAACTTTCTCACTCTTAAATAAGGGACAAAAGTAGCAGTCAAATCCCAGGACACTTTACCCCAGGACAGACTACCATGACCATGAAGCCTTGCACGGGCACCTGTGTGCGCATGTAATGTGCACATGAGTGTACATGCTGTTTTTTTTCCCCCACAAATCCGTTTTGCCTTCATCTTCCCAACTATACTGTACATACATTATTTCTACTTTATATAGGTCATGTATTTATCATATCATTCCTGCATTTACTATATGTTAGCGTTATTTATTTTCGGTTTTATGTGTTATTTGGTACAATTTGTTAGGTTATTTTTTGGGTCTTGGAACGCTCAAAAATTTTTCCCATATAAATTAATGGTAATTGCTTCTTCGCTTCACGCCATTTCGGCATAAAAGGTTTCATAGGAATGCTCTACCTTAGCGGGGGAAATACGGGATAAACCAATTTAGCCCAATATACGGGACAGTTGGCAACCCTATGTTCAAGTTCAACAGTGCATGACAGGGAATGAGGAAAGGTGCAGCTGACTCATATCGTTTCCTCACAGCCCAGTAGCACACACCTTGCGGCCCGGGGGTTGGGGACCGCTGATCTACACGATCAATGCCCCTCATCATCTTGTACACCTCAGTCAGGTCACCTCTCATCCTCCATCACTCCAAGGAGAAAAGGCGAAGTACACTCAACCGATTGTCATAGGTACACTCTCCAATCCAGGCAACATCTTTGCAAATCTCCTCTGCACTCTATTTTATTCAGGAAACAAAATTTTTGTTGTCCAGTGATATCAGCAGAGATCCATCCAGATTCAGCACAGTTACTCAGTCGTGTCTCATTCCTCTTTTGGCTCTAGGTGAAGACCTGTACTCAGCCATTAGCAGCACGAGCCAGAACAGTGGTTCCATTCAGCGCAGTTACGGGTGGATGAAACACCTGAAGTCTGAGGACAAATGGTTCCAGAGTAAGTAGTGTTCAGCTGCTCAGAGAAGCCACACCGATGAGGTAACTTCCCCACACAAGGACTGACTCACCACAGAGGTGGTAGCAGTTCTAGTTCAACATCCAGGCTCTCCTACCGTGCAGTATCAACACTGTCAGGGGCACCATTGAATCAATCAGGCACTTAATAGAAACTGTATGTGCTCTCACAGGCCCCTGTCACACTGATAAAATCAATACAGATACACATATCCAGAACATTATGTTAAAGGATGGTTGCCGAGAAGATCCTGAACACTCAATGTTTTGGGAACAGCTTCTTCCTCTCAGCCATCAGAATTTTTATTTTATACAGTGTGGAACAGGCCCTTATGGCCCTTTGAGCCGTGCCACCAGAAACAATCTGATTTAACCCTATCCTAATCATGGGACAATTTGCAATGACCAATTAACCTACTAATTGGTACATCTTTCGACTGTGGAAGAAAACCAGAAGACCCAGAGGAAACCCACATGTTCAAAGGGAGGACATACAGAGGCACCTAACAGATGATGTTGGAATTGAACTCCAAACTCTGACACCACAAGTGTAATATTACTATCCGCTATGCAACTGAGGCACACAGTTCTGCAAACTCACTGAGAAACAGTGAACACTTCCTCACTGTTTTGCTTTTTACTTTGCACTATATTTTTTATATTTCCTATTGTATAGCAATTTATGTACTGCACTGTACTGCTGTTGCAAAGCAACAAATTTCACAATATATGTCAGTGATGATAAACCTGAGTCACGAGTTTGTATTTTCTCCCGTTAGATCCAACATTTGTGGGATCTGCTTGGATTCAAATGACAGACAGGAACAAGGACGAGGTTTACTTCTTCTTCAGGGAGACCAATGGCAGTACTGCGTTAGATGGAGAGCCTTACAGGGCCTATGTTGGACGTGTCTGTAAGGTAAGATGGGCCCGGATCAGCAGTAAAAACATTTACACCATTCACTACTTGGATCCTGATACTTACACACTTGGGACATTTTACCCAGGAAATAACACCAGGGGCGGGGGGAGCTGAAACTTTTTCCCTTCTACAGGTGCAGAAGTAGGGGATGTCTCTCTCAAGTATGAGCAAGGAACAAGGTCAACGGAGCAAAGCAAGGTACTGTATGGTACACCACTACAACACCACCACAGTCCAAAGACGTACCGGTTAGTAGCTTAATTGGTCATTGTAAGTTGTTTGGTGATTAGCCTAGTGTTACCTCCAAGAGGACCACAAATTGTCATAGGTTTTGGAGGCTTGCTTGCTTCAATAAACTCTCCAATGTCCAGCTATGTTGGCTAGAGTCAGGGTTTTATGCTTTGGGTCTAGGTAGGGTCACCGATGCCTAACAGGTCAAAGGGTAGGGTCCAGACTAATAGTGGTCCGCTGGACCTCCTGGTTCAGGGGTTCAGCTTAGGACTAACCACCCTGACTGGTAAAACAAAATTGTAACGGAAACAGTAATGAAGATTCCTTCTACATCTGCATGCAACGGCATTCCTGAGTGTCCACCCAGGACTTGAACGACGGACAGTAGTGAAAACCGAGAGGAAAGTACTGACCTGATGAAGGTAGCCCTATATACCACTAGAGATGAAGGACCTTCATTGCTCACTAAACGCCAGCAGCGTAATGGGCCGTAAGTAAGATTAATATTAAATAGGTGGGTTGCTGGGTGATGCGGCTCATTGGGCTGAAAAGGCCTGTTCAGCACTATTTCTAAATAAATAAAACAAAATTGGGGTTCAATTGCTGTAAGTGGTTTGTACATTCTCCCTATGACCACGAAGATATGCTCCGGTGCTCTAGTTTCCTCCTACATTCCAAAGACATAAGGGTTAGGGTTAGTAAGTTGTCGGCATGCTATAATGGTATCCGACACTTGTGGGCTATCCCCAGCACAATCTTCATAATGTGTTGCTTATTGCTGCAAATGATATATTTCTCAGTACGAGTCAATGTACATGTGATGAAAGCTAATTAAAAAAGAGAGTGGTGATATACTGTAGATCTGATACGTGTGATTGGAGGTCAGAGGCATTCAGAAAATTGATTGCCTTCTTATTATCTCAACTTAAGGCTGAGCCCTGATGCTAACTCTGATTGCAGAATGAGCTGTCAACTCTCAGTCCTGGACCACTGCCTAATATCACCATTCCCAGCAAGATTTTCCCAAATCTACCTGTCTAGTTACACCTTTTTGGGCTTTGCCAGATCGACGAAGGTGGATCGAAAACGGCTGGTCAAGACTCGTTTACCACGTTCTTGAAGGCACGACTCATCTGTGGCTTCCCAACAGAATCCAGGCTCTTCAACAAGATTGAAGACGCGTTTGTCCTGCATGCGGAGGATGATCCAAAGAACAGCATGGTGTACGGGGTCTTCTCCAGCTTGTGGTGAGTGGAAGTTCTCTGCTAACCGAATGTGGTAGATTCCACTCCACATTTTGTGATTTACCACTCAGTCTGCCTGTTGTAGTTTAACATGTACAAAATGATGGAGGAACTCAGCAGGTCAGACAGCATCTATATAACAGTCTACATTTTGGGCTAACATCCTTCATCAGGACTAGAAAGGAAAGTGGAAGAAGTCAGAATAAGAAGGTGGAAGCTGGCAGCTGTTAGGTGGGAAAGATACAAGTCTGGGTGAGCACATGGTCAAAGAGTTGGAGGGTAGCAGAGATCACAGAGGGGGATCAGTGAGAGAAGGTCTCACTGAACTCACGTTGAGAAGATTTAACTTCTTCAGGGGAGGTATATCTCAGAGACTCAACAGCAGAGCAGCAAGTCATAAACACAAGAGATTCTGCAGATGCTGTAAATCCAGAACAACACACGCAATGCTGGAGAAACCCAGCAGGGCAGCCAGTATCTATGGAGGGAATAAATAGTTGGAGTTTCAGACTGAAACACGTTTTTTTTCTATTTAATGTGTACAATGACCCAACAGTCTTCATTCCTGGTCAGTGTGATGCCCATCCTTGCTGGCATCTTCACAAGCTGCTGGTAAACTGACTGAAAGCTGGAGGGGGGAGGATGAGTTTTCCAGAAAACATGGCGCTGCAGTGACTGGTGCTCACAGACCTAATTTTCTGACATTCTACTCTCTGCAGGAACTCCACTGGTATCTGTGCCTATTCCCAGTCGGACATAGAGCAGGCATTCCGAAACCCAAAACTGAAGGGCTTCACCGGCAACCTACCTGGGGGCCAGAGGCCAGGAACGGTATGAACAGTTTTAGGAATGAGTTCAGTGTGTTCTTGCCCATTTGTTGCTTGGACCAAAATTTATTTTGTGGAGGACAGAAGTAGGGAAGTGTAGGAGGAAAGGTTTAGAGGACAAACATGGGCAAATGGACAAGCTTAGATGGGAATTTTGGTCGGCAGGGGCCACAGAACACAGTAAAGCACAGCATAGCATAGGCCTTTCGGCCCACAAGTCTCTGAAACGCTAATGTATCTGCCTCTATCACCACCCCGGCAGTGTATTCTATGCACTCACCACTCTGTGCAAAGGAAACCTACTTCTGATATTGCACATTACCATACATTCTTTCAATCATCTTAAAAGGATACCCTCTCATATTAATCATTGCTGCCATGTGAAATAGGCACTGGTTATCCACTCTATTTATGCCTCTTATCATCTTTTACACCTTTATCAAGTCACCTCTCATCTTCCTTCATTCCAAAGAGAAAAGCCATAGTTCAATGTTCTCAAGACATGCTCTCTGTTGTGTATGTGGCCTGGTTACACAACAATGCTATTAATAAGAACGCTGGAGACGGGAGCTACGGTTCATGGTTCTTTACTGGCAGAAACTGAACTTGGCACATATGTACAGATCAATACATGCCTAATAGCACATGCTCAATATATGCCTAATAGTGCATTCAACAATGTGTTATTAAAACATAAAGTAGTCCCTTATTATACTGCAGGCCATACGGTACACTCCTCCCCTTTTATTTTAATACTGTATCAACTTTTTTTTACTGGGGCACTATGGTAAACAAATATGTTTACCCTTAAGTGCCATTTGTTTACTTAGTAACTTAATAATACCAAATTATAACAAAGTAACGTAATAATATTAAATTATAACAAGCCTTTTAAAAAAAAAATCTTTTGGTCTAAGACCCATTTATAACTCAAGTCTCTTGCGGGGGGGGGGGGGTCCTTCTCTGCCTCTCCGGGTAACGTCTGTCAATAAACTTGTTTGTTTTAATTCGGATTTCCATATAAAAGTCATGAAAAGTTGATCTCTGAGCATAGGGAGTTAAGAAGATGTGCGCCTCCAACTTGCTGAAAGTTCTAGGCAGCAGATCACCTTCATATAATGAAGACTCCTCTGTGCAGCTGTCCTAGATATATCCGCATCTTTGCGCTATCACTTGTCTTCTTTACCCATATCTCATTTGTTCCAACACAGCCAATCTTCGTATTGTCCTTAGATTCCAAATAGATAGCCTGACCTTTATGATACCATTTCCATAATATAACTTTCCATCTTCTATTTGTGCTTCATGTTTTTGTGCTGGTGATTCAGCAGGAGTGCTGGGAAGATGCTCAGGAGAAGATGGAGATGCTGGTCTTTTTGGAGATTTAAACTTATTGAGAGTTCGCAGATCTTCCATCATCTGTTCCTCTGTTAGCAAGTACAAAGTTTGTAACTTAACTGCACAGGTGCAGGTTGTCCTCTTTTGTCTGTAATTGGAACAGGGTCATTCGGTCTCCTCCTTAGTTTCCTAGTCATTATTGGCTTTACCTCCATAGAATCTCCTGTGAGTTCCATTGTTAGCCTCTCATTCTCAATCATCTTTTTTTCTTCCAACTCAATCTTTTTAATCTTCAGATTCCTTCACTGCTGCTTTCTTCTCTTTAATATAATTCCTTTTCACTTGTTCTGTCTCCAGTTGCAGAAAAAGCTCTGCATTTCGTATTCTTTCCTTGTATTGTTGATCTAGTTTCTTCATCCTTTTCTGATACTCCTGCAAAGTGCCTTCCTGTAACTGCTGTAGCTGTCTTTTGAGAGATATCAATTTCTCCTGGTACATCTGCTCTTTTACTTCCAGGTAGTCTTCATCATCCCGCTTATTGGCAATATCTGTCTCCCTTGCATCCTCTGTATCTTCATCCGAGTCATGGCCACGGATACTGCATTCGTCCTCATTGTCGACGCTGTCCAGCTTCTCATTGTTGTAATAGTCGACAATGGGTAAGAGGAGAGCTGCGGACATCTTCCTTGCCGAGCTGCCCTCCTTTGTTGACACATTTAGTGCCTTGATGGTGTGCCAATCCAACTGGATTTTCCTGAGCCATTCACGTCCCAGCAAAGGTGGTTCTCCATTTTTCAGTACATAGTGGTTCAGCTGCTGTGTTTTGGCTCCGTAGGTCACTGTCTCTTTAATTTTACCTTTGGGATGCGCTTTCTGTCCTGTGTAAGTCTTTAGCAGGAGTTTAGTTCGTTTCAGAGGTATGTGAGAAAACAGTCGTTTGTAGTCGTGTACAGAGATCACTGTTAAAGCTGAGCCTGTGTCCAACTCTATTTTCAGTCTTACGCCTGCCACTTGTGGAGTGATATCCTTATTACTCTTTGATCATGTCTCTTTCACACTGTGAAGTTGCAGACAAGACAATTCACTTTCATCTGAGTCATTTTCATCAGAACTGCTTTCTTTCATGTTGTGTACATTATTGTGTTTTCCTTTCTGGGATTTCTTGTTTCTCTGTATTTTGTCCTTTTGCTGCTGTTTACTAGCTTTGCATATTCTGCCAATGTGGCCCTGTTTGCCACAGTTTCTGCATTCTGTGTCTTTAAACCAAGAGTCATCTGAGTCATGTGACCTATTCCCACAACGGTAACATTTCTTTCCTTCATTTCTGTTCAGTGACATTTTATTTGTGGCATATTCCAGAGATTTTTGTTGTATCTCGGAAGCACCCTGTGCCGCTGTTCCCGTTGATATTGCAATGTTTAGCGCTTTCTCAAATGTAAGGTCTCTTTCACACAGAAACTTGCCACACACTAACTTATTTCCTGGCATAATTTACATAGTCATAGTATAGTCATAGTCATACTTTATTGGTCTCGGGGGAAATTGGTTTTCGTTACAGTTGCACCATAAATAATAAATAGTAATAGAACCATAAATAGTTAAATAGTAATATGTAAATTATGCCAGTAAATTATGAAATAAGTCCAGGACCAGTCTATTAGCTCAGAATGTCTGACCCTCCAAGGGAGGAGTTGTAAAGTTTGATGGCCACAGGCAGGAATGACTTCCTATGACGCTCTGTGCTGCATCTCGGTGGAATGAGTCTCTGGCTGAACGTACTCCTGTGCCCACCCACCCAGTACATTATGTAGTGGATGGGAGACATTGACCAAGATGGCATGCAACTTAGACAGCATCCTCTTTTCAGACACCACTGTGAGAGAGTCCAGTTCCGTCCCCACATATTACTATTTAATTATTTATGGTTTTATTTCTATTTAATTATTTATGGTGCAACTGTAACAAAAACCAATTTCCCCTGGGATCAATAAAGTATGACTATGACTATTGTGAAATTTAAACCTTTCAGCAATGACCAGTGGTTTGGGGTTTAAATGCTGTTGGACAGTGTCTACTATTTGCTTGAATGCTTTGTCAGCTGGCTTTTCAGGGGTCAACAAGCTCCGTAGCAGGCCGTATGTTTTTGCTCCCATAATACTGAGGAAGACGCTGGCTTTCTTTTCGTCCTTAACACTGTTAGCCTCACAATATAACTCCACTCTTTCAATGTAAGTTGCCCAGTCTTCAATGCCACTATCAAATGCTGTAATGGTTCCAATCATCGCCATCTTTGTTATGTTAATTAAGCCCCGTTTTCCCCTTATTTTCCTTTTTGACTCGCGTGTCCTTTTTGCTAGCGCCACGAGCGCACTCTGTCTAGATGTGTGTGTGTGTGTCGCTCCTTTTTATCTCCTTGCTGGGGCAGGCAGACCCTCAGCCCCTGGGGGGTGAGGGGGGGGGTCAGCACTGGCTGTGGTCTTGGCTGGACGAGCTGCGGCTCCGACTGTGTCTCTTGGTTTCCCGGCATTCCCGACCCCGGCTGTGCTCCCGCTTCCTTTCAGACTCGTGGCCTCGCTCTGCCTCCTTCTCCCACTCCTTGGCTCGTTCCTTGCGCTCTTCTTCCGAGTGTCATTATCAATTAAAACACGGCATTCCAATACGACGCAAGTTCATTAACCTCATTGCCAATTTGTTGTGTATGTGGCCTGGTTACACAACAAAACTATTAATAAAAACGCTGGAGACGGGAGCTAAGGTTCATGGTTCTTTACTGGCAGAAACCGAACTCGGCACACACGTACAGATCAATATACGCCTAATAGCACATGCTCAGTATGTGCCTAATAACGCATTCAATAACGTGTTACTAAAACATAAAGTAGTCCCTTATTATACTGTAGGCTATACGGTACACTCTCTAATCCAGGCAAGCATCCTGGTAAAATTCCTTTGCAACCTATCTACAGCTTCCACATCCTTCCCATAATGAGGCAACCAGAAGTGAACACAATATTCTGAGTATATTCTAACTAGGGTTTTATAGTGCTGCAACATTATCATGTGGCTAGAACACAATCCCCGACTAATGAAGGCCAACATACTATATGCATTCTTAACCACCCCAACAACTTGAATGAACCAGTTGGGCTGTAGGGCCTGTACCCTTGCAGTATGATGCAATGATTTGAAGTCTTGAGCAGTTGGGTAAAGTATTGGTGATGCATTCTAGGCTGTGTGCAGTCTTGAGTACCTTGCTAAAGGAGGATAAACTGGCTTTCAGAGTGGTGCAGAGGACTGCTTACTGCAAAGAGGAAGGTTTGAATCAGTTGGCTCAATATTTACTGGTGTTTAGGACAAGGGCTGATCAGTGAGAGGTTGCTTGATGGCGATGTACGATGAACAAGTTTCTCCGGACTGGAAAGATCCAGAGAAACAATTTCTTTTTCAGGACACTAAAGGAAATGGAATTCTTCCCCCTCCCCTTCTTCCTCTTTCAGGTCGTCATCTCCCCTCCTGGAGATGAGGAGGAATTGCTTTTCCCAGAGAGGAGTGAATCTCTAGAATTCTCTGGCCATTACATTACATTACATTTGAGGCTACCTCATTAAATATATTTAAGATAGATAGACTTTTGCATAGCAGGGGTTATGGGAGAAGACGACAGGTAGGTGGAGCTGAGTCCACGGACAGATCAGCTGTGATCTACTGAATGGCGGAGCAGACTTGATGGGCCTTACCTTAGAATTCAGTGTTTTAATTCCACTTGGGTAAGAAGAAATTGGAACATAAGAATTTGGATGATATTTGGGGTCAAGGCCACAGCTCAGAATGGTGAGACTTTACTGGATGGCCAGGCAGGCTTGAATGGCTGAATGGACTACAAGCCCACCTCTTTAGTTTCCAAATCCTTTGATTGAGATGCATCAGTGGGGCGTTCATGGTGGCTAGGTGTCTGGTCAAAAATGAGAACTGGACACACTGGAAAAAAATGACTAAATGGCTTCATTTCCACAGTGCATCAAGGTGACCCCACCCAAAGTCATTCAAGCCATCAGAAGCTTCCCAGAAATTGAGGCGCCTATCTACCCATTTTTGAATCACCCACTCTACGTTATGAAGCACAACAACTACACTAGGATTACAGCGGACAGAGTGAAGGGGGCCAACCAGGACGTCTATCATGTCCTATTCCTTGGTACAGGTACGATACATTCACCAGACTAGCACATGTCTCAGTTTGGTGGGCTGTGACGGGTGGGAAATTCCAGGAATTGAGGCCCAGCTCCAGGCTATTTACAGACTACATCAAACATAATTGTACTATTTCCAGGACTGGTGAGGCATGGAACAAGGTGTGAAGACAAGTTGCGATAGGGAGGTAGGGAAGCTCCAAGGGGAAGCTAAATGATCAGGCAAACCGTTCAATAAGGAACAATGCAATGTCATCCATTGGTAGAGAAAGACCATAAGACATCAGAGCAGAATTAGGCCATTTGGCCTATCAGATCTGGCTGTTTTATTATCCCTTTCAATCCTATTCTTCTGACGTCTCTCCGTAACCTTTGACGCCTTACCAATCAAGAACCTATCAACCTTCACCTAAATATACCCACTGACTTGGTCTCCACAGCCATCTGCGGCAATAACTTCCACAGGTTCACCACCCTTTGGCTCAAAAAAAAACTCCTCTTCACCTCTGTTCAAAAGGGACACCCTTGTATTGAGGCAGTGACCTCGGGTCCTAGACATCCCCACTACTGGAAACCTCCTCTCCAGGTCTACTTGATCTAGGCCTTTCAATATTCAGTAAGTTTCAATGGGATCCACCCTCATTTTTCTGAACTCCAGTGAGACAAGGCGTAGAGCCATCAAATGTTCTTCATGTTAACCCATTCATTCCCGTGATCATTCTCATGAACCTCCTGTGAATGAAACAGATGTGCTATCTGTGCCATCTTCTCACACAGGTGGCAAGTATTCTTTTCTTAAATTGAGAGGCAAGGAAATATTTAAAAGTTATTTTACATACACCACTTGAAAACCAGCATGAATTTAGGTGCAATGATCACAAATGCTGGAGGAACTTAGCAGGTTAGGCAGCACCCATGGAGAGGAATAAATATTTGACCTTTCAGGCCGAGATCCTTTATCAAGTCTGGAAAGGAAGGGTGAAGAAGGCAGAATAAGGTGGTACTACAAGCTAGCAAATGATAGCTGAGCAGGAAGGTGGGTAGGTGGGGGAGAGAGGGATGAAGTGAGAAGCTGGGAGGTGATAGATGGACGAAGTAAAGGGCAGAGGAAAGAATCTGATAGAGGATAGTGGATCATGAGAGAAAGAAGGAACAGGGGCACCAGGGACAGGTGATAGGCAAGTGAGAAGGGGTTAAGAGGGGAGTCAAAATGGGAAATGGAAAAAAAGAACGAACGGGGAGAAATCACCAGAAGTTAGAGAAATCGACATTCATGCTGTCAGGTTAGAGGCTACCTAGACAGAAAATGAGTTGTTGCTCTTCCAACCCAAGAGTGGCCTCATCATGGCAGTGGAGGTGGCCATGGACTGACAAGGTAGGTATAGCAGACAACTGGGAACACAAATGGTATGTTGGCCCTTCTTGCTAAAGGATTTGAGTACCAGAGTAGGAATGTCTCACAACAGTTATATGGAGTATTGTGTACAGTTTTGACTCCCTATTCACAGAAGGTTGCTATAGAGAGATTTGCCAGACGGATTCCTTGGATGACAGGTCTGCCATACCAGTAACAACCAAGTGGGATAGCCCTGTGAAATGGTGTTGAGGCAGAACACCAGTTATGGCCTTGTGGTATAACAGTAGACAGAGTGGTGAAGAAAGTTGTTTAGCACACTGGCTTTCATTAGTCAGGGCACTAAGTGCAGAGTTGGCGAGTTATATTACAGTTACACAAGACACTGGTGAGACCACACTTGGGAGTATTGTGTACAGTTTTTGTCATCCTGTTGGAGGAAAGATGATACTAAACTAGAAAGAATGCAGAAGAGATTTACCAGGATGTTGTCTAGATTTGGGGCTCTGAGTTACAAGCTGAAGTTACGTAGACTAGGACTTTATTCCCTGTAACATAGGAGAGAGAGGAGCAATCTGATTGGGCTATCTAAGATTATGAAGGGCAAAGGCAAGGTGAAAGCAGTCTTTTCCCAGGGATGGGCTAAAAGCAGAGAGGATTGGTTTAAGATTAGAGGTGAGAGATTTAAAAGGATCATCAGGGGCAGCTTCTTCACACAAAGGGTGATGCATATATGGAATGAGCTGCCAGAAATAGTGGTAAAAGCTGGGGTATTAGCAACATTTAAAAGCCATCTAGATACGTGAATGGATAGGAAAGAGTTAGAGAGCTATGGCCCAAACACCCTCAGAGGGAAGTAGTTCACTGGACATCATCAGTATAGACAAGTTGCGTTGGAGGGCTTGTTTCCATGTTGTATGACTCAATGAATGCTTTCATGCTCCTATGCCTTACTTACATAGTCTGTGAATGGGGCAGGTGTGAAGGATGCCCTATAGCCATGACGTTTGTATTTTCTTTTCAAGGTAATGGAAAAATCCACAAAGTTCTACTCAACAGTGGGAAGTCCTTCATCATTTCAGAGCTTAGCCCCTTTACGGCTGAAGCTCCCGTCTCCATCATGACGCTGGACTCGAGCATGGTAATGTTCTGACAGGGAATGACAAGGGCATTATGCCATTAGCAGTTAGCGTAATGCTTTACAGTGTCAACGATAGGAAGACTAGGGTTCAGTTCCCGCTGTTGACTGTAAGGAGTTTGTATGTTCTTCCCGTGACTGCATGGGTACCCTTAGGGTGCTCCGGTTTCCTCCCACATTCCAAGGACATACAGGTTAGGGTTAGTGAGTTGTAGGCATGCAAGGTTGACGACAGAAATGTGTTGGGCTGCTCCCAACATAACCACAAAATAAAACACTAATGCAAACGATGCATTTCAATGTTTGATTGCAACAGTTAAGAGAAGTTTGGATGGAAGTGGTATGAAGGACTATGGTCTAGGTGTAGGTCGATTGGACTTAGCAGAATAACATCTTGGCATGGACCAGATTGGCCAAAGGACCTGTTTCTGTGCTGTAGTGCTCGATGACACTGTTTGTTTTGATGTATAGTACAGGTGACAAATAAAGCTAATCTTTTTATCATTAAATGATGAACTGCACTCATCTCCAGGAGGGCACAGGTTGACTCAAGTGCCCATCCAGTCCTGTACCTTGCCAGTGGTTGATGTAAGCTACCTTGTTCCATTTTCCATCTGTCACCTCTGGAACTGCAATAACCAAATATGTTTACCCTGAGCCAACTTCAAGCTTAAGAACTATTTGCGGTGCACACAGCCCAGTAACACAGTGGGATCTACTGATATTTAGGGGAATAGAGCAAGCAGGAACACCATATGACTGTAACATCTAAGAGCAGAGTTATGCCATTTGACTTGAGGAGTCTGCTCCACCATTTCACCACGATTGATTTATTATCTCTCTCAACTCCATTCTCCTGTTCTGCCCATAAACTTTTGACATATTTACTAATCAAGGACTTATCTACTTCCACTTCAAGTACACCCAATGACTTAGCCTACATAGCTGTCTGTGCCAATGATTCCACAGATTCAACATCCTCTGGCTAAAGAAATTCCTTATCTGTTCTAAAGGGATGTCCTTGTATTCTAAAGCAGTGCCCTCTAGTCCCAGACTCCTCCACTATGGAAACATCACCTTAACATCCACACAATTTCTGTTGTATTCCTTTGTTCTACTGTGAATGCCCGGAAGAAAATAAATTCCAGGGTAGTATGTGATGCTTTGATAGTAAACTTACTTTGAACTTTCAACTCTATCTAGACCTTTCAATATTCAATAGAAAAGATTCATTCTGAGTTGAGATTCAAGGAGTTCAGTTGAAATGAAAGCACATAACATCTGCACAAGTTGCTTCATCTGCTCACGTAATCAGTAGTCCTATTCACAGAAGGAACTGTTAGCATCAGCAACAGGGTGTGGAGGACACACAACACTGACTCAGAACGGTTTGATCCCTTTCAGGGCCACCTGTATGTTGGAACACCAGTGGAGATGGTGCGGCTCCCGCTCGCCAACTGCGCAGACTACGGCAGCACGTGTGTGCAGTGTGTTGCTGCCAGGGACCCATACTGCGGATGGAACAGAACCAGTGGGGAGTGTGTGGCTGTCCCTCGAACCCTCAGTGTTACAGACAGGTACACGCTATTAACAAACCCCTTTTTGACCAACCTCATTACAATGCTCCTTGCCCCCACTCTGCCTTGCTCAGGCTCCATTTTCTCCTTTTCCTTCTGCATCACTTCTCTCATTTAGGTGCCATTTCCTCATTGCTGCACAGACCCTAGATCAAAAAAGACATCTTTTAGTAGACATAGCTTGATAGGTTCTCATCCACAAACATCAGTCATTAAAAAGTATGGCCCTTCGACCCATCTAGCACATGCCAAAACCATTTACACTGCCTACTCGCATCAACCTGTATAGCCCTCCTTCCACTTACCTTCCATGTACCTATCCACATTTTGCTTAAACGATGAAATAGAGTTTGCGTAAACCACTTGTGCTGGCAGTTTGTTGCACACTCTCGTGACCCTCTGAGTGAAGTTGTTTCCCCTCATGTTCCCTTTAAAACTCCTCAGCTTCCACCCTTAACCCATGACCTCCCCCTCGTACCCCATCTGTTACTTATTTTTATGCACACATTCTTTCTCTCACTCTCCTTTTTCTCCCTCTGTCCCTCTGAATATACCTCTTGCCCATCCTCTGGGTCCCCCCCACTCCTTGTCTTTCTTCCCGGACCTCCTGTCCCATGATCCTCTCATATCCCCTTTTGCCTATCACCTGTCCAGCTCTTGGCTCTATCCCTCCCCCTCCTGTCTTCTCCTATCATTCTGGATCTCCCCCTCCCCCTCCAACTTTCAAATCTCTTACTCACTCTTCCTTCAGTTAGTCCTGACGAAGGGTCTCGGCCTGAAACGTCGACTGCACCTCTTCCTACAGATGCTGCCTGGCCTGCTGCGTTCACCAGCAACTTTGATGTGTGTTGCTTGAATTTCCAGCATCTGTAGAATTCCTGTTGTTTGTCCTACCCAACCTCAGTGGAAAAATCCTGCTGGCATTTACCCTCAACCTCTATCAAATCTCCTTACAAACTACTTACAGGTGCCTAATACAGACCGTAATGCAGAACTCCAAACTCTGAAACCCACTCCCATCACCTGCCCTGAGGTGTAATAGCATTGTGCTAACTACTATGCTACCAAGGCATTAGTATAGATGTGGTAAATACATGCTGGCTTTTTCCCCCAAGGTTGGGTGAGACCAGAACTAAAGTACAGGTTTAGAACATGAGGAGTAACTTCACTGAGGAGGTGGTGAGAATCAGAGAAGTTTAGATAGTTACGTGGATGGGTGAGGGATAGATGGATACTGTCAGTGAGGTAGATGGGAACAGGCTAAGACCAGGTTCAAGTCTTACCCTGGCTTGTCCTCCCAAAATGCAACACCTCACACTCATCTGCATTAAATTCCATATGAAAATTTTCAGCCCATTTTCCTCGCTGGTCCAGATCCTGCTGCAAGCTTTGAATTGCCTTCTTTGCAGTTCACTATGCCCTAAATCTTGGTGTCACCACAAACCTGCTGATCTTTAATATAGATGACAAACAACAGACACATCATCAATCCCCATGGCACATCACTAGTCACAGGCCTCAGTCAAAGAGGCAACCATCTACTGTGGCTGCCCCCACAAAGCCAAAGTTGAGTTGAATTAAATACTCCATCCTGAATGCCAAATGAGTGAACTTTCTGGACCAGTCCATGCAGGACCTTGTCAAAGGTCTTGCTAAAGTTCATGCAGACAACATCCACTGCTTTGTCTTCATCAAAACATCCCTAAAATTGGTTACTTACCACACACAAACATTATTAACTATCCCAAATAAGTCCACCTCGATCCAAATACTTAAATATTCAGTCCCTTAGAATACTTTCCAATAACTTTTCCACGACTGATGTTAGGCTCGCTGGCCTATAATTTCCTGGCTTATTTTCAGAAACTTTCTTAAAAAGTAGAACAACATCAGCTATTCTCAAATCCTCAGCACCTCACACATAGCTAAGGATGTTTTAAATATTCTGCTAGGACCCCTGCAGTTTCTGCACTAGCCTCACACAGGCTTATGGAACATATTGTCAGGCCCTGGGGATTTATCCACCCTAATTTGCCTCAAGAGAGCATACACCTCCTCCTGTGTAATCTGTATAGGGCCCATGGCCTCGCTGCTGCTTTGCCTCATTTCTATAGGCTCTGTTTGTCTCCCAAGTAAATACAGATGCAAAAAATGCATTTAAAATCTCCCCCATCTCTTTTGGCTCCAAACATGGATTACCGTTCTGATCTTCCAGAGGACCAATTTTGTCCCTTGTTATCCTTTTTCTGTTAGTATATCTGTAGAAGCCCTTAGGATTCTCCTTCACATTGTCTGCTAGAGTAAACTCGTGCCTGCTTTCAGCCCTCCTGATTTCCTTCTACAGGATTGGCTCGACATTAGCTAGCAAGCACAGAGCTATGCTGTCCATGGAAAGTGTAAACAAAACCTTCTGGAAATACTGAGCAGGTCAGGCAGCAGAACAGAAAAAGTAACTAGGTTAATAATTCAGTTGCAAGTCTCTTTCTCTCTTATCCAGTTGTGACAAAGCATCGTTGACTTGAAATGTTAACCCAGTTTCTTCTCCTGTTGTTGCTGAGTGGCCTGCTGAAATTTTCAAGTATTTTCTGTTGTTAATTCAGATTTTCAACATTTTTGCAGATTTAAAAAAAATTTTTGTACACTACCAGGGTCAGAGACAGAGTGAAGCTCCCGCTACACTGTCCTGTCACACACTCCCAAGGCAGGTACACGCTAAAGTTTTTCAACTCAACTTTTCTAGACACAGTGAAGGGTCATAACGGACTTACCCCAACTCCAGAGCTAATAAATATCAGAAAGACATGGGAAATGATTTCTACAGGAAACTGATGTCATGTGCAATATTATCCTGTAAGGTCACAGGAATGTCATTATCTATGTTTATCAGTGTGGTTTGTTCTTTTTGCAGTGACGTTGTCCAGAACATCGATCAGCTCAATGTGTCTGTTTGCGATGGTGCATCAGGTAATTTCCACCACGCTGTCATCTACCACAACAGCCCAGCCCCTGGTTCCTGTTCCTCAGCACACCAGGCTATTCAATTCCACGGGACATTACAAGTTAAACCTTCAAACATCTGCCAACAAGAGCCCTTGGTATTGGAGACAAAGCTCTTGCAAAGAGAGAAGATTGGCTGCCTGGCAGAAGTCAGGGAATGGGGGATAAAGGAGGCCTTTTCAGTACAGCTACCAGTGATTAGTGGAGTTTGGGGTTCCACAGGGGACTGCAACTTTTCATGTCCAACACACACACAAAATGCTGGAGGTACTCAGCAGATCCGGTGCAACTATGGAGGGAAATAAACAGTTGATGCTTTGGGCTGAGACCCTTCATCAGGACCAAATACCTCATTGTGTACTCTGCAGCTCCTTATTAATGGACCAGGAAGGAAAGGGTTAACATGAGAAACATTGGTTGGTTATACATCTGTACTCACTGACACTTAGAAGGATAAGGGATGATCTCATTGAAACCTATCGAATATTAAAAGGCTCAGACAGAGTGCATGTGTAGAGGATGTTTCCAAGTGGGAGATCTTCCATTGGTGGGCACAGCTGCAGAATAGAGGGACATCCCTTTAAAACAGATGAGGAATTTCTTTAGCCAGAGGGTGGTGAATCTGTGGAATTCATTGCCACAGATGGCTGTGGAGGTCAAGTCATTTGGTATATTTAAAGCAGAGGTTGATAGATCATTGATTAGACAGGCCTCAGGGTTTATGGAGCAAGGGCAGAAGAAGGCATGAGGGATTATAAATTGCCCATGATCGAATGATGGAGCAGACTCAATGGGTCGAATGACCCAATGTCCAGCCGGTCTTATGGTCTTAAACCATAGCCCAAAACCAGGATATCAGCCAGTGCTTTGTGATGTAGGGGAACTCTGTCCTGGGAAAGTGTGTTCCTCATGAAAAATGGGGGTACAAAAGATGGTAATTTTTGATTCTTTATTATCCCCTCCCAATATTCTTGTCCACTGTTGTGCAATAATGTACAGTAATTGAGAGGAAAGGGGTGGGGTGGGAAGAAGAGGAAATATTGTTGAACATGCAGTATAGGATTTTAATTGTCTTTCTCTCCTTGCCTCTGGCAGATGTGGTGGTGTTGAGTGAGGAGCCCACAGAACTGATCATCAGTTCAGGAGCGTACCTCTACCTGCCTTGCCCGGTGAAGTCATACCACGCAGTCTATACATGGAGTTATAACAAAGATCAGTTTACATGCACCATCAAGGATGGGTCCTGCCCGCTGATGTTCAATGGGGAGGTCCCTGTGAGAAAGGGGCTCTTCAAGTGCACAGCCATTGAAGATGGGCTGAGGGAGGAACTCGCTGCCTATAAAGTCACGCTGAACAAGGGGAGCACATTGGGGCTGGAGCGCACAGCTTTCATTCTCATTCTTACTGTGCTGTGCTACCTGCTGTAGAGTGGCAGGAATTACGGTGTATGAGAACCTTATTTTGAATGTATGCTCTTTCACCCTGGGGAATGAAGTTGGCTTCTTGTCCCAAATTAAATTTAGTTTGAATGCATCAGCTGCAATCTCTCTCTCCAACTCGTGGCCATTTCAATCACTCCTATCCCCATTTCCTGCCCAAGACACCAGACTCTCCCAGTGTCTGGTCAAAGGCCACTGCTGCCCACCACCTCTCCACTGTGAAGCTGAGTGGTTGAGACATGCTCAGACTCAGTCATAGGCATCAGTGGACTCCATCCTCCCCTGCACCAGCTCCACTCACGCTGATCGCTTACTTCGGGAGGGGTGTTGGTGGTTCATGGGGAATCAGGGCTGGGGAATTGGCATTGGTTTATTATAGTTACATGTATCAAGCTAGAGTGTAAAGCTTGTCTTCCATATTGTTCGTACAGATCTAATCAGTACACAGAGCACTGAGCTAGAACAATGTTAAGCAATAACAATGCAGAATAAAGTGTAACAGCGCAGAGAAAGTGCAGGCAAACAATAAGCTGCAAGATGATCATAAGGAGATTGTGAGGTCCAAACCCATCTGCACATTCTCTCTTCTCCCCCCTCCTCTCAGACAAGAAATACAAAAGCCTGAAAGCATGTACCACCAGACTCAAGGACGGCTTCTACCCCAGTGTTTTCAGATTCTTGAACAAACCTCGTATGATAAGATGGACTCTTGGCCACACAATCTACCTCGTTATATTACATTTGGTTTACCTGCACTGTACCCACTCTGTAGCTGTTACATTTTATTCTGCATTGTTATTTATCAGTGCCACATTATCCTTTACCTGCACTGCACTTTCAATACCTTGTTTTCTACTTTGTTTTGGCTTTAACTTGTTCTAGCTCAATGCACTGTGTCGTACATACAAAGCGATGGAGGAACTTAGCAGGTTAGGCGTCATCTATTGAGGGAATAAACACTCAATGTTCCAGGCCGAGGCCCCTCATCTGGTCTCCATTGATGCACTGTGCAACAATTTGATCAAGACAAGCTTTTCACTGTACACTGATCAAGTGGCAATAAACCAATATCAAATATTATAGAAAACAATTTGTACTGTTGTGACTCAGTGCAATACAATCACACTGCCCAGAAAGAACTCTTTCTGAAAAAGCTCACTGGTGTAAAGGTAAACTGCTTACTGAGGTGTGGGAGTGAAAACATTATTCTGCAGAAAATTAAGGGGAGTGTTAGCCTGTATCTAACCTTTATTGTCTCTGCCCTGGGAGGCTGTGATGGGACAATGTAGTGGGAACTTAACTCCATATCTGACCCATACTGCCTTTGCCTCGGGAGCGTTGATGGGGCGGTATAGAATGAATTTTATCAACTGGAGTGTAATTGCTTTTAAAGAGCGTTGCTGAGTGATTTTGTGCTGCTGATATAGTGTAGTGAGAAATTTAAAGTCAAATTAATTCAGTTGCATCCATGCTTGTTTAATGCCAAAAGTTGCATAGTAACAAGCACGAAATTTGTATCTTCTCAAGGAAATCATTTGAGATCCTCTCTACCCACTGTCATCTGTGCATGTGGGACACAGAAAGATTTCAGAATATAATCCCTCAAGAACCCCTCCACACTTGAGGGACATGTGGCTTCTGGGGTGGCGGGAGGTGTTGCAAGGAATTCAGTCAGTAGCAGAGTGTGCTCTGATAACCAGCAGTGTCACAGGGATGTTGATGACATGCAACAACAGGTTTCCCTATCCTTGTGTTTCAGGTTTGACATACCTCTCACTGGTTCAGCAGCCCCAATTCGAATGCTGTTCCATACTGCCTATACAGGCCTATTCCATCAAAGGCTTTCTGAATGGATTTTTGAACTGGGGAGAAAGACTGAGGGATTTTCTGATTGGTTGGTGTGTTAACACAGGAGTTGGTGTTGGAAACGCATCTTTTCGTGTTACAAGTCACTGATTTGGATGGAATTGATGGCTTTGTGGAAAACTTGGTGGATGGGGCAGGTCGTGTTGACTAAGCAGGGAGACTTCAGAAAGACAGAAATTTGGAGAATAGGCAAAGAAGTGGCTGATGGAATAGTGTCAGGTAATGCATGGTCATGCACTTTGGTAGATGGAATAAAGGCGTGGGCAATTTCTAAACAGGAGCAAATTCAGAAATCAGAGGTGCAAAGGGATTTGTGAGACCTTGTGAATGATTCCCTAAAGGTTAACTTGCAGATTGAGTCAGTGATAAGGAAGGCAAATGCAATGTTTTCATTCATTATATTTCAAGAGGAGTAGAAAATAAAAGCAAGGATGTAATGCTGAGGCTGTATAAGGCAATGGTCAGACTGCACTTAGAATATTGTGAGCAGTTTTGGGTCTTGTTCACAATTAGTCAGGGCACTAAAGGTTATGGGGAGAAGGCAGAAGAATGAGGTTGAGGAATAATAAAACAGCCATGATGGAATGGCAAAGCAGACTAGATGGGCCAAAAAGCCTAATTCTGCCTCTATGCCTTATGGTCCTATTGAATTCTGAATGAAGTTGCTTTCTCTGAGACAAGGACCCACAGCCTCAGTATCATTCAGGGAAGTAGGCTCTTGGTGAGGGCAAACACCAGCACTCTCTCCACTGTACTGCTGTGGAGTGGAAGCAGTGAACAAGCAGTGGTATTCCAGTCGGTTCCAGGGGACAGCATGTATCATAGAGCACTACAGCGTACAGTTTCAGGCCCTTCAGCCCATCTAGTCTGTGACAGTTTTTCTGCATAGTCCCATCGATCTGCATCCGAACCATAGCCCTCCAATCCCTTCTGTAAATTTATCTAACCAAACTTCTCTTAAATGTAACATTGAATCCTCATCTACCACTTCCGCTGGCAGCTTGTTTCACATTCACACCACCCAATGAGTGAAGGTTTCTTTATAACTCAAGTGCTAGCAAAATCCTTGAAAAATTTCTCTGCACTCTTTCATTCTTAATTACATCTTTCCTGTAGGTAGGTAACCAGAGCTGCACAGAATACTCCATATTCTCCCTCACCAACGTCTCAGATAATTTCAACATCCCAACGGCTGTACACTGTGCCCTTATTTATGAAGGTCAATGTGCCAAAAGCTCTCTTGATAATACTATCTACCTGTGATGCTACTTTCAAAGAATAATGTATTTGTATTCACAAGTCCCTTTGTTCAACCACACAGCTCAGTACCCTGCCATTTACTTTAAGTCCTCCCAAAATGCAACACCTCACACTTGCCTGCATTAAAAACCATCTGCCATTTTTCCATCTGGTCCAGATCCTACAAGCTTTGATAGCCTTCTTCATTGTCCACTACATCCCCAATCTTGGTGTTACCCATAAATTTACTGATCCAGTTTGTAACATTATCACCCAAATCCTCAATATAGATGATAAACAGTAGCAGACCCAGCACCAAATCCTGCAGCCTACCATTAGTCAGACCTCTAGTCAGAGGGACAACCATCAACTACTCTTACTAAGCCAATGTTGAATCCAGTTGACCATTTTATCCTGAATGCCAAGTAACTTATCCTTTTGGACCAGCCTCCCAAGTGGGACTTTGTCAAGGGCATTTTTCAAAGCACTTTTATAGTAATGAGTCCTACAGTTTTTTTTTAAAAAGAACGCCACTAGCCAAGTATGGAACACTCTTATTTGAGAACAGTACATACTGACACAGTGCCATGGGACATAAAGCAATTGCTGTTCTACTCACAAGGATCAGAATGCCAGGTCTGCCAACTTTTTAAAACATTCTTAATCTCATCCATTGCCCATTTTGGTAAAGAAAGTACCTTGTAAGACCACTTCCGAAAGCATTAAGTACCAATCACATACATTGTGCTCCTATTGTATCTAAAAAAGCAATCCTTAAAGAAAAAACAGTAATCATAAGGTACATCAGATGAAATTCTACCAGCACTGGGAGTGAATGGGATCGATGTTATACTTCATGCTCAGATAAGCTCTTCTATCTATTTCAGTCAAGACAACTGGTATCTGGGAACTGAGCAAGGACCAGCTTCAGACAGGGATGGAGGGGCAGGCGAACATTACATTCCAATAAAGGGTTTGAGATGAGAAAAGAACTACCCACTGCATGACTTTACCACCCTTTTGGTGCAGTTCCATCCAAGATGCCTTCCTTGGCTTTCCATTATACATGGCTAGTGTCCTGCAGTCAAAAGATTCATGATGCTTAAAGCGGTAACTTTGGCCTTTATGTAACTTGTCCATGAATGTGGGGCTCAAGGCATTAAAAACCATTATTTCCCCATTAAAAATGCTTTGCACTGCAAAGATGCTTAAGTATTTTAAAATAGCGTTTTATAAGTCTATTCGCATATCTATGATCAGAACATCTGGTCCAATCAAACGAATGTGTTTCAATAAACAAGAGTTAACTGGTCTCTATGTAAAATGCAGTTTCCTTTTCTTTCCATATCCAAGACTGGGTGTGTTAAATGGGGCAAACATTTAATGTGTGCTGCTATAATGAATCCATTGATAAAATACCTTCAGCATAGCAAAGCATCTCACGGTGGTACATTTGGATTGTAATCCTGAATATAATTTTAAGTCTTCCTGCAATGAGCAAACATATAGTAAAATACTTAGATCTTTTGAATCTTAAGAATTTTTGGACTGAGGGGCAGAGTGGACAGCTTTCAGTGTAACCAAAATCAAGGGACAGAGTGGAGGGTCTTGTGTACAAATACGGTGGGGAGGGGGAAGAGAGAGAGGATACCTATACATTGACGCACAAGCAGGAGGGTACTTACAGAGGGGTGTGTACTTGCAGGGAGAGGGGAAGGATACCTGCTCGCACACAGAAGGGAGAGGGTGAGGTGAAGTGAGACGAGGAGGGGTGATGTTAGGTTAAGGGATGGAGTAAGGTGGGATATGGAAAAAAAACCCGACGACGACGGCGCGGGGAGATGGGTGAAGGCAGGACGATGCGCAATCGCGCGCGCGCACCAACCGTCCCGCGTGCAATCCTCGCGGGCCGGCGTCACGTGGGAGCTGGGAGCGCGGGGCGACGACGGTAATCCCGCGCACGCGCGCTTCTCTCACCCGTCACCGACCGCTCCATGGTGGTCGCCGACTCGGTGGCACCTCCCATCGGGCTCCTCTAATTCTTCCTTCACCCGATCATATTTTTGCAACTAGACACGTCACAGGAGGAACGTGAGCACGTGACAACCCGTACCCGCCGCCGAAGGCTGTACTGGGAACCGGCTGACAGCACACAGGCTTAAGATCGGGAGGTGCTGCGATGGCGTCAAATTGACCTCTCCGTTGGTGTAACACTATAGAACTACATTGCCCAGTGAGCCTCGCGAAAATTACCGGCTCCTCCCCTTTCTATGACATAAACCGACTGTTAGGTGTGAAATGGTTGAGATTACAATGATCCGCCCCCTGCGCACTACCTATCTATTTTTGTAAATGGAGTTTGCTGCCGCTGCTCATTGGTCAATTGAGTGTGTTCATGGTTGTGATGTCGACGTGCACGCTGATAGGCTTCAATCGAGGGTGTGTCCCGCCTACCTCTTTCTAATTGGCTGATTCCGAGCCCGCGGGCTGTGATAGACAGGGCCAGCGGGCTCCTGCGGGACCGGTAGGAGGCACGGCGAAGGCTGGAAATCTGGACGGGTTGTGAGGTGACTTTGGGGTGGATGGCGGCGTGTGGGGTGAAAGGAGAGACTAGGATAGGGGGTGTTGACTGATGCATGAGCTGTGGGTAACGGTGGGAGGGCCGGATAGTGGTGAAGGGGAGTGTCGGATAGTGGGATATGGGAAAACGGCCGGACATTGGGAGAGAGGAATAGGGAGGGAAGAGGTGAGATGGTGAGAGAATGCACTAAGGTTTCTGTGGAAAAGGGGAGTTAGTTTCATCTTCCGATCATCCCCACCAGTGCCAGTTAACTGGTAGACTGGTGACGGGGTGACTTGTAGTTCTCTCAACAGAAAGGATGGATTGAGTTATCACTAGTGCGTCATGCCGATAATTTGCAAAGCTTTTGCGGGTTGATATAAATCTGCCGGTGCAAAAGCGAAGCCGACACACATTTGTTCATTTAATCTATCTAACTAGATTGAATTAATTGCGGATCTGGGTTTGCTAGGAGTATTTTATTTAGTTTACTTAGTAATGGGTCTAACAAAGTTTGAAATAGTTCTGGAGCAGTGCTGGAGGAGCTGAGTATCACGTGATGAGTGCCAAAGCGGTTGGGATGGTCAGGGAGGTAGGGTGC
This sequence comes from Mobula hypostoma, assembly GCF_963921235.1. Lineage (NCBI taxonomy): Eukaryota > Metazoa > Chordata > Chondrichthyes > Myliobatiformes > Myliobatidae > Mobula > Mobula hypostoma. The sequence goes on from NC_086098.1 coordinate 236,841,427, forward strand.
TGGGAGTGAAGACAGAGACTGGTGAAATAAGAAAGACCTCAAAATAAAAGTTATGGTGTGAAGTCTTTGTAAGGAATAGATCTAAACTTGCAAAGTGCACAAAATGCTGGAGGAACTCAGCAGGCCAGGTACCGTCCATGGAAAAGAGTATAGTCAACGTTTTGAGCTGAGACCCTTCATCAGGACACAAAAAAAAATGAGGAGTCAGAGTTACAAGATGGGGGGGGAGGGGAGAAAGAAACTCAAGGTGATAGGTGAAACCGTGAGGGGGAAAGGGGTTAAGTAAAGAGCTAGGAAGTTGCTTGGTGAAAGAGATAGAGGGCTGGAGAAAGGGAAATCTAATAGAAGAGGACAGAAGACATTTGAAGAAGGAAAAGGAGGAGGGGTACCAGAGGGAGGTGATGGGCAGGCAAAGAGATAAGGTGAGAGAGGAAAAGTGAAGGGGGGGTACATTACCAGAAGTTAGAGAAATCAATGTTCCTACCATCAGGTTTAAGCTACCTAAATGGGATAGAAGGTGTTGCTCCTACAACCTGAGTGTGGCTCATCGTGACAGTAAAGAAGCCCATTGATTGACATGGCAGAGTGGGAAAGTAAAGTGCAATTAAATTGAGTGGCGGATGGTGTGTAGGTGCTTGGCGAAGCAATCTCCAAATCTACGTTGGGTCTCACAGGTGTACAGGAGGCCACACTGGGAGCACTGGATACAGCAGATGACCCCAACAGACTCACAGGTGAAGTGTCACCTCACCTGGAAGGACTGTTTGGGGCACTGAATGGTAGTGAGGGAGGAGGTGTAGCATTTGTTCCACTTGCAAGGATGAGTGCCAGGATGGAGATCAGTGGGAAGGAACGAGTGGACAAAGGGGTTGCATAAGGGAACGATCCCTGTGGAAAGCAGAAAGTGGGGGGGGGGAGGGAAAGATGTGCTTGGTGGTGGGATCCTGTTGGAGATGGCAGAAGTTCTGGAGAATTGTGGAGGCTGGTGGGGTGGTAGGTGAGGATAAGAGGAATCCAATGCCTGGTGGAGTGGCGGGAGATTGGGGTAGGGGCAGACGTGGGAAATGGAAAAGATGTGGTGGAGGACAGCGTTGATGGTGGAGGAATGAAAGACTTTTTGAAGGAAGAGGGCATCTCCTTAGTTCTGGAATGAAAAGCGTCATCCTGAGAGATGCAGCGAAGATGGAGGAATTGAGAGAAGGGGGATGGCATTTTTCTTTCTTCAGTGGCCTTTTGTCCTCTGCTATTAGATTCTCCCTTCTCCATCCCTGTATCTCTTTTACCAATCAACTTCCCAGGTCTTTACTTCACCCCTTCTTTCTCTCTCCCCGTCACCGGTTTCACCATCACCTCGTGTTTCTTCCTCCCCTCCCCTCCCCTCCCCCACTCCCTACCTTCGAACTTTGACTCATCTTTTCTTCTTGTGCTTATGAAGGATCTTGGCCCGAAACATGGACTATATTCTTTTCCATAGGTGCTGCCTGGCTTGCTGAGTTCCACCAGCATTTTGCGTGTTGATTGAATTTTCAGCATCTGCAGATTTTCTCTTGTTTAAGATCCAAACTTGCATCCTCTTTCTTTGTTCCTACCCTGGCATATTCCTTGAATGGGCTTTGATTGCATGTTATGGGGATCCCTGTTTGTTCGAGTTGCCAGGTTGGTGTCGGTCAGTTTGCAGTGCCCTCATGTTAACGTCTATCAGCTGAATGGAGGTTTGTTTACCTGCAGGAGACTCCAGGTTGGCACAGCTGGGAGCAAAGATGTCAGTTAATAGTGCCTGGACCAACCTGACGACGGCAGAGAAGGTGATATTGGCTGTTGCCCTTCCAGCTGGTGCAGTTGCAATGTACATATTGTACAGGAGATACAGAGAGAGTCGGGGTAAGAGTGGCAGCTCCGTGGACCTCTGTTCAAGCAGTTCCTCTGTCTTGATTATATTTCTTCTCAATTTACTGTGCTCCGAGGGTTAGGAGCAGGAATGTGAATCCCTGAGTTGCCTTTGCCATTTGGTGTGACGGTGGCCTCAGAAGTACTTTCCCTACATCCATCAGATCCCTTGTTGTTCACAGGTCTTGGACTCATTTTGGATATATTCAATGGCTCCACCTCCACAGTTTCCTGGGATAAAGAGTTCCAAAGACATGTGAAATTCTGACAGAAGAAATTGCACTTCGCATCTTAAATAGGCAAACTCAGTTCTGAAACTGCCCCAATTCCAAATACCCTCACTAAGCAAAACATCCTCTCCTATCAATCTGCTATCATTTTCCTTGGTCCTCTCCACAACTTGCTGTCCTATCAAAATAGACATTTGTGCGGTCATTCAAGTTATTTAAATAAATTGTCAAAATTTGATGTCTAAACCCGGGTGCCAGGGTCTGGGATGTCTCTGACCAGGTACACGACATCCTGGTACGAGAGGGAAAACAACCAGAAGTTGTGATACATGTTGGGACCAACAACATAGGCAGGAAGAGGGATGAGGTCCTGAAGTGTGAGTTTCGGGAACTAGGTAAAAGGCTGAAGAACAGGACCTCAAGGGTGGTGGTCTCAGGATTGCTGCCAGTGCTATGTGACAGTGATGGTAAGAATTGGAGGAGATGGCAGTTGAATGCATGGCTGAGGAGTTGGTGCAGGGAGCAGGGTTTTAGATTTTTTGATCATTGGGATCTCTTCTGGGGCAGGTGGGACCTGTACAGATTGGATGGGATGCACCTGAACTCGAGGGGGAGCAATATCCTTGCAGGTAGGTTTGCTAGCATGGTTCAGGAGGGTTTAAACTAATTTGCGAGAGGGATGGGACCCAGAGCGATAGAGCAGTAAAAGAAGTGCATGGAGTAAAGCCAGATCTAACATACAGAGAGGCTTTGAGGAAAGAGAAGCAGAATAAATGGTGTAAAGACAGTAAGGTAGAAGCGCTGAAATGTGTATACCTCAATGCAAGAAGCATCAGGAACAAAGGTGATGAACTGAGAGCTTGGATATATACATGGAATTATGATGTAGTGGCCATTACAGAGACTTGGCTGGCACCAGATCAGGAATGGATTCTCAATATTCCTGGATTTCAGTGCTTTAAAAGGGATAGAGAGGGTGGAAAAAGGGGAGGAGGGCTGGCATTCCTGGTCAGGGATACTATTACAGCTACAGAAAGGGTGGGTAATGTAGCAGGATCCTCTTTTGAGTCAGTATGGGTGGAAGTCAGGAACAGGAAGGGAGCAGTTACTCTACTGGGGTATTCTATAGGCCCCCTGATAGCAGCAGAGATACAGAGGAGCAGATTGGGAGGCAGATTTTGGAAAGGTGCAAAAATAACAGGGTTGTTATCATGGGTAACTTTAACTTCCCTAATATTGATTGGCACCTGATTAGTTCCAAGGGTTTAGATGGGGCAGAGTTTGTTAAGTGTGTCCAGGACGGATTCCTGTCACATTATGTGGACAGGCCGACTAGGGGGAATGCCATACCAGATCTAGTACTAGGTAATGAACCAGGTCAGGTTACAGATCTCTCGGTGGGTGAGCATCTGGGGGACAGTGACCACCGCTCCCTGGCCTTTAGCATTATCATGGAAAAGGATAGAATCAGAGAGGACAGGAAAATTTTTAATTGGGGAAGGGCAAATTAGGAGGCTATAAGGCTAGAACTTGCGGGTGTGAATTGGGATGATGTTTTTGCAGGGAAATGTACTATGGACATGTGGTCGATGTTTAGAGATCTCTTGCAGGATGTTAGGGATAAATTTGTCCCGGTGAGGAAGATAAAGAATGGTAGGGTGAAAGAACCATGGGTGACAAGTGAGGTGGAAAATCTAGTCAGGTGGAAGAAGGCAGCATACATGAGGTTTAGGAAGCAGGGATCAGATGGGTCTGTTGAGGAATATAGGGAAGCAAGAAAGGAGCTTAAGAAGGGGCTGAGAAGAGCAAGAAGGGGGCATGAGAAGGCTTGGTGAATAGGGTAAAGGAAACCCCCAAGGCATTCTTCAATTATGTGAAGAAAAAAAAGGATGACAGGAGTGAAGGTAGGACTGAGTAGAGATAAAGGTGGGAAGATGTGCCTGGAGGCTGTGGAAGTGAGCGAGGTCCTCAATGAATACTTCTCTTCGGTATTCACCAATGAGAGGGAACTTGATGATAGTGAGGACAATATGAGTGAGATTGATGTTCTGGAGCATGTTGCTATTAAGGGAGAGGAGGTGTTGCAGTTGTTAAAATACATTTGGACAGATAAGTCCCCGGGGCATGACGGAATATTCCCCAGGCTGCTCCACGAGGCGAGGGAAGAGATTGCTGAGCCTCTGGCTGAGATCTTTATGTCCTCGTTGTCCACGGGAATGGTACTGGAGGACTGGAGGGAGGCGAATGTTGTCCCCTTGTTCAAAAAAGGTAGTAGGGATAGTCCGGGTAATTATAGACCAGTGAACCTTACGTCTGTGGTGGGAAAGCTGTTGGAAAAGATTCTTAGAGATAGGATCTCTGGGCATTTAGAGAATCATGGTCTGATCAGGGATAGTCAGCATGGCTTTGTGAAGGGCAGATTGTGTCTACAAGCCTGATAGAGTTCTTTGAGGAGGTGACCAGGCATATAGATGAGGATAGTGCAGTGGATGTGATCTATATGGATTTTAATAAGGCATTTGACAGGGCTCCACACGGTAGGCTTATTCAGAAAGTCAGAAGGCATAGGATCCAGGGAAGTTTGGCCAGGTGGATTCAGAATTGGCTTGCCTGCAGAAGGCAGAGGGTGGTGGTGGAGGGAGTACATTCAGATTGGAGGATTGTGACTAGTGGTGTCCCACAAGGATCTGTTCTGGGACCTCTACTTTTCGTGATTTTTATTAACGACCTGGATGTGGGGGTAGAAGGGTAGGTTGGCAAGTTTGCAGATGACACAAAGGTTGGTGATGGTGTAGATAGTGTGGAGGATTGTCAAAGATTGCAGTGAAACATTGATAGGATGCAGAAGTGGGCTGAGAAGTGGCAGATGGAATTCAACCCGGAGAAGTGTGAGGTGATATACTTTGGAAGGACAAACTCCAAGGCAGAGTACAAAGTAAATGGCAGGATACTTGGTAGTGTGGAGGAGCAGAGGGATCTGGGGGTGTATGTCCACAGATCCCTGAAAGTTGCCTCACAGGTGGATAGGGTAGTTAAGAAAGCTTATGGGGTGTTAGCTTTCATAAGTCGAGGGATAGAGTTTAAGAGTCGTGATGTAATGATGCAGCTCTATAAAACTCCGGTTAGGCCACACTTGGAGTACTGTGTCCAGTTCTGGTCGCCTCACTATAGGAAGGATGTGGAAGCATTGGAAAAGGGTACAGAGGAGATTTAGCAGGATGCTGCCTGGTTTAGAGAGTATGCATTATGATCAGAGATTAAGGGAGCTATGGCTTTACTCTTTGGAGAGAAGGAGGATGAGAGGAGACATGATAGAGGTGTACAAGATAATAAGAGGAATAGATAGAGGGGATAGCCAGCACCTCTTCCCCAGGGCACCACTGCTCAATACAAGAGGACATGGCTTTAAGGTAAGGGGTGGGAAGTTCAAGGGGGATATTAGAGGAAGGTTTTTTACTCAGAGAGTGGTTGGTGCGTGGAATGCACTGCCTGAGTCAGTGTTGGAGGCAGATACACTAGTGAAGTTTAAGAGACTACTAGACAGGTAAATGGAGGAATTTAAGGTGGGGGCTTATATGGGAGGCAGGGTTTGAGGGTCGGCACAACGTTGTGGGCCGAAGGGCCTGTACTGTGGTGTACTATTCTATGTTCTATTATAAACAGTAATTGATGTGCCACACTACAAGTTACAGCGATCTGTTTGTGCATACTCTGATTACTGTTGGCAGCCACTGTTCTGTCTGTGCAAATGTGTTGCCTCCCACAGGTTCAAAATCAGGTTTATTATCAGTGACTTTGTGAAATTTGTTGTTTTGCAGCAGCAATACGGTGCAAGATATGAAAATAATGCTCTATGTTACAAAATCAAATAAATAGGCAAATAATCGGGTATTCTTCATGGACCATTCAGAAACCCGATGGTAGAGGGGAAGAAACTGCTGCTAAATCATTGAGTGTGTGTCTCGGGCTCCTGTTCCTCTTCCCCAATGGTAGTGCAAAGTGGACATGGATGGTGAGAGTCCTTAGTGATTGATGTTGCCTTTTTGAAGCACGGCCACTTGAAGATATCCTTAACAGTAAGGAATGAGAGTCAGGTTTAATATCACTGGCAGATGTCATGAAATTTGTTTTTTTTTACTTTGGCAGTAGTGCTTTGTAAAACATAATAATGAAACTAGTACTTTTCTAATAATTTTACTTTGAAAGTATAAATTACAATAAGAAGTATATGCAGTTGTTTGTGCTTGCAATGGAGCTGGCTGAATGGTTGCAAAACTGCGATCGTCCTGTTTGTCCCTGATCGGCCTGTTATCTCTCTTACCCGTTTCTATCTGTGTAGCTCTCCAAATGCCTTTTATATGTTATTCCACCTGCCTTGGCCACTTCCTTTGGAAGTTCGTGCTATATACTCACCACCTTCTTTATGGTTTAAGTTGCCCCTCAGCTCTCCTTTAATCTTTCCCCTCTCACTTTAAAGCTTTGCCCTCATGTTTTAAACTTTTCCATCCTGGGAGAAAAAGACTTTTCACCTCATCACTGCCCATCACGAGTTTGTAAACCTCTGTGATTGTTCCCTCAGCCTTCTATGCTCCAAAGATGCCCCAGACCTTTCTTTACAACAAACCTCCCAGTCCCAGTAATAACTTCGGATCTTCATACATCTCCTCTCAACTTTCTCCCTCCCCTCTTGACATTTCCCAATGAGTGGCAGAGTTCAGTATGTGCAGCAGTTTTCCAAATACTCCCCCAATAATGTGGGTTAGAGCAGCGGTCCCCAACCACTGGGCCGCAAAGCGTATGCTACCGGGCCGTGAGGAAACGATATGAGTCAGCTGCATCTTTCCTCATTCCCTGTCACGCACTGTTGAACTTGAACATAGGGTTGCCAACTCTCCCGTATTAGCTGGGACATCCCGTGTTCCTATGAAACCTTTCGTGCCGAAATGGCGTGAAGCTCAGAAGCAATTACCATTAATTTATATGGGAAAAATTTTTGAGCATTCCCAGACCCAAAAAATAACCTAACAAATCATACCAAATAACACATAAAACCAAAAATAAATAACACTAACATATAGTAAAAGCAGGAATGTATGATAAATAAAGTAGAAATAATGTATGTACAGTATAGTCGGGAAGATAAAGGCAAAACCGATTTGTGGGGGAGAAAAAAAAGTCGGCATGTACGTGCGTGCGCACACAGGTGCCCGCGCAAGGCTTCATGGTCATGGTAGTCTTTTCTGGGGTAAAGTGTCCCGGGATTTGACTACTACTTGTCCCTTATTTGGGAGTGAGAAAGTTGGCAACCCTAACTGTAAAAGACGTGTTGAGGTGAGTTTAACCCTACTTGAACACCCGCCTCCCCGGTTGGCCAGTCCACAAGAATATTGTCAATATTAAACTGGTCCGCGGTGCAAAAAGGTTGGGGACCCCTGGGTTAGAGCACCACCTAGAATTCAGCTGTTGTGGTAACAAGCCTTTATTCAGTTGATACAAGCATGCAGATGAGGGTCTGAAGTTCACTAAGAGCTGGGTTATACTGTTTTTGTAACAAACTGTATGAGGCACAGTGATTGACAACCAGCGGGATTTGACCAGGTCAGGCTGCACAGTAGTGTGGTTAGCATAACGCTTCACAAGGCCAGTGACCGGGTTAAAATTCCAATGCTCTCAGTGAGGAGTTTGTACGCTCTCCCTGTGACTGTGTGGGTTTTCTCCCACACTCCAAATGCCTATGGATTAGAAAGTGCTGGTAAGTTGTTGGTGCCAGAAGCATGGCGACACCTGCTGTTTGCCCCCAGCACATCCGGGGACTCTGTTGGGCGTTGATACAAAAACAACGTGTCATTGTATATTTCAAAATGCTTTTCTAAAAATAAAGCTAATCTGTAAATCTTTCTTTAACTTCAACTTTGATTGTTGCCCATGAACCTGCAGGTGGTGTTCTGAGGTTGTGAATTAATTGCGAGCAGTGTGCAGCTCAAAGGTATACCACTTTGTCAGAGCAGCTACCGTCCTGCGTAATTCTGCTGTATGTTTCCACTCCAGATGAGCGCTTCGTGTTGGTCGGTGACAATCAGATAGCCGTGGACATGAAAGTTCCCGGTGATAGCGTTAAGGCCATAGTAGGGCAGCAGGGCTCCACTATTAAACAGGTGAGAATGAATCTCCACTGCATTCAACTCTTACTTATAGCTTTTGTGTTGAAGCATAGAAGTAGTCGTGCATTCACAGGGCCCATCTCATTGTCATATGATTGCAGTGCTATAGTAAACATCCTGCATTTATCTGTGTAGATGTAAGCCTGCTTAGAGCTTTGCCTGGGTGTCTGAAGGCAGTAGTCACAAATCTGCCCACAGATTCTGTATCTGTCTATATGCTTCACCATGGGGGATCCAGGGTAGATCTGGCAGCGATCTGTGACCTCTTTGTTTCAGAATCAGGTTTAATATCACTGATATATGTCATGAAATTTGTTGTTTTGTGGTAGCAGTACATTGCTATACATTTAAAAAATTACTATAACAGTAAGAATAAACAATACAAAAAGAGTGGGGTAGTGTTCATAGACCATTCAGAAATCTGATGGCAGAGGGAAAGAAGGTGTTCCTAAAATGTTGAGTGTGTGTCTTCAGGCTCCTGTACCACCTCATTGATTGTAGCAATGAGAAGAGGGCATGTCCTGAGTGAAAGGGGCCCTTAATGATGGATGCTGCCTTTTTGAGGCATCGCCTTTTGAAGATATCCTCGATGGTGAGAAAGCTAATCCCGATGATGAAGCTGGCTGGGTCTACAGCCCTCTTCAGGTTTTTCCAAATCTGTGCATTAGTGCCTCCATACCAGACAATGATGCCACCGGCCAGAATGCTCTCCATCTGGAGAATCTGGCAAAATTTACTATGGTCTTTGGTGACGTCCCAAAGGCTGAAATGGCCTTCATTATGGTAAGAAAGTACGATGTGAATGTAGTAAGTGTGGAATGATGGGTGTGACAAAGGGAGGATGGGAGCAGCTCTAGAGAGGGAAGTTTGTCCATTATTCTGCTAAACCTTTCTCTAACCTTTCACTTCTCCACCAGCTGCTAAAGGAGACAGGTGCCCGCATTGAAATTGAGGATAGCAAGAAGACTGATGGTGAGGGTGGGGTTGCAGAGAGACTCCTCACTATCGTCGGGTCACCATTGCAGGTGTGCAAGGCCAAAGTTGCCATCCACCAGCTTCTGGCCGAAAACGTGAGGATCACCGAGGAGCTGTATATTCCCCAGCGAGCATTGGGACGTATTATAGGTAATTGTCTTCTGTACCTAATGGACCCAAGCTGATCAGAATGCTAGATCCAAGCAACCAGGGTCCGAACTGGTCCTGGTTAATCCTCTGTCACCAGCATTGAAGGAGCAGACAGTAAAACTCAGATAGTCTGTCACACTGGCAGCTTTGGTGTCAGATTAGCAGATGTTCTGGACTATTGGATATTACATACTGTCATAGAGCACTACAACACAAAAACAGGCCCTTTGATCCATCTAGTCAATGCCGACCCATTACTTTGCCTAGTCCCATTGACCTGCATTTATACCATATCCCTCCAAACCTCTCCCATCCATGTACTTAACCAAGCTCCTCTTAAAAGTTGCAATCAAACCGACATCCACCAATTCTGCTGGCAGCTCAATCCACACTCGCACCACCCTGTAGTGAAGAAGTTCCCACTCTGGTTCTCCTTAAATATTTCATCTGTCACCCTTAACCTATGATCTTTAATCTCATCCAACCTGAGGGGAAAAATTCTGCTTGCATTTATCCTGTCTATATGCCTCCTAATTTTGTATAACTCATCGAATCTCACCTCATTTTTCTATGCACCAAGGAATAAAGTCTTAACCTATTTAACTTTCCCTATAACTTGGGTCCTCAGATCCCAGCAGCATTCTTGTAAATTTTCTCTGTACTTTTTCATTCTTATTTACATCTTTCCTGTAAGTAGGTAACCAGAACTGCACACAATACAGCAAATTAGGCCTCACAACGTGTTGTAGAACTTCAACATAACATAGCTCTTGTACTCAGTTCTGATAGTTATTTCCACATTTCCTTAGCTGTTACACAGAACTGTATTTTACTTTGCAGAAAACCAGATACATTTAAAGGGAGAACGAGGGCTGGGGTGCTTCAGTGTTTGATTTGGGACGGAGGGAAGTAGGGAGCTAAGGTGAATGGGTGGGGGGTAGTGCTGGTGGTGGGGAGGAGGGAGGGGAACAGGTTCTGGTGTGTGGGATGGGATTTGTGACAAGCCATTAGACATAGCAGAATTGGCCATTCGGCCCTTTGAGTCTGCTCTGCCTAATTCATGACTAATTCATTTCCCCTCTCAATCCCATTCACCTGGCTGCTCCCCACAACCTTTGACACCCTTACTAATCAAGAAGTTATTAATCTTCAATTTAAATATACCCAATGACTTGACCTCCACAGCCGTCCATGGCAATGAATTCCACAGGTTCACCACCCTCTGACTAAAGAAATTCATCCTCATTTCTGTTCTAAAGGGGTGTTGTATTCTGAGGCTGTGTTCTCTGGTCCTAGAATCTCCCATAGTTGGAAATGTCCTCTGCACCTCCACTCTAGGCCTTTAAATTTTCTATAGGGTTCAATGAGATTCCCCTTCATTCTTTTTAAACTCCAGAGAGTACAGCCCTGTAGTCATCAAATGCTGCTCATATTTAACCCTTTCATACCTAGGATCCTTTCATACCTAGTAAACCTTCCATGGAGTCCTTCCAATGCTAGCATATCCTTTTTGAAATAAGGGGCCTAAAACTGCTCTCAATACTCCCAAGTGCAGTCTGACCAAAGCCTTATAAAGCCCCGCAGCATGACATCCTTGCTTTGTATTCTGTAAGGCAGCTGCACATACATCAGGATTTTCCCATGGTCGGATAGAGAATTATGCTGTATCCGCTATTTATCACTTGGCTGTTTTTTGAGTTGGTGGGATCTTGCTGAGTATGTTCTCTGCCTACCATAGCCCTGTTTAAGTGCATGCACTAGCTGTGCGGCATTTCAAGCCCCAATGCTTTAAAGGTGCCATTGGACTGCAAGCTCCCTGCAGGCACTTGAACATAGAGGTGAACTATATAAACATGATTCTGTAGATGCTGGAAATCCAGAGCAACACACACAAAATGCTGGGGGATCTCAGCAGGTATGGCAGCATCTAAAGAGAGGAATAAACGGTTGACATTTTGGGCAGAGACCCTTCATCAGGACTGGAAAGTGAGGGGGCAAAAGGTAGAATGAGAGGAGGAGGGAACAGTACAAGGTGGCAGGTGATAGGTGAGACTAGGTGAGAGGGACGGTGGACGGTGGATGGTGGTAGAGGACGAATAAAGTAAGAATCTGTGAGAGGATGGGTAGAAGAGTTAAAGGGCTGAAGGGGAAAAAGAATATGATAGAAGAGGGTGGTACACCATGGAAGAAATGGAAAGTGGGGGAAGCAGAGGCAGGTGGTGAGTGAGGAGATGGGAAGTGGAATGGGGACTGAAAAAGAAAGAGGGGAGAAATTTCCTTAAGTTAGCGAAATCCATGTTTATGCCATCAGATTGGAGGCTACTCAGACAGAATAAGAGGTGTTGCTGTTCCAACCTGAGACTAGTCTCATTTTGGCAGTGGAAGAGGCCATTGACCAATATATCAGAATGGGAATGGGGAGTGGAATTAAAATGGGTGGTTGCTGGAGGTACTGAGTGACACACCAGACAGGTCAGCTGTCAGATAGAGGCTCAGTTTTATGTTGTGGAACTCCAACAACTGTGCTCTGTCTTGGGTAGTGGTACTGGCACTGCACTGGGGAGTGTTTCAATGCAAATCAATTCCAGTTCCCTCTCGGACGTCAGGGAGAGCTCCCCACTAAACCACAGCTCCTGCCTCGGAAATAAATCTCCAGGAAGAGGAACACTGCTTCCTTGCTACGTGAAGCTGGGGGTCATTATCCTCGGGGGAAATTTAAAACCAAGCTCATATTATCACCAGGCCAATGTTCCTGGTGGTAGGAGGGTTGGTTTTTGGGCAGTAAGCTGTGACTGAAGTGGGAGCAGATTCAGCAAGGACTTGTGTAAAGGAACCTGGGAAAGGACGGGAGGAAAGAATGGGAAGTGGGGTTAATTGGACTACTGGTGGGATAAATGGTCTCTCTCTCTCTTGCTCCATCATTCTGTCTGTCAGGCTATGGCAGAGTATGTACAGTGACAGTCTTGATCCTCCCACAGGCCGAGGAGGAGAGTGTATCCATGCCATCTGTCTGACCACAGGCGCAAAGATTGTATACGAGAAGAAGCCTGGTGATCACTTTACGGACCTGGGCCGTTTGGTCAGAATCAGTGGGACAAGGCAAGAGGTGGCCTCTGCCAAAGTGAGTTGTGTGCATGTGTGTTGCAGTTCCATCATGGGATGGTGGAATAAGATTTGGGACAGTATAGTGAATCACCTCAAGTCAAAGCAAATTTATTATCAAGGATCTGTGTATCACCATGTGTTACCTTAAGATTCATCTTCTTGGAGACATTTACAATAAGAAATACAATAGAGTCTGTGAAAAAACTATGGTATCTAAGATTGACAAACAACCAATATGCAAATAAGATAAAAAGTAAGTAAATAAATAATACTGGGAACATTAGTTGTATGCCATAATGAGTATCCACCACCATTAGTGTACCCACCTCCAGCTAGACCACCTCCATTCTGCTGCACTTCCTGAGTTTCAGTCTCCCCACCTTCAGTAGCAGAAGACCAGATTTGTTTGTTTGTTTTTGAAGTGTTGGTACTGCTTAAATGTAACAATTAAATAACCAAGGGCAGAGCATGTCAGGGAATGTCACTGTTTTAACCCACTCCAAGTCGTATGTGGAAAATGTAATGAAGGAAGGCAGTTCTAATACCTTTTGAAAGTTCTCTGTTGCCTTCAGCGCACAACTTTAAAGGGGTGAGTAGCAAAAGATATTAAATGTTAGAAACCCCAGCCTGGCTGGGAAAATCTTGGTCCTGGGTCAAACATACCAGTTGGAAATATCACTGGCTGAGGCTAGTGAATGTCATACCTTTCAGGTTTAAGATTTTAAGAATAAAATTAGCTTTATTTCGCCATGCTTCTGGCACCAATATAACATGCAGACAGTTTACTATCTTGTACATCTTTGCAATGTGGGAGGAAACCTAATCACTCAGAAACATCCTTGCCGTGCCCCCTTTAACAGGCCTTTCAATATTCGATGGGCATCAACAAGCCCATGTCACCCAGTTACACCCAGGTTATTAATTAATTGGCACCTCTTTGGAGTGTGGGATGAAACCAGAGCATCTGGGGGGAAAAAAACCCACACAGTCATGGGGAGAACATACAAACTCCTTACAGACAGGTGTGGAATTGAACTCAGATCTCCAATCGCTGGCACATAGTATAGCAGTCAGCACAACACTACAGGTCTGCCATGTAGGAATGAGGCAGAATTCTTCTTGGTTTCTTTTGTGCTACTGTGTTCTGGTTTTCAGGAAGTATCCCCAGAACCATGCCCTGAGAGGTCCCACTTCCTCGCATCACTGACTCAGTATTTCCTCTCTCTCTGTCTCTCAGGCAATCATTTTGGCAAAGATGGAGGAGGAGATGGCCTTCCAGCAGAAGCTGGCATGCTTGGCCGTCAGCAGGAGGAACCGCAAGCAGCCTGTTGGCACACGGCTAGAGAGGGTTTTGCCTGCCGCCTCCCAGGCCGGGACCCCTGCCTCGCCAGATGAAGTGTGGGCATCAGGCATCAGCGAGGAGGAGGAGGAGGGGCGCAGGATCAGCCCCACTATCTCAGTTGAGCCCTCGGTGGAAAGCCAGCCAGGCAGTGACTTGTGCCAGGTGTCCAAATTCGAAGGTGAGGGCTGGTGCTTTTGTGTTGCCCAAGAGCTGGGGGTCATTGTTGGGAGTGAGCAGGGGGGAGGGTGAATGTTGCAGTGGTAGATGAGGTGGCAGTTACGGAGGCTACAAAGACTGTGGTTCTCGTGTTGATAAAGCTGCACGTCTGTGCAAGCAAAGAACCTTCCTTCTGGCCTTGAACATGGACAACTGGGACAAGGAGAAAGGAAGCTGTGTTTGGCATGGGCAATTTGTGCCTAAGGGCCTGTTTCTGTTCTATATTACTCTGTGACTGTGACTCCATTAGAGTCTATTATTAAGGATGAGGTTTCGGGGTACTTAAAGGCACATGATAAAATAGGCCAAAGTCAACATGGTTTCCTTGAGAGGAAATCTTGCTTGATAGAACTGTTGGAATTCTTTGAGGAAATAACTGGCAGGACAGACAAAGGAGAGTCAGTGGTTGTTGTTTATTTGGATATTTGGAAGGCTTTTCACAATGTGCCGAACATGAGGCTGCTAAACAAGAAGCAATGGTTTTACAAGAAAGATACTGGCATGGGTAGAAGATTGGCTGACTGGCAGGAGGCTAAGTGTGGAAATAAAGGGGGCCTTTTCTGGTTGGCTGTTGGTGACTAGTGGCGTTTCACAGGGGTCAGCATTGGGATGACTTCTTTTTACATTATGTTAATGATCTGGATTACGGGATTGATGGCTGAATGAGAGTGGGAGAGTCTAGGACCAGAATAGAAAAATATCCTTTTAGAACAGAGGAGAAGAAGAGGAATTTCTTTATCCAGAGTGTAGTGACGGCTGTGGAGACAGAATCATTGGGTGTATGTAAGTGGAGTTGATAGGTTGTTGATTAGTAAGGGCATCAAAGATTAGGTAGAGAAGGTAGGAGAATGGGGTTGAAAGGGAAAATAAACCAGCCACAATTGAATAGTGGATAGACTATTTGGGTCCAGTGGCCTAATCCTGCTCTTGTGTCTTATGGACCCTTGGTGCATTGTAGATGGTGCAAAGGCTGTGAGGTGAAAAGGTGAGTCACTTGCCTATCGAGCCCTAGACCCTCGCTAGCTCTCATAGGGCCATGTTTATCCATTCCATTTGTTCCTGCAGCGATTCCCAGCTTGGAAGATAATTTTTATTTCCTCCCTTTTCCACAGTTCCCAGTCCTGACTTCAGTTTCCTTGCAGACGAACATCTGGAAGTTTACGTCTCAGCGTCGGAAAACCCTAGTCACTTCTGGATCCAGATCCTGGGCTCCAGGTGTCTGCAGCTTGACAACCTGACCTCTGAGATGTCCCGCTATTACAGCAGCTCCACTGGTACTGTGAGTGTGGGTTGTGAGCTGTGCCCCAGGCACAGGGGGATTTGGAAAGTAATCCTGCTTTTCCACAAGGGCTTCTCATCCAGCAAAACACTTTTGAAGTGTGGTCAGAATTATTGACTGAGCAGAGTTCATTGCAATAGGCACAATTACATGTCCACACAGGTGCAATGAGAAGCTTACTTGCGGCAGCATCACAGGCAGATAGCATCATACAAGAAGAGCAGAATTTACAAGAAAAATATATTTTATACAAAATTGTACAAGAAAGAAAGCATTTAGAACAAAACTAAGCAATGTCAATTGTAGTGAAGTTGTGGTTAGGGCTGTGCCAGTTGGTTCACGAACCAAATGAACATAGAATGTTTCTTCACAGTGCAGTCCCTTTGGCCATGATATTACTGAACTTTTAACTTCAATCTAACCCTTCCCTCCTATATAGCCATCCATTTCTCCCTCATTCCTGTGCCTGTCTCAGAGCTATTTTCAATTCTCACTGGTTTGATTTGATGCAAAACGATGCATCTTGTTGTTTCGATGCTCGTGTCAAATAAAGTTTATTTTTAATCTTGTTTTTTAGATGTCCCTAAAGTATCTGCCTCTACCACTGCCCCTTGCTATGTGTCGTACACACCCACTACTCTGTTAAATAAATAAATAATCTAGCTGTAATACCCCCACTATACTTTCTGCTAATCACCCTAAAATTATGCCCTTGTATTGGCCATTTTCACTTAGGGAAAATGTCTCTGACTCTCCACTTCACTTTGATCTATGACCCATGTTAAAGTGAAGTAGTTGTTCTCGAACCTGGTGGCATGGGATGTGTACCTCCTTGGTAACTATGAGAAGATGACATGGCCCAGATGATGGTGTTCTTTGCTGATGATGATCCCTTGATGTACCTCCTGCTGTAGAACTTACTGATTATGGGGAGGGATGTGCCCGTGATATATTGGGCAGAGTTCATTACAATGCGGGTTCTTGCATTCTTGTACATTCGAATTGACATACTAGATTGATTTAACCAGTCAGGATAAGTAGCATAGTAAACCTCATAGGAAAGTGAAAATGCTGGTGTGCCTTACTTGTCTTTGCATCTAAGTGCTGGGTCCAAGATTTCATCCAACTTTCCATTGGTGCCCAGCAAGAAGTGCTAGTGGAACCTGATTAACACTTTCCCTACAAACTGCAGGCTGAGGCATTTGTCCCCAAGGTGGGTGACATTGTGGCAGCACCGTGCCAGAGTGATGGCTTCTGGTATCGAGCTCGTGTGCTGGGCTTCCTGGAGAATGGGAATGCGGACCTCTATTATGTGGATTTTGGAGACAATGGGGAGGTGTCGATCGGGAATATGCAACACCTGAGGTTGGTCTGATTCTCTTTCCTACCCTCTCTCTGTTGTGTGTGATCATGAGTGAACCCCCATCCCCACGTGGCATCACCCTGCAAAATCCTTTGATAAAATTTTTTTGATCATCCAGTTAACCCAGGATCATGGAAACTACTTGACGTATTCACTTGACTTATTTCAGCTATCACCAGGTTTAAAAGCCAGTTTCAATACATGGTTTCTGCCCTGTAATCAATACCTACACCTCAGGGACTCCAGTGGTTCAAGAAGGCAGCTCATCACCACCTTCTCAAGGACAGCTAGGGATGGGCAATAAATGCTAGCTTAGCTGGTGATGCCCACATCCTGTAAATGAATAAATTAAGAAAAGTAAATGTCTAGTACTCAAATCCACAGCATATGAATATAAGACAGAGGAGCAGATTTAAGCGATTCAGCCCATGAGCTCTCCTCCACTATTGGAGCCTAATATGCCTCATTTATTTTCCTTCTCAACTCCATTCCCTTGACTTCTCTATTTAACCTTTGATAGGTCCTTGGTTAGTAAGGATATCAATGGTTCCATCTAATATCAGAGTACAGTATACAATCTGAAAGTCTTACTGTTCCGAGACATCCACAAAAAACAGAAGGGAATCCTAAAAATGAATGACGGAAAAACGCTAGAACCTCAAAGCCCTGTCTCTCCCCTCCCATGCACAAGGAGCAGCAAAGTATCAACCCTCCCCTCCCCACTTGTATCAGCAAGAAGTGTCATCACCCACCACCCACCACCCACCAAGCAAGCAATAGCAATCCCCCAGAGAGAGACCATGATCTGCAGTCCAGCAAAAACTGTTTTTTTACATGACAATTTGATATGCCATAGACTCTCACTAACATGAGACAGAGAGGTGTCGCCACAGCGAAAGGGGAGACCTACAAGACATTCCCTGTTATAGTGTGTCGCATCGCTTTTATTTCAAGTTTCTCCAACTTGAGAATTGGCAGCAAACTTTCCCCTACCATCAGGAGAAAGAGAGACTGTGATTGCCCGAGTACAGAGGTCTCCAACAGCTGATCCGCTGTTCACGATGTTCCATCTCTCCCACAACACTTCAGTCAGTGACACTGGCATGGAATTGGCCCCTCCAGCAAACACTGCTTTATATATATCCAATGATTTGGCCTCCACAGCCATTTGTGGCAATGAATTCTACAGATTCACCACCCTCTGGCTAAAGAAATGCACCTCATCTGTTCAAAAGGGACATCTTAATCTGAGGCTGTGCTCTCTGGTCTAGGATTCCTCTCTAACCATCTAGGAAACATCCTCTCTAACCATCCACTCTATTTAGGTCTTTCAGTATTCGATAGGTCTCAATGAAATCCCCCCTCATTCTGCTAACCTTCAGTGAGTACATGCCTGCAAGAATCAAATGCTCCTCATATGATATACTTTAATTCCTGGTCTGTTGTTGGGGAGCCTCAGAGTAGACAGTGAGGTATTTGTGAGATGAGATTCCCTTTTCATGATTCTGAAATCTCACAGGAGCTGTGCTGCAGGCTGTAGTTGAGAAAAGTTGGAGACAGGGCTTTACTCTGCATCAAACCCAGAGGAGAGCGGTTTGGTTGCAGAGTTGAGCAGCACTTGTTTGTATAACAGGAGGTCAGATGTCTGCTCCTTTGGGGCACGGAACAGAGAGAGAGTTGTAAAATTAAAGAGAATATTGTTTAAGTGAGACTAGAGAAATGTTTCATTCTCTTTCTATTCCTACTCCTCCCTCCCCACCCCGTCTGTCTACTCTGTGTGTTCATCTGTCTGTCCTGCATGCTTGCATCTTCTGCCTCCTAATGCTTTTGCTGTTCTGCTTGCAGGAGTGATTTCCTGAGCTTACCATTCCAGGCTGTCGAATGCAGTCTTGACGGAATCCAGCCAACCGGTCAGTTTCCCCGTCCAGCCATCCAGCGTACTGGGGAGGAATGGGGCAGATGCGGCCTGTGTGTGACTGGGTAACTGCCAACCAGTAATCATGAGGAGATGTCGTTTGCCTCATTTCCCCAGTTTCATTCAGACAGAAGGACATGAGAATAGAGACAGCTTTTATACTTGCACCTGATGCTCACCTGCCTCTGTTTCCCAATTTCATCCCCTCTTACTCCAGCTAGCTCTGTCTGCCCATGCATAAGACTGTAAGACATAGAAACAGAATTAGGCCATTTGACCCATCGAGTCAGCTCCACCATTCCATCATTGCTGATTTATTATGCCTCTCAGTCCCATTCTCATGTCTTCTCTCTGTAACCTTTAACACCCTTACTAATCAAGAGTCTATGAACCTCCACTCATATATGCTCCAATGACACAGCCTGCACACAGTGGCAATAAATTCTTCAGATTCATCACCCTCTGGTTAAAAAATACTGCTCCTCATTTCTGTTCAAAAAGGATATTTTCATATTCTGGTGCCCTTTGGTCCAAGATTCTCCCACTCCCACTAAGCCATCAATCCTGTAATCTAGATCATTAACATATAACCTCTGTAATAAAGGGACGTCCTTCTATTCTAAGGTCCTAGACTTTCCCCCACTGTAGGGAACAGCTATCTATGTCCACTGTATTGAGGCCTTTCAATATGTGAAAGCTTTCAATGGGATTCCCCCTCCTTCTTCTAAGCTCAAGTGAGTACAGGCCTAGAACCAGCTAATGCTCCTCATACGTTAATTTTTTCATTCCTGCTATCATTCTTGTGAACTTTCTCTGGATTTTCTTCAATGCCAGTACATTCTTTCTTAGATAAGGGCCCAAAACTGCTCATAATCTTCTAAGTGCAGTCTGATCAATGACTTATAAAGCCTCAGCATTACATCCTTGCTCTTGTATTCTAGTCCTCTCAAAATTAATGCCAACGTTACATTTGCATTCCTTACCATTGACTTAACCTGCAAGTTAACCTGTAGGAAATCATACACGAGGACTCCCAAGTTCCTTGCACCTCTTTTTGAATTTGCCTACATCTTTATTCCTTCTACCAAAGCGCATGACCATACACTTCCTGACATTGTATTCCATCTGCCACTTCTTTGCCCATTCTTCTAATCTAAGTCCTTCTGCAGACTGCCTGCTTCCTCAACACTACCTGCCCCTCCACCTATCTTTATATCGTTTGCAAACTTGGCTACAAAGCCATCGATTCAGTCATCCAAATCATTGACGTACAAGTGTGAAAAGAAGCAGAACTGATCCTAACAGAACACCACTAGTCACCGGAAGCCAATCAGAAAAGATCCCTTTTGATCCTACTCAGCCAATCTTCCATTCTTTACCCTTCCATGGTCTACTTATTATCTGTCAGCCCTTATCACTCCTCCCTGTCTCTCCCATCGTTGCTTTTTTTTTTATATACTGGCTATGTTCCCTCTCAAATTCCAGTCTTGATGCGGGCTGTGCACTGGAAGCATCGATAGTTCCTCTCCTCTCACACACTCACAGATGCTGCTTGACCCTTTGAGTTCCTCCAGTCAATTGTGTCTGGGGTAGGCCACTTGGCCCATCAGAGTTGCCCTGCCGTTCAGTGTGATCGAGGCAGATTTGCCCCAGGAATCATCTCCTCTGAGCCGTTCCCTATCACTATCAATTGCTGGACCTTTAAATTTGTCTATTTCCTCTTTAAATACCCCTATTCATCCAGCCTCTGCAACACACTAGCGGTTTTCACCCTTCTGCAACAAGTTCCTACACCCCCAGTCTAAAGTGCCACCTTCTAATCTGGTGACCATGTCTCCTCATTGAGGATTCAGAGTGGAAAATCTCACCATTTACCCCATCCTGCCCATTTAAGGTTGTGCATCTTTCAGAAGGATTGTCCCTCGTTCTTCTGAACTCCAAAGAATGCTGCCCCATCTTTTGCTGCTCTAATTGCTGCCAATTGTGAATTTCTGACTTCAGTTTAAAACTGTGGTAAGTTACAGGAGCGGTAGTGGGATGTTTAGCGTGGTGAGCCTGCTGAACACCCAAGTACTTGGGACTGACCCTTCCCCTTGACTCTGCTCTGCATCCATCCTACCTCCAACCTTGCATTCCCCCCACCACCACCCCCCATCCAGAGAATTAGAATAAGGTTTATTATCACTGGGGTATGTTATGAATTTTGTTCTTTTGTGATGGCAGTAATACATAAAATATACAATAAATACAATAATATATATTGAAATTAATAAGAAATGCAAAAATAGTGAACATGAGATTCTACATAAATGCAAAGCAACACACACACATGGATGCTGGAGGAATTCAGCAGATTAGGCAGCATCTATGGAAGTGAATAAAGAATCTTGTGTTTTAGGTCAAGATCTTTCATCAAGACCTGACAAAAGGCCTCTGCCTGAAATGTCAACAGTTTATTTACTTGCAGCAATGCTGCCTTACCTGCTGAGTT
Source organism: Mobula hypostoma (assembly GCF_963921235.1). Taxonomy (NCBI): domain Eukaryota; kingdom Metazoa; phylum Chordata; class Chondrichthyes; order Myliobatiformes; family Myliobatidae; genus Mobula; species Mobula hypostoma. Next base: position 236,862,541 of record NC_086098.1, read on the forward strand.
CCTGCAGCATTTTGTGTGTGTTGCAAAAATAGTGAGGTAGAGGGGAAGAAGCAGTTCCTTGACAATGTCTGCCCTATGCTTGGACCAGGAATTTCAGCCTGAGTCTGAGGAACTACATTCTTTCTTTCAAAATATTTGACTGAGAGGCTCAGATTTTCATGCACCTGAGAGTGTTTGCTCAGCTGATATGCCTGTGAGGTAACAGGTAAGGAGATCGGGACACAGGAGACTGATTTTCTGTTGGCAGCTAAGCTTATGGTGCATTCTGTGTGTGTGTTTCAGGGGAGGGCTGGTCAGAGGAAGCGATGGATTGTTTTGACGCTCTTACCTACTGCGCAAAGTGGAAGGTCCTCCTAGCCCGCATCTGCAGTTACTCTCAGCGCGGGGGTGTCACCAGACCACAGGTGCAGTTGTTTGATCGCACCAGCGACCAGGTAAGAATGGTGTTTGGCCACATCTTTGGGACTGGTGTGGAGCTGATTTGGGATTGGTTTATTAGTCATAGTCTTAGAAAACAGCAACACAGAAAATGGCCACATAGTTCATGCCAAACCATTTAAACTAGTCCCATTAACCTGCACCAAGACCATCTCCCTCCATATCACATCCATCCATATACCTATCCAATCTCTTAAACATTGAAATTGCATTAGCAGCTTGTTCCACACTCTCCTCACCCTCTGAGTGAAGAGGTTTCCCCTCATGTTCACTTTAAACATTTCACCTTTCACCCTTGACCCATGACCACCACTTGTAGTCTAGTCCAACTACAGTGGAGGGAGAAACTGCTTGCATTCACCCTATATATACCTCATAATTTTGTATACCTCTATCAAATATCCCCTCAATTTTCTATGTTCTAGAGAATAAAGTTCTAGCCTATTCAAGCTTTCTTGATAACTCAGGACTTCCAGTCTCAGCAACATTATTCAAAATTTTCTCTGTACTCCTTCAATCTTACATCTTTCCTATAGGTAGGTGACCAAAACTGCACACAATACTCCATATTGGGCCTCACCAATTTCTTGTAGAACTTCAACATAACATACCATCTTCTGTACTCAGTACTTTGATTTATGAAAGCAATGAATTGTGGACCTCTATTCCCAGATCCCTTTGCTCTACCGCACTTGTTAGTACCCTGTGTAAGTGTAAGACCTACCCTGTTTGGTCCTCCCAAAGTGCAACACCTCACACTTGTCTGCATTAAATTCCATCTGCCATTTTTCATCTCATCTTTCCTGCTAGTCTAGATCCCACTGCAAGCTTTGATCTTCCTTGCTGTCTACCACGCCCCTAATCATGGTGTCATCCACAAATTTGCTGATCCAGTTGACTACGTTATTGTCCAGATCATTGATGTAGATAACGAACAATAACGGACTCATGACTAATCCCTACGGCACTTCACTGGTCACATGCCTCTATTCGGAGAGGCAACCATCTATACCACTCTCTGGCTTTTTCTTTAAAGCCAATGTTTCAGTTGCAAGGAAAAGTTTATAATCCAATTTACTACCTCGTCTTGAATGCTGAATGACCGAACCTTATTGACAAACCTCCCATATGACACATTGTCAAATGCATTGCTTCATATCCTATTAGGGAATGAGACGACAGGTGACATAAGTTTGTGTAAAGGAACACTTTGCATCTCGTGATCATGATACCATTATTTTCTGAGTGATCATCTCCTTCTCTGTAATTTGAATAGGGTCCATGACCTCACTGCTACTTTGCCTCACTGCTATAGACTCTGTGACCACCTCCTGAGTAAATACAAATGCAAAAAAAAATCCATTTAAGATGTCCCCCCATCTGTTTTGGCTCCATGCATGGATTACCATTCTCTAATCTTCTACAGGACCAATTTTATCCCTTGCAATCCTTTTTGCTCTTCACCCTGTCTGCTACAGCAACAGTAACCCCATGCCTTCTTTTAGCTCTCCTGATCTCTTAAGTGTTCTCTTGCATTTCTTATAGTCAAGTACCTCATTTGTGCCTATTTGCCAATATCTGCTTTGCACTTCCTTTTTTTTTCTTAACTAGGGCCTCAATATCGCCCAAACCAAGGTTCCCTATCCTTGCCTTTTATTCTGACAGGCACATAGAAGCTTTGTACTCTCAAAATTTCACTTTTGAAGGTCTCCCACTTGGCAGGTACACCTTTGCCAGAAAACAGCCTGTCCCAATCCACACTTGCCGGATCCTTTCTAATACCATCAAAACTGGCCTATCTCCAATTTAGAATCTCAACCCGAAGGCCAACCTATTCTTTTTTTGTTACCCAGAAAATAATGGTATTATGATCACGGATGCAAAGTGTTCCTTCACGCAAACTTATGTCACCTGCCTTATCTCATTCCCTAAAAGGAAATCAAGTATTGCACACTCTCATTGGGACTTAATCATGTACTGATTAAGGAAACTTTTCTGAACACATTTGACAAACTTGACAAACAGAAGGCATGGGGTTACTGTTGCTGTAGCAGACAAGGTGAAGAGCAAAAAGGATTGCAAGGGATAAAATTGGTCCTGTAGAAACTTAGAGAATGGTAATCTATGTATTTGACAAACACTAATAGCTATAATATTATAACTCCGTGTGTTGATCCATGCCCTGAGCTCAACTGCCTTTCCTATAATACTCATTGCATTGAAATATACGCAGCTCAGGACACTAGTTGCACCATGCTTAACCTTTTGATTTGAGGGCAATGCTGCCCTCAACCACATCTCTTCCATTTCATGTATGTCTGTTCATACCTCATCCTTCCGCCAGGCTACCAGGGCTAGGGTTCCTCTTGTCATTACCTACCACCCCACCAGCTTCCGCATCCAGCACATAATTCTCCGAAACTTCTACCTCCTCCAACTGGATCCCACCACCAAACACGTTTTTCCCTCCCGCTCCACTTTCTGCAGGGATTGCTCCCTATGCGACTTCCTTGTCCATTAGTTCCTCCCACTGAACTCCCTCCTAACACTTATCCTTGCAAGCGGAACAAGTGCTACACCTGCCGCTACACCTCCCTCACTACCATTCAGAGCCCCAAACCGTCCTTCCAGGTGAGGCGACACTTCACCTGTGAGTCTGTTGGGGTCATGTAATGTGATTTGTGCTCCTGGTGTGGCCTCTTGTACACCGGTGAGACTCAACATAGATTGGGAGATCGCTTTGCTGAGCATCTACACTCTGTCCGCCAGAACAAGCGGGATCTCCCGGTGGTGACCTATTTTAATTCTACTTCCCATTCACTTTTTGATATGTCCATCCATGGCCTCCTCCATTGTTGGGAGAAGGCAACACTTAGATTGGAAGAACATCACTTTATATTCGTTTGGGTAGCCTCCAACCTGATGGCATGAGCATCGATTTCTCAAACTTCCAGTAATGCCTCCTCTGCCTCTTCACCACTTCCCATCCCCTTTCCCACTCTCATGTTATCGCCTTGCCCACCCATCGCCTTCCTCTGGATCCCCCCCCCCAGTTGTTTTTCTTTTTTCCTTGGCCTTCTGTCTCTTTCACCAATCAACTTCCTAGCTCTTTGCTTCATCCCTCCCCCTCCAAGTTTCAGCTATCACCTGGTGTTTCTCTCTCCCCTCCCCCTGACTTTTCAGAATTACTCCTCAGCTTTTTTCCTCCAGTCCTGTCGACTTTTTTTTCCATAGATGCTGCCTGGTCCACGGAGTTCTTCCAGCATTTTGTGTGTGTTGCTTGGATTTCCAGCATCTGCAGATTTTCTCTTGTTTGTGATTTAACCTTTTGATTCCTGACTTTGAGGTCTTAACTACATCTGTCTCAACAACTACTCTACTATCTGTTCACCACTCTGCTTCTCATCCCCCTGCAACTCTAATTTAACTCCCACCCCCCCCCGACAGTACTAGCAAACCTTTCTGCTGGGGTTTTGCTCCCCCTCCAGTTTAGACCCCAATGAACTGGGATTCTAAAGCTCTTCCTGCTACACCAACTCCTTAGCCATGTGTTAAACTGTGTGATCTTCCTATTTTTGTCCTCACTAGCCATAAGACCATAGGACAAAGGAGCAGAAGTTGGCCATTCGGCCCATCGAGTCTGCTCCGCCATTTTATCATGAGCTGATCCATTCTCCCATTTAGTCTCACTCCCCCGCCTTCTCACCATAACCTTTGAAGTCCTGACTACTCAGATACCTATCAGTCTCTGCCTTAAATACACCCAATGACTTGGCCTCCACTGCTGCCCGTGGCAACAAATTCCATAGATTCACCGCCCTCTGACTAAAAAAATTTCTTTGCATTTCTGTTTTGAATGGGCGCCCTTCAAATCCTTAAGTCATGCCCTCTTGTACTAGACTCCCCCATCATGGGAAACCACTTTGCCACATCCACCCTGTCCATTCAGAATGTTTCTTTGAGGTCTATGCATGTCAGCAATACTGAGATCATGACCCTGGAAGCTCTGTCTTTTAGCTTAGCACCTCATTCCCTGAACTCGCATTAAAAAACCTTGTACATCCCTCTTCCTACCTATGTCATTGATAACTATATGGACCACAAACTTTGGCTTCTCGCCCTCCCACTTCAGAATGCTAAGGATTCAATCTGAGATGTCCTGGACCCTGGCACTTGGGAGGCAACTTACCATCTGGCAATCTTGTCCTCATCCATAGAACATCCTTTCTGTTCCCCTAATTAACAAATCCCTTATCACGACAGCTGCCTCTCCTTCCCTTTTCCCTTCTGAGCCACAATGCCAGGCTCAGACTCAGTGCCAGAAACCTGCCTGCTGTGACTTTCCTCTGCTAGGTCTTTCCCACCACCCCCTAAAAGTATCCAAAGTTGTATACCTATTGTTGAGGGGAATGTCACAGGGGTACTCTGTTTAAACCAGGGGTAGGCAATCTACGGCCAGATCTGGCCCGCGAAGGTATTTTGACTGGCCCACGAGCAATATGCTTATCCGGTCCCCGTGAGCGATTTTTTTTTTTTCTTCTCTCTCCTCCCTCCCCCCCCCCCACCCCATTCTGAGTTTTACACGCGACCACACTGATGGACATGGATGGATGGCGTCTTGTTACACTGGCTCCAGGTTCCGTTTTGTTCCAAACCAAACACCGGTATATACGAATGACGGGAAGGCAGACTACCCTATTAATATGTATTAGATACTCTCCGTGCATGCACAGGTTTTCAGATGGAATTGTTCAAATTTGTAAACAAAAACAGCATCACTGTTTTAACAAGAAATCCATGCTAGATATCCAGATACAGGTGTCCCCTGCTTTTCGAACGTTCGCTTTATGAAACCTCACTGTTAAGAAAGACCTACATTAGTACCCTATTTTCACTTTCAGAAGGTGTTTTCACTGTTACGAAAAAAAAATTCAGCGTGCGATAAAAGGAGAGCACGCTCCGAGCAGCCGCTCTCCCCCGGATTCTCGCAGGCATTGCTTCTCGCGTTACGGAACTGGAGCTGCAGCTCGATGACCTTCTTCTGGTCAGGGAGAGTGAGGAGTTGATAGAGAGGAGTTGCAGGCAGGTGGTCACGCCGGGGCCACGGGAGGCAGACAAGTGGTTCATGGTTAGGAGGGGGAAGGGGAAGAGTCAGGTAATAGGGAGTACCCCGGTGGCTGTGCCCCTTAACAATAGGTACTCCTGTTTGAGTACTGTTGGGGGGGACAGCTTACCCGGGGGAAGCGACAGTGGCCGTGCCTCCGGCACAGAGTCTGGCCCTATAGCTCAGAAGGGTAGGGCAAGGAAGAGGAGGGCAGTTGTGATAGGGGACTCGATAGTAAGGGGGTCAGATAGGCGATTCTGTGGACGCAGTCCAGAGACCCGGATGGTAGTTTGCCTCCCTGGTGCCAGGGTCCGGGATATTTCTGATCGTGTCCAAGATATCCTGAAGTCGGAGGGTGAGGAGCCAGAGGTCGTGGTACATATAGGTACCAATGACATAGGTAGGAAAAGGGATGAGGTCCTGAAAGGAGAATATAGGGAGCTAGGAAGGGAGTTGAGAAAAAGGACCGCAAAGGTAGTAATCTTGGGATTACTGCCTGTGCCACGCAACAGTGAGAGTAGGAATGCGATGAGGTGGAGGATAAATGTGTGGCTGAGGGATTGGAGCAGGGGGCAGGGATTCAAGTTTTTGGATCATTGGGACCTCTTTTGGCGCAGGCGTGACCTGTACAAAAAGGACGGGTTACACTTGAATCCTAGGGGGACCAATATCCTGGCAGGGAGATTGGCAAGGGCTACTGAGGTGACTTTAAACTCGAATGGTTGGGGGGTGGGAATCAAATTAAAGAGACTAGGCGTGAGGAGGTTAGTTCACAACAGGGGGATGGGAACCAGTGCAGAGAGACAGAGGGGTGTAAAGTGAGGGTAGAAGCAAAAAGTACTAAGGAGAAAAGTAAAAGTGGCAGGCCGACAAATCCAGGGCAAGCATTAAAAAGGGCCACTTTTCAACATAATTGTATAAGGGCTAAGAGAGTTGTAAAAGAGCGCCTGAAGGCTTTGTGTGTCAATGCAAGGAGCATTCGTAATAAGGTGGATGAATTGAAAGTGCAGATTGTTATTAATGATTATGATATAGTTGGGATCACAGAGACATGGCTCCAGGGTGACCGAGGATGGGAGCTCAATGTTCAGGGATATTCAATATTCAGGAGGGATAGATATGAAGGAAGGGGAGGTGGGGTGGCGTTGCTGGTTAAAGAAGAGATTAACGCAATAGAAAGGAAGGACATAAGCCGGGAAGATGTGGAATCGATATGGGTAGAGCTGCGTAACACTAAGGGGCAGAAGACGCTGGTGGGAGTTGTGTATAGGCCACCTAACAGTAGTAGTGAGGTCGGAGATGGTATTAAACAGGAAATTAGAAATGTGTGCAATAAAGGAACAGCAGTTATAATGGGTGACTTCAATCTACATGTAGATTGGGTGAACCAAATTGGTAAAGGTGCTGAGGAAGAGGATTTCTTGGAATGTATGCGGGATGGTTTTTTGAACCAACATGTCGAGGAACCAACTAGAGAGCAGGCTATTCTGGACTGGGTTTTGAGCAATGAGGGAGGGTTAATTAGCAATCTTGTCGTGAGAGGCCCCTTGGGTAAGAGTGACGATAATATGGTGGAATTCTTCATTAAGATGGAGAGTGACATAGTTAATTCAGAAACAAAGGTTCTGAACTTAAAGAGGGGTAACTTTGAAGGTATGAGATGTGAATTAGCTAAGATAGACTGGCAAATGACACTTAAAGGATTGACGGTGGATATGCAATGGCAAGCATTTAAAGGTTGCATGGATGAACTACAACATTTGTTCATCCCAGTTTGGCAAAAGAATAAATCAAGGAAGGTAGTGCACCCGTGGCTGACGAGAAATTAGGGATAGTATCAATTCCAAAGAAGAAGCATACAAATTAGCCAGAGAAAGTGGCTCACCTGAGGACTGGGAGAAATTCAGAGTCCAGCAGAGGAGGACAAAGGGCTTAATTAGGAAGGGGAAAAAAGATTATGAGAGAAAACTGGCAGGGAACATAAAAATGGACTGTAAAAGCTTTTATAGATGTGTAAAAAGGAAAAGACTGGTAAAGACAAATGTAGGTCCCCTACAGACAGAAACAGGTGAATTGATTATGGGGAGCAAGGACATGGCAGACCAATTGAATAATTACTTTGGTTCTGTCTTCACTAAGGAGGACATAAATAATCTTCCAGAAATAGTAGGGGACAGAGGGTCCAGTGAGATGGAGGAACTGAGTGAAATACATGTTAGTAGGGAAGTGGTGTTAGGTAAATTGAAGGGATTGAAGACAGATAAATCCCCAGGGCCAGATGGTCTGCATCCTAGAGTGCTTAAGGAAGTAGCCCAAGAAATAGTGGATGCATTAGTGATAATTTTTCAAAACTGAGTTGGATGATCAGCCATGATCATAATCAATGGCGGTGCAGGCTCGAAGGGCCGAATGGCCTACTCCTGCACCTATTTTCTATGTCTATGTCTATGTCTAAAACTCGTTAGATTCTGGACTAGTTCCTGAGGATTGGAGGGTGGCTAATGTAACCCCATTTTTTAAAAAAGCAGGGAGAGAGAAACCGGGGAATTATAGATCGGTTAGCCTAACGTCGGTGGTGGGGAAACTGCTGGAGTCAGTTATCAAAGATGTGATAACAGCACATTTGGAAAGCGGTGAAATCATCGGACAAAGTCAGCATGGATTTGTGAAAGGAAAATCATGTCTGGCGAATCTCATAGAATTTTTTGAGGATGTAACTAGTAGAGTGGATAGGGGAGAACCAGTGGATGTGGTATATTCGGATTTTCAAAAGGCTTTTGACAAGGTCTCGCACAGGAGATTAGTGTGCAAACTTAAAGCACACGGTATTGGGGGTAAGATATTGGTGTGGATGGAGAATTGGTTAGCAGACAGGAAGCAAAGAGTGGGAATAAACGGGACCTTTTCAGGATGGCAGGCGGTGACTACTGGGGTACCGCAAGGCTCAGTGCTGGGACCCCAGTTGTTTACAATATATATTAATGACTTGGATGAGGGAATTAAATGCAGCATCTCCAAGTTTGCGGATGACACGAAGCTGGGTGGCAGTGTTAGCTGTGAGGAGGATGCTAAGAAGATGCAGAGTGACTTGGATAGGTTGGGTGAGTGGGCAAATTCATGGCAGATGCAATTTAATGTGGATAAATGTGAAGTTATCCACTTTGGTGGCAAAAATAGGAAAACAGATTATTATCTGAATGGTGGCCGATTAGGAAAAGGGGAGGTGCAATGAGACCTGGGTGTCATTATACACCAGTCATTGAAAGTGGGCATGCAGGTACAGCAGGTGGTGAAAAAGGCGAATGGTATGCTGGCATTTATAGCGAGAGGATTCGAGTACAGGAGCAGGGAGGTACTACTGCAGTTGTACAAGGCCGTGGTGAGACCACACCTGGAGTATTGTGTGCAGTTTTGGTCCCCTAATCTGAGGAAAGACATCCTTGCCGTAGAGGGAGTACAAAGAAGGTTCACCAGATTGATTCCTGGGATGGCAGGACTTTCATATGAAGAAAGACTGGATGAACTGGGCTTGTACTCATTGGAATTTAGAAGATTGAGGGGGGATCTGATTGAAACGTATAAAATCCTAAAGGGATTGGACAGGCTAGATGCAGGAAGATTAGTTTGAGGATAAAGGGGAAGCCTTTTAGGACCGAGATGAGGAAAAACTTCTTCACACAGAGAGTGGTGAATCTGTGGAATTCTCTGCCACAGGAAACAGTTGAGGCCAGTTCATTGGCTATATTTAAGAGGGAGTTAGATATGGCCCTTGTGGCTGCGGGGATCAGGGGGTATGGAGGGAAGGCTGGGGCGGGGTTCTGAGTTGGATGATCAGCCATGATCATAATAAATGGTGGTGCAGGCTCGAAGGGCCTAATGGCCTACTCCTGCACCTATTTTCTATGTTTCGATGTAAAGACGAGCCTGCGAGCAGCCATTTGCAAGATGAGTTCTATGGTATCGGAAAAGCCTGAAAAAGCTCGTAAGGGTGTTACGCTTACGGTAAAACTGGACATAATTAAGCATTTTGATCATGGTGAACGAAGTAAGGACAACGTGAGTTTGGCTTGTGGAAGTTGACGAAGATGATGTTGAAGAGGTTTTGGCATCCCATCACCAAGAACTGACAGATGAAGAGCTGATGCAATTGGAAGAAGAAAGGATAACAATTGAAACCGAATGAGTAATGATAAAGTATGACTTTAATTTTGAAAGGGTATGTTGGTTTAGGGGATATTTGCAGGATGGTTTGAGTTCTTAATAAAGAACTGTGTGATAGAAAAATACGCGAGGCTCAGCAGTCAAGCAAGCCTTCCACATCAGCCACAGCAGACAACGAACCTCGACCTTCGACATCGAGGTGGGCAGTCATAGGAGAAGATGAGCTGCCTGCTCTAATGGAAACAGGCGACGAGATGACACCCTAGTGTCCCACCATCCCAACCCCCAGGCCATGGACCGATACCGATTTGCGCAGTATGTAAAGGTAGCCGGGAGGCACACAGCACATCTTTAAGAAAAAAACCGAAATAAACATGCTAATTAATTAGGTGCCGCCGACACGTAATTGTCGGCCCAGATCAGAGATGATGCAATCAGAAATCGGCACTGATCTGGGCCGACAATTACGGGCGGCACCTAATTAATTAGCATGTTTGTTTCGGCTTTTTCCTTAAAGATGTGCTGTGTACCTCCCGGCTACCGCTGGACCCCTGCGTTCTTCGCAGCAATGTATCGCTCAGCGGCCTGGAGGGTGGGGGGGGGCCACTGCACCACCCAAACTCCGACTCAGTCTAACACACCATCATCAGTGTGCTCGGCGCTGTCCCGATTCCCGTACGTGATACTACACTGTACATACATTATTTCTACTTTATATCGGCTGTGTATTTTTACGTGTTATTTGGTATGATTTGGCAGCTTCATAGCTTAAAGGTTACTGGAGAGTGCTTGCGCGTGTTTTTGCCGACGGCGCTTGCTTGAGATTTTCTGCTGACGGCGCTTGCGTGAAATTTTCGCTCCAGAGAACAGTTCAGTAATGATTGTGGAAAAGTATTTCTACTTTATATAGGCTGTGTATTTATCATATCATTCCTGCTTTTACTATATGTTACTGTTATTTTAGGTTTTATGTGTTATTTGGCATGATTTGGTAGGTTATTTTTGCGTCTGCGAACGCTCACAAAATTTTCCCATATAAATGGTAATTGCTTCTTCGCTTTACGACATTTCGACTTACGAACCGTTTCATAGGAACGCTCTACCTTCGGATGGCCGGGGAAACCTGTATGTCCATGTGCTATGATACTCGTTGAATAACTCGCGTTTCGAAATAAAATCAAAGAAAAAAATTCCATTGGCAATGAATGCAAAACGCAGGAAGGTAGACGCTGAATGCTGAAAAAGCAGTGAAAATGAAGGAAGTACTCGTGCGAGCTACGAAGTCTCAAAATGGATAGCAGAAAGATGAAGCCTTTTACAAATGGAGAGTTTGTCAAAGAATGTTTACTGGCAGTGGTGGATATTGTTTGTCCTGAGAAGAAATCTTTATTTGCTTCTATCAGCTTGTCAGTAAGAATGATCACACGGCGAGTTGAAAAAATGTCAGCAGATGTTAAAAGTTGTTTAAGGGATGCCTGCAATGAATTGCATTTTTTTTCAATTGCACTTGATGAGAGTACAGACTTGAGAGACACTGCTCAACTTGCAGTGTTTGTGCGAGGAGTGACCTCAACTTTTCAAATTTTTAGAAGTTTATTCAATTAATTCCTATGAAGGACACGGTTACTGGAGCAGACATTTTTGAAGCTTTGCTGAAAATAATGTCAGAAATGAAACTTAATGTGTCGAAGCTAATTGGCATCACAACTGATGGAGCACTAGCAGTGGTGGGACAGAAAAACTAAACTGAGTTCTTTGATTACTAATTGCCATCCTTAAGCACAAGTGATTTTCTAGCATGTGTTATTCATTAATTTGAAGCAAAACATAACTAGATGTATTTAAATAGATAATTTCCATATTTCAAGTTTTTTATGGCATTTATCTGGCCCACTGCCCGCTCATTAATACGTGATCTGGCCCACAGAGGCAAAAAGCTTGCCAACCCCTGGTTTAAACCCTTTCATCTCCTGACTGTCACCCAGTTTCCTGCATCCTGAATCTTGGATGTAACCACCTCTCTCTATGTCCTGTCTATCACCCTCTCACCCTCCCAAATGAATCAGAATAACTCCGTATTAAGGAGTTCTAGCTTCAACTCCTCAACACAGAGTGTTAGAAGCTGTAGCTGGAGGTTGCCCTGCCTTCCCACATCTTTTAAGATGAGCATTCCATTATCCTGCCTGGCAACCCTACTGCAGTAACTATTATAAAGAAGGAAACAATAAAGAAACTGAGAAAATTTACCCACCACTTCGCATTCTCTCACTCAAGCCTCATCTTGCTGAGGCCTCGATGGCCTAAAAATCCCCACTCTTAATACTGTCTACTCCAATAAAGGCCACTCCTCTTGCCCATGCCTTATTTTAATTTGTACTTGCAAATTAATCCCGATCTGTAGCTGCTATTCAAATGCTGAAACTCTCGCAAAGTGTTTCTTTTTAATGCACACTCACTGATAGGTGAGTCACACCTTCGCTCACTACTGATCTCTGATTAGCGACTGTTATTGTTAGATATAACCAAGATACAGTGAAAAGCTTGCCTTGCAGGTCAAATCATTACACAGTGCATTGAGGGAGAACGAGGTTAAACAATAAACATGCAGAATAAAATGTAACAAGTAATGAGAAAGTGAGTGCAGGTAGATAGTATGGTACAAGATCATCTCGAGGTTATCATGAGGTCAAGACCCCAATTTACTCTTAAAAATTTTTCATACATAGTAGTAGTAGGATAAGATTAATCTTACTTGTTACATGTGCTTGGAAACATACAGTGAGTTGTGTTTGCATCTGGGCTGCCCACAGGTGTCACTGCCAATGTAGTATGCTCACAACTCACTAACCTAACCCATACGTCTTTGGAATGTGGGAGGAAACCCATGCGGTCACGGGTAGAACATACAGACTCTCTACAGTGGTAGGAGTCAAACCCTGATCAGTGACCAGTAGTGCTGTAACAGTATTAAGCTAATTGCTGAGCTATCATACCACCCCTGTCCTTGAGCCTGGGGGTATTACATGCTTTAAGGCTTTTGTGTCGTCCACCTAATGAATGAGGGGAGAAGAGAGAATGTCTGTGGTGGTGCCTCTAGTGTGGACAAGGAGTAGAATCTGGAGGATGTTGATGGGAATGTGGAGAGAGCGAGAGGAGGTAGGTAAACAGGTTGATGGTCCGTTCAGACTTGGTGGGCGAGAACGGCCTGTGTGCTTTGTGACTCTAGGGTTACTATTGAAAGGCTCTTCCGTTTGGTGTGTGCAGAACGTGAACATTGGGGATGAACTGGTTCGGCTGGGACACGCAGTGCAGTGCGCTCATCATGACGGTGCTGCAGTGGGAGACGGACTGGACACGAGTGGCCAGACTGTGGCAACATCCCTTCAAATGCTGCTGGTAATGTACATTAACACCTACTCCCAGTTACACGGCCCTTGGGTACCCACCTCCAGCATCATAACATCTTCATACGGGGTGGGCATGAATTTGCTCTCTGCAATGAGGGGACAGCATCCAGTGAAGGGTAGGCAGCAGAGAGGGTAAGGAGCTATATTACCCTCGAAGCAATCAGTGAGAATGTTCAGGGGGGGTGGAGGGTGCTAGAGGACGGACCAATGGGAGGGGGTTAGAGGTGCTTACTAGTGTGCTGTTGATATTCAATGCACTCTACTCAAAACTTGAAAATTTTCGACACATCTTTCCAGTGAAGTTAAGGAACTCAATGTGCCTGACTTTTACTGGTCCCTCTCCTGTCTGATGTACTCCCTGTAAATCTCCTTGCCACCTCCGTTGCCTCAGTACACGTGAACACAGCAGAATGGTTATCCTTAACAAAGCTCTTGGCCCAGGAGACATGTATTTCTCTTAGGGGAAAGAGATACCAGAAAAAGAAAAGAAATTACTTAAATTCTCCAGCCTGTAGTGAGTGTGGAATAGGTACTGGATCAGTGACAGTTCAGTAAAGGATTGTGTTTACCAGTGCTGCAGTACCTGTAGTTTTGTGAAGTGATCTATATTGTCTCACAGATTCGGCCAGTAATTGGATAGGTTAATGTGTCAGGAGTTAAGGCGTGAGGTTGTGGATGCTAGAATCTGCAGCAATAAACAATCTGCTGGAGGAACTCAGCGGGTCAAGAAGTACCTATTGGGAGCAGTGGCGGGGGGAGGTGGGGGGTGGAGAAGACAGTCAACATGTTGGGTTGAGACCCTTCACCAGTCAGTGAATTAGCACCTTGAGCCAAATGCTCTATTTTCATGACCCTCTGACCTTGACTTCCTGTGGAGCTTTTCCACATCCATAGCTGATGTACATTCAGTGGCCACTTTATTAGGTATAGGAGTGGAACCCAGTGTGGTCATTTGCTGCTGTAACTCATCTCCTTCAAGGTTTGACATGTTGTGTATTCAGAGATGCTCTTCTGCACGTGACTGTTGTAATGTATGGTTATTTGAGTGGCTGCCATCTTCCTGTCAGCTTGAACCAGTCTGACCATCCTGCTCTGACCTCTCTCATTAACAAGGCATTTTTGTCCATGCAACTATCCCTCACAGTTTACCATTCTCTGTAAACTGTTGTGCCTGAAAATCCCAGGAGGTCAGCAGCTTCTGAGATACTCAAACCACCTTCTCTGTCACCAACAATTATTCCATGATTAAAGTCCCTTTGATCACATTTCTTCCCCATTCTCATGTTTGGTCTGAGCAACAACTGAATCTCTTGACCATGCCTACATGCTTTTATGCTTTGAGTTGCTGCCATATGATTGGCTGATTAATATTTGGATTAATGAGCAGGTGTACATAATAAAGGGGCCACTGGGTGTGGACTAGCAATCTTGGTCCTGGGAATGAATCCTGAGCAATAAGTGAGATATCTGTGCAGCTATTTTTGGGGTAGTGATGTGAGAACTCTATGCAAACTGTTTTTTGTGTTGAGCAGTCTGCTATCTACTGACCTGCTTTGTCTGGTTTAGAATGCTGTCACTGGTGGCGTGGATGGAGGCTCAGTCTCTGAAGTGCCTGCAGGAAGTGTACAACCACAGCCATCAGTTCCTCAGCAGAGTCACTCAGGTATTGTAAACATCAATCAATCTTGCAAATTCTCGCCGCAGTTCAATGGGATCATGGCTGATCCTCTGCCTGACATTTTACTCTACTGCTCTTTCTGTGTTGAACATTGGAGTAGTACGGTAGCATTGAGATTAGTGTAACTCTATTATAGTGCAGCGACCTGGGTTCAATTCATGCTAGTGTACATACTCCTTCACTGTAAGGAATATGTATGCTCTCTCCATGACCACGTGGGTTTCCTCCGGGTGCTCTGGTTTCCTCCAGCATTCCAAAGACTGAGTTAATGGGTAATCGGTAACTTGATGTGAGGAGGATGTTATGAGAATGCAGGGTGACTTGGACAGGTTGGGTGAGTGGGCAGATGCAGTTTAATGTGGATAAATGTGAGGTCATCCACTTTAGTGGCAAGACCAGGAAGGCAGATTACTATCTGAATGGTGTCAAGTTAGGAAAAAGGGGAAGTATAACGAGATCTGGGTGTCCTTGTTCATCAGTCACTGAAAGAGAGCATACAGGTACAGCAGGTGGTGAAGAAAGCTAATGGCATGTTGGCCTTCATAACAAGGGGAATTGAGTATAGGAGCAAAGAGGTCCTTCTGCAGTTGTACAAGGCCCTGCTGAGACCCCACCTGGAGTATTGTGTGCAGTTTTGGTCTCCAAATTTGAGGAAGGATATTCTTGCTATGGAGGGAGTGCAGCATGAGTTCACTGGGATGGTGGGAATGTTATATGTTGAAAGATTGGAGCGACTGGGCTTGTACACACTGGAATTTAGAAGGATGAGAAGGGATCTGATTGAAACATTTAAGATTATTAAGGGATTGGACACGCTAGAAGCAGGAAACATGTTCCCAATGTTGGGGGAGTTCAGAACCAGCGGCCACAGTTTAAGAATAAAGGGTAGACCATTTAGAATGGAGTTGAGGAAAAATTTTTTTACACAGAGGGTTGTGGATCTGTGGAATGCCAGTGGAGGCCAGTTCTCTAGATTCTTTCAAGAAACGGTTAGATAGAGCTCTTAAAGATAGCAGAGTCAAGGGATATGGGAGGAAGGCAGGAACAGGATACTGATTGTGGATAATCAGCCATGATCACAGTGAATGGCGGTGCTGGCTCGAAGGGCTGCATGGCCTACTCCTGCACCTATTGTCTATTGAGTGTAATTGGGTAGTGCTCATTTAAATATTGCATTTTGTGAGAGCTTAGTAAAACAAGGTGGGGGGGGATCTCATTGAAACCTACTGAATATTGAAAGTTCTGGTTAGAGTGGACATGGAGAGAATGTTTCTTATAGTGAGTGAGCTGCAGATCAGAAGGCACAATGATAGCAGAACAGAGAAGAGGAGGAATTTCTTTAGCCGGGGGTTGTGAATCTGTGAGTTCATTGCAACAGAAGGCTCTGGAGGCCAAGTCATTGGGTATATGTAAAGCAGAGGTTGATAGTTTCCTGATTAGTAAGGGCATCAAAGGTTAGGGGAGAAGGCAGGAGCATGGGGTTGAGGGGGATAACAAATTAGCATGATGGAATGGTGGAGCAAATTTGATGGGCCCAAATAGCCTAATTCTGCTCTTATGTCCCCTCAGCCTGTTAAAGTGTTGATTCTCTAAATAAAATGAAATTTATTGCAGTATTTAGAATCATTTTAACTTTTAAGACTCCTCCCTTTCTCACCCAGTCACCCATTACCTTCTGTATCACTTTGTGTCTCCTAAAGTGGACCTGTTGACTGAGCGCCCACAGTACTTTGGGGAGGGAATTTCAGAGACCTTCAACCCTCTGAGTGAAAAAGTCTGGCTAACTTTGTCTCTGAAAAGGTGTTTCCTGGCCTATCCAGTGAAAAGTTAACAGCCTCTTTATCCTTAAAAATAAAAGATAAACATTAGCTTTGGTTGCCATATACACATTGAAACATGCGTTAAACTGTGTTATTTGCATCAACTTTCAACACAGTCCAAGAATATGCTTGGTGCTGCCTGCAAGTGCCACCATGCTTCCAGTGCCAACATGGCATGCCCACAACTTAATGCCAACCTGTACATCTTTAGAATGTGGGAGGAAACGGGAGCATTCGGAGGAATTCCATGTGGTCACAGGGAGAATGTGCTTACGGATAGCAGTGAGAATTGAACCCCAATTAGTGACTGCTGCACTGTAAAGTGTAATGCTGACTGCTATGCTACCATGTTGTGTGTATTACAGAGGGACCTGGGAGTAGAAATATATAGTTCGTCAAATATGGTGTCACGGGTAGACGGGGTGATGGAGAAGGTGTTTGGCACGCCGGCCTTCATCAGTCAGGCCAGCCGGAATATGAGTTAAATGTGGAGTTGTACACAATATTGGTGAGGTCATAGCTGGGGTGTTTTACTTATTAAAATACAGCATGGAATTCGCCCTTTGAGCCACACCACCAAGCAATCTCCCAGTTTTAATCTGAGCTTGATCATGGGACAATTTACTTTGATCAATTTCCTACTAACTGGTATGTCTTTGGACTGTGGGAGGAAACCAGAGCATACAGATGAAATCTACTTGGTCACAGGGGGAAAGTACGAACTCCTTACAGGCAGCAGTGGGAATTGAACCCAGGTCCCCTGTACTGTAAAGTGTTGTGCTAACCCCTACACTACTATGCTGCCCAGGTCGCCCTCTAAGAGGAAATATGTTTAAGCTGGAAAGAGTACAAAGAAGGTTTACAAAATGTTGCCAAGAATTGAGGGCCTGAGGGAGAGGTTGGGTAGGCTAGGACTTTTTTCCTTGGAGAGTAGGAGACTGAGGAGTGCCCTTGCATTCCATACCTCGAACAGTTTCCCCTTCCATCTTCTGTACTCCATTGAAAACAAACCCAGCATATTCAGTCTCCTTATAACTGAAACATTCCGTCCCAGGCAACATCCTACCACCTTCTGTGGAATCGTGTTCTTCCTTGTAACATCCTGAAGAAGGAGTCTTGGCCTGAAATGTCAACAGTTTGTTCATTTTCATGGGTGCTGCCTGACCTGCTGAGTTCCTCCATTACTTTGTGTGTGTTGCTTTGGATTTCCAGCATCTGCAAAATTTCTTGTAGTTATATAAATCCTATACTATCATGCGAATAAGGTATTCGTACAAATTGCACACTGTAAGAGGTGGTTTGTGGTGTTCAGTTGCTGATAGGGTTAGGGTTGTACAGGTTGTTTCAAGAACCAAATGGTTGAAGGGAAGTCACTGTTCCTGAACCTTGTGGTGTGAGACTTCAGGCTTCTGTACCTCCTGCCAGATGGTAGGGGTGAGCCAAATGGTTGCAGTCCTTAATGATGCTGGCTTCTTGAGGCAGGGTCCCCTGTACATACAATCAGTGTTGGGAGGGCTGTGATCATGATGGATTAGGCTATGTCCACTTCTCGCAGCTTCCTGTGTGAGACAAGGGTTAGAGGAGGATATTGCAGGATGATATGAACTCGCGTATCTCTCGAAACTCAAGAATGACAAGAAGTCCCATTGAATCATAACCGGTACATAGTCATAGAGCAGTACAGCACAGATTAGCCCTTACAGTCCATCTCGTTAGTGCTGAACATAGTGCCCACTTAAGCTTGTCCCATTTGCCCATGTCTGTCCATGCCATTTTTAGTGCATTCCTATCCATGTAGCTGTCCAAGCGTCTTTCATTGTACCCCCCTCAACCACTTCCTCTGGCAGTTTCTTCCATACATACACCAACATCTACGTGAGAAAAATTGGGTCCTTTTTTTTTTACATCTTTCCCCTTGTGTTAACACTGTAACCCCTTTTTTGGTGCTGTTTCCCACTCACAGTGTAGGGAAATTCTTACAGAGAATGGGTTTGAGAGGAATAATGGCCTATTTCTGCTCCTATGTCTGAAGATCTTATGGAAATCAAAGTGACAGGGATGAGGAAACCTACCCACCCATAGTGGGCAATATTGCGCTGGGGAGTGGCTGCAGTTCAAGAGTGATAAATCCAAGTTTGTGCTAGACTCCTGCGGCTCGGAATTTGAGAACTTTAAACATGTTAGCAGGCCCCTGTGTACATTGAGTATGGAAGAGGGCTGAGGAACAACCCACAGGCCTGCTCTTGTAATGGGAAGACGGGAGTCCAAAGCCCCACCTTGGTGCTGAGATATAATGAATTAAATGAAGGCAGAATTTACAAAGGGTGTAAGTACTGGAGGGCAGGAAATAGGTGGATGGTCATAGGGCATGTTACTGTTGGCTGGGCAGCCTCATGTGTGACAAGAGGGCTCTATTATTGAGAAGGTCCCCACCTCCATACCTTTGTCACAGTTTCTGGACAAACCTGCTGCAGAACTTCCTCATGGCCTATGTCTGTGATCTGTTCCAGAGCCCTCCATCATCACCAGCTCAGGAGCTGTCGCTGTCAAGGATACGTTTCTCTTGGACCATTAATTCCCATTTCTCCAAGGTATCTCAAACTCAGGTCTGCTCTTAGTCCCTCAATTTCAAAAGTCCCACACATTTGAGCTCTTTCTCACACCACCCTTTGTGTATACTTTGTGTATCTCACTTTAATAGTGTCTAGTTAGCCTGTCCTCCTGTGAGGAATGTTTCCGATTGTTTGGCTCTCCCTCCAATGTTATCGCCTCCAGACACATGACAGGTTGACTGATCGGCTAGCAATCCTGCCTTAGTGGGGGCTGCTCCTCAGTCCCTCACTTGCAGTTTGGCTGAAATTGCTCCTGTCAATGGCACAGTGTCAGTAATTGCCATAGCTTTAGTCACGTACGCTGTTGGTGCACGAATGCATCCAGACGCATGTACCAACCTGGAGGGTGTGTGGAGAGGATGGACAGTAATTTAGAGACAAGGTATGGTGTTTGTAGGATGACCTGGAGGGTGTTGCATGGCGATTGTGGGGTGGGGGGGGGGAGTGGATGGAAGAACTGGGAGTGGGTGGACTAGGTGAAAGGTTGGAAGGGCTGAAGGCGAAGAGGGAGATGAATGAGGACTGGGAGGGGTACGAACACAGTTTTCAGTTTACAAAGTGAGGTCCGGGGATAACAGCTGGGGTCCATGACCAGAGCAGTCAGACCAGTCTCTCTGGATGGTGGACAGTGTGCTGTCTGACTTCTGTGTTTTTCCTCGCAGGAGCGTTCCAGAGCTGGAGAGCTAGACCTCACGCCGCCAGGACAATACTTGAATGTACGATTCAGGGTGGAGTAGAACTGACAGTTCCTGTCTTTGCATTGTTCAGTTTAAAAAGCCTTAAACTCACCTGGCCTTCATGAGGTTGGAGGGACTCGTGGATGTTCCCTGCAAGTTGGTGCACCCATGGGAGAGGAGAGAAGGGGTGGGTGTCAGCTGTACACACCACAACAATTTTCCCCCAACACCCTCCACTTTGGTTTGTCTTCCATGGGTTTCTTTGTTGTAAAATCCACTGGGAATGTTTTGCCTTCAAAGCTAATTCATATTTGGAAATTGAAACCTCTGTCAGACATGCTTGGGTTCAGTTTTTCTACCGGAAACCATCTCTAGGTGCCCCAGATCTTTGCAGAATTCTTGTGTGACAGTTATCAGTGCCCCTGTCTGGTGGAAGAGATTAACCAGTCCCTCCTCTCCTGACTGTTCCCAACTGCCCTCCCCACCTTCTTCATTCGATTCCATGCTCTACCTTCTCTTCCTACCAGATTCCATCTCCTGCAGTCCTTTGTTGCATCCTCCTCCCACCTCCTGGCTTCTGTTGACTTTTCCACTCCCCTCCAAATGCTTCTCACTTCCCACTTCCTGGATCCACCTATCACCTGCTGGTTCTTGTCCTTCCACTTCCCCTTACCTCTGACCACCTCCTTTCTGTCCATCCAGACGAAAGGTCTCAATCTGAAATGTTGACTGGTCCATTCCTACACCACAGATGCTGTTTGAACACCTTGGTACCTCCTGCAGATTGTTCCTCCAAATTTCAGCATCTGCATTCTCTGGAGATTCCCTGTTTCTGTCTCCTCATAGCCTCCTTTTCTTTTGCAATTCTCTTTTGTCAATCCACCTCCTGCCCTTGCTCTCCCTGTGCTATTCTGTAATCCCTACAGGGGCTGTGCACCTAGGTTAGTAACTGCTGTGGAAAGAGCCAATTCCTTCATGGTCAGTAAACATTGGGTGTGATACCAGGGAGGGAGTCAGTACCTCCTGGAGCTCACAGGACCTAGCAACTGTTGAAGAGAAAAAAAATACTGCAAGCTGTCTCCTGTAATTTCTGAGGACTGCTTATGGATTAGAACCCTGTCGAACTGTTGATTTTATTTCCTTCATGGTTTAGTTTTCTGAAATTGCTGACTACAAAAGAGAGATGGACAGTAATAAAATCTTTGTTGGAATTCCTGAACCCCTGTCCTGAGTTGCTCAATCATTTATACTTGAGGTTTGTGATTTACATTGATAAGACATAGCAAAATTAAGCCATTTGCCTCTGCTATTCAATCATGGCCCACTTAATATCCCTCTCAATCCCATTAACCCATATTCACCCCATCATCTTTGACACCCAAACTCATCAAGAGCCTACCAACCTTCACTTTAAGTATACCCAATGACTTGGCCTCTAGATCTGACAGTCAGTGGGTGCCGTCCCGAATCTGGGGTTGGCGGCTATGCACCTCCATCTTCTTCGATCTTGCGACAGCACCGAGTACAGCCTCTCCTCCAGTTTGTTCTCGCTGGCTGCCTTGGCACCGCCCACTGCCACCCCTGCCGAACTCGAGCCCGAGGCCATGTCAGCCTCCAGCCACGGCCGCTTCTTCGAGCTCGGCCCTTCCTTGGGCAGGTCAAGGCACACGGTGCAGAGCCCAAGTTCATCATGTCTCTTCTAACTAGGTGCATAGCATATGATTCGTAGATATGTGGTGAGGCTTTAATCTCTTCCACGGAAGATGGCCGTTGGCTCACGAGCTCATCCGCCGTTTGTCAGGTCTTGTTTTTTAGTCCTGCTGGGTGTCCTCACACCCTCCTCACCAGACTAAGTCCGGTGAGGGAGCCGGGCGAAGTCGCCGACCATTTGACCACGGCCCCTGACCGAGCGCCAGGTGCCCGCCCCCCGCTAAATCTCTCCGGAGTGTCCGGCACCCAACCGAAAACCATGGTCAAGCAGCCGATGACCAAACCAGAAGTCACTCCTTGTGTAAGGATCAATGGCAATGAATTCTACAGAATAACTACCCACTAGCTGAACAAATTCCTCCTCCTCCTCGCTGTTTTAAAGGGATGTCCCTCTCTTCTGAGGCTGTGCCCTCTGGTCCAAAGCTCCCCAACTATAGGATATGTGCTGTCGTTGTCTACTTTAGGCCTTTCAATGTTTGATAGGTTTCAATGAGATCCTTTTTCTAAACTCTAATGAGTATATTGGACCCTCTCCAATACAAGCACGTCCTTTCTTAGATAATTACTCACAGTACTTGCAAGTATGATTAGATTAGATTCAACTTTATTGTCATTGGGCCGAGTACAGATACAAAGCCAATGAAATGCAGTTAGCATCTAACCAGAAATGCAAAGAATAGTGTTATTTACAAAATAACTGAATAAAAAGTAAGTGCTACAGCACACAAATATAAAAGTACTGAGACAGTACATTATGGGTGCAATACTGCTTAGCGCTGTGATCTGACCCATGCCTCAACATTACAGCCTTGCTTTTATATTCTAGTCCTCTTGAAATGAATGCTGACATTATATTAGCCTTCCTTACCATTGAGAACACCTTGTACTTCTAACTGGGTTTAAGTTCTGGGTGTAATTTCTGCTTTGTACTCTTAAGGCATAATTCTCCACAGTCTCTTCCTACCCTACAACAAATAGTTTCCAAGCCCAATGTCCACACTGACCAAAATTCTACCTGTTCAACTTTGTTTGGCCCATTAGAGCAAAGATGAGCAGGAATTGTTTTAGCCAGAGAATGGGGAGCCTGTGGAATTCATTGCCACAGACAGCTGTGGAAACCAAGTCATTGGGTATATCTAAAGTCAAGGTTGATAGGTTCTTGATTAGTCAGAGCCTCAAAGGTTATGAGAAGACAGGAGAGTGGGGTTGAGAGGGAGAATAATTCAGTCATGATGGAATGGTGGAGCAGTATCAATGGGCTGAATGGTCCAATTCTGCTCCTCTGTCTTATGGACTTGTATGTTGCTAAATCTTTCTGATCTATGTACCTTTCCAGATTTTTTTTTTGAATGTTGTGACCACCTTGGACCTGATCACTTTTTGTTTGGGTGTGCTCATGGAATCAGATGTGGAGACCATTTACCCATTTCACCCATTTAGTCATAAGTAGCTAGCCATCTACACAAGCTGGGGTCTGATCAGCCCTGGCTGGGTCACCTGGAGGAGGTTGTATGATATTGAAAGACCCCAAACACCCGATGATTCCAGGAACGTCACTGAAGATGTGTCCAGAAACATCAGTAGATGTATGTACACAGCACCCCGTTAACCCCGTTAAGTTGGTGTGAATAACAGAAGCTCCACAATGTAATCCCAGCATAGGCTGAAGCAGGTCATGGCATGTCTCCAACTGAGAGTTGTACTATGCAGCTTTTCACTCCTGTACAAAGGGAAATAGACCTGTCTCATTTATTTGAGATCTTTTATCGTTCTATACCTTTCTAATAAATTCACCCTCGACTCCCTCTGTTCAATGTAAACCAGGCCTAAGTTAAAATGTTCTAGACCAAACAAACTTGTAAATCTGTGCACCCTCAGCATAGCAGTCACATCATGCACTGTGATTTAACCTGCCAGATTGTTAGAGAAAAGTGTAAGTTGTTTATTTGTATTATTTATTGGAACAATTTACAATAACCTGCTAGCCAGCACATCTTTGGATTGGGGAAGGAAACTGGAGCACCTGGAGAAAATGCACACATTCTACCGGGTGGATTTACAGTCTCCTCACAGATCAAAGGTTCATTTAATATCAGAGAATGTACACAACCTGAAATGACACTGGAACACCAAGCCATAATAGCATCATGCTTACCACTACTCTACTGTAATCTTCGTTGGTTACGAAAGAAATAAGGGATACTGTGGGTCATCTCACTCCTAAGGGATATGTGAAGAAGCTCTTGAGCTTGTTACCCACAAACAGGCTGTGGGAGCCACTTTGCCCTTCAGTATTAGTTGCTCCCTTTTGATGTTAAGGAAAATTACTGATGCTGAGTTCTTTGTCGCTAGCAGGATATTAGATCATGAGAACACTCAGTCCTCTTCTATTGTCATTTAGAAATGCATACATGCATTAAGAAATGATACAATGTTTCTCTGGAGTGATATCATAGAAAATAGGACAAACTAAAGACTAACACTGACAGAACCACATAATTATAACATATAGTTATCAGTCATCTATCTCTGTCTCATAATCTGCTACAGAGAAAACACCTATTTTTTTTTCCTAACTCTAACCTTGTAGCACAAGGCTCTTAATCCAGGCAGAATCTTGGTGAGCCTTTTCTGCACCTTCTCCAAAGCCTCCGTATCTTTCCTATAATGAGCAACCAGAATTGAATACAATATTGCAGAGTTTATAAAACTGCAACATAACTTTTGAATTCAGTGCTCTAACTCAGGGGTCCCCAACCTTTTTTGCACTGCGGACCGGTTTAATGTTGACAATATTCTTGCGGACCGGCCGACCGGGGGAGGGGGGTAGAGTTGCCAACGAACAATAGTAGCAGTCAAATGCGTTGTTTACCCAAAAGACTACAATGAGCATGAAGTCTTGCGCGGGCACCAATGCGCATGCGCGTCGTGACCTGCCGATTCCCCCCGCCCCCCCCCCCCACCCCAGCAAATCCTTTTTGGCGATTCTGTTTGTCGGGGTGGGTGTTAATCACTACTGGAATATAGGTGATGAGTGGGTAATACACTCAATTTTGTTTCTAAAAGGGTTTATCTAACGAATTTAATATTAAACACAGAGCGCATATTTTCCTCGCATGAATATAATGATAAGTCAATTATCAGGGGAGCTTGAAGTAAGTGTTGAACGAACTCCCAGTAAAAGTGGCAGAAGCAGGTTCGATATGATCATTTAAAGAAAAATTGGATAGGTACATGGACAGGAAAGGAATGGAAGGTTATGGGCTCAGTGCAGGTCGGCGGAACTAGGTGAGAGTAGCGTTCGGCACGGACGAGAAGGGCCGAGATGGCCCGTTTCCGTGCTGTAATTGTTATACGGTTATATAGGTCACTTATAAGTCAATAGCATCATAACATATTAAGTAACATTTGGATATTAAACACACAGCACATATTTTCCCTGTATGAATATATAAAATCATTGCAACATACCAATATCGCTGAATCAGTGGGAGCCCTGGGGTTATTTCCTTGCAACAACACCGTCCTATCGAGGGGTGTTGGGAGACAGCGATACTGGAAGGGCGTTCCTGATGTCCAGTTTATTCCGCAGTTTAGTTTTCGTTGCATTCATTGCAGAAAACTCCGCTTCGCAGAAAAATGTTGGAAATGGAAGCAACGTTTTCAGTGCTTTCATGGCTATCTCAGGATATTTAGCCTTGACTTTGATCCAAAATGCCGACAGAGATGTTATGTCAAACAAACTTTTCAGCCCATCGTCATTTGCGAGCTCGTGGAGTTGATCGCCTTCCCACCCTGACACGGATGACGCGCGGGTCATGACTTCGCATGGCTGATCAGTGGCCGTGACAGGGAATGAGGAAAGGTGCAGCTGACTCATATCGCCAAATCATATCGCTTCCTCGCAGCCCGGTAGCGCATGCTCTGCGGCCCGGTGGTTGGGGACCGCTGCTCTAACTAATAAGGCAAGCATCATGTATGCCTTCTTTACGGCCATTTTCCATCTTTGCAGCCACTTTCAGGGAGCGATGGACTTGGAACCCAAAATACCTCTGTACATCATCACTGTTCAATAAACAATATTGGCCAATAATATTTTTGAGTGGAAACCTATTGAATTACTTGAGTGCATTGAGCTACATCTTGCAGTGTTTGTAATCTGTGACATAATGTATAAACGCCACTTCAATCTGGATGGGACCTGCTTAAGATAAGCAGCAGAAGTTACAGAACTGAATGTCGTCTTTCCTGGAAGATGAAATGGTGAATGGCGAGTTGTGGATGGAGACTGTTTGTCCTTTGCGACATAGTGTGTGGATGGACTAAGAAACTGCAGATCAAGCAAAAGGTCAAGTCACAGGGATAACACTCTCACAGTGTAACACTACCAATGGGGAAGTTGGGGTTTGCTCAAAGAGCAGTGAGAATGTAGATCTAGCTTCTGCAGTGAAGAATTTAGGCGAAGAGAGGGGTGGAGATGTGGGGACAGGGTGACTGGTAGGAGGCAAAAAGTGGACATGAAGGGGGCAGTTTTTGGTTGGCTGCTGGTGACTTGTATTCTGCAGGGTTCGGTATTGGGACCGTATCTTTTAATGTTATTCATCAATGATTTGATGATGCAATTGATGCTTTATAGCCAAGTTTGTGAACAATACGAAAATAATTGGCATGGCAGGCAGTGTTGAAGCAGGGACAAGAACTTAGACAGATAGGAAGAATGGGCTGAATCAATTCTTCCAGTTCCCCACTCCCCTGCTTTCACCCCACACCCTTTGATGCCTTGGCTAATCAAGAGCCTGCCTATCTCTGCCTTAAATACACCAAAGACTTGCCCTCCACAGCTGCTCGTGGCAACAAGTTCCACAGATTTACTTACTCTGACTGAAGGAATTTCTTTGCATTTCAGTTCTAAAAGGACATCCTTCAATCCTGACGTCGTGCCCTCTTGTCCTTGAATTCCCTACCATGGGAAATTACCATATCTAATCTGTTCAGGCCTTTTAACATTTGGAATGTTTCTATGAGATCCCCCTCATTTTCCTGAACTCCAGGGAATACAGCCCAATAGCTGTCAGACGTTCCCCATACGGTAACCCTTTCATTTGCCGTTTTTTTGTCCATTCCCCTAAACTATCTAGGTCACCCCACAGGCTCTCTGTTTCCTCAACAGTACCTGCTCCTCCACCTATCTTTGTATCATTGGCAAATTTAGCCACAAATCCATTAATTACCGTAGTCCAAATCATTGACATAGATCGTAAAAAGCAGCGGTCCCAACACAGACCCCTTTGGAACTCCACTGGTAACAGACAGCCAGCCAGAATAGGATCCCTTTATTCGCACTCTCTGTTTTCTGCTGACCAGCCAATGCTCCACCCACGCTAGTAACTTCCCTGTAATTCCATGGGCTCTTATCTTGCTAAGCCACCTCAAGTGCGGCACCTTGTCAAAGGCCTTCTGAAAATCCAAGTACACCACGTCTACTGCATCTCCTTTGTCTATCCTGCTTGTAATTTAATTTAATTTCCTTTAATTTCCTCAAAGAATTACAGTAGGTTTGTCAGGCAGGATTTTCCTTTCAAGAAGCTATGCTGGCTTTGGCCTATCTTGTCATGTACCTCCAGATACTCCGTAATCTCATCCCTAACAATTGGTTCCAACAACTTCCCAACCACTGATGTCAGGCTAACAGGTCTATAGTTTCCTTTCTGCTGCCTCCCACTCTTTTTAAATAGCCAAGTAAGATTTGCAATTTTTTAGTCATCCAGTACAATACCATATTCTTGAAAGATCATCGTTCATGCCTCCACAATCTCTCCAGCTACTTCCTTCAGAACCCGAGGGTGCATTCCATCAGGTCCAGGAGATTTATCCACCCTCAGACCATTAAGCCTCCTGAGCACCTTCTCTGTCGTAATTTCACTGCAAAAACGTCACTTCCCTGACGCTGTTGAATGTCCGGTGTACTGCAGATGTATTTCACTGTGAAGACTGATGCAAAATACGCATTCAGTTCCTCTACCATCTCTGCATCTCTCCTTACAATATCTCCACCGTCATTTTGTATTGGCCCTATATCTACCCTCGACTCTCCTTTACCCTTTATATACTTAAAAAAATCTTTTAGGATCTACTTTGCTATTAGTCGCCAGCTTTCTCTCATAATTCATCTTTTTCTTCCGATGATCTTCCCAATCCTCCATCTTCCCAGTAGCTCTGGCTTCCTTGTATTCCCTTTTCCTTGTATGCCCTCTGTTTTGCTTTTACTTTGGCTCTGACTTCACTTGTCAGCCACAGTACTGTCCTTCTTCACTTTGAAGATTTCTTCTTATTTGGAATAAAGGCCGAGAGAGCCTTGAAACAAAGGCCAAGAAAACCTCTCGCGTTATTTGCGGTTTGTCACACTTGTGAACATTCTGTGATAAGAGAACACGATTGAATCTTTCGGAATATTGGTAGCTCGGGTTGGTTATTTGGGAGTGTGGTTGATCGCTGAGCTTCGCAAAAATGTTTACAGACTTTTCGGCTCCAATCGAGAAGCCAACATAAGCGCGCATTTGAGAGTGTTGTCTCCTCAGAATGCCGGCTTATATACTCCACCGGGGTCTGAATGGATCTTGATCAGACTTCGTGATCTGTTTGGCTGGTTCAACACACTGCGAACAGTTTAGCAGTAGAAGATTCTGGTTGGCTACCTTCAAGGGAGGTCCGTTGGAAGTGTTTGCTTCTCCGTCTAGATGCCGAGATACTGGCGATTCTTTGCTTGTTGACGACGTTGTTTCATTTTTCTCCAAGGGTTCAGATACCGGATCTATGTCGATGTGTTTGTTGATGGATCCTTCTGTAGAGAACCACGCTTCGAGAAATTCTCGTCCTTTTCTTGTTCTTGCTTGCATCAAGACTCTGTCATCCAGTTGGAACGGTGTCCCTCTTTGTCTGAATGAGTTGATACGAGCGAGAGTGGTGTCGTGCCTTCTGCTCGCTAGCTGATGCTCGTGTAGCCTGATCGATAGTTTTCTTCCTGGTTGACTAACGTAGTGCTTGTTGCAGGCACTATACTGGTTTTTGCAGACAACATTTATTCTATCGGTCGCATTCTGGTGCACGTCCAGTTTTGATCGTTTTCTCAAAGTTGCATTCAAGAGGATTGAGTCCTATTGCAATATCACAGACGCAAAACTGGAAGAAACCCGTCTTTTCAAGACCTTTCAACGGGACAGTCATCCGAGAAGCTTCATCCGAAGGCGCCTTAAGGTCAGAAACCCGAATATACAAACTGCACGTAGGACGAATAAGCGAATTGTATTGCGGTATGTAAAGAACGTCTCGGACACGACAGCAAGACTGCTCAGCAACACAACATCACAGTTGCTCGCCAAGCGACTGTAACTTTGAGAAGGAACCTATCAAAACTCAAAGCGCAACAAAATGTGACTGCCTGGCGATCATTTGAACCTCTAAACGTTTGAATATATTGTCATTAATTCGAACTCCAACTTTCAATTTTTCTACATAAGTAAATGACCTCACGTGTCTTCCAAATTTTATTCCATCCTTTCTACTGTTTATCTAACCTGGCAACATCACCACAGTCTGTACATCGTTCTGACACACTAGACTATCACCAGCAGTTCCGGAGATGTTTCACCCTGTTCCTTCGTTTAAACATTTTGATAAAAATTCTGAACCGCTTGAGTGGTTTCTATAGTAATAGGAAAAGGGACAAGGTCCTAAAAACAGGCTACAGGGAGTTAGGAAGGAAGCTGAGAAGCAGGACCTCAGAGGTAATAATCTCGGGATTACTGCCTGTGCCACGCAACAGTGAGTATAGGGATAGAGTGAGGTGGAGGATAAATGTGTGGCTGAGGCCTTAGAGCAGGGGGCAGGGATTCAGATTTTGGGATCATTGGGACCTCTTTTGGGGCAGGCCTGACCTGTACAAAAAGGACGGGTTGCACTTGAATCTAAGAGGGACCAATATCCTGGCAGAGAGGTTTGTAAAGGCTATTGCGGAGAGTTTAAACTAGAATCGCTGGGGGTTGGGAACCGAACTGAAGAGACGGAGGAAGGGGCTGTTGGTATACAAATAGAGGAAGCTTGGAGACAGTGTGAGAGGGAGGATAGGCAGGTGATTGAGAAGGGATGCGTTCAGACCGATGGTTTGAGATGTGTTTATTTTAATGCAAGAAGCATCATGAACAAGACGGATGAGCTTAGAGCGTGGATCAGTACTTGGAGCTATGATGTTGTGGCCATTACAGAGACTTGGATGGTTCAGGGGCAGAATGGTTACTTAGAATGCCGTGCTATAGACGTTTCAGGAAGGACAGGGAGGGAGACAAAAGAGGTGGGGGCGTGGCACTGCTGATCAGAGATATTGTCACGGCTGCAGAAAAGGAGGAAGTCATGCAGGGATTGTCTACAGAGTGTGGGTGGAAGTTAGAAACTGGAAGGAATCAATAACTCTACTGGGTGTCGTTTCTAGACCACCCAATAGTAACAGGGACGTAGAGGAGCAGGTAGAGAGACAGGTTCTGGAAAGGTGTAATAATAGCAGGGTTCTCATGGTGGAGCCATGAGAATGTCTTGGCGAGCAGGATTAACGAAGACTCCAAGGCACTCTACAAGTATGTGAAGAAGAGGATAATATGTGAGAGAATAGGACCAATCAAGTGTGACAGTGGAGAAGTGTGTATGGAGTCGGAAGAGATAACAAAGATACTTAATCAATACTGTACTTTGCTTCAATATTCACTATGGAAAATGATCTTGGCGATTGTAAGGATGACTTGAGCATACAGACATTAAGAAAGAGGATGTGGTGGAGCTTTTGGAAAGCATCAAGTTGAATAAATCTCCCGGACCGGATGAGATGTACCCCAGGCTACTGTGGGAGGTGAGAGTGGAGATTGCTGAGCCTCTGGCAATGACCTTTGCATCATCAATGAGGACGGGAGAGGTTCCAGAGGATTGGGAGTTTGCAGACGTTGTTCCCTTATTCAGGAAAGGGAGTAGAGATAGCCCAGGAAATTATAGACCAGTGAGTCTAACTTCAGTGGTTGGTAAGTTGATGGAAAATATCCTGAGAGGTAGGATTTATGAACATTTGGAGAGGCATAATATGATTAGGAATAGTCAGAATCCCAAAGGCAGGTCGTGCCTTACGAGCCAGATTAAATTTTTTGAGGATGCGACTAAACGCATTGATAAAGGTAGGGCAGTAGATGTAATGTAGGGGACCCCAACCTTTTTTGCACTGCGGACCGGTTTCATATTGACAATATTCTTGCGGACCGGCCACCGGTGGTGGGGGGGGGGGGGGCGTGTAGGGTTGCCAACGGACAAGAGTAGCAGTCAAATACGTTGTTTACCACAAGACCACAATGACCATGAAGCCTTGCGCGGGTATCAGTGCGCATGCGTGATTTGCGCATGCATGCACGTGCGGATTTTCTCTACAAATCATTTCTGACGATTCTGTTTGGGGGCGGGGGGTGTTAATCACGACAGGAATATAGGTGATAAGTGGCTAATACACTCAATTTCGTGTATAAAAGGGTTTATCTGACGAATTTAATATTAAACACACAGCGCATATTTTCCTCGCATGAATATAGTGATAAGTCAATTAGCAGGAAACGACAGGAGAGCTTGAAGTAAGTGTTGAAAGAACTTCCAGTAGAAGTGGTAGAGGCAGGTTCGATATTATCATCTAAAGAAAAATTGGATAGGTATATGGACAGAAAAGGAATGGAGGGTTATGGGCTGGGTGCAGCTCGGTGGGACTAGTTGAGAGCAGCGTTCGGCACGGACTAGAAGGGCAGAGATCTCCTGTTTCCGTGCTGTAATTGTTATATGGTTATATAAGTAAGTCAATAGCATCATAACATTTTAAGTAACGTTTGAATATTAAGCACACAGCACATATTTCCCCCGTATGAACACATAAAATCATTGCAACGCACCAATATCACTGAATCAGTGGGAGCCCTGGGCTTGTTTCCCTGCAACAAGACGGTCCCATCGAAGGGTGACGGGAGTCAGCGAAGGGGGTTCCTTATGTCGAAGGGGGTTCCTTATGTCCAGTCTATTCCGCAATTTGGTTTTCGTTGCATTCTTTGCGGCGACATGTTGGAAATGGAAGCAACTTTTTCAGTGCTTTCGTGGCTATCTCAGGATATTTAGCCTTGACTTTGACTCAGAATGCCGGCAAAGATGTTATGTCAAACATACTTTTCAGCCCGCCGTCATTTGCAAGCTCGAGGGGTTGATCTTCTTCCCGCGCCGACATAGATGATGTGCGGGTAATGACCTCGCATGCGTAATGGCTAAACAGTGGGCATGACAAGGAATGAGGAAAGGTGCAGCTGACTCCGATCGCCAAATCATATCGTTTCCTCGCGGCCCAGTAGCGCATGCTTTGCGGCCTGGTACCGGTCCGCGGCCCGGTGGTTGGGGACCGCTAGATAGGGGCCGAAGAGCCTTCTGAAGCACCTCATTTTTACGGTCTGGATTTTCAAGCAGGAGTTTCCATAAGAAAAGACAAGACCATAAGATAAAGGAGCAGAAGTAGGCCATTCGGCCCATCGAGTCCGCTTCGCCATTCCATCATGAGCTGATCCATTCTCCGATTTAGTCCCACTCCCCCGCCTTCTCACCATAACCTTTGATGCCCTGGCTACTCAGATACCTATCAATCTCTGCCTTAAATACACCGAATGACTTGGCCTCCACTGGCAACAAATTCCATAGATTCACCACCTTCTACTAAAAAAATTTCTTCGCATTTCTGTTCTGAATGGGCGCCCTTCAGTCCTTAAGTCATGCCCAAGTTTCAACTTGGATCTGAGAGCGATGCCATTGTCTTCGCAGATTGGTTTTAGTTTAGCCAGCGTTGCTGCTATTCGGGCTGTCCTTGCAAGGACTTCAGGCTTTGATCTTTCTTGGTTGGCGATGGCACCAATATACTTGAACCATTTGACAGTGTCTAGCTCTTGACCACTGACTGTGATTGTTGTCGTGATTGGCTTCTCACTATTTCTCATCAGTTTGTCAGTCTGATCTCCATGCCATATCTGCTAGATGTATCGTGCAGACCGATCAGAAGGCAGACCAATTCATCCTCCTTTCCTACCGGAGCATGAATGTTATCGGCGAACCTAATCTGCTCTCCGATGCTGACTGTGCCGATATGGTCTTCCAGGGCATCTGTCATTATTTGCTCCAGGAAAATGTTGAACAGCGGGTGAAAGGAGGCTGCCTTGTCGAATTTCAACTGATGTTTAGAACCATTCTCTGACTGTGCCTTGAACATGTACCGTACTGCCAGCTTTGATGTAGAGCTGCCTGATGGTTTGGATCAGTTTTTGGCCCATGTTTTATCTCTTCATCAAGGTCCAGAGTGCAACATGCCATACTCTATCGAATGCCTTCTTAAAGTCTATGAACACGTGGGAAATTTCCTCTTGATGTTGGTCGCACAGTACTGGGAATTTGAATATCTGTTGCGTTGTACTTAGACCACAAGACCAAGATATAGGAGCAGAATTAGGCCATTCAGTCCATCAAGTCTGCTCTGGCATTCCATCATGGTAGATCCGGGATCCCATTCAACCCCACGTATTCTCGCCGTATCCTTTCATGTGCTGACCGATCAGGAAAGGATCAACTTTCGCCTTAAATATACCCACGGACATGGCCTCCACTGCAGTCTATGGCAGAACATTCCACTATTCTGAATAAAACCATTCCTCCTAAATTCCAGTGAATACAGGGCCAAAGCTGAAAGACACTCCTCATATGTTAGTCCCTCATTTCCCAGAATTATCATCGTAAAGCTCTGCTGGACTCTCTCCAATGACAACACATCCTTTCTGAGACATGAGGACCAAACCTGTTGACATTAATCCAGGTGCGGCCTGACTAGTGTCTTATAAAGGTTCAGCATTATCTCCTTGCTTTTATATTCTATTCTCCTTGAAATAAATGCCAACATTACATTTGCCTTCTTTACCACAGACTCAATCTGTAAAGTAACTTTCTGGAAGTCTTGCCCGAGGATTCCCAAGTCATTCTGCACCTCTGATGTTTGAACCTTCTCCCCATTCAGATAATAG
Organism: Mobula hypostoma; assembly: GCF_963921235.1. Taxonomy (NCBI): domain Eukaryota; kingdom Metazoa; phylum Chordata; class Chondrichthyes; order Myliobatiformes; family Myliobatidae; genus Mobula; species Mobula hypostoma. The sequence continues at coordinate 236,896,264 of NC_086098.1, forward strand.
TCCGCACTATTGATTCTTTTACCAAAATGCATTATGATACAGTTTCCAACACTGTATTCCATCTGCCACTTTTTTTGTCCATTCTTCCAATTTGTCTTCCACCTCTGAATCCAGCCCGCTCTTCAGCGATGATATCTCCTGCTCGTGCTTTCAGTCTGTGTAAAATGACTTTCAATATCACCTTGCTTGCATGGCTGATAAGAATCATTGTTCTATAATTGTGGCTCTGCTGTAAGTTGCCTTTCTTGTGGAGAGTGATGATGAATTACATTTTCCAGAGTTTTGTCCATTCCCCGGTGCTAGATATTGTTGAAAATATTGGTGAGGATATCTATCGCTGTCTGTCCTCCACATCTTATCAGCTCAGTCTGGATGATTTCCTTTCTGCAGCTTCCCCATTCTTCAGAGATTTTATGGCTGTTTTTATTGGCTCCCGTAGAACTGGAAAGTCATATTCGTTTGACGAGTCCTGGCTTGCGAGTACGCTGGGGTCCTTGGGTAAAGGTCTGAACAATACTCAGTCCATCTGGTGTGGACAGTTGACTTCATCTTCGGTGAGACGTTTTCCTTCTTTGCCTTGAATGGTGCTGACTTGTGACTGACTGTTTCATGAGGTCCTTCACAAATTGAAATGCTAGCCTGCTGTTGTTCTTGTTCAGGCTACCTTCTATCTCTGTATACTCTCTCTCAATACATTCTTCCGGGTCTTGATCATGTTTTTCTGATCTTCTGGCTGATCTCTCTGTACATTTTTGTTGTTGCGTTCTTAGTTTTCTTCGGATCTCATCTAGTGTCACACATTTCCAGGATCTCTTCCGTTACCCAGGGTTGGCTTTTCGTGCGGTGCTTTCCAAGTATGTATTGGCGTCAGCAGTGGTGCAAATTTTCTGCTAACTGTAGCATTGAAGAGGTTCATCGACGGAGGGGTCTTTCAGTCTGTCCAAGTTGAATTTCATTCTGATGTGTTTGGGCTTCTTTACTTTCTTCACCCTGATTCTAAAGTTCATTATCACCAGGTCGTGGTCACTTCCAATCTCAGCACCAGGGAACGTCCTTGTTGTGGCTCTCTTGATCCCAGACCGAAACAAGTTCTGCACCAATATGTAATCGATCTGTCTATGATTTATACCATTAGGCGCATGCCAGGTCCTGCGTCATGATGCCTTGTGCTTTACAGGAGTGTTTTCAAGCACCATGTAGGCGTACGCATAATCCTCAGAACCTAGAAAAACCCAGGTCCTGCTGAAGCGCCTCAGCCCGAAACGTCGACTGTACTCTTTTCCATAGATGCTGCCTGGTCTGCTAAGTTCCTAAGCATTTTGTTTGTGGAAATAAGACCGCTTCGACAAGCACCTACGCTCAGTCCACCAGAAAAAAAGGGGGATTTCCCTGTCGGCACTCATTTCAATTCTTCTTCCCTTTTCCATTTCAACATGTTAGTCCACACAAGTTGGAGCAACATTACCTTATATTCCGTCTGGGAAGCCTACAACTTGAAGACATGAACATGGGATTTTCGATCATCCCCACCCCCTTTCACCTCATCTCGTTACCTGCCGATCACCTACCTCCCTCTGGTATTCCTCTGCTTCCCTTTCTTTATGGTCTTCTTACGTCTCTTATCAGAATCACCCTCCTCCAACCCTTTATCTCTTTCAGCAATCAAATTCCCAGCTCTTCATTTGCTCCTCTACCCTTCCCGGTTTCAGCTATCACTTGCCAACTTGCACTTCTTCCTCCCCTACTCACAACTTCATACTCTGACTTCTCTCCTTACTTTCCATTCCTGAAGAAGGGTCTCGGGCTGAATCTCTTTTCCATAGAACAGCCTGGTCTGCTGAGTTCCTCCAGCATTTTGTGTACGTTGATTTGGATCCCCAGATGTCATGGTCCGCTCTTGAAGTCCGAATTCCGGTTCACTGTCCGGTCCATCGATCTTTATTCCAGGTTTTCCGGTTTTCCCTTGCTCTGTTGGGGTGCCTCAATTGAGGCACCTGATTCCCGTTTTGGACTGGCTACATAAATAACTCCTGGGTTCAGCTTCACTTGCTGGACTGTTCCCTTCCAATTCCTTCTGACACCTTGCCTGAAGCCTTGCCTGCAGCCTTTGCCTGCGTCCTCGCCTGCAACGCCGTCAGGTTCAACCACCAGAGCAAGACCGGGCCATGCTGTGTCAAGATAAGGAACAGACTACCGTTGTTTGGAATTGTCTCTTTGTGTCCTCGGCTTCGCTAGGTAGGTTCGGCCGTTTGCTGCTACCTTGTGTTAGGAACCGTCTTTTGTGTCCTCGCATCCGCTGGGTAGGTCCGGCCGTTTGCCGCTACTCTGAGTGAAGAACTGTTTCTTCGTGTTCAGTGTTCTCTGTATAGAAAGAGTCCCGACCGAAGGAGGGGTCCCAGCTCTGTGTTCCATGTTCCTGTGTTCAAGTCCAAGGCTCCGTGTTTCCCGTGCTCGGGACCAAGGGTCCGAGGTTCCTGGGTTCCAAGACCAAGGCTCTGAGGTTCCTGAGTTCCAAGTCCAAGGCTCCGAGGTTCCTGAGTTCCAAGTCCAAAGCTCCGAGGTTCCTGAGTTCCAAGTCCAAGGCTCCGAGGTTCCTGTCTCCCAAGACCATGTCAAGGCTTCGTGTTCTCGTCCTTTCCATGTGCCTCGCCCAGCCCAGGAGTTACCTTGCCCAGCCCAGGAGTTACCTTGCCCAGTCCTGGAGTTCCCCCGTCTGGTGCTGGAGTTCCCTCGTCCTGTCTCACGTCCTGTTTTGTAGACTAGCCACGTCCAGTCCTGTAGCCACGTCTCATCTTCGTCTAGATCCGGGGTCCGATCCCGAGTCAAGACCCAGGTACCGGGTCCCTGTCCAGTTTCTGGCTCGGAGTCCTAGCCCAGGCTCCTAGTTCGAAGTTCCTTGTCCTTGTCCCGGTTTTCTAGCCCAAGTCCTAGCCCAGGCCCTGAATCCTAGTCTGTGTCAATGTCCAGCGTCGTTGCTTCCCCACTCACCTTGCTATCTCGATACACCTGGTCATGTTCTTAGAACTTCAGTGTTTGTGTCTTGCATTTGGGCCCGCCCTTCAGCGCCCCCTTATGACACCAGCATCTGCAGATTTTCTCGTTTTTGTGATGTTAGTGGACGATAGTCGTTGAGGCAACTCACCATGCTCTTCCTGGGCACTGGTACAATTATGGACTTTAGAAGCATGTGGGAAATTCCGACTGTAGCAATGAAAGACTAAAAATGACTTTGAACCACCCTAGCAGCTGGTTGTCACAGGTTTTCAGAGCCTTACCTGGTGCTCTACCTGGTCGTGTTGCCTTTCGAGGGTTCACCATCTTGAAAAACAGCCTGACGTTGACCTGCCAGACAGATCACGGAATCACATACGCTGCAGGGATCTTCATAGCTGTAGTCTTATTCTCCATTTCAAAGCCAGCATAAAAGTCGTTGAGCTTTGGGAGTCGTGGGCTTGAAACAGCACTGCCAGTCATGATATTCGGTTTCACCTCGTAGGGAGTAATGGCAAACTCTGCCGGAGTTGACGTGCATCCGATGTGGCCTGCAACTTCGCTCAGAATTGTTCCTTAGCTCTGGAGAAGGCCCTCCGCAAGTCATATCCGATTTTCTCGTACAGACCTGGTTCTCCAGACTTGAATGTCGCAGCTCTACTCCTCAGCAGACTACGATCTTCCTGGTTGATTTCGGTATGTACAGTAAGTTCTCGTAGGCACACACTCATCCACAAAGGTTTTAATGAAATTACTGACAGCTGCGGCGAATTCATTCAGACTGGAAGATGAATCCCTCAACACAGTCCAGTCTACCGGTTCGAAGTATTCCTGTAAGCGTTCCTGTGCCACCCTTGTCGATACATTGTTGGTCCTCACTACTGGTGCTGCGGTCTTCAGTCTCTGCCTCTACTCATGGACTGCAAGTACAGCCAGGTGATAAGACTTTCCAAATGTTGTCGTGGGGTAGCATGGTAGGCGCTTTTGATGGTGAGTAGCAGTGTTGTGTTGGCGCTGTTACTACAAGTCATTTATTAATAAAAATTATTTTGAGTTATTTTTTAAAGCTAGCCTGGTTAAAATCCTCCCAAATACTTCATACTTTACACTTTATTGTCACCAAACGATTGATGCTCGAGCCTCCAATCATCACAGCGATATTTGATTCTGCTCTTCGTGCTCCCTGGAGTACAAATCGATAGTAAATATTAAAAATTTAAATTATAAATCATAAATAGAAAAGGGAAAGTAAGGTAGTGCAAAAAAATCGAGAGGCAGGTCCGGATATTTGGAGGGTATGGCCCAGATCCGGGTCAGGATTCGTTCAGCAGTCTTATCACAGTTGGAAAGAAGCTGTTCCCACATCTGGCTGCACGGGTCTTCAAGCTCCAGAGCCTTCTCCCGGAGGGAAGAGGGATGAAAAGTGTGTTGGCTGGGTGGGTCGTGTCCTTGATTATCCTGGCAGCACTGCTCTGACAACGTGGGGTGTAAAGTGAGTCCAGGGATGAAAGATTGGTTTGTGTGATGCGCTGCGCCGTGTTCACGATCTTCTGCAGCTTCTTCCGGTCTTGGACAGGACAATTTCCATACCAGGTTGTGTTGCACCCGAGAAGAATGCTTTCTACGGTGCATCTATAAAAATTAGTGAGGGTTTTAGGGGACAGGCCAAATTTCCTTAACTTCCTCAAGAAGTAAAGGCGCTGGTGCGCCTTCTTGGCAGTGAACTCTGCTTGGTTGGACCAAGTCAGGTCATTTGTGATATTGACCCCGAGGAACTTAAGGCTTTTGACCTGTTCCACTTGCACACCACCAATGTAAATTGGGTCGTGCAGTCCGCTACTCCTTCTGAAGTCAACAACCAATTCCTTCGTCTTGCTGACATTGAGGTATAGGTTATTGTCTTTGCACCATGCCACCAGGTTCTTAATTTCCTCTCTGTACTCAAACTCATCATTACCCGAGATACGGCCTACAATTGTTGTGTCATCAGCAAACTTATATATTGAGTTCGATGGAAACTTGGCTACACAATCGTGGGTGTACATGAGTACAGCAGGGGGCTGAGTACACAGCCTTGTGGGGCACCGGTGCTTAGAGTGATTGTAGAGGAGAACTTGTCCCCTGTTTTTACAGCCTTGATCCTGTCTGTGAGGAAGTTGAAGATCCAGCTGCAGATCTGAGTGCTAAGGCCCAGGTTCTGGAGATTAGGAATCAGTTGATTTAGAATGATAGTATTAAAGGCAGAGCTGCAGTCAATGAAAAGGAGCCTTACGTATGCGTCTTTATTCTCCAGGTGTTCTAAGGAGGAATGTAGGGCCAGAGAGACCCGTTGACCAGTTGACCTGTTGCTCCGGCAGGCGAATTGCAAAGCGTCGAGGTTGACCGGTAGTCTGTGGTTGATGTCTGCCATAACCAATCGCACGAATCACTTCATAGCAATTGATGTCAGAGCCACAGGTCGATAGTCATTCAGGCATGCCACCTTGCTCTTCTTCGGCACCGGGTTTGACGGGGAAGGCATCAGCATGTGCTGTTCCGTGGCTGTTGGTTACATCAGTCAGTTTATTCAGATATTGCTTGATATTGGCCCCTGGTGGGATGTACGAGAACAAAATAATGCTCTGCGGCACATTAAAAAGGAAGGCAGTTGATCGCGAGGTGTTCCAGGTCTGGTGAACCGAACTAAGGCCTCTCCGCCACAGTTGTACACCACGAGGAGTTCATCGGGAAGCAGACTCCTCCAGCTCTGTTTTTGAAAGACTCAGCCGACCTGTCTTGGCTGTGTATTGTGAACCCATCAATCTGAATTGCTGCGTCCGGACACGGATGTGCTTAACCAAGATTCCCTGAACCAAAAGACGCAAGTGGTCCTAATGCACCTCTGATACAGCACCCGAGCTCCAAGATATTCAGTTTTGTTCACCAAAGACTGTACGTTTGGCAGTAAAATGGTCGGTATTGGGAGTCAAAAGCAGCAATTTCTTAAACGAACCTTAAGTTCAGCTGAGAATCAACGAATAACACCAGAAATATGCGAATTAAAGATGAACGTGAAAGACTATGGAACGTAAACAGGGTATACATTATTCCAATAACAATACCCACAACCGGTATCATCCCAAGGTCACTACACATTAGCATTACACAATTAAGCCTGCACAGCCACAATACTAAATGCCACTGGAATAGTCCCAATCTTCCCAGCAATTAAGTAATGAATGCAATTGGCTACACCCGGACCTCTGGTTTTACCAGCTTGAGATGAAAAAATGTAATCGTAGTAATCAATAGATAAATTTCTAATACATCCTGATGGTATGAGATGAAGAACCCTTCCAAGTGAGTCCATAGATTGTGGGAATATTTCAATGATGGACCAAATGAAGTTAAGTGAAGATATTCGTTCTGTTTCAAGATCCTGATGGTTGAGGGATTATTAATGTTCCTGAGGTTCATTGTGTGGGTCCTGAGGCTCCTGTATCTGATTCCTGATTGCAGCAGCAAGAGTAGAGCATGGCCTGAATGGCGGGAGCCATGAATGGGGGTGGGGGTTGGTGGGGTCAGTGTATACTACCTTTGTGCTGGACTCCCCTGAAAAATAAGTATACTACTTTGGATGATGTTCAGCGGGACATCCTACAGTGGGGTGTGGTGGGGAGGAGCAGCGACCAGGACTCAGACACTGAGTCTGACTCTTGGCTTAGAGAAGAGGCGAAGAGGACTATAGCTGTGACAGGATATTCCATATTTACAGGAATAGGGACGACATTCTGTGGACGCAATAGCGTCAGCTGAATGGTATGTTGCCTACTATGTGCCAGGATGAGGATTGTCTCTGATCGGGTCCACCGCATTCTAACTGGGTTAGCTGAGTAGCCAGGAGTCTTAGTGCATATTGGCTCCAAAGACGTGCGGAAAAGAGGAGAAGGACCTGAACAGAGATTTTAGAGAGCTAGGTAGAAAGATGAAAATCAGGCCATCCAGTGTAGTAATCTATGGATAACTGCTTCTTCCACGCGCCAATAACGATAAGACTGGAATGATTTGGCAGATGAATGCCTGGCCGATGATCTGTTGCACGGGGTATGGTTCATTAGGATTTTTTTCTGGGGAAGGTAGAGTCTGTATAAAAGGGACGGGTTACACCTGAACTGGAGAGGGCCCAATATCCTCGTGGGCAGGTTGGCTAGAGGTGCTCGGGAGGATATAAATTGATTTGGCAGTGGGGTGGGAACCGAGATGATAGTGCTAAGCAACGGAGTCGTTGGATTATGAACAGAGGCAGTGTATGGTGAGAGACTGCAAGCAAGGAGAGACTGATGCCAGCGTGAAATTGCAATTACCGGGATGAGTTGAAATGTTCACGGAGGATAGAATCGGAAAAAGTGTTGAATACAGAGCTGAAGGTGTTGTTTTTGAATGCACGCAGTATAAGCGAGAGGGAGGGTGGGAGAGAGAGAGAGGGGGGGGGAGAGAGAGAGAGAGAGAGAGTGAGAGAGAGATGTATGACGTTTTGAGCATCACTGAGTCGTGGCTGAGAGAAGGTTATAATTTGGAGCGTAATGTTCAAGGATGCACCTTCTATCGAAAGGACAGACAGGTCTGCAGATGGGTGGCTCTGTTGCTGAAGTAAAAAATGAAATCCAATCCTTAGAAAAACGTGACATAGTATCGGGAGGTTTATGATCCTTGTTGACAGAGCTAAGGAACTGCAAATGTACAAATCCCTGATGCATGTAATATACAGACCTACCAACCGTTTCTACGATGTGGTCTACAATTTACAAAGCGAGATAGAAAATGTATATCGAAGGGGCAATGTTATAATAGTCATCGGGGATTTCATTATGAAGGAAGAGTTGGAAAATTAGGGTGGTGCTGGATCCCAAGAATGCCTACGAGATGGTTCGTTATTGAGCCAACGAGAGGATTAGCGATTCTACAATGGGTGTTGTGCAATGAAACGGAATTAATTAGAGAGAAATCAAAGGAAGCCTGAGGGGACAGTGATCATAATATGATAGAATTCATCCTACAAATTGAGAATGAGAAGCTAAACTCAGATGAATCAGTATTACACTGAAGTAAAATAAACGACTGAGGTATGTGAGAGGAGATGGTGATTGTTGATTGGAAGTTGACATTTGCAGAGGTGACGGTAGAACAGCAATGGCTGGAATTTGTAGAAGGAATCTGAAGGCACAGAGTAGATAAAGAAGAAGTATTTGTAATACTTCCCAAAGAAGAAGTATTCGAAATGCAGCATGACGCAACCTAGCTGACAATAAAAGTCCAGAAGGGGAACATAGTAGACCAAATATTATGGGAAGTTAGAGTATTGGGAAGCTTTTAAAAACCAATAGAAGACAATTAAAAAGTCATAAAGAAGCAAAAGATGGAAAACGGAAGTAGGCTAGCTGGTAATATTCAAGAGTATACGAATTGTTTCTCGAGATATATCCACTGTAAAAGAGGCAAGAGAACTGGAAAATTGCAAATGTCAAGAAGGGAGAGAGGCAAGAGAAAGAAAATTATAGGCCAGTTAGTTTGACCTCAGTGGTTCGGAAGGTGTTGGAATCGATTGCTAAGGATGTGGTTTCGGGCACTTGGAGTCACATGATGAAATAGGCCGACATCAGCATAGTTTCCTTCAGGGAAATTCTTGCCTGTCAAATCTGTTGTAATTCTTTGAAGAAATAACCAAACAAGATAGACAACAGAGAATCGGAGGATTTTGTGCACTTGGATTTTCAGAAGGCCTTTGAGAACGTGCCACACATGAGGCTGCTTAACAAATTAAGAGCTCGGGGCATTACAGGAAAACTACCAGCATGGAGAGATCATTGGCTGATTGATTGGAGTCTAAGAGTGGTAATAAAGTGAGCCTTTTCTAGCTGGCTTCCAGTGACGAGTGTATTAGGCAGGGAGCTGCGTTGGGACCGCTTCTTTATTAGTTATGTATCAATAATTTGGATGAGGAATTGATGGGGTTGTGGTCACGTTTACGGAGAAGAGGAAGATCGGCGGAGGGGCAGATAGGAGATATTACTGACAGGGTCCAGTCCGTGAAGTCCACATTCCGGTTCACGGACCAGTCCATCGATCCTTATTCCAGTTTTTCCGGTTTTCCCTTGTTCGGTTGGTGCCTTAATTGAGGCACATGATTCTCATTTGGGGCTGGCTACATAAACAGCTCCTGGGTTCAGCTTCAGTTGCTGGACTGTTCCCTTCCCCTTCCTTTTGTAGCCCTTGCCTGAAACCTCGCCTGCTAACTTTAGCCTGAAGCCTCGCCTATTCTCGCCGTCAAGTTCTACCGCCGGAGCAAGACCGGAGCCTTACTGTGTCTAGATAAGAAACTGTTTGGAACTGTCTCTTTGTGTCTTCGCCTTCGCTAGGTAGGTCCGGCCGTTTGCCGCTACCTTGTGTTAGGAACCGTCTCTGTGTCCACGTCTTCGCTAGGTAGGTCCGGCCGTTTGCCCCTGCCTTGTGTTGGGAACCGTCTCGTCGTGTTTATGTGTCCCGGCCCTACGACCTGTTCCCAAGGAGGGGTCCCGGCTCTGTGTTCTACGTTCTTGTCTCCCAGGACCAACGCTCCGTGTACTGCGTTCCTGTCTCCCAAGGCCAAGGCTCTGTGTTCTGCGTTCCTGTCTCCCAAGGCCAAGGCTCTGCGTTCTGAGTTTCTGTCTCCCAAGACCAATGCTCCATGTTCTGCGTTCTTGTCTCCCAAGACCAAGTCTGAGCTTCGTGTCCTCATCCAGTTCTGGTCTCGCCTCCTTCCCAGGAGTCCTGCGTCCTGCCGCCACGTCCAGGAATGTTGCCTTGCCATGTCTTGTCCTCGCCTAGATCCGGAATCCGAGCCCGAGTCAAGATCCAGGTTCCAGGTCCCTGTCTAGTCTCTGGCTCGGAGTCCTTGTCCAGGTTCCAACTTCCTAGTTCTTCGTCCAGGTCCCGCTTTCCTAGTCTAGTCCTAGCACAGGTCCTGTATCTTAGTCTCGTCCAGGGCCTGTGTTTTGTCCAGTGTCGTTTCCTCCTCACTTCCCTTGCTTTCTTGACACACCTAGTCCTGTTCCTAGTACTTCATTGTCTGTATCTTGCATTTGGGTCCGCCACAAACGCACCCCTTATAACAATTTCTTTAAGAAGAGATGAATCTGTGGATTTCGTTGCAGCAGGCGGCTTTGGAGGCTGTCATTTAGTATATTTAATACCGAGGTTGCTAGGCTCTTAAATAGTCAGAGCATGAAGGGATACGAGGCGAAGGCAGGATTCTGGGGCTGAAACGGAAATGGATCTGACAGAATGAAATGGCGGAGCAGGCTTGACGGACAGATATTTCTGTCATAGAGCATAGAAGTGACACACAACATATGAAATACTATTACCACAAATAAATTAACAAATAATGCAATATTTTCCAGAAGACTGACATTTAGTATCAGTTGCATTTACGACACAAGTCAAAAAGCAAACAGTTTAACGTTATGAGCACTTCATAAGTGATGAAATCTGGATGGTGGCAGGGAATTCAGTAGTCTCACAGTTTAGGGAGGAAGCTGCTTCCCGTCCTAAAAGTGCTTGTCCCAATGCTAAAACTGCCCGAAGGTAGGGGATCAAAAGAAGGGGAAACGCGCGTCGAAGAAATGCGAACTCCGCTTGTTTTCACTGTCGGACCTTGCCTACTGTCTGTATTCTGGTTGAATGGCTGAATTCTATCGCCACCACAATACTGCTTACCTTTCCAATGTGAGATCTGAACTTTTTATACTCAGTATCAATATTAGTTCAGTGTACCATAGTATTCAGTTTGCAAATTGCCATTGCAGGTGACATGCAAAGGCAGTGTGGATATAGAAAATAAATTTATATCTGGACATCCACGGAAGTGGTCAATATGGTGCGTTCTCATTATATGGTGCATTTAACTGACTGTTTTACACTGTTTCTACTGCAGACTGGGCACGGAAAGTCAACTCTTTATTCCTTTTCGCAGAAGCTGCCTGACCTGCTAAGTTCCTCAGGCATTTTGTGATTTTGTGTGTGTTACTCTGGATTTCCAGTATTTGCAGAACTTTCCGGGTGTCAGACCTGTGCACTAAGCGCCACAGTGGAAGCGGGACCGGATCCAACTGGGAATACCGCTCATCCCTCTCCAAAGAAACGCATTTATGGAGCATCAGCCAGCTCACAATCACTGCGTACCTTGGTTGGAGCCTCCTTCTCCTTCCAAAGAAACCCGTAAACTATTTATCTATTTATAAACTCGGAACTTTACCCCTCTGTTCCTTCCCTTGGGCATCGTAAGTTGTACGGCGTACGGAAATCTGGGGAGCAGCCCTCTTCTATGTAGCTTTCGTGAGGCATTATGAAGATCCCCGTGAAGCACCACGCTACCTCCTGCAGTTTGTTCTATAGATGCTGCCGGAGTTACTGAGTTCCTCCAGCATTTTTTGTGTTACTTTATTCGTGGTGCCGTTCCATCTTTCCCGCTCTATCGATCCCATCTTCAAAGCAGCCCTAACAGATTCCCTCAATTCATAGTTTGAGCGAAATCTGTCTGAATTCCCAGTGAGTGCATGGGGCCGTCACTAACAGCGCGTCTTCTCAGTCACACTCCCCATTAACTCCACTCTATTATTCAGGCAGAATCTAACTTGAATATATGCGCACGGGTTCTTTAGTCATCTCATGCTCTTTCCCGGTTCAGTAATTCCCTCCAGTCTGATATATACACAAGCCTTAAACTCCACCGCAGCAGGTTCAGGAACAGTTATTACCCTTTAAACATCAGACTGCAGAAGCAGTGTGGATGACTTCGAAAACCACAAATCTGAACTGATTGCAAAACCTAAGGACTCAATTTCAATAACTCTACAAATCTTGTCATCCGTATTATCTATCTGTCTATCTGTTTCTCCATGCAGCTACCTATGTATTTATTTATTTGCGGGTTTTCATTGATTCTATAGTATATAGTATTTTTGTTAATCTCCAATTGTCCGCAACAAGGTGAATGTCAAGGTAATATATGGTCACATATCTGTACTTTGATAATAAAATTAATTTGACTTTTGGCAATAACGTCACACTGACTGGCGGGGAGTTTCCAATGACTGAGACGGGTTTAGATACTCAGTGAACTGGTGGGTCAGTAAGGGAAACCGGAACTGAGTGGAAAGGTCCACATTGATCATATTGGATGATGGAGTGGGAGGAAAAGGTTGAATGGTCTACTCCGGTTCTGTGTGTTATTTTAAAATGTTCAGTTGCCCAGCCCTTTAAAACATTCCCGTGCGGTAGATTTGTGTACGGGCTCGGATAACGTGTCCAAGGGGTGACAGATAGGAAATGGAGCAGATAATTTCGCCAGGATTGGAACAGCTCGACATTTAGATACTCAGAAGTTACAGAAGGTAATTTGCTGAGTTTCCTGGGAGGTTATATGTTTGTGTGCGCGTGTGTGTGCCGGCGGGATGGGAGGGGCGGGAGGCGTTTGGCTTGGTTTCGGGGCGTACAAGGAGATGGTTTGGTCTTTGTGGTGGAACTAAGAGAATAGATAACTTCAAGTGTAGAGAATGTCTAAATCATGGGTAAACAGCCTTGCAGCGAGTCTATCAACAGCGTAACACCCGTGGCCAGAATTTGGACAAAATATAGTGAGAATATCGAGCTCCCTCCCACAGGGATAGGAGGAAATGAAGAGCAGAGGTGCAGGGCGACGAAGAAAATAAGTTCCCAGTGATGGTGGGAAGTTAACAAAGACGAAAGAGGCCACGGTAGGACAGAGAAATCGGCTTCGGTCAGGAATGGCGGAATACCATATTTTGGTGGATTTGAGTGTAATTTTGTGTGACTCGGCTGGCAGATGGCACGTTATTCGCCAGCAAACTCCCAACGTACTGCGAGTAAAGACAGACCATGTGAAACCAACCAGTAGTTGCATCTTTACTAAGAGTTGTGATGAACAAGATCTAATTATAACATAGTCAAAGGGAGCTCTCTCCATTCTACACACAACGGAAATCAGACTCAGCACAGTGGATACAATTCTACTGAGAATTACGCGTCACAAAAATCGGACAATCATCGCGCTCATTTCTGAAATAACTGAACATCTGTTTGTTCTCAGAAGCGGATATTAAGGCACAATTAACCTGCACAACGCGGCTACACAGTCCCAATGAGGGCAAACAGTTCACGTGTGCTGTCATCCCGCGCGGCCTCACTGCGAGCAGGACGACGAAGAGATGGTGTGACGCAGAGGCGAGCTCAGCTCACGGTGCAGGAATAAATGGAACCTTTTTTCCAGGCAGCGGCGGGTACCCGCAGGTAGCTGCTCAGCCTGTAGGTCTGGTCGGTATCCGGTGACACGGTGCCTGTGGTCACCCCGTTCTCCGTCTCGACGTTATCCACACTCCAGCGAAGCGCTACCAAGCCCGGTTTAAAGCCGCTCACCAGGCAGGACAGAGTAGCCGAACCTGAGCCGGTCTCTACCGCGGAGGGAGGGAGCAGGAGAACCGAGGGCCTCCGGGACTCGCTACCTGTGTGTGAGAAACGAGATGAACGGAATAGAGACAATATTAATTTGTGGACTCCCAGAGCTCGGGTAAAAAAAAAACTCGCCAGAAAATAATTAGAAGCTACCGAGTATGGAGGCAAACAATGAAATAGGTGGCGGAGTTTGCGGTCCTTCTTTCGGTGAATGAAGCGGCAGTGCGGATTTTTCCAGATTAATCACAAATCCTAAGTGGACTTTAACTTCCACTGTCTTCCCGGGCGGGGAATCCGGGTCCCACCAGAGATGAGTAAGGAGCCTCATTTATTCCACCCTCCAATTCCTGCACATGGCTCTGCCCGGTTATTGGTATCTCTGTGGATTCGTGTTTTAGCCTGACCCCAGTGGTTCTTAAGATCTATAACAGGGCTGTGAATTGATGGATATTACTCTTTCAGCTCTGTGAAGGAGCGCCACAAACTCTAGATTTATAACCTACTGTCATCTCCAGATTCCAAATCCTTTCCCGATTCCGAAAAACAATTACCCTAACTCCGGACCAAACTATTATCAACAAATCCGGTGCTACCTTGTCACTGGCTCCTATGCCGAGCGATTGAATTCCGGTGACTCCCCAGATATCGATGACTCCCCCCCCCACCCGGATATTGAGTAATTCAGGATGTCCAAACCTTCTTGCCCAGTGATAGCAGAGGAAATGACGAAAAAGAAGATCGGTCCCGTGAGCAGAAGAGAGGCGAGGAAACAAGAGTCCAGGTCAGACCGGGATTACCTCCTGGACACGTGCAAACCCGCCCGTTCCCGCTCTATTCTCTGTCCAGTCCGCTAGCTGCCCAGCATTCTTCTGCAATGTACCTTAAAATATCTGCAGTGTTCCTTGCTTGTTCGTGCCCTTGTTAACAGTTTGAACCTGAGGCGGCCAACTCTGAACGCGTTGGCTGCCATTTATAGCAGTTCTGAATATTGGGGAAAGTTTTGTAACCAAATCTTGGGGATTGGGTAAGACTGGTTCCGATTCCGACAATACTGGACCTGGGTTCAGTGTTAAAGGAGAGAAAATGCTCGATCGATCTGGGCATCCACCACCTTAACAGGAGTTCTCGAATGTCGGTATGTACCTCGTGTAAAAAGGTCATGAAATTGAGGGACCGAATGGTCTCCTAGCCCTATTCGAGACAGGTAAAGCTCTCCCGCGGCATAGAGATGGTACGATTATTTCCTGCATGGATATTTCCAAAGATGTGAAAAATAGGAGGGACTATGATGGGAATTGCTTGTAAAGGAATGAGCGAGTCACTTACTCTTTACATCCAGGATAATGCCTGGACCGAAGATATATTTATCATCCCACACTGCACAGTAATAGACAGCGGAGTCCCGGGAATCCAAGCTGCCGATGGTCAGGATGTGAATGTTGTTGGACAGGTCTCCGGACGGCTGGAAACGGCTTGTGATCCCAGGCCCTCCGTTTGTAGGATCATCATCCTCTGGATCGTGCAGAATTACCCACTCCGGTCTCTCCCCGGGACGCTGTCGATACCAGAGCATGTAGTAACTTGCAATATTTCCGTTCCGCATCTGACACTCTAAGTGGGCGGTGTACCCCGCGGAGACAGGACCGGACATTGGTGTCTGATTGAGGACTGGGACCGCTAGGATACCTGTGATGAAACACACTAAAACTACTTGGGTGTCTTGGAGCCAACGGAAGTCCCACCAATTGTTTAACACGCACTAGAAAATCAGCGGCAATCGCAATTTTTGAGCAATGAGACACTCACCTGATAAATGGACCAGTAAAGCCCACAGGAGAGGCAGCACTCGGGACATTTCTCCGGACGAAGCGAAGTTTCGACCGAATCGCTCACTGTTATACAAACACGGGGAGGCTCCGGCAGCAGCTTCTGCAAACCGGTGGCCCCAGGTCTGTTTATTAACGGGGATATTAATGAGTGGGAGGCGCCAGGAAAAGGATGGGGCGGAGCAAAACGCCCGACAGTTGGACTCCGTGAATGGCGACATCACTTATCTTTAAAACCTTAACTTTTCACTCCTAAAATATTTCAGCTTAATTTGTATCACATATCCAGTCCTGTATAAGTTTATAAAGACTCAGTTAAAACTGATTTTAGACCTCGATATCAGCAGCTGCTGTCTGGAACAACAGAAAACAGTCGGCCCCATTGATTCTGTCCCAATAGTTATTAGGATCTAAACCGTTGAAGGTCACATTTATTAAATCCCCACAATACCTAACATTCCCTTATCTTGACGATACCTTCGCCATCAACATGCAGTGGTGACCATTAAACAGTAACCACTGGATTGATTAAATTACATTATGAAAATAGAACGCGACCCAAAGTTAGGGATCATAAATTTGAAAATTGAAAGTAAGTTAATTGTAAAATATGTGTATGTCACCGTATACAACCCTAAGATTCAATTTCCTGCGGGCATTCTCAGTAGATACTTAGAAACACAATGGAATGAATTAAAATACACAAAACGAAGACGGGCAAACAACCGATGTGCGGAAGAAGACAAACGGTGTAGAAACAATAAATACATGAGTAAGTTCATAGATAGATGGATGGGTGGATGGATAAATAAATAAATAAACACATTAGTTGTGGAGTCCTTGAGTGTGTTCACCCTGGCTCAGTAGCCTGGGCACGTATCTGACGATACAAAAGGCAGGTCGAAGTTATTTTTCAAGAAAAATGCTCCAGTTCGCTGGACCTAACTCCCGATGCATTGGCAAAACAGGAATATCCCAACCAAATGGACTTGTCCCGCACTACTACCCTAAGATGCCCCCCTTTTTCCACAGGGTTAACGGGCATGTCATGTGGGTCATTGAAAAAGAAGGCAAGGGTATGCTTACGCTTTTCGGATATTGACCTCTCACGCACTCTCCCTTATCCAAGTTTTGTAGCCCTGGCTCCTCTCTCTCTTTCCCTCTCTGTCTGTCTGTCTGTCTCTCGCACTCACTTTCCTTTCCCTCTCGACTTACATGTTTATAAAGTTACAGCTACATAGGACCCTGGTCAGACCCCACTTGGAGTACTGTGCTCTGTTCTGGTCATCTCACTACAGGAAGGATGGGGAATCTGTTGAAAGGGTGCAAATGAGATTCATAAGGATGTTGCCTGGATTGTGGAGCATGCACTTATGAGAACAGGTTGAGTGAAATTGGCCTTTTCTCCAGGCATATCCAGTGGAAAGCAAGTAATATCCACGCCACTGTGACACACAACTATCTTTCGCAATCCCCTCTCCTCCTCTATCTCCTTCTTTCTCTATTCCCCTCTCTTCTTTTACACGCTGTAGTTGCTGTACTTACAATTATTACCTTTCAATTTGACCGCCTAGCTGTGCAAATTGCTGCCTGTTGGAAGACCCCTCACCTCTCTTCTCTCTATCTATCTTTCTGTCTGTCCCTTTCTGTTCTTTATTCTCACCTGTTTCTGTATCACTCTCTTTTCTCACTTAAGAGGTGCATTTGAATTTAGTATCATTCAGTCTGTGAATTCTACAATATGTTGAACTCTGGAACATGTGAGCAATATTATCCTCGATCAAAAGCTTAAGGAGTACTGGCATTGAGTGCTACTTGCTTCTTCAAAGCCAACTTCTTACAAATGCTGTCAGCATTGAGCATCACGTTAAGCTTTCCTTCAACTATATTTCCGTGAGGTTTTATTTTAATTCCTTGTACATTTGGATAATTTCATGGCTGTTTTTATTTTTTTACTTTCTAATGTATCTATTCTCAGTCTGAAAGCGATCCATGTCTACTTTTGTGGTTAAAAAAAAATCTTACTTACAATTAGCTTTCCAAGTCTCTCCTGATGTCTCAGGCCACGTATCTCCGTTGGGGTAGAGATAGAGTTAAATGCAAGTAGACATCTTTCCAGAGGTAGGGAGAGACTGGAAATAGAGGTCATGGTTTAAGTATGAAAATTGAAATGTTTCAGGGGAACATGCAGGGTAACGTCTTCACTCAGAGGATGGCGAGAGAGTAAAAGTTGCTGCCAATAGAAGATTTGGCGATAGATTCGATTTCAAAAGTTAAGATAAGTTTATAGAGGTAATTAGATGAGAATGGTACGGAGGGCTATGATGCGGGTGTTAGGTCGATGGGACTAATCAGGTAAATATTTCAGCATGGACTAGATGGGATTAAGGGGCTGTTTCTGTGACTGTGACAATGTGACTCTGTGACATATTGTTTTTGGTTCAATCAGATACTTCATACTTTAAGCATCTTGGTAATCCTTTCTTTATCTTCTCACACCCGACTTGGCATTTGCATCATTGTGTTTCTGTACCTTCAAATAGAGACGTCAATTATATTAAGTAATCTGCAAATTTATTGAGGCCCCCCTCCAGATCCGACAAAGATCCAATCAACACCAAACCTGCTCTTCTTAAATGAATTCTTGGACAGCAAATAACATTCCGGAATCGAGCCTGCATCCCCTCCACACTGGCAGTCCTGCACACTAAGAATGGGTTAATATTGAAAATAACTTTTTTTTTCGCACTTCAGGTCTGAAGTCGCATTTGGCTCTGTTGAACGTACATATCGCAGTATTTCCTGCTGCAAACTCTTTTAATTTGGAAGCTATTGACGCCGTGAACAGTGCAAACCATATAGACCAATTTTATGTGATTGCACACCTGTTTGTGCCAGATTACATCATGTAAAGTGTCCGATGACCATGAATCCAGGAAGCAACACTGTGAAGTACACGGAAGAGATGCTGCAGATGCTAGAAATCGAGAGTAACACACGAAAAATGTTGGTGGTTCTCAGTAAGTCAGGCAACATTCATGGAAATGAATAAACAATCGACTTTTCGGGTCAAGTGAATAAAATATTGACATTTCTGGCAGAGATCTTCCATCAGGAGTTCTGAAGAAGATTGAGGGGGGATCTGATTGAAACGTATAAGATCCTAAAGGGATTGGACAGGCTAGATGCAGGAAGATTATTCCCGATGTTGGGGAAGTCCAGAACGAGGGGTCACAGTTTGAGGATAGAGGGGAAGCCTTTTAGGACCGAGATTAGGAAAAACTTCTTCACACAGAGAGTGGTGAATCTGTGGAATTCTCTGCCACAGCAAACTGTTGAGGCCAGTTCATTGGCTATGTTTAAGAGGGAGTTAGATATGGCCCTTGTGGCTACAGGGGTCAGGGGGTATGGAGGGAAGGCTGGGGCGGGGTTCTGAGTTGGATGATCAGCCATGATCATAATAAATGGCGGTGCAGGCTCGAAGGGCCGAATGGCCTACTCCTGCACCTATTTTCTATGTTTCTATGTTTCTATTTAATATTTTGTCGTTGTTCAAGTATAGAACCAGCGATAATCCTGGAAATTTTTGCCCGGTGAGTGATCGGAAAGATGATGAAGAGATTTCTTAGGGTAGAATTTATGAGCATTATGGGTTAATTAGGGAGAACCAGCAGAGTTTTGGGGCAGGTCGTTTCTCACTAACTTTATTCATTTTTTTTTGCCGAGGCGACGAGGGTGATATGATGAACGTAGAACTGTGGATGTTATGTACATGAATTTTAGTAAGGTGTTTGACAAGGTCTCTCATGGAAGGCTCATCCGAAAGACTAAGTATCAGGAATCCATGGTGAGTCGGCTTGCCTTTAACAGATTCAAAACCAGCTTGCCTTTAACAGGTGGTATGTAGGAGTCGGAGGGGCATATTCTGGCTGGAAACCTGCGATTAGTGGCGTCCAACAAGATTTATCCTTGGTCCTCTGGTGTTTGTAATGGCTTTAAAGGATGTTAATAAAAATGTGCATGGGTAATCCGGAATGTTTCTACATGATACGAAGATTGATCCTGTTGTAAATAGAATACACAAGATTGGCAAAGAATTCAGCTGGATATAGAGCACTTGCAGATATGGACGGAGAAATGACAGGTGGGGTGTAATGTAAAGTGTTGCGCATTGGTAGATTAAAAGCAAAGAGGCAGTACTATTATTAATCAGTGTTTCCTTTTTCTTTGTTGTACTTGAAGTTTGTTGTCTTTTACCTATTGCTTGTTTGTCCATCGTGTTGAGTGCGGCATTTATCCGTCTTTGTATTTACTGTGAATGCCCGCAAAAATATCAACTCAGAATGTGAAAATATGTATTTTGATAATGCAAATATTTTCACTTTGGCTTTGAGACAGGGACAGTCGCAGGAGTTCTCTAACTACGGAGTTAGTGGAAGGAGACGCAATAACTTTGAAAGACTAGATACTGAATTGAAAACAACGTGGACGCAACGCCTGCTTCCTCTGTTCGTAGGGGCGAGGTGGAGTGGGGGAGGAGTGATGAACGATTGGGGAACATGATGAGCAATTCAGATGTGACCTAATTCAGTCAGGTTATGTGAATTTGTGAAGTTTTCTCTCTCATAATCCCATGTATCCTTAGTCACTGACAGATTCCAGGCTGGGCAAGGTATCGGAGAATCCTAAGGGATTCTACAAATATGATAAGAGCAAAAGGCTTGCAAGGGACTAAATTCTGGAAGATCAGAATGGAAATTCATTTGTGGAGCCAAAAGAAATGGGGGAGATTTACTTAGGAGACGGGTACAGAGTCTGAAGAAGTGAGGCAAAACGACATCAAATTCATGGATCCCATACAGATTACATAGGAAAAGGTGTTTGACCAATTAACCAGGAAACTATAGGACAGTGAGCCTGACATCATAAGTGAGAAAGGTATTGAAAGGTACTCTGAGGGATGAAAATAGAAGTATTGTATAGACCTGGACTGATTAAAGATAGTCAGCATATTTTCGTGCGGGTAGTTCATGTCCACCAAATCCTTTCGAGGAAATTACCAGGAAAGTTAATGAAGGCAAGGCAGTGCATGTTGCCTACATGAACTTTAACATGGTCCTGCAGGGGAGTTCGATCAAGAGGGTTCAGTCACTTGATATTCAAGAGGAGATAGTAAATTGGATTAGACATTGGCTGTGTGGGAGAAGCCCTAGTGAGTTAGTAGATGGTTACGTCTCTGACAGGAGGCCTGTGACAATTGTAGTGTCGCAGGGATCAGTGCTGGGTTCGTTATTATTTGTCATATCAATCAGCAAGCTGAATGATAATGTGGTTAACTTCAGAAAATGTACAGATGACACCAGGAATTGGGGGCGTAGCGGATAGCGAGGAAGGACGTCATGGCTTGCAGCGGTTTCTTGACCAGCTGGAAAAATCAGCTGAATTATGGCAGATGGAATTTAATGCAGACCAGTGTGAGATGGTGCACTTCGGTAGGACCAGCCAGGTTAGTTCTTACATAGTGACCGGCAGGGCACTGAGGAATGTGGTGAAACTATGTGTTCTAGGAATATAGATTCATAATTCATTGAAAACGGAGTCACAGTTAGATAGGCTCGTAAAGATGTTTTTGGCATATTGGCTTTTATGAATCAAAGTATTGACTTCAGGAGATGGGATGTTATATTGAAGTTGTAAAAGAGATCGATGAGGCCTAATTTGGAGTATTGGGTGCAGTTTCCGTCACCGACCTACAGGAAAGATAGAAATAAGGTTGAAAGAGTACAGAGAAAATTTTTAAGAATGTTTCCCTATCTGGAAGACCAGAGATTTAAGGAAAAATCGAATATGTCAGGACTTTATTCTCTGGAACGTAGAAGATTGAGAAAAGATATGCAAACTTATGAGGTGTAGAGACAGTCTAATTGCAAGTATGCATTTTCTACTGAAATTAAGTGGGACTATAAATAGAGGTCATGGATTAAGGGGTAAAGGTGAAAAGGTTAAGGGAAAATGAGGGAAAATCTCCTCACTCAGAGGGTCCTGAGAGTGTGGAACGAGTTGCTAGCGCGAGTGGTGCATACAAGCTCGATTACAAAGTGTAAGAGAAGTTTCATAAATTAGGTGGGCAATAGGGATATAGAGGGCTATGATCCTGGTGTAGGGCTGTGGGAGTAGGCAGATTAAATGGTTCAGCACGGACTAGATAGCCAAAGGGCTTGTCCAATGCTGTATTTGTCTGTGATTCTTTGACGCTATGATAAAATTTTGAAAAATATTGAAAAAGAAAAGAAAAGAATTTTGGTCACGACGTGATTTAGCATCACTTCTTGTGCGAATGATGTCCTAAGGCCTCAATGTTCTGCAGCACTCCCCAGGTTCCTACCATTTGTTACGCACTGGCCAGTTTACAGTATCTTCGCCAAGTGCAACATGCCAACCATTTCTCATCAAGATCGCTAATATTGTCCACCAACTGCCTCACTCACCCTGGTCCCTTTTACAAAGCTTCCAAACTAGCCTAACGTGCGCAGTCTTGCAAAATACATTGCTACAGTCCACGTACATAACAGACAGATCAGATATACAATTCAAGGTTACCAATAAAATCTGTACGCTGGTCTGGCGCCCTCCCTCACCTTGATGCATTATTTCAGTGACTGTTTATTCCTTTCCGAGCTAGTGGTTTAACATACTTTCCGTCTTCCTATACGCCAGCAATGAGCTGGTGATGGAAAAGGTTCCAATTCCTTCCCTAAGCCGAACCAAACATTTCCTTCTGTTTTTTTTTTCAGCTCATGCGTTTCCGAATGGCTTCTATCTGGTCCCATATTGCTTTGTTGCTTCTTTCTATATGCTCTGGATACCCTCTTTCACTTGGTTCAGGAAAACTGTTCAGGCACGAATCTGCTTCCGCCTGCGTATCAGGGATTTAACCAAATCAGCGAGTTATTGGATGGTTGCAGTAAATAGCGATATCAGTGAAGGGTCATGGAGGAGTAATACTCATCTATTTCTGTAAAGTGGAACTATTTAATTGATAGATCACTTAGTTGCACTCAATCTCTAAAGAAAAATGTAGCATTGTCCCTTGTGACCAGAGATAAGAGCGATGTCTGAAAAAAAACTTTGGTAAAGCAAATAATCCCTATTGCGTATATTACAGGAATGACCGCATTCCATCAATGTGTTCACTGGTGATTTGTGTTTACTGGGTTGTCTGCAACGTTGATCAAAATGTGCCGTCGCAGAAACTGCTTTGGCAAGCTGGGTTCGACTTCAGTCTAAGACGACACTCTACCGCTACCGCAGGTTTACCCGCGGAACCTCAAGCACCCGGAGCCCTAAGTTCTCAGTGCCGCCTCATATGTTACTACCCTTTGACACAGAGTTGTGCAACAAATTACCATTTTGAAATACGCCCTTAGTACTCTGGAACTAATTATGTTTATTGCAAGTATTGGATCGTATTGATAGAACAATTCAATGCTGGAGAAGTCAAAACTTTTTTTTACGTTATACAAATTTTAGCACTATTATTGAATGGAATTGAATTGACTTTATGGCTTACGTCCTTCACCAGCACGAGGAGTAAAGATCTTTACGAGGTAATTTCTACGTAATCTGGACCATAAGGCGCAGGAGCAGAATTAAGCTATTCGCCCCATCTTGTGCTCTGCCATTCAATCATGGCCCATTTAATATCCCTCTCAAGCCCATTAACCCACATTCACCCCATCATCTTTGACACTCTAACGAGTCAAGAGCCGGCCAACCTCCGCTTTAAATATACCCAATGACGGCCTCCAGATCCGTCCATGGCAATGTATTCCACAGAATAACTACCCACTAGAGGAAAAAAATTCCTCCTCTTCTCCGTTGTAATGGGATGTGCCTTTCTTCTAAGGCTGTGCTCTCTGGTCCTAGGCTCCCCCACTATAGGATATATACTGTCGGTGTCTGCTCTAGCTCTTTCAATGTTTAATAGGTTTCGATGAGATATTTCTCCTAAACTCCGATGAGTATATTGGACCTTCTCCAATACCAGCGCATCGTTTCTAGATAAGGGGTTCCAAATTACTCACAGTACTCGCAAGTATGATCTGACCCATGCCTTAACGCCTCAACATTACATCCTTGGTTTTATATTCCAGTCCTCTTGAAATAAATGCTGACAGTATATTAGACTTTCTTACCATTAAGAGCACCTTGTACTTTCAATTAGGTTTAAGTTCTGGGTGTAGATTCTGCTTTGTACTCTAGGGCAGAATTCTCCACAGTCTCTACCTACCCCACAGCAAATAGTTTCCAAGCCCAACATCCACACCGACCAAAATGCTGCATGTTCAGCTGTGTTTGTCCCATTAGAGCAAAGATGAGGAGAAATTGTTTTAGCCAGAGGGTGGGGAGTCTGTGGAATTCATTGCCACAGACAGCCGTGGAGGCGGATTTGTTGTTGATTAGTCATAGCATCAATGGTTGTGGTGACAAGGCAGGAAAATGGGGTTCAGGGCGAAAGTTATTCAGTCATGATGGAATGGTGGAGCAGTATTGCTGGGCTGAATGATCGAATTCTGCTCCTGTGTATTAGGACTTGCATCCTGATAAACTTTTCCGATCCACGTACTCGTCCAAATGTTTGTTCAATGTTGTTGTGATCTTTTATCATTTTATACCCTTCCAATAAAAACTCCCTCAATTCCCTCTGTTCAATGTAAATCAGGCTTCAGTTAAAATGTTCCAAACCAGATAAATTTGTAAATGTCTCCACCGTTGTCATTACAATCACATCATGCACTGTGATTTAACCTGCCAGATTGTTGGAGAAAAGCGCAAGTAGTTTATTTGTATTATTTATTGGGACAATATACAATCACCTACTAACCGGTGCATCTTTGAATTGGGGAAGGAAAGTGGAGCACCTGGAGAAAATTGCGCGCGTTCTACCGGGTGAATGTACAGACTCCTCACAGATCAAATGTTCATCTAATATCAGAGAATGTATGCAACCTGAAATGACGCCAGAGCCCCAAGCCGTAATAGCATCATGCTTACCACTACTCTGCCGTAATCTTCCTTGGAGACAAGAGAAACGAGGACACTGTGTGCCTTCTAACTCCAGAGGAAGGCACCAAAGCTATTGAGCTTGTTACCCACGAGCAGGCTGTGGGAGGCACCTTGCGTTTCAGTTTCTGTGCTCTATTTTGACTTTAAAGAAAATTACTGATGCCGAGTTCTTCCCTCGCCAGCAGGATATCAGCTATCTATCTCTGTATCTCATAACCTTATACATCTCTATCAGGTTTCCCCTCAGCCCCGCTGCTGCAGAGAAGACACCTGTTGTTTTCTGACCTCTACTGATAGCACATGCCCTCTAATCCAGGCAGAATCTTGGTAAACCTCTTATGAACCTTCTCCAAAGCCTCCAGATCCTTCCTGAAATGGGCGACCAGAATTGAATACAATATTCCAGAGTTTTATAAAGCTCGAACATACCTTTTGAATTCAGTGCTTTAACTAATAAGCTATTTTCAATCTTTGCAGTCACTTTCAGGGAGTGATGGACTTGGAAACCGTAATGCCTCTGTACATCATCGTTGTTCAATAAACAATAATATTTTTGAGTGGAAACCCATTGAATAACTTGAGTGAATTGAGCTACATCTCGCAGCGTTTGTAATCTGTAACATGTAACACTTCAATATGGATGGGACCTGCTTCAGCTAACCAGAAGAAGTTGCAGAAGTAAATGTCGTGTTTCCTTGAAGATGAAATGGTCAAAGGCGAGTGGTTGGATGGAAGTTGTTTGTCCTTAGCGACATAGTGTGTGGATAGACTGAGAAACCGCAGATCAAGAAAAAGGTGAAGCAACGGGGAAACCCTCTCACAGAGTAACACTACCAATGGGGAAGTCTGGATTTGGCTAATGAGCAATGAGAATGTGGATTTAGCTTCCGCAGTAAAGGATTTAGGCAAAGAGCAGGGTAGATATGTGGAGGAACAGGTTGATTGACTGGCAGAGAGTGGGAATAAAGGGGGCCTTTTTTGGTTGGCTGCTAGTGACTAGTGTGATTCTGCAGGTTTTAGTATTGGGACCGTTTCTTTTCACGTTATTCATCGATGATTTGGTGATGCAATTGATGCTTCATGGCCAAATTTACGAACAATACCAAAATAATTGGCAAGGCAGGTAGTGCTGAAGCAGGACAAGGACTTAGGCAGATTGGGAGAATGGGCAAAGAAGTAGCAGATGGAATATTGCGTGGGAAAGTGTATGGTCATCTACTTTTGCAGGAGCAATAAAGGTGCAGACTTTTCCAAACGGAGACAGAATTGGAAAATCGGATGTGGAAAGGGTCTTGGGAGTCCTGGTGTAGGATTCCCTAAAGGTTAATTTGCAGGTTGTGTCGTTGATAAAGAAGGGAAATGAAATGTTAGCATTTATTTCGAGAGGATTAGAATATAACTCATGATTTGGTAAGACATCGGCCAGACTGAACGTGCTGTTTTGGGTCCCTTATGTAAAGGACCAGAGATGGTACACGAGAGTGATTCCGGGAATGAAAGGGTTAACGCACGAGGAGCGTTTGATGCTTGTCAGCTTGTACTCTCTGGAGATTAGAAGGATGAGGTGGGAATCTCATTGAAGCATATCATATATTGACAGGTCCAGCTAGTGTTGATGTGGGGAGGATATTTCGCATAGTGCGGGAGTCTAGCACCAAAGGGCACAGCCTCGTGATGGAACAATATCCCTTTAGGAACAGGTAAGGAAGATTTTCTTCACCCAGAGGATCGTTAATCTATGGAATTCATTTCCACAGACAGCTGTGGAGACCAAGTCATTGGTTATATTTAAAATGGAAGTTGATAGGTACTTGATTCATCAGTACATCAAAGGATATAGGAAGAAGGTAGGAAAATGAGGTTGAGAGGTATAATAAACCAGCCATGATGGAATGGTGGAATACACGCGATGGGCTGAATAGCCTAACTATGCTGCTGTATATTATGTTCCAAAACGGCAGCAGGAGAAACGGGATGCAATCTCTATTGGAGAACTCGGTAATGGCAGGAGGAGAGAAAAGATCATAGAAACATAGAAACATAGAAAATAGATGCAGGAGTAGGCCATTCGGCCCTTTGAGGCTGCACCGCCATTTATTATGATCATGGCTGATCATCCAACTCAGAACCCTGCACCAGCCTTCCCTCCATACCCACTGATCCCCGTAGCCACAAGGGCCATATCTAACTCCCTCTTAAATATAGCCAATGAACTGGCCTCAACTGTTTCATGTGGCAGAGAATTCCACAGATTCACCACTCTCTGTGTGAAGAAGTTTTTCCTAATCTCAGTCCTAAAAGGCTTCCCCTTTATCCTCAAACTGTGACCCCTCGTTCTGGACTTCCCCAACATCGGGAACAATCTTCCTGCATCTAGCCTGTCCAATCCTTTTAGGATTTTATACGTTTCAATCAGATCCCCCCTCAATCTTCTAAGTTCCAACGAGTACAAGCCTAGTTCATCCAGTCTTTCTTCATATGAAAGTCCTACCATCCCAGGAATCAATCTGGTGAACCTTCTTTGTACTCCCTCTATGGCAAGAATGTCTTTCCTCAGATTAGGGGACCAAAACTGCACACAATACTCCAGGTGTGGTCTCACCAAGGCCTTGTACAACTGCAGTAGTACCTCCCTGCTCCTGTACTCGAATCCTCTCGCTATAAATGCCAGCATACCATTCGCCTTTTTCACCGCCTGCTGTACCTGCATGCCCACTTTCAATGACTGGTGTATAATGACACCCAGGTCTCGTTGCACCTCCCCTTTTCCTAATCGGCCACCATTCAGATAATAATCTGTTTTCCTAGGCTAAGCGGTCTATAATTCCCCGGTTTCTCTCTCCCTCCTTTTTTAAAAAGTGGGGTTGCATTAGCCACCCTCCATTCCTCAGGAACTAGTCCAGAATCTAACGAGTTTTGAAAAATTATCACTAATGCATCCACTATTTCTTGGGCTACTTCCTTAAGCACTCTGGGATGCAGACCATCTGTCCCTGGGGATTTATCTGCCTTTAATCCCTTCAATTTTCCTAACACCACTTCCCTACTAACATGTATTTCGCTCAGTTCCTCCATCTCACTGGACCCTCTGTCCCCTACTATTTCTGGAAGATTATTTATGTCCTCCTTAGTGAAGACAGAACCAAAGTAATTATTCAATTGGTCTGCCATGTCCTTGCTCCCCATAATCATTTCACCTGTTTCTGTCTGTAGGGGACCTACATTTGTCTTTACCAGTCTTTTCCTTTTTACATATCTATAAAAGCTTTTACAGTCAGTTTTTATGTTCCCTGCCAGTTTTCTCTCATAATCTTTTTTCCCCTTCCTAATTAAGCCCTTTGTCCTCCTCTGTGGAACTCTGAATTTCTCCCAGTCCTCAGGTGAGCCACTTTTTCTGGCTAATTTGTATGCTTCTGCTTTGGAATTGATACTATCCCTAATTTCTCTTGTCAGCCACGGGTGCACTACCTTCCTTGATTTATTCTTTTGCCAAACTGGGATGAACAATTGTTGTAGTTCATCCATGCAATCTTTAAATGCTTGCCATTGCATATCCACCGACAATCCTTTAAGTGTCATTTGCCAGTCTATCTTAGCTAATTCACGTCTCATACCTTCAAAGCAACCCCTCTTTAAGTTCAGAACTTTTGTTTCTAAATTAAGTATGTCATTGTTCATCATAATGAAGAATTCCACCATATTATGGTCACTGTTACCCAAGGGGCCTCTCACGACAAGATTGCTAATTAACCCTTCTTCATTGCTCAAAACCCAGTCTAGAATAGCCTGCTCTCTAGTTGGTTCCTCGACATGTTGGTTCAAAAAACCATCCCGCATACATTCCAAGAAATCCTCTTCCTCAGCACCTTTACCAATTTGGTTCACCCAATCTGCATGTAGATTGCAGTCACCCATTATAACTGCTGTTCCTTTATTGCACACATTTCTAATTTCCTGTTTAATACCATCTCCGACCTCACTACTGCTGTATCATAAGATATAACAGCAGAATTAGGCAATTTAGTCCATCGAGTCTGCTGCACCATTTGTTGATGGCTGCTTTATTTTCCTTTTTAACCCATTCCCGTACCTACTCCCGTAACTTTCGACACCCTGCCTCATCAAGACGCTATCAAACTCTGTTTTAATAATACCCAGTGACTTGATCTCCATAGCCATTTCTGGCAATGGATTCCACAGGTTCGCCAGCTTCTGGTTATAGATATGCCTCCTGATCTCTGTTTTCTGTTTTTGCATTCTGAGACTGTGCCCTCTGGCACTAGACTTTCTCTCTATTGGAAATATCCTCTCCACATCCGCTCTTTCTAGGCCTTTCGATATTCGGTAGTCTTCAATGAAATTCCTCACTGATTTGCCTAAATTCCAGTGTGTACATGCCCATGGCCATCAAAACACCCCTCGTAAGCTAAACCTTTCATAAAATACAGAACACGTCAGTACAGTATATTCGCCATTTATATAATCCATGTTCCTATCTAGGAGTTTCTTAACTGCCCCTAATGTATCTGTCTCTATCACCCCCATACTTTCCTCCAATTATCTTAATAAATTTTTTCCTTGGGAAAAAAACTCTCTGGCTATCCATCATATCTATGCCTCTTATCATCTTGTACACATCAATCAAGCTACCTGTCATTCTTCTTCGTTCCAAAGGCAAGATATCTTTTGCAACACAGATAAAAATTTCTGGTGAACGCAGCAGGCCAGGCAGCATCTATAGGAAGAGGTACAGTAGACGATTCTGGCCAATACCCT
The DNA here is from genome assembly GCF_963921235.1 of Mobula hypostoma. Lineage (NCBI taxonomy): Eukaryota > Metazoa > Chordata > Chondrichthyes > Myliobatiformes > Myliobatidae > Mobula > Mobula hypostoma. The sequence continues at coordinate 236,925,411 of NC_086098.1, forward strand.
TCGTCAGGAAATATTTAATTCACTCTACCTCTCTTTATCAGACACGTGTCCTCGCAATTCTTCTCCATTTCTTCTCTAAAGTTCCCACATCCTTTCTATAAGAAAGCGACCAGAACGGAACACAATATTGTAAATGTGCTCTAACCAGGGTCTTATAGAGCTGTAAATTTACCTTGCGGTTCTTGAAATTAACTTCCTAATTAATGAAGATCAATACGCCACACTTCTTAGCAACGCAAACAATCTGTGCGGCAAATTTGAGGTAATTATGGATGTGGAACCCAAGACTCCTCTCTTCCTTCTTAGAGTCAATAATTATGCCATTAACCTTGTATTCCACCTTCAAATTGAATATCAAAAATGAATCACAATACAGTTTTCTGGGTTGAACTCTGTGAGGGGATCCAGGAGTACCCCTATTAACTGTTTGGAGAGAGACATTTATAATTGATGGTTTGTTTGGAAAGGAGAGAGAGAGACAGTTATTTACCACCGATACCACTGACTCTCACAGCTATCTGGACTATTCCTCTTCTCAGCCTGTCTCTTGCAAAAACGCCATCCCCTTCTCGCAATTCCTCCGTCTCCGCCGCATCTGCTCTCAGGATGAGGCTTTTCATTCTAGGACGAGGGAGATGTCTTCATTTTTTAAAGAAAGGGGCTTCCCTTCCTCCACTATCAACTCTGCTCTTAAACGCATCTCCCCCATTTCACGTACATCTGCTCTCACTCCATCCTCCCACCACCCCACTAGGAATAGGGTTCCCCTGGTCCTCACCTACCACCCCACCAGCCTTTGGGTCCAACATATTATTGTCCGTAACTTCCGCCACCTCCAACGGGATCCCACCAGTAAGCATATCTTTCCCTCCCCCCCTCTCTCTGCATTCCGCAGGGATCGCTCCCTACACAACTACCTTGCCCATTCGACCCCCCCATCCCTCCCCACTGATCTCCCTCCTGGCACTTACCCGTGTAAGCGGAACAAGTGCTACACATGCCCTTACACTTCCTCCCTTACCACCATTCAGGGCCCCAAACAGTCCTTCCAGGTGAGGCATCACTTCACCTGTGAGTCGACTGGGGTGATATACTGCGTCCGGTGCTCCCGATGTGGCCTTTTATATATTGGTGAGACCAGACGCAGACTGGGAGACCGCTTTGCTGAACATCTACGCTCTGTCCGCCAGAGAAAGCAGGATCTCCCAGTGGCCACACATTTTAATTCCACATCCCATTCCCATTCTGACATGTCTATCCACGGCCTCCTCTACTGTAAAGATGAAGCCACACTCAGGTTGGAGGAACAACACCTTATATTCCGTATGGGTAGCCTCCAACCTGATGGCATGAACATTGACTTCTCTAACTTCCGCTAGGCCCCACCTCCCCCTCGTACCCCATCTGTTACTCTTTTTTATGCACACATTCTTTCTCTCACTCTCCTTTTTCTCCCTCTGTCCCTCTGAATATACCTCTTGCCCATCCTCTGGGTCACCCCCCCCCCGTCTTTCTTCCCTGACCTCCTGTCCCATGATCCTCTCGTATCCCCTTCTGCCTATCACCTGTCCAGCTCTCGGCTCTATCCCTCCCCCTCCTGTCTTCTCCTATCATTTTGCATCTCCCCCTCCCCCTCCAGCTTTCAAATCCCTTACTCACTCTTCCTTCAGTTAGTGCTGACGAAGGGTCTCGGCCTGAAACGTCGACTGCGCCTCTTCCTATAGATGCTGCCTGGCCTGCTGCGTTCACCAGCAACTTTGATGTGTGTTGCTTTACCACCGATATGTTGCTTTTGGAAAAGAGAGAGAGAGACGAAGATTGACAGTTGGACTGTCACTTTAAGGCATTGGAAGTAACTTTGGATTGTTACTAAGTCTGGAGTTGGAGACAGCACCGAGCAGCTCGAAGGTTGCTACGGTGACCAAAGGCCGATTGTTGATGTTACTTCCAAGGACTTGTTGCCTGCTTGTGCACTTCTTTACAGACAAAGGAAGGAGGGACTCTTTGAAAGGCAGGTGATGCTCGGCCTGGTGAAATAAATAGGAGGTCAGATGATACAGACCTCAGACACATGATCTGGACACTGAATGAGCATTGTTGTGCCCGCAGAAAAAGTGGGTTTTGGAGGATCGATCAGGCGGATCGATCCAAATTGCTATTCCACCATGTGACGAAGGGGTTGACTGGTGGGGACTTGTCTATGTGTCCACGCTTGCCGGGGTGATAGCTCCACCACAGGAAAACCGGTCCCCCTGGTTAAAGTCACAGTCGGTGACTTGTAAAGGATTTCGGAGGACGACGAGAAGATCGACGGCATCAGCTCACCTGAAGACTCAACTCACACTCTCTCTCTCTCTCCATCGCTACTCAACTAAATACGACAAACTGAACTAAACTGAACTTTACTCAACATCGTAAGACTGTATCTTTTTACCCCTAGACTTAAAGAGGCTTGGTTTTTCATACATATATATTCCACACGTACTTTTATATATAATCATTGCTAACCTGTTTGATTTATCTACGTTTATATTACTGTATTGTGTAGTTACTAATAAATATTCGTAGTTTATAGCAATACGAGACTCCAAAGTGTTTTCCATCTCTGCTGGTTCTTTAATCCCGTCATGGGGTACGTGACAAAATCCTTTTAAACCGTCTCTGCTTTTCTGCCACGTGACATAAATTGGGGCCTGCGTCCGCGATATGAACAAATTGGTCGGGAGGCTGGTTTGAGTTGATTGGGGAAAACCCGTTTTGAAAATTCCTTTGATTGGTTGTGTGGAATATCAGCAGAAATGGATGTTGCGGAATTTTTGGAATCGCCAGACCACGTGTCCTTGAAAAAGGCGAGGAAATAGGAGTTGCGGGACATTGCTAAGGAAGTGAATGTTGAGGTAAAGAGAGGTATGACGAAAGCAGAAATTCAAAGAAAAATAGCTGAATATTATGTCTCTATACAGACTTTTGAGGAGAGCGAGTTAAAGAGGTTTCCTGTAGAGAAAGAGGAGGTCGAGGTCCACCTAGAACTGTTAAAGATAGAGAGATTGAAATTAGAGAGAGAGGTGGCACAGAATCAGAGAGCGTTTGAAAGGGAGAGATGGCAACAGAACGCTCAGATGGTGAACCGTGAGGAGGGGTTTAGTGTCAATCGAGAAATTAAGTTAGTACCTCCATTTGATGAAGTAGAAATTGATAGGCATTTCCTACATTTCGAGAAAGTGGCCCGTAATCGGGAGTGGCCGCGGGAGCAGTGGGCGGTGTTATTAAGGGGAAGGCTCAGCAAGCATATGCAGCCCTGTCTCTCGAAGACGCAAAGGATTATGATAAAAGTGAAGGATGCTGTGTATAAGGCTTATGAGTTAGTACCGGAGGCGTACAGACAAAGGTTTCGAGGCTTGAGAAAGTCTTGGAACCAAACATATGTGGAGTTTGCGTATGAGAAACGGGTATTCTTTGATCGGTGGTATGCTTCGAAAGGGGCGGTTGAGAGTGTTGGCAACATGAGAGAGTTACTGTTGATTGAAGAGTTTAAAAACTGCGTCTCGGCTGAGATACGGACGCACTTAGATGAAAAAGGGGCGGCGACACTGTCAGAAGCTGCTAAGTTAGCAGACGAATATGCCCTAACTCATAAAGTAAATATTTCCCCACGAAGAGTAACCCACAAGGGAGTAGAGATAATCTACCGGCTAAACCAGAGAGTAAACCGGGGATTAGTGATAAAAGTAAGGAGGAAGGGAAACAGTCGGGTGTAAAATTTCCCCGTTTTAAGTGTTACTCTTGTGGAAAACCTGGCCATGTGGCGTCGAATTGTCTTGCTGCGAAAAGGGGGTATGTTGAGAAAGCAGACAAAGAAGTTTTAACCCATGAGGTTGAGTTAACTCCAGATGAGCGTTGGCCAGAGAATAGCTGGGAGGTTCGAGATGACCTTGAATTTGAAACTGGGACAAGTGATGACAGCCCAGAAGAGGCAGTTGTCCCGACTGAATGTGTTCAGGTTGTTGAAGTACCTGTGAGTTCACAGGATTCTGAACCTTATGTTGAGGCCTATAGCAAGACCAGAGGTTTAAATTATGAGGTGTCAGGGACTTTTCCATCTTCTAGATTTCAGCAGGACTTAGAGGGTAGTACAGCTGATAAGGGTAAGGTGTACAAGAAAGGTTTGTCTTTATTGAGCAAGGATTTTACAGAGGAACAGAAGCGAGATTCTGGAATGGTGGCTTTAAGGGAGATGGCTATCACAGGAGAGGAGGTTCAGAGTGAGTCAGTGGGATGTTACCTTAAAGATGGGGTGTTGATGAGGAGGTGGAGACCAGCCAGAGTGCCTGCAGGTCACGTGGTGGTTCTGGAAGGTTACAGGGCTGGAATTTTAAACATGGCTTACAGTATGCCTTTAGGTGGATTTCATTGTGTGAGAAATGAGGAAAATTGGGATGGGGGGTTCCCCTCCTTTTATTTAGTGGTGGAGATTCGATTCAGAAGGCAGTGAAGGGTAATTTGTTGGAACCTGTGTTCAGTTACAGGCCAAAAGGACCTTTGACCCTCTTCAGAGAACTCTGGAAGGGATGTAGTAAGCTTTGTGACTTTGCCAAGGAAAGTTTACAAAATGGTCGAGTCAAAATAAGACAGTTGTTTACTGGAACTGCGGCTGGGAGAATTGTTGGAGTACAAAATGGAGTCGTGAAATCTGATAATGGAATGGAAAAACATGTTTACCCATTGAATCTTGACTCACCAAAATGTCAGAATTCCACTGTTTTGAAAAATATTACTGATAAGGTCCACCAGTTGGTCCCAACGCCGAAAAAACAAGTAAAAGGACTAATTGGTGTTTTGAAATGGGGCACAGGTGCAATGAATCACGTCATTATGAATTTAGTCCAGCCTATGAAATGGTATCTTCACAGAGTGAACTTTGAGAAAAATAAAATGTTTGAACAAGGAATTAGAAACAAGAAAGAACGAAGAAAGAGAATGGATGACTGTATTGATAGAGTGGGGAAGGCTAAATACCTCGTTAAGATTGACTTGTTAAAAGGATACCGGGGAGTTCCTTTAACAGAGAGGGTTAAAGAGATATCAACATTTGTGACACTGTCTAGACTGTATGAATACAATGTTTTACACTTTGGGATGAAGAATGCTTTGGAAACATTTCAAACAATGATCAGTTCTGTGATTGGAGGGTTAGAAAGCACAGGAGTTCATATCAATGATTTAGTGGTCTGGAATGACACGTGGGAAGAGCATATTGCAGCTGTAGAAAAACAGTTTGACAGACTTTCTAAGGCCAATCTTATGGTGAACCTCGCTAAAAGTGAATCTGGCCGTGCCACAGTCACATATCTGGGTTACGTGGTGGGCCAAGGCCAGCTGGCTCCTGTACAGGCCAAGGTTCAAGAGATTGCTGAAGTTCCTGTTCCAACTGGCAAAAAAAGCTTTAAGAAGGTTTTTAGGAATGGTTGGGTATTATAGAAAATTCTGTAAGAACTTTGTTGACATCGCTCTCCCCCTAACAAAACTCCTAGGGAAAGAGCGAAAGATTTGAATGGAGTGACCTTTGCCAGGAGGCATTTGAACGTCTGGACACTATCCTGTGTTATCATCCTGTGCTCAAAGCACCTGACTTTTCAAAGCCATTTTCAATAACAACAGGTGTTAGTGACGAAGCTGCTGGGGCAGTACGGTTACAGAAGGGAGCGAATGACATTGAACATCCAGTAGCTTATTTCTCAAAGAAATTTAATGTACACCAGAAAAATTATTCAACTGTTGAGAAGGAGTTATTGGCACTTATTCTGGCCTTACAACATTTTGAAATTTATACTTGTCCTGCCCAAAGACCTCTTGTGATTTACACAGATCACAATCTGCTGAAGTTTTTTTTTTAAATAAAATGAAGGATAAGAACAGAAGGTTGTTAAATTGGAGTCTAGTATTGCAGGAAGGTGACTTAAAAATCAAACATGTGAAAGGTACTGACAATGTTATAGCTGAGTAGTTATCCCGATGTTAAGATGAAAACTGTAACCATTTTTGCTTTGTCATCTGATTTATTTTCCCTGTATTGTTCAAAACCCGGTGATGCACATTTAAAAAAAATCGTCTTCGACCATTTTTTTCCCTGAGGAAGGGGAGTGTGAGGGGATCCAGGAGTGCCCCTATTAACTGTTTGGAGAGAGACATTTATCATTGATGGTTTGTTTGGAAAGGAGAGAGAGACAGAGTTATTTACCACCGATATGTTGCTTTTGGAAAAGAGAGAGAGAGACGAAGATTGACAGTTGGACTGCCACTTTAAGGCATTGGAAGTAACTTTGGATTTTTACTGTGTTTGGAGTTGGAGAGAGCACCGAGCAGCTCGAAGGTTGCTATGGTAACCAAAGGCAGATTGTTGATGTTACTTCCAAGGACTTGTTGCCTGCTTGTGCACTCCTTTACAGACAAAGGAGGGAGGAGCTCTTTGAGTGACAGATGATGCTCAGCCTGGTGAAATAAATAGGAGGTCAGAGACATGATCTGGACTCTGAGTGAGCATTGTTGTGCCCGCAGAAAAAGTGGGTTTTGGAGGATCGATCGGGCGGATCGATCCAAATTGCTATTCCACCGTGTGCAGAAGGGGTTGACTGGTGGGGACTTGTCTATGTGTCCACCCTTGCCGGGGTGATAGCTCCACCACAGGAAAACCGGTCCCCCTGGTTAAAGTCACAGTCGGTGACTTGTAAAGTATTTCGGAGGACGGCGAGAAGATCGACGGCATCAGCTCACCTGAAGACTCAACTCTCTCTCTCTCTCTCTCTCTCTCTCCATCACTACTCAACTAAATACCACAAACTGAACTGAACTGAAATTTACTCAACATCGTAAGATTTTATCTTTTTACCCCTAGGCTTAAAGAGGCTTGGTTTTTCATACATATATATTCCACACTTACTTTTATATATAGTCATTGCTTACCTGTTTGATTTATCTACATTTATATTACTGTATCATGTAGTTACTAATAAATATTCGTAGTGTATAGCAATACGAAACTCCAAAGTGTTTTCCATCTCTGCTGGTTCTTTATCCCCTTCACGGGGTACGTGACAACTCTCAGACCAGTTCTACAACCTGTCAAAGCAACCTGCAACAATCTTCCACACTATACACAACTCCACCAATCTTCGTCTTATCTCCAAGGTTACCAATCTACTCTTGCAGTTTGTCACCCATGTCATTTTAAAAACTGATAAAGAATAGGGGTCCCAGAAAAGATCCTACGGAACATTACTGATCACAGACCTCGAGGCAGAATACTCTGTATCTACTACCATTTTCTGCTTTCTATAGGCAAGCCAATTCTTCATCCACACAGCCAAATTTCCTTGGATTAGACGCGTTCTCAATTTCAGAAAGGGCCTACCATAGGGAACGTTATCAAACGCCTTACTAAGCATGGTATACACCATATACACTCTCTACCTTCATTACTGCGCTTTATTACACCTAAGCTGATGCTCGTGAGGCATCACCTGCCCCTCACAAAGTCACGCCGACTATCTGTGATCATACAGTGCATCTCCAAATGATCGTAAACCCTGTCCCTAAGAATTCTCTCCAAGAAATCGCACACCACTGTATAATACCCAGGGTTATCCATGCTCCCTTTCTTTAACAACACCTTCCAGTCATCTAGAACTACTCCTGTGGCCAGTGAGGTCGCAAAAATCGTCGTCAAGGGTGTGGCTATCTCTTGGCGTCGCAACCCGCGTTATATCCCGTCTGGCCCCAGGGTCTTATTTAGGCTAATGTTTTCCAAAAGCTCTTGCACATCCTCTTTTTTAATATGAACATGTTCTCGCATATCTGCTCGTTTTAAGCTGCATTCAGAAGCGACAAAGTCCCTCTTACTTAGGGGTTCCCAAGGTTTTTATGACATGGAGCCTTATCATTATGTTGTGGTCCGTGGACTCCAGATTGGGAACCACTGCTTACTGAAGCAAAGTATCTAGTAAGGACGTCGCTTGCTTCTCCGACTACAGGCACATCTTTCCTTTACTATTTCTGATCGATCCAACCGTCACTCCAGTTATCCTCCTCCTCTTCACATACGGGTAGAAGCCTTGGGGTTTTCCCTAACTTTATTCGCTAAGGCCTTCTCCTGCTCCTCCTAGCTGTCCTAAGTCCATTCTTCAGCTCCTTCCTGGCTACCTTGTAGCTTTCTCGGGCTCTGCCTGATTACTGCTTCCTAAAAATAAGTTTTTTACTTCCTCTTGAGTAGATGTTCCACATTTCTTGTCAGCCATGGTTCTTTAATCCTTCCATCATTTCCCGCTTCAATGAGACAAACCTATCCAGATCCCTCACCAAGTACTCCCGAAACAACCTCCACATTTCCGCTGTGCATTCCCCTGAGTACATCGGTTGCCAACTTATGCTTCCCAATTTCTGCCTAATAGCAAAATATTTTCCCCTCCCACAATTAAATACTTTACTATACTATCTGCTCCAAGGTTATTGTGAAAGTCATTTCTCCAAATGCTCAGCCACCGAGAGATCTGACACCTGACCTCGTTCATTGCCTGGAGTCGGTCTGTCTACCTATTGTTAGGAGTCCCTCCTGACACACCTAACAAATTGTGCCCCATCCAAACCTTTTGCACTAAGGAGACATCGATCAATATTAGGGAAATGAAGTTCCCCATGACAAAAGCGCTGTTACTTTTTCATCTTTTCGCTCTCCCATCCCCTGCAGCCATTTGAACTGCTCATCCTCCTCTATTAGAGTGCTGTGGACTAGAGCCGAGACACCCCTAAACAGCATACCATCCGTATAATTCTTGAGATCATTATCGTAAATCTTCTCCAAACGTTTCTTGGATACGGGACCCAAAACTGCTCGTAATGCTCTATGCGCGTTCTGACCAAGGCCGCAGAAGAGGGATGAAGCCGCTGTAGGACACAGAAATCAGTATTGATCAAGAGGGTCAGAATAAGCTGCCTGAGCTGGTTTGAATGTAATTCTGTGTGCAGCTCCTGAGCTCCACCTTATCCGCTACCAATCACCCCAAGGTACTGCGAGTAGCCAAGTGAGGACAAGCCACGATAAACCCACTACTGTCATATCTATATTACGAGTTTTTTTTACACAAGATCTAATCGCAACATGGTCACCATCTACGGAATATCTCTCTCCATTCTACACACAGTGCCAGTTCAGATATAGCACAGTAAGGATAATTCTGTAGAGAACTGCGCGTCGCAAAAAAAAAAGCGGACAATCATCGCGCACATTTCTGAAATTATTAAAAATTCTGTTTGTTCCTGGAAGCGGACAGTACGACATAATTACATTGCTTGAGGTGGCTGCACAGCCCCATTGCGGGTTTCAGTGCTTTTGACAGGAGCAAACAATCCGTGTCTACTGCCAACCGACGCGGCCTCATTGCGCGCAGATGGACGAAAGGATGGTTCGAGCCCTTGTTCCAGGCAGTGGCGGGTATCCACATGTAACTGCTCAGCTTGTAGGTCTGGTCAATGTCTTGGTCTCGAAGCTATGCACGCACCAGCGGGATTTTACAAAGCCCAGCTTAAAGCCGTTCACCGGGAAGGACCAAGTGGCCGATTCCGAGCTGGTTTCGACCAGCGAGAGAAGGAGTAGCAGAAGCGAGGATTTCCACGCCTCGCTACCTGCGTTTGAGAAGGTGTGGATGCGGTAGAGAGAAACTTCATTTGGTTATGGTATTCGCCAGGGACGCCACACACGGACTCGATTACCGGAGATAATTAAGACGACTTATTTCCGGGATTGAGTAAAAGGTGGGGTAGTAAACATGGACATTCGGATAAGCGGTATGAAACTTTGAACGAAGAGCTGTCATCTGTGTGACTTTGCGAATAGTATCCTTTCACCGTTGATTGGGCGAGCGTGGGTTATGATGTCCCGCGATCGGAAAGGCTCTTTGGTACCCAGGCTTCCCTGCCCAGTAACGGGAGAGGAAATGGCAGAAAAGCAGAGCGGGCCTGTGAGATAGTGAGAGGCGGGAAGACGAGGAGCCAAGCAGTTCTGACCCACCCAGATTACATCCGAAATAGCTTTAACAAATCTGTTCTCGTTTCACTCCCTGAGAGGCCGGGCTGCCGCCCAGTACAATAGCCCAGTGTATAGTTTTTAAAAGCGATCCGTTTTCCTGTAGTATCTACAGCCAAAAAGACGTGATGCTCTTTCACAAACTGGAGCAGAATTTACCGCAGCCAGAAATATTCAGAATATTCTAATGTCCGTTGGAATCTATTGATGGCGACTGAAATATTCCATAAAACCCAATCCCCAATTTCAAATTGTTTCTTCCTCAGTGGTTTCACAGATCCAAGCTTGTTTAGAATGTATAGATTGATTTGAGAAATCCGGATTTGGAGATGCTTTCAGGAACAGCCCGAGGCCATTCGGCCCCTTTACCGTGTCCTGCTGGTGAATGAGATGAAAACTGCTCTGCATCAAGTTCATCAAACCCTCGCAAGCTCTCTCTACCAGACCAAAGTTGTCTCCGCTGAGAACAGGGATTTGGAAAATCTGTAGAAACGTGCCCCCTGTTATTTTACTTCAATTGTACAATAAGATTAGCCTTAAAGTACATAATTCCCAATCAACTGCTGGTTGTTTCTCTAAAGCAGCAGAATCTTGATTCCAGTCAGACGATGGGGTCATTCCTTGAAGAAAGGACAATTATTGTTTGAGGTCAGTCAATACAGCCTCAGGATACTGCGGGCTTTCCTCGGGACAACAAAACGGGGCCAGCTATTTTCCGGCTATGTTACCAATCACCGTTCCCATCAAAGGATCAGAATTCCGGATGTTAATTATTAATTGCATTGCAGACACTGTTATCTGGAAGAACCCAATTAGCGCTGGAGGAGCTCAGTGAGTCAGGCTGCATCTATGGGGGAAAATGGACAGTTTCTGTATAAAGTCAAGATACTGCATCAGAATAATTGAATTGTGTTCAGTATATTTCCCATCTGCAAGGCAATGACCCATGGCACAATGTTGTAGAGTTATATGTTGTATGTTATGATCTGTGTTCTATGTTGTTTGCTGTAATATATCAAATGCTCTACTACGTTCTATGTTCCATGTTGTGATACTCATGGAAGACTATTAGAAGTAAATGTCATTCATGCCATTTAGAGAACACCGAATGCTCTCTTTCAATGAGAAGGATCTGGCCACTAGCCTGTGAAATCAAATAATCTTCCCACTCCACCCCTCCTCTGCTTCCGCAGAACTGCTGAATTCTTCCCGATCCACATTCAGTTATGACCATTGACCAGAAACTACTGGATATATTAAGTAATCATTAATTAATTAATCGTAGACGATTGTGGCCCCACAAAATTATTCAGAATCTGCCCCAATCAGAAGACCTGGATGGAACATGAGATCTGCATGTGCTTCGGGGTAGATTTGTGGCGACCATGATACAAGATTTCCAGGTACGATCTCCGGAAAGCTCTCTACCAGGCAAAGTGGCAATTCGAAACTAAACTTGAATTATTGAAGGATATTCTGAAGCTGTGGTAGGTCTTGAATACAATTACTTCTTACAAAATAATATCAACCGACATGGGTGACAAAAGGGCTTCACTTCCAGATGAGCTCAATGCCTTCTATGCTCGCTTTTGACCATCAAAACACAGAGGAGCTTTCACGAACCTCAGCTCCCTAATCGTCTTTGGTTCATTACATACCACCCAATTCAGTATAGTCATAGTCATAGTGATACTTTATTGATCCTGGGGGAAATTAGTTTTCGTTACAGTTGCACCATAAATAATAAATAGTAATAGAAATAGTAATAGTAATATTACTATTAGTAAATTGTAATAGTAATAGTCATAGAAATAATAAATAGTAATAGAACAGCAGTAGAAAATAGTAATAAATAGTTAAATAGTAATATGTAAATTATGCCAGTAAATTATGAAATAAGTCCAACCTATCTGCTCAGGGTGTCTGACCCTCCAAGGGAGGAGTTGTAAAGTTTGATGGCCACAGGCAGGAATGACTTCCTATGACGCTCTGTGCTGCATCTCGGAGGAATGAGTCTCTGGCTGAATGTACTCCTGTGCTCACCCAATACATTATGTAGTGGATGGGAGACATTGTCCAAGATGGCATGCAACTTGGACAGCATCCTCTTTTCAGACACCACCATCAGAGAGTCCAGTTCCATCCCCTCAACATCATTGGCCTTACGAATGAGTTTGTTGATCCTGTTGGTGTCTGCTACCCTCAGCCTTCTGCCCCAGCACACAACAGCAAACATGATAGCACTGGCCACCATAGACTCGTAGAACATCCTCAGCATCGTCCGGCAGATGTTAAAGGACCACAGGAAATAGAGACGGTACTGACCCTTCTTGTAGACAGCCTCAGTGTTCTTAGACCAGTCCAGTTTATTGTCAATTCGTATTCCCAGGTATTTCTAATCCTCCACCATGTCCACACTGACCCCCTGGATGGAAACAGGGGTCACCGGTACCTTAGCTCTCCTCAGGTCTACCACCAGCTCCTTAGTCTTTTTCACATTAAGCTGCAGATAATTTTGCTCACGCCATGTGACAAACAGTAGCTGATCCCCCTGTTAGGCTCAATAACAAACTGCGATACTACCATTTAAAAGCCATTTGACAGGTACATGGATAGGACAGGTTGGAGGCATATGGATCAAACACCAGCAAATTGGATTGGCTTAGGTGAGCAACTGGTTGGCATTATCTCGTCCGGCAGAAGGGCCTGTTTACTTTTTGTACGAATCTCTGACTCTACAACATTTCACGCATTCCCTCCATTACTTACATATCCTCCCATGACTAGAAAGGTCAGATCTAAGCACAATATTCCAACGGTGCTGCCACGAGGGTCAAATATAAATGCAGTTATATCTCTTTACTTTGTACTCAAGTAGTCTTGAAACAAAGGCCAAGGAACCTCTTGCGTTATTTCTGGTTTGTCACACTTGTGAACATTTTGTGATATAGAACACGTTTGAATCTTGCGGAATATTGGTAGTTCGGGTTGATTATATGGAAGTTTGTTTGATCGCTGAGCTTTGCAAAAGTGTGCAGTCGTCTCGGCTCCAATCGAGAAGCCGTCATAAGCTCGCAGTTGGCGCTGTCTCCCCAGAATGGCGGCTTTTATACTTCCTAGAGGTTAGAATGGATATTGATTATTCGTCGTGACCTGGTTGGCTGGTTCAGAACGCTGTGAACAGTTTAGTGGTAGAATGTTCTGGCTGGCTAGCTTCCGGGGAGGTCAGTTGGAAGTGTTTGCTTAGCTGTCTAGATCCCGAGATTACTGGCGATTCGTTGATTGCTGACGTCGTTCTTCTCTTTTCTCCATAAGGCTTCATATATCGGATCTAAGTCGATGTGATTGTTGAGCTTCCGTTCTGTAGAGAACCACGCTTCAAGAAATTCTCATTCTTTTCTTGTTCTTGTTTACGTCAAGACTCTGGCTGTCGTCCAATTGAACTAGTATTCTTCTTCATCTTCATGAGCTGATACTAGCGAGAGTGCGTCATGCCTTCTGCTCGCTGGCTGATACTCATGAAGCCTGGGTGATAGTTTTCTTCCAGTTTGGCTAACGTAGTGCTTGTCACTACACTGGATTTTGTAGATAACATTTGTTCTATCAGTCGCACTTTGTTGCACTTCGAGTTTTGATAGTATCCTCCTCAAGGTTGCATTCAAGAGGATTGAGTCCTGTTCCAACATCACAGACACAAAACTGAAAAAAAGAAACACACCTCTTCAAGACTTTTCAACAGAATGGTCATCCAGGAAACTTCATCCGACGGCGCCTTAAGGTCAGAAACCCGAATATACAAACTGCACGAAGGACCAAATCGCGAATTGTATTGCGGTATGTAAAGAACGTCTCGGAGGTGGCAGCAAGACTGCTTCAGCACCACAACATCACAATTGCTCGCAAAGCGACTGTAACTTTGCGGAGGAACCTATTAAAACATAAAGCGAAACAAAACGTGACTGCTCGGCGATCAACCAAACTTGGAAACTTTGAATCTATCATCATTAATTAGAACTCTGGCTTTCAATTTTTTTTTCTGCATAAATAGATGACCTCACGTATTTTCCACATTTTATTCCATTCCTTCTACACTCGAAAGCTTATCTAATCTTTCAAACATCGTTCTAGCAAACCAGAGTATCATCAGCAATCAGGGAGATATTTCACCTAGTTCCCTCGTTTAAGCATTTTGATACTGTATATGTTCTGAACCGTTTGAGTAGTTTCTATGGTAATACCTTTTGTAGCCCCTCACAGACGACAGTCAACATGCTTATCCTCTAATGCATTTGTTCTTTTGAGCAGCGTACTCGAAAGTCTCCAACCGACTTGTCGAACAAGATTTCCCATACCAATTCCCAAGTGTTCTCTTTTAAATTTCTTTAATAGTATATTTTAGCATGTCTACGGACCTGAGACTAGAAAAGGAAGCATTTTGTAGGTCTGTCTTCTCCAAACTCTTTGCCTGTCTGTCTCGCTCTCTCTCTCTCTCTCTCTCTGTCCTTCTCTCTCCATCTCTGTCTCTCTTCCACTTTCTTTCCTTTTCTCTGCTCCTTCTCTCTCCCTTCCTCTCTCTCGGTCACTCTTTCTCTCCTTCTGTCTACCTCGTTACTCTCTCTTTTCCCTACTCTCCCTGTCTTCCCTCCCTCTAGATCTTTCTTTCGCATTGTCTTTCTCTCACTGTCCACTTTCACTCTTCTCTTTCGATCTGTGAAACTAATTTCACATTGTGTCGAAACTTTGCAATATGCAAACAAGAGCACCCGTTATCAGACACCACGATCCGCAAAATTTCTTTGCCGTTTAATTCTGCAACGCCATTTTCTTACTGTGCCAATACATTCAGCGTCACGCCGGCATGTCATTCTACAATACTTACCGGAAAATTTCTTTGTATCTTCATGCATTTGTTTAACGTCATTCCCCTTTCCTTATTTGCATTTCTAATAGAGCCATTCTCAGTCTGAAACGAATCCACTGCTATTTTGTACATTGTCTTATATGTTTATAGAATAAATTTCCTTTGTCTTGACGGATACTGTCACCGAATTCCAGCATTTTCTTTTCTTCCATTAGTTCCCAAGATTACCTTTGCTGATCTATCAAAGAAGCTGTCATGGTCCCTTCTGGCAATCCCCCACCTTGCTTTTTACCTCAGGAATTGGGCCTCAATCCCCCCCCCCCCGTTTTATTTCCGATCATTCCCAGGTTCCACTGACTGCACACACCTGCTTTCAATCAGAAAATGCAGGATAAAGACCCTGTGATCAGAACAAGGAGCTGCCGTTCGTCGGTAGACTCCGGTGTGAGTAACCTCGTTTCATGGTTCTTAGGACTGTCAGTTATAAGTCTAGCATCGCTCCTGGATTCTCTCCAAACCCAAGACTTCAGGTAAGGACTCTCCTGGAAACCGATTCCACGCTCGCTACGGCAATAACGCCTCCCGACTCTGCCGCCGCGCACGTGTTCTGCACTTGGGTTCGTCCACCACCACGCTAGTGTAACAGAAGCTGCAATTACTGGAGGGAAATAAATCGCAAATCGAGTTTGAAAATCGTTTGCAGAAATTGTAATTCGCTACAGTTTCAAGATATGGAATTAAATATCGTAGTAGTCTAGTAATTCTGAGAAGGAACGAAGAGTTGGAGATTGTGAGCGAGGAGGTGGAAAGAGAGAAAGATAGAGTGAAGGAAGAGACAGATAGACAAAAGAGGTGAGAGAAGAGAGAGAGGGAGAAAGGGAGACATAGAGAGTGAGAACGTGAAAGAGAGAAAGAAAGTGAGAGAGGGAGGGAGAATGAGAAAGAGAAAGAGAGGAGGAAAGAAATAAAGGAAGAGAGAGAATGCCTGCAGGGAATGAAATCTTAGGGTAGTATATAATGATATAAACGTGCATTAATAATGAATCTACTCCTTAAACTCACAATCCATCAAGTGTCTGCCTCGCCTTAATCACCAAATTTAATCGCAACACGGATGAGAGTGTCTTCAGACCTCACTGCCCAAGGTTCTGGAATTCTATAATTCTCTCCACCTCTCTGTCCTCCTGTACCTTGAGGATTAAATGCACTTTTAACTTCACCGTGCTCAACCTGCTTCATTATGCGCCCCGGGGTCCACCTACTCACTTTTTTGTCGGGAACATCTATGAGAAAGAATATAGTCAGCATTTCAGGCCGAGATCCTGCATCAGGACTGGATAAACTAGACTTAGGTATGGAAGGGCCATTGCACAGGAGTGGAAAACGCTTCAGAAAATTTAAAACTCAGCCAGCTCCATCATGGGCACTAGCCTTTCTGGCATCGAGGACACCTTCAAAACGCAATGGCACAAAAAGGTCCCCTGAACGGACAATCAACAAATAGAACCATAGAACCATAGAAACTACAGCACAGAACAGGCCTTTTGGCCCTTCTTGGCTGTGCCGAACCATTTTCTGCCTAGTCCCACTGACCTGCACACGGACCATATCCCTCCATACACCTCCCATCCATGTATCTGTCCAATTTATTCTTACTTGTTAAAAAAGAACCCGCATTTACCACCTCGTCTGGCAGCTCATTCCATACTCCCACCACTCTCTGTGTGAAGAAGCCCCCACTAATGTTCCCTTTAAACTTTTCCCCCCTCACCCTTAACCCATGTCCTCCGGTTTTTTTCTCCCCTTGCCTCAGTGGAAAAAGCCTGCTTGCATTCACTCTATCTATACCCATCATAATTTTATATACCTCTATCAAATCTCCCCCCATTCTTCTACACTCCAGGGAATAAAATCCTAACCTATTCAACCTTTCTCTGTAACTGAGTTTCTCAAGTCCCGGCAACATCTTTGTAAACCTTCTCTGCACTCTTTCAACTTTATTTATATCCTTCCTGTAATTTGGTGACCAAAACTGAACACAATACTCCAGATACGGTCTCACCAATGCCTTATACAACCTCATCATAACATTCCAGCTTTTATACTCAATACTTTGATTAATAAAGGCCAATGTACCAAAAGCTCTCTTTACGACCCTATCTACCTGTGACGCCACTTTTAGGGAATTTTGTAGCTGTATTCCCAGATCCCTCTGTTCTACT
This sequence comes from Mobula hypostoma, assembly GCF_963921235.1. Classification (NCBI taxonomy): domain Eukaryota; kingdom Metazoa; phylum Chordata; class Chondrichthyes; order Myliobatiformes; family Myliobatidae; genus Mobula; species Mobula hypostoma. The sequence goes on from NC_086098.1 coordinate 236,942,569, forward strand.
GCACTCCTCAGTGCCTTACCATTAACCCTATATGTTCTACCTTGGTTTGTCCTTCCAACGTGCAATACCTCACACTTGTCTGTATTAAACTCCATCTGCCATTTTTCAGCCCATTTTTCCAGCTGGTCCAAGTCCCTCTGCAGGCTCTGAAAAACTTCCTCACTGTCTACTACACCTCCAATCTTTGTATCATCAGCAAATTTGCTGATCCAATTTACCCCACTATCATCCAGATCATTGATATAGATGACAAATAACAATGGACCCAGCACTGATCCCTGTGGCACACCACTAGTCACAGGCCTCCAGTCAGAGAAGCAATTCTCTACTACCACTCTTTGGCTTCTTCCATTGAGCCAATGTCCGATCCAATCTACCACCTCTCCATGTATACCTAGCGACTGACTTTTCCTAACTAACCTCCCATGCGGGACCTTGTCAAAGGCCTTACTGAAGTCCATGTAGACAATATCCACTGCCTTCCCTTCATCCACTTTCCTGGTAACCTCCTCGAAAAACTCCAATAGATTGGTCAAACATGACCTGCCACGCACAAAGCCATGTTGACTCTCCCTAATAAGTCCCTGTCTATGCAAATGCTTGTAGATTCTGTCTCTTAGTACTCCCTCCAATAACTTACCTACTACCGACGTTAAACTTACCAGCCTATGATTTCCTGGATTACTTTTCGATCCTTTTTTAAACAAGGGAACAACATGAGCCACTCTCCAATCTCTGGCACCTCACTTGTAGACAGCGACGTTTTAAATATTTCTGCCAGGGCCCCTGCAATTTCAACACCAGTCTCCTTCAAGGTTCGAGGGAATACCCTGTCAGGTCCCGGGGATTTATCCACTTTAGTTTTCCTCAAGACAGCAAGGACCTCCTCCTTTTCGATCTGTACGGTTTCCATGATCTCACTACTTGTTTCCCCTAATTCCATAGACTTCATGCCAGTTTCCTTAGTAAATACAGACGCAAAAAACCTATTTAAGATCTCCCCCATTTCCTTTGGTTCCGCACATAGGTGACCAATCTGATCTTCAAGAGGACCAATTTTATCCCTTACAATCCTTTTGCTCTTAATATACCTGTAAAAGCTCTTTGGATTATCCTTCACTTTGACTGCCAATGCAACCTCATGTCTTCTTTTACCCCTCCTGATTTCTTTCTTAAGTATTTTCTTGCACTTCTTATACTCCTCAAGCAACTTATTTACTCCCTGCTTCCTATACATTTCATACAACTCCCTCTTCTTCTTTATCAGAGTTGCAATATCCCTTGAGAACCAAGGTTCCTTATTCCTACTCACGTTGACTTTAATCCTGACAGGAACATACAAATTCTGCACTCTCAAAATTTCTCCTTTGAAGGCTTCCCACCTACCGATCACATCCTCGCCAGAGAACAACCTGTCCCAATCCACGCTTTTTAGATCCTTTCTCATTTCTTCAAATTTGGCCTTCTTCCAGTTAAGAACCTCAACCCTAGGACCAGATCTATCCTTGTCCATGATCAAATTGAAACTAATGGTGTTATGATCACTGGAACCAAAGTGCTCCCCTACACAGACTTCCGTCACTTGTCCTAACTCTTTTCCTAACAGGAGATCCAATATTGCATCCCCTCTCGTTGGTCCCTCTATATATTGATTTAGAAAACTTTCCTGAACACATTTTACAAACTCTAAACCATCTAGACCCCTAACAGTATGGGAGTCCCAATCAATATATGGAAAATTAAATTCCCCTACCACCACAACTTTTTGTTTCCTGCAGTCGCCTGCTATGTCTCTGCAGATTTGCTCTTCCAATTCTCGTTGACTGTTGGGTGGTCTGTAATACAATCCCACTAATGTGGCCATACCTTTCCTGTTTCTCAGCTCCACCCATAAGGACTCAGTAGACAAGCCCTCTAATCTGTCCTGCCTAGGCACTGCTGTAATATTTTCCCTAACAAGCAATGCTACTCCCCCACCTTTCATTCCTCTGCCTCGATCACATCTGAAACATCGGAACGCTGGAATATTAAGCTGCCAGTCCTGCCCCTCCTGTAGCCAAGTTTCACTAATTGCTATAACGTCATAATTCCACGTGTCAATCCACGTCCTCAACTCATCCGCCTTCCACGCAATACTCCTAGCATTGAAATATATACACCTCAGAAGATTTTCACCACCACTCACTACCTTTCTATGAGCGGATTTGCTTGAAATTTTAACATCACTTTATTTTCACCCCAGCCACACTGTCAGCTCTGCCACTCTGGTTCCCATCCCCCGGCAAATCTAGTTTAAAACATCCCCAATAGCACTATCAAACCTCCCGGAAAGGACATTGGTCCCCCTGTAGTTCAAGTGTAACCCGTCTCTCTTGTACAGGTCCCACCTGCCGCAGAAGAGGTCCCAATGATCCTGAAATCTGAAACCCTGCCCCTACACCAGTTCCTCAGCCACTTGTTCATCCTCCAGAGCATCCTATTCCTACCCTCACTGGCATGTAGCATAGGTAGCAATCCTGAGATTACCACCCTCGAGGTCCTGCTTTTCAACTTCCTACCAAGCTCTCTATATTCACTCTCCAGGACCTCCTCACTCTTCTTTGCTATGTCATTGGTACCGATATGCACCACGACATCTGGCTGATCACCCTCTCACTTCAGAATGTCATGCAATCTATCAGAGACATCCTTGACCCTGGCACCCGGGAGGCAACAAACCAGCCTGGATTCTCTGTCACAACCACAGAACCTCCTATCTGCACCTCTAACTATCGAGTCCCCCATCACTACCGCTCTCCTCTTTTTCCACCCTCCCTTCTGCACTGCAGAGCCAGACCCAGTGCCAGAGATCCGGCTACTGCAGCTTGTCCCAGGTAAGTCATCCCCCCCCCCCAACAGTATCCAATGCGGTATACTTGTTGTTGAGGGGAATGGCCACAGAGGAACCCTGCTCTGCCTGCCCTTTCCTCTTCCCTCGCCTGACAGTGACACAGTTTCCTGTCCTCTGCTCCTCTGGCGTAACTACCTCCCTGTAGCTACTATCTATAATCTCCTCATTCTCCCGAATGATCCGCAGGTCATCCAGCTCCTGCTCCAGTTCCCTAACGCGGTTTGTTAGGAGCTGCAGCTGGATGCACTTCTTGCAGGTGTCGTTGTCAGGGACACCGGAGGGCTCCCTGACTTCCCACAGCCTGCAAGAGGAGCATTCCAACATCCTGCCTGGCATTCTCTCTACTCTAAACAATCTGAACAAAAAACTTACCGGAACCTATCCCGGCCTGTTCCTGTTCTCACCGAAGCCTGTTGAGCTAAAGCCATCCCACTCTGACTCAGTCGACTCCGACGATGGCCGCTGTATATGGTGGTCTGCTTTTCAAACCTTGGCGCGCTACGTCACGCGCCTGCGCAGTGCAGACCCTTCTCCCCGAGCAGGGCTAAAAAAAACGACTTTTTTTACCCGAGTTCTTTCACTCCCTTCTTCAGCTGCTTGTACACAACATGTACACAACTTCAGTCTATTTCTTCTTTTTCTCTGTTATTCTACGAATTACTTATTTTAATTTAAAAAGCATATTTCTCAATGTGATTTATAGTTTTTATGATTATGTATTGCAAGGTACTACTGCCGCATAACAACAGATTTAACGTCATATTCCAACGATATTAAACCGGATTCTGCTTACATTATAACGGAATATAGAGTCGAAATCAAAACGGAGACTCTACAGTACCAAACGTATTATAAACAATCACACTATTTCCCAATTTCTGATTCTTACCTTTAATTATTTCTCTATACAAATTAATAGATTACCCCAGTTAATGTTAAAGGTTTACAGCGAGGAAAGCTATCAAAGGTTGCAGCAGGATCGAAAACAATTGGAATAATTGGCTGGAAAAATGGCACGCGGAATTTACTGGAGACTAATGTGATTTTTTTGCACTTTGGGAGGACAAACCAGGGTAGGACTTACACAGTGAACGGTCAGGCACCGAAGAGTCTGGGAAGACAGTCCAATAATCTCCTTGAGAGTGACGTCACAGGTTGATAGGCTCATAAAGAGTATTGTGAACATGAGTTGAAATGTTATGTTAAAGTTATATTTAGTGACGCAAAATTTGGAGTACTGCGTGCTGTTCTGGTTTTTTGACTACAAGAAATTAATCAAAACGATTGAAAGAGTGCAGAGAAAATTCACGGGAGTTGTTGCTGGGACTTGAGGACCTGAGTTATAGGGAGATGTTGAGCAGGGTGGGACTTTATCCCCGCAAGTGCAGGGCACTGTGAGGAGATTTGATAGAGGTATACAAAATTATGAGGGGCATAGATAGGGTAAATGCAAGCAGGCGTTTTTCACTGAATTGAGTGAGTTTACAGCCAGAGGTTAAGGGTGAATGCTGAAATGTTTAAGAAAAACATGAGAGGGAACTTCTGTCAGACGGCGGTGCGAGTGTGGAAAAAGCTGCCAGTGTAAATGGTGGACGTTGTTCGCTTGCCGCATTTAAAAGAAGTTCTGTTAGGTACATTGATGGGAGGTGTATGGAAGGCATTGGTCCGGGTGCGTCTCGTGAATAGCTGCTTTCTCCTGCCACTACATGATCAGTAGCACTTGGAGTAGCTCACCATTCCATGGAAATCTTAACGTTTTATGCCCAGTAATATTTACAATTTAGTGGAAAATCAATTTAGAATGCATTGCAGTTGATATGCAGAGACAGTGGAGGAGGGTCCCTCCGTTGGTCGAGGTCGACCATGGACGTTGCGTTCTAGCTGTCGGACGCAAGCTAGGGCAGTCCAATGTGGACAGCAAGCTGTTGTCCATGCACGTGGTCACCCCTCTCCACGCTGCTAATGAATCTAAAGGAACGGCAGAGACCGACACAGCTTGGCACTAGCGGCGGCGCAGGAGTTGCCAGTCAACGTTGAACTCAACATTGGATAGCCTTAGCGATTCCAGCTCCGTATTTTACCTCGGAGTTTACTCCTGATGCCTTCCCCATGAGCGGGTGTAGTCGTAAGGCAGCAAAGTTTGACATCGGAGTTTTTCTTCTCTGAAATGAGCCGCCAACCATTGCTGACGAGCCATATCTGCCCGGAGCGACTAGTTTTCAGGCGCCATTAACCCACTTTTGTTCCCTTCTCTTGTCAGTAGAAACGTTCTGCAGCGCTTAGTAACTTAGCCACACGTGATGGCCAGGACGCACCTATTGGGAACATTTAATAGATAGCGGGAAGATGTCTCCTCTACCTCTCCGAATCTTAACGAATCAGCGTGGATACGGAAGATAACCTATTCTCTGAACATAGGAAATAGGTCAGTGCGGCACGTTTTTATGATTTTTTGCATTTAACTAAGTATTTTGCAATGGTTTGTATGCAATCTTGGAATAGGAAAAGCATGCACTGAAAGTGTGCTCACGGCTGCGTTATTCGCTCTCTTTCGGAAGACATGGTGAGTGATCGAAACAAGAACTTACATGAAACTTATTCACACTCTCCATTGGTCTCGGGATTTCTCTCACTGTTCAATTGCACAGAATGATATTGCGTCGTAGAGAGCGGGAGTAAAGACGGCGAAACTGAGAGAATTCGCAATCATACTTCTTTACAAACGAGCTGAGAGATTTCATTGTTGGGGACCTGTTGTACCAATCTAATCTCCCTGTCAGTCAATCGCTTCATTTCAAGAACTAACAATATGAACAACTGCTACTTTGCTCTGCAAGTATGTCCTTCCATATATTTAGATAGCAAAAGCATACACTGGGTTCTCATCAGTCTCGTCCAAACTTGCAATAAATCTCCTCTACGTATGTATTTCATACGTTTTGTAATAAAGACCAACATTCCATGAAATTTCCTAATTACCTATGGTACCCTTATGCCAGTCATAGAGTTTAATATGTGGCTTCCTGCGAGCACTTCGGTGTCCTGCCTCATTTCCAAGACATACGGATTAGGGTTTAGTAATTTGTGGGCATACTACGTTGGCGCCGGAAACATGACGCCACTTGCGAGCTGCCCAACACATTCTTCGCTGATTTGATTTTACGAGAACGACCTATTTTACTGCATGTTGGATGCACGTGACAAATAAAGCCAATCTTTTAACTTTGCGTTATTTTATTTACGTTCCTTGATTTATTTTGTATTTTGAATTATTTGCAACATACTTGACTGCCTTACTATTTTTAAACGTGTTTAAAACTGTTGGCAGGTTTAATTGTACCAACTAACCAGGCGAGGGCGTCATATACCCGACTGTTCATTTGATTCCTATCTTACAGACATGATTACGCTCCAGAAACAGTGTAACTAATATGGTAATTCATAGTCAGTGAAAGTCCAGGCAAGGGTTGACAGCACCCAACCAGCGCAGAAACATCAGAAGACCATAAGGCATAGGAGTAGACTTAGGACATTCGGCCCATTGAATTTGCTACGCTACTCCATTATAGCTAATCTACTGTCCTTATCAATTCCATTTTCTTGCCTTCTGCTTGTAATCGTTGACATTCTGACTAATCAGGAAATTAACAACCTCCGCTATAAATATACTCACTGACCTGGCTTCCACAGCCGACCTTGACAATGTATTCCGCAGATTCAATATTCTTTAATTAAAGAATTTCCTTCACATCTCTGACGAAATGAGGTTTCTACACAAAATGCTGGAAGAACTCAGCAGGTCAAGTATCATCTATGGAAAGGAATAAACAACTGACGTTTCGGTCCAAGACCAATAACCAGTCCCGATGCAGTGCCTCGCTCCGAATCGTCAACTCTTTATTCTTTTCCGTCTACCTAACCTGCCTAGTTCATCCAGCATTTAGTGTGTGTTGCTCTGAATTTCAAATATCAGCAGAATCTGTCGTGTTGACGAAGTTTCTACATTGACCAGGTGGTGTCAAACCTGTGCCATGATCATGGCTGTTGAAAGAGGACTAGATCCAACTGGGAATAACTCACAGTCATGTACAGTGGATAACAACTGTCAAATATCACCCAGCTCACAATCACTGCACCTTTAGCTGGAAACTCCTTCTTCTCAACAAGCCCATTAACCATTTATCTGCTTATAAACTTGGATTTACACCCCTCTTTTCATTCCCCTCGGAAATTGGTAAGATATACGGCATAGAGATCGTTGAGGAGCAGAGTATGTCCTTGTACTTTTCTTTGGTTATTATGAAGATTTTTGTGGAGCACCTCTCCACCCACCCTGCAGTTCCTTCTTCTCTCCTCTCCGGCTCCCACCTTCTAACCAACCACGTACCAAATAATGGTTTGCGGTGTTATTGAATTTTCTGTGAGTGCATGGAGTGACAAGCGAAGTCCAACTTATCAGACACGCCCTCTAATAAACACCACCTTATTCAACAGACAGGATATAACTTAAGTACGTCCACATCGGCCCCGGTAGTCATCACACGCTAAGTTCACCGTTTAGCAGCTCTGTCCCATGTGCTAACTATAGGGACCTTAGATACCAGACCAACAGGCTCAGGAACAGTTATTTCCTTTCAGCCGCTATCAGGCTCCTGATCCAGAGCAGATAATTTCACTCACTTCAGCCTGAACTGATTCCACAACCCACAGACTCACTTTCAAAGACTACAACTCATGTTCTAGGTGTTATTTACTTTTTTTTTAATTGCACATCTGTTGCTTGTCAGTCTTTGTTTGCGTCCGTTTTTTAGACTCAAAAATCTCTATCCCACATTACCAGGCTCAGGAACACTCATTACCATGCAACCATCATCTCCTGAGCCAACGTAGATAACTTCACTCACCACAGCTCTAAACTGATCCCACGATCTGTGGACTCACTTTCAATGGCTCCACAACCCATAATCTATCTATCTATCGATCTAAAATATATATATAAATATAAAGATATATATATATATATGTGTGTGTGTGTGTGTGTGTGTGTGTGTGTGTGTGTGTGTGTGTGTGTTTGTATTTGCGTACTTTGCACGCTTGTTGCTTGACGGTGCAGTTTTTATTGATTCTATTTCTTTGTTCTAAAGTGAATTTCTGCAAGAACACGAATCTCAACGAAGCATATAGTAACATACACGTACTTAATATGATAATAAATGTTGTTTGAACTTTGAAGATACCAATGAATTATAGAAGCTAGGGCGTGGTTTCTGGAATGTTATATGTTTAGGGATGTGTTGGGTATAGGGTAGTGGTGGTATCGGGGCGAGCAATGACGCCATTTGGCCTTTGGATCATATTGTGTGCAAGGACTAAGAGAGCCGAGGTGGAGGCAATGGCCAAGTCACAGGGAAACATATTTACGATGTTTACATATTTACATTCCCTATGTTGAAGCCAGAATTTGGCCAAAGTCAACAGGAATGCAAATCTCATTCCTACAGGAACGATTGTGAATGAACAGCAGAGATGAGGGATGAAGAGAAATAGAAGGCCCCTGTGATTACGGTACGTGAGCGAAAACGGAGTAGACTTGCAAAGGGCACAAAGATCGGAAGGGCGGAATGAGATGGGTTTGACTGTCGTACTGAGTGAGGCTCCTAAGCTCCACGTTATGAAGAAATACTCAAATGGTGAAATAGTACAACCATCACTGACAAAGGAAGTCAAAGCTATTGTGAAAGCAATAGAAACGACATACAACAAATAAAAATTATTGGGAAGATAGGAGATTGAGACGTTTTTGAAAACCTACAGTGAGCAACTAAAACGCATTAGAAGGTAAAAGATGAAATATGAAAGCAAGCTCGCAAATAATATCACAGTTTATTTGCACATATTTTTTCAAGTATGTCAAAACGAAGTTGAAAAAAGACTGGATATAGAACCGCTAGAAAATAAGGCAGGAGAAATCATAACGGGGAACAACGAGATGACTGATGAACTAAATGAGTATTTTGCATCAGGCTTCACTGTGGAAGACACTGGCAGTATGCTTGATGTTGTAGTGTGTGAAGGAAGAGAAGTGGGTGCAGTTACTATTACAAGTGAGAAGGTGCTCAAAAAGCTGAAAGACCTAGAGATACATAAGGCACCCGGATCAGATGAACTACACCCTAGGGATCTGAAATAGGTAGCGTTGAGGATTGTGGTGGCATTAGAAATGATCTTTCAAAAATCAATGGACTCTGGCATTGTGCCAGAGGACTGTAAAATTGCAAATGTCACTCCACTCTTTAAGAAAGGATGAAGACAGCAGAAAGGAAATTATAGACCTGTGAGTTTGACCTCAGTGTTTGGGAAGATGTTAGAGTCAATTGTTAAGGATGAGGCGATGGAGTACTTGGTAACACAGGACAAGATGGTACAAAGTCAGCATAGTTTCCTTCAGGGAAAATCCTGCCTGACAAATTTGTTGGAATTCTTTGAGGAGATTGCAGGTAGGACAGATAAAGGGGATGCACTGTATATCTTATATCTGGACTTTCAGAAGTCCTTTGACAAGGTGCCACACAAGAGGCTGCTTACCAAATTAAGAGCTCATCGTATTACAGGAAAGTTACTAACATGGTTAGAGGATTGGGCGACTGGTAGGAGACAGTGAGTGGGAATACAAGTATCCTTTTCTGGATGGCTGCCAGTGACTAGTGGTGTTCTGCAAGGGTCAACGTTGGGACCACTTTTTAAAAAGCTGTATATAAATGATTTAGATGATAGCATAGATGGCTTTGTTGCCAAATTTGCAGATGATACAAAGATTGGTGGAGGAGCAGATAGTGTTGAGGAAGCTGGTAGGACGCAGAGGGCTTAGACAGATTAGGAGAATGGGTGAGAAAGTGACAAATAAAATACAATATTGGAAAATGCATGGCCATGCATTTTGGTTGTAGAAATAAATGTGCAGACCATTTTCTAAACGGGGAGAAAATCCAAAAATCTGAGATGCAAAGGGACTTGGGAGTCCTTGTGCAGAACACTGTAAAGGTTAACTTGCAGGTCAAGTCGGTGATGAGGAAGGAAATTGTCATGTTAGCATTAATTTCAAGAGGTGTAGAATATAAGAGCAAGGATGTGGTGCTGAGGCTTTATAAGGCACTGGTGAGGCCTCACCTTGAGTATTGTGAACAGTTTTGGGCTCCTCATTTTAGAAAAGATGTGCTGGCATTGGAGAGGGTCTAAAGGAGTTTCACAAGGATGGTTTCAGGAATGAAACGGCTATCATACCAGGAACGTTTGATGGCACTGGGTCTGTACTCGCTGGAATTCAAAAGGATGGGGGGAGGGGAGGGGGGCAATCTCATTGAAAGCTTTTGAATGTTGAAAGTCCGAGACAGAGTAGACGTGGAAAGGATGGTGGGACAGAGTCTAGGACAAGTGGGTTCAGCCTCAGTATAGAGGGGCGCCCTTTCAAAGCAGCGATGCGGAGAAATTTTTGTAGCCAAAGGCTGGTGGATTTGCGGAATTTGTTGTCACATGCAGCTATGGAGGCCAGGTTGTTGAGTGTATTTAAGGCAGAGATTGATTGGTTTTTGATTGGACATGACATCAAATGTTACGGGGAGTAGGCCGGGAACTGGGGTGAGGAGGAGAAAAAAAGGATCATCCATGATTGAATGGCGGAGCAGATTCGATGGGCTAGATAGCCTAATTCTGCTCCTGTGGCTTATGGTCTTATCTCCTAACAACCACCCCCACTCACCCCTGACGTACTGCGAGCAGCTGAGTAAACACAGACCACGATAAACCCGCCGCTGTTTCCTCTTTAATAAGAGTTGTGTCATACAAGATCCAATCACATACAGACAATACCTGCAGAGGGATTTCTCTCCATTTTACGTAAAGCCGAAATTCAGGCCCAGGAGAGCGGATATAATTCTGCAGAGAATTACGCGTCTCAAAAGATCGACTATCATCGTGCTCATTCCTAAAATTATTAAGCATTCTGTTTATTGCCAGAAGTGTACATTACTACATAATTACATGGCACAAGGCGGCTGCATAGCCCCAGAGCGGGTTTCACTGCATTAGACAGGAACAAACAATCTGACGTGTAATCAAATGGCTGTCCTCACTGTGCACAGGCGGACAAAGAGATGGTGTTGCGCAGCGGCGAGCTCAGCGAGCTGTGGCTCACGCTGCAGGAATAGCTCGAGCCCTTTTCCCAGGCAGCAGCAGATACCCGCAGGTAACTGCTCAGCCTGTAGGTCTGGTCAGTGTCCAGGGACATGGCGCTTGTTGTCACCCCACTCTCCGTCTCGATTCCATCCACGGTCCAGCGCAGCGCAACGAAACCTGGCTTAAATCCGCTCACCAGACAGGATAACGTGGCCGATCCTGAACCAGTCTCTTGTAGGGAAGGAGGGAGCAAAAGAACCGAGGGCCTCCGCGCCTGGTTACGTGTGTGTAAGAGAGGGCGGAGGGTGAAGAAAAACATTTCTAATTTATGAGCGCCTCCAGTCATTCACCCGAAACATGCTTTACGAACTCCCATTGTTACCGTCTGATTAATCCATTGTTGCACCGACGGAAGTATATTTAAGATAAGATAAGTGGTAAGACTCTTCTTTATTCCTCCCACCATTTACCCCTCTGCACTTAGTCGTATCATAAGGATATTGTAGTAGCTGTTAGGCCAAGAATTCCATATTATTTCCGTGATAGTTGCTGAGGAGTTTAGGACGTTCTAAAGTTGGAAAAAAACTGTGTATATTGAAAGACCCCCCCCCCACCACCACCCACTGTGGAACACGAAATAGATGTAAATCAGGGCAGGTCTGTGAGCCTGTTTGAGGCTGAATGACCAGAAACCGTTAGGCTGAGACGTAAACCACATCACTGATCTGCTCCCGGCCCGGGACTCTGAACAGTTCATCCTCCGCGCGCCATTTTCGCGTTTCTTTGTCAGAAACTGACGTTTGTGTTAAATTTCCTGAACATGTGGACGGTGTTTAACAAGGAAAGGATTGTTGTCCTATGCCATTTTATGGGGCGCGCTGTCTCCAGGATTGGACTCGGCCAGAATGGATTGATTCATTATGATGGGCCCGCAAGATCTGTGGTGGGCCTCGAGTGAGAACGATCAAGAAATGATCGTCGAATCCGGAGTAACGAACAATCTCAAACACAATATGCTGGAGGAACTCAGCAAGTCAAGCAGCGTCTATGGAAAAGACCCTGATGAAGGGTCTCGGCCCAAAACATCAGCAGTTTACTCTTTTCCATAGACGATGCCTGACCTTCAGCATTTTTTCTATATTGCTTTGGACTTCCAGCATCTGCAGATTTTCTCGTGGGGTACGAGCTGCATGAGAGAGGGGAAAGGAACTGTCGCGATTTCAGGTCAAAATTCCGCAAGGGCTGATCGAATTCTGGCGAAAATAGTTCATGAGCTTTTTCGAGCTTTCCACTAGCCTCCTCGCCGATTCGGTGCGGCGATGGGACATGAAGGTCATAGATCGAGACCTCCCACAATCTGTAGTGAGCAATTCCCGAATGGGGATTTCTCCAGCGGCAGGAAACGAGAACGACTGTAATGTGAATTTTTGAAACAGAAGAGGGAGTTACTTACTCTTTATATCCAGCATCGTTCCCGGGCCATAGAAATAACCCACGTTATTCTCCCCAAACCGGCAGTAATAGACGGCGGAATCGCCGGGCTCCAGACTGCTGATGGTCAGGATATAACTGTTGGCAGAGGTGTCTCTGGACGTTTGGAAAGGGTCAGTGACACCGGTTCCCCTATAAATATTATTACCAGCTGTATGTGAAATCACCCACTGCGGTCTCTCCCCCGGACGCTGGCGATCCCACAACACGCCGTAACTTGAAACCTTTCCCTTCTCCATCCGACACTCTAAGCGGGCGGTCTATCCCGCGGAGACAGGACCCGAAAATAGAGTCTGATTGAGGACTGGAACCGCCAGGATACCTGCAACGCAACACAATAAACCAGTGTTATTTGAAGCTAACGGGAAGTTCATCATCGTTAAAGACCCGCAGAAACCAGCATTATCGGGATTTTATCGGAATATCCGTGGGTGAACCAACCCTCCTCTCACCTGTTAAATCGACCAGCAGAGCGCACAGAAGCTGCAGGGCTGGGGACATCTCTCCGGAAAGATGCAGACAGAGAGCGCCGAAATTTCCGACCGAACCGCGCGCTGCTTCGAGTGGGAGTTGCTTCGATTCCAGCGAATGCAAACAGAGCCGCGGGTTCTGTTTATTAACCAGGATGCTAATGAGTGGGAGGCGCCGGGGACTGGATATGTGCGGTGACTGACCACCCGTCCTCTAGAAACAACTGACGGCGAATTAAATGATCGCTGAATCCTTAACTTTCATTTGAAGAAGATTCATTTCAGTTGGATCCAGGCTTGGGGATATTTGATAGACTTCGAGACCAAAGTGATCTGAGACACTGGAGCCTTTTTCAGGAGCAACATGGGGCTATTGAGACCATCGGCCATGACCCCAGTTGTTGCTGTGATCAAATCAGTCAATGTATCAGAATTAGGCCATCTTGCCCACTAAGTCTGCTCGGCCATTTCATCATGTCTGATCTATTTTCCCTCCTAGCCCACCTCATGCCTTCTCCCCATATTCCTTCATGCCCTGACTGTCAATAATATATCAACATCTGCCTCAAGTATACATACAAACTTGTCCCATTTGCCTGTGGCAAAGAATTCAACAGATTCCTCACTCTCTGGCTAAAGAAATTCCTCTTCTTCTTCGTTCTAAAATGACTCTCCTCTATTCTGAGGCTGTGTTCTTTGGTATTAAACTCTTCCATTACAGGAAACATTCTCTCCTCATTCACTCTATCAAGGCCTTTCACCATTCGACAAGCTTCTATTAAGTCACCCTTCATTCTTCTGAATTCCAGTGAATATAGTCTCAGAGCCTCCTAACGGCATTCATATGACAGGCCGTTTAAACCTGGAACCATTTTCGTGAACAGCTTTTGACCTTCTCCAGTTACAGCCCATCCCTTCTAAGATAAGAAGCCCAACACTGCTCACAATACTCCAAGTGAGACTTCACTATTGATTTCTAGTCTCAAAGTTACATCCTTGCTTTTCTATTCTAGTCCTCTTGAAATGAATGCTAACATCCCAATTGCCTTCCTTACCACATACTCAACGTGAAAATCAACCTTTAGGGAATCCTGCACAAGCACTCCCAAGTCCCCTTGCGCTTCAGTTGTTCTTTTGTATTTAGAAAATGGTCATTTTTTTCTACGAAAGTGTATACATTTCTCGACACAGTATTCTACCTGCCAGTTTTTTTGCCCATTCTCTTAATCTTTCTAAGTCCTTCTGTAATCTTTCTGCTTTCGCAAGTCTACCTGTCCCTTCACCCATCTTCTTATCGTCTGCGAACCTTTCAACGAAGCTATCAATTTCATCATCTAAAACATTAATATATAACGTAAAAAGCATCTGCCCCAACACAGAGCCGTATGGAACACCACGAGTCACTGGCAGCCAACAAAAAAGGCTCCCATTATTCCCACCCGTTGCTTCCTGGCCATCACGGACTACTTTACCATACTAGAATCTTTCTTGCAATACAATGGGCTCGTAGCTTGTGAAGCAGCCTCATGTGTGGCACTCTGTCAAAGGCCTTCAGAAAATTCAAATAAACAACAACTCCTTTGTCTATGTTGCTTGTTATTCCTTCAAATAATTCCAACAGATTCGTTAGGCAAATTTTCCCTTGTGGAAACCATGCTGACTACGAACTATTTTATAATGTACCTCCACATACCCCGAAACCACAATAGACTCGAACATCTACCCAGCCACTGAGGTCAGACTAAGCGGCCTAGAATTTTCTTTCTTCTGCCTCTCTCTCTTCTTGAAGAGTGGCGTGACTTTGCAATTTTCCAGTTTTCCAGAATCATTCCAGAATCTAGTGATTCTTGGAAGGTGATTACTAATGCCTCTACAATCTGTTCACCGTCTCTTTCAGAACCATTGGGTGTACACCATCTGGTTCAGGCGATGTATCTACCCTCAGGCCTTTCAATTCCTCAAGAACTTTCTCCTTAGTAATGGTAACTTCACGCACTACATGACCCCTGACAAGTGGAACTTCTATCAGACTGTTAGTGTCTCCCATAGTGAAGGCTCAGTTTCATATTCAGTTCTTTCAACATTTCCTTATCCCCCAATACTACCTCTCCAGAACTGTTTTCCAGCAGTCCGATATCCACTGTCGCCTCTCCCTTACACTTTATATATCTGAAGAAACTTATGGCATTCTCTTTAATATTATTGACTAGATTTGTTTCGTATTCCATCTCTACCTTCTTAATGACTTTTAAAAAGATCGCTTCTGTTGGTATTTGAAGGCTGCCCAATCCTCTAACTTCCCACTAATTTTTCTCTATAACACATCCACCCTTTGACTTTATTGTGAGCTTTGACTTCTTTAGTTAGCCACACTTGTGCCATTTTGCCTTTTGAATACTTATTCTTCTTTGAGATATATATATATATTTGTGTCTTCCAAATTGCTTCCAGGAATTCCAGCCATTGCTGCTCTGCCGTCATCCCTGCCAATGTTCTTTCCCAGTCAATTTTGGACAACTCCTCTCTCATGCCTCTGTAATTTCCTTTACTCCACTGCAATGCTGACACATCTCACTTCTGGTACTCCTTGTTAAAAATCAGGGTGAATTCGATCATATTATGATCACGTATCCCTAAAGGTTCCTTTACCTTAAGCTCTCCAATCAATTTCGGATCATTGCACAACATCCACTCCAGAATAGCGGATCCCCGAATGGGCTCAAACACCAGCTGATCCAAAAAGTGATCTATCTCGTAGGCATTTTAGAAATCTCGCCTCCTGGAAGCCAGAGCCAATGTTATTTTCCCAGTCTACCGGCATATTGAAATCTCCATTGACTATTGTACGATTTCCTTTTTGGCATGTATTTTCTATCTTCCGTTGTCGTTTGTAGACCACGTCCTTCCTACTGTTTGGAGGGTCTGTTTATAACTCCCATCAGGGCCCTTTTACCCTTGCAGTTCCTTAGCTCTACCCACAATGATTCATCATCCTACGACCTCATGCCACATTTTTCTAATGATTTGAATTCATTTTATTTACCAACGGAGAAAGGCCAACCCCTCTGACTTCCTGCCTGTCCTGTTGATAGAATGTATATTCGCGAACATTAAATTCCCAGCAATAATCTTCTTTCAGCCATGATTCACTGATGCCTACAACATCAGACATGCCAATCTATAACTGTGCTACAAATTCATCTACTTCATTCCGTTTACTGCGCGCATTGAAATGTAACACCTTCAGTCTTTTCGATTTTCCCACCTTTTACGTTGCAACTCATCCTGCTGACTGCAATTTCACCCTATCATCCTTGTTTGGAGTCTCACTAAATATTGCCTCTGTTTGTAAACCAACTACCTCATCTTTAGCACTATCATTCCGGTTCACATCCCCAGCCAAATTAGCTTAAACCAAGTATATTGGACCCACTCAGGTTCAGGTGTAACCCGTCCCTTTTGTACAGGTCATAACTTCCCAAAAAGAGATCCCAATAAACTCTAAAGTTGAACCACTGCCCCCTCCACTAGTTATTCAGCCACACATTCACCTGCAAAATCATTCTATCTAACTCTCATTGGAACATGGCACATGCATCAATTCAGAGATTACTATCCTGGAAGTACTGCTTCTCAGCTTTCTATATATCTCCCTAAAATCTATCTTCAGGACATCCTCATCTTGTCTACTTATGTCATTGGTGCCAATATGCTGCAATACATTTCGGTGCTCACCCTTGAGAATGACATGGAGCCCCCCGATCTTGGTACCAGGAGGCAACATAGCATCCGGATGTCTCTATCGCACCCACAGGGCATACAGACAGAGGTGCATGTGTTCTGGTTAGCACGAAGGTATTGAGATGTCGAACAGCCTGGGAGAAGAAGCTGTTAACCATCCTGGCAGTCCTGGTTCTTATAGTGCAGTACCTTCTGCCTGGCGGCAGGTTGTCAAACAGTTCGTAGGAAGGATGAGAGGAATATTTGACAATGCTGGAGGCACTGCTTATGTAGTGCTTCTGATATGTATCCTGAATGGGGGGAGGGAGACCTTGATGATATTTTCAGCAGTCCTTACTATCCGCTGCAGGGTCTTGGATCTGTTGCAATGCAATGCCCATACCAGATAGCGATGCAACAGGACGGAGCATTTGATGCTGCTCCGGTAGGATATGGTAAAAATGAGTGAGGTTCGAACATTCGCTGTTATTTCTGTTTCTTCTTATTCGCTGTTTCTTCTTATTCTACCCGCATTCATGGACACTTTATTTTAGAGACTGTGACCCCTTGTTTTTGACACTGTGGCCAGTGAAATCATCACCACTGTATCTCCGTCATCAAACATACGCTTCAGTGAGATTGTCTTTCATTAGTTCGAGATCTGGCGTCTATAGGCCCAGACTGCGTCACCACTCTTAATATAGGAAAAGCGTAAACTGAATTTAATTGTTTAAATCTTTCTTGCCCTCCCTCCATCACTGGTATGTTATTTTATAACCATGAAGATCAGACCTATGACGACATTTCTAAAGTATAGTTGTATTTATATGTTAAAATTCTATGATGTGTGCACCAGAACAAACAAGCACTTCCTGTTTCAGCACCCTTCAAGCTCCGCCACTAAATATTACTCCAATCGTCTTTTTCTCTCTTGATAAATGTATCACTGTTCCTTTTTTCATAATTTTCCATTCATCGATTCCCAACGGTTCACCCAAACTACCAATAACACTTCAATCTTTCTGGATTCCTCTCACAAACCTAGGATAATTCAGCAAAGCTGAATATATTACACTCACTAAAAGTCAACATGTGCAACATACCTTTGCTTCCAACTTTTATATTTGGAACCGTAATTTTTTCTTAGAGATTTCAGTTCCGACTTCCTGTCTTCTGTTTGCATTTCATTAGAGTCCAGATTTATCCTGTAACTGATGGGAAAATAAATAGTCTGTAGGTCTCTCTCCCACTGTCTGTCTGTCTGTCCCTCTCTCACTCTGTCTGTATCTCTTTCCTTGGCCTTCTCTCGCTCACCCCCCTCTCTTTCTCTCACTCCTGTCTCTCTCTCTCTCTCTCTCTCTCTGTCTCTCCGATATAGATTTTTTTTTGTCGTTTCTGCATTGGTACGTATCTCTAGCCTTCTTTATTGTATTTTAAAAAATCACTGCATGACAGCTCCTGTACACAGTCCATTATGAGATGCAGCAATCATATCCTCAGAGGTAACGCGACTTGAACAGTTCTGTTTGGTTGTGCTGTGACTCAGTTGCATTCACGGAACGTTAGGGATCGATGGTTTCAAAAGTGGTGTCGATTAGTTCGATGATTCCATGACATCCATTGCGGATGCGACACACCAGCGATGATAGGCCTGTGGTCTCCACGCTCACTCTCCGGCCCTTTCCTATGGGGGTCTGGTAATGTCACTGTCAATGGGTCCAGTGTGAAACATCACCCGTCAGTGCTGTTGTCATAAGTTATTTCACCGCCACTACCCTTCATCCCTCTACCTTCTTCAGACAAGTGTGAGGTGTTCAACTTGGGAGGACAAACCAGAGTAGGACTTACGCGAAGATTCGTAAGGCATCGAGGAGTGCGGTACAACAGAGGCATCTAGTAAAACAGATCTATAACTTCTTATAAGTGGTTTCACAGGTAGGTAGGATCCTAAAGAAAACTATTGGCACAATGTCTTTGATAAACCAAAGCAGGGAGTACAGGAGTGGGCTGTTAGGTTGAAGTTATAAGACGTCGGAGAGTCTTAATGGGGTATTGTGTGCCGATTTGGTCACCTATCTGCTGAAAATATATCAATAAGATTGAAAGAGTGCAGAGAAATTGTACAAGGTTGTAGACAGGACCGGTGGACCTGAGTTACAGGGGAAGTTTCAATAAGTTATGACTTCATTCCCTAAAGCCTAGAAGAATGAAGGGACAGTTGATAGAGGGGTATAGATAGAATAAATGCAAGCAGGCTTTTCCCACGGAGGTTAGATGAGATAGAGCTAATGGTTTAAAGGTGACAGGTGAAATTTTTAAGGGGAGCATGAGGGTAAACTTCTTCACTGAGAAGTTAATGAGGGTGTGGAACGAGCTGACAGTGGAAGTGCTGGATGCGAGGTCGTTTTCAACATTGAAAAGATACTTTGATAGATACAGGGATGGGAGAGGTTTGGAGGGTTACGGATGGGACGATGCAGAATAAAACGCCAGCATGGAGAGATAGGCCGAGGGATATATTTCAGAAATATATATTGCTCTAACATTCTGCGACTCCATCTCTGCGCTGATGGATGAACATTGCGTACTGGAAGAGCAGACGAATCTTCCAATGTTTTACGTAACAAAACCATTGCCCTCCACCCTTCGTTGGTAACCCAGGGTCCGTTCCCCTTCTAGCCCTGCAAGCCTCCATATTATCTGCTTAATTTACAATTAATGATCACCAAATTATCCAGGACCAACTTTAGCCTTCAATCGCCAAGCCCGCAAGCCTTAAAATTCCATGAATTCTGTCTTCCAGTAGCACAGTGCTCGAGGACTACCCTTTTGATGAAGTGCTTTCTCATCTCTCCGAATGCGTCCAATCCACCTCGAGGTCAATGCTTTTCTGACAGAACCACTATGAAGCAACTTGTTTTGCTTTTCTCAATATGTTCTCAGAATCTTAATTAGTTTTTTTTAGAGATACAGCACGGCAACATGCCTTTCGGGCCAACGAAGCCGCGCCGCCCAGTTATGCCTATGTGACGATCCAACCTATTAACCCATACGTCTTTGGAATGTGAGAGGGAACTGCAGCACCCAAAAGAAACCTACACAATTACGAGAAGAATATACAAACTACTTTCATACAGCAGAGGGAATTGAACACGGTCGCGGGCGCTGTAATAGCGTTACACCAACAGCTGCGCGACCGTGACGCACAGTTTAGTCATTGTTTAGGGTATTTTTCATAGATCAGGTATCAATCAATTGCAGTTCAGGGAGGAGTACAGGCTTCCCCGCTGCACCTCTCCTCTCTGACCCTCACATCCCACAAATAAAATTGGTAAGGAACGAAAATGCATTGTTATTATTAATTCGGAGAGGACTGTAATATAAAAGGGAGGATGGAATTCTGAAACTTTCTAACCCATTGGCCAGACCGCACTTGGAGCATCATAAGCAGTTTTGAGGCACTCATCTCGGCCTGAAACGTCGACTGCACCTCTTCCTATAGATGCTGCTTGGCCTGCTGCGTTCACCAGCAACTTCGATGTATGTTGCTTGAATTTCCAGCATCTGCAGAATTCCTGTTGTTCCCATTATTCCCACCCGTTGCTTCCTGGCCATCACGGACTACTTTACCATACTAGAATCTTTCTTGCAATAAAATGCGCTCGTAGCTTGTGAAGCAGCCTCATGTGTGGCACTATGTCAAAGGCCTTCAGAAAATTCTAATGCACCACATCTCCGTTGTCTATCCTGCTTGTTATTTCTTCAAATAATTCCAACAGATTTGTCAGGTAAATTTTCCCTTGTGAAAACCTTGCTGACTACGAACTATTTTATAATGTACCTCCACGTACCCCGAAACCACAATCGACTCGAACATCTACCCAGCCACTAAAGTCAGACTAATTGGCCTAGAATTTTCTTTCTTCTGCCCCTCTCTCTTCTAGAAGAGTGGTGTGACGTTCCAATTTTCCAGTTTTCCAGAATCATTCCAGAATCTAGTGATTCTTGGAAGGTGATTACTAATGCCTCCACAGTCTCTTCACCACCTCTTTCAGAACCATTGGGTGTACACCATCTGGTTCAGGCGACGTATCTACCCTCAGGCCTTTCAATTCCTCAAGAACTTTCTCCTTAGTAATGGTAACTTCACGCACTACATGACCCCTGAGAAGTGGAACTTCTTTCAGACTGCTAGTGTCTCCCATAGTGAAGACTGATGCAAAATGCATATTCAGTTCTTCCACCATTTCCTTATCCCCCAATACTACCTCTCCAGAACTGTTTTCCAGCAGCCCGATAGCAACTCTCGTCTCTCCTTTAGACTTTATATATCTGAAGAAACATTGGTATACTCTTTAATATTATTGGATAGCTTTGTTTCGTGTTCCATACCTTCTTAATGACTTTTTAATAGTTAGTTTCTGTTGGTATTTGAAGGCTGCCCAATCTTCTAACTTCCCACTAATTTTGCTCTATAACACATCCGCCCTTTGGCTTTTATGTTAGCTTTGACTTCTCTAGTTAGCCACATTTGTGCTGTCTTGTCTTTAGAATACTTATTCCTCTTTGTCATAGATATACGTACACACACACACATATATATATAGATAGATAGATAGATAGAGATAGAGAGAGAGGCAGAGACAGAGACAGACACAGAGAGACAGACACAGAGACACAGCCAGAGAAAGAGAGAAGGAGAGAGAGAGAGACAGACAGAGAGACAGAGAGAGAAAGAGAGAGACAGAGAGACAGAGAGAGAGAAAAAAAAGAGAGAGGCAGAGAGAGAAAGACAGAAGGACAGAGAGCTAGAGACAGAGGCAGACAGAAAGATAGAGGGAGACAGACAGAGACAGACAGACAGAGTGAGACAGAGATACAGAGAGACAGACACAGAGACACAGTGAGACAGAGAAACAGAGAGAGAAAGAGAGAGAGAGAGGGAGAGAGAGAGACAGAGAGAGACAGAGAGGGATAGAGAGAGAGAGATGAAATAGACTGACGGACAGATATTAGAATAATCCTAAGAGGCACAGGCAATCGAAAGAATCAAAGAGATAGACAGATAGGCAGGGGAGAAGAGAACAAGTTTACAGATAGATTAAAGAAAGATCGCGGGGTTACTACCATCTACCACACTCAATTCCCGGGGTACCCACCGTTCTCTGAAGTCCCCCACTTAACCCATAGTGACAGCATGCACCCTCTTTTTTTTTGTAATGTATTTTTTATTGAATTTCATCATCAAAAAAACATTGGCATAAGACGTATTTGAGATACTATACATATATATCATATAAACATATTTGTCACAAATCTCCACATAATATTTATCTGAGGTATACACTTATAGAACAGAAAGGGAAGAAAGAACAATCGAAAGAAGAAAACTATGTACAGAGTAGGGAGTGATCTTTTTTATTTACAACATATTCATTGACTTGTGAGAATAAAATCAGGCCTATGAGGTGTTATGTAGTTAAACCATTTTTCCAGTATGAATAAAATTGTTCCAACTTATGATTAACAGATGCTGTTAATCCACACAAGATTCAAACCCAGGCCACACAAGATTCAAACCCAGGTATTCTTTTGGGGACTCTTTATTTGCGTGACACAGAGAGCAATCCCTTTACGGAGCAATGGCTTCGCTTAAATTCAGTACACGCATCCTCTTTATAGATGTTTCTAACAGGTAGGGGCTTGTTCAACATTTCCATATTTGGTATTGCTCTAAGCAAGCTACAGGGAAATAAACAAGTCACGTAGGCTCGTAGGCTAACAGTACTAGACTAGAGAAGATTACCCCGTGGTCTTGTGTTTACAGCAGTAGCCTAAAGGGCAGCACGACGATTCTCTGCTGATCCAAGCATTAAGCAATACAGACAGGCAATTCTATAGTCTCACAAAGGTATTTACCTGATTCAGTTGGCAAAAGTCTTCCAAAGCCCCTTCCTTTTTGATCATTGTGATCAATTCTCCTCCTCGAAAGAAGAGGGTTTATATGCAGGGGGAGGGACGGAGGAACGCATGCCCAGACAGGCTTTCTCATCATACTCCGTATCGTTGGTCTCTCTCTTCTCGGGTCCCTTGGTTAACTGGGGGAAATATAATGTTTCATAGAACATAGAACATAGAACATAGAATAGTACAGCACAGTACAGGCCCTTCGGCCCACAATGTTGTGCCGACCCTCAAACCCTGCCTCCCATATAAGCCCCCAACTTAAATTCCTCCATATACCTGTCCAGTAGTCTCTCAAATTTCACTAGTGTATCTTCCTCCACCACTGACTCAGGCAGTGCATTCCATGCACCAACCACTCTGAGTAAAAATCTTACTCTACTATCCCCCTTGAACTTCCCACCCCTTACCTTAAAGCCATGTCCTCTTGTATTGAGCAGTGGTGCCCTGGGAAAGAGGTGCTGGCTATCCCCTCTATCTATTCCTCTTATTATCTTGTACACCTCTATCATGTCTCCTCTCATCCTCCTTCTCTCCAAAGAGTAAAGCCATAGCTCCCTTAATTTCTGAACATAATGCATACTCTCTAAACCAGGCAGCATCCTGGTAAATCTGCTCTGTACCCTTTCCAATGCTTCCACATCCTTCCTATAGTGAGGCGACCAGAACTGGACAGAATTTAGCCTAACCAGAGTTGTATAGAGCTGCATCATAACATCGCAACTCTTAAACTCTATCCCTCGACTTATGAAAGCTAACACCCCATAAGCTTTCTTAACTACCCTATCCACCTGTGAGGCAACTTTCAGGGATCTGTGGACATGTACCCCGAGATCCCTCTGCTCCTCCACACTACCAAGTATCCTACCATTTACTTTGTACTCTGCCTTGGAATTTGTCCTTCCAAAGTGTACCACCTCACAGTTCTCCGGGTTGAACTCCATCTGCCACTTCTCAGCTCACTTCTGCATGCTATCAATGTCTCTCTGCAATCTTTGACAATCCTCTACACTATCTACAACACCACCAACCTTTGTGTCGTCTGCAAACTTGCCAACCCACCCTTCTACCCCAACATCCATGTCGTTAATAAAAATCACGAGAAGTAGAGGTCCCAGAACAGATCCTTGTGGGACACCACTAGTCACAATCCTCCAATCTGAATGTACTTCCTCCACCACCATCCTCTGCCCTCTGCAGGCAAGCCAATTTTGAATCCACCTGGCCAAACTTCCCTGGATCCCATGCCTTCTGACATTCTGAATAAACCTACCATGTGGAATCTTGTCAAATGCCTTACTAAAATCCATATAGATCACATCCACTGCACTGCATTTTCGGGAGTGGTGCGTGAAGAAAGGGGTCAGTTGGGCGCTGCATATTTTAATAAATTAACCACTACGATTATTAAGTGCAAGATGAGGCTGTATTAGGAAATCGTTGCCCCCCCTTACCAGGAGTCCATTAAAGGGCCAACACCACCGTCCTTTTGGATTGTAGTCATCGAATCTCTCACTCACATTCCGAATTAGCTCTACGCTTTTCTTTATGTGCCCAGCTAGATGGGTGATATTCTCAGATTCACCTGGGATATAGATACAACATTCCTGTCCTATAAAAAGGTCCCTCTTTTTCCGGCTGGTATAAAACCTGAGGTCATCCTATTCTGCGGCACTACAATCCTAACGGCTACGACTTCAGCTGTGATGGATTCTATTTTTTGCTGGCATATTCATAAGTCATACGCATAAAAGTATAAGGTAGCGGGTTGCTATCTTCTCCTGTTCCATTCCCCCACCAGTGTTCCTTTCAGTCCTATCAATATTAATAGGATGATCCTCATTCTTTTTAGATGTGGACTGGTATTTCGGCTTGCACCGGTAATATAGATCTAATCAGCCCTCCCTTAGAGTTTGACCGCAGTTCGAGTGACGAGGAGTACCTGCTATAGTCCTTTCCAACTCCAGTGTCTCGAATGGTGTGACAATCACAGCCTGCCAGGATCGTATGATCATTCGGCTTGCAGGAGGAGCCGTCTGTAAAGAGAATAAGATGGGGATTATCTAAGGGGGGGGGGAGGGGTTAGCTAACAGATCCGGCGGGGACGAGATGACTATCCCGGCTACTTTCAGGCGATCATGGGGATCGGGAGGACCAAGGAGAGGCATTAGGAAGGATTTAGGGCTAGTGTTCTTCGAAAAGAGAGGTTAGGTTTATTGAACAACTTCAAGAGGGTGGCGGCATTTTCCATTTCCTCGGTCCATTGGACAATTTTGGACGCAGTTTGTATCAATCGCTCCCGAAGGGTTGTCTCGCAGATCCTGTATTCAGGGACCCATATCTGCATCAAATTATCATGCTCAGAAAGTTCATTATTTGCTTCTGGGTGGAAGCCTTAGGGGCCCGGTGTTGGCAGAAATACATTCGGGGCCTAATCTTCGCGTGCCCTCCTGTAATACCCCCAGTCGGTGACTATTGGTTGGCAGTACTATAATTTGGACAGAGAGGCTGTATGACCCTTAGCTGCCAGGTGGTTTAAAAGTGTGATAGAGTCCATTCTACCGGCGGTGAGATTTTGGGAAGCGAGTAGCAAGTCGTAGGCGTACTGTAACAGAGCTCTCTCTTCAGAAAGGAGCATATCAGCCAGCTCATCTCTGACTGCAGCGGCATAGACAGCCGGAGTTTCCGTGTATCCCTGAGGTAGTCGAGTCCATGTATATTGTTGGCCATTGTAAGTAAAGGCAAATAGATACTGTCTGTCTTCGTGCAGGGCGATGGAGAAGAAGGCAGAGCACAAGTCGACTACAGTGTACCAGCGGCTTTGGGAGGGAATGAAATGCTGTCCACCACAAAGACGAAATCGGTTGCACTATTTGATCAATTGCCCGTCGCTCCTGTACGAGCCGCCATTCTTCAGGTCTTCCCAGTTTTTTAGAGGCTGGAAAAATAGATGTGTTGCAAGGAATCTGAGTGGGGCGAAGAACCCCCTGTTGTAATTGGGTCTCGATCACTGGCCTCATGCCTAGCGCCTACGTGATTTTTATGTTGAGCCCATAATTTTCGGTTCACTTGCTAGATGTTGGCAGGTCTTGACCGTTGGGGCTGGGTCGGGGGAAGATGACGAGAAAATATCTTTTCGGCTCACATGGGAGCAATCATAAACCCGCCCGTTCTGGGGATTCAGGAAGTGTACCCCGGGTTCCCGGCATCGGTGCAGGTCGACCTATGGGTCCCAAGTTCTTCTGTGTGAAAGGAGGTTTCAGGTCTAAAGAGACATGGGCGACTGTGTCCCTAGGAGTAATCGTGTCTGATGATAGAGAAAACTTGGGTCTAAGTGGACTTCGGCAACCCCTCGGGGCCAAAAGCCATGACCCGACTGAACTAAATGGATACCAACGTGCCGTCATATTCGGAAGCATCCTTTTTTAATGATAATCATAATCAGGATCGGGGTCTCGGAAGGCGACGGTACAGTGCAACGCAGTTGTCGACCTGCAGGTATTTACAAAATCCCTCAAGAATTCCCGATCCCACCCCTCCCCCACTTCTATCATCATTCCCTGCCACTTTCAGTTTCTCCAGGGGAGCCCCTCTATAACCTAGGCAAATAAAGCCGCCTGCGTTTCTGTGGATCCCGTTTTTCGGAGCATCATAGAGCGAAGCTCAGGCAGATTTTCACTGAGCAGTTCGTGGTACAATCCGTCGGGAGTGCAACGGCTTTCGGTTTGCACAAAGCCTGGCGTTCTGGTAGGTTAATACATGAGCAATTGGCTATAACAAAGGTTTCCTCTACCCCTCTGCCTTCTACTCTAATATCTGCCGGCTGAGGCAATGGATCCGTTAAGGTAATGGACTCCAGTTATCCCCACGGTTTTTATAGTCTTAGTAACTAGTGGCCGATATAGCGGCTCCGGAATCGACCAGGACATATACTCGTTTTTGTACCCATTTCTATTTCTAGGAGTGATCTTCCTGAGGGTTATCAGAGAGCCTGATCATAGCCGCTTGCATTGTCTTCCCCTAGTGGCCTCCCTGTTGTGGCTCGAAGGGGTTACGCAAAGCAAAAGGTGCCATTTCCGGGGATTTTCGCCGGTCATTCTTTCTCTCTGTCCTCTCATATTCTGTCCCTCCACGCCGCCTCGGCGCTTTCTGGCCCAATGCCTCTTTCGCCTACATGTTTTACATACGTCCTGTCGAGCTCCCGCCTTCCACTTCCCTTTTTGCATATACTGCCCCTTTTCTCCTGTGATCTTAAACAACCCACTTCGTTCCATGCTGGTCAGGGTCAGGGTTACCACATTCCATTGCTGAATATTTCAGCACAGATTGGTCAACGTAAAGGCATTGGCGATCTCAGGTCGCAAGCAGTTCAGGTAGGGTTGTACAGTCAATGGGTCATTTTGCTGGTCCAGGGGTATTCCCGAAATTGATTTCTAGGTAACTTTGAATACGCCTATGAAGTCAGTGACTGTCTCCGTGTTGTCGGTCTGCGGCTAGCTTTAACTTCGCGCAACCACGTTTCCATAGCCTGTCGGGTATCCTCGCCGACTGCTGGTCGACAGTCACCCTCGAGAGTAGCACTGGCGAGCAGGAAGTTGGCCTCTGCTCCTACCCATGATGTTCCGTATATGATGCGGAGGAACGCGCGTAAATCGTCCTGAAGTGGGTTAAATACTTGACAGACCTGAGCACGCCAATTATGAAACGATACAAGTTTTCTTAGTGGATCAGAGGCGTCGCTGATCATACTGCGTACCTCAGTCGGCGTCCAGAGCTTTAAATAAGAACATCATGCACCATTATCCGGGGGAATTGGAAATGATTAAGGTCCCTCTTGGTCAAACTCACTCCCCCGTCTGGTGGAAACTCAACCCTCCGTGATCAGAGAGCCCGTTTCCGCCCATAAGCTCTGGAAGAATCGGGCACAGGGCGGGGTTCCAGTCCTGGGGAGCAGCTGGTGCCGCCACAGTCAGGGCTGGCTGCCCGTTCTGGGGTCTTTGTTGAAAATCCCACCGCCACTTCAATAACTTCCATATAAATCAATGAAAATGGAAGAGTGCCTGCTGTCCCCCGTTTCCAAGCAAACGTTATCGGCAGGTGAACCAGGAGGAACTCGCGCAACAATTGCTTTGTCGTCTTGCATTTTGCAATTTTCTTCTCCGTATCCTTCTTCACTGCGCAATTGTAATTGGATAGGCCGGGTGTCGGTGATGTGAAGGTTCCTTGTTCTTTTCCGATCGAACAGGCTTGACCAGGGTCTTACTGGCTCCGTTTGCCATTTTAATATCTATTTTTATTTTTATTTATTAGCACTCTATTTTCGATACTAACAGCGCTTCGTAATCAGCTGATTACCATATATGAATACCTGGGTCCCGTTCAATTTCACAAAAGTATTTGTCTATTTGGCCTGATCTCTCTCACCCAGTTTCCTTCTTTTCTTGTCAATACTCAGGGACTGGTCACTGGCCGGTGGGTACGTACTTCCTCACGCCTCACCCTGCTCTTGGTCCTGATTTATGTCTTTCTGGGAAGTTTCACAGGTGGATTTCGATTCTTTTCCGAGGGGCCAATTCCTCAGTTGGGGCGCAGTTAGATCCTGTATATAGGAATTCCATCCTCGTCGCCAAATGGTTAGGGAGTTACTTTTTCCACACAGGACTCAAACACATGCATCCTTTAGGAGGCTCT
Organism: Mobula hypostoma; assembly: GCF_963921235.1. Lineage (NCBI taxonomy): Eukaryota > Metazoa > Chordata > Chondrichthyes > Myliobatiformes > Myliobatidae > Mobula > Mobula hypostoma. Next base: position 236,970,967 of record NC_086098.1, read on the forward strand.
TTATTTATGCGACACGGAGAGCCGTCCATCCGGAGATCAACGACTGCACTTACAATCAATACATGCATCATCTTTGTAGTAGAATCTAACGGTATGGTTTTTTCAACATTTCCATATTTGGTATTGTCCCAAGCAAGCAACAGAGAAAAGCATTATAAGTCATACAGCAGTAGGCTAGAGGGAAGTACCACGTAGTCTTTTGTTTACAACAGTACGTTAAAGGGCAGCACCTGAGTTTGCCTTTAGTGTGTAACAGCATGCCAGAAGGCAGTACCACGATTTTCTGCTGAGTCAAGCATTAGGCTATACACACACACAATTCTATAGTGTGGAAGTCCTACCTGTGAAATTTAGAAAAGGTATTTAACCGACCCAGTTGGCCAAAATCCCCCACAGGGAGAGAGGAATAACAGACATAAATAGTTTACACAAATCAGATAAAACTTCGAAGGAAATATTTTCAACGAAAACAAGATTCAGCACTCCATGCGAACATATGCAATTCTGTAAAGAATTAAACTTAAACTTAAATCAGAGCATAACCCAGAAAAACGAAGAAGTTATTATTATACAAGAAACGGTTAATCCTAGAGCATTAGCATTCCTGGAAAGCATCCCCACGATCTGAGCAGACTAGATGCCGACAAAGGAGCACCAAACCCCTTGTTCAGAGTTGGGAACCTCTTTACAGAATTAGAAGGGTTCCTTGTGGCAATACAGATCAGGTGGTTAACACAAAAATATTAAAATACGCAATTAAAGTGCAACAAATTCTAGACGATAATTGCAGAAAGTACCACGTGAAGCCCGAAACAATCCAACACATTATAGGATCCTGCAGCAGTTTAATTCAAAGTTATTACTTACACAGTCATAATGAAACGGCAAACATCACTCACCAAAATCATGCTTTAGAAATCAAGTTCATAAAAAATCCTTACCTTAGTATTAATGCAAGCCTGATCCAGTCTTAGAGTCAGATTTCCACAAATTATATTATGACCGATCCATTATTACAGATAGAAAAATCCATGATAACTGCCCAGATATGGCAATACAGGACAGACAAGCAAGAATAACTTCCGTAATAGATATAGACATTGGAAACCCATGTAAAATGTGAAAATCAATAATCAGAATCAGAATCAGTTTTAATACCACCGGATATAAGAACGCTTCGCAGAGCAACTACGCTTCCTCCGTCAGAAAAAGTGGGATCTACCTGTAGAGACCTATTTCAATTCTACTTTGCATTTCCATCACTACACTTCCGTCCATCGCCTCCTGTCCTGACGCGATGAGGCCACAGACAGGTTGGAGGAGCAAGACCTTATATTCCGTCTGGGTAGCCTACAACCTGATGGCATGAACATCGACTTCTCCAACTTCCGGTAACTGCCTTCCTTCACCATACCGCATTCCCGTTTCCCTCTTTCACCTCACCTCGTTACCTGTCTATCACCTCCTTCTGGTGTTCCTCACCCTCCCTTTCTTCCACGGTCTTCTATTCTTTCCTGTCAGATTCCGCCGCCCCCCACGACCATTTATCTCTTTCATCACTCAACTTCACAGATCTTAACCTCACCCCTCCTCCGGTTTCAACTATCATCTGCCACCTTGAACTTCTTCCTCCTCTCCACCACTTTCTTACTTTCACTTCTCTGCTTCCTTTCCAGTCCTGAAGAGTCCCGAAAAGTCCAGGCCCGAAAGGTCGACTCTTTACTGTTTTCCCTAGATGCTGCCTGGCCTGCTGATTTCCTCCAGCATTTTGTGTGTATTGGTTTGGATCCCCTAAATCTGCAGATTCTTTCCTGTTTGTGATGCTGCTGGACGATCGTCGTTCAGGCAGATCACCCTGCTCTTCTTGGGTACTGGTATATTTGTTGCCCTTTTGTGGGAACTCCGACTGTAGTAATGAGAGATTGAAAATGCCTTTGAAAACCCTGGCAGTTGTTTATACAGGTTTTTAGAGCCTTATCAAGTATTCCACCCGAGCCTGATGCCTTGCGAGGACTCACCCTGTTGAAAGACAGCCTGACGTTAACTCCGAGAGAGATCACAGGGTTACATATGCTGCAGGGATCTTCATAGCTGCATTTTTATTCTCTCTTTCATAAACGCCGTTGAGTCCGGCAGAGAGTGAAGCACCACTGCCATTCATGATGTCGAGATTCGCCTTGTAGGAATGGCGTACAAATTCTGCCAGATGTGTATCCGATGTGGTTTCCAACATCTCTGAGCACTTTTTTTTAGCTCTTGAGATGGCCCTCCGGAAGTCATAGGAACACACATAAAAGTTGCTGGTGAACGCAGCAGGCCAGGCAGCATCTCTAGGAAGAGGTGCAGTCGATGTTTCAGGCCGAGACCCTGAAACGTCGACTGTACCTCTTCCTAGAGATGCTGCCTGGCTGCGTTCACCAGCAACTTTGATGTGTGTTGCTTGAATTTCCAGCATCTGCAGAATTCCTGTTGTCTCCGGAAGTCATACCCGGTTTTCTTGTACAGATCTGGGTCGCCAGACTTGAATGTCACAGATCTAGCCCTCAGCAGCCTGCGAACCTCCTGGTCCATCCACGGCTTTTGATTTGGGTATGTACAGTAGGATCTCGTAGGAACACACTCATCAACACAGCTTTTAATTAAGTCACTGACTGCTGTGGTATCCTTGCTCAGACTCGAAGATGAATCACCTGTTCAAAGCAGTCCTGTGAGCACGCCTGTGCTCCACTTGTCAATGCCTTCTTGGTCCTCACTACTGGTGCTGCGGTCTTCAGTATCTGCCAATACTCGTGGAGTGGAAGTACAGCCAGATGATCAGACTTTCCAAAGTCTGGGCGTGGAATAGCACGGTAAGCGCTCTCGATGGTAATGTAACAGTGGTGTCTTGCTTCCTCTGGTATTACAAGTGATTTGTTACTAAAGGGTATCTGGAGATTTCTTCAAGATAGCCTGGTTAAGGTCCTCCAAAATGACGGAAAAGGCATCAGGATATGCTGTTCCATACCTGTTGACCACATCCATCAGTCTGTTCAGATATTGTTTGATATTGGCCTGTGGAACATCGCTACCAAAATAATCGCTAAAATCTCCTGCGGCGGATAAAAAGGATGGCAACTAATCGCGTGGGTGCTCCTGGTTTGGTGATCAGGATTGGGACATCACTGCCACTTTTGTACACCATGAGGAGCTCAGAATCAGAATCAGATTTATTAACATCGGCATGTGTGGTGAAATTTGTTAACTCCAGCAGCAATTCAGTGGAATACATAATATAGAAGAAGAAAATTAAAAATAAATAGATAAGTGAATTAATTACGGTATGTGTATATTGAATAGATTTTAAATCGTGCAAAAACAGGTATAATATATATTAAAAAGTCAGCTAGTGTTCATGGGTTCACTGTCCATTTAGGAATCGAATGGCCGAGAGGAAGAAGCTGTTCCTGAATTGCTGAGTGTGTGCTTTCAGGCTTCTGTACCTCCTACCTGATGTTAACAATGATCATGAAGGAGGCTCCATCACTTCTGCTTTTGAAAGATTCAGCAGACCAATCTTGGTGATGTATTGTGAACCCGCCTATCTGAATCGCTGCGTCCGGAACAGAAGGGGTTAACCAAGATTCCGTGAAACAAAAGACGCACGTGGTCCTAATGTACCTCTGATACAGCACCCTACGTCGGAGATCTTCGATTTTATTTACCACACGCTATACGTTTGCCAGTAAGATAGTTGGTACTGAGAGGCGAAAGCCGCTACTTCTTAAATAAGCCGAGCTGTGAATAAGCGAATAACAGCAGAAATATGCTGAATTAAAAGATTATAGAATATGAACAGAGTGTACATTCTCCCAATAGTAATATCTGCAACTGGTATCATCCCAAAGTTTCTGCATGATAGCAATAAAAATTGGGCCTACAAAGCAATATTTATATAAAGTGGCCAGAAAGCCCCAATACTAAACACTACTGGAATAGTCTCAATGTTCTTAGCAATTGATTGGCTATGCTCGGATCCCACACTTCACTAGACTGAGGTGAATAAAACCAGTAAGTACATAATAATAATAAATAAATAAATTTGTAATAAATACTGGTAGTAGGAGATGAAGAACCCTTCCAAATGAATCCATAGATTGTGGAAACATTTCAATGATGGGCCAAGAGAAGTTGAGTGAATTGATTTGCTCTGCTTCAAGAACCTGAAGGTTGAGGGATTATTAATTTTTCTGGTTAATTGTGTGAATCTTCAGACTCTTGTACCTTTTTACCGATGCTCGCAGGGAGAGGAGAGTATGGCCTGAATGGTGGCAGCCACGAACGGAGACCAGTGCAGAGTACCCTTGTAGCTGTTCCCCTGTATAATAAGTGTGCTATTTTGGATATTGTTGAGGGGGACGTCCCACTTGGGGGAGAGGTGGATGGGGAGGAGCAACCAACCAGGTCATAGACTCTAAGCCTGACGTTGTGGCTCCGAAGAGAGGGGAAGAGGACTGCAGTGATGACAAGAGATTACATAGATGCAGGAATAGATGATATTGCTGAGTAACCAGGAGTTTGTTACATATTGGCACCAATGACCTGGGCAGGAAAGGGCAGGATGTCCTGAACAGAAATCTTAGGGGGCTAGGTAGAAAGATGAAAAGCAGGACCCCCCCAGTGTAGTAATCTCTGGATTGCCGCCTGTGTCACGCACCAGTGAGGGAAGGAATGGAATGAATTAGCAGATGAATGGGTGGCTGAGGAACTGTTGCACGGGGTAGGGACTCAGATTTCTGGATCATTGGCGTTTCATCTGGGGAATGTACAATCTGTACAAAAGGGACGAGGTACACCTGAACCGAAGGGGGATCAATATCCTTGCGGGCAGGTTTTCTCGAGCTGTATAAACTAATTTAGCAGTGCGAAGGGAACCAATATTATAGTACTACTGATTAGGCCGCTGGTTTACAAACGGGCGCAGTACATGGTGCGATTGCAAGTAAGGAGCAGCAGATGATAAGGTAAAATTGCGATTACCGAGATGAGTTGTAATTTACACGGAGAACAACATCCACAGATTTTCTCTTGTTTGTGCCACACATGAGGCTGTTTAACAAATTAAAAGCACGTGGCAATACAGAAAAACATGCCAGCATGGATATAGCATTGGCTGGTGGGAGTCAAAGAGTTAGAATAAGGTGAGCCGTCTCTGGTTGGCTGCCGGTGACTAGACGTATTCCACAGGGGGCTGCGTTGGGACCCTTTCTGTTTTACAATATATATCAATAATTTGGATGATGCAATTCCTAATGCCCCCCGATAGAGTAATCATGCCCTTAGATCATCAGTCTTGTCCCGCAGCGAATGCACATTTGTTAACAAGATGCTGGGTAGAGGACCTCTCATTGCTTGGCGTTCCAGTCTGGTTTGGAGTCTTCCCCTCCCACTCCCCCCCCCCCCACCGCCTTATGGACATTTACCTTCGTCCGCTTAAAAGTGCATGCTTGAGAGTTACGTCTGCCTAGCCCTTCAGAAGATCATGAAATCGGTAGTTGAAGAAGCCGTTGCTTAAAGGGGATTTTCAGACTGCAGATTGCTGTGGGAGTAATTCAGAACAGGTATATTTAGACGTTTTTCGAGCAGCCCACAACACTTCATCACGGTTCGCCTGCGTTTATTGTCATTCAGTTGTACGCATTTATGCCGCCAAACGGCCCTCCCGACGAAGGTACACGACTTAGAGCATAGAACTGACACACAACACATAAAATAATGTTATCACAAATAAATGAACAAATAATAAAATATATTCCTGAAGATTGACATTTTGTATTAGGTGCATTTATGACACAAGTCAAAAAGAAAACAGCATCGCGTTATTAGCGCTTTATTAGTGATGAAACGCAGGTGGTGTCGGAGAGTTCAGTAGCCTCACGGCCTGAGGGAGGAAGCAGTCCTTGTCCTAGTGCTGAAGTAACTACAGCCCGACGGTACGGAATCAAAAGAAGGAGCAATAGGCGCTGAAGAACGCCGCTTGTTTTCGTTGTTGAACCTTGCCTACAGATTACATTCCAGTGTATGGCTGAATTCAATCACCACCACGTCAGTAGTGCTCACCTTTCCTGTGTGAGATCTTCTCTTTTCATACTCAGTATCATTATTAGTTAAGTATACCATAGTCTTTAGTTTGCATATTGCCATTGCAGCTGACATGCAGAGGCAGTGCTGATATGGAAAGTAAATTTATATCTGAATATCCAGGAAAGAGGTCAAGGTGGTTCGTTCTCATTATTTGGTGCATTTAACTGACTGTTCTACAATGTTTTCGCTGCAGACCTGGAATGGAGAAGCATGCACTGTAAGTACCCTTTGGAGGTGCATTGTGCGCATCGGGGATCGACCTACTCAACCTCTCTGTCATGGTCAATCGCTTCATTCCAAGAACCAACAATTCTACTTTGCTTCCAATGCGAGCATATCCTTCTATAATTGTACAGACCTACAACCCCATTTCCAGAAAAGTTGGGATATTTTCCAAAATGCAATAAAAACAAAAATCTGTGATATGTTAATTCAGGTGAACCTTTATTTAACCGACAAAAGTACAAAGAAAAGATTTTCAATCGTTTTACTGACCAACTTAATTGTATTTTGTAAATATACACAACTTTAGAATTTGATTGCTGCAGCACACTCAACAAAAGTTGGGACAGAGTTAAATAAGATTGAAAAGTGCACAGAATATTCAAGTAACACCGGTTTGGAAGACTCCACATTAAGCAGGTTAATTGGTAGCAGGTGAGGTATCATTACTGTGTATAAAAGTAGCGTCCATCAAAGGCTCAGTCTTTGCAAGCAAGGATGGGTCGTGGCTCACCCCTTTGTGCCAAAATTCGTGACAGAATTGTTAGTCAGTTCAAAAGGAACATTTCTCAACGCAAGATTGCAGACAATTTAGGTCTTTCAACATCTACAGTACAGAATATTGCGAAAAGATTCATAGAATTCAGAGACATCTCAGTGCGTAAAGGGCAAGGTCGGAAACCACTTGAATGCGTGTGATCTTCGAGCTCTCAGACGGCACTGCCTAAGAAACCGTCATGCTACTGTGACAATTATAGCCACCTGCGCTAGTACTTGCGGGAGTACTTCGGGAAACCGTTGTCACTCAACACAGACCGTCGCTGCATCCAGAAATGCAACTTGAAACTGTATTACACAAGGAGGAAGCCATACATCAACTCTATGCAGAAACGCCGGTGAGTTCTCTGGGCCCGAGCTCATCTCAGATGGACCGAAAGACTGTGGAACCGTGCGCTGTGGTCAGATGAGTCCACATTTCAGCTAGTTTTCAGAAAAAACGGGCGTCGAGTTCTCCGTGCCAAAGATGAAAACGACCATCCAGATTGTTATCAGCGAAAGGTGCAAAAGCCAGCGTCTGTGATGGTATGGGGGTGCATCAGTGCCCACGGCATGGGTGAGTTGCATGCATGTGAAGGTACCATTGTCTCTGAGGCGTATATTAGGATCTTAGAGAGACATATGTTGCCATCAAAGCGATGTTTCTTCCCGGGACGTCCATGCTTATTTCAGCAGGACAATGCCAGACCACATTCTGCACGGGCTACAACAGCGTGGCTTTGTAGATACAGTGTGCGTGTGCTTGACTGGCCTGCTGCCAGACCAGATCTATCTCCTATTGAAAATGTATGGTGCATCATGAAGAGGAGAATCAGACAACGGAGACCACGGACTGTTGAGCAGCTGAAGTCTTATATCAAGCAAGAATAGACAAAATTTCCAATTGCAAATCTATTACAATTAGTATCCTCAGTTCCAAAACGATTAAAAAGTATTATTAGAAGGAAAGGTGATGTAACACAATGGTAAACATGCCTCTGTCCCAACTTTTGTTGAGTGTGTTGCAGCCATCAAATTCTAAATTTGTGCATCTTTACAAATACAATTAAGTTGGTCAGTAAAACTATTGAAAATCTTTTCTTTGTACATTTGTCAGTTAAATAAAGGTTCACGTGAATTAACATATCACAGATTTTTGTTTTTATTGCATTTTGGAAAATATCCCAACTTTTCTGGAAATGGGGTTTTTGAATCATGGACTGTATTCTCAGTAGCGACATCCAAATTTGCAATAAATCTTCTGTGCGTGTGCGTTTCATTAACTTTCCTATAAAGACCAACATTTAACGAAAGTTCCCAATTAACTACACGACACCCGCATGACAGTTATAGAGTTTAAGATGGGGTTTCCACCGTGTTCTTCAGTTTCCTCCCGGACTCCAAAGTCAGACAGGTTAGGGTTTGTAAGTTATGCTCATGCTATGTTGGTGCAGGAAGAGTGACAACACTTGCGGGCTGCCCCGTACAATCCTCACTGCTTTGATCTGATGCAAACAACGCATTTCTGTCACCCGGTTCGGATATGGCCCAAGTTCGGAGTGAGAGACACTGAAGCAGGTCGATAGATCACAGACTTTAATGCGAACAATGTTAAAAGAAAACGAAAACAATAAAGGCCAGGCCAAACAGGACAGATAATATCCTGGCGGGTAGGTTTGCTAGAGCTGTTGGGGAGGGTTTAAACCAGTTTGGCAGGGATGGTAGTCAGAATGTGAGTGCAGAAATTAGGGTAGACGGACAAGGCCATGATGCTATGTGTTCTGAGTTGGTAAGGAAGGACAGGCAGGGGAGAAAACATAAATGTAGCCAGTTAGAGGAGTTGAAATGTGTCTATTTCAACGCTAGGTGTATTAGGGATAAAGGCGATGAATTTAGAACATGGATCAGTACGTGGAACTACGATGTTGTAGCCGTTACTGAAACTTGGCTGGAAGAAGGGCAGGACTGGCTGATGCAGGTACCGGGGTTTAGGTGTTTTAAAAGGAATAGGGTGGAAGGTAGAAATGGGGGTGGGGAGTAGCATTACTGGTGAGGGATGGTATCACGGCTATAGAAAAGGAGGACACTGCAGAGGGAGTGTTCACTGAGTCAGTATGGGTTGAAGTCAGAAACAGGAAGGGATCAATCACTGTGCTGGGAGTAGTCTATAGGCCCCCAAATAGCCCTCCGGACACCGAGGAGCAGATAAGCAGGCAGATTTTAGAATGGTGCAGGAAATACAGGGTTGTAGTTATGGGTGATTTCAACTTCTCTCATATTGACTAGCACCTCCTGACTTCTAGTGGAATAGATGGGGCTGAATTTGTCGGGTGTGTTCAAGAAGGATTCCTGACACAGTATGTGGACCGGCCGACGAGAGGAGAGGACATAATGGATCTAGTTCTGAGTAATGAATCTGGTCAGGTGGCAGACCTCTTGGTGGAGGAGTATTTTGGTGAGAGTGACCACAACTGCCTTAGCTTCAGCATGGCTATGGAAAGGGATAAAACAGACAAAATGGGAAAGTGCTTAACTGGGGAAGGGTTAACTATGAAGGGATGAGGCAGGGACTAGCGAGAGTAAATTGGAAACAGATGTTCAAGGGAGAAAGCACAGAAGTAATGTGGACGAAGTATAGGGACCATTTGTGCTGGGTTCAGGATAGGTTTGTCCCACTGGGACAAGGAAAAGATGGTAGGAAAAGGGAAGTGTGGCTGAAGAAACTCGTGAGGTAACTTTTCAAGAGGAAGAGGAAAGCATATGTTAGATATAAGAAGCAGGAAGTAGGAGGAGCTCATGAGAAATATAGGGTAGCCAGGAAGGAGCTTAAGAAAGGATCTAGGAGAGCTTGAGGGGGCCATGAGAAGGCCTTGGCATGTAGGATTAAGGAAAACCCCAAGGCGTTCTATGCGTATGTGAAGAACAGAAGGATGACAAGAATGGGGGTGGGAACGCTAAAGGATAAAGAAGGCAACATGTGCCTGGGGGCGGAGGAGGTTGGGAAGGTCCGAAATGAATACTTTGCTTCAGTGTTCATAAGTGTAAAGGACATCTATCAGGGTGAAGTCGAAATAGAACAGGCCTGTGTGCTGGACAATGTGGAGATTAAGGAAGAAGAAGTGTTGGATCTTCTTAAAAACATCAAGATTGATAAGTCCCCAGTGCTGGACGTGATATACTCTAGGTTGCTGTGGGAAGTGAGAGAAGAGGTCGTTGAAGCAGTAGCTATGATCTTTGTATCCTCTTTTGCTACAGGGGAGGTGCCGGAGGATTGGAGAACGGCAAATGTACTTTGTAGTTCCCTTGTTTAAAAAAGGTAATAGGGAGCATCCTGGGAACTATAGACCGGTAAGTCTTACGTTGGTAGTCTGCAAACTTTTGGAAAGGATTCTTAAGGATAGGATCCCCGAGCATTTGGAGAAGTACAGTCTACTCAAGGATAGTCAACATGGCTTTGTGGAGGGAAGGTCATGCCTCACGAGCCTCATTGAGATTTTTGAAGAGGTAACAAAAGAGATTGATGAGGGTAGGGCGGTAGATGTGTCTACATGGATTTTAGCAAGGCATTTGACAAGGTCCCCCACGACAGACTCATCCAGACAGTCGTGAGGAATGGGATCATGGGAACCTTGGCTGTTTGGATAAAAATTGGCTTACAGGAAGAAAGCAGAAGGTAGTACTGGAAGGAAAGTATTCTGCCTGGAGGTCGGTGACTAGTGGAGTGCTGCACGGATCTGTCCTGGGACCCCTGCTCTTTGTGATTTTTATAAATGACCTGGACGAAGAGGTGGAAGGATGGGTGAGTAAGTTTGCGGATAGCACGAAGATTGGAGGAGTTCTAGATGGAGCTCTAGGTTGTCGAAGGTTGCAAGAGGATATAGACAGGATGTAGAGTTGGGCAAAAAAGTGGCAGATGGAGTTCAATCCGGATAAGCGTGAGGTGATGCAGTTTGGAAGGACAAACCAGAAGGCTGAGTACAGGGTTAATAGTCGGTTATTTAAGAGTGTGGATGAACAGAGGGACCTTGGGGTTCAAATCCATACATCCCTCAAGGTCGCTGCACAGGTTGATAGGATAGTTAAGAAAACCTATTGGATGCCAGGCTTCATTAATGGGGGGATTGAGTTCAAGAGTAGAGAGATCATGTTGCAAATCTTCAAATCTCTGGTGAGACCAGACTTTGAGCATTCTGTTCAGTTATTCTCACCCCATTATAGGAAGGATGTGGAAGCTATAGAGAGGGTGCAAAGGAAATTTACCAGATGTTGCCTGGATTGGAAAACAAGTTTTATGAGGCAAGGTTATCAGAGCTGGGACTTTTCTCTTTGGAGCATAGAAGGATGAGAGGGGACTTCATAGAGTTCTACAAGATTATGAGAGGCATAGATAGGGTGGATAGACAGCATCTGTTTCCCAGGGCACGAATAGCAAACACCAGAGGACATATGTACAAAGTTAAAGGAGGGAAGTTTGGGGGAGACATCAGGGGTAAGTTTTTTACACAGAGGGTTGTGGGTGCCTGGAATGACTTGCCAGGGATGGTGGTGGAGGCTAAAACATTTGGGGTATTTAAGAGCCTCTTGGCTGGGCACATGGATGAAAAAAAATAGAGGGTTACGGGGTAGTGTGGGGTTAGTACTTTTTTTTAAAGGAATATATGGGTCGGCACAACATCGAAGGCCGAAGGGCTTGTACTGTGCTGTAGTAGTCTGATGTCTAGTGTCTAATGACTAAAAGTCTCAAATGGGAAACGAAGCCTACACTGCTGCTGAAAAGAAAACCAAAGAATTAAACGAATAACTCTCGTCTTCAGAGTCAGTTGGCTCGACAGTCCAATTTGTCAGGCAAGGCGGAATGTAGATAACGAAGTGTAGTTATGTCCAAGTCTCGACAAATATTACCACGGAATGAATGGAGTTAAACACTATCACAATGAAATGATAATAAGCTGACACGTGAATTTTCACGAATGCAATTGGCGAATCTGCTGCGCTGCCGAATCCGTGGTTGTGAAAATTTCACTGTAAGCTTCGATGTGCATGTGACAAATAAAGCTAATCATTTAATCTTTAAGGTAGATTATTTATAAAAATTGATTTTGTTTTTAAGATTACGAAATGCGTTTGACTGCCTCAGCAGTTTTCTAAGCTGTTTTCCACTGTTCAAAATGCTAATTGTTTCAACTACACAGGTGAGGTCGTCATATAAACGACTGCCTATTTCGTTCCTACCTTATGCACTGTATTTGTTTTCTAATTCCTCGCATGATGCTCTACATGCTTCGGAAATAGCCTGATTAATATGGTTATTATTGGCCACTGAAAGTCCAGGGAAAGTTTTGCCCCACTCATCCAGCGTAAAACCTCATGAGTGACAAAATAAGGTTTCTACGCAAAATGGAAAGCATAAGGTCAAGGAACACCTATTCGCCAGTCCTAAGGAAGAAACTCGGCATGCAACGTCGACTCTTTATTCCATTCTATAGTTGATGCCTAACCTGTAATGTCCTTCCAGCGTTTTGTGTGTGTGTTAGACTGAGATTCCAGTATCTGTAAAATCTTTTGTTTATCGGTTTCTACGTTGTGTGGGTGTCAAACCTGTGCACCAATCCCCACCGTAGAAGTGGGACAGGATCCAGTTGGGAATACCGCACAACCCTCTTCAATGAAACACATTTATGGAGCATTAAGCCACCTCACAATCACCGCGTATCCTGGTTGGAAGCTCCTTCTCCTTCTAAAGAAGCCTGTTAACTATTTATCTGTTTATATACTTGGATTTTCACACCTCCATTCCTTCCCCCGGGCATTGAATGATGTACAGTGTAGTGAACCCTGGGGAGCAGCCCTCTTCCATGTCGTTTTCTTTGAGCATTATGAAGGTCCTTGTGAAACACTCTACCTCCTGCATTTTGCTGCCTGGCTTAATGAGTTCATCCAGCATTTTTTGTGTGTTACCTTATCCATCCTGCCTTTCCTCCTGTGTATATCCCACCTTCCAAATAACCCTAATAGATTCCCCCAATTCACGTAGTTAATAATGATTTGTGCGAAATCTGTCAGAATTCTCTGAGAGTCCATGGAGCTGCCTTAATCAGGCAGGATGTAACTTGAACATGTGCACACGGGGGGGTCTTTGGTCATCTCATGCCTCATGCTCTTTCTCGGTTCAGTCACTGTATCCCATGTGATAAATACAGAAGCCTTAAGTCCCACAACACTAGTTTCAGGAACAGTTATTACATTCAAACATCAAACTGCAGAAGCAGTGTGGATGACTTCAAAAACCACAACTCTGAACTGATTGCAAAACCTATGGGCTGACATTCAGAAACTCTGCAACTCATGACATCGGTATTAACTACCTACCTATCTATCTATCTATCTATCGATCAGGCTATCTATGCGTTTATTTGCGAGGTTTCATTGACTCTGTAATATATAGTATTATTGTTCTATTCCAAATGTCAGCAAGAAAATGAATGTCAAGGTAGTATATGGTGACATATCTGTACTTTGATAATAAAATTTCTATGAACTTTGAAGATAACGTCACACTGATTGACGGGGAGTTTTCAACGACTGAGACGGGTTTAGATATTCAGTAAATTGGTGGGTCAGTGGTTAGTAAACGAAACCGGAACTGAGGAAAGGTCCACATTGATCATATTGAATAATGGAGTGCAAGCAAAGGGCTAAACGGTTTACTCCGTTTCTGTGTGTTATGTGATAATGCTCACCTACTCAGTCCTTTTAAATAATCCCATGCTGGAGCTTTTGTGCGTGGGACCGGACACGTTTCTCGGGGTGACAGATAGGAAATGGAGCAGATACTTTCGCTCGAAAGCGGTCGATACTCAGAAGTCACAGAAGGTAATTTGTCGAGTTTCCTGTGGATCTATATGTTTGTTAATGTCAATGTGTGTGTGTGTGTGTGTGTGTGTGTGTGTGTGTGTGTGTGTTTGTGTGTGTGCCGGGGGCGGGGGTGTTGGGGGGGGGGGTTGGTCGTTTGGTCTTTGTGAAGGAAGTAAGAGAATCGGTGCCTTCAGTTGGAGAGAATGGCCAAGTTACGGGTTAAACACCCTTGCAGTGCAACAATCCCAATCGTGGTCAGAACTTGGTCAAAAATACAGTGAGAATATTGATCTCTCTCCCACAGGGACAGATGGAAATGAAGAGCAGGACTGCAGCACGCCGAGGAAAAGAAGTTCCCATGATGGTGAGAGGTTAACGAAGATGGAAGAGGCCAGCGGAGGACACAGAGATCGGCTTTGGTCAGGAAGGGCGAAATACCATATCTGAGTGCATTTGAGTGTAATTCTGTGTAAAGCAGCTCGCAGACGGCATGTTATCCGCCAGCACACTGTCAACGTACTGCGAATAAAGACGGACCACGACAAACCCACCGGTAGTTGCATCTTTACTAAGAACTGTGATACACAAGATCCAAACGACACATAGTCATGGGGAGCTCTCCCCATTCTACACGTAGCGGAAATCAGACTCAGCACATTGGATACAATTCTACGCGTCGCAAAAGACGGACAATCATCGCGCTCATTTCTGAAATAATTAACAATTTGTTTGTTCGTAGAAGTGGATATTAAGACACAATTACATTACAGAAGGCGGCTGCACAGTCCCAGCGAGGGCAAACAATTCACGGGTGCTGCCAACCGGCGCGGTCTCACTGCGAACAGGCCGACGAAGAGATGGTGTGACGCAGAGGCGAGCTCAGCGAGCTGTGGCTCACGGTGCAGGAATAAATGGAACCTTTTTTCCAGGCAGCAGCGGACACCCGCAGGTAGCTGCTCAGCCTGTAGGTCTGGTCGGTATCCGGTGACGCGGTGCCTGTCGTCACCCCGCTCTCCGTCTCGACGTTATCCACGCTCCAGCGAAGCGCTACCAAGCCCGGTTTGAAGCCGCTCACCAGGCAGGACAGAGTAGCCGAACCCGAGCCGGTCTCTACCGCGGAGGGAGGGAGCAGGAGAACCGAGGGCCTCCGGGACTCGCTACCTGTGTGTGAGAGAGGAGACGGAGAAGATGAGAAACAATGTTACATTGTGGAATCCGGGAACCCGCGGGTGGTGGTGGTGGTGGGGGGGGGGGCGGGGGGGAGGGGAAGACTCCGCCATGGAATAATCGGAAACACCGAGTGTTGAGGCAAACAATGAAATGTGTGGCGCAGTATGCGGTCATTCTTTCGGCGAATGGAGCGTCAGTGAGGATTTTTCGAGATTAATCATAAATCCAAAGTGGACTTTAACTTCCACTGACTTCCCGGGCGGGAAATCCGGGCCCCAGCAGAGATGAGTAAGGAGCCTCATCCATTCCACCCTCCAATTCCTGCACATGGTTCTGACCGGTTACTGGTATTTCTGCAGATTCGTGTTTTCTGCCGGACACCAATAGCTCTTCAGATCCTTAACTGGGCTGTGAATTGACGTATTTTACTCTTTCAGCTCTGTGTAAGAGCTCTGCAAACTTTAGATTTTTAACCCACTGTCCTCTCCAGCAGAGATTTCCCGATTCCGAGAAGCAATTACCGCAACTCGGGACCCTACTATCATCAACAATTCCACTTCTACCGTTACTGTCCCCTTTGCTGAGGCGAATTCCGTATTGAATTCTGATAACTCTCTATATATCAATTTAGCCCCTTCTATAATTTTGTGAGCATTCCACATCAGGTTGTCCAAATCTCCCGGCCCAGTTAATGCAGAGGAAATGGCGGAAAAGAAGAGCGGGTCCGTAGGCAGAAGAGAGGCGAGGAAACAAGAACAGACCAGGCCAGACCTCCCAGAAACAAGCAAACCCAGCCATTCCCGCTCCATTCTGTGACAAGACCGCTAGCGCTCCAGCAGTTTGCTGCAATGCAAATTCAAAAACATCTGCATTTTCCCTTGCTTGTTCATGCCCCTGTTGAAGGTTTGAAGCTAAGGCGGCAAACGCTGAACGCAGTAGCTAGCATTCATAACAGTTCTGAATATTGGGGAAAGTTTTGTAACCAAATCTTGGGGATTGGATAAGACTGGTTCCGATTCCGACAATACTGGACCTGGGTTCAGTGCTAAAGGAGAGAAAATGCTTGCTCGATCTGGGCATCCACCAAATCAAACCGGAGCTTTCGAATACTGGGATGTACCTGGTGTCGAAATGTCTTGAAATTGAATAATGTTTCATTACAGGGGTTGAATGTGCTCCTGTTCTTATTCGAGACAGATGAAACTCTCCCACGGCGTAGAGATGGCCCCATCAATCATGCATAAGTATTTACACAGAGGTGGGAAATAGGAGGGACAATGATGGGAATTGCTTGTTACGGAATGAGCGAGTCACTTACTTTTTATATCGAGGATAGTTCCTGGACCGAAGATAGCTCCATTATCCCACATCCCACAGTAATAGACAGCAGAGTCCCGGGGCTCCAAGCTGCCGATGGTCAGGATGTGACTGTTGCTGGAGGTGTCTCTAGAAGGTTGGAAACGGGTTGTAATCCCATTCCCTCGGTATATTTCATCATCGCCCTGTGGATCGTGTCTAATCACCCACTCCGGTCTCTCCCCGGGACGCTGTCGGTACCAGTTCATGTAGTAACTTCCAATATTCCCGTTCTGCATCCGGCACTCTAAGCGGGCGGTCTGTCCCGCGGAGACGGGACCGGACATTGGTGTCTGGTTGAGGACTGGGACCGCTTGGATACCTGTGAGGAAACACAATAAAAACATCTGGGTGCCTTGGAGCCAGCAAAAATCTCACCAATCGCCTAATACGCACTAGAAAATCAGCGGTAATCGCAATTTTAACGCAATTTTTAAGCATCGAGACTCTCACCTGATAAATGAACCAGTAAAGCCCACAGGAGATGCAGCATCCGGGACATGCCTGCGGACAGAGCAAATTTTCAAGCGAATCGCGCACTGTTCTACAAATACAGGGAGGCTCTGGTTCCAGCTTCTGCAAATCGGAGGCCCACAGTCTGTTTATAAACCGGGATGTTAATGAGTGGGAGGCGCCAGGGAAAGGATAGAGGCGGAGTCACAACCGCCCGATCGTTGGGATCTCTGAATGGAGACCTTACGGATCTTTAAAACCTTATCTTTTCACTTCTAAAATGTTTCAGCTTCAGTTGTATCACATATCCAGTCCTGTAGAAGTTTGTAAAGACTCAGTTAAAACTGATTTTAGACATCTATATCGGCACCAGCTGTCTGGAACAACAGAGCAAGTGGCCATCGATTCTACCCCAATAGTTATTGAGATCTAACCTGTTCAAGGTTACACTTTTCAAATCCCACAATACCTAACATTCCCCCATCTTGACGATACCTTCGTCATCAACATCTAGTGGTACTCACAGAAACCACTGGATTGATTAAATTACTTTATGAAAATAAAACGTAACCCAAGGCTAGGGATCATAAAGTTGAGAACTGAAAGTAAATTAATCATAAAATATGTATATGCCACCATATACTACCCTAAGATTGAATTTCTTGCGAGCATTCACAGTGGATACTAAGAAGTACAATGGGATCAACGAACAACTATGCCAAGACTAAGACGAACAAACAACCAATGTGCAGAAGAAGAAAAAAAAAACTATTTAGAAACAATAAATACATAAATAGATAGATAGATGGACGGATAAATAAATAAATAAATAAATGCATACATACATTACTAAACAACATTATTTGTAGAGTTCTTGAAGGTTGAGTTGAGTGAAATTATCCATTCTTGTTCAAGAGTTTGGACACGTATCTGATGATACAAAAGACAGTTCGAAGACTTTTCAAGAAAAGCGCTCCAGTTCTCTGGGCCGAACTCCTGCTGTTTTGGGAAAACAGCAATATCCCAACCAAATGGACTGGTCCCGCATCACCACCCTCAAGTGCACGCCATTTTCCACCGGGTTAACGGGCATGCCATGTGGGTCATTGGAAAAGAAAGCAAGGGACTCTCACGCTCTCTCCCATATCCAAATTTTGTAGCCCTGACTCATCTCTCCCTTTCCCTCTCTGTCTGTCTGTCTGCTCACTCTTTCCATTTTTTTTCCATCCTGACCTACATGCTTTGGATACATTTATTATTTTTGACGTTCTAGAGATTGAGATCACTCCTTGTGCAAGGTGTGGTTATTGTTAGCGGTGAATCAGTGTAGAATTTACTCAGGATAGGCCCAACACTATTTTGCTGAATCACAAATCAGATTTTACCATTCGCAAATCAGGATTAGGGATTGTAACTGATCTCTCTCGCTCTCTCTATTCTCCTCTCTCTCTATACTCCTCTCTCTCTCTCCTTTTACACGGTGTAGTTGCTGTACTTACAATTGTTATCTTTCAATTTGACCGCCTAATTATGCAATCTGTGGGTTGTTGGAAGACCTCTACCCCTCCTCTCTCTCTCTCTCTCTCTCTCTCTCTCTGTCTGTCTTTTTACTCGCATTCTTTTTCTGTATCACTCTCATTTCTCACTTAAGTGGTGAATTTGTATTTGGTATCATTCAGTCTGTGAATTCTACAATATGTTGAACTCTGGAACATGAGAGCAATAACAGCCTCGATCAAAAGCTCAAAGAGTATTGGATTTCAGTGCTACTTGCTTCTTCAAAACCAACTTCTTACAAATACCTTTGGCCTCGAGCCTTAATTATCTTTTGTGTAACTATATTTCCTTGAGGTTTTATTTTACCTCCTTGTACACTTGTATAATTTCACTGCTGTTTTCATTATTTACTTACTGGTGACTCCATTCTCAGTCTGAAATTGAACTATGTCTACTTATGCAGGGAAAAAATTCTGGCATACTTAGAAGATGCATTTCTAATCTCTCCTGATGTCTCCTGCCACGCAACTCCAGAGTGGTAGATTTAGGGTTAAATGCAAGTAAATATTTTTCCAGAGGTTGGGAGAGACTGGAACTAGAAGTCATAGTTTAAGGATGAAAATTGAAATGTTTCAGGGGGTGAGGCAGGGTAACGTCTTCACTCAGAGAACTGTGAGAGTGTGAAACGAGAGAAAGATTAGGCTATTGGGCCGATTTCAAAAGTTGAGAAATTTAGAGGGGTAAAATGATGAGGCTGATAAGGAGGGGCATCTCCGGGTGCTAGGTCGATGGAACTAGACGGGTTAATAGTTCGAGATGGACTAGATGGGGTTAAGGGCCTGTTCCTGTGCTGTCGTGCTCTATGACTCAATGACACGTTGTGTTTATATCGGTTAGATCCTTCGTACTCTAAGCATCTTGGTAATTCTTTTTTTATCTTCTCACACACGATTTGGCATTTGTAACATTGTGTTTTTTTCAAATAGAGACGTCTATTATATTAAGCACTCTACAAATTTATTGAGAGCCCCCTACAGATCTGTCAGGTGTCCAATCAACGCCTGACTTGAGCTTCTTACACGAACTCTTAGACAACAGAGAACATTCCGGAATCCAGCCAGCCTCCCCTCCACACTGATAGTCCAGCACACCAAGAATAATTGAATGTTGAAGGTACTTTTTTCGCACAGAAGGGCTAATATGGTTGACTTGGTATTTGGATCTGTTAAATGTACTGCATACCACAGCATTCCTGACTGTAAACTCTTTCAATTTGGAACCTATTGATGCTGTGAACATTGCAAACCAGATAAACTCACTTTATGTGACTGCACACCGGTTTGCGTCAGTTTACATCATGTAAAGTGCCTGATGATCGTGGCTCCAGTACCGGACATTGTGAGATACACAGAAGAGGTTCTATGGAATTATGATGTAGTGGCCATTACAGAGACATGGCTGGCACCAGGGCAGGAATGGATTCTCAATGTTCCTGGATTCCAGTGCTTTAAAAGGGATAGAGAGGGCGGAAAAAGGGAAGGAGGGGTGGCATTACTGGTCAGGGATACTATTACAGCTACGGAAAGGGTGGGCAATGCAGCAGGATCCTCTTTTGAGTCAGTATGGGTGGAAGTCAGGAACAGGAAGGGAGCAGTTACTCTACTGGGCGTATTCTATAGGCCCCCTGGTAGCATCAGAGATACAGAGGAGCAGATTGGGAGACAGATTTTGGAAAGGTGCAAAAATAACAGGGTTGTTATCATGGGTGACTTTTAACTTCCCTAATATTGATTGGCATCTGATTAGTTCCAAGGGTTTAGATGGGGCAGAGTTTGTTAAGTGTGTCCAGGACGGATTCCTGTCACAGTATGTGGGCAGGCCGACAAGGGGGAATGCTATACTAGATCTAGTACTTGGTAATGAACCGGGTCAGGTCACAGATCTCTCAGTGGATGAGCATCTGGAGGACAGTCACCACCGCTCCCTGGTCTTTAGCATTATCATGGAAAAGGATAGAATCAGAGAGGACAGGAAAATTTTTAATTGGGGAAGGGCAAATTATGAGGCTATAAGGCTAGAACTTGCGGGTGTGAATTGGGATGATGTTATTTGCAGGGAAATGCACTATGAACATGTGGTCGATGTTCAGAGATGACTTGCAGGATGTTAGGGATAAATTTGTCCCGGTGAGGAAGATAAAGAATGGTAGGGTGAAGGAACCATGGGTGACATGTGAGGTGGAAAATCTAGTCAGGTGGAAGAAGGCAGCACACATGAGGTTTAGGAAGCAAGGATCACATGGGTCTATGGAGGAATATAGGGAAGCAAGAAAGGAGCCTCAGAAGGGGCCAAGAAGAGCAAGAAGGGGGCATGAGAAGGCCTTGGCGAGTAGGGTAAAGGAAAACCCAAGGCATTCTTCAATTATGTGAAGAACAAAAGGATGACAGGAGTGACGGCAGGACCGATTAGAGATAAAGGTGGAAAGATCTGCGTGGAGGCTGTGGAAGTGAGCGAGGTCCTCAATGAATACTTCTCTTCGGTATTCACCAATGAGAGGGAACTTAATGATGGTGAGGACAATATGAGTGAGGTTGATGTTCTGGAGCATGTTGATATTAAGGGAGAGGAGGTGTTGGAGTTGTTAAAATACATTAGGACGGATAAGTCCCCGGGGCCTGACGGAATATTCCCCAGGCTGCTTCACGAGGCGAGGGAAGAGATTGCTGAGCGTCTGGCTAGGATCTTTATGTCCTCGTTGTCCACGAGAATGGTACCGGAGGACTGGAGGGAGGTGAATGTTGTCCCCTTGTTCAAAAAAGGTAGTAGGGATAGCCCGGGTAATTATAGACCAGTGAGCCTTTCGTCTGCGGTGGGAAAGCTGTTGGAAAAGATTCTTAGAGATAGGATCTATGGGCATTTAGAGAATCATGGTCTGATCAGGGACAGTCAGCATGGCTTTGTGAAGGGCAGATCGTGTCTGACAAGCCTGATAGAGTTCTTTTAGGAGCTGACCAGGAATATAGATGAGGGTAGTGCTGTGGATGTGATCTATATCGATTTTAGTAAGGCATTTGACAAGGTTCCGCATGGTAGGCTTATTCAGAAAGTCGGAAGGCATGGGCTACAGGGAAGTTTGGCAAGGTGGATTCAGAATTGGCTTGCCTGCAGAAGGCGGAGGGTCGTGGTGGAGGGAGTACATTCAGATTGGCGGATTGTGACGCGTGGTGTCCCACAATGATCTGTTCTGGAACCTCTACTTTTCGTGATTTTTATTAAGGACCTGGATGTTGGGGTAGAAGGGTGGGTTGGCAAATTTGCAGACGACACAAAGGTTAGAGGAGTTGTAGATAGTATAGAGGATTGTCAAAGATTGCAGAGAGACAGGGATAGGATGCAGAAGTGTGCTGAGAAGTGGCAGATGGAGTTCAACCCGGAGAAGTGTGAGGTGGTATACTTTGGAAGGACAAAATCCAAGGCAGAGTACAAAGTAAATGGCAGGATACTTGGCAGTGTGGAGGAGCAGAGGGATCTGGGGGTACATGTCCACAGATCCCTGAAAGTTGCCTCACAGGTATATAGGGTAGTTAAGAAAGCTTATGGTGTGTTTGCTTTCATAAATCGAGGGATAGAGTTTAAGAATCGCGATGTAATGATGCAGCTCTATAAAACTCTGGTTAGGCCACACTTGGAGGACTGTGTCTATTTCTGGTCGCCTCACTATAGGAAGGATGTGGAAGCATTGGAAAGGATACAGAGGAGATTTAGCAGGATGCTGCCTGGTTTAGAGAGTATGCATTATGATCAGAGATTAAGGGAGCTAGGGCTTTACTCTTTGGAGAGAAGGAGGATGAGAGGAAACATGATAGAGGTGTACAAGATAATAAGAGGAACAGATAGAGTGGATAGCCAGCACCTCTTCCCCAGGGCACCACTGCTCACTACAAGAGGACATGGCTTTAAGGTAAGGGGTGGGAAGTTCAAGGGGGATATTAGAGGAAGTGTTTTTACTCAGAGAGTGGTTGTTGCGTGGAATGCACTGCCTGAGTCAGTGGTGGAGGCAGATACACTAGTGAAGTTTAAGAGACTACTAGACAAGTATACGGAGGAATTTAAGGTGGAGGCTTATTTGGGAGGCAGGGTTTGAGGGTCGGCACAACGTTGTGGGCCGAAAGGCCTGTACTGTGCTGTACTATTGTATATTCTATGTTCTATGTTCTGCAGATGCTGGAAATCGAGAGTATCACACGCAAAGTGCTGGAGGTTTTCACCAAGTCAGGCAGCATTCATGGAAACGAATAAACAATTTACTTTTCGGGCCAAGCGAATAAAATGTTGACATTTTGGGCAGAGATCCTCCATCGGGAGTTCTGAAGAAGGGTCTCAACTCGAGACGTCGACTTTCAAAAGATCTCCTCCGGCATTTTGTGTACGTTATTGTGAGATACAGTTATCGTATCCCAGAGAAAGCACACTCCTACGGTTGAGCGTGGACTCACTGGTACCCACTGTCACACTGCATGGTTTCATAGTGGCTTTGAGTAATCCTTGGATTCCCATGATTTGTCGCACTTCGTCTCTTATGGACCAGGCCTCTCCATATTCACTATCCCCACTTCCACCTGGGCCAGACCAGTGCAGCGCCGTATAGATTCAGAGTGGTGTCGACCAGTCCATGGAGCATGCATTACCCGCTGGTGCTGCAGAACCGCAGCATAATTGGAGTTGAACCACTTTTCTCACACTCTTTTCCCGGCCCTGTGCTACGCCCGGCTGGCGAGGCAGTATGTGTAAGTTGTTTCAAAAAGGCGGCATCAGTCATAAAGAGCCCCCATCACCCAGAACATCACCGTTTCTCATTACTAGATTGGAGAGGATGTCCCGGAGCCAGAAGATAAACACTCAACATTTAACGAACAGCTTTCCCCCTTTGCCATTAGATTCCCAAACGGACACTGAACCAGACTATGAACACCATCTCATATTTTATTTCGTCGTCTTTTGTACTACTTATTTAATAGATAGATTTATATATAATGGATAAGTTGCAAGTTTTATGTATTTATTTATTATAATAAATTTAATATATATATAATATATACAACATATAATTATTATTATATAAACAACAACATTGCATACATATGTATATTTTTGTAATTTTAGTATATTTGGTATCGTATGTATTAAATGTTTCTAATTGTTTCTATGTATTGCCCTTCACTGTACTGCCGCAAAACATCAAATTTTCCGTCATAAGGTACTGATATTAAACCTGATTCTTATTCTTATCCTCACTCTGAAGATCGATGTCACTAACAGTGGGCCCTGTGTGGAACATTGCCCCTCTCGCTTCTGTTGACCATGGTTTAGTTCATCATCCCCCGCCCCCCCGCAACTGCATTCCGCAACCATCTGCAACAAACGGTTGCATATTGTACAATGAATGATAAGAAATTTATTGCAAATAAGAATTCTTGTTGTATGATTCGGAATCAACGTTTGTCTAATGACGCCACTAGGAAGCATCCTGGCTTATTTTTTACTTCTGAAATGTTATCTCCTAATATTCTACAGATTTGTAAGTCTTTTGCCTGAAGATCAGCTCTCATTGGGTTATGGGAGACGGGGACTGGAGTCTCGAAAACATGTCATTAATGACCTGGGACATGGTCCTTTTCATTCAATCCCATCCTGACCGTCAGACACTGGTTAGTCCAGTTAACCCCTCCCTCATAGTGGTTCACAGGGTCGAAGAGTATGTATCTGTGAATAACACTGATGCAGCTGTGAACCTCGTCATGTCCCCACGGGGACCGGGGCGGTGTTGGCACAGCCTTTATTTAGCAACATTTACTCAAATCAATGCTGCTTCTGCCTTGTTTGTGATCTGGTGCAGGTGGTGTGGTCACTGGCCTGGAATTGGGGGTGGGGGGGGGAGCGGTTGGCTCTGGTGAACATTAAAAAAACACTCTAAATCTGAAAAACTGTATTAACAGGAAGTCACGAATTGTGAACTAAATATTTGAAAAAATCGTTTGTAAAAATTGACATTTGTTTTTATAAGTGATGAGAATGCTGAGGAAAACGTAAAATTACAATTCTGAAAGGGAATGAAGGGGATGCACTGGAAAGAGAGGTGGAATGACTTCGGGGAGAGGGGAGCCACAGAGGGTGAGAAGGTGATGGGGAGGGAGAAGGATATAGAGTAAAAGAGGGAAGAGAGTCAGAATGAAGTGAGCTGAGAATGAGAAGCGGGGTAAGAGGGTGTGTTTGAGAGATATAGAGATAGAGACGGAGAGCGCGCGTGAGAGAGATAGAGATAGATGGACAGATATATATATATAGATAGATAGATAGATAGATAGAGAGAGAGAGAGAGAGAGAGAGAGAAGAAAGAAGAGATGTCAGAGAAGAGTAAGAAAGAGGGGTTGGTGGATGGTGGTGCCGACTTTCTTAGCTCGCTGTCAGATAAATGTATAAGATTGAACGCAGGGAACAGAAAAATCACGCGAGGAACATAAGGGCTTGAGAACAGCACGGAGAGTGATTATCAGCTCAGGGACTCTCTCCTTCTCTGAACCAGCGCGCAGCACACTCCGAGCTCACACATGAATATGACGGTAGCCTGAGGAATACCGATAAACGTTTTCAATACTGGATACAGAAGGGAATAAATAAGATCATTTACTGGGTCATGCGAACCTGCTCCTCTGTTACCCAAGCTGATGGCTGATCACCAGTCCCCACCCCCATCCTTCCTGATCCCTGCAGCTCTGAATCACGTTGTTCCCAAATATAACCATACAATTATATAAAAATTACAGTACAGAACAGGCCATCTCGGCCCTTCTCGTCCGTGCCGAACGCTTACTCTCACCTAGTCCCACCGACCTGTACTCAGCTCATAGCCCTCCATTCCTTTCCTGTCCATATATCTATCCAATTTAATTTTAAATGACAATATCGAACCTGCCTCAACCACTTCTGCTGGAAGCTCATTCCACACAGCTACCACTCTCTGAGTAAAAAAAAAACCCTCATGTTACCCCTAAACTTTTGCCCTCTAACTCTCAACTCATGTCCTCTTGTTTGAATCTCCCCTACTGTCAATGGAAAAAGCCTATCCACGTCAACTCTATCTATCCCCCTCATAATTTTAAATACCTCTATCAAGTCCCCCCCCCCCAACCTTCTACGCTCCAAGGAATAAAGACCCAACTTGTTCAACCTTTCTCTGCAACTTAGGCGATGAAATCCAGGTAACATTCTTGTGAATCTTCACTGTACTCTCTCTATTTTGTTGACATCTTTCCCATAATTCGGTGACCAGAACTGTACCCAATACTCTAAATTTGGCCTTACCAATGCCTTGTAGAGTTTCAACATTACATCCCAACTCCTATACTCAATACATTGATTTATAAAGGCTAGCATACCAAAAGCTTTCTTCACCTCCCTATCCACATGAGATTCCACCTTCAGGGAACTATACACCATTATTCCTAGATCCCTCTGTTCTACTGCATTCTTCAATGCCTTACCATTTACCATGCATGTCCTATTTTGATTAGTCCTACCAAGATGTAGTACCTCACATTTATCAGCATTAAGCTCCATCTGCCATCTTTCAGCCCATTCTTGTAACTGTCCTAAATCTCTCTGCATGCTTGGAAAACCTACTTCATTATCGACAACTCCACCTATCTTAGTATCATCTGCATATTTACTAATCTGATTTACCACCTCATCATCCAGATCATTAATGTACATGACAAACAACATCGGACCCAGTACACATCACTGAGGCACACCACTAGTCACCGGCCTCCAATCTGACAAATAGTTATCCACCACTACTCTCTGGCGTCTCCCATCCAGCCACTGCTGAATCCATTTTACTACTTCAATATTAATACCTAACGATTGAACCTTCCTAACTAACCTTCCGTGTGGAACATTGTCAAAGGCCTTACTAAAGTCCATATAGACAACATCCACCGCTTTACCCTCGTCAACTTTCCTAGTAACCTATTCAAAAGTTTAATAAGATTTGTCAAACATGACTTTCCACGCACAAATCCATGTTGACTGTTCCTAATCATACTCTGTCTATCCAGATACTTATATATACTATCTCTAAGAATACTTTCCATCAATTTATACACCTCTGACGTCGAACTCACAGGCCGGTAATTGCTAAGTTTACTCTTAGAAACCTTTTAAACAATGGAACAACATGAGCAATACTCAAATCCTCCGGCACTATCCCCGTTTCTAATAACATTTGAAATATTTCTGTCAGAGCCCCTATTATTTCCAGGCTAACTTCCCTCAAGGTCCTAGGGAATATCCTGTCAGGATCCGAAGACTTATCCACTTTTATATTCCTTAAAAGCGCCAGTACCTGCTCTTCTTTAATCATCATAGTTTCCATTACTTCCCTATCTGTTTCCCTTACCTTACACAATTCAGTATCCTCCTCCTTAGTGAATACCGAAGTAAAGAAATTGTTTAAAATCTCTTTTGCCTCCACGCATAGCTGTCCACTTTGATTCCCTATGGGACCAATTTTATCCCTCACTATCTTTTTGCTATTAATATAACTGTAGAAACCCTTTGGATTTATTTTCACCTTACTTGCCAAAGCAACCTCGTATCTTCTTTTCGAATTTCTATCTGAAGATTCTTTTTACATTTTTTATATTCCTCGAGCACCTCAATTACTCCATGCTGACTATATTTATTGTAGATGTCTCTCTTTTTCCGATCCAAGTTTCCAATATCCCTTGAAAACCATGGTTCTCTCAAACTTTTAAACTTTCCTTTCAACCTAACAGGAACATAAAGATTCCGTACCCTCAAAATTTCACCTTTAAATGACCTCCATTTCTCTATTACACCCTTCCCATAAAACAAATTGTCCCAATACACTCCTTCTAAGTCATTTTGCATCTCCTTAAAGTTAGATTTTCTCCAATCAAAAATCTCAACCCTGGGTCCAGACCTATCCTTCTCCATAATTATATTGAAACTAATGACATTGTGATCACTGGACCCAAAGCGCTCCCCAACATAAACCTCCGTCACCTGACCTATCTCATTCTTCAACAGAAGATGCAACACTGCCTATTCTCTAGTTGGTACCTCTATGTATTGCTGCAAAAACTGTCCTGCGCACATTTTACAAACTCCATTCCATCCATCACTTTTACAGTATGGGCTTCCCAGTCTATGTGTGGAAAATTAAAATCTCCCAGGATCACAACCTCGTGCTTACTACAGATATCTGCTATCTCCTTACAAATTTGCTCCTCCAATTCTCCCTCCCGACTTGGTGGTCTAATGTCTTTCTTTCCCCGACTGAAATCCTCTGAGCAACAAACTATTTAGATAGATGCAGAGCCTCTTACTGATTTGGGTCACGACACAGTTGTTTATCCTGTTCCCCATCGCTTATCCAGAGGATCGAATCTTTGCGTCCTCTTTGTAGCTGATTGTCTATCACTGTCATCGTCTCTCAGTTACTTAAACTCCACACAGTATGGTTTCTCTCTCTCATGGCCAGTCCTCTCCAGAAACTCAAAGGACACACAATCAGCGTGTGCAATTGGACCCGAAGTTCAAATCTGTTTCCTGAATGGAGAGTTTGTCTTCCAACGGCATGGTGGGATTAAAATCTCCCGCCCTCAAACATCCTTTGTTAAGGCCAATATTTGACTCCCTCACAGTTGCCTTACTTGGATGTAAAAGATACCTGTGCCATGAACCAGCCAAGAAGATATGTTATCCTTTATTTTCTTGCTTCTCATCAATTTAAAATATATTTTGCCCTTACGTTCCAGTGTCTATAATAAATAATATGTTTCAGTGGGCCTTGTTGCACCTCTGATAACGAACTGTCACACTAATACCCTGACTCTGTTTGATACTAAACCCTGTAGTTATATAGAATGGAAACGGACCCTTTGTTCCAACTCATCCATGTCAAACAAGTTATCTACCTGTCCTAAACCCATATGTCATGCACTTGCTCATATGTCTTCTCAGCTGTGCAGTTTTACCAGCGTTTAGCGCTACCTCTGACAGCTCCGTAAACATACCTCTCGCCCACTGCTCCGCGTATCCAATTTCCCATACTGATCGTGTGATCTTTGCTTCCTTGGAGGACAGGACTGACATATTTTGACAGGGCCTCTATCTGGCTGAATGATGCCACAACACCAATAACCAGGATATGATTATTGACAACAGGAGGAGGAACCGAAAGTCCATGAGCCAGTGCTTATCGGGGTATCAGAGGTTCAGAGGATCAACAACTTTAAATTTCTCGGTGTTATCATTTCAGAGGATCTGTCCTGGGTCCATCACGTAACTGACGTAATGAAAAAGGCACGGAAGTGTCTCGGCTTTATTGGAAGTTTGCGAAGATTCGACATATTGTTTAAAACTTTAACATACTTTTATAGATGTCCAGTACATATTATCATAACTGGTTACATCAAGGCCTGGTATGGAAACACCAACTCCCTTGAATGCCCTGGAAACATAAGTGCTGTAGTTACCAAGGAGAAGCACGTGGAGGACAGGGCGAACAGTTTTAACGTATTTAATGCTAGGGAATTTCGAGTTAAGAGAAGGTTGTGTTGGGTTTCTTAAAACTTATTAAGGTGGAGAAGTTCATTGGGCCTGATCGTATATACCCTATTTTATTGAGAGATGATGAAAAGAGATTGCTTTTGCATTGACCAATATATTCGCGTCCTGTCCAGAAACAGCAGAGGTCACGGAGGACTGGCGATTATTTAATGTCGTTCCATTGTTCAAGAATAGAAGAAGGGATAATCCTGGAACTATAGTCTGGTGAATCTCACGTCAGTGGTTGGAAAGCTGCTGGAATTCTTAGGGCAAAATTTATGAGCATCTGGAAAATCACGACTTAATTAGGGAGAAGCAGCAGAGCTTTGTGCCGGACAGGTCATGTCTTACGAACTTTATTTACGTTTTTTTTTGACGAGGCGACGAGGTGATTGAGGAAAGTAGAACTGTGGATGTTGTGTACATGAAGTTTAGTGACGCGTTTGACAGATCCTTCATGGGACGATCATCCGGAAGAGTAAGGATAATAGGATCCATGGTGCGTTGGCCATTTGGAATCAAAACCAGTGGATAGTGGCGCGCCGCAAGATTTATACTTGGTCCTCTCATGTCTATGATGCCTTTAAATGACATTATGAAAATGTATGTGGCTAGTTTGGAATGTTTCTTGATAATACGAAGATTGATCGTGTTGTGAATCGTGTCGAAGGTTGGTAAATAATTCAGCGGAATTTAGAGCACTTGCAGATATGCGCAGAGAAATGACACATGGAGTGTAATTCGGCCGAATGTGAAGTGTCGCAATTTGGTAGGTGAAAGCAAAGAGGCAGTACAGTATTGAGGGCAAGATCCTTATCAGTGTTGATGAGTAGAGCGACCTTGGGATCCAAGGTCATAGTTCCCTGAAAGTGGCAGCTTGATAGTGTGGTTAAGAAGGCATATGGAATGTTTAACACAAAACATTGTGCAGATGCTGGGGTCAAAGCAACACCCACAACACGCTGGAGGAATTCAGCAGGTCAGGCAGCATTCGTGGAAACGATCAGTCAACGTTTCGGGCCGGAACACTTAATCAGGACTGAAGGGGGAAGGAGCAGATGCTTTAAAAAACAGTAGAATGAAGTATGAAGGTAATCGAGCCAAAAATAAAAAAAAGAGGATACCAAAGGGGTTTTTCAGATATATAAAGAATAAAATAGGGGGAAGGGTGGACATTGGACAGCGGGAATATAACGCTGGGGAGGTAGTAATTGGGGACAAATAAATGGCGGAAGAACATAAGCATTTACCGTCATTCTTCACCGTGAATCCACTAACAGAATGCCACAATCTCAAGTGTGTCAGGGGACAGAAGTAAGCGCAGTTGCTATTACTAAGGAGAAGGTGCTTGAGAAGCTGAAAAGTCTGAAGGTAGTGCAGTTACCTGGGCAGTATGGACTACACCCCAAAGAATGTTTGGGCATTGAGAACGAGCCTTCAAGAATCACTAAAATCTGGAATGTTACTAGATTTTAAACGTACCCATGGCTGAAGTAGCCGTAGGCGGGAATATCTTACAATTCCCTTCGGAGAAAATCGCAAAGAGATGCCATCTGAGGACATCTAACAATATGACTATACCACATTATACCCTACATTGATGTAAATATATTTCCATGGTTTAAGTGTTGCAGTTCAAGTTCAATTGTCAAAGTAAAGTGATGATCACATTGCATATATGAGGCCATATACAAACCCAAGATTCGTTTTAATGTGGCATGCAGAGAAAATCAAAGAAACACAATAGTATCAGTGAAAGACCACAACCAACAGGATGCAGAAACAACCGATGTTCAAACGACAGAAATTAGTGCAGATACAGATGATGATGATGATGATGATGATGATGATGATGATGATGATGATGATGATGATGATAATGATAATGATGATGATGATCGTGATGATGATAATAATAATAATAATATACCCATATTGGCCTATTCTTTTGGCATAATATCTTGATCCGAAACATCTGGAAAATTTGCAAAGAAAAATAAGAAATAAGATGACAAGTTTTAGAGAACACAGGGTGCCACTCTCTTTCGAGAAATAGCAGGGTTCCTTGTGGCAACACAGGACCAGATAATTAACACACACACACACACACACACACACACACACACACACAAAAAGAGATCAAAATACATAATAGAAGAAAAACAAATTCAGAACGATAAACGCAGAAAGTGCTAAGTGTAATCAGAAACAATCTAACAAATTACAGAAATCCTGCAGCAATTTAACTCAATCTGATTAGTTACACAGACAGAAATATGTGGCTAACATTATTCACCAAAATCTTGCTTTAAATTACAAACTTATCCATACCTTACTATAAATACAAGCCTAATTCAATTATAGAGTCAGAGTCCCACAGATTATATTACGACCGATCCGTTATTACAGATAGGACAATCCATAATAACCGATATAATAATGCAGAATAAACAAGCAAGAAAATCTTACCTAAAAGATATAGCCATTCCAAACACACATAAAATACAAAAATCAAGAAGTGTAAAACACTAGTTTATTCTGAATTAAAAGAAAATATTGAAAGATAAGAAAACATAAGCAAGGTATACATAGTCCCGATTGTAATATATATAACAAGCATAATCTCAAAGTTACTAGCCAATATTATTAAACAATTAGACCGAAAGAGGAGAGTATGGAAAATATACATAAATGTCCAGAAAGCTACAATACTAAACACCACTGCAGTAGTCCGAAAGTTCCTTGCAAATGAGAAATGAGTGTACTTGGCTGTGCCAGTAGCTCAAGGTTAACGAGCTTGAGCTGAGAAATAATAATAGTAATAATAATAATAATAATTTAGTCAGACGAAATAGTAACATGAAATACGCCTGACGGGGAAAAAGAGTGATTAATTCAGGAACAATGAAAAAGTGTTATACAGGACAATGAAACTAAAGTCGAAGCACCAGAAGTAACTAACACTAGCACAAAATTACCAATAAACACAGAGATAATGAACTTATGGTCTAATATCATATCAAACAGGGCAATGGACAATCAAGCAGCAAGCTAGATGAGGAAAGAATAAAGAATGCTCTCATACAATTGATAGGAACAAACAACTGAAGCTACAATAGATATGCTAAAAAAGGGTATAAAATATCCAAAATTTGAAAGTTAGTGGCAGTGATAATATTCATAATAATTATTTAAACAAATACTTGTCTGCATGCGTACCTACTAATATATATCAAAAATTTTCTTTAAAATCCAGAAAAAGTGCCAGAATTTTTGACAGAAGTTTCAACTTAGGGCCAACAACACTGACTTGTAAAACAAATTTGTTACGGAAACAGCTCCTCAGTTTTATCTACATGAACTGAGAAAAAATACAACAATAATTTACCAATAGATACATGAAATGTGCCAGACGAAGAAAACAGAATGACCAATCCAGGAACAATGAAAATTGTCTATACAGGAAAGTCCGACAGAAAGGCAGAATCGCTCATGTTCTTATATTGAGCACGAAAAAGCCTTTGATTCTGCCACACTCACGGTTAATAGAAGTTCTTAATACATATAACTACACACAATACTTGTGAAATTCCTACAAATCTGATGAAAGCAATTGCGTACTGTAACTATCCTAACAGTCAAAAGAGAACAACCATCGTTATCAAATTAAACTGAAGCAATTTTTTCTGGTGATCTCCAAGCAAACTATGGTTTTGTCTCGCCTTAAACACGCTCTCTAATTAACGGAGTCGGACGAAAATAAGGTATTAAATCAGAAACAACCAAAGGAATTAAACAGTACCTTGACACACGTATTATACATGGGTGATTTGGAATTTTACGCATTGCCACGGTGCGCGCTGGCAAACGACTGAAATCTGGTGCAGAGGAACGACTTACTCTCATCTAGATTCAGAAATAAAAGTTTAGTCAAAGGCATTCCAACAGAATATCGGTGGCTCGAGTGAGCGGCACTGCGAGACGAAGCATTCTCAAAACAAGGACCGTGCGATTTGCGGTAATCGGGCATAGGTTGAAATAATACAGGTAACATGAAATTGCTCAGCCGGTGAAAATAGACTTACCAAGGTAACACAGAAGGCACCAGGAGACTGCATTATAAAGAGAACGTCGCTCGAGAAAAACACATGGACCTCTTAAATAACGATAAACCAATTAAGGCACTCTAAAAACCTTGGAGCGCAAACGCTGTTCAGCGCCCCGCAATAGCTCGAAGTAATTATTACAGCATCCCATTCCCTATGGCTGGCACTTGATGGCCCCGACAAATCAGAAAACCCGAGATTCACGGACTCATCGAGAGACGGGGATTTCGAGAGGGAGGGATGGAAGAATTCGAGAAGAACAGGGGCTTGGAGACCTCGAGGTGCAGAGGGATTTGGTTGCCCAGAGAGACAGAGAGAATTAGGAGTCCCGAGAGACAGAGAGGCTTGGGATACCCGAGAGGCAGAAAGACCAAGGAACCTCACAGGAACCACGAGCGAGATCAGGGAATCTCCAGCGAGACCAGTGAACTTCGAGTGTAGCCTCAAGAGGAAGACTTGGAAGTCCTCGAGACGGTGAGAACACTGAAAGACAAAACTTGGAAACATTGAGCAAAACCTTGGAAACATTGAGCAAAACCTTGGAAACATTCAAAACAAAACTTTGAAACATTGAAAAACATTGGAATCACTGGAAATTAATTGGAAACCTTCAAAAGGAGTTGGAAGCATTGATGACCTTGAAAATCTTGTCGTCTTTGGAAACCTTGAAGTCCTTGATAACCCTAAGCACCTTGAACACTTAGGCCAGGATAATGAGATCTGGACGCTTAGACGCAGAAAAACCTTGATATGCAGAAAAAAAATCTTGAGACGAGGAGATCTGAGACCCTGATAACATGAAACTGAAACCTACAGAAGGAATTTGCTCTCAGTGATTTAATCTTCCATTATTGACTTGAATGCTGATTTGTTGAATCATACGGATCTAATCGATAAGATTGCTTGAAGCTTTCAATTGTTATGTAGACGTGAGACATGGGACTCAGATTCTGGGAACGCGGGCACTGGAAAAGCCTGAAGCGGCCACTGGAGAAACTCAGAACGTAAAGCCGAGAAGCTCGGTACGTCCACTGGTAACTTGGACTCAGGATAAGCACTGAGAATAGCAGGCACCTTCGTCTCCAGCCAACCTATGTCGAAGTCGCTGTTGAACCTCCGCTGGGCCTATTACCTGGTAGTATCACGGTGTATGCTGGTAAACAACTGAACCGAGGAGCGTAGGAACGACGAACTCCCATGTAGAGACGGAAAACAGGGTTTATATTGAATACCAACAGCACATCGGTGGTTCGGCCAAGCGACACCGCGAGGCGAATCTTTCTCAAAGTCTTTTATTAACAAGTAAAGGAAATAGAACATAATGCTATAAAGTGAAGAACATTCTACAGAATTTACGTTATAGCTTAAGTAACTCTGCCATACAGAATTCAACAGTAAAAATATAACAAACGCAAACACTTTCACTATACGCATATTACCGTACTCCTTTGGCATAATATTGTGGTCCGAAACCGATCAGGAAAACTTGCAAAGAAAAGTAAGAACTGCAATCACAAATTTTAGAAAACACCATGAGCATTCAAACGCACTTAGATTAACACTATCGATCACGGAAGGAATAAGGGGCGTAAAAAATTGCACGGCAGTCAGATATAACGTCTGCGGATATACTTTCATCAATATAAACAGGATTCACTGCTCCACGTCAGCATATGCAATTCTGATAAGCAGTGCACACCACTAAGCTTAAGTGAAAGCATAACCCAGAAAAATGAATAAATTATCAGTACAGGAGAAAATGGAAGAGAATGGAAGAGAATAACCCTCTACGGAAGACAGCCCCTCTATCTGAGCAGAGGAGAGGTCGACTATGAAGTATTATATGCTAGCTTCAGAGATGGAAAACTCTTCCCAGCAACAGAGGAATTCCTTGTGGCAATACAGTACAGTGCCAGTGGTTAACACACACACACACACACACACACACACACAAACAATAGATGATCAAAACATTCAAGACGATAAATGCAGAAAATGCTTAGAGAATAGAGAAATAATCCAACACATTACAGGATCCTGCAGCAGTTTAACTCAGTGGGTTTACTTACAGCACCACACTGAAATGGCAAATGTCATTGACCAAAATCTTGCTTTAATATAGAAACTCATAAAAGACACCACACTTTGCTATAAATACAAGCCTGATTCATTTCTACATAAAAGCCCCAGAAATTATTTTACGACTGATCCATTATTACAGAGAGGAAAATCCATAACAACAATCCGGATATAATATTGCAGGATAAACAAGCAAGAAGAACTTGCATAATAGAAATAGTCAGTCCAAGCACACATAAAATAGAGAAATCGATAAGTGAAAAACAGCAGAAACATGCGGAATTAAAAAAAGGAAAGTTAAAGACCGCGGAACATGCACACGGTATACTTTGTCCCAATACTATTATCTATAAAAGTTGTTATCCTAAAGTTAACTACACAATATTACTAAAGAATTAGGGTTATACAGTAATATTTATATAAATGACCAGAAAGCCATCATATTAAACACCACTAGAATAGTCGGAGGTTTCCGAACAATTGAGAAAAGAGTCTGCTCAACTATGCCCGTACCACAGGTTATACCATCTTGAGCTGAGGAAAATTATAGAAATAATAAAAATAATAACAGATGAATATAAAATATTCAACATTACGAAATGTGCAATACAGCTAATAAAATACAAACCAGAGCAGCAGGATACAACTGAACCAATGGATGAACATGAAAACATGTAAGTATCTGGGATATTGACAAAGAAAACATACCGTAGTGCGGTGAAGGAAAAACGTTTGACTGAATTTACTTCAAGGTTCAAGAAATTCTGCTAAACAGTGCTCATCCGTAAAAAGTATAACAAACGCATAAACACTTTTGCTATATCTATATCATCGCATTCCTTTGGCATGCTATCTTGGTCTGAAACCGATATGGAAATTTTACATAGAAAATTAGAACTAAAATGATAACGTTGAGAAAACATTACGTATATTCATATGTGTTTTGATTAACACTACCTAGGACAGAAGGGGGAAAGAGGAATAGCAGATATTAAAAATCAGCACAACAGTTAAATAAAACTCCCGAGGACAGCCTTTCATCAACGAAAACGGATTCAGTACACCACGTGAGCATATGCAATTTTGATGAATATAGACGTCTAAACTTAAATGAGAACATAACCCAGCAAAATGGAGAAGTTATCACTATTGATGAGACAGTTGACCAATGGAAGAACATGACCCTTCATGGAAGACATCCCCACGATATGAGAGAACTAGACGCCGACAAGGAAGTGTCATATGCCTGGCCCTTAGTTAGAGATCCCCTCCCAGAACAGAAGGGTTCTTTGTGGTAATGCAGGACCAGGTAGTGGACACAAAAATATCACAATACATAATAAAACACCAACAAATTCAGTATTATAAATGTAGTAAATGCCAAGGGAAACCAAAAACAATCCAACACATTGCAGGAGCCTGTGGCAGTCGAACACAACCTGATTACTTACACAGGCACAATCAAATAGCAAATACCATTCACCAAACTCTTGCTTTAAAATACAAACTCATAAAAGGAATCATACCTCACTATAAATACAACCCTGATCCAGTTTTAGAGTAAGGATGCCAAAACTTACATTACCACCGATCTGTTTTTCCGGACAGGTTAATCCACAAAAACTGTCTGGCTATAAAAACACAGGAAAAACTGATAAGAACAACTTACTTAATAGATATAGCCATTTCAAACACACATGTCTTATAGATAGCAATAAGTGATAAATACCAGAAAAATGCTGAATTAAAAGAGGATTTTGAACGACTTTGCAACATGAATAGGGTATACATTGGCCCGATAGTAATACCTGCAACTGACATCATTAGCCACAATGCTAAACACCACAAGAAAATCCTGAAAGTTCCTAGTAACTAGAAATATAGCGTGCCTACCTCAGGTTTTACCAGTTTGAACTGAGAAAAAAAATTAAAATAATCTAACAATAAATAAATATATAAATATATGTTGACAACATGAGCTGAAGAGTCCTTTTAGGCGAGTCTATATGTTGTGGGACTAGTTCAATGATGGGGCGAGAGAATTTGCGCTAAGATATCCTCTCTGGTTCAACAGCCTGAAGGTTGCGGGTAATAACTGTTTCTGAAATTCGTGGTGTGGGTCCTGAGGCTCCTCTACCTGTTTCCAGATGGCAGCAGCGAGTGAGGAGCATGGTCTGGGTGGTGGGAACATGATGATGGATGCTGCCTTCCTGCGACAGCGCTCTGTGTAGATGTACTCAGCAATGGTAGGGATAGCTTTGCCCGTGATGAACGGGCCGCACCCAGTGCTTTTTCGTAGAATTCTCCATTGAAGGGCATTGGCACTTCCTCACCACGCCTTGATGCAACTGGTCAATATGCTCTCCACCATACATCAATAGAATTTTGTCAAGTTTTAGATGTAATGCCGAATCTTCGCAAGTTTCGAAGGAAGTAGAGACACTGCCGTTCTAAACTCGTAATTGTAATTATGTGCTGGGCTCTGGACAAATCCCTTCAAATAATAACACCGAAGAATTCAACTTTGACAAGCCTATGAGGGTTCGCTCGTGGACCACCGGTTTCCTCCTTCTGAATCCAATAATGAGATTTTTGATCGTGATGGTATTAAGTGATGGGTTGTTATTGTGGCACCACTCAGCCATATTTTTACTCTTTCTCCTAAATGCTGATTTGTCACTACCTTTGCTTTTTGGTGTCGTCAGCAAATTTGGAGTTGTTCTTTGTCTCAGTCACGCGTGTAAAGCGAGTGCAACAACAGGCTAAACACAAAACCTTGTGGCACCTTTGGAGATTGTGGAGGAGATATTGTTGCCAATCCTAAGCAGACTGGGTTCTGCAAGTGAGAAAATCGAGGAGCTATACAGTAAAGTTTGATGGCAAGGCTTCATTGATTACGTTTGAGTCGACGGTAATATTAAACGCTGAGCTGTAATCGATAAAGAGCATCATTCGCATATTTGCTGTACAGATGTTCCGATTTTCAGTTAAGAGCCGTAGAAATGGCATATGCTATGGACAAGTTGTGCGGACCTTAGTCGTTTCTCAGTCAGTTGATATGTTTCACCACCAATCGCTCAAACCACTTCAATACCGTGGATGTAAGTGCTGCTGGACGATGGACGTTGAGACTGGTTACACGTTCTTCATCGGTACCGGTATGATTGAAGCCAGCTTGAAGCGGGCGGGTACCCCAGACTACCAAAGCGAGGGGTGAAAGATACAGGTGAAAATTCGAACCAGTTGATCAGCAGAAGTGTTTCATACACGGTTCGGCATCTGAGCAGGATGATTTCTGTGGGTTCTCCTTCCTGAAGTATGTTCTCACGTTGGCCTCAGAGAATGAAATCTCAAGATCAACGAGGGCTAGCTAAGTTCGTGAAGCTGCCTCCAGGTTTTGACCATCAAATGGAGCATAACCTCATCTGGAAGAGAAGCGTTGTTGTCAGCTATATAGCTTGGTTTCACTTTATAAATCCTAATAGAAGGCAAGCCCTGCCACAGCTGTCGAACATTATTCTATGATTCAAGGACAGTCCGGATTTGCCACTTTGCACGTGCGGTGGCTCTCCGAAGATTGTACTTGGGTCTCTTGTATCTTACTTGGTCACCAGACATAGAACGGTAGGCATTCCATATCGTACTATAGCACTGGGCGAGTGTGTTGGGGCCCTGGTGCTGCAGCTTATAAGCTGATGATAATTGGGCAGAGATATTCAAACAAGCTCAACTGAAGTCCCTTACAAAGACTTGAAATGCATTGGGGTGGGTTGTTTATTTTTTGGTGATGACAGCGTTCAATATCTCGAGTGCCGGATTAACATCGGCTTTTGGTGGCATGAGAACTTCGGTCAGGTTCATAAAGGAGAACATTCTTTGTAAGTAGAACGGCCGGCGCTTAATCGTTCGATGTCTTGGTCAGGGGAAGAACAGTACGACAAAATCGCTACACCCGAGCGCCGCAAAGGGTTCGTCATGAACCTCATAAGTTCTCCTTTTGCATTCTCCAAATCAGCAGTTCGGTCCATCCTGTGTATCGGTCTTACAGATGTATCAGGCATGTCCTCAGTGCCATGTCTCCGTGAAGCACAGAACACAGCAATTCCTCATTTATCTCTCTAGACCAATCTTGCCTTTAGGTCCTCAATCTTGTTCTGTTGTGACTGTACATTTGCTAACAGGATGCTGAGTAGACGAGCTTTCGTTGTTTCAGGTTTCAGTCTGGCTTTGACTCCTCCCGTCCACCCTCTCTTCCAGCCAAAACGGTAGACGTTCATCATCTTAAAGCTTTCGTATCTGCGTACTTGAGAGTTAAGTCCGCCGAATTCTTCAGAAGATCGTGAAATCGCTCGTTCATTACGACAGTTCAAACGTACGTTGCTTTAAGGTACCGTCCCATGACTGCATTGACTTCCGGTAAGATGGCAGCGCGTCTTAATGGAGGGGCCTCTCGGGGGCAAACCCAAGGTGATTTTTTTCTTTGTAAAATTTCATCCTTACGGTCCAAAGGCAATTCTACTCCAATAT
Organism: Mobula hypostoma; assembly: GCF_963921235.1. Lineage (NCBI taxonomy): Eukaryota > Metazoa > Chordata > Chondrichthyes > Myliobatiformes > Myliobatidae > Mobula > Mobula hypostoma. Next base: position 237,010,524 of record NC_086098.1, read on the forward strand.
CATTGCACAGTGCGGGGCGTCGAAAGGGTCGGCCGAGTCGTCGACGGAGCTGGTCGGGATATTGGAGGAGGCTGCCGATGTATCCGAGGAGCCGGTTTGGGTGCGAAGAAGCAGACTTGGCTGCGGACTATGTTGCTGCCCACCCGGAAGCATCGGAGTAGGTGCAGCATAACCGTGGGAGATTGTCTCGGACATATTACTTACGATCCAACCTATTTGACAGTGATAGTGTAAATTGCCGCAGGCCTGTTACCCTTGTCCGGTGGTGGGACAGTCGATATGGGAGTTGTGTAGTCTCAGTTGCAGCGAGAACTTGGCCTTAATCGTTGAACTTGCCTCTAGTGCAATTCAGGCCAGCGACGCGAAAGCGCTCCAGCGTGGTTGAGCTCGGCTGGTCCATGGCATCGCCCATAGGTGCTGCCTTCTCGTGTTCGAGCGGTGGAATGATAGGCTGGATTGTGTGCGTCTGCTGACTGCCGGGAGACTGTACCATCGATTGTTGACCATTGTCGCCCAGGATCTGTTTATGTTTTTGTTGAGTGAATATGCTTCTCGGCTCGATATTTTGAATTATCTTACACGTTGTTTTTGTATGTTTACTTGCTATTTTAGATGTTTTGCATTTTGCCCTTGAGGAACGTTCAGTTGCATCTAGCTATAGTTTGAATGAGAGTTAAACGATTTGATTTGAAAGGGAAATTAAAGACTGCAGATTGTAGTGAGAGCAATTTAGAAGACACATTTTTGGAGTTTTGTAAGCAGCAAACAGAATTGATACACCGGCTCAATCTTCACTACGTTTATTATCATTAAATTGTATACCTGTATACCGCCAAACGAAATAAATTTCCTCCAGACCAAGATGCACAACACAGTGCATATAACGCACACACACCACATAAAATAATATTAACGCAAATAAGTTAACAAATATTAAAACATATTCCAGAAGATTGACATTCAGCATAAGGATCGTTTAGGACACAAGGCAAAAAGTAAACAGTATAACTCTTTTGGGGCTTTATACGTGATGAGATCTGGACAGTGACCCGAATTCAATAGACTTACAGCCTCGGGGAAGAAGCTGCTTCCTATCCTGACAGTCATGTCCTAATGCTAAATTATCTTCTGCTTGATGGTAGGTGCTCAAAAGAAGGGGTAAACAGCGCTGCAAAAAAAAAAAAAGAACCAAGGTTCTTTTCGCCGTTGAACCTGGCTAACTGGCTACAATCAGGTTTAAGGCTGCGTTCCACTGCCACCACATTATTCGTGTTCTCTTTTCCAGTTGACAATTTTCCCCTTTAAAATCCAGTACATTTTATAATTCAGTAAACCATAGTATTTAGATTGCTTATTACCATTGCAGATGATAAAGCGGCTAATTATATGTGGAAAACATATACCTCAGGACATCCAGGAAAGCTGTCAGGGTGGCGCGTTTTCCTTATATCGCTTATTTAACTAACCATTTCACAACGTTACAATGTTTGCACTGAAAAGCTGGAATAGGAGAAACATGCACCGAAAGTGCCCTCATAGGGACGCAATCGCTCTCGTTTGGAAGATTTCGTGAGCGATCGGAACGAGAACCTACATGCAATTTATACTGTCCCTTCTATTCGTCACGGGATTTCTATCACGTAATGTCGCCCTTATTTGCACAGTAATATTACTGCTGAGTGTGTGAGAGGGAAAACAGTGAATCCGAGAGAATTCGTCAACATAGCTCATTATAACTGAGCGGAAGTTAGAGGGGAGCTACCTGCCCAGCCTTTCGGTTACAGTCAATCACTTTGTTCCAAGAACATACAATGCGAAGCGTTGTAATTCTGCCTCCAATGCAAATATTCCTCCCATAAATACAGAGAACAAAATTACAGGCTGTGTTCTCAACAGCTTCCTCTAAATTTTCAACAGATTTTCTCTATGTATGTATATCATACGCTTTTTAATTCAATAAAGGATACCAATGCATGCAACTCCCCAATTGACTATACAACGCCCGCATTCTAGTTGTAGAGTTTACGGTGCGGATTCTACCAACTACCCAGAACAAACCTGGCTGATTTGATTTGACGCAGATGGCGCATTTCACTGTAGGTTACGATGTACAAATAATACCAATCCTTTAATCTTTAACATATTATATTAAATGTTTATTTGTAGTAGTGTTTTAATGTTTGAAACGTGTTTGACTGCTGCAGAATTTTCTAAGATATTTCCTCTTTCCAATATATTTTATTAATTTTACATATAAGAATACAGAGTACAATATATATAATCAATACATTATACTAAATCGCATATAAAGACTCCTTACCCTATATTCATACAAATTAATTAATTCGTAACATTGAAATATAGTAATTTTATTGTTAAAAAAAACTAACCCAGTACCAAGACCGAAGCTGATTACTAAAAAAAGAGAAAAAATATTAGTCGTCATCTGTGCTTTAACAGCAAATCAAAACGTTTAAAAATAATTCAAAAAAGGTCCCCACAATGGTCGAAAGTCTTGGCTAGATTCAGAGATTGAACATCGAATCTTCTCTAAATTTAAACATGACAACACAACACGTAACCATTGAGCGTGCACAGGAGGGGCGGCATCTTATCATTTAAGCAAGAGCGTCCTTCTGGCCATAAGAGAAATAAAAGCCAAGATGTGCAATTCAGATGACTCCAAAATAATATCCTTCCCTCCAACAATACCAAATAAAGCGGTCAAAGGATTAGCCTTAAAGTTAACTTTGAAAAGTATCGAGAAAGTTTGAAATACTTCTTTCTAATATTTTCGAAGACCCAGGCATGTGCAAAACATATGAATGAGTGAAGCTTTTCCATTATTACATTTATCGCAATACAGAGGCATCTAAAAAAAACGCGACAACTTATCCTTGGATGTTTTCAATTGTTAAAAAATGTTAATCATTCGAACCCAGGTGAGGGCGCTATATACACGGCTGCTCATCTGATTCCTACTGTATGGACAAAATTTCTTTTCTAATGCCTCGCACGTTGATTTGTATGCTCCAGAAACAGAATACTTAATTTGGAAATAATGATCCCTGAACGTCAGGATACAGGATGGCACCACCCAATCAACATTGAAACTTCATTAATGACCAAATTAGGTTTCTACACGAAATGCCGGAGGAACTCAGCACGTCAGGCAACATCTATGGAATGAAATAAAGTGTCGGTATTTCAGGCCGAGGTCCTTCAGTAGTTCCGATGAAGAGACTCAGCCCAAAGCATCGACATTATTCGCTTCCATAGATGCTGCTTGACCTGGATCCGATCGGGAATACTGCACAACCTTCGACAGTGAAACACACTTCAAATATCAAACATCAAATATAAAAAAAAACATCAGCCAGCATACAATCACTACCTCTCTAGATGAAATCAGTTTTTCTTCTGAACAAGCTCATTAGCCAGCACAAAATGCTGGAGGAACTCAACAGGCCAGGCAGCATCTATGGAAAAGAGTACACTCGATGCTTTGGGTCGTATCAGTAGTACTCTTTAAACGCCACGCTATACACCAGGGAGGATCTATATCCATACCACGTTGTCATTTCACGTTGTTTCCCGGTTCTGCAACTCTATCCCATGTGTCAAATACAGAAGTCTCAGGCTCCACAACACCAGGCTCAGGAACAGATATTACCTGACAAACATCAGATGCTGAACCAGCGGGGATGGCTTCAGAAGTCATTGCTCTGAACTCATTCCACAACCTATCAACTCCCTTTTAATGACACTGTAACTCATGCTCTCAGTATTATCTATTTATCGATCGATTTATTTATCCATCTATCCATCCCTCTATCTACCTATTCATTTATCCACGGCTTTCTTCTTTTGCCATTGGTTGTTTATAGCTGCTTGCCTCTAGTTTTCATTGATTCTATAGTATAGAGAATTTATTTGTTCTACTGAGAATACCCGTTAGAAAATCAATCTCAGAGTAGTTTATAGTAACATATCCACACTTGGATATACATATATTTACTTTGAGCATTGAAGGTGACGTCACACTAAATGACAGGGAGTTCCCAGACTCTGAGACATGTTTACATATTCAGGGATTTGATTGTCAAGGGTTAGTGCAGGAAATACTAACTGAGATGAAAATATCACCGTGATCCCTTTGAATGAAGGAGTGCGAGAAAGTGGGGAATGGAAAACATTGGGTTCTGTGCGTTACATATTACGTTCCCCTGCCCAGACCTTAAAATATTCCTGTGGCAGAGCTGTGTGTGTGTGTGTGTGTGTGTGTGTGTGTGTGTGTGTGTGTGTGTTTGTGTGTGTGTAAGTGGTCCGGGGGTTTGGGGGGAGCGGTGCGTGGGGATTGTTGCGGTATGGTGTGGGGGCGTACGAGGAGGCCGAATGGTCTTTGTGGAAGAACTTACTGAACCGAAAATTTCAGATTGAAAGAATGCCCATGTTACGGGGAAACATCCTTGCAGTGTAACACGCCCAGCGGTGTTCAAAAGGCAGTGTAAATGTCTCCCTCCCTCCCACAGGGATGGTTGGAAGTGAAGAGCAGAGGTTACAGGACGGCAAGAAAAAGAAGATGCCGGTGATGGCGGGAGCGGAACGAAGACGGAAAAGGGCAGCGCAGGACATAGAGATCACCATGGTAAGCAAGGGCGGAACAGTATATGTGCATAGAGTTGGGTGTAATTCTATATGAGGCGGCTCCCAGATGGAAAATTATCCACACGCAAACTCCCAGCGTACTGTGAGCAGCCGAATAAAGACAGGGCACGATAAACAAGCGGCGAGCTGCTTCTTTATTACAAGTTGTGTTACACACGATTCAGTAACAACGTGGACACCGTCCTCATTCTCCACACAGTGAAAGTTCAGGCACAGCAAAGTGGATAAAATTCTACTGAGAATGACTCGCCGCAGAAGATGGATAATCATCAGGATAATTTCTGAAATTATTAAATGTTCTGTTTGTTCGCAGAAGCGGACATTACTAGAAACTTATATCACAGAAGCCGGCTGCACAGTCCCAGTGCGGGATTCACTGCATTAAATAGGAGCAAACAATCTGCGTGAAATGAAAACCATCTGCGCACAGGAGGAGGAAGAGATGGTGTTGCGCAGGGGCGAGCTCAGCGAGCTGCGGCTTACGCTGCAGGAATAGCTTGAGCCCTTGTTCCAGGCAGCAGCGGGTACCCGCAGGTAACTACTCAGCCTGCAGGTCTCGTCCATGATGTTTTTTCGTCACTTCCCTCTCCTCCCGACTCTATTCACGCTTCAGCGCAGTGCTGCCAAGTCCAGTTTAAAGCCGCTCACTTGACAGGAGAGAGTGGTTGAACCCGAGCCGTTCTCTTCCGGGGCGCGAGGGAGCAGGCGAGCCGACGATTTCCGGACTTCGCGACCTGAGTGTGAGAGAGGAGATGGAGAGGATTAGGCAATATTAATTTTAGGACTAACTGGATCTCAGGAGAGGAAAGTTAACTCTGGCAGATAAATAACCACCGATTATTGAGGCAAGCATTGAAATGTGTGGCAGTGATTGCGGTCACTGACGTTTCATACTGTCGGTGAATGAAGCGTCAGTGAGGAGTTCTCCAGGTTAATCACAAATCCCAAGTACGGCTTTAACTACCACTGTCTTTCCGGGCGGGGAGTTCCAGACCCCAAGGGTACTCCGTTCATCAATTCCCTACCCATGTTGCCCAGTTTTTCACCTAGCTGTACAGTGGTATTTACTGCCACACTCCAATAGTTCCCTAGAAATATAACTGGGCCGCCAATTGACGAGTTACGATTTCGGCTCTGTGACAAAGCTCTACAAATTCCGAGTTTCGAATAGATTGTCCTCTCTAGCAGTGCTTTGCGATTCCGTGAAACTTTTGCCTAAAATCCGTACTCTCCTACCAACAACGGATCCTGTTCTTCCCTGTTAATAGTCCCATTGCTGAGGACAACTCCTCATTAAGTTCCAGAGATAGAATTTGCCTGTACCTGATTTGGTGAACATTTCACTTTAAACTGTTCAAATCTCTTCGCCCAGTGATGGCTGAGGAAATGGCGGAAAAGAGGGGCTGGCCTGTGAGTGGATGCGAGGCGACGAAACAAGAAATCTTCCAGATTATTCTTGGATTTGCTCCTGGACACGAGCAAACCCGACTGTGTTGTTGCACTCTGTGATCAGCACGACGCAATTTTCCTGCAATACAACTTGAAAAAAAAATCCGCATTTTTTTTTCTTGTTCGACATCCCGCGGAAAGTTTTAACTTAAAACGGCCAGTATTTACGTGTGTGTGCGTGCGTGTGTGTTTTTCTGTGTGTGTGTGTGTGTGTGTGTGTGTTTGATTCGGGGTTGGGCAGCGGGGGGTCGGGTTGCGGTGTGGTATCGGGACGTACAAGGACTCCGTTAGCAGGAACTAAAGGAAACGAAAACTTCAGATGGAGAGAATGCGGAAGTCACTGGTAGAAAAATTGAAGTGTAACTCTCCCAGTAGCAATCCTAATTTGGCCAAAAAGCAGTGAGAATGTTGATCTCCCTCCCACAGAGAAGGCTGGAAATGAAGAGCAGAGGTGCAGGTCGGAAAGGGAAAGAAGGGGCTGGTGATGGCGGGAAGTGCACGAAGACGGAAGAGGTCAGCGTCGGGCACAAATATCAGCATTGGTCTGGAATGGCGGAATAGGATACCTGAGTGCATCTGATGTAATTCTGACTGCACGTTACACGCCAGCAAACTCCCAACGTACTGCGAGCAGCCGAGTAAAAACAGACCACGTAAACCCACAGGTAGTTGTTTCTTTATTATGAGCTGTATTACACAAGATCCAACGACAACACGAGCACCGTCTGAAGGGCGTTCTCTCCCCATTCTACATATAGCGGAAGTTCAGACAGAGCACAGTGAATATAATTCTACAGAGAATGACTCGTAGCAAAAGACAGGCAGTCATTTTTGAAATTATTAAACATTTGTTTATTCCCAGAAGCGGGTTTTACTACACAATTACATTTCACAAGGCGGCTGCACAGTCCCAGTGAGCGTTTTACTGCATTAAACAGGAGCAAACAATCAGCTTGCGCAGGCAACCGAAGCTGCCTCACTGCGCACAGGCGGACGAAGAGATGGTGTTGCGCAGCGGCGAGCTCAGCGAGCTGTGGCTCACGCTGCAGGAATAACTCGAGCCCTTGTTCCAGGCAGCGGCCGGTACCCGCAGGTAACTGCTCAACCTGTAAGTCTGGTCGGTGTCCGGGGACACAGCGCCTGTCGCCACCCCGCTGTCGGTATGGACTCCATCCACGCTCCAGCGTACCGATACCAAGCCCGGCTTAAAGCCGCTCACCAGGCAGGACAGAGTAGCAGAACCTGAACCGGTCTCCTTCGTTGAGGGAGGGAGCAGAAGAACCGTGGGCTTCCGGGATTCGGTACCTGTATGTGAGAAAGGACACGGAGGGGAATAGAAACAACATTAAATTTAGGACTGAGTAGAATTCGGGATCAAAAAAAAACTGGCTGAGAATTAACCTCAAGCCACCAGCTACTGGGGCAAAGAGTGAAATATGTGGCGGAGGATGCGTCATTCTGTTGGGAAATAAATTGTCAGTCAGGAGTCTCCCAGGTTAATCACAGCTCCCCCGTGCCCTTACCTTTCACTATATTCACTGGTGAGAAATCCCAGGCTCCAATCATGACGAGTAAGGAGCCTCACCCAATCCACCCATCAAAGTCCTGCACACGTTTCTTCCAGGTTATTGGTGTGTCTACAGTTTCGAGTTCACTGCCGAACTCTAATAGTTCCCATAATCTAGAACTGGGCGGTGAATTGACAGATATTACTCCGTCATCTCTGTGAAGGAGAGCTACAAACTTCGGATTTCTAATCCACTGTTCTCTCTCTAGCACAAATATCCCGATTCCGAATGAATTAGCTCAACACCACCCCCTCTCCGCCCACCTTCCGCCAACATCAATAAATACGGTGCTACTCTGTTCCTGGACCCTTTGCTGAGGCGAATTCCCGAGATATCCAATTGCCCGTCCCTGACTTTGTGAACATTCCACGTCAGGCTATACAAAGCTCCCCGCTTAGTAATGGTAGAGGAAATGGCGGAAAAGAAAAGCGGATCCGTGAGATGAAGTGAGGCGAAGGAACAAGTAACGGTCCAGTTCAGACCGGGATTACCTCCCGGACACGATCAAACCCGACTGTTCCCGCTCGACTCTCTGACCAGCCCGCCTTTGTCCAGCATTTTCTGCAACGTAACTTAAAAATAATACGCATTTTTTATTTCCTTATCGCGACCACATTGAAGATTTTAATTTTAAGCGGACGGTCCGGAACACCGTGCTCACCATTTATAGCAGTTCGGAAATTGGGGATAGGCTAACAGTGAGTTGTGGTAGTTTTGATTTTGTTATTAGTGCATCTGTTTCACTGGGTTAAATTGGGAAAATTTCTGATAAATCTCAGGTTGTACCACATCAGATTGAGGCGATCGAATGCCGCGATTGTCCACGTGTAATGAGCTCATTAAATTGAAAAATGGTTCATCAGCGGATATGAATGGCCTTCCGTCCCGATCTGAGACAGTTCGAACTCCACTACGGCGTACAGATGGTACTGTCATTTTCTGGACGGATATGTCTACAGCAGTGTGGAACAAGAGGGTCTATGATGGGCATTGCTTATAACGGAATGAGGGAGTCACTTACTCTTTATATCCAGGATAGTGCCTGGACCGAAGATAACTCCATTGTCCCAGGTTGCACAGTAATAGACAGCGGAATCCCGGGACTCCAAGCTGCTGATGGTCAGGATGTGGCTATTGCTGGAGGTGTCTCTGGACGGTTGGAAACGGTCTGTGATCCCTGTCCCTCGCGCTATGTAACCATCATCATAATCATGTCTGATCACCCACTCTGGTCTCACTCCGGGAAGCTGTCGGTACCAGCCCATGTGATGACTTGCAATGTTACCGTTCTGCATCCGACATTCTAAGCGGACGGTCTGTCCCGCGGAGACAGGACCGGACATTGGTGTCTGATTGAGAACTGGGGCCGACAAGATACCTGCAATAAAATGTAATAAAACCACTGGGTGATTTGGATCCGATAGAAGTTTCGTCAATCGCTAAATTCGTGTTAAAGGTAATCGGTAATTGCAATTTCAATGGATAATTCGCCGCTAAAGCAATGCGACTCTCACCTGACAAATGGACCAGCAGAGCCCACAGGAGATGCAGTACTAGGGACATTGCTCCGATAGGCTGAGACAGTAAGCGCCGAAACGTCGGACTAATCCCCGCTGTTCACAGTTCCAGGTTCTGTAAACCGGAGCCCCCGGGTCTGTTTATTAAGAGGGATGTTAATGAATTGGGAGGCGCCAGTGATAGGATGGGGCGGAGACTGATCACACGTCCTTTGGAATCTATGAATGTCGACCTTAGTAATCTTCCTAACTTCACGTCTAATTTCAAAAATGTTTCATCTTCAGTTGTGTAACATTTACAGGCCGGTAAAAAGTTTATAAATACAAAATAAACGGACTTTATACGTCGATATCGGCAGCTGCTCTTTGAAAAAAAAAAATACACAGTGGGCCTTCCGGCGCATCGTTTCTGCCCCAGTTGCTAATGAGATTAAAACTGTTCGAGATCACATTTATCAAATCCCGAAGATGACCCAATGCACCTTGTCATTGCCTTCGCCACCAACATCCAGTGGTGACCATTGACCAGAAACCACTGTATGGATTAAACTAAGGCATAAAAATTAGAATATGGCAATGGCTGGAGATCATAAAGTTCATTGTACCAAGAAACAAATAAAAATATCTATATGTCATCATATACGACCATAAGATTCATTTTCAGTAGATACTAAGAAATACAATGGGATCAATGAAAGACCTAACACAAATACTTACAAGCAACCAATGTAGAAAAGAAGACAAACTCTGCAAAATGAAAATAATTAAATAGGCATGTAGCTAGACAGATAAATAGATAGATAAGTGAATGAAAATCGTGGGCTGTAGTCATTGAAAGCGAACCCATAGTTTGTGGAATCAGTCCATTGTTGAGGTGAGTGAAGCTATCAACTCTGGTTCAGGAGCATGGACACGTATCTGATCATGCTATAGACGCTTCGAAGACTTTCAGAAAATACCTTTCGAATTCTCTGGACGTCACTCCCGTTCCTCCGGGAAAACAAAACAACATCCTAACCAGATGGAGTTGTTCCGCTCCATCACCGTAAAATGTACTTCCTTTTCCACTGGGATGCAGCGTAGGCCATTGAAAAAACTAATCAAGGGTATGCTATTCGGTTATTGGACTCTCGCGCTCTCTCCTATTTCGAATGAAATGGGGCTTGTCACTCAACTCCCTGCACTGAATTCTTAATTATCAATTTCATTCATATCCAAACATCTATCCCCAAAGTGAAGTTATGGGTATGCAGTACGGTGAAGAATTCTTTTGGCAAAATGGCCTTCAACAGTCAGAATACTTAGTTTAGATCGTTGGGATCCAATGTTGTACATGCATTAGATGTTGAATCGGTCACACTTGGAAAACTGTCTTCAGTGTTAGTCACTCTACCATAAGAAAATGCCATCAAGCTACGAATCGTGCAGTAAATATTTATGAGGATGTGGGTAGGGCTCGAAGGACTGAGTGATAAGGATAAGTCGGGGAGCTTAGGACTTTATCCCTTGGAGCGTAGAATGAAATGCCATCTCATAAAGTGTATAAAATCGTAAGGAGTTGTGTAGTCTGACTTTTCCCAGGATTGGGAAATGAAGAACTAGAGTGCACAGGTTGCAGACGAGTAAAGCAAGATTTAATAATAACGTGATGGACACTTTTTCAACAGAGGACGGACACATACGTAATGAATTTCGAGAGTATTTGTATGTTGCACAAACATTTACAGCATTTAAGAGACATTAGACGTGAATTTGGACATGCATTGGAAAGGTTTGATGGGATATGGGAGAAACGATGGTAAATTGGAATGACTTGGGTCGGCATCTAGTTTGTCGTGGCCGAGTTGACGCATAGGGTTTGCCGTGGAGGGTTATAGAGTCGTACAGCAAGGGAAAGTCCTGCTTCCCTGCTGTACGGCTCTATAACCATATATCCTCGTAATTCCTCGATCACTTGCATGTCCTTCCACAACACAATATTTCAACAGCGCTCTCATTAGGGCGGTAGAGACATGGATTCAAAGAGCACTGCAGCACAGAAGCTGGCCCATCGGCCCAACCATTCCAAGCCGAACTATTATGCTGCCTGGTCCTATAGACACGCACGCGGACCATAGCCCTGTAGACACATCTCATCAATGCATCTATCCAAATTCCTCTTTGATGTTGAAATCGAACCCGAACCCTGCAGCTCCCATATGAGCTGGTTCAACATTCCCACCAACCTCTGAGTGAAGAAGATACCCGTTTTATTCTCTTTATACCTTTCATGGTTCACTCTTAAAACTTGAGCTCTCGACTCACCCAACCATTGTGGAATGAGCCTGTTTCACATATTTATACCACTGATTATTTTGTTATAATAGTGTAAGTAGCATTATAGTGTCGTACATAAACATACGCCTCTCACTTTATGCCAACCTGTCAATCTTCAGGCAATGCCAATCAGGAATTTATGTTAATGCAATATTATGACTGTATGTGTTGGGTAGTAACTTTATGATCTGTGTGTGACTACATGCAACTGCGGTTTGCATCTTGGCTCCTGAGAAACGGTGTTTCGTTTGTATACATGTGTAGGATTGGATATCAATAAATGTGAACCTGAAAACGGACACAAGACCTTATTCTCTCACCATGAAAAAGACTATTATAGTAGATGTTTTTAACTTTCTACACATTGACTGAGAATCCCATACTGTAACAGGACTAGATGGGATAGAGTTTGTCATATTTGTTCAGGATAGTTTCATTCATCAGAACGTAGAAGTCCCAACGATAGAGCACGCGAAACTGTATCTGCTATTAGGGAATGTCAGGGCAGGTGATAGAAGCTTGTGCTGGGGAAAACTTTACAACTAGTGAGCACAAAGCCATTAGTTTCAAAGTAAATATGCAAAATGATAGCTCTGGTCTACGGATTGTGGTCCTAAATTGGAGTAAGGCTTATTTTGACGGTACCAGAAATGATCTGGCAAGTGCGGATAGGGACAGGTTGTTTTCTGGCAAAGGTGGACTTGGTAAGTTGGAGTCCCTTCGAGAGTACGAAGCTTGTATGTGGCTGTCAGAATAAATGATTAAAGATATTAATAGTTGGAAACTTTGCTTTTCAACTGACATTGAGGCCCTGGTTAAGAAAAAAACGGAGGCCCATAGCAGGTATAGGCAGGTAGAAAAATGACGTGCTTATGGAGCATAAGAAATGCAAGGGAACACTTTTTAAGAAAGAAATCATGAAGGTTAAAAGAAGATATTTAGTTGCTCTGGCACATCTGAAGGAGAATCCGAAGTAATTCTCAGATATGTTAAGAGCAAAAGGATTGCAAGGGGCAAAGTTGGTCCACTGGAAGACCAGAGTGGTAACCCATGGACGGAGCCAAAACAGATGGGGGATATTTCAGATAAACCTTTTGCATCTGTATTTACTCAGCAGTCGGACATAGAGTCAATAGAAATAAGACAAAGCGGCACAAACTTCATGGACACTGTAACGATGACAGAGTAGGAGGTTCTTGGTATCTTGAGGCAAATCAGGGTGGATAAATCCACAGGGTCTAACAAGATGTTCTTTCAGACCCTACGGGAGGCAAGTGCAGAAATTTCTTGGGCCCTAGCAGAGATATTAAAATCATCTTTAGCGATTGGAGAGTTACTAGGGTAGCCGATGTGATTGCACTGTTCTGAAAATGCTCTAGACATAATCGAGGAAATTATAGGCCGATGAGTCTGACATCATTTGAGGGAAAGGCACTGGGATATATTCTAAGGTACTAAGATCAATGAGTGCTTGGATAGACATGGTCATTTAGGAGAGTCAACATACTTCGTGCGTGGTAGGTCAGGTCTAACCAAACTTAAAGAGCTTTTTGATGAAGTTACCAGGACAGTGGACTGAGACAAGGCAGATGATGTTGTCGACATGGTCTTTAGGAAGACATTTGACGTTTCCGCATGGGAGGTTGGTCAAAAACTTTCAAACGATCGGCATTCAGCATAAGGTAATGAATTGGATTAGACATTGGCTTTATGGGAGAAGTGTTAGTAGAACCTTGTCTCTCTGGCTGGAGGCCTGTGACTAGCGATGTGCCGCAGGGATCGGTGATTGGTCCTTTGTTCTTTGTCATCTATATCCATGATCTGAACGATAATGTGTTTAACTGGATCAGCGAACTTGCGGATGACACCAAAATTGGAGGTGTGGTGGACACCGAAGAGGCTATCATGGTTTGCAGAGGGATCTGGCCAACTGGAAAAAAATTGGCTGAAAATTTGCAGGTGGAATTTAATGAAGACAAGTGTGAGGCTTTGCACTTCGGTAGGGCCAACCTGGTAGTTGTTACGCAATGAACGGTAGGGCACTGAGCAGTGTGGTAGAACAAAGAGATCTGGGAATACAAGTCATTGAAAGTGGAGTCACAGGTAGATAGCGTCGTAAAGAAAGCTTTTGGCACATTGGCGTTCATAAATCAATATATTGAGTAGAGGAGATAGGGGTTATTTTGCAGTTGTATGAGACGATATTGAGGCTTATATGGAGTCTTTTGTGCTGTTCTAGTCACCTACCTACAGTAAATATGTAAACAAGGTGAAGGAGTACTGAGAACATTTACAAGGACGTTATGGGCCTCGAGAACCTGAGTTATAAGGAAAGATTGAATTGGTTAGGACATCATTCCTTAGAGTATAGAAAATTGAGAGGAAATTTGACTGTTATACAAAATCACGAGGAGTATAGGAAAGGTTAAAGCAAGCGGACGTTTTACACTGAGTTTGTGGGGGCCTATAACCAGAGGTCATGGGTTAAGGGTTAATGGTGAAAAGTTTAAGGGGAACATGAGGGAAAACCTCTTCACTCAGAGGGTTGTGAGAATGTGGAATGAGCTGCCAGCGCAAATGGTGTATTCTAGCCCGATTTCAACGTTTAAGGCAAGTTTGGATAGGTACATGGATGGTATTCTATATATCCCTTTCATAATTTTACATGTTTTATAAGATCTCCACTCATCTTTCGGAATTCTAGCGCGCACAGTACCAGGCACTCAATCTCTCCTCATAGTCTAGCACCCTGATCTCTGGAATCAACCTGCCGAACCTCCTCTGTACCGCCTCCAAAGCCAGTAATTCCCCTTCAATAATCTAGCAATGAAGGCCAACATTACATTTGCCTTCTTGATAGCCTTCTGCATCTGCAAACCAACCTTTTCGCGTTTCATGCACAGGCATTGCCAAGTACTTCTACAAAGCAACATTCTAGAATAATTTACCATTTAAAGAATAAGCTGATCTTCCATTCCTCCTTCCAAAGTGGATGATCTCCCTTTTATTAACATCTGCCAGACCTTTGCCCCCATACTTAACCTATCTATATCTCTCTATAGACTCTCCATATCTTCTGCACAATTTGATTTTCCACTTAATTTAGTGACATCAGCAAACTTAGATAAACTACACTCGGTCTCCTCATTCAGATCGTTAATGTATATTGTGAACGGGACCAGCACCAACAATACTCAGGCCCTTCTATTGGAAAGTCTGTGCGAGGAGTGGCGCCCCACACAGACTTCCAATCTACACCTTTTAAGGCATGAAAATGTCCGACGCAGGCCTCTGAGGTCTGAGTGGACTCTCCCTCCCTCTATTGGAAAGCACGTAATAACCACACCACAGCAACACACAACTATTGCATCCATAGGATCTCATCATTCATTGCACTGCCACGCTAATGGACCAGTGTTATTTGTATTCACTCTCCAGCCTTCTGCTGGTACCAGACCGTTGTGGCGCTGTATGAATTCAGAGTGGTGTTGATCGGTCCGTAGTTTCTGCATTACCCGTTAAACCTCAGAACAGCCTGAGATGAACCATTCCTATCATAATCTCTCCCGGGCCCTGTACGATGACCGGTTAGCGAGGCAGTTTGTGTAAGCTGTTTCAAGAAGGGGCATCATCAACAAGGATCCCCATCACTGTAATTGTAGATCCTCACTCTAATGATCGATGTCACCGACAGTGGGCCCTGTGTGGGACATCACCCCTCTCGTTTTTGTTGTCCACGATTTAGTTCATTACTGTCCACCCTGCATTCCGCCACCACCTCTACATTTGTTGTTGGATATTGTGTACTGGATGAGAAAAAAATTCTCCCAAGTAAATGTTGGGCTCGTACGATTCGGTCTTAACGTTTGTCTAATAACGCCACTGTGAAGCATTTTGGCTTATTTGATTTGAGAAACCTACTATCATAATATCCTTCAGTTTTAGGTTGGGTTAAGGCTTTTTTTTTCTATAGATCAACTCTCACTGGGTTATGGGAAATGGGGAATGCGATCTAGAAAACGAGTCGATAATGAGTTGGGACATGGCCCTTTTCATCAAACTAATTCTGACCGTCAGATACTGGTCAGTTCAGTTAACCGCTCCTTCATGATTGTGCACAGGGTCGAGCAGCCTGTGTCTGTGAACGGGACTGATGCAGCTGCGTGCATCGTGATTTCCCCATGGGGACGGAGAAGGTGATAGTAGAGCCTTTATTTAGCGACAGTTACACAAATTGTTGCTGTTTCTGTCTTGTTTATGAAGCGGTGCAGGTGGTGCGGTCACTGGGTCTAGGCGCGGCGGGGGTGGTGGGGGGGGGAGTGGAGACAGGGCGAGGGAGACAGTGTGAGATATACTGCGAAAATCTTAAAAACACTCTAAATCTGAGAGATTGAAACAACTGGAGGTCACGAATTGTAATACGAAATCTTTGAAAAATCGTTTTCATAAATTCAGAAAGAGAGAGAGAGAGAGAACGACGGGAGGGAGTAAGTTTGAGAGGAGAGACAGGCGAGACAAGGAAAGGGAGTAGAAAAAGAGAGAGACGGAGAGGCAGAAAAAAGGGAAGCCCATAGCTAATCATCCCACCCCACCTCCAGCATCACTGTGGCCTGAAAATTCTTGGGCAGACAGTTCCATAGATCCACAGCCTCTGACTGAATTGGGTCACATCACCGTTATTCATACAGTCTCCCACCGCTTCTCCAGAGGATAGAGATTTCGCGTCCTCTTTGTAGCAGATTCAGTATCTTGTCCACTAGTGTCATCCTCTCCATTTTACTAAACTTCAGGCAGTTTGGTGTCTCCCTCTCAACCTGTCCTGATGGGGTCGTCTTCTCCTCCGGGGAAGCAAAGATAGATAGATAGATAGATAGACATACTTCATTGATCCCGAGGGAAATTGGGTTTCGTTACAGTTGCACCAATCAAGAATAGAGTATAAATATAGCAATATAAAACCATAAACAATTAAATAATAATATGTAAATTATGTCAGATGGAAATAAGTCCAGGACCAGCCTATCGGCTCAGGGTGTCTGACCCTCCAAGGGAGGAGTTGTAAAGTTTGATGGCCACAGGCAGGAATGAGTTCCTATGACGCTCAGTGCTGCATCTCGGTGGAATGAGTCTCTGGCTGAATGTAATCCTGTGCCCAACCAGTACATTATGTAGTGCATGGGAGACATTGTCCAAAATGGCATGCAACTTAGACAGCATCCTCTTTTCAGACACCACCGTCAGAGAGTCCAGTTCCATCCCCACAACATCACTGGCCTTACGAATAAGTTTGTTGATTCTATTGGTGTCTGCTACCGTCAGCCTGCTGCCCCAGCACACAACAGCAAACATGATAGCACTGGCCACCACCGACTCGTAGAACAACCTCAGCATCGTCCGACAGATGTTAAAGGACCTCAGTCTCCTCAGGAAATAGAAACGGCTCTGACCCTTCTTGTAGACAGCCTCAGTGTCCTTTGACCGGTCCAGTTTATTGTCAATTCGTATCCCTAGGTATTTGTAATCCTCCGCCATGTCCACACTGACCCCCTGGATGGAAACAAGGGTCACCGGTACCTTAACTCTCCTCAGGTCTACCATCAGCTCCTTAGTCTTTTTCACATTAAGCTGCAGATAATTCTGCTCACACCATGTGACAAAGTTTCCCATCGTAGCCCTGTACTCAGCCTCATCTCCCTTGCTGATGCATCCATCTATGGCAGAGTCATCAGAAAACTTCTGAAGATGGCAAGACTCTTCAAAAGATCAGCATGGGGATTTGGTTCCGTAAACTAAACCTGTTTCTTGTATAGAGAGGCTGACATCCACCGCCCCCCCCACCCCACAAACCAAACGTCCCGACCTCAAAACTCTTTGGTAAAGGCCAATATTTGTCTCCCTCACAGTTTGCTGTACTTGGATGTACCTGTATCAGAATTCAGCAAAGGAAAAATGTGATCCTTAATTTTATTTATTGCCTTCAACTTAAGAGGAACTTTGTCCTTACATTTCAGTCTCTTTAATAAATATTTATCAGTGGTCCTTTTTACATCTCTGGTAACACACGATCACACTAATTCCTGATCCCTTTTTAATACCAAACTCATTATTTAGAGTTACAGGGTTATGCAGTATCGAAACAGACCCATTGTTCCTACTATTCCATGCGAATCGAGTTGCCTGCGTGTGCTAATCCTATTCGTCTGTACTTGAGAAATGTCACAATAAGGTTTTCACATCAATGTACCTGCCCAAATGTCTTCTAAACTGCAGTTTTGTCTGCGTACCGCCACCCTTGGCAGTTAGTTAAACATACCCAATTACTGACCCTGGAATCCAATTTGCCAATGGCCTTTTTGTGGCCTTTGATTCCTTGGATGTGAGCACTGGCCCATTTGAAAGGCGTCCTTATCCAGATGATTGATGCCTTTGCAACAAGCTCTCACTCAATTGGAGCGAGAACAAGGACCTGATTATTCAATACAGGAGGTGGAAACCGGAGATCTGTCAGCCATTCCTCATTGAGATATCAGAGGTGAAGAGAGCTGAAATTTAAATTCCAGAGCATATCATTTCAGAGGATCTCACCTAGGTCGAGCACTTACTGACATTACAGGCAAAGCTTTGTTAGAACTTTGCAAAGATTCGGCATTTCGACGAAAACTTTGGCAAACGTCTATACATAATCAGTAGAAAATATGCTGAGTGGTTACCTTACTGCCTGGTGTGGCTACATGACTGCCTTTAAATGCCTTGGAAGCACAATTACCCGATTTACCAAGGAACTAACATGGATGATAAGGAGGATAGGGAGAGGCTAGGGCATTTCAAGGTAACTGGGGATGGTGTGTTGAATCTTAAAGAGCATTAAGGTGGATAAGTCCCCAGGGCATGATTGGATATACCTAGGTTATTGGGAGAGCCAAGGAAATGATTGCTGGGGCATTGACCAATACATTCATGCTCTCTCTATCCACAAGCGAGCAGTAAATGTTGTTTCATTGTCATGAAAAGAACAAGGGTTACTTTTGGAAACTGTAAAGGCGAGTCTCACACCAATGATTGGTAAGGTACTACAGCAAATTCCTAGGGATAGGATTTATGACCATTTGGGAAACCATGGCCTAATTACGGAGAACCAACATGGCTTTGCACGGGGCAAGTTGTGTCATACTTACTTGATTGAGTTTTTTGACGACATGACGAGAGGGAGCATGTTAAAAGTAGAGATGTAGATGTCGTCTATGTGGATTTTGGTGGTGTTTGACAAGGTCCTTCATGGAAGGCTCATCTAGAAGAATCATGGGGTCGGTGATGAATTGGCTATTTGCATTCACAACTGGCTTACCATTATAAGATCGAGGTCGGTTGTTGAGGGACTTGTTCCAACTGGAGGTCTGTGATTCATGGTGTTCCGGAGGGACCTGTACTGAGACCTCTGATATTTGTGATGTATGTAAGTAACCTGGATAAAACTGTGCATGGGAGGTTTTGTATGTTTCCAGATGATAGGAAGATTGGTGGCAATGTGAGTGGCTTAGAAGACTGGCAAAGAATACAACGGCATATGTATCATTTACAGATATGGGCAGAGAAATAGCAGATAGAATGTAACCCGGCCAAATGTGATATGCTGCACCTTGGTAGGTCAAAAGCAAAGCCATTTTAAAGGGCGACATCCTTTACAGTGTTGATGAGCAGAGGGATCTTGGGGTCCAAGCTCATAGGCCTCTGAAATGCATTACACAAATTGATAGGGTGCTTAAGAAGGGATATGGAATACTTGTCCTTATTAGCAGAGACATTATGTTCAAAAGTCAATGAAGCCATGAGTCAGGCCGCATTTGCATTATGACATACAGTTCTTGTCACCCCATTATAGGAAGACTATTAAGGCTTTGGAGAGTGTGCAGAAATTAGTTACCTGAATGTTGCCTTCATTAGATGGCATATGCTGCATCGAGATGTTGGGCAAATGTGGGTTCTTTTCACTTCAACGTCAGAGGATGATAGGAGAACTGATAGAGCTGTATAAGATTATGAAAGACAGAGACAGAGTAGAAGACAGTATCTTTTTCCTGGGGTTTAAGAGGTGCAATACCAGAGGGCATGCATTTAAAGTGAGAAGGGATAATTTGAAAGGTGATATGAGGGCCATGTTTCTTTGTACAGAGAGCTGACAATGCCTGGAATGTGGTACCTGGGGTGGTAGTCGTGGCAAAACTATTAGGAGACCTTTGGATAGGCACATGAATGATGAGAAAAAAGTAGGGCTATGGACACTGTGTAGGCAGAATAGATCAGTTTACTTGGCTATTTTATTACGAATGTAATTGGTTCTCACAAAATTTTGATCCGAAGGGCCTATTCCTGTGCTGCACTATTCTATGTCCTATGTTCTATCGGTAAGGCCAAGAAAACTTAATGGATTCAACCCAGTCAATCACATGTAGTCCTTCCCACCACTGAGCACATCGCAGTGAGGATAATAGCATCGATCACCGAGAACACAGACTTACAGATTTCTCGCTGCTGCCTCCATGATGAAGGTACAGTAGACTCAAGTACCACACCCGGATGTTCAGGAACTAGTCTGATTACAACTAAACCAGCAGGCGCTTGATCCCAGATGGGATAACTTCACCAAACTTTACTCACCCCAAAACAGAATTGATTCCACAACCTGTAGACTCATAGAAACATAGAACAAGTGACAGCACAATACAGGCCCTTCGGCCCACAAAGCTGTGCTGAACATGTCCATACCTTAGAACCACCGAGGCTTACCCATAGCCCTCTATTTTTCTATTTATCTATCTATCCAGGAGTCTCTTAAAAGACACTATCGTTTCCGCCTCCACCACCACCGCCGGCAGCCCATTCCATGCACTCACTCTGCGCAAAAAACAGCCCCTGACATCTCGTCTGTACCTACGTCCAAGCACCTTAAAACTATGCCCTCTTGTGCTAGCCATTTAGGCCCTGGGAAAAAGCCTCTGACTATCCACACAATCAATGTCTCTCATTATCTTGTACACCTCTATTAGGTCACCTCTCATCCTTTGTCGCTCCAGGGAGAAAAGGCCTAGTTCACACAACCTATTCTCATAAGGCATGCTCCCCAATCCAGGAAACATCCTTGTAAATCTCCTCTCTTCCCTTTGTGTGGTTTTCACGTCCTTCCTCTAGTGAGGCTACCAGAATTGACAGTACTCCAAGTAGGGTCTGACCAGGGTCTTATGTAGCTGCAACATTACCGCTAGGCTCTTAAACTCAATACCACTGATGAAGGCAAATGCACAGTATGCTTTCTTAACCAAAGTGTCAACCTGCGTAGCAGCTTTGAGTGTCTTATGGACTCGGAACCCAAGATGCCTCTGATCCTCCACACTGCCAGAGTCTTACCATTAATGCTATATTCTGCCATCATATTTGACCTACCAAAATGGACCACTTCACACTCACACGAGGAAATCTGCAGATTCTGGAATTTCAAGCAACATACATAAAAGTTGCTGGTGAACGCAGCAGGCCAGGCAGCATCTCTAGGAAGAGGTACAGTCGATGTTTCGGGCCGAGACCCTTCGTCCTGATGAAGGATCTCGGACTGAAACGTCGACTTTACCTTTTCCTAGAGATGCTGCTTGGCCTTCTGCGTTCACCAGCAATTTTTATGTGTGTTACTTCACACTTACCTGGGTTGAACTCCATCTGCCACTTCTCAGTCCAGTTTTGCATCCTATCAATGTCCTGTTGTGACCTCTGACAGCCCTCCACACTATCCACAACAGCCCCAACCTATGCGACGTCAGAAAATTTTCTAACCCATCCCTCCACTTCTTCATTCAGGTCATTTATAAAAATCACGAAGAGTAGGGGACCAGAACAGATCCCTGAGGTACACCACTGCTCACTGACCCCCATGCAGAATATGCCCCATCTGCAACCACTATTTGCCTCCTGTGGGCAAGCCAGTTATGGATCCACAGAGCAATGTTCCCTTGGATCCCATGCTTTCTTAATTTCTCAATAAACCTTGCATGGGTACCTTATTAAATGCCTCGCTGAAATCCATATACATGATATCTACGGCTCTACCTTCATCAATGCTTTTATTCACATCCTCAAAAAATTTAATCAGGCTCATAATGCATGACCCGCCTTTGGCAAAGCCATGCTGACTATTCCTAATCAAATGATGCCTCTCTAAATGTTCATAATTCCTGCCTTTCAGGATCTTCTGAATCAGCTTACCAACTACTGAAGTAAGACTCACTGGTCTATAATTTCCTGGGCTATCTCTACTCCTTTTCTTGAATAAGGGAACAGCAGCCGCAACCCTCCAATCTCCGGAACCTCTCCTGTCCTCATTGATGATACAAAGATAATCGCCAGAGGCTCAGCAATCTTCTCCCTCGCTTCCCACAGTAGCCTGGGGTACATCCCAGCCGGTCCCGGTGTCTTATCCTTCTTGATGCTTTCCAAAAGCTCCAGCACATCTTCTTTCTTAAGGTATATATGCTCAAGCTTTTCAGTCCGCTGCAAGTCATCCCTATGATCGCCAAGATCTTTCTCCGCAGTGAATACTGAAGCAAAGTATTCATTAAGTACCTCCGCTATCTTCTCCGGTTCATATGCAATGCTTCACTATCACACTTGATTGGTCCTATTCTCTGACATCTTATTCTCTTGCTATTCACATGTTTGTAGAATGCCCTGGGGATTTCCTTAATCCTTTCAGCCAAGGCCTTCTCATGGCCCCTTCTGGCTCTCCTAATTTCATTTTTAAGCTCCTTCATGCGAACCTTATAATCTTCTAGATCTCTATCATTTCCTTGTTTGTTGAACCTTTCTCAAGCTTTTATTTTCATCTTGATTAGATTTACAATAGCCTTTGTACACCACGGTTCTTGTGCCCTACCATCCTTTCCCTGACTCATTGGAACGTACCTATGCGGAACTCCACGCACTATCCACTGAACATTTGCCACATCTCTTCCGTACGTTTCCCTGAGAACTTGTTTCCAATTTATGCATCCAAGTTCCTGCCTGATATCCTCATATTTCCCCTTACTCCAATTAAATGTTTCCATAACTTGTCTGTTCCTATCTCTCTCCAGTGCTATGGTAAAGGAGATAGAGTTGTGATCACTATCTCCAAAACCTCCTGTCCGGGATACTTACAGGGCCTCTGGAACTCATGTTGCAGATATTTGTTGTTTATTGATTTATTATCCATTTGCCTATTTTCCCTTTTTGCATTTGCACTGTTCGATGCCTTTTGCACATTGCTCTTTGATGTGGCTTTTTATTGATTGTATTGTTTGTCTTGTATTTACTGTACATGCCCGTAAAGAAATGAGTATCAATGTAGTATATGGTGAAAATCTGTACATTGATAATAAATTTCCTTTGACTTTGAGACGGAGAAAGTGGCGCTAGACTCTCTGGAGTTTCGGAAAATGAAAGGCAACCACATTGTACTGAATGGACAACAAAGGAGACGCATGGTGCGTGTCACCTTGGGGTGGGGGTGGTGCGGGGATGGGACACTTGTGGGAATAGAATGAACAACGGATCCAATTCAGTTAGAGACTGCCAATTTATGAAGTTCTCTCCCTCATGGCCCAGCCGATCTGAGTCGCTGACCAGATTCCAAACTGTGATTGTTAGATGTTTGGGAACAAAGTGATTCAGCATCATTCCTTGCACGAATGATGTCACTCGGAATCTCTGTTCCACTACACACTTCGTGTTCCTCCCATTTACCAATTAAGTAATGGCCTGGTTTATCTTACCCATATGCAACATGACAACAATGCCAGCTACATTCTCATCAAAATAGTTAATATAGCCGGCCAGTGGTGGAACGCATCCCAGTCTCTGCCATACACCATTGGCCGCAGTTCTCCAATCTGCAAAAGAACGCGCTCTCAGTCCAATGTCATCCTGAAATTTAATTTGATTAGCTATCTGCCTCACTCACCCTTTATAGGATAAAGCCTCGGATGAGAAATCTTGGAAAAGCACTTTCAACAGTTACCGCAGGTCAGCTGCACAATCCGAGATGAACAAAAGGACCATAGTCTATACTGATCAGAAACAAGATTAAATCTGCAGATGCTGGAAATCCAAGCAACACATGCGAAATACTGGAGGAACTCAGAAGGCCAGGGAGCATCTATGGAAAAGAGTAAACAGTTAACGTTTCGAGTCGAGGCCCTTCACCAGGACTGGTGAAAAAAAGATGAGAATTCAGAGTAAAAATATATGAGGGAAGGGGAAAAACAAAAAGGTGATAGGAGAAACCGGGAATGGGGGAGGGGGAGGGGGTGAAGGGTGAAGTCCATTGGTGAAAAGTATAAAAGCCTGCAGAAGGGGGAATCTGATAAGAGATGACAAAAGGACATGTAAGAAAGGAAAGGGGAGGAGAACCAGAGGAAGAGGATGAGAGAGTAAGGAGATAAGGAAAGAAAGGAAAATAGGAATGGGGAATGGTGAAGGCAGGGCACCAGTGGAGTTTGGAGGAATCGATGTTCATGTCATCAGGTTTGAGGCTACCCAGACGAAATAAAGGGTGTTGCTCCTCCAACCTCATCTGTGTGGCTTCATCTCGGCAGCGTTGGAGGACATGGGCTGACATGTCGGAATGGGAATGGGAAGTGGAATTAAAATGGGAGGCCACCGAGAGATCCCCTTTTTTTCTGGCAGGCGCTCTGCGAAGATTTCTTCGAATCTACATCGGGTATTACCTATATAAAGGATGCCACACCCGGAGCACCGGATGCAGTAGATTCTCACCGGTATACAGGAAGCTGTATCCGGTGTATCTGGTGTAAACGTCGCCTATTTACTTTGTTCCATAGCTGCTGCCTGTTCTGCTGAGTTACTCCAGCATTTCGTGTGTGGTGCTCTCGAATGGTGTCCAAAGCCCCCTCTTTACTCTCTGTATACCCATGACTATGTCGCCAAGCACAGTTCTAATCTGTTAATTAAATTTGCTGACGATATTACTTTGATTGGTCTAATCTCAAATAACACCGAGGCAGCCTACTAAGAAGAAGTCATGACCTGACACAGTGGTGTCAAGAAAACAATCTCTCTCTCAGTGTCACAAAAACAAAGGAACAAAGGAGCTGGTTGTTGACTACAGGAGGAATTGAGACAGGCTACACCCTATTGACATCAATGGATCTGGGGTTGGGCGGTTGAATAGCTTTAAGTTCCTCGGCATATACATCACCAAGGATCTCACGCAGTCAGTTCATGCTGGCTTTGTGGTGAAAAAGGCACAAAAGCTCCTCTTTCACCTCAGACAGTTGAGAAAGTTTGGTATGGGCCCCCAAATTCTAAAAACTTTTTGCAAGGGCACAACTGCGAGCATCTTGACTGGATGCACCACTGTCAGGTATGGGAACTGTACTTCCCTCAATCGCATAAATCTGCAGAGAGCGGTGTGGACAACCCAGAACATCTGTAGATGTGAACTTACCACTATTCAGATATTTATAAAGACAGGTGTATAAAAAGGCCCAAAGGATTATTGTGGTTGCCCCAACTACAAACGGTTCCAGCTGCCCCCATCTGGGAAAAGCCACTACAGCATAAAAACCAGTACCAACAGTCTCCGGCTCAGCTTCTTCCACCAGGCCATCAGACTGATTTATTCACGCTGATACAATTGTATTTCTAAGTTATATTGACTGTCCTATTGTACATACTATTTATTATAAATTACTATTAATTGCACATCGCACATTTAGACGGAGATGTATCCTAAAGATGATTACTCCTCTTATATATCAAGAATGGTCAGTAATAAAGTCAATTTAATTCCTTCACCTTGATTCATCCTTTCAACCATTCAGTGACTGTTTATTTTTTTCCGCCTGATGGGTTATCATACTTTGTCTTTCTCTACTAATTCTGGCATACTTCATGATTGGGAAGGATGTGATTGAGGTAGATATCATTTTAAAGAGCTGTTAAGGTTGTGAGTGCGAATGGGCCCGGAGACAACTTAAGGTTATTAGTTCAATTTAGAGAAGAAGACATAAGGGCAGAATTAAAATGGAGAGATCTCTTTTTCTCAATCATTCTTAACTGGAGAAATGAAAAAGTGCATCCATTCAGGACTTTTAATGACAACCTGAAGAGCAGTCGGTCAGGATCAATTCCAAGGAACATCAACATGCAGTGTCCTTCATAACAACTCACTATCAGTTAATGACAAAACATCATGTAATAATCTCCATACTGACATGAAAGCTGCCAATAAGCACAATGTCCAACTTCTCGGCTACAGATTTGCCATGCCCGTTGTTTTGTCTACTTCACGCATCAGATTGGGATTTCATAGTCTTGGCCTCACATTGATTTGTGCTAAAGTAATTGTTGAGAATGATAAACCAAGTAAGCATTTGCTGGAACCTTCTGCCTTATAGGTAATGTGCTTAGTTCAAAAAAAAAACAAAAAAAAAACAAGCTCCTGGAGAGACTCATTGGGTCAGGCAGAATCTGTGGAGATAAAGGAATAATCAACAATCTGGGTTAAGACCCTGCACTAGGACAGTTCGTAGTTCGAGGACTAGTGCAAAAAGTCATAGATAAACATGAGTACCAAGGTAATGCTGTATGATTGGAAAATTTGTTTTCTGAATGTGATGTTAAATAGAAACCTTTTATCTCAGCTAAATTTAAATAAGCCATGGCATTTTTTTTCAAAGAAATATGGGGAATGAGGCAGTGATCTGGCAAATACTTATCAGTCAATATCCCTGAAGCATAACTTTGCCCTTATTACAAAGTTCTTTGTAATTCTTACAGGTTGGTTACAATCAACATTTCGAATGTTGAAAGGGTTGGACAGAGTAGATGTAGAAAGGCTGTTTCCCTTGGAGGGTGAGTCCAGGACAAGAGGCCACAGTCTTAGAATTAGAGGGTACCCATTTAAATCAGAGATGAGGAGAGCATTTTTCAGCCAGTGGGTCGTGTATTTACGGAATTTATTGCCACATACAGCTGTGGAGGCTCGATCATTGAGGGCGTTTAAGGAGGAGATTGACAGGTATCTAATTAGTCAGGATATCAAGGGATATGGGGAAAAAGCCGGAAATTTGAACCAGATGGGAGTATAGTTTAGCTCATGGTGGAGTGGCAGAACAGACTCGATAAGCCGAATGGCCTACTTCTGTTCCTTTGTCTTGTGATCTTGTGATTTTTTCTACATTACAATCAAGTCATGCGGTCCATTGAATCTGCTCCGCCATTACATCATGGCTGATTTTTCTCCCTCTCAACCCCACTCTCCTGAATTCTCTCCGGAACATTCGACGCCCTTACTACTCTAGAACCTATCAACCTCCGCTTTAAGTATACCCAATGACATTGTCACCATAGCTGTCCGTTCCAATGAACTCCATGGACCTAGTCATTAAGTCCATGACGAGAAGATCCCCCTCTCCAATTCCCCAGCAATGAACTGATAACGGAAAGGGCTCCAATTATTCCTGTAGAACATGCGTAATGAACCGAATGTCTCCCTTTGTTCCACCGTTGCAGGCTGTATTGGCTGAATCTGCCTGTTACTCCCCATGAAACAGGTCACGTGGATTATAAAAATAAAAACTTCTTTATGTACTCGGCTCTAGAGGTTGCTAGCTGCTTTCTTTGTGTTTCCGAATGGCTTCCAGTGTTCCCGTGTCGTTTTTCTAGACCAGTGTATCTGCTCTTGATACCCTCTCTCACTTTTATCATGTGAGTATTTCAGGGACGAATATGTTCCCAAAAGTGTATCAGAAGTTTAACCAAGTGAGCGAGTTACTGGACGGTAGCAGTAAATAGTGGGATCAAGGAAAGGCCATAGTGGAGGAATAATACTGATCTATTTCTGTAAAGTGAAACTATATAAAGGCTGGATCACACAATTGCACTCAATCCCTATCTTGTCCAAAGGAAAGTGAAACATTCTCCCCAATCACCAAAGCTGACAATGATAGAAACCATAGAAACCATAGAAAAACTACAGCACAGAAACAGGCCTTTTGGCCCTTCTTGGCTGTGCCGAACCATTTTCTGCTTAGTCCCACTGACCTGCACACGGACCATATCCCTCCATACACCTCCCATCCATGTATCTGTCCAATTTATTCTTAAATATTAAAAAAGAACCCGCATTTATCACCTCGTCTGGCAGCTCATTCCATACTCCCACCACTCTCTGTGTGAAGAAGCCCCCACTAATGTTCCCTTTAAAATTTTCCCCCCTCACCCTTAACCCATGTCCTCCGGTTTTTTTCTCCCCTTGCCTCAGTGGAAAAAGCCTGCTTGCATTCACTCTATCTATACCCATCATAATTTTATATACCTCCATCAAATCTCCCCTCATTCTTCTACGCTCCAGGGAATAAAGTCCTAACCTATTCAAGCTTTCTCTGTAACTCAGTTTCTCAAGTCCCGGCAACATCCTTGTAAACCTTCTCTGCACTCTTTCAACCTTATTTATATCCTTCCTGTAATTTGGTGACCAAAACTGAACACAATACTCCAGATACCGCCTCACCAATGCCTTATACAACCTCATCATAACATTCCAGCTCTTATACTCAGTACTTTGATTAATAAAGGCCAATGTACCAAAAATCTTTTTACGACCCTATCTACCTGTGACGCCACTTTTAGGGAATTTTGTATCTGTATTCCCAGATCCCTCTGTTCTACTGCACTCCTCAATGCCTTACCATTAACCCTGTATGTTCTACCTTGGTTTGTCCTTCCAATGTGCAATACCTCACACTTGTCTGTATTAATCTCCATCTGCCATTTTTCAGCCCATTTTTCCAGCTGGTCCAAGTCCCTCTGCAGGCTCTGAAAACCTTCCTCACTGTCTACTACACCTCCAATCTTTGTATCATCAGCAAATTTGCTGACTCAATTTACCACATTATTATCCAGATCATTGATATAGATGACAAATAACAATGGACCCAGCACTGATCCCTGTGGCACACTACTAGTCACAGGCCTCCTCTCGGAGAAGCAATTCTCTACTACCACTCTTTGGCTTCTTCCATTGAGACAATGTCTAATCCAATTTACCACCTCTCCATGTATACCTAGCGACTGAATTTTCCTAACTAACCTCCCATGCGGGACCTTGTCAAAGGCCTTACTGAAGTCTATGTAGACAATATCCACTGCCTTCCCTTCATCCACTTTCCTGGTAACCTTCTCGAAAAACTCTAACAGATTGGTCAAACATGACCTAGCACGCACAAAGCCATGTTGACTCAATAAGTCTCTGTCTATCCAAATGCTTGTAGATTCTTTCTCTTAGTACTCCCTCCAATAACTTACCTACTATTGACGTTAAACTTACCGGCCTATAATTGATGTCTCAGAAAAAATAATTTAGTTCAGCAGGTAATCCGAAGTGTCACCAAATGCCCTGTTTAATATAATATTGAATGACCGCATCTCATCAGAGCATTAATTCGTATAATGCGCTTGCTGGGCTGTCTAGAATGGTGATAGGCGACATAAAATTGTACCATCGCTGCAAGTGCTTTGGCAGGCCTCTGCGAACTCTACCTTGGTCCTCGTTGGCTCTCTACCGCCACCACATGTTCAGCAGTGAAACTTCGAACACTCGGAGTTTTATATTCCAGGGGAACGCTTTGTTACGCTTTGACAGACAGCTGTGAAAAAGAAGTTATTTTTTAAAAACACTCGCTGCATTCAGTACATAAAGATGTTTATTTCAACTCTTGGATCATATTGATGAAATAACTCAATGCTCGAAAAGTGAAAACTCTCTTCTACAGCTTTTAGCATCAGTTTATTTATTTATTAACTTATTAATTTACTGATATTAAACTTACAGGTTTATTAATGTATCTCGTAATCTACAGCATATTACTGGCCCTTCAGCCCACAATGTTGTGCCGACCATGTAACCTACCCTAGAAACCGCCTCGAATTTCTCTAGTGCATAGCCTTCAATTTTTCTGAGCTCCATGTACCTATCTAAGACGCTCTTAAAATATCCTATTGTATCCGCTTCCGCTAACGCCGCCGGCAGTGAAATCTACGCACCCACCACGATCTTTGTGAAAAACTTACCCATTGACATCCCCCCGGTACCTATTTCCAAACACCTTAAAACTATGCCCCTTCGTGTTAGCCATTTCAGCCCTGGAAAAAAGTCTCTGGCTATCCACATGATGAATTCCCTTCATCATCTTATACACCTCTATCAGGTCACCTCCTATCCTCCGTAGCTCCAAGAAGGAAAAGGTCATGTTCACGAAACCTATTGTCATAAGGTACGTCATTCAATCCAGGCAATAGCCTTGTAAATCTCCTCTGCCTTCTCTCAATATCCACATGCTTCCTGTAGTGAGGTGACCAGAACTGAAGACATTACTCCAGGTGGGGTCAGACTAAGTTCTTATTTAGCTGTAACATTACCTCAGGGCCCTTGAACTCAATCTTACAGTTGATGAATGGCAACACACAATACGCCTTCTTAACAACACTGTCAACCTCTGCAGCAGCTTTGAGTTCCCTTGAACAAGGACCCCAAGATTTCTTAGGATCCTCCAGACTACCAAGAGTCTTACCATTAATATTATATTCTGTGTTCAAAGTTGACCTACCAAAATGAACCACGTCACACTTATCTGGGGGGTTGAATTCCATCTGCCTCTTCTCAGCACAGTTTTGCATCCTATGGATATCCCGCTGTAACCTCTGACAGCTCTCCACACTATCCACAATACCTCCAACCTTTGTGTCATCAGCAAATTTACTAACCCATCCCTCCACTTCCTCATCCAGGTCATTTACAAAAATCACGAAGAGAAAGGGTCCCAAAAACAGATCCCTGTAGAACATCACTGGTCACCGACCTCCATACAGAATACGAACCATTTACAACGACACTTTGCCTTCCGTGGGCAAGCCAATTCTGGATTAACAAAATAAGGTCTCTTTGGATTCCATGCCTCCTTGCTTTCTGAAGGAGCCTTGCATGGGGAACCATATCAAATCCCTTACTGAAATCGATATACTGTAGGTCCACTGCTCTACCTTTATCAATGTGTTTTGTTACATACTCAAAGAATTCAATCAGACTTTTAAGGCACGACCTGCCCCTGGCAAGCCACGCTGATTATCCATGATCAGATTATGTCTCTCCAAATGCTCACAAATCCTGCCTCTCAGGAACTTCTCCATCCAGCTTGCCCATCACTGAAGTCAGAATCACTGGCCTATAATTTCCTGGGTTATGTCCACTCCCTTTCTTGAACAAGGGAACAGCATTTACAACCCTCCAATCATCTGGTACTTCTCCCGTCCCTTTTGATGACACAAAGATCATCGTAAGAGGCGCAGCAATCCCCTTCAATGCCCCCCACAGTAGCCTGGGGTATATCTCAACGGTCCCGATGACTTATCTAACTTAATGCTTTTTAAAAGCTCTAGCACACCCTCTTTCTTAATGTCTATAAGCGTTTCACTCCGATGTAAGTCATCCCTACAAATGCCAAGGTCTTTCCCCTTGTTGAATAGTGAAGCTAAGTATTCATTGAGTACCTCCTCTACCTCCTCCGACTCCATGCACACGTTTCCACTATCGCACCTGATTGGTCCTTTCCTCATACGACTCATCCTCTTGCTCTTCACATACTTGAATATGAAATATAATTTTGGGGATATCAACGAACAAAGAAAATAGATTATCGTGCGATAAAGGTAAAAATTCTGCCGGTATATGTAATTCTAGTAAAAACTACTCACCACTAAACTTGAATGAAAGCTGAACCCAGAAAAAAATGAAGAGATTATGACCACAGTAGAAAGAGTTAACTAATGGAAGAACATAATCCTCAGCACACGACGTAGCGACAGGGAAGCTTCGAACTTCGCTCAGAGTTGGAGACTTCTTCCCAAATACAGAAGGAATGCTTGTGACAGTGCAGGGCCAGGTAATTAACACAAAATGATCAGATATACATAATAAAGGACCAAGTAATTCAAAACGATAAATGCAGAAAATGCCAAGAGAAACCCAGAATAATCCAACACATTACAGGATCTTGCAGCAGTATAACTCGATCTGATTACTGGCAGAGGTACAATCAAGCGGCAAACATCACTCACTAAAACCTTGCTCTAAAATACATTCTCTTGAAGTACAACATATCTTTCTATAAATAAAAGTCTGGAATGGATCAGTTTTAGACGCAGAAGTCTACAAATTATATAATGACCTATCTATTATAACCATCCGGCTATAATATAACAGTATTAACAAGTAAGATAAACTTACTTAATAGATATAACCATTCCTAATGCACTTAACATACAGAAATCAATTAGTGAAAGCAAAGCGGAATTATGCTGAAGCAAAAGAGGACATTGAAGACTATGGACGTTGAAGAAGATATACATGGTAATCTGCAAATGTCGCACAGTGGCAAACATCATTCACAAAAAATCTTGCTTTCAAATACAAACCCCTAAAACACCATATCTTGTTATAAGTGCAAGCCCGATCCACTTTTAGATTCTCAAAAATTATATTCCAGGCGATCCATTATTACAGATAGGAAAATTAATATTAACCATTTGGATATAGTATTACAGGATAAACAAGCATGAAAAACACAAGAAATATTCGGAATTGAAAGAAGAAATTAAAAAATTGTGGAACATGAACAGGATATGTTTTGTTCCAATAGTAATGTATGCAACTGTTATCATCCGAAAATCACTACACAATAGCATTTGAACAATTATGCCTACACAAAAATATGCATGTAATTCTCCAAAAAGGCACAATATAGCAACACTAGAATAGCCTGTAGTTTCTGTTTGGGGAAGCTTCTGAATGATT
Source organism: Mobula hypostoma (assembly GCF_963921235.1). NCBI lineage: Eukaryota > Metazoa > Chordata > Chondrichthyes > Myliobatiformes > Myliobatidae > Mobula > Mobula hypostoma. Next base: position 237,042,938 of record NC_086098.1, read on the forward strand.
TTGTGAAGATCCACTTGTCTACGATTTTTTTTTATTTAGCCTGTGACAACTGTAGTGTACTCTGTGAGATAGCCTGATAAATCCTTGAAATTGGCCCAGACCACAGACTTGAAGCAAATCCTCTCCAGTCTCTCTCCCACGAGCATATCATTGTTCATTTTATCTCTGGAGCCTTACTCTTTAGTCTCTGCCTGCCTGCAGGTAAGAGAAGTACAGGCAAGTGAACAGATTTCCCGAAATGCGGTCGGGGCATGGAACGGCAAGCATTCCTTACCGTAGTATAGCAGTGTTTGAGTGTGTTGAGACCCTTTGTGCAGCCAGCTATATGCTGATGATAACTAAACAGAGATTTCAACAAACCTGGCCATATCGAAGTTCCGACTATAATTTGAAATGCAGCGGCTGGGCTGCTGTTTGTGTGGTGATGCCAGCATCCATTATCTCTGGTGTCTGTTAATATCGGCTTTTGGCAGCATGTGAACGGCAGTTACGAGTAGGGAGTGGAAATTTCTTGGTAAGTAAAACGGTCGGCACATAATCATGTTCACGTTCGAGGGAACAAGAGTACGAAAAAACCGTCACGTCCAAGCACCGCAGAGAGTTTTTCATGAAACACAAACCACCACTATTTCCTTTCTCTGAATTTGCAGTTCATTCCATCCTGTGTATCGAGGAGTCTTCGGGTCGTACCAATGTATCCAGCGTGCCCACAATGAGCCATGTCTTCATTAAACACAGAATATAGCAAATCCTCATTTCCCTCCCTTATTGCAATCCTGACCTTAAGTCTCTTGTTTGTCAGTGACTGTTCATTTGGTAATAAGATGCTGTGTAGAGGAGCGTTCAATGCTTGGCGTTTCAGTCTGGCTTGGAGTCACTCTTCCGGACATGGTGATGTACCTTCGTACACTTGAAGGTGCAGGACCAGCATGCTTTAGAGTTTCCTGAGTCATTCAGAAGATCCTCAAGTCACTAATTAAGACGGGTCAAAAGTGAGTTCATTAATGGGAAATTACAGGTTGCAGATGTCAATGAACGAAATTCAGATGTTTTGTAAGCAGCCCGCAAGAGGTCGCCATGGTTCATCTGCGCTATCTTCTCTGCGTTTATTGTCCTTCAACTGTATACTGTATACTCCAATGAAACAACGTTCCCCGAACGAAGGTGTACAAAACAGTGGATAAATTCACACACAACACAAAAAATAATACTACAATCCTCCCTGATTTGATCTGACCCAAAACAACGTACATGTACATGTGACAAATAAAGCAGAACTTACAGTATAATCTCTAAGATATATTATTTATATTCAATGATGTCTGTTTTAATGCATTGAAATGCACTTAACTGCCACGGTATTTTCTAAGATGTTTTCAACTGTTAAAAATGTTAATCGTTCCAACGAATAAGGAATGGGCGTATTGGATAAGGAATAAGGAATACCCGACTGTTCATTTGATTCCTATCTTATGGACAGGATTTAGTAACTAATACCGCTCGCGCTGCTCTATGCTCCTGAAGCAGAGTGATTAATATTGTAATTATTTGTCAGTGAAATTCTGGACACAGGTTGACACCACTCATACAAAGTAGGATCCTCGTCAATTACGAAATTGAGTTCCTACACTAAATACTGGAGGAATTCAACAGGTCGGACATTTACGGAACAAAATAAAGAGTTGATATTATCGCCGACACACTTCACCAGCCCTGATGAAGACATTCGACCCTGGCCGTCCATTCTTTATTCCCTTTCATAGATGCTGCCTGACCTGCTGAGTTGCTCCAGCACTTTTTGTGTGTTGCTCTGGATTTCCGGCATCTGCAGAGTCTCTTGCATTTGAAATACTGTTGTATTAGCCGGACGGTGCCAAATCTGGGTGTGCTATGAGTGCAACTGTAGAAGAAGGACTGGATCCAACTGGGAATATCGCACAACTCTCCACCGGGAAACATATTTCTCAAAAATCAGCCAGCTCACAACCAGTGCGTCTCTTGTTGCAACTTTTGTTTTCTTCTAAACAAGCGTGTTAACCATTTATCTGTTTATAAACTTGGATTTACACTATCTAGTCCTTCCCCGTGGGTGTAATGAGATGTACGGCGTAGAGATTCTGGGAAGCAGCCTTCTTCCTTGTACTTTTCTATGGGCGTTATGAAGATCCTTGTGGAACTCCACTCTACCTCCAGCATTTTGTGTCCATAGATGCTGCATGACTTGCTGTGTTCGTCCATCATTTTGTGTATGTTACTCTAGCCACTCTGTCGTTTTTCTTCTCTCCTCTCCGGCTCCTACATTCAAACCAAACCTAATGAGATCCCCGATAATAATGTACTAAAGAATGGTTTGTGCGAAATCATACTGAGTTCTCTAAGAGTACATGGAACTTTCACCAGCATTCCGTCTTATCAGTCAGGCCCTCTATAAATCATTTTAATCAGGCAGGGTCTAACTTTAACATCATACACCAGGACGTAGTCTCGGATCAAAACGTCGACTGCTTACTCTTTTCCAATACATGCTGCCTGGCCTGCCGACTTCCTCCAGCATTTTATCTGTATTGTTTTGATTCCCAGCATTTGCAGATTTTTTCGTGTTTGTTCTAGATTGACCATATTTATACGAGCTCTTTACGCATCTCACCCTGTTGCACAGTTCAGCAACTCTTTCCCATGTGACAAACACAGAATCCTTAAGTCCCACAACACCAGTTTCAGGAACAGTTAATACCTTGCAAACAACAGACCTCTGATCCAAAATCAGAAACATTCTTCAAAAACCACAACTCTGAAGTGATTCCACAACCTTTTTGCATCTTTGGGTTCTCTTCCAGGGAAGATGGGATGTGTACATAAGGTTCAGTTCGCACCTGAACTGGAAGGATACTAATATCCTCGTGAGAAAGTTTGCTAGTTCTGTACGGGGGTGCGGTTAAACTATACTTGCAGAGGAATGGGAACCAAAGTGTTAGAACAGATATTGGAAAGGTTGTGAAGATGTATGCTGTTAAGACCTCAGCCAAAGTCTGGAATCAAAAGGTTAAGCATGGTGTGACTAATATCCCGAGCTGTGTATATTTCTATGCAAGAAGTATCGTAGGAAAGGCAGAAGATCATAGGGCATGGATCAACACATGAAATTATGATACTGTAGTAACTAGTAGGACTTGATGCAGAAGGGGCAGTACTGACAGCTCACAATTTCGGGATATGTTGTTTCAGTCACCTCAGAGGGGGAAGGAAGGGAGGCTTTCGGGGAAAATGCTGCTGCAGTGTTCTGTCAGAACAGAATGGAGAACTCGTCTAGGGAGGAGTTACGGTGGAACTGAGGAATATGGAAGGCATGATCACGTTAATAGGCTATATTACAGACCACCCAACAGTTTTAGTGGGAAACAGGAACACGCTGGTAGAGATCGCAGACGGTTGCAAGATGCAGAAATATGTTATAGGAGGCGATTTAAACTTTCAACATATTAACCTGGACTCCCAGACTGTAAAAGGACTGGATGGAATAGTGTTTGTTAATTCTGTTCTGGAAGGTTTCCTTAATCAGTGCATAGAGGTCCCAATGACAGAGTGTGCGATACTTATTCTGCTATTAGAAAATGAGGCAGGGTAGGTGATGGAAGATTGTGTAGGGACACGTTACATATAGTAATCATAATTACATTGGTTTCGAAGTAATTATGCAAAAAAAGATAGGTTTGTTCCGTGGTTCAGATTCTAAATTGGATGATGTCAAATTTTAATTAATTCAGAAATGATCTGGCACCGTGGATTGGGACAGTCGGTTTTCTAGCAAAGGTATACTTGGTAAGTGGGAGGCCTTCAAAAGTGACATTTTGAGAGTCGAAAACTTGCATATACCTGTCAGAAAAAAAGGTAAAAATAATAGATTCAGGGATCCTGGGTTTTCGGGAGATAGAAACATAGAAAACCTACAGCACAATACAGGCCCTTCGGCCCACAATGCTGTGCCGAACCTGTTATCACTTTAGAAATTACCTAGGGTTACACATAGACCTCTATTTTTCTAAGCTCCATGTACCTATCCAGGAGTCACTTAAAAGACCATATGAATCTGCCTTCCCCAGCTTCGCAGGCAGCCCATTCCACGCACTCACCACTCTTTCCTTAAAAACCGTACGCCTGACATCTCCTCTGTATCTACTTCCAAGCACCTTAAAACAGTACCCTCTCGTGATAGCTATTTCAGCCCTGGGAAAAAACCTCGGACTATCCGCTGCACCGCATCATCTTATCCACCTCTATTAGGCCACCTCTCATCCTCCGCCGCTCCAAGGAGAAAAGGCCAAGTTCACCCAACCTATTCTCATACGGCATGCTCTCCAATCCGGGCATTATCCTTGTAAATCTCCTCTGCACCCTCTCTAAAGTTTCCACATCCTTCTGGTAGTGAGGTGATCAGAGCTGAGCAGAGCACTCCATAGTGGGTCTGACCAGGGTCCTACATAGCTAAAAGATTACCTCTTGGCTCTTGAATTCAATCCCAAGGTTAATGAAAACCAATGCACCGCATGCCTTCTCATGATCGCCATTTCAGCCCTGGGAAAAAGCCTCTGGCAAAAGTATACTTGGTAAGTGGAAGGCCTTCAAAACTGACATTTTGAGAGCAGAAAACTTGCATATACCTGTCAGAAAAAAGTTAAAAATAATAGGTTCAATGAACCTAGGTTTTCGAGAGATAGAAACATAGAAAACCTACAGCACCGGCGCAGTAGCTTTGAGTGCCCTATGGACTCGGACCTAAGATCCCTCTGATCCTCCACACTGCCAAGACTCTTACCATTAATACACGCGTCTCCATTGATGATGTACAGGTTATTACCAGAGGCTCAGCAATCTCCTCCCTCCCCTCCAACATTAGCCTGCAGTATATCTCGTCCAGTCCCGGTGATGTATCCATTGTGATGCTTTCCAGAAGCTCCAGTACATCCTCTTTCCTAATGTCTATATGCTAAACCTTTTCAGTCTGCTGTAAGTCATCCTTACAATCACCAAGATCCTTTTCTGTAATGAATACGGAAGCAAAGTATTCATTAAGTCCCTCTGCTATCTCTACTCCGGTTCATACACACATTTCCATTGTCACACTTGATTGGTCCTTTACTCTGTTATCCTCTTGTTCTTCACACACTTGTAGAACACCTTGGGGTTTTCCTTTAATCCTGCTCTCCAAGGCCTTCTCATGGTTCCTTCTGGATCATCTAATTTCATTCTTAAGCTCTTTCCTGTTAGCCTTATAATTATGATTATGATTATGAGGACACGCAGTCCCCTTTTATTGTCATTTAGTAATGCATGCATTAAGAAATGATAAAAATGTTTTTCCAGAATGATATCGCGAAAACGCATGACAAACCGACTTAAAAACTAACAAAAACCACACAATTATAACATATAGTTACAACAGTGCAAAGCAATAACGTAATTTGATAAGAACAGACCATGGCACAGTAAGAGTCTCAGAGTCTCTCGAAAGTCCCATCATCTCACGCAGATGGTAAACCTTCAGGGCCGCCAACTTGCCAATGCAGCATCCCGGAAGCATCCGACCACAGTCCGACTCAGAGTCCATCCGAAAAACTCAGAGTGTCCGACCACCTATTCGACACTGAGCATCAAGCACCATCTCTGCCGAGTGCTTCGATCCCGGCCCCGGCAACAGGCGATACGCAAAGCCAAGGATTTGGAGCCTTCTTCTCCGGAGATTCTCGATCGCACAGTAGCAGCGACAGCGAAGCAGGCATTTCAAAAGTTTCTCCAGACGTTCCTCTGCGCTTCACACGGCTGTCCCCATCAAATCCGGATTGTGCACGGCACCCCTAGTTGCACATATTGATATTCATTGGGAACGGCCACACGCGCTGCGTCACGCCGCCATCTTCTCCTCCTCCTGTATTTTCTGGATGTCTATCGTTATTAAGTTTTTTCATCCTTTTTTTTCTTCCTTACTAGATTCTCAACAGCACTTGTAGACCATGGATCCTGTACCCTACCATCCTTTCCCTGTCTCAGTTGAACGTACCTGTGCAGAACGCCACGCAAATATCCCCTGAACATTTGCCACATTTCTGCCGTACATTTTTCTGAAAACATCTGTTCCCAATTTATGCTCCCAAGTTCCTGCATGATAGCTTCACATTTTCCCTTACTCCAAATAAACGCTTTCCTAACTTGCTTGTTTCTATTCCTCGCCAATGCTTTATAGAATTACGATCTTGATCTTTGTGGAGCAACTAAGAGAAAACTCCCAATGCTGATCAGAATTTGGACAACAGGCGGTGAAAATGTCGATGATCATCCCACAAGGAAGGATAGAAATTTCGGGCAGACGTGTGTCAGGGTGGGGAATAGTGGACGCCAGTGATGGTTTCATGGTTTCAAAGGTACATTTAGTACCAGAGAAATGTATACAATATACATACTGAAATGCTTTCTCTTCGCAGCCATCCACGAAAAACAGAGGCGTGCCCCCAAACAATGAATGACAATTAAATGTTAGAACCGCAAAGTACCCCCTCCCCAGCTCCCTTCCCTCCTGCGCGTAAGCGGCAGCAAGCAACGATTCCCCCTCCCTCCACCAGCAAAAAAAAAGCATCAGCACCCATCACTAAGCACTCAAGCGCCTGCAAGGCAAGAGGAAAGATACAGACTTGCAGTATTCCAATAACTGCTCCTTTACCCGGTATTCGACGTACCACACGCTCTTTCACTCTGTGATAAGGGAAAAAAGAGGTGTCTCCGATTCACAGCGAGATGGCAGGAGATCACTGAAGACTGAAAAGGCCAGCATAAGACACAGAGATCGCTATTGGCTAGGAATGGTGTAACAGGATAGCTGAGTGGGTCTGAGTGTAATTCTGTCTGAGGCGGTTCTTAGCCGGCAAGTTATCCGCCAGGATTTATTAAGAGCTGTGTTACACACGATCCAGTCACGACATTGTAACCGGCCAAGGCCAGGATCGCCCCATTCTACACCCAGTGGAAGTGCAGACACAGCACGGTGGGGATAATTCTGCAGATAAATAGGCGTCGCCAAAGATGGACAATCATCGCGCTAATTGCGGAAGTTCTTAAACATTTGTTTGCTCACAGAAGTAGATATTACTATACAATTACATTACATAGCGTTGTTTCACTGCATTAAATTGGGGCAAACAATTCGCGTGTGCTACGAGTCCGCGATGCCTTACTGCGCACAGGGCGACGAAGAGATGGCGTTTCGCAGAGGCGAGCTCAGCGAGCTGCGGTTCACGTTGCGGGAATAGGTCGTGCCCTTTTTCCAGTTTGCTGCGGGTCCGGGACACAGCACCTGTCGTCACCCCGCTCTCCGTCTCGTCTCCATCCACGCTCCCGCGCAGCTCCACCAAGGCAGGACAGTGTGGCCGAACCCGAGCCGGTCTTCTCCGGGGAGAGAGGGAACAGGAGAAGCCAGAGCTTCAGGGATTCGATACTTGTGTGTGAGATAGGAGACTGAGGGGTATAAAATTTATATTAATTTGTGGACTGCTGTAACACGGGAGAAAAATAAAACTCCGGCACAGAAATAATCACAAACCACCGAGTATTGACGCAAGCAGTAAAATATGTGGCGGAGGATGCGGTCATTCTTTCGGTGCATGAACGTCAGTGAGGAATATCTAGGATAACCACAGCTATCAAGTGCGCTTCACTGTGTTGCCGTGCGGGAAATCTTGGAATCCAAGCGTGATGAGCGAGGAGCTTCACTCATTCCACTGAACACTGTTCACGCAGGTTGTTTGCCCTTCTGTGGATTAATGGTTGCTGTTCCCAAAATCTCTAACTGGGCATCGAATTGTCGATTTACTTTTTCGACTCTGTGAAGGAGCTCTACAAACTCAGGATTTCGAACCCACTTTTCACTCCAGCAGAGTTTTACCTCAAACTCGCACAGACCCCCACCACGAATCATGTGCTTTCTTGTTGTTAGCTCCTTTGCTGAGGCGAATTCCGCACAGAGTTACGGTAACTCCCCAGATATCATTTCAGGCTGACGAAATCTCCTCGTCCAGTGATGGCAGAGGAAATGGCGGAAAAGAAGAGAGGGCCGGTGAGTAGATCTGAAGCGGTTCAGCTTGGGATTTCTCCCCGGACACGAACAAACCCCAGCGTTCCTCCCCCTCTCTGTAACCAGCCCGCTCTCAGTTCAGTATTTTCCTTAATACTTATCTGCACTGTTACGATCTTCTTCGCGACCCCCTTGAAAGTATTAACTTGAAGTGATAGATTCTGAACGCGGCGGCTAACTTTTAAAGCAGTTTTGAATATCCTGGAAAACTTAGTGACCACATTTTGTAGATAGGATAAGAGCGTGTTGTGGTATTTCCGATTCCATCAATACTGGAGCTAGGTTCAATGGCTTAAATACGGGAAAATGCCTGGTTGATTTTGACATACATGACCTCAAACTGAAACGATTGAATGCCGGGATTTACCATGTGTTAACGAGGTCCTGAAATTCAATAATGGCTCACTGGAGGGGTTAAATGGGCTTTTGTTCCTATTTTAGACAGATCGAACTCCCCCTGGGCATAGAGACGCACAATCATTCCCTGGATAGATATATCTATAGCAGCGGGGAAAAAGAGCGGTTGTTCTGGGAATTGCTTGTAACAGAATGAAGCATTCACTTACTCATTATATCCGGGATAGTGCTTGGACCGAAGATCAATCCATTATCCCACGCAGCACCGTAATAAACAGCGGAGTCCCGGGGCTCTATGCTGCTGATGGTCAGGACGTGACTGTTGCTGGACGTGTCCCTGGATGGTTGGAAAGGGTTTGCGATCCCATACCTTCTGTAAATATTACTGTCCGGCTGATGTTCTAACAACCTCCCCGGTCTCTCCGCGGGACACTATCGGTACCAGAATATGAAGTAATTTTCAATCTTACTGTCCTGCATCCTACATTCTATGTGAGTGGTCTGTCCCTCGGAAAAAGGACCGGACGTTGAGATCTGATTAAGGACTCGTACCGCTAGGATACCTGTGATGAAACAAAATAAAGAAACATCGTGAAATCGAGCGAACAGAAGGCTCAGAGATCACTTAACTCGCGCTAGAAAATCAGCAATAATCGTATTTTTAACCGATCATCTGTGACTACAGCAACACGACTCTTACCTGGTAAAAGGACCGGTAGAGAGCACAGAGGATATATCGCTGGGAATATTCCTCCGGACAGGCGGAAACAGCGCCCAAATTTCCGACTGAATCGTGAACTCTTCTGCAAACACAGGGCGCGGTTCCGGTTCTAGTTTTGGAAAACCGGAGCCCTGTAGTCTGCTTATTAATCGGAATGTTAATGAGTGGAGGCGCCAGGGAAGGTATGGGGCGGCGATTGACCACCCGTCCGTTGGAATTTCAATGGCAACCCAACTGATCATTGAAATCTGAACCTCTAACTTCAAAAATATTTCCTATTCAGTTGTATCGCATATCCAGTCCTGTAGCATGTTGATAATTACTTAGTGTAAACGGAATCCAGACATCCATTTCGGGAGCTCCTATCCGCCACAATGTGGGAAGGGGATATTCAGCCCGTGGAATCCGTCCCAATAGTTAATGAGGTTTAAACTGTTCAAGGTCAAATTTATTAAATCCCCACAATAATTTAATACCCCACCTTGTTGTCACCTTCATCATCAATATCTAGTGGTGGCCGTTGATCAGAACCTACTCGATTGATTAAATTAAGGTGTAAATTTAGATAATGCCCCAAGACTGGGGATCATAAAGTTCAAGATTGAAAATAAATATATTATGAAAATATGTATATGTCACTATGTACTTCTCTACGATTCAGATGCTTGTGTGAATTCAAAATAGATACTAAGAAATACAATGGAATCAATGTAAAAACTACATAAAAAGGGAGACGGACAAACAATGTGCCAAAGAAGATGAACTATGTAGAAATAAAACAATAAATAAATTGATAGCTAGCTAGCTAGCTAGATGGATGAATGGAGAAATAAATCGACAACAACATGAGTATCAGAATTATTGAAAGCGAGTCCAAAGTTTGTGGAATCAACTAGGTGTCGAGGTGAGTAAAATTATCCACTCTACTGATCACACAAAAGACAGTTTAAAGAACTTCCACGAAAAGCTCTTCGATTCTCTCGATGTAACTCTTGCTGCTCCTCTCTTTCTCTCTGGCTCTGTCTCTCCCACTGTGTGTACTTTCCCACTTGACTTACGCGGCGCAGGTTTGGTTACTTTGACCTTTCAGAGATTGGGATTGTTGGAAGTCAATCATTGCAGGATTTACCCAGCAGAGGCCCGTCTCATTTTGCTGATTGAAACTCGTAACGTCTCTGCAACTAATTCAGTCTCAACCTACTCAAATAAAGGAAAATATTTGGGCCTTACTTAGGCATATCTCGTCGATATCAAGTAATATCTTCACTATTGTGACACATAACTATCTCTCGCAATCGCTCTCCTTCTCTCTGTCTTTCTTTCTCTATTTCTCTCTGACTTTCTCTCCTTTTATTTCTCTGTATCAGTGTCCTTTCTCACTCAAGATGCGGGTTTATATTTAGTATTAGTTAGTATGTGGCACTAATTCTACAATATGTTGAACTCAGGAATATATGAACAATTACAACCCCTATAATACCTTACGAGGCGAAGAAGTATTGGCTTTCAGTGCTATTTGCTTCTCCAAAGCAATCTTCTTTCAACCACTGTCGGCCTTGATCACCACGTTATTCTGTCTGTCTATTATATTTCAGAGAAGTTTATTTTACCTCCTTGTACATTTGCATAATTTCAGGACCGTTTTCTTTGTTAATTTTTTGATGCCTCTATTCTCAGGTTGAAATTGATCCCTACCTACGTTTGCAGTTTTTTCTTCTCTTACACAGTGTTTCTAGTCTCCCTGATACCTTCCAGCGGTGTAGAGATAGGTAACTGTAAGTAGGCATTTTTTCCTCTGATGTCGGGAGAGACCAGAACAAGAGGTCATGGTTTAAGGATGAAAATTCAAATGTTTCAGGGAAACATGCAGGGAACGTCTTTTCTCAGAGGACGACGAGAGTCTGAAACGAGCTACCAGTGGAAGATTTGGCTATATATCCGATTTCAAAAATTAAGAGAAATTTGAGGGATACATTGTTGAGAGTCTTACGGAGGGCTGTGGTCCGGGTGCAGGATGATAGAACTAGACAGGTTAATATGGACTAGATAGGATTAAGGACCTCTCTCTGTGCCGTCGTACTCTATGAACCTGTCTCAGTGTGTCTATTTTAATCAGATCCTTCATACTCTAAGCATCTTGCTCATCCTTTCTTTATCTTCTGACACATGGCATTTGTACCATTGTGTTTCTGTGCCCTAAAATAGAGAGGTCTATAATATTAACCAATCTGGAAATTTATTGAGACCCCTCACCCCCCCCCCCCAATCCATCAAAGGTTCAAACAACGTCTGACATGCTCTTCTTGAATGAGCTCTTGGACAGTAACTAACATTCCAGAATCCAGCCAGCATCTCCAATACACCATGCAACGTTTAATATTGAAGGTACCTTCCTCTTCGCAATCCAGGCCTAAAGTGGGGGACTTGGAATTTCGATTTGTTGAACGTACATACCACGGTATTCCCGACTGCAAGCTCTTTCAATTTAGAGCTATTGACAGTGTCAAAATTGCAAACCATATAAACTCATTTTATGTGATTGCACATGTATATGTGTCAGTTTACATCATGTAAAAGTGCCCAATATCGGTGGCTCAATGTTGAACATTGTGAGATATACACAAGAGATTCTGCAGATGCTGGACATCCACAGTAACACGCGGAAAGTGCTGGAGGAACTCAACAAGTCAGGCAGCGTCCATGGAATTGAATATGCAATCGACGTTTTGGGCCGGGTGCATAAAGTGTTGACTTTTCAGGCAGAGACACTTCATTGGGAATTCTGAGGAAGGGTCTCAATCCGAAACGTAGAATCATTATTCCTTTCATAGATGATGCCTGACTTGTTGATTTCCTTTGGCATTTTGCGTATGTTATTGTGAGATGCAGTTGCCCCTTCGCAGAGAAGCCCTAACCATACAGTTGAGTTTGCTCTCAGTGGGACCCATTTGTTCTTGCTGAGGCTATAGATCACTGTAGCGCTGCGTGGTTTGATAGTGGCATTGAGTAATCGTTGGGTAACTGTCATTCACTGCACTGCAGCGCTAATGGGCCAACCTTCTCCACAATCACTCTCCGTCCTTCTGCTCAACCAGACCAGTGTAGCACTGCCTGGATTCAGAGTGGTGTTGACCAGTCGATGGATTCTGTATTACCTACTGTGCTACAGAATCGCAAATTTGGCGGAGATGAACTATTCTTCTCACACTCTTTTCGGTCCTGTGCCATGACTGGATGGCAAGGCAGTATGTGCAAACTGTTTCAAAAAGGCAGCATCAATCATTAACGACCCCCATCACCCAGGACTTGCTCTCTTCTCATTACTACCATCAGGGAAGATGTACAGGAATCTGAAGACAAACACTCAAACACTAAAGAACATATTTTACCCCTTTGTCATTAAGTTCTAAACGGACAATGAAGCAGCGGATGAACTCCACATCACTTTTTCATCGCTGTTTTGTTATATATAATATTTATAATTCAATTAAATAAGTAGTATATTATACATGCAGTATATATTGATAAATTACGTGTTCTATGTATTTATATAATACAATAATAAATTTAGTTTTTTTATTATTCTATAAACAGCAAATTTATATACTGCAAAAATATTGTAATTTTTATTTATTTTACATTGTATGCTCAACATTAAATATATACAATTGTTTTTAGGTATTCATTGTACTATACTGTGGCCGCAAAACATTAAATTTGACGACAGAAACCAGAACATTAAACCTGATTCTGATTCTTATCCTCACTCTAATGATCGGTATCACTGACTGTGGGCCCTGTGTGGCACGAACCTTCTCGGTTCTGTTGTTCATCGTTTAGTTCATCACCACCCACCCTGCATTTCAACACCACCAGTACACTGATGGTTGGATATTGTGTAATGGAATTTCAGCTGTATACATTTTTGGCTCATAAGATTCGGTAACAATGTTTGTCAAATAACGCCACTGTAAAGCATTTGGCTTATTTTTAATTCTGAAACATTATCTTACAATATCCTGCAATTTTTGGATGTGTAACGCTCTTTTTCTACAGATCTGCTCTCATTGGTTGATGGGAGTCGGAGAATGGGATCCTGAAAATCAGTCATTAATGGCATGGGACATGGTCCTTTTCCCTGAAACCCATCCTGACGGTCAAACACTGGCCAGCCCAGTTAACCCATGCCTCATAGCTGTTCTCAGGCGCGAACAGCTTGTGTATGTAACCGCTGCTGATGCAGCTGGGACCAGTGCTGTGTTAATAGAGTCTTTATTGAGGGACAATTAACAAATCAATGCAGTTCTTGTCTGTTTGTGATGTAGTGCAGGTGGCGCAGTCGCTGGCCCGAGGGTATGGGTGTTGCAATGAGTGAATGAAGCGAACCCAAGTGCAGGACACAGGCACGGAGTTTGAGTTAGGATGCTCACGCTGACGTGAACGTTGAACAGCAAACGGGAGGGATCTGGACACACAGCCTTGACACAGAGAGACGGAGTTTCATAGGTAAACCTTGAAACTGGAGCAAAACTTAGAATACACGGTCTTAAGCAGCCGGAAAACATTAATTACCACACAGGCAATACCGACGATCTAGCGACCAGTGGTTGTAATGCTGGGGTTCTTGTGGTGATGGTGATCGACAATACTCCTGTTGCTGTCAGCTGCGCGGAGCAGGGCCGCGCGTGTATCCTTCCGGATCTCGCGGCACCGGCGGAGATGGGCCTGAACAGAAGGCACAGCAATGTAATTTCATGTGCGGGAATGTCACAGTCAGAAATAATATCAGTGGGAATTCCATGAAGGCGGAAGACGTGATGAACAAAGAGATCGGCTGTCTCACGGGCTGTAGGGATTTTGGGAAGGGCTAAGAAATGCATAGTTTTTAAGAAGCAGTCCACCACGGTGGGTACGGCAGTGTTGCCATGTGAATGGGGTAGTCCAGTAACAAAATCCAGCGCAATGCGAGACCAAGGGTGGCTAAGGACAGGTAGGGGACGAAGCAACCCAGCAGGTGGTTGATGGGAGGCTGCTCCGTGGGCACAAACAGAACAGGCAGAGACGAAGGAACAGGTGTCAGTGTCCGTCCATGGAGGGCCACCAGAAATGTCTCTTCAGAACGGACAGAATTCGATCGATCCCAGGATGGCAGGCGGAACGAGAAGTGGTTGCCCCCCCCCCCCCCCCGGAGAACCTGACACCGGACAGAGTCAGGCACGAAGAGGTGATTGGAGGGTCTATTGCCTGAGTCAGGTTGAGTCCGTTGGGCCTCTTTGAGTATGGATTCGATCGCCCAGGTGAGGGCAGCCACTAGACGGGATGGTGGAAGGGTGGGCTCGGGGTTGGGAAGGCCCTCCTCGGAGACGTATTGATGGAAGAGAGCATCGGGCTTCCTGTTCTTGGACCCCGGACGATAGGTGAGTGTGAATCTGAAATGGTCAAAAAATAATGCCCAATGGGCTTGGCAGGATTTCAGGCGTTTGGCGGTTTGGATGTATGCGAGATACTTGTGATCAGTCCAGACGATGAATGGATGTTGCGCTCCCTCCAGGCAGTGCCTCCATTCCTCCAAAGCGAGTTTGACGGCCAGTAACTCCCGGTTCCCTATGTCGTAGTTCCTTTCGAAGGGGGATAGCTGGCAAGAACAGAAGGCGCAGGGGTGGAGTTTTTGGTCTGGGCCGGAGCATTGGGAGAGGACCGCTCCCACTCTAGAGTCAGAGGTACCGACTTCCACATTGAATTGGCTAGAGGGGTCTGGTTGAACCAGGATGGGAGCGGAGGTGAAACACCTCTTCAGCTCCGAGAAGGCCGAGTCCGCTTCAGGGTCCCAGTGAAAAGGGGCCGCAGGAGAGGGGAGTCAAGTAAGGGGCGCTGCCACCCGCTGTAATCCCTGATGAAGCGACGACAGAAGTTCGCGAACCCCAGAAATCGCTGGAGTTGCTTGAATGTCATGGGATTTCGAAACTCCGCCACCACCCGGATTTTTCGGGATCCGCCCTCACTTACCCGCTCTCGATGATGTACCGTAAGATGTCGTCCAAATAAACAAAACCAAAACGGTTAATAAAGTCCCTAAGGACATCGCTTATCAAGCTTAGAAGATGGGGGAGGCATTGTTGAGACCGAATGGTATGACGAGGTATTCGAAGTGACTGAGAGGAGTGTTAAAAGCTGTTTTATACTCATCTCCCTCCCTTATCCTGCCAGGTGGTAGCCACTTCGTAGGTCCAACTTAGAGAAGATGGTGGCTCCATGGAGGGGTTCGAAAGCAGAGTTGATTAGGGGCAGTGGATACTTATTTTTTATGATTATGCTATTCAGGCCCTGGCAGTCAATGCAGGGGAGCAGTAAGCCGTCATTCTTCCCCACAAAGAAGAAACCTGCGCCTACAGGGGAAGATAAGGGTTAGATAATGCCCGCCGCGAGAGAGTCATTTAGGTAAGCCTCCATTGCTTCCTTTTCAGGCCGGGGCAGGTTATACAGCTGAGTGGTGGGTAAAGGCACTCCGAGGAGAAGGTCAATTGCGCAATTGTAAGGGCGGTGTGGATTCAGGGAAAGAGCCCGTTGTTTGCTAAACACTTCTCCCAGATCGTGAAACTATGCCGGAACCTTGGATAAGTTGGGGGTTTCAGCGGCAGACTAGGTCGCAGTGACGTTCACAGGGGAAAGGGCCGATTGTAGACAAGTGGAGTGGCAGAACGGACTCCGGCTGACGATCTTCCTGGTGGACCAGTCAATGTGGGGATTATGGTGGCTTAACCCGGGGTACCCAAGAACTATAGGAGTTTGAGCAGTGACACTCCCCCGCTCTCAATCTCCGGAGTCGCTCTGTGGGAGAAAGACGGCTCCATCCCAGCTGCATGGGTGTCTCTCCCGGGGTTGTGAAAACGGCCGGACTGGGAGCTATTCTAGGAGCAGGAAGAGAAGGGAGGCTTGCGCTGGTGGGAGACGGCAATGAGTGCCGTGGAGTGGCCAAAGGTGGTAAACGACCAGTTCTTTCTCTCTGGTGTTCTCGGAGACGATTGTCCAACCTCTTGGCTAGAGAGATCAGGGAATTTAGGCTGTCGGTGTCATCTGTTGCCGCCAACTCGTCTTTCACCATGTCGCTGAGAGGATACCAAAATACCCCTTGGAGTGCCTCATCGTTCCATCCCCAGTCGGCTGCTAACATCCGGAACTCCACAGAATATTCGGCAGCACTGCGTGAGCCCTGACGGAACGTGAGTAGATGCTTACCGGCATCTTTACCATAGTCGGGGTGGTCAAAGATCTTTTTCATTTCCACGATAAAGGTGGGGAAAGCAGAGCAGATATGTGGTTGATTATCCCAAACAGTTGTAGCCCACGCTAACGCACTTCCCCGCAACAACCCCATGGTATAAGCTATCTTTGACTTCTACGTGGAGTACGTGGATGCCTCCAGTTCGAACACTAAGGAGCATTGCAGAAGGAAGGGCCGGCACTTCCCCACATCCCCAGCGTTGTGCACAGGTTCAGATATGTGCGGCTGTCTTGACGGGGGTGTTGCTGACACGTAGGGGGTTGCCACTACAGGCTGTCTGGGCTGGTTAGACAGAGTTCCAGGAGTGGATGGGGTAAAATGAGTGAATACACGGTCCACCTGATCACAGATCTTTGTTACGTTAAAAGACAGGGAACAGAGGTTCTCCATGACATCCTGGAGAAGTTGATCGTGCAGACCCAGTAAGGAGCCCTGCCTGGCGAGGGCTTGTTGCAGGGTATTCGTGTCCGCTGGATCCATTGTGGCCAGGTCGTTCTGTTGCAAAGAGCAACTGAAGCGAACCAAAGTGCAGGACACAGGCACGGATATTAAGTTAGGATCCTTACGCGGACGTGAACGTTGAACAGCAAACATGAGGGATCTTGACACGGAGCCTTGACACAGAGAGACGAAGTTTCATAGGTAAGCCTTGAAAATGGAGCAAAACTTAGAACACACGGTCCCAAGCAGCCGGGAAACGTTAATTACCACATAGGCAAAACCAACGATCTGGAGACTAGTGGTTGTAACGCCAGGGTTCTTATGCTGCAGGTCTTGATGGAAACCAGGTGTGCCGTTATCAAAAAGAATTAGAAGCAACTGGGAAATTAGCGGTCGGAACCGTGGCACAATCAAAGGAAATTAAGAGAAAGATAGAGAATTAACGATCGGGGGGGGGGGGGGGAGGTGGTGAGGGGTGTCGGGAGAAATGAAGTGGACTTTTTTAAAACACTGTAAAACTGAGAAACTGTATTAATGGGAACAGTCACATAGTGAAATCAAATCTTTGAAAACATCACTTGCAAAAATTGACATTTGTTGTTACAAGCGATAAAAATGATTAATTAAGGGGCTGTAAAATTACATTTTACAGTCTCTCTTAAAATTACATTACAAGAGAGACGCACTGGAAAGAAAGGCAGAATGATTTATGGGAAAGGAGAGAAAGACAGGGGGTCAGAAATGGCCAGGGAGATGGAGAAAGATAAGGCATAAAGAGGGAAGAGGGATAGAATGGGTGAGCTGAGGATGAGAGGGAGAAAGAGGGTATGCATGGGAGAGATAGAGATAGAGAGGGAGAGTGATGATAGATAGGGAGAGAGAGAGGAAAGAGAGGGTGCGAGAGAGAGAGGAAATAGGAGAGGGGGAGAGAGGAAAGAGGAAAAGAGAGAAAGAGAGAGAAAGAATGCGGTAGGAGGTGATGCCAACTTTCCCTGCTTCTTGTCCAATAAATTACTTTGACAGCAGAGGACAGAAATATGACTTGAGGTATACAAGGTTATGAGGACACCCCGGTGGATGACCATGGTCATGGTCACTCTCTCCTTCGCTGAACCAGCGTGCAGCACATTCCAGCCTCACACATGAAAATGGCGGGAACCAGAGAAACCCCGATAAATGTTGTCAATACTGGGCTCACAAGGGAATAAATAATACCATTTACTGGGCCTCTTGAACCTGCTGAAAGTTCGCTGAAAGCACCAGTTTAAACAATTCATCGATCCTCAAAATCAGTGAACTCCACAGTTGTTGCTTGAACCACTGAGTATTTCTAGCATTCTGTATTTTCCTCGATAGACAATAGACAATAGGTGCAGAAGTAGACCATTCGGCCCTTCGAGCCTGCACCGCCATTCTGAGATAATGCCTGATAATCTACTATCAATACCCGGTTCCCGACGTCCCCATAACCCTTGATTCCCCTATCCATAAGATACCTATCTTGCTCCTTCTTGAAAGCATCCAGAGAATTGGCCTCCACTGCCTTCTGAGGCAGCGCGTTCCACACCTCCACAACTCTCTGGGAGAAGAAGTTCTTCCTCAACTCTGTCTTAAATGCCCTACCCCTTATTCTTAAACCATGCCCTCTGGTACTGGACTCTCCCAGCATCTGGAACATATTTCCTGCCTCTATCTTGTCCAATCCCTTAATAATCTTATATGTCTCAATCAGATCCCCCCTCAATCTCCTTAATTCCAGCGTGTGCAAGCCCAGTCTCTCTAACCTCTCTGTGTAAGACAGTCCAGACATCCCAGGAATTAACCTAGTGAACCTACGCTGCACCTCCTCCACAGCCAGGATGTCCTTCCTTTACCCTGGAGACCAAAACTGCACACAATACTCCAGGTGTGGTCTCACCAGGGCCCTGTACAAATGCAAAAGGATTTCCTTGCTCTTGTACTCAATTCCCTTTGCAATAAAGGCCAACATTCCATTAGCCTTCTTCACTGCCTGCTGCACTTGCTCATTCACTTTCAGAGACTGATGAACAAGTACTCCTAGATCTCTTTGTATTTCTCCCTTACCTAACTCGACACCGTTCAGATAATAATCCGCCTTCCTGTTCTTGCCCCAAAGTGAATAACCTCACACTTATTCACATTAAACACCATCTGCCAAGTTTCTGCCCACTCACCCAGCCTATCCAAGTCACCTTCTATTCTCCTAACATCCTCATCACATGTCACACTGCCACCCAGATCATCAGCAAACTTGCTGATGTTATTCACAATACCTTCCTCTAAATCATTGACGCTGTGGTCCCAATACCGAGCCCTGTGGCACCACACTAGTCACCACCTGCCATTCCGAGAAACACCCGTTCACTGTTACCCTTTGCTTTCTATCTGCGAACCAGTTTTCTAGCCATGTCAATATCCTCCCCCAATGCCATGAGCTCTGATTTTACCCACCAATCTCCTATGTGGTACCTTATCAAACGCCTTCTGAAAGTCAAGGTACACCACATCCACTGGATCTCCCGCGTCTATCTTCCTGGTTACATCCTCGAAAAACTCCAATAGATTAGTCAAGCATGATTTGCCCTTGGTAAATCCATGCTGGCTCGGCCCAATCCTATCACTGCTATCAAGATATGCCACTATTTCATCTTTAAAAATGGACTCTAGTATCTTCCCCACTACTGATATTAGGCTAACAGGGCGATAGTTCTCTGTTTTCTCCCTCCCTCCTTTCTTAAAAATTGGGATAACATTAGCCATTCGCCAATCCTCAGGAACTGATCCTGAATCTAAGGAACATTGGAAAATGATCACCAATGCATCCGCAATTTCCAGAGCCACCTCCTTTAGTACCCTAGGATGCAGACCATCTGGACCTGGGGATTTGTTAGCCTTCAGTCCCATCACTCTACTCATCACCGTTTCCTTCGTGATGTCAATCTGTTTCAGTTCCTCTGTTACCCGATGTCCTTGGCCCATCCATACATCTGGGAGATTGCTTGTGTCTTCCCTAGTGAAGACAGATCCAAAGTACTTATTAAATTCGTCTGCCATTTCTGTGTTTCCCATAACAATTTCTCCCAATTCATTCTTCAAGGGCCCAACATTGTTCTTAACTATCTTCCTTCTCTTTGCATACCTAAAAAAACTTTTGCTATCTTCCTTTATATTCCTTGCTTGCTTGTGTTCATACCTCATTTTTTCTCCTCGTATTGCCTTTTTAGTCAAGTTCTCTTGCTCCTTAAAAATTTCCCAATCATCCGTCTTCCAACTCACCTCAGCTCTGTTATACTTCTTTTTTAATGCTATGCTATCTCTGACTTCCTTTGTCAACCACTGTGGCCACTTTCCCCCCTTTGAATCCTTCCTTCTCCGGGTGATGAACTGATTTTGCACCTTGTGCATTATTCCCAAGAATACCTGCCATTGCTGTTCCACTGTCTTTTCTGCTAGGATATCCGACCAGTCAACTTTGGTCAGCTGCTCCCTCATGGCTCCATAGTCTCCTTTGTTCAACTGTAATACTGACACTTCTGATCTGCCCTTAACCCTCTCAACTTGCAGATAAAAACTTACCATATTATGGTCACTACCTCCTAATGGCTCCTTTACTTCAAGATCACTTATCAAATCCTGTTCACTGCACAACACTAAATCCAGAATACCCTTATCCCTGTTCGGCTCTCGTACAAGCTGCTCCAAAAATGCATCCCGTAGGCACTCTACAAACTCCCTATCCTGGGGTCCAGTACCAACCTGATTTTCCCAGTTCACCTGCATGATGAAATCCCCCATAACTACTGTGAGATTTCCTTTGCCACATGCCATTGTTAACTCCCTATTCAACTTGCACCCAATATCCATTCTACTGTTTGGGGGCCTGTAGGTAACACCTATTAGGGTCTTTTTGCCCTTACTGTTCCTCAGTTCTATCCACACTGACTCTACTTCTCCTGATTCTATGTCCCCCCTTGCAAGGGACTGAATCTCATTCCTCACCAACAGGGCCACACCACCCCCTCTGCCCACCTTTCTGTCCCTTCGATAGCACGTATACCCTTGTACATTCAATACCCAGGTCTGATCCCCCTGCAGTCATGTCTCCGTTATCCCAACAACATCATAGTTACCCATTCGCACCTGAGCTTGAAGCTCATCCGCCTTATTTCTGACATTTCGTGCATTCAGATATAGAATTTTTAACACATTTCTCCTCTCTCTGTTTAAATCGCTGCCTATTGTGCATAACCCAGCTCCCCGAACTCTCACCGGGCTATATGCCCCTTGAATTTTGTTGTCCTTCTTAAATTTACTTACTCTTTCTGCACATTTAACTCCATGCTATGTCAGACCACCCCTCTGCACAGGTATCCTCCTTATCACTGGTTCCGCCTCACCTTTCTCTACTTCACACTTAATATTCCGGAATTGTGTAGTCCCCACCTCTCTTTTATAATTCATCTCGCTATCCTCTCTGACATTCTGGAACCCTGCCTCCTGCAAACTTAGTTTAAACACCCCCCCCCCCCAAGCAGCACTAGCAAACTGTCCTGCAAGAATGTTAGTACCCCTCCAGTTCAGGTGTAAACCATCCCGTCGGAACTGATCCCACCCTCCCTGGAACAAAGCCCAATTATCTAAAAACCTGAAGCCTTCCCTCCTGCACCATCCTCTCAGCCATGTATTGATCTGTATAATCCTTCTGTTCCTCGCCTTACTCGCACGTGGCACAGGTAGCAATCCTGAGATTGTTATGCTGGAGGTCCTCCCCTTCAGATTCGCACCTAACTCCCTGAATTCACTACGCAGGACCCCCTCATTCTTCCTACCCACGTCATTGGTCCCTACATGGACCACAACATCTGGAATCTTGCCCTCCCTCTCGAGAATAACCTGCACCCAATCTGAGATGTCCCGGACCCCGGCACCATACCACCCGAGACTCCCGATCTCCCCTACAAAATCTCCTATCTGCCCCCCGACTATAGTATCCCCTATCACTACCGCTGTCCTCTCTTCCCTCCTCCCCTTCTGAGTCGAGGGTTCAACCTCAGTGCCAGAGACAGGACCACTGCAACTTGTTCCTGGTAGGTCATCCCCACCAACAGTAACCAAAACGGGATACTTATTGTTGATGGAAATGGCCACAGGGGTGCTCTGCACTCTCTGCCTGCTCCCCCTCCATCTCCTGACAGTCACCCAGTTGCCTGCCTCCCATCTTTTCGCTGTGACTACCTTCCGATAACTCTTATCTATCTCTGTCTCTGCCTCCCGAATGATCTGTAGTTCTTCCAGCTCCAGCTCCAATTCCCTAACTCGCTCTGATAGGAGCTGCAGCTGGATGCACCTTCTGCAGGTGTGGTCATCAGGGACAACTGCGTTGACCCCGACCTCCCACATACTGCATACGGAGCACACCACTGCTCTAACTATCTCCCCCATTACCTGATCCCAGATTAATCAGAATAAATGAAAAAGTACCTACCGACCTTACCTTTTTTCCTCAGCAAGCACGTACTCAGGCTCAGTGATTACCTCTCACCGAAGACCCCTTACGCCGAAGTCCACTGAGCCAAAGCCCAGCACTCTGCTCCCGCGCACTCCGCTGTCCGCAACTGAAAGTGGGCCTCTTTTTAAACTCCGCGCTCGCCGCTTACGTCTCCCGCGCCTGCGCAGTTTTACCTTCCTCCTCAGGTAATGCCGAGGTAGTCCCGATCTTCCTCGGCCTACCTACAACGGCTTATCCTCCGATACTCCGATCTCCAGTCGGCCGTCGACCTCGAGCACTCCTTGCTCCCGCACCGACGGGAAACTTCCAAAATAAAATTCAATAATAGTATAGATCTGGACGTCTGTTACGCGGAGGTGTTCCAGACGTCTCCATAACACATCTGTAAAGCTTTGCTAAAGTCGTTGTAGTTAGACTAAATTTCCTGAACTCACTAATGAAATATAGCCGATGTCGTTGCTCCCTTGCAATTGTGTAAATATGTTGTGCTCAGGATAGATCTTCCGAGATGTTGACACCCAGGAACCTAAAATAGCTCATAATTTCCACTATTGATCCCTTGATGAGAACTGCTGTGCGTTCCCTCGACTTTCCCTGCCTGAAATCAAAGTAAAACCTTTGACGTTGAGTGTGAGGTTGTTGTTCCGATACCACTCCACCAGCTATCTCATTCCTCTTCACCTCCTCGTCACCATCTGAAATTCTGCCAGCAATAGATGTACCCTCGGTAAATTTGTAGATGACGTCTGAGCTTTGCCTAGCCATACATACATGGGTGTAGAGAGAGTAGAGCGATTGGCGAAGTACGTGTAGTTGAGATGCCCTGTGTTAATGGTTAACGAGGATGAGATATTATTTCCAATCGCATTGACTGTGGCCTCTAGATGAGGACGTCGGGAAGCTTGCTGCAGAGGACGGCACAGAGGTCTAGATTTTTAAGGGTATAGAATAATACTGAGGGTATGATAGTATTGAATGTTCAAATAAACAGTAGACTTACTACTGTTCCTCCAAGAAGCAGGTATACTCCATTGGATACTGCAGTGGTGGGGAATTGACCTATCGGGGCACAGTAGCATCAAGCTGGCCAGTGGCACTGTGTCGGTGTCTGAAGCGCAGCAGGGAGGAGTAAATGCATCCAGAGCGGTAGTGATAGGAGTCTCGATATTTATAGATATTTATAGACTGACAGGAAATTTTACTACCGCGAATGAAAAGGCAGGATGGTGTGTTTCTTCCCTGGTGCCTGGGTCCAGGATGTATCAATGCGGCGGCAGAAGACTCTCAAAAGGGAGCGTGAGTAGCCAAGGATGGTGGTGCCAATGACCCCAATGACATAGGTAGAATGAATGAAGAAGTTCTCAACGGTGATTATAGGGATTTAAGGAAAATGCTGAAGAGCAGAAGCTCAAAACTAGCAATCTCTGGATTACTCAAATGCCATGTGCTAATCAAGGCAGGAATACGATGATGGTTAGATGAATGAGTTGCTGAGGAAGTGGTGCAGGGGGTAGAGCTTCAGAATTCTAGATCTTTGGAATCTCTTCTGGGGAAGTAATGACCTGTACAAAAAGGACGTTTACAGCTGAGCAGAGAGGAGCCTATAACGTCGCGGGCAGGTTTGGTAGAGCTTTTGGGCGGGGGGCGGGGGGCGGGGGGTGGGGTGATGTGGATTGTGTTTTAAACTACATTGGCAGAGAGTTAAGAATCGAAGTAATCGGGCTGAGCATGGGGCATACGAGTGTAGTGTGTAGTGAGACTCAGGATGGGCAGGAAGACGAGGGGGCAAATTTGCAGTAAGCGCGACGAGATGAAATGTATCATGGGAGCAAAATCTAACAGGGTAATGAATTTAGGAATGAAGGTAGATGATCATGAAGCGCATTTAGAGATTGGTAGGTATAACGTTGTGGGTATCATTGATACGTGGCCAAAAGAAGAGTTTAACATCCAGAGAGGCACCTTCTATCAAACGGGCAGGCAGGAATACAGAGAGGGTGGGACGACACTGCTGGTTAAAACAATGAAATCAAATCCTTAGAAAGTAGTGACATAGGATTCAAAGATGTCGATTCTTTATGGGTACACTAAAGAGAGAGCAAGGGCAAAAAATTCCTGCTGGGAGTATATTCACGCTCCGACAAATAACCAGGATGGATAAGAATTTCAGTGGGAAATAGAAACGGCACCCAATAAGAACAATGGTACGATCGTCATGTGGGATTTCAGTGTGCAGGTAGATTGGAAAAATCATGTTGATACTAGATCCCAGGAGAGGGAGTTTATAGAATGCTTACGAGACGGCTTTTAGAACAGCTTGTGGTTTAATCCTTTCTGGAAATCAGCTGCCAGTGCAAGTGCTGAATAAGAGCCCGATTTCAACGTTTAGGAGAAGTTTCGGTAGCTACATGGATGGCAGGTAAGGTGAGCTATAGTCCTGGTACAGGTCGATGGGACTAGTCAGTTTAAATAGTTCGTCATAGACTAGTTTAGCTGAAGCTCCTGTTTCTGTGCTCGACTTTTCCATGACCCAATCACTCCATGTAATGAAGTAGATTTGATTAGGCAACTTAAGGCATAGGAACCCTTGGGAGGCAGTGATCATGTGATAGAATTCACCATGCAGTTTTGCATGGAGATGATAGAGCCAGGTTTATCAGTATTACAGTTGTCTAAAGGGAATGACAAAGACGTGAGAAAGGAGTTAGCCAATATAGATTGGAATGGGACACAAGCAGGAAGCAAGGCAGAACAGCAATGGGTAGAGTTTCTAGGAGCAAATTGCAAGCGTAGGACAGATACAACCCAGAGATGAACAAGTATTTTAAAGGGAAAATGAGACAACCGTCTGTAACATGGGAAGTCAAAGACAACATAACAACAACAGGGAGGATACATAGTATAACAAAAAAAGTGGGAAGTTCGAGGATTAGGAGGCTTTTTATTACCAACAGAAGGTAAATGAAAAAAGAACCATAATGAGAAAAGGGATGAGATATGAATGTGAGCTAGCCAAAAATAACAACGAGGATCCCAGTACCACTGGGGAGGCAGTGGGGGACAACGAAATGGCGAATGAACAGAAGTTAATTCTGTCAGTGTACACTGTGGAAGACAGCAACGGTATGCCGGAAAATCGTGTGTGTCAGGAGGCAGAAGTGAGTGTGCTTGTTATAACTAAGGAGAAGGTGCTTAGAAAGCTGAAAAGTCTGAAGGTAGATAAGTTACGTGGACAAGATGGACTACACCGCAGGGTTCTGAAAAAAGGCAACAGGAGAGATTGTGAAGGCATTGGGAATGATCTTTCAAGAACTATTTGGTTCTGGAATATTAATAGATTTTTAATAGTCTCAAAGTTATAGAAACATAGAAACATAGAAAATAGGTGCAGGAGTAGGCCATTCGGCCCTTCGAGCCTGCACCGCCATTTATTATGATCATGGCTGATCATCCAACTCAGAACCCAGCCTTCCCTCCATACCCCCTGACCCCTGTAGCCACAAGGGCCATATCTAACTTCCTTTTAAACATAGCTAATGAACTGGCCTCAACAGTTTGCTGTGGCAGAGAATTCCACAGATTCACCACTCTCTGTGTGAAGAAGTTTTTCCTAACCTCGGTCCTAAAAGGCTTCCCCTCTATCCTCAAACTGTGACCCCTCGTTCTAGACCTCCCCAACATCGGGAACAATCTTCCTGCATCTAGCCTGTCCAATCCCTTTAGGATCTTATACGTTTCAATCAGATCCCCCCTCAATCTTCTAAATTCCAACGAGTACAAGCCCAGTTCATCCAGTCTTTCTTCATATGAAAGACCTGCCATCCCAGGAATCAATCTGGTGAACCTTCTTTGTACTCCCTCTATGGCAAAGATGTCTTTCCTCAGATTAGGGGACCAAAACTGCACACAATACTCCAGGTGTGGTCTCACCAAGGCCTTGTACAACTGCAGTAGTACCTCCCTGCTCCTGTACTCGAATCCTCTCGCTATAAATGCCAGCATACCGTTCGCCTTTTTCACCGCCTGCTGTACCTGCATGCCCACTTTCAATGACTGGTGTATAATGACACCCAGGTCTCGTTGCACCTCCCCTTTTCCTAATCGGCCACCATTCAGATAATAATCTGTTTTCCTATTTTTGCCACCAAAGTGGATAACTTCACATTTATCCACATTAAATTGCATCTGCCATGAGTTTGCCCACTCACCCAACCTATCCAAGTCACCCTGCATCCTCTTAGCATCCTCCTCACTGCTAACACTGCCACCCAGCTTCGTGTCATCCGCAAACTTGGAGATGCTGCATTTAATTCCCTCATCCAAGTCATTAATATATATTGTAAACAACTGGGGTCCCAGCACTGAGCCTTGCGGTACCCCACTAGTCACCGCCTGCCATTCTGAAAAGGTCCCGTTTATTCCCACTCTTTGCTTCCTGTCTGCTAACCAATTCTCCACCCACACCAATACCTTACCCCCAATACCGTGTGCTTTAAGTTTGCACACTAATCTCCTATGTGGGACCTTGTCAAAAGCCTTTTGAAAATCCAAATATACCACATCCACTGGTTCTCCCCTATCCACTCTACTAGTTACATCCTCAAAAAATTCTATGAGATTCGTCAGACATGATTTTCCTTTCACAAATCCATGCTGACTTTGTCCGATCATTTCACCGCTTTCCAAATGTGCTGTTATCACATCCTTGATAACTGACTCCAGCAGTTACCCCACCACCGACGTTAGGCTAACCGGCCTATAATTCCCCGGTTTCTCTCTCCCTCCTTTTTTAAAAAGTGGGGTTACATTAGCCACCCTCCAATCCTCAGGAACTAGTCCAGAATCTAACGAGTTTTGAAAAATTATCACTAATGCATCCACTATTTCTTGGGCCACTTCCTTAAGCACTCTGGGATGCAGACCATCTGGCCCTGGGGATTTATCTGCCTTCAATCCCTTCAATTTACCTAACACCACTTCCCTACTAACATGTATTTCGCTCAGTTCCTCCATCTCACTGGACCCTCTGTCCCTTACTATTTCTGGAAGATTATTTATGTCCTCCTTAGTGAAGACAGAACCAAAGTAATTATTCAATTGGTCTGCCATGTCCTTGCTCCCCATAATCAATTCACCTGTTTCTGTTTGCAGGGGACCTACATTTGTCTTTATCAGTCTTTTCCTTTTTACATATCTATAAAAGCTTTTACAGTCCGTTTTTATGTTCTCTGCCAGTTTTCTCTCATAATCTTTTTTCCCCTTCCTAATTAAGCCCTTTGTCCTCCTCTGCTGAACTCTGAATTTCTCCCAGTCCTCAGGTGAGCCACTTTCTCTGGCTAATTTGTATGCTACTTCTTTGGAATTGATACTATCCCTAATTTCTCTTGTCAGCCACGGGTGCACTACCTTCCTTGATTTATTCTTTTGCCAAACTGGGATGAACAATTGTTGTAGTTCATCCATGCAACCTTTAAATGCCTGCCATTGCATATCCACCGTCAATCCTTGAAGTGTCATTTGCCAGTCTATCTTAGCTAATTCATGTCTCATACCTTCAAAGTTACCCCTCTTTAAGTTCAGAACCTTTGTTTCTGAATTAACTACGTCACTCTCCATGTTAATGAAGAATTCCACCATATTATGGTCACTCTTACCCAAGGGGCCTCTCACGACAAGATCGCTAATTAACCCTTCCTCATTGCTCAAAACCCAGTCCAGAATAGCCTGCTCTCTAGTCGGTTCCTCGACATGTTGGTTCAAAAAACCATCCCGCATACATTCCAAGAAATCCTCTTCCTCAGCACCTTTACCAATTTGGTTCACCCAGTCTACATGTAGATTGAAGTCACCCATTATAACTGCTGTTCCTTTATTGCACACATTTCTAATTTCCTGTTTAATACCATCTCCGACCTCACTACTACTGTTAGGTGGCCTGTACACAACTCCCACCAGCGTCTTCTGCCCCTTAGTGTTACGCAGCTCTACCCATATCGATTCCACATCTTCCCGGCTTATGTCCTTCCTTTCTATTGCGTTAATCTCTTTTTTAACCAGCAACGCCACCCCACCTCCCCTTCCTTCGTGTCTATCCCTCCTGAATATTGAATATCCCTGAACGTTGAGCTCCCATCCCTGGTCACCCTGGAGCCATGTCTCTGTGATCCCAACTATATCATAATCATTAATAACAATCTGCACTTTCAATTCATCCACCTTATTACGAATGCTCCTTGCATTGACACATAAAGCCTTCAGGCACTCTTTTACAACTCTCTTAGCCCTTTTTAATGCTTGCCCTGGATTTGTCGGCCTGCCACTTTTACTTTTCCCCTTTGTACTTTTTGCTTCTACGCTCACTTTACACCCCTCTGTCTCTCTGCACTGGTTCCCATCCCTCTGTTGTGAACTAACCTCCTCACACCTAGCCGCTTTAATTTGATTCCCACCCCCCAACCATTCTAGTTTAAAGTCACCTCAGTAGCCCCCGCTAATCTCCCTGCCAGGATATTGGTCCCCCGAGGATTTAAGTGTAACCCGTCCTTTTTGTACAGGTCACAGGTTGTACAGGTTATATTGTCTACTGAAGTACCCATGCTGTAGTAGCCCTCAACGGGGATATCGGACAATTTCCTTCGGAGATACGTGCAAAGCGATGCTATTTAACGGTGCCAACTTGTAGCATGACTATACAACATTTATTGGTGTGAATATATTTTCCTTCTCTGAACTCATGAAGTTTACGTTCAAGTTTCAACGTTCAAAGTAAATTGATTACCATATCACATGTACAAGACCAAAAGAAAATCTGAGATACCTTGTTTTGTGGGCATACACAGTAAATTAAAGAAACACAACGGAATCAATAAAAGACTGCATCTAGCTGGACGCAGAAACAACTGATATTTAAAAGACAACAAATATCACTTTTGAAGAAAACGTTAACTAATGGAAGAACATGACCCTTCATGGAAGACATCCCCACGTAATCCCAGTAATATATGCATCTGGTACTATCCTAAGGGAATATACAACAGCATTAAACAACTAAGGAAACACAGTAATATCTATGTAAGCCTTCAGAAACCACAATAGAAAACACCTTAACAATAATTTGAAAGTTCCTAGCAATTGACAAATGAGCGTGCTATGCTATGCCCGTACCCAAGTTTTTACCAGTTTGAGCTGTGTAAAAAACAATAATACTTAAAATAATAAATCAATAAATATAATATATTGTAGCGATGTGCTACACACAGCGCTAGAATAACCACACGGAGTCGATGAGTTAGAGTTGCGATGAAAGAGGTTTATTCAAACTTCGCGGCCCGCTTTAAAGCCTTCCCCTTCCCGCCCTCCCTGGGCGGGACTACTGTGGGGAATGCATATTCCCAGACCCTTTCCGCGCGGGATTTTCCCCCTGCTGGTGAAGATGGCCTGGCGCCCTTTTTGCTACCGGCCCTCTGCCTGCGCGCGCTGTTTCGTGAGCCGGTTCGTGGGTGCCAGAAAGTGGGTCGCCACATAACCCCCCCCCCCGCCAGAACCGGCGATACCTCCCCCAATGTCCACAGTCTGGATCGGCCTCTGTTTGGGAGGTCTGCCCCTGGTCCGCGGTGCCTGAGCCTGGACCGGTTGCGCCAAGTCCACATGGGCCGGTTTGAGTCGGTCCACCGTGAAAACCTCCTCTCTCCCCCCAATGTCCAGCACGAACGTGAACCCGTTGTTCCTGATCACCTTAAACGGCCCCTCGTAGGGCCGCTGTAGCGGTGCCCGGTGTCCGCCCCGTCGTACAAAAAGAAACTTACAGTTCTGCAGGTCTTTGGGTACGCTCTGTCCATGCTGTGAAGTGGGGATGGGGGCTAGGTTACCGACCCTCTCCCGTAGTCTGTCCAGGACTGCTGTGGGTTCTTCCTCTTGCCCCCTTGGGGCTGGTATGAACTCTCCTGGGACGACCAGGGGCGCGCCGTACACCAACTCGGCCGACGAGGTGTGTAGATCCTCTTTGGGCGCCGTGCGGATTCCGAGCAGGACCCAGGGAAGTTCGTCCACCCAGTTAGGACCCTCCAGGCGGGCCATGAGAGCCGATTTCAGGTGACGGTGGAAGCGCTCCACTAGTCCGTTCGACTGTGGGTGGTAGGTAGTTGTGTGGTGTAGCTGTGTTCCTAAAAGTCTGGCCATAGCCGACCACAGGCTGGAGGTGAACTGGGCGCCACTGTCGGAGGTAATGTGGGCCGGTACCCCAAAGCGTGCTACCCAGGTTGCGATCAGTGCTCGGGCGCAGGATTCGGAGGTGGTGTCGCTGAGCGGGACTGCCTCTGGCCATCTGGTGAACCGGTCTATCATAGTTAGGAGGTATCGCGCTCCTCGTGACACTGGCAGGGGCCCCACGATATCCACATGGATGTGGTCGAACCTCCGGCGGGTGGGTTCGAACCGCTGCGGTGGAGCCTTGGTGTGCCGCTGCACCTTGGCCGTTTGGCACTGATACACGTTTTGGCCCATTCACTGACCTGTTTGCGAAGTCCATGCCACACGAACCTGTTGGAGACCAGCCGGACAGTTGTCCTGATGGAGGGGTGCGCTAAGTTGTGAATGGATTCGAACACCCGCCGGCGCCAGGCTGCTGGAACGACGGGGCGGGGTTGGCCGGTAGCTACGTCACATAGTAGGGTCCTCTCACCTGGGCCTACGGGGAGGTCTTGGAGCTGCAAACCGGAGACTGCAGTCCTGTAACTGGGGATCTCAGCGTCTGCCTGCTGTGCCTCTGCCAGCGTTGCATAGTCCACCCCCTGGGACAGGGCCTGTATGGTAGGTCTGGAAAGTGCGTCTGCAACGACATTGTTCTTTCCAGAGACATGTCGGATGTCCGTCGTGTACTCGGGGATGTAGGACAGATGTCGCTGCTGGCTATGAGGATGTTGTCCAAATGGATGAATGCAAAGTCCAGGTCGCGTCCCACCGCGTCCATTAGCCGCTGGAAAGTCTGTGCGGCATTCTTTAGACCAAACGGCATTCGGAGGAATTCGAAAAGTCCGAACGGGGTGATAAGTGCTGTTTTGGGGATGTCGTCCGGATGTACAGGGATTTGATGGTATCCCCGGACGAGGTCTACCTTGGAAAAGATCCTTGCGCCGTGTAGGTTTGCTGCGAAGTCTTGAATGTGCGGCACAGGGTAGCGGTCTGGCATTGTAGTCTCGTTCAGTCTGCGGTAGTCACCGCACGGTCTCCAGCCCCCCGTTGCCTTGGGCACCATGTGAAGGGGGGAGGCCCATGGGCTGTCGGACCGTCGTATTATCCCTAATTCCTCCATCTTCTTGAACTCCTCCTTCGCCAGTCGGAGGTTGTCCGGGGGAAGCCTTCGAGCACGGGCGTGGAGGGGTGGTCCCTGGGTCGGGATGTGGTGCTGTACTCCGTGTCTGGGCATGGCTGCCGTGAACTGCGGTGTCACTACTGATGGGAAATCCGCCAGGACCCTGGTGAATTCATCGTCGGACAGCGTGATGGAGTCCAGGTGTGGGGCTGGCGACTGTGCTTCACCCAGGGAGAACGTTTGAAAAGTCTTGGCGTGGACTAATCGCTACCCTTGCAAGTCGACCAGCAGGCTGTGGGCTCGTAGAAAATCTGCCCCCATCAGTGGTTGGGCCACGGCGGCCAGTGTGCAGTCCCACGTGAACCGGCTGGAGCTGAACTGTAGCCGCACCGTGCGGGTGCCGTAGGTTCGTATTGTGCTGCCATTAGCGGCCCTCAGGGTGGGTCCCGGTTCTCTGTTGCGGGTGTCGTAACTCGTTGGAGGTAAGACGCTGATCTCCGCTCCGGTGTCGACCAAAAAGCGGCGCCCGATTGCTTGTCCCAGACGTACAGGAGGCTGTCCTGATGGCCAGCCGCCGTAGCGATCGGCAGCGGCTGGGCCTTGGCGTTTCCCGGGAATTTGCTGGGCGGTCTGCAGCGGCGGGCCTCCGTGCCCCACCGTTGGTGGTAGAAACACCATTGTTCGTTGGGCTCCTCACTCCCGTCGCCGGGTTTTGTAGGGTCTGCTGCCGGGCCTGGTCAGGTCTGTCGT
The DNA here is from genome assembly GCF_963921235.1 of Mobula hypostoma. Classification (NCBI taxonomy): domain Eukaryota; kingdom Metazoa; phylum Chordata; class Chondrichthyes; order Myliobatiformes; family Myliobatidae; genus Mobula; species Mobula hypostoma. The sequence continues at coordinate 237,075,448 of NC_086098.1, forward strand.
TGGGCACGCGGCTTGGTGATCTGTGCGACGGATGCCCCTCTCTCTTTCCTGGCATTCCACAGCACATCTGCTCGGGCCGCCACCTCCCGGGGTTTGCTGAAATCTGCGTCGGACAGCAGCAGGCATATGTCCTCGGGCAGTTGCTCTAGGAACGCCTGCTCAAACATGAGGCAGGGTTTGTGTCCTTCAGCCAGGGCCAGCATCTCGTTCATTAATGCTGACGGCGGCCTGTCTCCCAAACCATCCAGGTGCATTAAGCGGCGTGCTCGTTCGCGCCGTGAGAGTCCGAAAGTCCTTATGAGCAGGGCTTTGAATGCTGTGTATTTGCCGTCCTCCGGGGGCGACTGTATAAACTCCTCAACTTGTGCAGCAGTCTCCTGGTCGAGGGAGCTCAGCACGTAGTAGTAGCGAGTGGACTCTGAGGTTATCTGCCAAATGCAGAATTGTGCTTCTGCTTGTTCGAACCATAATTGGAGTCGCAGCGTCCAGAAGCTTGGCAGTTTTAACGAAACTGCGTGAACAGATGCAGCGTTGGTCATCTCTGGTCCAAATATCGTTTGGGCCGTCGGGGTCACCAATTGTAGCGATGTGCTACACACAGCGCTAGAATAACCACACGGAGTCGGTGAGTTAGAGTTGCGATGAAAGAGGTTTATTCAAACTTCGCTGCCCGCTTTAAAGCCTTCCCGTTCCCGCCCTCCCTGGGGCGGGACTGCTGTGGGGAATGTATATTCCCAGACCCTTTCTGCGCGCGGGATTTTCGCCCTGCTGGTGAAGATGGCCTGGCGCCCTTTTTGCTGCCGGCCCTCTGCCTGCGCGCGCTGTTTCGTGAGACTGTTCGTGGGTGCCAGAAAGTGGGTCGCCACATAATAGTAAATATTGACAACATGAGTTGAGGATTCATTTCAAACGACTTCTTAGGTTGTGGGAACAGTTTGATGATGGGGTGAGAAACCTTGCGTGAAGTTATCCCCCCTGGTTCAACAGCCTGAAGGCTGAAGGGTAATAACTGTTTCTCAAATTCGTGGTGTGGATCCTTCGTCCTGAAGCAGCAAGAATGGAGCATGGCCTGTGTGGTGGGAGCATGTTGATGGATGCTGTTTTCTTGGGACAGCACTCTGTGAAGATTTACTCAATAATAATAGGGATGTTTTGTCCACGATGGACTAGCCACATCCAATACTTCTGTCAGGTTCTCCACTGAAGGGTTGGAAGCAACTGGTCAATATACTCTCCATTATTCATTCATAGAAGTTTGTCAAAATTTTAGGTGCTATACCAAATCTTCGCAAACTTCAAAGGAAATAGACACTGGGGTGTTTTACGCGTAATTGTAATTACATGCTGGGCTTAGGACAAATCTTATCAACTGATAACACCAAAGGTTTTAACGTTGCTGACCACGGGCTTCATGCATGGTGAGATTTGGCTGGTGGTCTTCAGTGGTCTTACCGCCTGGAGAGAGTCGCTGTTTCCCATCCTAACAGTCCTTCTCCTTATGTTAAAGTACTTCCTGGTAGAGGGTCAGAAGAAGGGGTAATAGTTGCTGTAGGAAAGCAAGTCAGGTTTTCTGTCGCCGTAGAACCAGTTTAACTGGCTACAATCCGGTGTGTGCCTACACTCGCATTAATGTTCAACTTTCCAGTTGGTAATCGTACCCTTTTATGCACAGTACCTTGTATAATTCAGTAAACCATAGTATTTAGATTGCTTATTATTGCAGGTGTCATGAAAAAGCTATGCAGACAAGGAAAATTAATTTATCTCCAGACATGCAGGAAAATTGTCAGGTTGGTGCGTCTTTGTGTATTTAACTGTTTTACATTGGGTTCAGTGCAAAGCTGGAATAGGAGACACGTGGACTGAAAGTGCACTCATGGGGCACAATCCTTCTCATTTGAAGACCCGTGAGTGATTGGAACATGCAATTTATACGCTCCCTTCCATTTATAACGGGATTTCTATTACGGAATGCAGTCCTGAGTTGCACAGTGGTATTACTTCAGATTGTGCGGTGGTAAAGACGACGAATCCGCGAGAATTCGTCAACACAGCTTCTTATAACTGGGCTGAAGCTAGCGATTTTATTATGTATGGAGGGAAATTATTTATCCAACCTGTCTCTTACAATCAATGAATTTATTGGAGAATCAACAATGCGAAAAGTTGCTCTACTGCCTCCAATGCGAGTATATCCTTTCATAAACATAGAGGTCAAAGCCACAGGCTGTGTTCTCAACAGCCTCATCCACATTTGCAGTAAACCTTCTCCTTGTATGAATTACATACACTTTTCGATGAAGGCCACGATTGCATTATATTTCCCGATTAACTATACAACACATGGATCCTACCGGGCTCATCAGCTTTCTACCACAGTCCAAAGACGGGCAGTTTAGGGATTAGTAAATTGTGAGCATGCTGTGTTGGCCCCGGAAGCGTGGCGACTACCGAGCTGCCTAGAATAATCCTCGCTGCTGTGATTTGACGCAAACGGCGCATTTCACCGTAGGTTTCGAAATACAGGAGTCGAATACGACCAACTCTTTAATGTTTAAGGTATATGAGTTATATTCACTGATTTTTGTCTTTTTAATGTTTGAAACATGTTTGACTGTCTCAGCATTTTCACACATGTTTTCACATGTTAAAAGTATTAAATATTAATATTAAATGCGAAGAAATTTTTTTAGTCAGAGGGTGGTGAATCTATGGAATTTGTTGCCACGGGCAGCAGTGGAGGCCAAGTCATTGGGTGTATTTAAGGCAGAGATTGATAGGTATCTGAGTAGCCAGGGCATCAAAGGTTATGGTGAGGAGGCAGGGGAGTGGAACTAAATAGGAGAAAATAGATCAGCTCATGATAAAATGGCGGAGCAGACTCGATACGCCGAATGGCCTACTTCTGCTCCTTTGTCTTATGGTCTTATGGTCTTATGGTCTATATTAGAACTAAGCAGGCGAGGGCGTCATATATACGAAAGCTCATTTGATTCCTATTTTGGACAGAATTTATTTTCTAACTTCGCGTACGATGGTCCATTTGCTCCAGAAACTGAGTACTTAATCTGGTAATACTGGTTGCTGAAGGCCAGGGCAGGTTGACGCATCCCAACCATCGGAGAAACCTCAATAATGATAAATGAGATTTCTATGCAAAATGCTAGAGGAACTCAGGAGATCAGGAAACATCAGTGGGATGAAATAAAGAGACAACGTTTCGGGCCGAGACCCTTCCTGTTCTGATGACGAGACTCCGCCTGAAATGTTGACTCTTTATTCGTTTCCATAGATTCTGCCTGACCTGCTGAATTCCTCCAGCATTTTGTATGTTTTGCTCTGCAGAATCTCTCGTGTTTATGACTCTTCTAGTTTGGCCAGACGATGCCAAATCTGTGCCATGGCCGCACTGTAAAAGCGGGACCGGATCCGACCGGAAATACCATACAACCCTCGACAGAGAAATACATTTGTCAAACATTAGCCAGCTCACAACCACTGCATCTTTGGCTGGAAGGCCTTTTACTTCAGAAAGCCCAACTGTTCTTCCCCGCGGATATTGTGAGAAGACTGGTGTAGAGATCACTGGGTAGTAGCCCTTCTCCTTGTGTTTTTTGGGCGTTAGGAGGATCTTTGTGGGGCACCACTCTACTTCCAGCATTTGGTTTTTATAGATGCCGCCTGACCTGCTTAGTTCTTCTTGAAGTTTGTATGTGTTACCTTATACACCGGCCGGTCATTCTTTCCTACACGTCGGTTTCCCGCTTCTAACCAACCTGATGGGATCCCCTGGTTCACATGCACCTATTATGGTTTAGCAACACCCATCACTCTGTTTCCTGGTTTCGCAACTCGATCCCATGTAACAAACACAGAAGCCTTAGGCCCTACAAAATCAAGTTTTCTGTTTCAAATATTAATCTGCCTACAAAGCGGGTTGTGACTTCAAAACCATAATTCGATCTGATTGCGGAGCCTATGGACTCCCTATCAACGACTGGAACTCATGCTTTGTGAATTATTTATTTATTTATCAAATTATCTATCTATCTATCTATCTATTATCCATCCATTGTCACAAGGGGCCGCTGATGGCAGACCCAAATGCAAGACACAGACACTGATGTACAAAGAACAGGACTTGACTCGAGTAGGAAGGTGACAGGATACAGAGAAGGAGCAGGGACAAGAACGCAGACTAGGGCTTGGACCCCGAACCAGAGACTGGGCAAGGACCCAGAACGTGGGTCTTGCCTCGGGCTCGGGCCGCAGAACCAGGCGTGGGCATGACGTGACTACAGGACTGGAGGCTGGGGTCCTGAGGCTTGAGGCTTGGAGAGAGGCTTGGGGTCTTGAGGCTTGAGGCTGGGAGACAGGCTTGGGGTCTTGAGGCTTGAGCTTGGAGACAGGCTGGGGTCTTGGTCTTGAGGCTTGGGCTTGGAGACAGGCGGGGTATTCAGGCAGAGAGGAGGCGAGGGGGGAGAAGACAGGGAGGGGAACAGGACAGTCCAGCAGGGAATCCCTGGTTTGCAGAGGTATTTATGTCTCAGCCCCAAAACGAGAAACATGCGCCCACAACAGAAACTGGGGAAAACTAGAAACCCCGGAACAAGGATCCATGGACCGGACCGTAAACCGGAACACGGAGTTCACGGACCGGACTATGACATCTATTTATTTATATGCAGCTTTTCTTCTTTTGCAAATTGGTTGCTTATCAGTCGATCTAATAGTAAAGAGTATTTCTTTGTTCTACTGCAAAGGCACACAAAAAAAAAATGAATCTCCAGCTAGTATATCGTGACATATACGTACTTTGATAGGAGATTTACATTGAACTTTGAAGCGGTCGTCACAGTAACTGATGGGAAGTTCCCAGACTCTGAGAAATGTTTTGATATTCAGGGTTTCGTGGATCAAAAATTAATGCAGCAAACTGTAACTGATATGTAAGGTCATCTGTGATTACACTGAATGATGCAGTGGGAAGAAGTGGCCGAATAGACTAGTCTTGTGTCTGTGTGTTACGTTATAATATTCTCCTCCCCAAACCTTTAAATCAGTCCTGTGCCGGAACCTTGGTGCACCGAACCCAAAAATGCGACACGTGGGTGACAGATTGGAAATAGAGCAGATACCTTCGCCTGGATTGGTACAGTTGTCGGCATTAGCTACTCAGCAGGTGTTTCCTGGAAGACTATATGTTTGTGTGTGCCAGTGTGTGTGTGTGTATATATATATATGTGTGTGTGTGTATGTGTGTATGTGTGTGTGTGTGTGTGTGTGTGTGTGTGTGTGTGCATGCGCGCGTGTGGTGGGGGGTGGTGTTGGCGTGCAGGACAGGGAGGTCGTTTGGTCTTTGTGGAGGAACTCAGAGAATCGAAAACTTCATCTGGACAGGATGACCATGTTTACGCTAAAACAAAGCTTAGAGTACAAACACTCCCAGTGGTGGTCAGAGTACTGCAAAAAGGCAGTGAGAATATTGATCTCTTTCCCACAGAGAACGTTGGAAATGAAGAGCAGAGGTGCAGGACAGCGAGGAAATGAGGGATCCGGTGATGGAGAGAGATGAACGGAGATGAACAGGTCAGCGTAGGACACAGAGATCAGCATTCTGCAGAAACGGCGGGATAGGATATTTCAGTGGATTTGAGTGTAATTCTATGTGAGGCGACTTTGAGATAGCACGGTACACACTAGCAAACTCCCAACGTATTGCGAACAGCCGAGTAAAGACAGAGGACGATAAACCCATTGGTAGTTGTTTTTCTATTACGAGCTGTGTTTATCAGAAAATCCAATCACAAAACGGTCACCGTCTATACGGAGACCTACCCATTCTACACATAGCGGAATTTCAGACACAACACAGTAGATACAATTCTACAGAGAATTATGCGTCTCTGAAGATGGACAATCATCTCGCTACTTTCTAACATTATTAAACTTTTTTTGTTTCCATAAACAACATTACTGCACAATTACATTGCACAAGGTCGCTTCACAGTCCCAGTAAGGGTTTCACTGCATTAAGCAGGAGCAAACAATCCGACTGTGCTGCCAGACGCTGCGGCCTTACTGCCCACAAGCCGACTAAGAGATGGTGTTCCGCAAAGGCGAGCCCAACGAGCTGTGGCTCACGGTGCAGGCATAGCTTGAACTCATTTTCCAGGCATCGGCGGGTACTCGCAGGTAACTGCTCAGCCTATAGGTCTGGTCGGTGTTTGCAGACACGGCGCCTGTGGTCACCCCGCTCTCAGTCTCGACTCCATCCACGCTCCAGCGCAGCGCTACCAAGCCCGGCTTAAAGCCGCTCACCAGGCAGTACAGAAAGGCCGAATCCTAGTCGGTCTCCTCCGGGGAGGGAGGCACCAGGAGAATTTATTTTATGTTTAAATCTTTTTTTTTATTATTATTGAAAATCAACAACAAAGAAAAATACATCAAGACAACGTATCCATTTGTAGAATACGAGTTAAACTATCAACCAAACTGAACAATATATCAACAACAATTAAAACAAAAACAAAATGTTAAAGCTATTTATATTTGGAAAAAAGAAAGAAAGAAATAAGAACCCCTACTAACTAAAACAAAAAACAAACCCTAATAACAAAAAAAAAACGGGAAAACCCCATTTGGAGCACAAACACAGAGCTATACGCCATACAAGCATCCATAAAAAAGACATCATTCCGCCAACCAAATTCATATAACCAAGCATCAGAAAAGGACCATCTTAATTAACTCAAATGAAATGATCATAACGGGCAAAAGACCCCCACCTTTTCTGGAAGTCAAATCTAGGATCAAAAGTTTGACTTCTAATTTTTTCCAAACTACGATATAACATCACCTCAGAGAACCATTGTATCAAAGTGGGAACAGAGGCATCTTTCCATTTAAATAAAATAGCCCTTCTAGCCAATAATGTGACAAATACAATTACGTGTTGGTCTGATATAGGAATACAATTAATATATTGAGGAATTATACCAAAAAAAACTGTCAATTTATTAGGTTGTAAATTGATTTTTAAAGCTTTAGAAATTGTAGAAAAAATAGATTTCCAAAACTGTTTCAATACAGCACACGTCCAAAACATATGTGTCAACGTAGCTATCTCAGTTTTACATCTGTCACACTATTTACATTAGGAAATATTTTAGACAATCTCTCCTTTGTCAAATAATAATGATGTACAATTTTAAATTGAATTGGAGAATGATTGGCACAAATCGAAAAAGTGTTGACCAACTTCAAAATTCGCAATCAATCCTCTGTTATCAAGGTCATGTTAAGCTCTCTTTCCCAATCTTGCTTAATCTTAAGTAAAGGATAGTTATCCTGTTGTAATAGTAAATTATAAATTTTCCCAATGAAACCTTTCACTAAAGGGTTAATTTTTTTAAAATAATATCTAACAGGTCAGAATCTTGTGTATATGGAAAGTTACTTAAGTATTCTTGTAAGAAATGTCTGACCTGAAGATACTGCAAAAAATGTGAATATGTGAGAGAATATTTAGATACTAATTTCTCAAAGGACATCAATCTGCCTTCTTGAAACAAATCCATAAAGGAAAAAAAATCATTTGTTCCTCCAAAGAGAAAAGGTAGGATCACAAAGTGAAGGCTTAAATAATAGTTTCGATAAATTAAACTAAAAAGGTTAAATTTTTTAGCAGGAGAATTGAAGGTCTCCGGGACTCGCTGGCCTGTGAGTGAGAGAGTAGACGGATAGGAATAGAAATAACATGCATGTTAGGAATGACTGAAATTCGGAATTAAAAAGAAACTCCGCTATAGAAAAAGAAAACACAAGCCACCGAGCCACCGTGTATTGAAGCAAACTGTGAAATTTCTGGCTGAGGACACGGTCATTCCTTAGGTCACTGAATTGTCCACGAAGAGTTTCCCTGGTTAATCGCAGCTCCCAATTGCACTTTTAACTTTCATCATCTTTACGGGCTGGGAATCCCGGGCACCAACCATGAGGAGGAAGTAGCCTCACTTATTCCATAAATGTCCTGCACACCGTGATTTCTGGTTATTAGTCTGTTTGTAAATTCGTGTTTACTGTCGGTCTCCAATATTTTCCAAGATCTTTAATTGGGCCGAGAATTGGCGGATATTACTCTTTCAGCTATGTGAAGGAGCTCGACAAATTCTGGATTTCAAATCCACTGTTCTCTCTAACAGAGATTTCCGATTCAGTAAAATAATTACTCAAATACGCCTCCCCACACACCCCTCCCATACGCAACCACGAAGAAATCTGGTACTACCCTGTTACTAGCCCCTTGACTGAGGGGAATTCCGCATTGAATTCCGTTAACACCCTAGATATCGAATTCGCTCGTCGCTGATTTTGTGAACATTCCATTTCAGGCTGTGCAAATACGCTCGCCCAGTGATGCCAGAGGAAATGGCAGAATTGACGAGGGGGTCTGTGAGCGAAAGAGGGGCGAGGAAACAGGAACAGGTCATTTCAGACCGGGATTGCCTCCCGGACACGAACGAACCCACCTATGTCCGCTCACTGTCAGCTCCTCCGCTATCCAGCATTTCCTGCAATGTTACTTTAAAATTCGTCTTTTTCCCTTCTTTGTTTGTGGCCTGGTTGACGGTTTTAATTTGAAGCAGCCAATTCTGAATGAGGCGGCCACCGTTTATAGCAGTTCGGAATATTGGAGAAATTTTCATGACTACATGTTGGGGTTAGTATAAGAGAGAGTTGTGGTGGTTCCGATTTCGTCAGTTCTGGACAGGGATCAATAGATTAAATTGGGAAAATTTCTGATCGGTCAGGGCTTTTACCACATCTGACTGAGGCGACTGAATGCCGGGATGTACATGGTGTAAAAATTTCATTATATTCAATAATGGTTCATGTCCCGATCAGAGACAGATCGAATTCCACCACAGCTTTGAGACGGCACCAGGATTCCCTGAATAGATATTTCTATAGCAATGGGGAATAACACCGGCTGTGATAGGAATTGCGTGTAAAGGTATGACGGAGTCACTTTTCTTTATACCCAGGATAGTGCCTGGACCGAAGATCAATACATTATCCCACGCTGCACAGTAATAGACAGCTCCCGGGGTTCCAAGCTGCCGATGGTCAGGATGTGACTGTTGCTAGAGGTGTTTCTATACGGTTGGAAACGCGTTGTGATCCCTGTCCCTAGAAATATATCACCATTAGCATCATGTCTAACCACCCACTCCGGCCTCTCCTCGGGAAGTTGTCAGTGCCAGTACATGTAGAAAATTCCAACGCTACCGTTTTACATCCGGCATTCTAAGCGGGCAGTCTGTCCCGCCGAAAGGGGACAGAACATTGGTGTCTGATTGAGGACTGGAGCCGTCAGGATACCTGCAACAAAGACAATGAAACCATTGGGTGACTTGGATCTAACAGCAAAATAATTGATAAATTCGCGTTAAAATGAGCAGTAATTGTAATTATCACGGATATTCCGTGAATAAAGTAATATGTCTCTTACCTGATAAATGGACCAGCAGAGCCCACAGGAGATGAAGTGCTTGGAACCATGCTGTTCTGCAAACACCGGCAGCGACTCCGGTTCCAGCTTCTATAAATCGCAGCTCCGTGATCTATTTATTAACCAGAATGTTAATGAATGGGAGGCGCTAGGGAAAGAATGAGGCGGAGACTGATTACCCAGCCATTGGAATCTGTGAATGACGATCTTTAAAGCCTAACAATTAATTTCAAAAATGTTTCATCTTCAGTTGTGTCATATATGTAGGTGTTTGTCAAATACTGAAAGTAAACTGATTTTAGGCATCTTTATCAGTAGTTTTTCTTTGGAAAAAATGTCAGGGGACCATTCGGCTCATTGTTTCTGCCCAAATTATTAATGAGAACAAAACTATTCGAAGTGACACATATCAAATCGCCAGAATTACCCAACTTCCTTCCCGTACCTTGACCCGAAACCACTGTATTTATCAAAATTAAAGTACAAATTAGAACGCGGTAATCATAAAGTTCAATGTACAAAGAAAAAAAAAACTACTTTCCTGAGACTTATTTTCCTGTGTGTATTCACAGCAAATGTTAATAAACACAACGGGATTCATGAAAGACTGCACTCAAAGACGGACAAGCAACTAATGCAGAAAAGAAGACAAACTGCAAAAATAAAATTAATTAAATAGATACCGTCAGATAGATAGATAGATAGACAAATCAATAAATAACATGGGTTGTAGAGTGCTTGAACGCGAGTCCATATTTTGTGGAACCAGTCTTGTCTTGAGTAGAGTGAAGTTATCAACTTTGGTTCAACAGACTGGACACGTATCTGATCCTATAAATCTTTCGAAGAATTTCAAAAAATAAAAAAAAACTGTCCAATTATCTGGACATTACTTCCACTGCTCTGGGAAATCTCGAGAACATCCCACAACCACCCTCAAAAGTATTTTCTTTTCCACTGGTTTAACGGGAATGCAGAGTGGACGATTAAAAAAATAAGGCCAGTGGAAGCAATGCAGTCATTAGCCTCTCACACATTATCCTTTTTCTATTGAAATGGAGCTTATCACCCAACTTACTGCACGAAATTCTTAATTGTCAATTGCATTTATATCCAAAAATCTGTCCCCGAATTGAAGTCACCGGCAAGCAGTGCGGTCAAGAATCTTTTGGCAAAATGGCCTGCAACAGCCAGAGCACTTAGTTTCGAAGTTGGGATACAATGTTGCATATGTATAAGACGTTGATCAGGCCGCTGTTGATATTGTCTTCAGTATTAGTCACCCTGCATTCAGAAAAATACCACTAGGTAGGGAATTGTGCATGAAATATTTATGAGGATGTGGTTAGGATTCGAAGGAATGAGTAATAAGGAAAGGACGATTAGGTTAGGAGATTTTTCTTCGGGAAGTAGGAGACTGAAAGATTATTCTATAGCAGTGTATAAAAATCGCGAGGAGCAAACGTAGGTGACTATTTATTCTTCTTTCACCCAGAGTTGGGGAATAAAGAAGTAGCGTGCATAAGTTTACGGCAAGTAAAAAAAGAGATTTAATAAGAATCAGAAGGGTAACTTTTTCAAAAGAGGGTGGTCACATGCGTAATGAGCTCCGAGATGAGTTGTTAGTTGCACACATATTTACAACATTTAACCGGCTATTATATACCGGAAGGTATTTGGGCATGCATTGCAAAGATTTGATGTGATATGGGAGAAAGGATTGCATACTGGACTGGTTTGTGTGGGCTTCTAGGTCCATGTGGATTGGTTGAGCCAAAGGGCCTGCTTCAGTGGTGTACAACGTTTTGACTCTATATTGTGACAATTTCTCGATCAGTTGCATGCCCTTTCAGAACACAAAAGATCGGATCTCAGCACAATACTTCAACGGTGCTCTCATTAGGGTCACAGAAACATTGATTCATCGAATTCTACAGCACAGAAACTGGCTCTTCGGCCCGGCTATTCCGAGCTGAATTATTATGCTGCACGGTCTAATCGAAATGCACCTGGACCTTAGCACTCCTTACTGCTCTCATCAAAGCCTCTACCCAAATCCTCTATTAATTTTGAAATAGAAGCTGCATTTTCTAGTTCCCATGGCAGCTCGTTGCACACTCTTACCACCTTTCCTTGTTTCCTGAGTGTTCTGAATGATTAATAATGGATTTCGCCATCTCTCCAAAGCGAAGATCAGAAAAATATATTTTGTAGACCTCCCTCTACTCTCACCCACTCTCTCTCTCCCTTATCCAAAGTTTTGTAGCAATGATGCCCCTCTCTCTCTCCCTACCTATCTCCCTCTCTCTCCCTCCCTTAAAAAACAAATTTTTAATCTTCCTCATTGATGATTCGTCACCCCCTTCGCCAACGACAGTAACGTGATCAGCAGCTTATATATGGTATTGGAGCTGTGGTCAGCTTCATAGTCAGAAGTAAAAAGTGAGTTGAGCAGGGTGCTGGCCGGCTGGTGCCACCAGACTACGAGGCGAGTGGTCCAGGATTCGAATCCAGCCGGCTTGCACAATTAGCATTTCTGCTGGGTTGCGAGTTGAGGTAGCAACTCGGCCTTGTACAAATAGACAGAAATACTAAAAAAGGCAAGGCTGCTGTCCAATGCGCCACAAGGCGAGGAAAGGAACAGCAAGGGCAGGGGGCTAAGCACACAGAATTTTGGTGTACCTGTACTTTTGGAAGTTGAGGAAGAGATGTTATGGCCAATCCTAATTGACTGGGGTCTGCAAGTAAGAAAATTTAGGATCCAATTGCTGAATGAGGTATTGAGGCCAAGGTCTCGAAGCTTATCGAGGGGATGTCGACCTGTTATCGATAAAGAGCACCTTTGCTGTATAGCTTTTCAGGTTTGAGTTAAGAACTATTGAAATGGCATCTGCTATGTCCTTCTTGGACGGTAGGCAAATTGGAGCTAATCCAAATCTCTTCTCAGGCAGGAGTTCATTTGTCTTCTCACAAACATCTCAACGCACTTAATCAGTGGCTCTGGGAGTCGGTGAATATTCCTTCATGTTTTAAGGGTCGAATGGAGCTTAGGTGGAAAAACCCCGCTGTTGGACCAGAACGTTTATTGTGTGCAGTCGAATACTACTCACTCGGAAACAATGAGCACGTTCACACGCACAGGACTAGTAAATCAACGTTGATTGATAGAAGACCAAGCCCGCGAAATCGCCAAATCACATGATGTCACATAACCGACCAATAAGTAGTCACACAGAGGATAGGACAGAAGCCATTGAGCTCATCAGGGAGGAAAACCTTGTTATTCCCTACTTCATTGGGTTTAATTTTGTAAGAGATAATAGTATTCAAACTATGCTTCGGTTGTCGAGCATCCTTCAGTGATTGAAGTTTACTTTGGCATTGCTATTTTAAGCGGCGTGAGATGTCTTTCCAGCAATCGTACCTGGATCAGCTGTATTAGACTTGTTTGCCAGACCTGAATCAACTGATCTGCCCTCATCAGATTGCGGATCTCACTGTTTATTTCGGGTTTCTGGTTGGGAAAGCCTCTGAATGATTTTGTGGGACCTTCTGTGACAACCGTGCTCTATTTATTAAGACCATGTGGGAAGTAAGTATAGAAATAGCAAAAAAAAACCCAGAAAAATATATATTTAAAAAGTGAGGAAGTGTTCAAGAGTTCAATGTCCATGAAGGAATCGGATGGCAGAGGGAAAGTAGCCGTTCCTGAATCGGTGAGTGTGTGCCTTCAGGCTTCTGTACCTCCTACCTGATGGTAACAGTGAGAAAAGGGCATGCCCTGGGAGCTGGAGGTCGTTAATAATGGATGCTGTCTTTCTGTACACCGTTTCTTGAAGATGTCCTGGGTACTTTGTAGGCTAGTACCCAAGATGGAGCCGAATACATTTATACCCCTCTTCAGCTTCTTTCGGTCCTGTGCAGTAGCTCCTCCCCAATACCATAGCAGCCTGTCAGAATGTTCTCCACATTTTGCGACAGGTGAGGTACCAGAGGGTTGGAGAATAGCTAAAGTTGTTCCGCAGTTTAAGAAAGCTTTAAATTAAACTAGAAATAATAGACCAGTGAATTTGACATTAATATTGTGAAATTTATTGGAAGGTATTCAAAGGGACCGGATATTTTAGTATTTCGATAGACATATACTGTTTAGGGATAGTCAAGACGATTTCATGCAGGTCGTGTCAAATCAATCTTATAGAATTTTTGGAGAGGTTTCCAGAAAAGTTGATAAAGGCGAGGCTAGGAATGCTATCTACATGGACGTACGCAAGGCATGTGACAAGTTTCCACATGGGAGGCTGGTGAAAGAGGTTCAGTCGCTCGGCATTCACGATGCGGTAGTAAGTTGGATTAGATATTGACGTTGTGGGAGAAGCCGGAGAGTGAAAATAGATCGTTGCCTGTCTGACTAGCGGCCTGCGACTAGTGGAGTGCCGCAGGTACTGGTGAGGAGTCCTGTGTTGTTTGTCAGCCATATCAATGATCTCAGTGATAATGTGGTTAACTGGATCTGTAAATTAGCATATGACACCAAGTGTGTACTGGACAGCGAGGAAGGCTATCATGGCGTGCACCGGGAACTGGAGCAGTTGGAAAAATAGGCTTTAAAGTGACATCTAACATGTCATGTACATAAGCCCGAGGTGTTGTACTTTATTAGGACCAAGCAAGGTAGGTATTAGACAATGAACAGAAACGCACTAAGGTGCGCTATAGATCGACAGGATCTATGAATGCAGGTGAATAATTCATTGAAAGTAGCACCACAGGAAGATACTCTCGTAAAGAAAACTTTTAGCACATTAGCTTCCGAAATCAAAGTAGCGAGTTCAGGAGATGGGATGTTAAATTGAAGATGCTGGGACATACTTCGGAGTATTTTCTGCAGGTTTGGTCACTCTCCGACGGGAAAGATGTAAATAAGTTTGAAAGAGTGCAGACAAAATCTGCAAGGATGTAGCTGGGATTAAGGACTTGGGTAATAACGAATAACAAGAAAAGGTATCTCAATATAGTATATGGTGACATATATCTACTTTGAAACTAAATTTAATTTGAGCGTTGAAGATAACTGCGCAGTGACTGGCGGGCAGTTCCCAGAAACTAAGACTAGTTTTGGTGTTCAGGTAATTGATAGGTCAGGGATTAATGACGGAAATAGGAACTGAAATGAAAAGTCGTCCCTTATCGCATTGAATTATGGAGTGGGTGGAATGGACCCCTCCGATTTCTGTGTGCTATGTTATTAGAGTGCCTATACAAAGTATTCATTCACTCCTTGGAAGTTTTCATGTTTTATTGTTTTACACCGTTGAATCACAACAGATTTATTCTGGCTCTTTTGACACTGATCAACAGAAAAGACTCTTTTGTGCCAAAGTAAACACAAATTTCGACAAAATTGTTCCAACTTTATTACAATTATTAAACACAAAATAATCGCTTCTATACTTACCTCTTCAATTCAGTATTTATTAAAAGCACCCTTGGCAGCAATTACAACTTTGAGTCCGTATGGATAGGTCTCCAGCAGCTTTGCACAGCTGGATACTGCAATTTACCCCCAATCTTCTTCAAAAAACTGCTCAGGCACCTGTTCGTGGCAAAAACTACACCATGAAGACAAAAGAACACTCCAAGCAACTCCACGAAAAAGCCATTGTAAATTTAGCTCAAATCAGGAGATGGATAAAAGAAAATTTCTAAATCACTGACTATAATTTGGAGCACTGTTAAGTTAACTTTCAAGAAATTAATATAACATGGCATAGCTGTAATTCTGTAGATCGGGAGGTCCTCAAAAACTGAGTGACCGTGTAAGAAGGGGACTAGTGAGGCAGGGCTCCAAGTGACCTATAACTACTCTGGAGGAATTAGAAGCTTGAGTGTTTGAGATGGGAGAGAATGCACATAGAGTTGTTGCCCGGGTGCTTCACCAGCCGTAGCTTTATGGGAGAGTGGCAAATAGAAAGCTACTGTTGAAAAAAAAGTCACATGGCATCTCGGTTCCAGTTTGCCAGAAGGCATGTGAGAAACTCTGAAGTCAGTTGGAAGAATGTTCTATAGTCTGCTGAAGCCAAATTTGAGCATTGTGACCATCAGAGTAAACACTATGCTTCGCGTAAGCTAAACATTGAACATCATAAAAAACACACCGTCCTAAGCCTGAATCATAGTGCTGGATGCATCATGCTCTGGGGATGCTTCTCTGCAGCAGGCCCTGGAAGGCTTGTGGAGGTAGAGGGTAAAATAAATCCAGCAATATAGAGGGAAATCCTAGAGGAAAGCCTGAACCAGTTTGTAGGAGAACCACGACTTAGTAGAAGATTTCTTTTTAGGAAGATAAATACCCCGAGTGTAATCCAAAAGCTACACAGTAATGGCTTGAAACAACAAAATTGATGTCCTGGAGTGGCCAGATGTGCAAAGCTAACAGAGACCTATCCGCACAGACTCAAGGCTGTAATTGTATACAAAAGTGCATCCACTAAATACAGGTTTGATGGAAAGAGTAATTATAAAACCAATTATTTTGTTTAATAATTGTAGTACATTTAGACCAATTTGTAGAAATCTGTTTTCACATAGACACCAAAAATTATTTTCTGTTGATCAGTATCAATAAACGTAATTAAATCCACTGTGATTCAATATTGTAAATCAATAAAACATGAAATCTTCCCGGAGGGTGTGTGGATGAATGTTTTTCTTTAGGCACTGCATGTTCCCCACTGAGACCATTAAAATATCCCTCCGGCGAGGCTTTTGTGCATGGGACTGGAGAACGTGTCTCAGATAGATAGATAGATATATTTTATTAATCCCGAGGGAAATTTGGTTTCGTTACAGCCGCACCAACCGAGAATAGAGCGTAAATATAGCAATACAAAAAACCCCAACAATCAAACAACAAAATGCAAACTATGCCAGATGGAAAATGAGTCCAGGACCAGTCTATTGGCTCAGGGTGTCTGACCCTCCACGGGAGGAGCTGCACGTTCGATGGCCACAGGCAAAAAACGACCTCTCGTGCCGCCAGTGTTGTATCCCTGTGGAATGTGGCCGAAGTCCAATAGTAAAAAGTTCAGTATCCAGTCTGCAAACACATTCCTCGATCGTAATGTAATCCGGATTGCACCATCCGTTGTTAACTAGATCAGTAAGCACGAAACTCCTTTACGCTTACCGCTCTCGGTGCACTTCCGGTCAGGCGGAACGGTATTACCCACCGAACTCCTCTTCTCCAAAAGTCTCTGTTGTCTTGACCCGGTCCTCTTTCCTCGGCTTTGTGATCCCCCCCTCTGTGTGTTTTCCTCCGGATTTCAGCAGGGGTGTCCACCGCTCTGTTAGCTAAGCCGGCCGGGATTTGCTGGTCCGTGAAATACACAATGTGACCTTGCTTCAGTCCCGCGTATCGGGATGTAACCATTTCCAGCGCTAAAGAAAACCCAAATAAAACTCTCTATACCAGCATGTTAGAGAGGGTGCAGCTTCGACGTGTTACCGTGAGAAAAAAAATACAAAAATAACGTAAATTAAAAAATAAGAAGAAGGAAGTAAAAGAATAGATGGGGTGGCAGATTTGAAAGAGAAGAGACATCTCTGTTCGTATTTGAACAGCTGTCTGTTTTAGATACTCAAGAATTATTGAAGATATCTTGTCATGTTTCCTGAAAGATCATATGATTGTGTGTGGGTTCGGGTGTAGAAAGAGGCTGTTTGTTCTTTGTGGAGGGATTAAAAGAATCGATAACTTCATGTGAAGAGAATGGCCACGTCACAAGAAAATGCCCTCACAGTGTAACACTCCCAATGCTGTCCAAAATTTGGCCAAAAGGTCATTTTCTTTCCGCAGCGAAGGATAGAAATTAAAAGCAGAGGTGAAGTACGGCGAAGGGGTGCAGAGATTCCCAATCATGGCAGGAATATGATGCGTTATCTGCTAGAAAACACCCAACGTACCGCGGGCAGCCTTGTTAAGACCTACCAGGATAAACCTGCCGCTACATGCTTCTTTATTAAGTTCTGCATTGCACGAGATGCAATCCTAACACGGTTACCGGCTGGGGAGAGGTGGGGTAGGTGGGAGACGTTTTCCCCTCATTCTTCACCCAGCAGAAATTCAGACACAGCTCAGTGGGGATAATTCTACAGAGAATTATGCGTTGCTATTGAAGGATAAACATCGCGGTAACTTGGGAAGTTATTAAACGGTTGTGTTTTCCCGGATGTGGATCTGCACTGTACATTTACATTAGCAAGTGCAGGTTTCACTATATTAAGCAGGAACAGACAATCCGGTTTTCCTGCCAATCTGCACGGCCTCACGGTGCACAGGCCGCTGAAGAGATGGTGTTACGCAAAAGTGGACGATTATCTAAACGGGGATAAGGTTCAAACATCAGAGATGCTGAGGGAGTTAGAAGTCCAGACTTCCAGAAGTATAATTTACAGGTTGAGTTTGTAGTAAAAGAGGCAAATGCAAAGTTGGCATTTATTTCGAGCAGAATAGAATATAAAAGCAAGGAGATGATGCTGAGGCTTTATAAGACACTAGTCAGGCCGCACTTAGAGTATTGTCAACCGTTTAGGGCCCCATATATCAGTAAGATGTGGTAAGAGGGAGTCCAGAGGTGGTTCACAAGGATGATTCCGGGAATGACAGGGTTGTTACGTACCCCGTGACGGGTTATAGAACCAGCACAAATGGGAAACACTTTGGAGTCCAGTATTGCTCTTAACTAATGGTATTTATTAGTAACTACGCAATACAGTACTACAAATGTAGATAAATCAAACAGGTTAGCAATGATTATATATATGTAAGTGTGGAACTATATGAAAACCAAACTTCTTCAAGTCTAGGGGTAAATAGATACAATCTCACGATGATGAGTAAAGTTCAGTTCAGTTCGCGGTGTTGAGTTGAGTAGTGATGGAGAGAGAGAGAAAGGGAGAGATTTGAGTTTTCAGGTGAGCTGACGCCGTCTATGTACCCGTTGCCCTCCAAAATCCATTAGAAGTCACCGACTGTGACCACAACAAAGGGGACCATTCTTCTGTGGTGGAATTATCAACCCAGGCGAGGGTTGAACACACAAACAACTCCCCACCGGTCACTCTCTTTTCACACTGTGACAGCCACTGATCAATCCGCCTGATCGATCCTCCAAACCCACTTTTTCTGTGGGCACAACAAGGTTCATTCAGTGTCCAAAACCATGTGTCTGTCCGTTTATCATCTGATCTTCTATTTATCTCATTGTGCTGAATAACAACTGTCACTCAAACAGCTCCTCCCTTCTATGTCTGTAAGAACTTCTAAGCAGGCAGCGTCCTTGTAGAAATGTAAAATGCTGCTGAAAGCCCATAACATCATCCAAAGCTGTCTTCGCCCCTCTCTCTCTTAAAAACAAGATGTCGATGTTAAATAACTCTCTCTCTCTCTCTTTTCAAGAGCACAGTTCATAGGGGTAATTCAGGACTCCGTCACAGGGTTAACATATGAAGCGCGTTTGGCAGCTTTGGACCTGTAATGCTTGGAATTTAGAAGAATATGGGGGTGGGGGGGGATGGAAAAGGGGTCTCATTGAAGCCTACAGAATGTTGAAAAGGCTAGATAGGGTGGATGTGGTGAAGGTGTTTCCATGGTGGGGTACCCAGAACTAGAGGGCACAACCTCAAATTGAGGGGCGACCTTTTAGAACAGAGGTGAAAAGGAATGTTTTTAGACAGAGTAGTGAATCTCTGGAATGTTCTGCCACAGACTGCGGTGGAGGCCAAATCCGTGAATATATTTGAGACAGAAGTTGATCGGTCTGGCGAGACATGGCGAGAAGGCCGGTGTATGTAGTTGAGTGGGGTCCGGGATCAGCAATGATGGAAGGGCGGAGCAGACTCGATCGGCTGAATGGCCCAATTCTGCTCCTACGTCGTATGGTCTTACGGACATGCTAAGCGGGCGGTTTGTCCGTCGGAGACAGGGCCGGACATTGGTGTCTGATTGACGAGTCGGACTGTTGTAAAACACAATAACCTGGAGTGCACAAATCGCTTAATGTGCGTTTAAATCAGCAGTAATCAGATGGATACAGCAACCGCCCACATTTCCGACTGAATCACACACTGGTTTGCAAACACGGTTATTGGCTCCGGTTCCAGCGTCTGAAAGCTCGAGTCCCCGGTGTGTTTATTAACCGGAAAGTTCATGAATGGGAGGCGCCAGGGAAAGGCCGCAGGCGGAGACTAACTACTCGTCCTTTGAAATCTATTAATGGCGACCTACTGATATCTAACACTTATCCTCTAACTTCAAGAACATTTCCTCCTCAGTTGTATCACATGTCCAGTCCAATAGAAGGTTGATAAAGACGCAGTCTAAGCATTCATCCCATCGAATTTGCTTCAATAGGTAATGAAATCTAAATTGTTCAAGGTCACACTTATCAAATCCACACAATAAGGTTAACGTCCAAAGCCCCTTACACTTTGTTGATACCTTCACCAAAATACAGTGGTGACCATTGTTCAGAAATCACCGAATTCATCAAATTAGAACGTGCCCCAACGCTGAGGTTCATAAAGTTCAAAGTAAATTTATTATACAAATACTTATATGTCACCGTATGCTTCTCTGAGAATCATTTTGTTGCGGACATTCAAGCAGATACTAAAAGTACAATGGAATCAATGAAAACACTACGCAAAAACGAAGACTGTCAATCAATGTGCAAAAGAAGACAAACTGCAGAAAAAAAACAGATAGCTAGCTGGTTAGCTAGCTAGATGGATAGAAAGATAGGTTGGTGGGTAAATAAATAGACCACATGAGTTTGTCGAATTAATTATGAGTCGAGGTAAGTGAAGTTATCTGTTTTGGTATACGTATCTGATCATCCAAAAAAAAAGCACATCGAAATCTTCCAAAAGAAGCACTCCAATTCTCTGGATGTAACTTCCGCAGCCTTGGAAAAACTCAGCAATACGCCTACCAAAATGGACTGATTCCGCACCATAACCCTAAAATTTACTCCATTCCTATTTGCATAATGGGCATACCGTGTGGGCCATTTAAAAAAGAAGGCAAGGGTATGCTCCTCGGTTATTGGACTCTCGCATTCTCTCCCTGATCCAATGTTTTTGTAGCACTGATGCCTCTCTTTCTCCCTTCCTCTTTCTCTCGCTCTCTCTCCCTCACTCCTTCCCCTCCCAACACTCTCTCTCTTTCTCTTTCTCTCTCCCCTCTCTATCTATCCTTCCCTCTCTTCCCCCGCTCTTTTACCTTTTACTCTCTCAGTCTCTCTCTCTACTCCTATTCCTCCATCCTGCCTTACATGGTTGGTTACTTTTACTCAGGACAGGCCCTATCTTATTTTGCTGAATCACAGATCCCATTCTCCCATTCACAAATTAGGTTTTGGATTTGAAACTGATAACTACTCTGCAACTAATTCACTTTCAATCTGCTCAAAGAAAGGGAAAATATTTGGGCCTTACTCAGGCATATACCGTGGAAAATAATAACCACACCACCGTGAGACACAACTATCTCTCACACTTGCCTCCTCTCTCTCTCTCTCTCTCTCTTTGTCCCATCGCATTCTTTTTCAGTATCACTCTCCTTTCTCATTCAGTCTGTGCCACTAGTTCTACAATATGTTGAACCCAGGAATATGTGAACATTTGCATCCCCGATCAAAACCTCACTAAGAAGAATTGGCTTTCAGTGCTATTTGCTTCTTCAAAACAATCTTCTTTCAAATTCTATCGGCTTTGAATGTCACGTTTGCCTGTCGTTGTACTATATACCCGTGAGACACTTTTTGCTTCCTTGTACATTTGGTACATTTCACTGCCGTTTCCTTTCGTTACATTCTAATGTCCCTATTTCTCAGTCTTCAAATTCATCCATGCCTAAGTTTGCAGTCTCTTTTTCTTACACCAGAACACTAGAATACCGCAGCATAGTACAGCCCCTTTCGGTCCTCGATGTTGTGCCGACCCATATATTCCTAAAAAAAGTACTAAACCCACACTACCCGTAACCCTCTGTTTTACTTTCATCCATGTGCCGGGTCCAAGAGGCTCTTAAATTACCCTAATGTTTTAGCCTCCACCACCATCTCTGGGAAGTCATTCTAGGCACCCACAACCCTCCGTGTAAAAAACTTACCCCGATGTCTCCCCTAAACTTCCCTGCCTTAACTTTGTACATATGCCCTCTGGTGTTTGCTATTCGTACCCTGGGAAACAGGTACTGGTTATCCACCCTATCTATGCCGCTCATAATATTGTAGACCTCTATCAAGTCCCCTCTCATCCATCTACGCTCCAAAGAGAAAAGTCCCAGCTTTGCTAACCTTACCTTATAAGACTTGTTTTCCAATCCAGGTAACATTCTAGTAAATCTCCTCTGCACCCTCTCGATAGCGTCCTCATCCTTCCTTTAATGAGAATACCAGAACTGAACACAATACTCTAAGTGTGGTCTCACCAGAGATTTGTAGAGTTGCAACATGACCTCTCTACTCTTGAACTCAATCTCCCTAATAATGAAGCCTTGCATCCCACAGGCCTTCTTAACCATCCTGTCAACCTCTGCAGCGACCTTGACGGATGTATGGATTTGAACCCCAAGGTCCTTCTGTTTGTCCACACTCTTAAGAGTTACAAAATACACATGGACTAAGATATTAACTGTCCTGTGCTATCACCAGTGGGATCATCAGTTGATCTGCCACCTGTCTTCAGGAGTTTCGGCCCGCTTATGATCAAGACCCCTTCGAAGTGGTGGGCCAGCAGTGCTAAAGCACCACCTCCCACTGGTGAGCTTAAAAAACTTGGCACCTGCCTCTATCAGAGTTGTTGGTCACTTCCATCCAACAGATAGTCTACTCTTCAGGTGTCTATGCAACTACTGAAGGGTTTACAAGATATGTATACACAGTCTGACTATCTGCCCCTCTGGACATACTTGGTCCACACCCATGCTGATCCTTTCTCTGCTGCCTGAGCTACAGCCCTGCTGGTTGACTTGGTCTCTCTTCTAGTGAAGCCAAGGTCACGCAGCCACTTCTGGAGAGTGAACGCAATAAACCCACGACAGCCTACTTCGAATGGATAGCATGAGACCTTCCACCCTCTGTCTCTGCACTCTGATCTCAACTCTGCATACTTGGTTAACTTGCGCTCGTGGGCCTCATCGATGTTGTCTTCCCAGGGGACTGTGAGTTCACCAATAACCGCTTTCTACTGGTGTCAGACCATACGATTATATCTGGACGCAATGTTGTAAAAGCTATTTGCTCAGGGAAACTGCCTTTCCCGTCTAAGTCAGCCTTGACACACCAATCATTGGCTGAAGAAAGTATGCTTGATCCTGAACCTATGCTGCACACCCTTGACTTGGAACCTTCTTTCACAAATGATATGCGATGTTCTGTGCAGCATGGGGCATGAGATAAGTTGTGCTGCAGTACTCTCTGCTCAACCGCTTCTGTTACAACTTTGAGAACGTTGTTATGTCTCCACGTGTACATACCGCTGGAAAGATTGACTCTGCATGCACTCAAGATATGTTGAAGTGTTCCCTTCTCGCCACAAGCAGCACACCTGTCTGTCTTATCTTCATACCAGGTGCTGAAGTAACCGACCATTAATCCTGTACTCAGCCTACTGATTTGTCCTTCCAAAATGCATCACCTTACACTTGTCCGGATTGAACTACATCTGTCAGTTTTCTGCCCAACCCTGCATCCTGTCTATATCCTCTTGTAACCTTCGACAACCTACAGCTCCATCCACAACTCCTCCAATCTTCGTGTCATCCGCAAATTTACTGACCCATCTTTCCGCCTCTTCATCCAGGTCATTTATAAAAATCACAAAGAGCAGGGATCCCAGGACAGATCCTTGCGGCACGCCACTAGTCACCGACGTCCAGGCAAAATACTTTCCTTCCACTACTACTCTCTGCTTTCTTCCTGCAAGCCAATTTTTTATCCAAACAGCCAAGGTTCCACTGATCCCATGCCTCATAACTTTCTGGATGAGTCTCTCGTGGGGGACCTTGTGAAATGCCTTGCTAAAATCCATGTAGACCACATCTACCGCCCTACCCTCCTCAATTTCTTTTGTTATCTCTTCAGAAACTCAGTGAGGTCCGTGAGGCACGACCTTCCCTTCAAAAAGGCATGTTGACTATAGAACATAGAACATAGAATAGTACAGCACATTACAGCACTTCGGCCCACAAAGTTGTGCCGACCCTCAAACACTGCCTCCCATATGACCCCCCACCTTAAATTCCTCCATATACCTGTCTTGTAGTCCCTTAAACTTCACGAGTGTATCTGCCTCCACCACTGACTCAGAGAGTACATTCCACGCACCAAACACTCTCTGAGTAAAAAACCTTCCTCTAATATCCTCCTTGAACTTCCCACCCCTTACCTTAAAGCCATGTCCTCTTGTATTGAGCAGTGGTGCCCTGGGGAAGAGGCGCTGGCTATCCACTCTATCTATTCCTCTTATTATCTTGTACACAACTATCACGTCTCCTCTCATCCTCCTTCTCTCCAAAGAGTAAAGCCCTAGCTCCCTTAATCTCTGATCATAATGCATACTCTCTAAACCAGGCAGCATCCTGGTAAATCTCCCCTGTACCCTTTCCAATGCTTCCACATCCTTCCTCTAGTGAAGCGACTATCCTTGAGTCGACTTTACTTCTCTAAATGTTTGTAGATCCTATCCTTAAGAATCCTATCCAGTAGTTTACATACCACCGACGTAAGACTCACTGGTCTATAGTTCCCAGGATCCTCCCTATTACCTTTTTTAAACAAGGGAAATACAAAGTACATTTGCCGTTCTCCAACCCTCCGGCACCTCCCCTGAAGCTAAAGAGGATTCAAAGATCATAGATACTGCTCCAGCGATCTCTTCTCTCACTTCCCACAGCAACCTGCGGTATATCACGTCTGGTCCTGGGGACTTATCA
Organism: Mobula hypostoma; assembly: GCF_963921235.1. Lineage (NCBI taxonomy): Eukaryota > Metazoa > Chordata > Chondrichthyes > Myliobatiformes > Myliobatidae > Mobula > Mobula hypostoma. The sequence continues at coordinate 237,099,963 of NC_086098.1, forward strand.
ATCTTGATGTTTTTACGAAGATCAAACACTTCTACTTCCTTAATCTCCACATTGTCCAGCACACAGGCCTGTTCTATTTCGATCTCACCCTGATAGATGTCTTTTACACTTGTGAATACTGAAGCAAAGTATTCATTTAGGACCTCCCCAACCTCCACCGCCTCCAGGCACGTGTTGCCTTCTTTATCCTTTAGCGGCCCCACCTTCATTCTTGTCATCTTTCTGTTCTTCACATACGCATAGAACGCCTTGGGGTTTTCCTTAATCCTACATGCCAAGGCCTTCTCATACTCCCTTCGAGCTCTCCTAAATCCTTTCTTAAGCTCAATCATGGCTACCCTATAATTCTCATGAACCCCTCCTGCTTCCTGCTTCTTATATCTAACCTATGCTTTCTTCTTCCACTTGACGAATTGCCTCACGTGTTTCGTCAGCCACGATTCCCTTTTCCTACCATTTTTCCCTTGTCTCAGTCGGACAAACCTATCCTGAACCCAGCACAAGTGGTCCTTAAAATTCCTCCGCGATATTTCTGTGCTTTTACTCTTGAAGATCTGTTTCCAATTTACTCTCGCTAATTCCAGCTTCATCCCTTCGTAGTTAGCCCTTCCCCAGTTTCACACTTTCCCATTTTGTCCGTTTTTTCCCGTTTTCCATAGCTATACTGAAGCTAATGGAGTTGTGGTCACTCTCACCAAATGCTCCCCCACTAAGAGGCCTGCCACCTGACCAGGTTCATTACCCAGAACTAGATCCAATATGGCCTCTCCTCTCGAGGCCTGTCCACCAACTGTGTCAGGAATCCTTCTTGAACACACCTGACAAATTCAGCCCCATCTATGCCCCTTGCAGTCAATATGAGGGAAGTTGAAATCACCCATAGCTACAACCCTGTATTTCCTGCACCATTCTAAATTCTGCCTGCTTACCTGCTTCTCGGTATCCCGAGGGCTATTTGGGGGCCTATGGACTACTCCCAGCGCAGCGATTGATCCCTTCCTATATCTGACGTCCACCCAAACCGATTAGTGGATACTCCCTCTGCAGCGTCCTTCCTTTATATAGCTGTGATACTACCCTGACCAGCAATGCTACTCCCCCCCGACCTTTTCTACCTCCCATTCTATTCCTTTTAAAACACCTAAACCCCGGTACCTGCGTCAGCCAGTCTTACCCTTACTCCAGCTAAGTTTCAGTAACGGCCACAACATCGCAGTTCCACTTACTGATCCATGCTCTAAGTTCATCCCCTTTTTTCCTAATACTCCTAGCGTTGAAATAGGCACATTTCAACTTCTCGAACTGGCTATATTTATGTTTTGTCCCCTGCCCGTCCTTTCTCGCCAACTCAGAACACATAGCATCATGCCCTTGTCCTTCTACCCTAATCTCTGCACTCACATTCTGATTCCCACCCCCTGCCAAACCGGTTTAAACCCTCCCCAGCAGCTCTAGCGAACCTGCCCGCCAGGATATTGGTCCCTTTCCAGTTCAGGTGCAGCCCGTCCTTTTTGTACAGGTCAAACCTTCCCCAGAAGAGGTCCCAATGATCCAGAAACCTGAATCCCTGCGCCCTGCACCAACTCTTCAGCCAGGCATTCATCTGCTATGACTTACTGTTCCTACCCTCTCTGTCTCAGTGCATGGGGAGCAATCCCGAGATTACCACCCTGATGTCCTGCTTTTTAACTTCTTTCCTAACTCTCTCTATATAGAAGTATTTATAGAAGCATTTCTTTACTCATTTGATGACTCCTGCCATGTAACTCCAGCAAGAAGACATAGGGTAAATGCATCGGTTAACGACGAAAATTGCAATGTATCAGGGGAACATGAAGGGGAATTTCTTTCACTCAGAGGACGTTGAGAGTGTGAAACAAGCTGCCAGCGGAAGATTTGGCCGGTTGTCCGATTTCAAAAGTAAAGAGAAATTTGGATACGTAAATTGAATGGAATGGTATGGAGGGCTGTGGCAGGTCGATGGATCTAGACAGATTAATAGTTATTAATAGTTTAACACGGACCAAATAGGTCTAAGGGCCCGTTTCAGTGCTGTTGTACTCTATGACTTTATGACAGGCTGTGTTTAGTTTACTGAGATCCTTAAAATTCTAAGCATCCAGGTAATTCTCTCCCTATCTTATCACACACGATTTGGCATTTGTACCGTTGTGTTTCTGTATCTTAATATAGAGACGTCTATTATTTTAAACAATCTGTAAATTTCTTGAGATCCCCCTCGAGATCCGTCAACGATGCAAAGAACGTCTGTCCTTCTCATCTTAAATGAACTCTTAGACAGCAAATAATATTGCGGAATCTAGCTAGAAACCCCATTAGAAAGGTAGTCCAGTACAGCAAGAATGTTTTAATATTGAAGTTGCATTTTTTCTTCGCACTTCAGGCCTAAATTGGACGACTTGGCATTTGGCTCTGTTGAACGTACCTACCACAACATTCCCGACTGCAAACTTCCTTCAATTTGCATCTTATTGATGGTATCAACATTGCAAATAACATAAACATTCTTTATTTGATTGCATGTGTTTGCGCCAGTTTACATAACGTAAAAATGCCTGATGACAGTGGCTCCGAGTACGGACATTGTGACATACACACAAGAGATTCTGCAGATGCTGGAAATTCAGAATGCTGGAGGAACTCAGAAAGTCAGGGAGCAGCTGTGTAATAAATGACCAATTGACGTTTGTCGAGAGAATAAAGTGTTGAGGTTTTGGACGAGACCCTTCATCAGGAGTTCTGAGGAAGTGTCTCAACCTGAAACTTCGACTTATTATTCCTTTACAACGATGAACCAACCTACTGATTTCCTCCGAAACTTCGTGTGTGTTATTGCGAGATACAGTTGTCCCATCCCAGGGAAACCCCACTCGTAAAGTTGAGTTTGGTCTCATTGGGACCCAGTTACTCTCGCTGAGCCTGCAGATCTGTGTAACACTGCAGCGCTAATTGACCAGTGTCTCGACGTTTACCCTGCTGGGCCAGACCAATGTGGCACTGTACGGATCAGACTGCTGTTGACCAGGACGTGGAATCTGCAGTACCAGGTGTGCTGCAGAATCGCAACATCAGCCAATATGAACCATTCCTCTCACACCTCTCCGCTGTTCTGTGCTATGACCGGTTGCGAGACAGTATGTGTAAGCTGTTTTAATTGAGTCAAGTCACAGGTTTTCCATCCTCTTTATAGTCGATTCAGAATCTTGTCTATCAGCGCCTGCACCTCTCATTTCCTTAAACTCCAGGCATTTTGGCGACTATCTCTCAGGCTGTCCTTCTGGGTCATTTCTCTCCTTTAGGAAGTAAAGGCCACACGATCAGCAGGCTCAGTTGGACCCGAAGACCAAACCTGTTTCCTGTATGGACAGGCGGTCTCCCAACGACACGTGGCGATTACAATCTTCCGCCCTCAAAATGCCTGGTACAGGCTAGCATTTGCTTCCCTCATAGATGTTTCAAAGGTTTCAAAAGTTTCAGAAGTTTCAAAGGTGCATTCAATGTCAGAAAAATGTATACAACATACATCTTAAAATTCTTTTTTTCACAACCTTCCACGAAAATAGAGGAGAGCCCCAAAGAATGAATGTTAAATGTTGGAACCCCAAACTCCGCCCAGGTCTCCCCACCCACGCATAAGCAACGGCAAAGCGACGATCGCCCTCCCCCAACAGCAACAAAGCATCTGTACCCACCACCGAGCACTTAGCGTGCAGCAAAGCATCAATAAAGACACAGACTTGCAGTACCCCAAAGACTATTCGTTCACCCGGTAATTCGACATACCACAGGTTCTCTCTCTGTCTCTCTCTCCCCCCTAATAAGAGAAAAACATGAGCCCCGTTTTACAGCGAGGGGGCGACATAACGAGCAACTCGGTGATTTACGATATTAAAAGTCTGTTGCGTCGCTTTTCGGAGCTCTGTGCACAAAAAAAGTCGTGTCTCTAGGCACACAGCCAGCAGCCAGCTTGCTGCTTTCGATCTACCATGTACTCCCACGCCACACCAATTTCTTGCGGAGTCACCGACCTCGAGCCCGCCCGCCATCAGAGCCACGAAATCCCGGAACCCTGAAGGTGCGCTCGTCTTTTAGACCGCGTCCTTGGTATATTGAGGTCGTGAGGCACCGAGAGGGGGTCCCATTCCCGCAAAGAACCGAAGTCAGCGTGTACCCCAGGTCAGAACCCTGAAAAGGAAAAATAGAGACCTTAAAGAAAGACGATGCAAGCAAAGGAGTCGCCGTTAAGCTCCTAAACTCCTAAGATGTTGTATGGATGTAAAAGATTCCTGTGTTAAGAACCAGCCAAGAAGATATTTGATCCTTAATTTTATTGGTTGTCATAAATTTAAAGTTTTTTTCTTTCCATTTCAGTCGTTATAATAAATAGTATTTCCCAGTGGGCCTTGCTGTGTCTCACTGATAACGAACCATCACACTATACTCTCCCTCTGTTTGATACCAAATCCGGCATTTAGAATTACTTTGTTATACAGAACGGAAGTGGACCCCTTGTTCCAACTCATCCATGGCAAGCAAGTTGCCTACGTGTGATAATCTCAATTACGTGCGTTTGATTATTGTCACACTAAGGTTTTCATATCAATATACCTGCCCAACTGCCTTCTAAACTGCGCAGATTGACCAGCGTTTGCTGTTTCTACCAGCGTATCAGAGATATAACCAAATCAGCGAGGTATTGGATGGTAGCAATATATACAGTAGTGGGATCACGGTGGAGGAGTAATACTCATCTATTTCTGTAAAGTAGAACTATTTAATTAATAGAACACTCAATTGTACTCAGTCCCGAACTTGTCTGAAGGAAAGTGGCGCGTTCTCTCCAGGGACCAGAGGTGAGAGCGATTTCTGAAAAAAAAACACACACGCACACTTTAGTCTGCCACCAAATGCCTTTCAAAATTTGGACTTCTGCTCGTTGCTTGAGTGACCTGAAGGAGTGAAAGAATTTTACGAATAAGTTCCTTTTCCTCTATGTCGAGAATTAGACGGAGGAGCACCGTTAACTTTTTCTGTGTGAATTCACGAAGTTATTATTGCTCTCTTAACAGCTCATTATGAATTTACAGATATAGCAAAAGGGAAGTTAGTTATGGTGAGATCAGCAGTCTGGATGGGAATGCTGAAAGGATTTTTGCCGGAGTGGGGGGGTGGGGTGCTGTGACTTATGCAGTTCTTAACTGTGATGATTATGCATTCAACGATCACTTCTGCTCTGTAGAAAGATTGAGCATCACATCAGTCTCAGGATCTATCTGGAGGACGTATAGTGTATTCTCCCCATTTGAGATTCCCTAATGTTGTAATGCCCTTCTGCCATCTGTTTCTGATATTACAGGCCTGACTTATCATTTTGCCCTGCAGTGCCCAAAACCTGCCACATAATTGCACCTTTTCCTATACGGAATTTGGATCCAATGCATTGCTAGCTTAACAGACTTAAGATAAAACTGATCTCAGAGAACGGACCAAGCTAAAGATAGCGCCAGAAGACAACTTCTCGCATCTTATCAGCGAAACAGTTAAATTGTTCCTATTATAACGTCGCTATTTTAATTTTCAGGGTATCTGGGGTCCTGACAGGATTCCCGTTCTTGGAGCTCACTGATCGGCCGTGTTTCGATACGTCCAGGGCCGGCATGAAGTCGGAGACCTTCGGCGGCCATGTGGACGCAGATTCTCGCCAGTGTCGCGAAGAGAAGCGACAGCGGCTACTGGAGGGTTCTGCACTTGTTGACCCCTCTCTCTCTCTCTCATTCTCTCTCTCTCTCTCTCTCTCTCTCTCTTTCTCTTTCTCTCTCTCTCTCTCTCTCTCTCTCTCTCTCTCTCTTTCAATGGTGAGGGTGTGTTTGCTGCCGATTCACGCGTCGAACTCGAACTGAGAAGCAATGAAGGAGCGATATCTGTCTCTCTATTGTGTTATGTACCGCTAGGGTTCATATTTTCTGTGGACTGTCACTTTAAAAAGTCGGGAGAATGAATCTTGGACACTGTTTGAGCTGTTACAGAGCGACAGAGGGACGAAGCCTGCCTTGAGATGGTGTTTATACGAAGTCTAAAGCGTGCTTACACTTACACAAGGACGCTGCCTGCCCGTGAGTTCTTACACAGAGACAGACAGAGAGAGAGAGAGAGAGCAACGAACAGCTCGTGGTCGCCATGGTGACCGAGGGCGGTGTTATTTGATGGACAGCTGGTGGTCAGCATGCTTAGATAAATACAAGGTCAGCTAGTTGTTAGCCAGACACACATGGTTTTGGACACTGGATGAGCTATGTGTGCCCACAGAAAGGTGGGTTTTGGAGGATCGATCGGGAGAATCGATCAGTGGCTCTCGCAGTGTGGAAAAGGAGTGACCGGTGGGAAGTTATCAGTGTGTCCAACTGTTGCCTGGGTTGATAACTTTAACACAGAAGATGGTCTCCTTTTTGTGGTCACATTCGGTGACTTTAAAGGATTTCGGAGGACAACAGAGGATCGACGGCATCGGCTTACTCGGTCAATCACAACACCTCTCTCTCTCTCCATCATTACTCAACTCAATAACATAAACTGAACTAACATCATTTACCCATCATCGAAAGACTGTATCCATCTAGCTCCTAAGCTTGAAGAAGCTTTGCTTTTATATATTTCCACACTTATATATGCATGAACTCTGCTAACCTGATTTATATGGTTATATATTACTGTATTGCGTCGTTACTAATAAAATAGCTTATGTTAACAGCAATACCAGACTCCAGCTGTTTTCCATTTCTGCTGGTTCCGTCTTGCCTCACTGGTTACATTCCTAAACTCATAAGATCGGGGCAAGGGATGTGAGATGATGATTGCCTGTATATATTCCATTTGTATCTGTCCTAATGATAAGGTGTGGCACATGATCTGGACAACACTCAAGCAAGGCTGGTGGGAGGAAGCATCATTAACACTGCACACTGTAACTGTAGTGTGAATTTTATCTGCTCCACAACACTTCCCCGAGTCTTTTCATTCAACAGACAGTGTGTCTACCAGCCTGTGATTGGTCAATCCGCACTTGGATATTGCGAGCAATTTGGAACCCTTATCTGAGATAGGGTGCGTTGGCATTGGAGATGGTCAAGAGGAGGTTCACAAGAATAAGCCTGGGAATAAAAGGTTTAATGTATGAAGATTGGGGTAGGGGGTGGGGGGGGGCGGGCGGTTGGGGATATCTCCTTGACACGTATCGAATATGGAAAGGTCTAGGAAGTGTTACGTACCCCGTAACTGGGTTGCCAAACCAGCAGAAATGGATCACTCAGTTGGAGTCTGGAGTACTAGAACTAAGAAAGTTTTATTAAAGAAACAAGCAACACATTAATCGAAAGGATAATAAATGCAACAGTTCAGCGATGATAAACGCACATGTGCACAGAATTAAGATAACAGCATCAATCAAGCTCTATCGTTGTCTAGGGGTAAATGACCAATTTCAAAATGACTCAAAGTTCAGTCCAGTTAGTAGTTCAGTTCGCAGTAATCGTTGCCATGGCGGTGGACAACGTGGGGGAAGAGAGACAGAGAGAACAGGAACAACTCATCATTCAGAACGGCTTCACTCACAGACCAGCGAGATGGCTCACCAACAGCTTTTGGGCGGGTCCTTGGTGATGTCACCTGAGGTCACCGACTGTGACCCCTCCTCCAGATGCGGTCGATCCTCTGCAGTGAACCCGGCACCCAGGCAAGGGCGGACACACACCGGGTTCCCGCTGATCGTACCTTTCCACCCTTGCCATGCACTTCTCACCCACTCGTGAGAGGCGCACCGCTTCCAGGGTCTCGTTACCTCGGGTGGCGTGTGTGTCTGTCTTAGCGAACCTGTCCCTTTTTATCCCCCTGCTGGGGTATCGCCTGTCCATCACTTCAAACAGTTCAGGGTTCAAAGGGGGGAGCCGCTCCAGACAGCTCTTCCTCCCACATCCCTTCATTACACATCTCCAGACGCTGCTCCATTGTTCCTTATCTCTCCTTCCCCTGAGGGCAGGTGGCAGACCAACTGCTGATGCCACTGATGCTAGCCCAGGCCAGCAAACATCTTAATTTTATGTGTATTCTCGTAACAGAAGAAGGGATGTGGAGAGAATATATCCTAAATTAGGGGAGTCTAGGACCAGATGAACATCCTCAGAATAGAAGGAAATTACTTTAGAACACTGTTGTTGAGATATACCGTCAGAGATTGGCGAATCTATGGAGATTATTGCCGCAGTCATCTGTGAAGCCCATGCCGTTGGGTATATTTAAAAGAACAGTTGATAGGTTCATGATTAGTTAGGACATCAAACGTTCTGGAGAGAAGGCAGGAGAATTGGGTTGAAAAGGATAATAAAGCAGCCATTATGAAATGGCGAGCAGTCTTGATGAGCCTAATTGTCTAAACCTGCTCCTATGTCTTCTTTGTCACCTCCAGTACTCATCCTCCATATCATCATTCAACAGTTGTTATTGAGCAGAAAGTGTGAGATGTTGAATTTTGGGCATTCAAATTAGAGTATGGGCTATATATTGAATAGCAGCGCGGTGTGGTGGACCTGAGACCTGGCAGTATAAGTGCAAAGTTCGCTGAAAGCACTCGTTTAAACAATTTATCGATCCTCAAAATCATCGAACTCCGTAACTGTTGCTTGACGCACTGAGTACTTCCAGCATTCTGTATTTTCCTCGATGTTTTAAGTAAGCTTCCAAAATACTCTTCAATAGTAATATAGATCTAGACATCTGTTACGCGGAGATGTTCCAGACGTCTCCATAGTATATTTGTAAAACTTTGCTAAAGTCGTTGTAGTTATAGCACATTTCCTGAACCCACTAATGAAATATAGCCGGTTTTGTTGCTGCTTTGCAATTGGGTCAATGTGTTAGGCCCAGGATAGACCTTTCGAGCTATTGACACTCAGAAACTTAAAACAGCTCACAATTTCCACTATTCATCCCTTGATGAGAACTGTTGTGTGTTCGCTGGACTTTCCCTGCCTGAGGTCACAGTTAAAACCTTTGACGCTAAGTGCGAGGCTGTTGTTCCGATACCACTCAACCAGCTGTTCTATCTCATTCTTCTACACCTCCTCGTCACTGCCAACAGTAGATGTGCCCTCGGTAAATTTATAGATGGCGTCAGAGCTTTGCCTCGCCATACATACATGGGTGTAGAGAGAGTAGAGCAATGGGCGAAGTATGGGTAATTTAGGTGTCCTGTGTTAATGGTCACTGAGGAGGAGATATTATTTCCAATCGCATTGACTGTGGTCTCTAGATGAGGACGTCAGGAATCTTGTTGCAAAGGGTGGCACAGAGGCCCAGACTTTTGATGTTGTAGATTAATACTGAGGGTATGATGGGAAAGAACGTTGTGCTGTAATAAATAAACAGTAGACTTACTACTGTTCCCCTAAGAAGCAGGTATACTCCATTGGATACTGCAGTGGTGGGGAATTGACCTATCGGGGCACAGTAGCATCAACCTGGCCAGTTGCACTGTGTCGGTGTCTGAAGCGTAGCAGGGAGGGGTAAATTCAGGTAGAGTGGCAGTGATAGGAGTCTCTATATTTATAGGGACTGACAGGAAAATCTGCTGCCGCGACTGAAAAGACAGGATGGTGTGTTTCTTCCCCGGTGCTTGGGTCCAGGATGTATCAGTGCGGCAGCAGAAGACTCTCTAAAGGGAGCAAGAGTAGCCAAAGATGGCGGTGCACATGGACCCCAATGAAATAGTAGAATGAAGATGTTCTCCCCAGTGATCATAGGGATTTAGGGAAAATGCTAAAGAACAGAAGCTTCAAACTAGCAATCTCTGGATTACTCAAATTCCATGTGCTGATCAAGGCAAGAATACGAAGATTGGTTAGATGAATGAGTGCCTGGGAAAGTGGTGCACGGAGTAGCAGTTCCGAATTCTGGATCATTGGGATTTCTTCTGGAGAGGTAATGACCTGTACAAAAAGGAACGTTTACGCCTGATTCCGAGAGGGTAGGTTTGGTAGTGCTTTTGGGCGGGGGGGGGGAGCGGGGGGGTGACTGTGTTTTAAACTAAGTTGGCAGAGGGATAGGAACCGAACTATTCGGGCTGACGATGGGGTATACAAGTCGGTGTAGTGTGTAGTGTGAGGTCTGAGGATGGACCGGAAGATCAGAGGCGAAATTTGCAGTAAGCACGACGAGATGAAATGTAGCTTGGCACCAAAATCTAACGGGGTAATAGATGAAGGTAGATGATCATGAAGCGCAGTTAGAGATTGGTAGGTATAACGTTGTGGGTATCATTGACACATAGCCAAAAGAAGAGTTTAATGTCCAAGAAGACACCTTCTATCAAACGGACAGGCAAGTATACAGCAAGGGTGCAACGACACCATTGTTTAAAAAAATGAAATCAAATCCTTAGAAAGTGGTGACCTAGGATTAGAAGATGTCGAATCTTTATGGCTACAGTTAAGAAACAGCAAGGTGAAAAAGTTCCTGCTGGGAATATATTCAGGCTCCGACAAGTAACCAGGATGACGGATATGAATTTCAATGGGAAATAGAAATGGCATGCATAAGAACAATGTTACGACTACCATGTGGGATATCAGTGTGCAGGTAGATTGGAAAAATCATGTTGCTGCTAGAACCCAAGAGAGGGAGTTTCTAGAATGCTTAGGAGATGGCTTTTAGAGCAGCTTGTGGTTTAATCCTTTCGGGAAATGAGCTGCCAGGGCAAGTGCTGAATATGAACTCAATTTCACAATTTAGGAGAAGTTTCGATAGCTACATGGATGGCAGGGGTGTGGTGGCCTATAGTCCGGCTGCAGCTCAATGGGACTAGCTAGTTTAAATGGTTCATCACAGACTAGATTGGCCGAAGCTCCTGTTTCTGTGCTGTACTTTTCTATGACCCAATGACTCCACCTAATGAAGTAGATATGATTAGGCAGCTTAGGGAATAGGAACTCTTGGGAGGCAGTGATCATAATGTGATGGAATTCACCACGCAGTTAGGGAGGGAGATGATAGAGCCAGGTATATCAGTACTATGCGGACTAAAGGGAATGACAAAGGTGTGAGAAAGAGGCTGGTCAGTATAGATTGGAATAGGACACAAGCAGGAAGGAAGGCAGAACAGCGATGTCTGGCGTTTCTAAGAGCAAATTGCAAGACGTCGGACAGCTACAACCCAAAGATGAACAAGTAGGTTAAAGAGAATATGAGACAACCGTCTGTAACATGGGAAGTCAAAGACAACATAACAACAACAGGGAGGGTACGTAATATAACAAAAAAAAGTAGTGAGAAGTTCGAGGATCTGAAAGATTTTAATTACCAGCAGAAAGAAGGTAACTGAAAAAAGAACCATAATGAGAGAAAGGGTGAAATATGAAGGTGAGGTAGCCAAAATAACAACAAGGATCCCAGAAATATTTTTAGATATGTAATAACAAAATAGAGGTGGTAGTGGATATTGTTCCTCGGGAATATACCGTTGGCGAGGGCGTAATGGGGGACAACGAAATGGCGAATGACAGCGGGTTTTCTATCAGTGTTCACTGTGGAAGACAACAACGGTATGCCAGAAAATCGTGTGTGTCAGAAGGTTGAAGTAAGTGTACTTGCTATTACTAAGGAGAAGGCAATTGGGAAGCTAAAAAGTCTGAAGGTAGATAATTCACATGACAACGTGGACTACACGCAGGGTTCTGAAAGAGGCAACTTGAGATTGTGAGGGCATTGGCAATAATCTTTCAAGAACTATTCGGTTCTGGAATGTTAATAGATTTTTAAAAGTCTCAAAATTATATTGCTTACTGAAGTACCCATGGCTGCCGTAGCGCTAAGCGGGGATATTTTACGATTCTCTTCGGAGATACACGCAAAGCGACGCCATTTGTCGGCGCCAACTTGTAGCATGACGATAAAACATTATACTCTTCAGTGGTGTGAATATACGAGGGGTGATTGATAAGTTCGTGGCCTACGGTAGACGGAGTCAATTTTAGAAAACCTAGCACTTTTCTTTTTCCTACGTTTACACACTTAGTCCAGCGGTCGTGGAGCATATGGATCCCTTCTCTGTAGAAGTCGGCGTCTTGGACCTCCAGAAAGTGGTCCACAGCAGGGGTGATTGATATGTTCGTGGCCCAAGGTAAAAGGAGGTGAATTATTAACTTCAAACGTTCTGCATTTTCACTCAAAGAGTTGAACTCCACGTGCATGTAACAAGAGCTGTATAACTCATCTCCTTCTACCTAAAGCCAACGAACTTATCAATCACGCTGGTGGGAGTTGTGTACAGGCCACCTAACAGTAGTAGTGAGGTTGGGGATGGTATTAAACAGGAAATTAGAAATGTGTGCAATAAAGGAACAGCAGTTATAATGGGTGACTTCAATCTACATACAGATTGGGTGAACCAAATTGGTAAGGGTGCTCAGGAAGAGGATTTCTTGGAATGTATGCGGGATGGTTTTTTGAACCAACATGTCGAGGAACCAACTAGAGAGCAGGCTATTCTAGACTGAGAATTGAGCAATGAGGAAGGGTTAATTAGCAATCTTGTCCTGAGAGGACCCTTGGGTAAGAGTGACCATAATATGGTGGAATTCTTTATTAAGATGGACAGTAACATAGTTAATTCAGAAACAAAGGTTCTGAACTTAAAGAAGGGCAACTTTGAAGGTATGGAAAGTGGATTACCTAAGATAGACTGGCAAATAACACTAAAGGTTTGACGGTGGATATGCAATGGCAAGCATTTAAAGATCGCATGGATAAACTACAACAATTGTTCATCCCAGTTTCGCAAAAGAATAAATCAAGGAAGGTAGCTCACCCGTGGCTGACAAGGGAAATTAGGGATAGTATCAATTCCAAAGAAGAAGCATACACATTATCCAGAAAAAGTGGGTCACCTTAGGACTGGGAGAAATTCAGAGTCCAGCAGAGGAAGACAAAGGGCTTAATTAGGAAGGGGAAAAAAAGATTATGAGTGAAAACTGGCAGCGAAAATAAAAACTGACTGTAAAAGCTTCTATAGATATGTGAAAAGAAAAAGATTGGTTAAGACAAATGTGGGACCCCTACAGACAGAAACAGGTGAATTGATTATGGGGAGCAAGGACATGACAGACTAATTGAATAACTACTTTGGTTCTGTCTTCACTAAGAAGGACATAAATAATCTTCCGGAAATAGTAGGGGACAGAGGGTCCAATGAGATGGTGGAACTGAGGGAAATACATGTTAGTAGGGAAGTGGTGTTAGGTAAATTGAAGGGATTAAAGGCAGATAAATCCCCAGGGCCAGATGGTCTGCATCCCAGAGTGCTTAAGGAAGTAGTCCAAGAAATAGTGGATGCATTAGTGATAATTTTTCAAAACTCTTTAGATTCTGGACTAGTTCCTGAGGATTGGAGAGTAGCTAATGTAAACCCACTTTTTAAAAAAGGAGGGAGAGAGAAACCGGGGAATTATAGACCGGTTAGCCTGACATCGGTGGTGGGGAAAATGCTGGAGTCAGTTATCAAAGATGTGATAACAGCACATTTGGAAAGCGGTGAAATCGTAGGACAAAGTCAGCATGGATTTGTGAAAGGAAAATCACGTCTGACGAATCTCATAGAATTTTTTGAGGTTGTAACTAGTAGGGTGGATAGGGGAGAACCAGTGGATGTGGGAAATCTGGATTTTCAAAAGGCTTTTGACAAGGTCCCACACAGGAGATTAGTGTGCAAATTTAAAGCACACAGTATTGGGGGTAAGGTACTGATGGGGATAGAGAATTGGTTGGCAGATAGGAAGCAACGAGTGGGAATAAACGGGACCTTTTCAGAATGGCAGGCAGTGACTAGTGGGGTACCGCAAGGCTCAGTGCTGGGGCCCCAGTTGTTTACAATATATATTAATGACTTAGATGAGGGAATTAAATGCAGCATCTCCAAGTTCGCGGATGACACGAAGCTGGGCGGCAGTGTGTTAGCTGTGAGGAGGATGCTAAGACGATGCAGGGTGACTTGGATAGGTTAGGTGAGTGGGCAAATTTATGGCAGATGCAATTTAATGTGGATAAATGTGAGGTTATCCACTTTGGTGGCAAAAACAAGAAAACAGATTATTATCTGAATGGTGGCCGATTAGGAAAAGGGCAGGTGCAAAGATACCTGGGTGTCATTATACACCAGTCATTGAAAGCTGGCATGCAGGTACAGCAGGCGGTGAAAAAGGCGAATGGTATGCTGGCATTCATAGCAAGAGGATTCGAGTACAGGAGCAGGGAGGTACTGCTGCTGTTGTAGAAGGCCTTGGTGAGACCACACCTGGAGTATTGTGTGCAGTTTTGGTCCCCTAATCTGAGGAAAGACATCCTTGCCACAGAAGGAGAGCAAAGAAGGTTCACCAGATTGACTCCTGGGATGGCATGACTTTCGTATGATGAAAGACTGCATAGACTAGGCTTATACTCGTTGGAATTTAGAAAATTGCGGGGGGGGGTGATCTTATTGAAACATATAAAATCCTAAAGGGATTGTTCAGGCTAGAAGCAGAAAGATTGTTCCCGATGATGGGGAAGTCCAGATCGAGGAGTCACAGTCTGAGGATTAAGGGGAAGCCTTTTAGGACCGAGATTAGGAAAAACTTCTTCTCACAGAGATTGGTGAATCTGTGGAATTCTCTGCCACAGGAAACAGTTGAGGCCAGAACATTGGCTATATTTAAGAGGGAGTTAGATATGGCCCTTGTGGCTAAAGGGATCGGGGTTATGGGGGGAAGGCTGGTACAGGGTTCTGAGTTGGATGATCAGCCATGATCATACTGAATGGCGGTGCAGGCTCGAAGGGCCGAATGGCCTACTCCTGCACCTATTTTCTATGTTTCTATGTTTCTATCACCCATGCTGTGGACCACGTAGAGGTCCAAGACACTCTAGTCACATGCACGTGCAGTTCAACCCCTTGACTGATAATCCAGAAAGTTTGAGGTTAATAACTCATCTCTTTCTACCTTAGGCCACGAACATATCAATCACCCGCGCTTTCTACAAAGAAGGGATCCGTATGCTCAACGAACGCTGGACTAAGTGTGTGGATGTAGGATGGGACTATGTTGAAAAATAAATGTGCTCGGTTTTCTAAAATTGACTTCTTGTACCTTAGGCCACGAATTTATCAATCAAGTTCAAGTTTCAACGTTCTAAGTAAATTGATTAGGAGATTACATGTACGGGATCATAAGGAATCCTGAGGTTCATTGTTTTGCGGGCATACAGAGTAAATCGAAGAAACGCAATGTAATCAATGAAAGACCGCATCCAACTGGACGGACAAACAACCAAATTTAAAAGACAACAAATATCACTTCTGAAGAAAAAGTTAAAGACATCCCTACGATCTGAGCAGAGTTGATGTTGACAAGGAAGCGTCAAACGCCTGTCTCAGAGTTGGAGACACCTTCCCAGAAACAGAAGGGATCCTTGTGGCAACACAGGACCAGGTGGTTAACAGAAAAAAAATAAAAACACAGAATAAAATAACATCAAATTGAAGACGATAAATGTAGAAAAGGCGAAGAAGAAACAGAAACAATTCAACAAATTACAGGATCCTGCAGCAGTTTTACTCAGTCCGATTACTTACGTAGGCACAATCAAGTGGCAAATGTTCACAAACATCTTGCTTTAAAGTACAAACTTATTAAAAACGTAACTTACTATAAATTCAACTTGATACTTTTTGAATCAGATTCCTGCAAATTATTTTACGACCAATCCATTATTAAAGAAAGGACAATCGATAATAACCGTCCAGCCACAACAAAACCGGAAAAACAAGCAAATACAACTTTCTTCATAGGTACCACAATTCCAAACACATAACATTCAAAAATTAATAAGTGAAAATATCAGAAAAATGCTGAATTAAAAAAAGGATATTGAAAGATTTTGGGACATGAACAGGGTATATATTCTCCCGATGGTAATATATACATTTGGTATTATCCCAGGTGACTAAGGCAACACGGCAATATCTATGTAAACCTTCAGAAACCACAATATAGAACAGACAATAGTCCGGAAGCTCCCAGCAGTTGAGAAATGAGCGTGCTTGGCTATGCCTGTACTCAAGTTTTTACTAGTTTGAGCTGAGAAAAAAAATAACTTAAAATAATCAATCAATAAATATAATATATAATAAATATTTAGAACATCAGGTGAGTATTCCTCTCAAATGAGCCCTTATGTTCTGGGAACAGTTCGATGATGGGGTGAGAAAATGTGCATGAAGTAATCCCTGCCCCCCCCCCCCCCCGGTTCAATAGCCTGATGGCTGAATGGTAATAACTGTTTCTCAATTTCGTGGTGTGGATCCGAAAACACTTGTTCCTTCTTCCTGATGGCAGCAGCGAGAATGGAGAATAGCCTGAGTGGTGGGGGCATGATGATGGATGCTGTTTTCCTGCGACAGCGCTCCGTGTACGAGTCTGTGGTGGCATTGCGATCACGTTTGCTGTTGTGTGCTGGGGCAGCAGGCTGAGGGTAGCAGACACCAACAGAATCAATAAACTCATTAGTAAGGCCAGTGATTTTGTGGGGATGGAACTGGACTCTCTCACGGTGGTGTCTGAAAAGAGGATGTTGTCCAAGTTGCATGCCATCTTGGTCAATGTCTCCCATCCACTACATAATGTACTGGGTGGGCACAGGAGTACATTCAGCCAGAGACTCATTCCTCCGAGATGCAACACAGAGCGTCATAGGAAGTCATTCCTGCCTGTGGCCATCAAACTTTACAACTCCTCCCTTGGAGGGTCAGACATCCTGAGCCAATAGGCTGGTCCTGGACTTATTTCATAATTTACTGGCATAATTTACATATTACTATTTAACTATTTATGGTTCTATTACTATTTATTATTTATGGTGCAAATGTAACGAGAACCAGTTTCCCCCGAAATCAATAAAGTATGACTATGACCATGTGAAGATGTACTCAATAATGGTGGAGAGAGATTTGCCTGTGATGGACGAGCCACATAGAGTACTTTTAGTAAGATTCTCCACTAGGGGGCACTAGTGTTTGCTTACTAGGCCTTGAAGCATCCAGTCAATATGCTCTCCAACATACATTCCTATAAGTTTGTCGAAGTTTTAGATGCCATGTCAAATCATCGCAAACTTCTAAGGAAATAGACACTAGCCTGTTTTCCTCGTAATTGTAATTATGTACTGGGCTCAGGACAAATCTTTTCAAATGATAACACCGAAGGATTTAACTTCGCTGACTACGGGCTTTATACGTGATGAGATCTGGTTGGTGATCGGGAGTTCAGTAGTCTTACGGCCTGGCAAAAGGCGCTGTTTCCCATTCTGACAGTCCTTGTCTTAATGCTAATGTATCTCCTGCCTGATGGTAGGAGGTTAGAAGAGGAGGTAATATTTGCTGTAGGAAAGCAAATCACACTTCCTTTTGCCGTTGGACCTGGATAACCGGCTACAATCCGGTGTATGGCTGCATTCTACCGCAACGAAATTATTAGTTTTCACCTTTCCAGTTGGTAATCGTACCCTTTTATACCCAGTACCTTTTAGAATTAAATAAACAATAGTATTTAGATCGCTTATTGTCATTGCAGATGACATGAAAACGCCATGTAGACATGGAAAATAAATTTATCTCTGGGCATGCAGGAAAATTGCCAGGTTGGCGTGTTTTCGTGTATTTAATTGATTTACAATGTTCTCAGTTCAAAGTCGGAACAGGAGAAACATGGACTGAAAGTGCACTCATTAGGCACGATACTTATCTTTTGAAGACATCGTGAGTGATTGGAACATGTAATTTATCCGGTACATTCCATTTGTCACGGGATTTCTATTACACAATGCAGTCCTGAGTTGCACCGTGTTAATACTTCTGTGTGCGCAGATAAAGACGACGAATCCGAGAGAATTCACAAACACAGCTTCTTATAACTGAGCTGAAGCTCGAGATGTTATTGTGTATGAAGGGGAACTATTTATCCAACCTCTCTATTATAGTCAATCGCTTTATTCCAGAACCGTTGTTATTCTGCCTCCTATGCGAATATACACTTTCATAAACATAGACGGTGTTTTGAACAGCCTCCTCCAAATTTGTAGTAAATCTTCTCCTTGTGCATATTACATACGCTTTTCAATAAAGACCACTAATGCATGACATTTCCCGATTAACTATACGACACCCGCATGCCAGTTATAGAGTTTAAGATGCGGATTCTACCAGGTTCACCGGTTTCCTACCACATTCCAATGACGGGGTTAGTAAGTTGTCGGTATGCTGTGTTGGCTCCGGAAGCGTGGCGACTTCCGGACAGAATCCTCGCTAGTCTGATTTGTCGCAAACGGGGCAATTCACAGCAGGATTTGATGTACAGGCGTCAAATAAGGTTAACCTTTTAATGTTTAAGGTATATTATTTATGTTCATTGATGTTTGTGTTTTATTCGCCAACTCGGCATCTTATGACTGAGCTGAAGCTGGAGATTTTATTGTGTGTGTGTGTGTGTGTGTGTGGGGGGGGGTCTACTTATCCAACCCCTCTGTTATATTCAATCATTTATTCCAGAGTCAACAATGCGAACCGTCGCTACACTGCCTCCAATGCGAGTATACCCTTTCATAAACATGGAGGTCAAAACCACGGACCGTGCTCTCAACAGCGTCCTCCCCATTTGTACTAAATCCTCTCCTTGAATGTGTTGAAAGGCTTTTGACTGTCTCAGCCATTTTCTCAGATGTTTTCGAATGTTAAAAATATTAATCATTTGAACTAAACAGGTGAGGGCGTCGTATACACGACTGTTCATTTGATTCCTATCGTATGGACAGAATTTATTTTCATACGTCGCGTACGGTTGTCCACATGCTCCAGAATCAGAGGACTTAACGTGGTACTACTGGTTCTTGAAAGTCAGGGCACATGATGACACATCCCCAACATCGTAGAAACCTCATCAGGGACAAATGAGATTTCTACGCAAAATCCTGGAGGAACTCAGCAGGTCAGGAAATGTTAATGTGACGAAATAAAGAATCGATGTTTCCTGCCGAGACCCTTCCTGTTCTGATGACGAGACTCCCCCTGGTATGTTGATTCTTTAATCGCTTCCAAAGACTCTGCCTGACCTGCTAAATTGCTCCAGCATTTTGTATGTGTTACTCTGCAGAATCTCTTCAGTTGATGACGTTTCTGCTTTGACCAGGCGATGGCAAATCTGTGCCATGGTCGCCACTGTAAAAGCGGGACTGGATACGACCGGGAATACCGCACAACCCTCAACAGTGAAATACACTTGTCAAACATCAGCCAGTTTACAAACACTGCATCTCTGGTTGGAAGCTCTTTTACTTCTGAACAAGCCCATTAGTCAACTGTTCACAACCTGGAATGAACCCTTCCCTGTTTCTTCCCCGTGGATATTGGGAGAAGACCAGCATAGAGATCACTGGGTAGTATCCCTTCTCCCTGTGTGTCTTTTTGGGGATTGGGAGGATGTTTGTGGAGCACCGATCTACTTTCAGCAGTGGGTGTCCATATATGTCGCCTGACCTGCTTATTTCCTCCTGAATTGTGTGTGTTTTACTAATCCAGCTGCCGTTTATTCTTTCCTGCTCGTTGTCTCCCCGCTTCAAACCAAACCTGATGAGATCCCTTCGTTCACATGCAGACATTAGGGTTCAGCGGTACTCCTCAGCTGTTTCCTTGTTTAGCAACTCGATCCCCTGATCCCCTGTGACAAGTACAGCAGCCTTGGGCCCTACAACATCAAGTGTGGGCTTTCAAATAGCAATCTGCTGACAAAGCGCATGCGACTTCAAAAGCCACATTTCTGAACTGATTCCAGAACCTATGCAGTCCCTTTCAGTAACTGTAACTCATGCTATATGTATTAGTTATTTATCAAATAATCTATCTATCTATCTATCTATCTATCTATCCATCTATCTATCTATCTATCTATCTATCTATCTATATATCTATCATCCATCTATTAATCTATTTATTTATGTGGAACTACTCTCCTTTTGCACATTGGTTGCTTATCAGTTCATCATTGATCTTATCGTGAAAAGTAATTCTTTGTTCTACTGCCAAGGCCCACGAGAAAATGAATCGCCAGGTAGTATATAGTGACATATACATACTTCGATAGTAGATTTACATTGGACTTTGAACCGGACGTCACAGTAACTGTTGGGGAGTTCCAGACTCTGAGAGATGTTTAGATATTCAGAGTTTAGTGGATCAAGGATTAGTGCAGCAAACAGCAACTGCGATGACATATCACCCGTGATTGGATTGAAAGATGTAGTGCGAGGAAATGGCTGAATAAACTACTCTGGTGTCTGTGTGTTACGTTATAATATTCTCCTCCCCAGAGCTTTAAATCATTCCTGTGACGGAACGAAAAAAACGCGTCACATTGGTAATAGAGCAGATACATTCGCTTGGATTAGTATAGCCATCGGCATTAGATTCTCAGAAGTGTTTCCTGGAAGGTTATATGTTTCTGGTTTGAATTTGTGTGTGTGTGTGTGTGTGTGTGTGTGTGTGTGCGTGTGTGTGTGTGTGTTTGTGTTTGTGAGGCCGTTTGGTCTCTGTGGAGGAACGCAGAGAATCTAAAACTTAATATGGAGAGAATGCCAACGTCACGGTGAAACAAAGCTGACAGTATAACACTCCCAGTGGTGGTCAGAGTACCGCTAAAAGGCAGTGAGAACGGGCAGACTATTATTTAATTGGGAAAAGAATTCAAAGTTCTGTGATGCAACGGGACTTGGGAGTCCTCGTACACGATCCCCTTAAAGTTAACCTCCAGGTTGAGTCAGTAGTGAAGAAGGCGAATGCAATATTGGCATTCATTTCTAGGGGAATTGAGTATAGGAGCAGGGATGTGATGTTGAGGCTCTATAAGGCGCTGGTGAGACCTCACTTGGAGCACTGTGGGCAGTTTTGGTCTCTTTATTTAAGAAAGGATGTGCTGACGTTGGAGAGGGTACAGAGAAGATTCACTAGAATGATTCCGGGAATGAGAGGGTTAACATATGAGGAACGTTTGTCCGCTCTTGGACTGTATTCCTTGGAGTTTAGAAGAATGAGGGGAGACCTCATAGAAACATTTCGAATGTTAAAAGGCATAGACAGAGTGGATGTGGCAAAGTTGTTTCCCATGATGGAGGAGTCTAGTACGAGAGGGCATGACTTAAGAATTGAAGGGCGCCCTTTCAGAACAGAAATGCGAATAAATTTTTTTAGTCAGAGGGTGGTGAATCTATGGAATTTGTTGCCACGGGTAGCAGTGGAGGCCAAGTCATTGGGTGTATTTAAGGCAGAGATTGATAGGTATCTGAGTAGCCAGGGCAGCAAAGGTTATGGTGAGAAGGCAGGGGAGTGGGACTAAATAGGAGAAAATGGATCAGCTCATGATAAAATGGCGGAGCAGATTCGATGGGCCGAATGGCTTTCTTCTGCTCCTTTGTGTTATGGTCTTATGGTCTTACTTCCCACTGAGAAGGTTGGAAATGAAGAGCAAAGGTGCAGGATAGCGAGGAAATGAGGAATCCGGTGATGGTGGAGAGGCAAGGCGAAGAGTCCAGCGAAGGACATAGAGATAAGTTTTCTGCAGGAACGGCGGGATAGGATATTTCCGTGGATTTGAGAGTAATTCTATGTGAGTCGACTTTGAGATGGCACGGTACACGCTATCAAACTCCCGACGTACTGCGAACAGCCGAGTAAAGACGAGGACTATAAACCCACCGGCAGTTGCTTTTCCATTACGAGCTGCGTTTATCACAAAATCCAATCACAACACGGTCACCTTCTACACGCAGATCTACCCATTTTATACACAGTGGAATTTCAGACACAGCACAGTAGTTACAATTCTACAGAGAAGTACGCGTCGCGAAAGACAATCATCGCGTGACTTTCCAAACTTATTATACGGTTGATTGTTCCCATTAAAACATTACTGCACAATTACATTGCATAAGGTCGCTGCACAGTCCCAGTGAGAGTTTCACTGCATTATGCAGGAGCTAACAAACCGACTGTGCTGCCGGACGCCGCGGCCTTACTGCGCACAAGCCGACGAAGAGATGGTGTTCCGCAAAGGCGAGCTCAGCGAACTGTGGCTCACGCTGCAGGCATAGCTTGAACCCTTTTTCCAGGCATCGGCGGATACTCGCAGGTAACTGCTCAGCCTGTAGGTCTGGTCGGTGTTTGCCGACACGGCGCCTGTGGTCACCCCACTCTCAGTCTCGACTCCATCCACGCTCCAGCGCAGCGCTACCAAGCCCGGCTTAAAACCACTCACCAGACAGGAGAGAGTGGCCGAACCCGTGCCGGTCTCCTCCGGAGAGGGAGGGAGAAGGAGAATTGAAGGTCTCCGGGACTCGCTGCCTGTGTGAGAGAGATTAGACGGATGGAAATAGAAAAAAATATTAACGTTAAGGATGTCTGAAACTCGGAATTAATAAAAAACAACTCTGCTACAGAAAAAAAAACACAAGCCACCGAGTATTAAGGCAAACAGTGAAATGTCTGGCGGTTATAGAGTAATTGTTTCGGTGAATGAAATGTCCGTGAAGATTTTCCAAGGTTAATCACAACTCCGAAGTGCGCTTATAACTTTCATTATCTTTACGAGCGGGGAATCACGTGCGCCAACCATGAGGAGGAAATAGCCTCACTCATTCCACCTATCTATTCCCCGCACACGGTACTGCCTGGTTATTAGTCTGTCGGTAAATTTGTGTATATTGCCTGTCAGCAATATTTCCCTAGATCTTTAACTGGGCCACGAATTGATGGACATTACCCCTTTCGGCTATGTAAAGGAGCTCAGCAAATTCTGGATTTCGAATCCACTGTTCTCTCTAACAGAGATTTCCGATTCCTGTTAAGAATTACTCAAATACGACCCCCCAGCACCCCACCAACCCATCACCACGGAAAATATCCGGTACCACCCTGTTACTGGCCCCTTGGCTGAGTGGAATTCCGTATTGAATTGTGGTAACAGCCCAGGTCTCGAATTCGCTCGTTCCTGATCTTGTGAACATTCCACTTCAGGTTGTCCAAATCTGCTCGCCCAGGGCTGGCAGAGGAAATGGCGGAATAGAGGAGCGGGTATTTTAGCAGAAGAGGGACGAAGGAACAAGGAACAGTGCAGTTCAGACCGGGATTACCTCCCGGACATGACCGAACCCCTCCTATTCCCGCTCCACTCTACCAGCTCGTCCGCTGTCCAACATCTGCTGCAAAGTAACGTCTAAAATTCGCATATTTCCCTTCCTTGTTTGCGACCTCGTTGTAGGTTTTTAATTTGAAGCAGCCAATTCTGAATATGGCAGACACCATTTATAGCATTTCGAAATATTGGATAACTTTTCGTGACCGCATCTTATACATAGTATACGAGTGAGTTGTGTTGTTTTCGATTTCGTCAGTTCTGTAAAGGGGTCAATGGATTAAATTCGAGAGATATCTGATCGCTCTGGGCTTTCACCACATCAGACTGAGGGCGATTGAATGCCGGGATGTACATGGTGTTAAAAAAACTCATTAAATTCAATGATAGTTCATTAGAGGGATGGAATGCCCTCATGTCCGATAAGAGACAGATCGAATTCCACGACAGCTTTGAGACAGCAGGATTCCCTGGATAGGTATTTCTATAGCGATGGGGATTAAGACCGGGTGTGATGCGAATTGCTTGTAACGGGATGAGGGAGTCACTTACTCTTTATATCCAGAATAGTGCCTGGGCCGAAGATCAATGCATTATCCCATGCTGTACAGTAATAGACAGCAGAGTCCCGGGGCTCCAAGCTGCCGATGGTCAGGATGTGACTGTTGCTGGAGGTGTCTCTGGACGGTTGGAAACGGTTTGTTATCCCTGTCCCTCGGTATATGTCATCATCACCCTGTGGATCGTGTCTAATCACCCACTGCGGTCTCTCTCCGGGACGCTGTCGGTACCAGTTCATATAGTAACTTCCAACGTTACCGTTCTGGATCCGACATTCTAAGCGGGCGGTCTGTCCCGCGGAGACGGGACCCGACATTGGCGTCTGATTGAGGACTGGGGCCGTCAGGATACCTGTAACAAAGACAATGAAACCATTGGGTGACTTGGGTCTAACTGAAGGCTCACCAATTGATAAATTCGCGTTGAAATGAGCAGTAATTGCAATTTTCACGGATAATCCGTGAATAAGGTAATACGTCTCTTACCTGATAAATGGACCAGCAGAGCCCACAGGAGATGAAGTACTCGTGACATTGCTCCGGACAGATGGAGACAGCGAGCGTTCAATTTTCCGTTCGAACCGTGCTGTTCTGCAAACACCGGGAGGGTCTCCGGTTCCAGATTCTGCAAATCGCTGCCCCGTGATCTGTTTATTAAGCGGGATGTTAATAAATGGGAGGCGCCAGGGAAAGGAAGGGGCGGGGACTGATCACCCAGCCATTGGAATCTATGAATGACGATCTTTAAAAGTTAACCAATAATTTCAAAAATGTTTCATCTTCAGCTGTGTCATATATGGAGGAGTTTCACAAATAGGTAAAGTAAGCTGATTTTAGGCATCTATATCAGCAGCTGGTCTTTGAAAAAAAAATTAAGGAGCCATTCAGCGCAGTGTTTCTGCCCAAATTGTTAATGAGATCAAAGCTATTCAAGGTCACACTTATCAAATCGCCAAAATTACCCAATGCACTTCCAGTACCTTGTTGATGCCTTCGCCATCAGCACCCAGTGGTGTCCATTGTCCAGGAACCTCTGTATTTATTAAATTATAGTACAAATCAGAACGAGCCCAATTCAATGTGCAAAGAAAAAAAAAGTTTCCTCAGATTTATTTTCGCGCATGCATCCACAGTAAACGCTACGAAATACAACGGGATCATTAAAACACTACACACAAAGACGGGCAAACAACTAATGCAGAAAATAAGACAAACTGCAAAAATGAAAATCATTTTATGGATAATCAGATAGATGGATCGGTAGACAAATTAATAAATAACATGAGTTCTAGATTCCATAAACGCGAGTCCATATCTTGTGGAATCAATCTGGTGTTGCGTTGAGTGAACCTATCGAGTCTGGTTTAAGAGACTGGACACGTATCTGATCCTGTAACTCCTTCGATGACTTTATCAGAATGCTGTCCAATTATCTGGACATAATTCCCGCTGCTCTGGAAAATCTGGACAACATCCCACCACCACCCGAAAAAGTATTCTCTTTTCCACTAGTTTAACGGGAATGCAGTGTGGACCATGAAAAATTAAGACCAGGAGTAGCCGTGCGGTTATTAGACTCTCGCACTTTCTCATTTTCCTAATGAAGTGCGGCTTATCACCCAGCTTCCTGCACTAAATTCTTAATTGTCAATTCAATTCACATCGAAAATTCTATCCCCACAGAGAAGTCGTGGGTATGCAATGCGTGAAGAACATTTAGGCAAAATGGCCTGCATCAGCCAGAGTACTTAATTTCGAAGTCGGGTTGCAATGTTGCATATGTATTAGACGTTAAACAGGCCGCTGTTGATATTGTCTTCAGTATTAGTCAGGCTGCATTCAGAAAAATACCATTAAGTAGGGAATTGTGCAGCAAATATTTATAAAGGTGTGGGCAGGTTTCGAGGGACTGAGTGATAAGGATAGGTCAAGTAGGTTAGGATTTTTTTCTTTGGAGGTTAGGAGATTGAAAGGTCATATTATAGAAGAATATAAAATTCGCAATGAGCAAACGGAGATGACTATTTATTCTTCTCTTACCCAGGGTTGGAGAATGAAGAACTATCGTGCATAAGTAAAAAAGAAGATTTAATACTAAACTGAGGGGCAATCTTTTTCAACAGAGGGCAGTGACATACGTGATGAGCTACGTGATGAGTTGTTAGTTGCACGCATATCTACAACATTTAACCGGCCTGTATATAGGTATTTGGATATGCATTGCAAATGTTTTTTTGTGATATGGGAGAAAGCATTGCAAATTGGATTGGTTTTTGTGGGCTTCTAGGTCGATATGGATTGGTTGAGCCAAAGCGCCTGCATTGGCCTACATCAACTGCGGGATTGAGTTTAAGAGATGAGAGGTAATGTTACAGCTATATAGGATGCTGGGTGGACGTCACTTGGAGCACTGTGCTCAGTTCTGTTCACCTTATTACAGGAAGGATGTGGAAACTGTTGAAAGGGTGCGGAGGATATTTATAAGGATGTTACAAGGATCATTGGTAGGTTTTTTATTACGCAGAGAATGGAGAGTGTGTGGAATGGGCTACAGGCGACGGTGGTGGAGGTGGATACGATACGGTCTTTTAAGGAGACTCCTAGATAGGTACATGGAGCTTAGAAATACAGAGGGCTATGGGTAACGCTGGTAAGGACATGTTAGACACAGTTTTGTGGGCCGAAGGGCCTGTATTGTGCTGTAGGTTTTCTGAGTTTCTATGTTTCGATGTTTCTATGTCGTTCGCTAAGGTGCCACATATAAAATTTATGCATAAGATAACCATGCATATTGTGGAGAGTGATGCATTAGCATGGTTAAATGATTGCTCAACCAATAGACAGCAACGAGTTGGGATACACGTATGTTTCTCTGGTTGGCAATCGGTGGTGAATGGTGCGACGCAGAGGTCGATACTGGGCCCGGAACTGTTCATGATACACGTTAAAGATCTGGAAGAGGGGACCGAGTGTAGTGTACTTAAGTTTGCAGATGACACTAAATTGAGTGAAAAAGCAAATTGTGCAGAATATACGGAGAGTCTGCAGAGAGGTGTACATAGGTTAAGTGATTGGGCAAGGGTCTGTTAGGTAGATTATGGAGTACAATGTTCGTAAATGCGAGGTCATCCGCTATGGAAGAAAAAAGCCTGAAGATAAAAGAAAAAAAAACAGCGTTTAAAGAACAGTTCGTTCCAAAATGTTATTAGATTTCTAAACTGACAATGTATATTTATTAAATTATACATACTGGATATAGATAAATAAATTACACGTAAAATATACTTATAGAATAAATAAATGCATAAATACAAATTAACAAAAATATCAACATACGTTAGTGATAGTAGACATCAATTAGGATTCTGATTCTGATCCTTATTCTAAAGGTAGATGTTACTGACAGTGGGTCCTGTGTGAGACCTCAGCCCTCGCTTCTGTTGTCCGTGGTTTAGTTCATTACCACCTCCGCCCCCCTCCCCCACCACCACGTTCAGCTCCCATCTCTACAATGATGGGCGGATATTGGATACGGGATGAGAAGGTTTCTTCCAAACAAAAATTTGCTTATATGACTCTGTCTCAACGTTTGTCTAATAACGCCACTGTGAAGCACCTTGGCTTATTTTTATTTCGGAAACGTTACCTCATAAAGTCCTGCAGTTTTGGGTTGTGTAAGGCTTTTTAAAAATTTAAATGCTCTTATTGGGCATGGGGAACGGGGAATGGGATCTAGAAAACGCAGTGGGCAATGAACTGGACCGTTTCCTTGAAGTCCACCTGACCATCGGACTATGTTCTGTCCAGTTAATCCCTCAATCAAGATGGTTCACAGGGTCAAGCAGCCCGTGTCTATGAGCGTCACTGATGCAGCTGCCAGCCACTTCATCTCCCCATGGGGACCGAGCGGTGCTGGCACAGCCTTTATTTAGCAAATGTACGCAAATTGCTGCTGTTTCTGTCTTGTTTATGAAGCCGTGCAGGTGGCGCGGTCGTTGAGTCTCACGGGAATGGTGGACGCCTCGCAGGGGTGCGGGGTGGAGTGGGGAAGATGCGGTGAATATTTTAAAAAACTCTAAAACTTAGAAACTGCAATAACTAGAAGACACAAATTATGAAACAAAATCTTTGAAAAATCGTTTGCACAGTTTGATTCTTGTTGCTGCCAGCGATTAAGTTGTTTTAAACTAAGAGTGTAAAATTACAGCACTGAAATGGCTTCATGCGTGGGGGGGGGGGGGGCGGGGAGGTGGAGGAGAGGGAAAATCAGAGGGGATCATGGGCTTTACGTCTCTCTACTTCTCCGAGCCAGTCGCAGGACACTGGACCCAGACATGCATATCGCGGTAAATGAGGAACCCCGAATAGTGCTACCATTTCTGGACACATAAGAGACTAAATGTCATTAATGGACTTTGCGCACCTGCTCCCCCGTTGCCCAGGGTCATAGTTAATCATTCAACTCCCACCGCCCTCCCAGTACTACTCTGTTTGATCCACGGAGTGCTGAATCTGTTTATTTACTAATATATATCCAACCCAGCTTGGAATCTGGTCAGCATCTGAGCAGTCGTAGGCTTTGTGGAGAAAGTTCTCCACAGCCTCTGAATGAGTTGATGCACGTCACAGTCGTTTATCCTACCTCCGGGTAAAAGTCAGAGACTAAAAGCCTATCGCTGTTTATTACCAACCCGGCATTTAGATTTATGTAGATACAGCGCGGAATTGTACCCAATTCGACCATGCTGATCAAATTACCTGCCTGTGCTTCGACCATTTGCCAGGATTTTGCCAAAGTCACCCATGTTTTTCATACCGTTGCACCTGCCTAAATGTCTTCTAAACTGCTCAGTTTTACCCGAG
Organism: Mobula hypostoma; assembly: GCF_963921235.1. NCBI lineage: Eukaryota > Metazoa > Chordata > Chondrichthyes > Myliobatiformes > Myliobatidae > Mobula > Mobula hypostoma. The sequence continues at coordinate 237,128,659 of NC_086098.1, forward strand.
TCTACCGCTAAGCTTAGCAGTTCACTAAATCAACCCACCACTGGACTTGGAATATAATTAGGAATTTGGAATTAGGAATCCTGATACGGTCAGGAGCTCATCCGGCTGAATGGTGTAACAAAAGCAGCGTCCCACTCAATGTCAGCTGGAGCAAGGAGATGATTATTGAGTACAGAAGGACGAAACCGCATGTCCACGAGTCAGACTTTATCAGGGTATCAGAGGTAGAGGTCGTCAGCAACATTTAATTACTAAGCGTTGCAATTTCAGAGAATCTGTCCTGTGCCCATCACGCAACTGCCATTACATAGAAGGCGCGGCAGCGTTCCTTCTTTGTTAGAAGTTTGCTAACGTTTTCCGTGTAATCTAAAACTTTCACAAACTTCTATAGATGCCTGAAAAAGGGAGTATACTAACTGATTTAATTACGGCCTGAAGTGCCCTGGAATGCCCTGCAGACACAAATGCCCTATTTACCAAGTAGAAGGACGTGGAGGACAGGGAGATCAGTTCTAAGCAAGTTGATATTACAGGGCATTTCGAGGTAAAGGAGGAGGCGGTGTTCGGTCTCGTTAAGAGCATTAAGGTTATAAGTACCTAGGGCATGTTGGGATATATCCCGGCTAATCGAGAAAGGGAACCGAAAAGATTGCTGGCGCATTGGATAATATCTTGATGTCCACTCTAGCTACAGGCAAGGTCCCGGAACAGTGGCGAATAGCTGATGTTTTTTCCATTCTTTTTGAGGGGAACAACAGATAATCCTGGAAACTATATATCTGCGAGTCTCGCGTCAGTGGGAAGGAAGATTCTGGAGTGGAACGTTAAGGATAGGATTTGTGACCATTTGGAAAATCATGGCTTTGTATGGGCAAGTCGTGTCTTACTAACTTTACTGTTTTATGAAGAGGTGCGAGCGTGATTCAAGAAAGTGCAACCGTGGATGCTGTCTACTTGGCATTTAACATAGAACATAGAACATGGAAGAGTACAGCACAGTACTAGCCCTTCGGCCCATAATGTTGTGCCGACCCTCAAAGCCTGCCTCCTATATAACCCACCACCTTAAATTCCTCCATATACCTGTCTAGTAGTCTCTTAAATTTTACGAGTGTATCTGCCTCCACCACTGACTGAGGCAGTGCATTCCACGCACCAACCACTCTCTGAGTAAAAAAAACCTTCCTCTGATATTCCCCCTTGAACTTCCCAATCCTTACTTTAAAGCCATGTCCTCTTGTATTGAGCAGTGGTGCCCTGGGGAAGATGCGCTGGATATCCACTCTATCTATTCATTTAATATCTTGTATAGCTCTATCATGTCTCCTCTCATCCTCCTTCTCTCCAAAGAGTAGAACCCTAGCTCCCTTAATCTCTGATCAAGGTGCATACCCTCTAAACCAGGCAGCATCCTGGCAAATCTTCTCTGTACCCTTTCCAATGCTTCCACATCCTTCATATAAGTGAGACGACCAGAACTGGACACAGTACTCCAAGAGAGGCCTAACCAGATTTTTATAGAGCTGCATCATTACCTCGCGACTCTTAAACTCTATCCCTCGACTTATGAAAGCTAACATCCCATAAGCTTTCTTAACTACTCTATCTACCTGTGAGGCATCCTTCGGGGACCTGTGGACATGTATCCCCAAATCCCTCTGCTCCTCCACACTATCAAGTAATCTGGCATTTATTTTGTACTCTCCCTTGGAGATTGTCCTTACAAGGTGTACCACATCACATTTCTCCGGGTTGAAACCCATCTGCCACTTCTCAGTACACTCCTGCATCCTAATAATGTCTCTTTTCAATCTTCGACAATCCTCTACGCTATCCACAACACCACCAACCTTTGTGTCGTCTGCAAACTTGCCAACCCACCCTTCTACCACCACGTCCAGGTCGTTAATAAAAATCAGGAAAAGTAGAGGTCCCAGAACAGATCCTTGTGGGACATCACTAGTCACAACTCCTCCAATCCGAATGTACTCCCTCCACCACGACCCTCTGCCTTCTGCAGGCAAGCCAAATCTGAATCCACCTGGCCAAACTTCCCTGGATCCCATGCTTTCTGACTTTCTGAATAAGCCTAATGTGTGGAACCTTGTCAAATGCCTTACTAAAATTCATGTAGATCACATTCACTGCACTACCCTAATCTATAGGCCTAGTCCCCTCCTCGAAGAACGCTGTCAGGCTTGTTAGACACGCTCTGTCCTTCACAAAGCCAAACTGACTGTCCATGATGAGATCATGATTTTCTAAATGCCCATAGATCCTATCTGTAAGAATCTTTTCCAACAGCTTTCCCACTGCAGACATAAGGCTCACTGGTCTATAATTACCTGGACTACCCCTACTACCTTTTCTGAACAGGGGGACAACTTTCGCCCTCCTCTAATCCATCGGTATCATTCCCGTGGACAACTAGGACATAAAGATTCTAGCCAGAGCTCAGCAATCTCGCCGCTCGCATCGTGGAGCAGCCAGGGGAATATTCCGTCACGCCCCTGGGACTTATCCGTCCTAATGTATTTTAACTGCTCCAACACCTGCTCTTCCTTAACATTAACATGCTCCAGAACATCATCCTCACTCATATTGTCCTCACCGTCATCAAGCCCTCTCTCATTGGTGAATACCGAAGATAAGCATTCATTGAGGACCTCGCTCACTTCCACAGCCTCCAGGCACATCTTCCCACCTTTATCTCTAATCGGTCCTACATTCACTCCTGTCATCCTTTTATTCTTCACATAATTGAAGAATGCTTGGTGTTTTCCTTTACCCTACTCGCCAAGGCCTTCTTATGCCCCCTTCTTGCTCTTCTCAGCCCCTTCTTAAGCTCCTTTCTTGCTTCCCTATATTCCTCAATAGACCCATCTAATCCTTGCTTCCTAAACCTCATGTATGCCGCCTTCTTCCATCTGACTAAATTTTCCACCTCACTTGTCACCGATTGTTCCTTCACCATACCATTCTGTATCTTCCTCACCGGGACAAATTTATACTTGCCATCCTGCAAGAGATCCCTAAGCATGGACCACATGTCCATAGTACATTCCCCTGCAAAAACATCATCCCATTCACACTCGCAAGTTTCAGCCTTATAGCCTCATAATTTGACCTTCCCGAATTAAAAAAATTACTGTCCTCTCTGATTTTACCCCTTTCCATGATAGTGCTAAAATCCAGGGAGCGGTGGTCACTGTGCCCAAGATGCTCACCCACTGAGAGATCTGCGACCTAACCCGGTTCGTTACCTAGTACTAGATCGTGTATGGCATTCCAACGGTTGGCCTGTCAACATATTGCGACAGGAATCCGTCCTGGACACACTGAACAAACTCTGCCCCGTCTAAAACATTGGAACTAATCAGGTGCCAATTAATATTCGGGAAGTTAAAGTCACCCAAGATAACAACCCTGCTCTTTTTGCACTTCTCCAAAATCTTCCCCCAATTTGCTCCTCGGTATCTCTGCTGCTACTAGGGACCCTTTAGAATACTTCCAATAGAGTAACTGCTCCCTTCCCTTTCCTGACTTCCACCCATACTGACTCAAATGAGGATCCTGCTACATGATCAACCCTTTCTGTAGCTGTAGTAGTATCCATGACCAGTAATGCCACTCCTCCTCCTGTTCCGCCCCCCACCCCGCACCCCGCTATCTCTTTGAAAGCGCTGAAATCCGGGCATATTCAGAATCCATTCCTGTCCTGGTGCAAGCCAAGTCTCTGTACTGGCTACTACATCATAATTCGATGTATGAATCCAATCTCTCAGTTCATCCCCTTTGTTCCTGATGCTTCATGCATGGAAGTACACGCCCTTTAGCCCTTCTACCGGCCTGCCTTTCATCCTATATTTTGCTTCTCTTTCCTCAAACCCTCTTTATATGTTATATCTGGCTTTATTATATGCACTATACTTGCAGTTCTCGCATGAACTTTATCCTCCTCCACCTCACTATCTGCTCTAGCACTCTTCCCATCCCCCTAAAAATCTAGTTTAAAACCCCTGGAGCAGCATTAGCAAACCTTCCTGCAAGAATGTTAGTCGGAACAGGTTCCACCTTCCATGGAACAAGGCCCAATTGTCCAGAAACATGAAGCCTTCGCTCCTGCACCAACTCCTTAGCCACTTATTTAGCTGCAATGTCTTTCTACTTCTAGCCTCACCAGCACGTGGCACGGGTAGCAATCCTGAGATTGCAAGCCTCCAGGTCCTGCCCTTCAACTTTGCCACTAACTTCCTAAACTCTCTTTGCAGGACCTCCTACTTCTTCCTATCCACGTCATTGGTCCCGACATGGACCACAACATTTGGCTGCTCACCCTCCCTCTTGAGAATACTGAGAACTCGATGCGAGATATCGCGGACCCTGGCACCAGGGAGGCAGAGACCATCCGGGATTCTCAATCTACCCCACAGAACCTCTTATCTGTCCCCGTAACTATCGAATCCCCTATCACTACTGCGCTCCTCTTTTCCCTCCTTCCCTTCTGAGCTGAGGGTCTAGTCTTGGTGCCAGAGACGCGACCACTGCAACTTGTCCCTGGCAAGTATTTCCCACCAACAGTATCCAAAACGGTATACTTATTATTGATGGGAACGGCCACAGGGGTGCTCTGCTCATTCTGTCTATTCCCCTTCCCTCTCCTGACAGTCACTGAGCTGCCTGTCTCCTGACTTTTAGGGGTGACTATCTCCCTGAAACTGCAGTCTATCTCTGCCACTGCCTCACGAATGATCCGAAGTTCATCCAGCTCCAGCTCCAGTTCCCTAACTCGGTTTGTCAGGAGCTGCAGCTCGATGCCCCTTTTACAGGTGTAGTCATCAGGGAGAATTTGCTCGCCCTGACTTTCCACATACTGCAAACGGAGCTCTCCACTGCTCTAACTGCTACCTCTATCACCTACTTCTGAGTTAATTAGATTAATTTAAGGAGCTTACCCGGCCTTACCTCACTGGGAACAAGCTCGTCCTCAGCCTCTGCTCGCTGAAGCCAGGCGCTCATGTGTTGGCTTTTTCAGGAGATGAAGAATCAACGGATCCATAGTGAATTGGCTATTTGGATTCACACCAGACTTGCACTTCGAAGACAGCGGGCAGTGGTCGATGGATTTATTGTAGGCGGAGGCCTGTGATTATTGGTGCTCTGCAGAGATCTGTACTGGGACCTTTACTGTTTGTGATCCAGATAAAAGACCTGGATGAAAACGTACATGGATTATTTAGTAAGGTTCTAGATTATATGAAGTCTACTGGTGTGAATAGCATGTCAGATTGTCAAAGAAAACAACAGGGAGATTGTCAAGGAATACAATAGTATATTGATCATTTGCGGTCATGAGTGGAGAAATGGCAGACGGAGTGTAACGCAGCCAAATGTAAAGTGTTGCATATTGCTAGATCAAAAACAAAGAGACGGTACACTGTTACGGACGCGATCCTCAACAATGTTGATGAACAGATGGAACTTCTGGTCCATTTCTGAACTCCCTGGAAGTGGTTTCATGGGTTTACTGGGTGGTTAAGATGACATATGGAATGCTTGTCTTTATTAGCCGAGATATTGATTTCAAATGTCAGAAAGTTATGTTGAAGCTTGTAAAGATCGAGTTAGGCCGCATTGGAGGTATTGTATACACTTCTGGGCCCCAATTATAAGAAGATGTCGAGGCTCTCAAAAGGGTGCAGAGGAGGTTTACCTGGATGTTGTGGATCAGATTTCAAATGACTGGTACCACGAGTCATGCATTTCAGGTGAGATGAGATAATCTAAAAGGAGATGTTATAGATGCTGAAATGGGGTGCCTGTGGTGGTAAAGGCAGAGTAATTGAGGACATTTAAGAGATATTTCAATAGGTACATGAATATGAGAAAAGGAGGACGTGGTGTGTGCAGAAGGCATAAGTTCGTTAGCCATTTGTTTAACCATTAAATTCATTTGATACCGCATCGTGGGCCGAAGGCCCTGTTAATTTGCAATATTGTACTATGTTCTATGTTCTAATGCAAAAGTTTGCAGAAATTATTGCATACAGCGCAGTCCATTACGCGTCGAACCCTTCCCCCAACAGAGCACATCTCAAAGTGGTGTTCTCTCAGGTGAGCTCCATCCAGCGTCAATCAGCCCTAGCATACATCTCACGTCACTAGGTTCGGAAAAGGCCCTAAACCATTAGACTCTTGAACCAATGCGGTACATTCACCCAGATTCACTCTCCACAAAACTCAACGGATTCCTGAATTCGTGGATCCATTTTCGCTCACTGTCCAGCTCCTGCTCTTGACATTTATTGCTTATTTATTTATTCCGAATATTACGTGCTTTTTCTCTTTGATGTCTCTCCACACTATGTTCTCTTTTGCAGACTGGATACTTGCCAGTACTTGTTGTGTGCGGTTTTCATTGATTCTCTTGCGACTCTTTTTCTTTACAGTAAATGCTCTCAAAAATGAGTCTCCAGATTGTATATGCTGCATAGATTCAGGATTTCAGGATTTCAGGATTTCAGGATTTCAGGATCATCGGGACCTCTTCTGGGGCAGGTGGGACCTATACAAGAGAGACGGGTTACACTTGAAACACAAGGGGACCAATATCCTTTCAGGGAGGTTTGTTAGTGCTGTTGGGGAGGCTTTATACTAGATTTGCAGGGGGATGGGAACCAGAGTGCCAGAGCTGACAGTGTGGCTGGGGTGAAAATAAATGATGTTGAAAGTTTAAGCAAATCCACTGATAGAAAGGTTGTGAGTGGTGGTGAAAATCTTCTGAGATGTATATATTTCAATGCCAGGAGTATTGCGGGGAAGGCGGATGAGTTGAGGGCGTGGATTGACACGTGGAGTTATGATGTTGTAGCAATTAGTGAAACTTGGCTACAGGAGGGTGAGGACTGGCAGCTTAATATTCCAGCGTTCCGATGTTTCAGATGTGATCGAGGCAGAGGAATGAAAGGTGGGGGAGTAGCATTGTTTGTTAGGGAAAATATTACAACAGTGCTCAGGCAGGACAGATTAGAGGGCTTGTCTACTGAGTCCTTATGGGTGGAGCTGAGAAACAGGAAAGGTATGGCCACATTAGTGGGATTGTATTACAGACCACTCAATAGTCAACGAGACTTGGAAGAGCAAATCTGCAGAGAGATAGCAGGCAACTGCAGGAAACATAAAGTTGTGGTGGTAGGGGATTTTAATTTTCCATACATTGATTGGGACTCCCATACTGTTAGGGGTCTAGATGGTTTAGAGTTTGTAAAATGTGTTCAGGAAAGTTTTCTAAATCAATATATAGAGGGACCAACTAGAGGGGATGCAATATTGGATCTCCTGTTAGGTAACGAATTAGGGCAAGTGACAGAAGTCTGTGTAGGGGAGCACTTTGGTTCCAGTGATCATAACACCATTAGTTTCAATTTGATCATGGACAAGGATAGATCTGGTCCTAGGGTTGAGGTTCTGAACTGGAAGAAGGCCAAATTTGAAGAAATGAGAAAGGATCTAAAAAGCGTGGATTGGGGCAGGTTGTTCTCTGGCAAAGATGTGATTGGTAGGTGGGAAGCCCTCAAAGGGGAAATTTTGAGAGTGCAGAGTTTGTATGTTCCTGTCAGGATTAAAGGCAAATTGAATAGGAATAAGGAACCTTGGTTCTCAAGGGATATTGCAACTCTGATAAAGAAGACGAGGGAGTTGTATGACATGTATAGGAAGCAGGGAGTAAATAACGTGCTTGGGGAGTATAAGAAGTGCAAGAAAATACTTAACAAAGAAATCAGGAGGGCTAAAAGAAGACATGAGGTTGCCTTGGCAGACAAAGTGAAAGATAATCCAAAGAGCTTTTACAAGTATATTAAGAGCAAAAGGATTGTAAGGGATAAAATTGCTCCTCTTGAAGATCAGAGTGGTCGGTTTTGTGCGGAACCAAAGGAAATGGGGGAGATCTGAAATAGGTTTTTTGAGTCTGCATTTACTCAGGAAGCTGGCATGAAATCTATAAAATTGAGGGAATCAAGTAGTGAGACCATGGAAACTGTACAGATTGAAAAGGAGGAGGTGCTTGCTGTCTTGAGGAAAATTAAAGTGGATAAGTCCCCGGGACCTGACAGGGTGTTCCCTCGGACCTTGAAGGAGACTAGTGTTGAACTTGCGGGGGCCCTGGCAGAAATATTTAAAATGTCGCTGTCTACGGGTGAAGTGCCGGAGGATTGGAGAGTGGCTCATGTTGTTCCGTTCTTTATAAAAGGATCGAAAAGTAATCCGGGAAATTATAGGCCGGTGAGTTTAACGTCAGTATTAGCTAAGTTATTGGAGAGAGTACTAACAGACAGAACCTACAAGCATTTGGATAGACAGGGGCTTATTAGGAAGAATCAACATGGCTTTGTGCGTGGTAGGTCATGTTTGACCAATTTGTTGGAGATTTTCGAGGAGGTTACCAGGAAAGTGGATGAAGGGAAGGCAGTGGATATTGTCTACAGGACTTCAGTAAGGCCTTTGACAAGGTCCCGCATGGGAGGTTAGTTAGGAAAATTCAGTATACATGGAGAGGTGGTAATTGGATTAGACATTGGCTCGATGGAAGAAGCCAGAGAGTGGTGGTAGAGAATTACTTCTCTGAGTGGAGGCCTGTGACTAGTGGTGTGCCACAGGGATCAGTGCTGGGTCCATTGTTATTTGTCATCTATATCAATGATCTGGATGATAATGTGGTAAATTGGATCAGCAAGTTTGCTGATGATACAAAGATTGGAGGTGTAGTAGACAGTGAGGAAGGTTTTCAGAGCTTGCAGAGGGACTTGGACCAGCTGGAAAAATTGGCTGAAAAATGGCAGATGGAGTTTAATACTGACTAGTGTGAGGTATTGCACGTTGGAAGGACAAACCAACGTAGAACATACAGGGTTAATGGTAAGGCACTGAGGAGTGCAGTGGAACAGAGGGATCTGGGAATACAGATACAAAATTCCCTAAAAGTGTCGTCACAGGTAGATAGGGTCGTAAAGAGAGCTTTTGGTACATTGGCCTTTATTAATCGAAGTATTGAGTATAAGAGCTGGAATGTTATGATGAGGTTGTATAAGGCATTGGTGAGGCCGAATCTGGAGCATTGTGTTCAGTTTTGGTCACCAAATTACAGGAAGGATATAAATAAGGTTGAAAGAGTGCAGAGAAGGTTTACAAGGATGTTGCCGGGACTTGAGAAACTCAGTTACAGAGAAAGGTTGAATAGGTTAGGACTTTATTCCCTAGAGCGTAGAAGAATGAGGGGAGATTTTATAGAGGTATATAAAATTATGATGGGTATAGATAGAGTAAATGCAAGCAGGCTTTTTCCACTGAGGCAAGGGGAGAAAAATACCAGAGGACATGGGTTAAGTGTGAGGGGGGAAAAGTTTAAAGGGAACATTAGTGGGGGCTTCTTCACACAGAGAGTGGTGGGAGTATGGAATGAACTGCCAGACGAGGTGGTAAATGCGGGTTCTTTTTTAACATTTAAGAATAAATTGGACAGATACATGGATGGGAGGTGTATGGAGGGATATGGTCCGTGTGCAGGTCAGTGGGACTAGGCAGAAAATGGTTCGGCACAGCCAAGAAGGGCCAAAAGGCCTGTTCTGTGCTGTAGTTTCTATGGTTCTATGGTTGGGTTGTATATGTACTTTGATAATTTATTTGCTTTGACTTGGACTTTGGGGCTGAGAAAGAGAAAGACACCAACTCTGTGTAGTTTAGGGAAATGAGAGCGATGACTTTGAATGAGAAGATACTGAATTAATAACAAAGGGGACGCGAGGTGTGATTCCTCTTTTGAATGCTGTGGGATGAGTAATAGTGGACAGAATGAGTAACTGTGACGTGACCCTGTTCAGTTGGGAATTATCAATTTACGAAGTTCTCTCTCTCAGAGCCCCATCAATTCTTAGAGCCCGAACTGTTTCCAGTGTGGCATTGACAGTTGTTTTCGCACAGCGTGATCCAGCATCACACCTTGCAAAACCGATGCCCCTATATCTGTCTATGCTACAACTCTCCCCAGGGTTCTGCCTCCTGCCACGAAATGTCCTGCATTATTTTCTCCAAGTGTAACTTGCAAACAATGTAAACTACTTGCTTATCCCAATATTCCAATGGTGAAACAAGTATCGGTCTCAGCTGTACACCAGAGGGAACAGTCCTCCAAACTGAAGAAGGACAATTCAGAATCACTCTCCGTCTAATGTCACACAGGCAGTTATTGCATAGGCAATTGCTTCACTCAGCTGGCACCTTTATCCAAGCCTCTTCACCAGCCCAGCGTGCCCAATCTTGTCAATGATTCACCTAGTTCATAGAGACAACAGGTAGTTCAGCGCACAACTCGAGCTTACCAAAATATTAATACTCCAAACTGGTGCCCTCCGCCTCGATATATTCCTTCACTATTCAGTGACTGAATATTTCCTTCCTGCCTGAGGGTTCATCACGAAACGCACCGGGAGCACCGGACGCAGTGGTGGGAACGAATGGACAAGGGAGTCGCGTAGGGTGCGATCCCTGCGGAAAGCAGAAGGGGTTGGGGGGCGGGGAGGTGGGGAAGATGTGCTTGGTGGTGGGATCCCGTTGGAGGTGGCGGAAGATACGGAGAATTATATGTCGACTCCCTTGTCCATTCGTCCTCTCATCCCTTCACACCGATCTCCCTCCCGACACTTATCCTTGTAAGCGGAACAAGTGCTACAGATGCCCTTACACCGCCTCTCTCACCACTATTCAGGGCCCCAGACAGTCCTTCTAGGTGAGGCGACACTTCACCTGTGAGTCGGCTGGGGTGATATACTGCGTCCGGTGCTCCCACTGCGGCCTTCTATATATTGGCGCCACCCGACGCAAGCTGGGATACCGTTTCCATGAACACCAACGCTCCGTCCACCAGATAAAGCAAGAACTCCCAATGGCCACACATTTTAATTCCACGTCCCATTCCCATTCTGATATGTCATCCACGGCCTCCTCTACCGTCAAGATAAAGCCACACTCAGGTTGGAGGAACAACACTTTATATTCCGTCTGGGATGCCTCCAACCTGATGGCATGAATATTGACTTCTCCAACTTCCGTTAATACCCCGCCTCCCCTTCACACCCCATCCATTATTTGGTTATATAATGTATATTTATATTGTTACGTACCCCGTAACTGGGTTGCCAAACCAGCAGAAATGGATCACTCAGTTGGAGTCTGGAGTACTAGAACTAAGAAAGTTTTATTAAAGAAACAAGCAACACAGTAATCGAAAGGATAATAAATGCAACAGTTCAACAATGATAACCACACATGTGCACAGAATTAAGATAACAGCATCAATCAAGCTCTATCGTTGTCTAGGGGTAAATGACCAAATTTAAAAGTGACTCAAAGTTCAGTCCAGTTTAGTAGTTCAGTTCGCAGTAATCGTTGCCATGGCGATGGATAACGTGGGGGAAGAGAGAGAGAGAGAGAACCGGAACAACTGATCATTCAGACACAGCTTCACTCACAGACCTGCGATATTGCTCACAAGCAACTTTTGGGCGGGTCCTTGGTGATGTCATTTGAGATCACCGACTGTGACCCCTCCTCCAGATGCGGTCGATCCTCTGCAGTGAACCCGGCACCCAGGCAAGGGCGGACACACACCGGGTTCCCGCTGATCGTACTTTTCCACCCCGGGCGTTGTCTGATACTTCTCACCGACTCGTGAGAGGCGTACCGCTTCCAGGGTCTCGTTACCTCGGGTGTCGTGTGTGTCCTGCCTTAGCGAACTGGTCCCTTATCCCCCTGCTGGGGTATCGCCTGTCCATCACTTCAAACAGTTCAGGGTTCAAAGGGGGAGCCGCTCCAGACAGCTCTCTCTCCCACGTCCCTTCATTACACATCTCCAGACGCTGCTCCATTGTTCCTTATCTCTCCTTCCCCTGAGGGCAGGTGGCAGACCACTTGCTGATGTCACTGATCCTAACCCAGGCCAGCAAACATCTTAATTTTATGTGTATTCTCGTCACAATATATATATATATATATTTATAATTCCCCCCCCCCTTTTTTCTCTCTCTTTTTTCTCCCTCTGTCTCTCTCTCTCTATAACTCCTTGCCTTCTCTCCACCCTACGGGCTCCCCTCCCTACTTCTCTTTCTCCCCAGGCTTCCCGTCCCATGATCCTTCTCCAGCATGTTAGCCCTTTTGCCAATCAACTTTCCAGCTCTTTGATCCACCCATCCCCTCCTGTCTTTTCCTATCATTTCGGATCTCACCAGTCCCCCTCCCACGTTCAAATCTCTTACTATCCCTTCTTTCAGTTAGTCCTGACAAAGTGTCCAGGGCCAAAACGTCGAATGCACCTCTTCCTATAGATGCTGCCTGACCTGCTGCGTTCACCAGCATTTTTTGAGGATAGTCCGTTTCTTGAGCTTCCGCAAGTGAACGTGAGGTGGCAGCAGACATCAAGTATTGGTTTGAGTCGGACCAGATCTTCCGAAGGATTTCACCAGCGTTAATTAGAGGTAGATTGCGTTCCCAAAGCGCCTATCATTGTTTCAGACAGCCCAATTAGTTCTGGACTAATGAGTTAATTGTTGAGCTGTGGTTACTGCTATGACGAAACGAATAGGAGAGCCAGTTTCAGACCGGATCGGGTATTTTGGTGAAGTCGTTTGAGGGATCTCTACCAGTTCTGTTTCCTGGAGAAAATTCACCGTCCATGCCCTCGAGCGCTGCTCAGAGTACTCATATCCATCAGTGTGGCCGTTAGGTCCTTGGTTGAATGGGAGATCCACCCAAGCTGTACAACCACAGTGTATGGGTGCCTCAGTACCCTCCCCTCCACTAATGCCCTTCCATTATGCCCCTGATGCCTCCATCTTTCGTGTTGACTTCAGTGCATTGTTAATTTTGAACTACAACTGTTCAAATTGGAATGAACAGCTTTCCCATTACATTCGCTATCGTACAGGAAGGTAATTCCATTATGTTGACGCTATAAATAAAATATGGAACCATTTGTAAGGCCAAAAATCTTGAGTAAACAAAGAAAATGTACTTGTAACCTAACCCCTCCAGTCAGATAAACGAACAGGTTATGCAGCCCAGGGAGACTGCTACATCTCCTGAACGCTTATGCAGAGGAAATGAATGAGGTATTTAATTCAGTTAACAAGTTGCACCGGAAGCACCGAAGCCCCTTCAATCTCGGGACAGGTGCAGGGAACAGGCGATGGAGACCTTCCCTTCAACTGCATCAAACCTGATGTGTGCTTTTTACTTACCCAAGACCTGTTACCATACATAGTGTTACTGATTAATCAAACAGGGACAAAGATTTATAAAACCGTCTCGCAAGGTAATTTAATCAGTCGCTGGAGAGAAGAGGCTCAATTTCATCTGGTGGACAGCCAGTAGTCTCCATTCTATAAACGTGGATCGCGTGGGACAACTTACGGGTACTGGGATAAAAGTGAGGGACAGTAATGTGGATAACACTGAGAGATAATTATTATTTCGATAGAGCGAGAATCAGTCCTGGGCCTCACACAATCACAACTGATCCAAGTGACCCAGAGGAAAGTTCAAAGTTGTTTTCAAATGGGTGTAAGTAACGAATGCTACTTTTACAGAGATGCTCTGTGGTGGTTCATAAAATATACTGTAAAATTAACTTGAAACTAAAGCAAGTGGTTCAGCGTTCCTTCCTGCTACCCTTATAAACTTCTAGGTCTCTGTCATTACCTAGTTTTGAAACTTTCTTAAGCTCTTCTTTTTTCCTTGACGAGATTTACAACAGTCTTTGTACACCACTGTTCCTGTACCTTACTATCCTTTCCCTGTCTCATTGGAACGTACCTATGCAGAACTCCAAGCAAATATCCCCTGAACATTTGTCACATTTCTTCCGTACGTTTCCGTGAGAATATCTGTTTCCAATTTATGTTTCCAAATTCCTGCCTGATAGCCATATATTTTGCCGTAATCCAATTAAATTTTCCTAACTTGTCTGTTCCCACCCCTCTCCAATGCTATGGGAAAGGAGGTAGAATTATGATCACAGTAATACTGGATCGGTCAAATAATTTGTAGAACTCTGGCTCTAAACCTGAATCAGACTTCAATTTATAGTAACGTATTGTCTCTCTTGAGTTCGTAATCTAAAGCTAAATTGCGTTAAATGATGTTTGGTCCATGATGTGCACGAATAAGTAATTCAATTGATTTAATCTACGGAAGGTTCCTGTGTCTTGCGATGTGTTAGATTGTTTCTAGTTTCTTGGCATTTTCTGCATTTATCGTCTTGAATGTCTTTTTATTTTATTCTGTATTTTTGATGTTTTTGTATTAGCCACCTGGTCTGGTATTGCCTCAAGAACTGTTCGGTTTCTAGGAAGAGGTCTCCAACTCTGAGTCAGGGTTTAGACGCTACCTTGTGTATATCTAATTTGCTCTGATTGTCAGGATAGCAACCGTGGAGGGCTCTGCACTTCCATTGGTAAACCAACTTTCTTTGATGGTGAAATTTGCTTCACTTTTCTGAATTTTGTTTTTATTTAAGTTCAGTGGTGTGTTCCTCTTTTCAGAATTGCATATCCTCTTGTGTAGGACTGAATCTTGTTTTCGTTGATGAAAATATATCCTTAGAAGTTTTACATGATTTTTGTGTATTTTTATGCATGTTCTTTCTCTTCCTTCTTCTGTCCTAGTTAGTGTTGATCTAAATATTTTCGAGTAATAGTAACGTTTTCTAAAATTCGTAATTCATGTCTTATTTTCTATGTAAATTGTCCAGATTAGTTTTGTCCCAGGATATCATTAAAATAATGCAGTCTGCTCACATGCCCATAGCGAAATTGATTATTGCCTTGGTTATATCTTTTCTATTGAGCTCTTCTGCAGGATTTGTTAAGTCTTGAAATAAATTCTATCGAACGATTTCTGTTTCTATCCCTATGAACTATTTTTCCAGACACACCCTCTATGAACTATGCTTTCTTTGCTGACATCCCAGATACGTATAGGTTTCATATTCATCCATCGGTTGTATTGTGTTCCGCTGCCCTGTTTGATATTCTACCTGCTCTATCACATTTTTCTTTATGTTTAATTTTCTTCCCTTATCTAGTCAAAAGTCTATGTTTATATCTTTCGAAAGCAGTTCTACTATATGATCTAATTGCTTTAGCTTTACGGCTGAAGGAGAGTATAATTTCCAATTGTTCATCGATAGAATGTTTGTCAAGGTATAGTTCGTTTGGTTGCTTCTGATTTGACACCGTATGCTTATCCGAGTAAGTGAAATAGGGAGCGTGTTTAAATATAGATAAAAACTATTGCGGTAATAGAGAGTTGCCCCCTTTTGAACTACTGAAATGCCAACACATCATTTTTTCGATATGGAGCCTAAAATTTATCACAATTTCCAAATGCGGTTTCACCAAGTACAGGCTGTTAGCCAGAATCACTGCTCAGGCATGGCTGTTGGTGGGAAAAGCACAATCATAATTCACACCACGGTTACAGTGCAGCGTGAATGACGCTTGCCTCCGACCAGCCTTAGGTGAGTGTTCTCCGAGTAATAAACTGCGCTTCATTATTTGGGCAGATATGAATGTCACATGTCTTGCCCCGATTTCATGATTGGAGATATGAAAAACGTGAAGCAAGGACCGTTCCAGATTTCTGAATACCCAGATGGCTTGATGCTGCTTTATAGACATAGCACGATTTTACCGCCATTTCAGAGATCAGATTTATTTTAAACCGATTAAACCAGTAATGCATGGCTTTCTAAATGCTGGATCTGATACGGTGCAACTGTAATGTAGTTTATGCCTATGGCAGAGTGAGATGCAAACTAAGACAATCAGTGAAAGTGATTTGAATCCGTAGCCGTCGCTCAATGGTGGTTGATTTCTTGATTTTTGAGTTGTACCGTTTCTACGTTTCAATATCTGTCTTCAGGTTATCTATGTGATTCCAAGGATAGGAAATGTCTTACTGTGGGCAGCATTTTGGAGTGTTTTTATTAAGGGGGTAAAGTTATCAATGAGAAGGAACAGAGGAATGACTAAAGGCAGCATTTCGAAATTTCGAATCACTGTGACATTTCATTATAAGCTGGATGCTGCGAAGATCTCTGTTTTCTCTTCGGTACTCTGTATTTCATTTGAATGTCAGGGAAAGCGTCAGGAGTATTTTATCCATGTTTGCGTATCAGGTGTGATACACCCTATGTGGCTAGATACATCCTACAAAGCTAGGCCAAAATAGCAACTAGGAAATGAAAAGTGTTCGTGAAGAATTATATCAATGGATAATTAGAGAAAAAGCGTGGCATCGTGTGTATATCTATAAGTTTGTTGACGGTGATATTCAGAAGCAGGACTGGCAGTTGGGTCAATGATGTTTCATAAATGGTTCTTCACCTAGCAGAGGGGTTAAAATTTATTGAAAGTAAGTTCTAAAACGATTAAAAGGGTAACGAGTGGAAATTAATGCATCGGTGTGTATGTCTGAAATTTTCTCTTACGGAAAGGTTTATGATGCTGAAAGTCTGTATGAGCTACAGAAGAGATTGTTGACTTTGCAAGTATTGAATTATTCAATGAATGTGATCCAGTACTTCCAATAAGCAATTCACTTCTGGAGTGATGAAGGCGAATTTAAAAATGACAATGCTTTACATAGCTCTCTGTCAAAGAGTAAAAGGGGAAAATATGATGCTATTAGGCAGGAACCTGGGAGCCTAAATTGTGAGTAGGTGTTCTCAGGGATATGCAGGGCAAAAATGTGGCAAATGTTCAGAGAATATTTGCATGGAACTCTGCATAGGTATGTTCCATTGAGGCAGGGAAAGGATGGTAGAGACTCATGGTGTACAAAGGATGTAGAAAATCCAGTTAAGAAGAAAACGAAATCTTACGAATGGTTCAAGAAACTAGGTACTATTAGAGATCAAGAGAATTGCAAGATTTCTAGGATGAAGCTTAGGAACGGAACTCGGAGAGCCTGAAGGTGCCATGAGAAGGCCTTGGGCAGGATGAAGGGAAATGGAAAGGCATCCTACAAGTATGTGAAGGGCAGGAGGATGATCTGTGCGAGACCAATGAGGTGCGATAGTGGAAACGTATGCATGGAGACAGAGAGGTTGCGGAAGTACCTAACCACTATTAACCAGGGGAAAAGACCTTGGCAATTGTGGGGGTGACTTACTGCAGACCGAAACGTTTGAGCATAGAGACATTGAGAAAGAGGATGCGCAGGAGCTTTTGAAAAGCATAAGTTAAGTAAATTACCGGGACCGGATGAGATATACCCCAGGCTATTGTGGGAAGCGAGGGAGAAGATTGTTGAGACTCTTACAATGGTCTTTGCATCATCAATAGGAACGGGATAAGTACCGAAGGATTGGAGGGTTGCAGATGTTGTTCCTTTGTTCAAGAAAGGGAGTAGAGATAAGCTAGGAAAGTGTAGATCAATGATTCTGATTTCAGTGGTGGGAAGGTTGTTGAAGAAGATCCTGAGACTCAAGGAGACATTGCTTTGAGGATCGAGAATTGGCTTGTCCAAAGAAGGCAAAGAGTGCTTGTAGATGGTTCACATTCTGCATGGAAGTCGGTGACCAGTGGTGTTTCTCACGGATCTGTTCTGGGACCCCTCGTCTTTGTGATTTTTATAAATGAACTGAATGAAGAAGAAGAGTAGTGGTTTGGTAAGTTTGCTGACGACACAAAGGTTGGGGATGTTGTGGACAGTCTGGAGCGTTGTCAAAAATTACAGCGGGACGTCGATAGGATGCAGAACTGCGCTGAGAAGTGGTAGATTGACTTCAGCCCAGATAAGTACGAAGTAGTTTATTTTCGGAGGTCCAAATTGAAGAAATAATATACTTTTAATGATAAGGTTCTAACGATAGGACATTCAAACCTGCTGATCAGATTGAAAGGGTTGTTGAGAAGGCATATGGTGAGTTTCCATTCATCAACTAAGGGAGTGAGTTCAAGATCGGTGAGGTAATGTTACAGCTATATAAGACCTTGTTCAGACCCTACCTGGAGTACGGTGTTCAGTTCTGGTCACCTCACCACAAGAAGAATGTGGAAACTATAGAGAGAATGCAGAAGAGATTTACAAAGATGTTTCCTGGAACGGAGGGTGTACCTTATGAGAGTAGGCTGCATGTTCTTGACCTTTACTCCTTGGAGTGACGGAGGCCGAGAGGTGACCTGATAGAAGTATATAAGATGATGAGGGGCATTGATCGTTTCTATAGCCAGAGTGACTTTTCCAGGGCTGAAATTGTTAAAACGATGGGGCATAGATTTATCGGGCTTGGAAATAGGTAACGAGAGAATGTCAGGGGTAAGTTTTTCACTCAGAGAGCAGTGGGTGCGTGGAATGCACTGACAGCGCTGGTAGTGAAAATGGATACAATATGGTCTTTTAGGAGCCGCTTACATAGGTACATAGAGCGTAGAAAAATAGAAGCTATGTGCTAGGGGAATTCCAGACAAATCTATAGTAGATTACATGGTCGGCACTACATTGTGGGTGGAAGGGTCCATAATGTGCTGTAAATTTCTATCTTCTATGTTCTAAAAAGTGAGCTGTGAAAATATAACACGGTGTTCTCGAATTTCCGTTAGTAACCATGAGGTGGCGGTACAGAGACACCGATGTCATTCCAGGCGCTGCAGAGCAGTTTCGCAACGATGCGTTTTGCTGGCGGCTGTCGCCATTCTGGACAGCCCAGCAAGCGGTTTACACCATAAACCCATTGATGAGATGTCGTCATTCCAGTAATATGTTCAACAGGGCATTTGGTGGCAAATCGCATTATCAGCTTTGCTAACTGTGGTCACGGGGAAGAAGGTTTCACTTCCCTCAGAAAAGTAAGTGGTTGAGTACAATTGTCTGACTAGCAACGAAATAGTGCACTTCACAGAAATATATTAATGTTACCACTCTGCAATTGCCTTTCTCTTAGTGCACTATTTACTGCTTCCGTCTAGTAACTCACTGACTTAAATCGCTGTTGGTAGCATAATCGTGCCTTAATACTTCACGTGAATCAATTGAAAGCTTACTCAGAGCAGATACACGGGTGCAGAGATGCAACACGGGCGCAGCTGAAAGCCAGTCGGAACCCGAGAAGCTGAAAGAAACTAGTTAGCAACACTGGGAATGGAGCCCATCGAACCAAACACAAACATGGTTTTGGTTAATTCGAGGACCTGTTACCTGGGGAGTAACAAGGAGATTTGGCCACTGCGGCCTGCAATGGTGGAACAGGATGGGATATTCTGTTCATCTGACATGAGAGGGATAATAAATCAGCCATGATAGAATGCCGAGCAGACTTGCTGGACCAAATGGCCTAACGCTGCAGCTATGCATCATGGTCCAAGACTAATCAGCACATTTTACAGGACTCAGGGACTACTCCTGTTCACAACCTTAATTACTCCTTAAAGTGATATGTATGTTGATCACATCTCTCCGAATCATCAAGTATGCCAGAATTGGTACAATGTCGACTGTACCTCTTCATTTAGATGCTGCCGGGCTTGCTGCGTTCACCAGCATTTTTGTGTGTGTGTTGCTTGAATTTCCAGCATCTGCAGATTTCCTCGTGTCTGGGACTTTCCTCAATCTTTTATTTATTGTCTTTGGCAGAGAGATGTGCAACATTTTGGCATTTTGACACATATTCTCAGTAGCACCGATATAAACCTGTTTACTGCAGACACTCGATCATTCTCATGGAGCAATTAAGAGATCGAATAACAGAAAATCGTTTCCACAACTGAGGGAGAAGCTAGTTGGACAAATGATGTCGCTAGCTCCAATCGGCCGTCTTCAGTGCAATTGCATTTTACAAGTTCACATGTAGCCACAAACGCCCACAATCCATTAGGTTTATTGTATATTCCGCCAGTCTGTCTGCAAATTGTTTAAAGGAATGGATATCGGTCCCACAGATTCTGTGTCCCACAAGTGATTCCCAGTTAAGCCAACAGTTTGAAAACTCAGACGATTGTGCATTATCTGGTGAAGGTAACTGCAATATCTTCACCGGATGGTGCACAACCAAGAGTGTTTTTCGCAATCACTGCGATCATTCAACCAAGGAATTAGCAAATTTGAACGATTGGCATTGTGTACAATGGAGTCAGTCTACTGCTTCCAATTCTTTTAAAATAGTTTCGGAAACATAGAAACACAGAAACATAGAAAACCTACAGCACAACAGAGGCCCTTCGGCTCACAATGCTGTGCCGAATATGTACTTAAGCAGAAATTACCTAAGGTTATACATTGCCCTCTATTTTTATAAGCTCCATGTACCTATCCAGGAGGCCCCTAAAAGACCTTATCGTATCTGCCTCCAGCACCGTTGCCGGCAGCCCATTCTACGTACTCCCCATACTCTGCGTAAAAAACTTACCCCTGACAGCTCCTCTGTACTTACTTCCAAGCACCTTAAAACTATGCCCTCTCGTATTAGCCATTTCAACCCTGGGAAACAAACCTCTGTCTATTGTTACGTACCCCTTAACTGGGTAAAAATCATGGGCATGAATGCACATTATTAGATACACACTAATATACAGGGTCATCAGCTATTCGGCTAATACAGAGAACTTTAAGTTTCAACACCTCGACAGACAGTAAGCAGTCACATTGTCCGTTCCTTTTATATGTTTTATTTTAATATCAAATTCCTGTAAGACCAGGCTCCAACTTAGTAACCTTTGATTTTTATCCTTCGTAGTGGCCAAAAACTCTAATGGGTTGTGATCAGTGTAAATTATCAGTTGTTTCCGTGCCGGACAAACATAACAAAGGTCGTCCCACACAAACTTCGCATTCTTTGGCAAGAGCTTAGTAAAAGGGAGGGTAATATCCGCAAAGTTTTTGCAAAACTTCCGATAGTACCCCGCCATCCCCAAGAACCTTCTCAGTGCTCTTTTGTCTGTCGGGGTGGGGACTTCAGAGATAGCCCGCACCTTAGCCTGCATCGGTGCCAGCTGCCCCTGTCCTACCACAAATCCCAGAAAAGTGACCTTCGTGTGGCCGAATTCACTTTTTGCGAGGTTCACTGTCAGGCCGGCTTCAAACAGCTGTTTAAACAGTTCTTCTATTGCCACAATGTGCTCCTCCCACGTGTCACTCCAGACCACTAAATCGTCAATATACGCTTCTGCGTTCTTTAGCCCTATTGTCACCGAATTAATCATCCTATAGGGGTATTGTTTACTATGCTGACCTGATGTGACAGCAACACCATGTACCGTCTCTTTGCATCGCCCCGGGATATCCGAACATACGTCTGCGTGCCAGTTAATTAGCTTTCTCAGCGGCTTGCTCTGTTCGGGGGTTAAGGGAGAGCCCTTATCAGCAAAGTTGGCCAAAACAATAGAATTGTCCCATCTGGTCGGCACCATACTTATCTTTTCAAAATGGGTTTTCCCCTTATCAGGTGGCACCCTAGCCTCATTAATTTTCGTGATAACACCGACTAGTCCTGCTTCCTTATCGTGGTAAGTGGTCAACATATTAATAGGCTGTGTCGGCTCACGTCTACAATACTCAATAATATCGTCCCTCATGCTCGGCCAGTAGAACTCTTTCATAATTCTATCGATTATCTTCCTTACCCCAAAATGTCCACCGAAGGGTATCTTGTGGGCCAGGTTAAAAATCTCATCCCCATAAATTTTCGGCAGTACCACCCCCCACTCCTCATCTGCGGCACGGTACTTGGTCTCCATTCCCTCATTAGTACTCCCTCCTTCATATAATAGCCCACTGGCTTCCTTTTTAATTCTGCTTCGGAGAGAGCTGTCTCCGTCAAAACCATTAGCTCCTCGTCACGCTCCTGTGCCTGTATAAATTCCTTCCGCGCTAATGATAAATCTACCTCACTTCCTTCCTCTCCACTATGCTCCTTCTTCTCACTTTCTAACCCCTCCTTGTACAAGGCCGTTAAAAACGTCTCAGCGAAATCTATATTCGTTTCGGTAGCCTTTCTGGACATGCGCCGAGTCACTGCGCAAACGGGATAAATCTGTGAGTCTATGGGCAGGGCCTCAAGCCTGGCAGGTTTGCTTGTCAGTTTTACTGCTGGGTACACCTCTCTATCGGCGAGGTCATTACCGAATAAGACCTCCACGTCTTCCATCGGTAGTTCGGGCCTCACCCCAATCGTGACCGGTCCGGAGACCAAGTCGCTTTTTAGGTGTATCTGGTGCAAAGGTACTGCTTCAGTCCCTTTCCCAATTCCTTTTATCACACTGATCTCCCCAGTCCCGGTCTCTGAACTAAAGTCTAACACACTCCTTAAGATCAATGACTGACAAGCTCCAGTGTCTCTCCAGATCCGTACTGGAACTGGGTTTGACCCCTCCTTCACCGACACCAATCCGGCCGAAATAAACTTCTCGCGCCCTTCCTGAACTCTATCAGACCTCTTCTCCCCTGGCGGTTTTGTTTGCCGGCTCACTACAGCCAGTCGGAGTCGTCGTTTTTCCTTTCCCCGTCTCCTGCTTTGGGGCAAAGGACCTGGACGCAAAGTGACCGGCTTTCCCACAGTTATAGCATACGACCCCAGGAGACTTCCTACCAAACTGCTTCCTGTCTTCCTTATCCTTCTCACTAGTCCCCGGCTTACTTTCTGGCTTTTCCGGCGGACTATCTCCGTGCTCTCGACTACCCTTGTGGTAGCTTTTACTCGGAGTAAACTTTGCTTTGTGTGCTAACGCGTACTCATCCGCTAACTTAGCAGTTGCGGCTAAGGTTTCTGCCTTTTTCTCATCTAGACAGGGCCTCATACCTTCAGGGACACAACCTTTAAACTGCTCAATCAGTATTAGCTGTAGCAGTCTGTCATAATCCCCATTGATCCCTTTCGAGGCGCACCAACGCTCACAATACATCTGCATCTCACGGGCAAACTCTAAATAGGTGCGGCCCCACTACTTCCTCACATTCCGGAACCTCTGCCGGTATGCCTCCGGGACCAACTCATAAATCCTGAGTATCACCTCTTTCACCACATCATACCTCTGGGCATCTTCTGCGGACAATGCCGAGGAAGCTTGCTGGGCTTTCCCTTTAAGTACGCTCTGAAGCAAAACAGCCCACTTATCCCTCAGCCAGTCCTGAATTGCAGCCACTTTTTCAAAATGTAGAAAGTACCGATCAACATTGGCTTCCTCAAATGGGGGAACCAGCCGAACCTCCTGGGTCGCCCTGAACCCTGTACCTTGGTTCGGCATGGGGCCCTGTGCTAGCGTCATCCTTAACTTCTGCCACTTCTCAGCCCAATTTTTGTATGCTATCGATGTCCCACTGTAATATCTGACAGCCCTCCACACAATCCACAACACCCTCATCCTTTTTGTCATCAGCAAATTTATTAATCCATCCCTCCACTTCCTCATCCAGGTCAGTTATGAAAATCACGAAGAGAGGGGGTCCCAGAACAGATCCCTGAGGCACACTGCTGGTCAGTGACCCGCTCACAACAGCTCTTCGCCTTCTGTGAGCAAGCCAATTCTGGATCCACAAAGTAAGGTTCCCTTCGATGCAATGTCCCCTTACTTTCGCAATAAGCCTTGCATGAGTTACCTTAACAGGTGTCTTGCTGAAATCCATATACAGTACATCTCCTGCTCTACCTTCATCAATGTGTTTAGTCACATCCTCAAATAATTCAATCAGGCTCGTAAGGCAGGACGTGCCTTTGACAAAGCCATGCACCTCCAAATGTTCACAAATCCTGCCTCTCAGGACATTTTCCATCAACTTCCCAACCACTGAAGTACGACTCACTTCTCTATAATTTCCGAGGCTATCTCTACTCCCTTTCTTGCATAAGGGAACAACATCTGCAACCCTCCAATCCTACGGAAGCTGTCTCATCCCCATTGATGATGCAAGCATCATTGTCAGAAGCTCAGCAATCTCGTCCCTCGCCTCCACAGTAGCCTGGGGTACATCTCATCCCGTCTCGGAGACTTATACAACTTGATGCTTTAGAAAACCTCCAGAACATCCTCTTTCTTAATATCTATATGCTCGGGCTATTAAATCCACTTTTATTCACCCTACGATCACCAAAATCTTTTTCCATAGTGAATACTGTACTAGAGCAAAGTGTTTATTAAGTATATGTGCTATATCCGCAGGTTACAGGAAGTTCAGGAAATCGAATCTGAACCTTCCCAATCTTGATAACTCCGCGGTTTTCTTGCATCCATTCAGGTACTTGGAGGCGTTGAAAATATGTTGGAATTTGACTTCTAGTGTGTATTGATATTAGCAGCGCTTCGAAACAATCGATGCAGGCCCACGTTCAGCATCCGTGCTAAGCCTACTGCTCAACTCACTCAACACTTCTGCCTGAGAAGCGACATGGATCCGCCCTAATTTGCTAACCGTTACAGCAGGACCACAACAGACGCCATTTCAGTGGCTCTTCATTCAACTCTGTAATATCTGGAGTGCGAAGGTACATACATCAGGATGTTCTTCATTGAGTACAGCTTGGTATTCAATACTGTTCTCCCCGCAAAACTAGTAAATAGGCTTTAAGACACCTCCTTGTGTAATTGCATCCTTGATTTTCTCACTTGGAGACCACAGTCATTTGAATTGGCATCTCTTCCAAACTATCCACATATTTGTCCCCCTCCGTCCACACCTCAGTGAGGACCGTGCCCGCCATGACGCTGAACTCTTCTTCCGTTGTCTACCTCTCTGAGCCTACTTCTTTGGCAAGGATTCCCCTCCCCCTACTGATGCCCCCTTCTACAGTCTTCCACCCTCCTCCTCCTCCTCCTGGACACCCCGCCCGGGCCTCCTAACTGCACTCGATCTTTTCATCTCCAACTTTCGTCGAGACATCAACCGTCTCAACTTCACCCCTCCTCTCTCCTGTTCTACCTCACTCTTTCTGAACGCATCGCCGTCCACGCACTCCGCACTAATCCCAACCTCACTATGAAACCCGCAGACAAAGGTGGTGCCGTAGTAATCTGGTTGACAGACCTCCACCTCACTGAGCCCAAACGGCAGCTCAGTGACACTTCCTCTTACTTATCCCTGGAATAGGACTCCACCAAAAAAAAATCAAACCATTGTCTCCCGTACCATCATGCCCTTATCAATTCCGGAGACCTTCCATCCTCAGCCACAAAACTCATAATTCCCACACACCGCACTGCTCGGTTTTACCTCCTCCCCAAGACCCACAAGCCTGACTGTCCCGTAGACCCATAGTTTCTGCCCGCTCCTGCCCCACCGAACTTGTATCTGCCTACCTGGACACTATTTTGTCACCCATAGTTCAGTCCCTCCCCACCTACATCCGGGATATATCCCATGCCCTCCTCCTCTTCAATAACTTCCAGTTCCCCGGTCCCGACCGCTTCATTTCACGATAGCTGTCCAATCCTTATACACTTTCATTCCCCATCAAGAAGGCCTCAAAGCCCTCCGCTACGTACTGGACAATGGACCTCACCAGTTCCCCACCACCACTACCCTCCTCCGGTTGGCGGAAGTGCTACTAACACTTAATAACTTCTCTTTTGGCTCTTCCCACTTTCTTCAGACCAAGGGTGTAGCTATGGGAACTCGCATGGGCCCCAGCTATGCCTGCCTCTTCGTTGGTTATGTGGAACAGTTAATGGCCCAAACCTATACTGGTACTGCTCCCCAACTTTTCCTTTGGTACATTGACGACTACATTGGTGCTGCTTCCTGGACCCATGTTGAGCTCGTCAATTTCATCGACTTTACTTCAAACTCCACCCAGCCCTCAAATTCACTTTATCCATCTCGGACACTTCTTTCCCCTTTCTCGATCTCTCAGTCTCCATCTCTGGCGATAGACTGTCCACTGACACCTTCTACAAGCCCACTGACTCTCATAACTACCTCAACTATACCGCTTCCCACCCCGCCACATGCAAAAATGCCATTCCCTATTCCCAGTTCCTCCGTCTCTGCCGCATCTGCTCCCAGGATGATGCTTTCCGTTCCAGAACATCTCAAATATCCTCTTTCTTTAAGGGTCGTGGTTTCCCTTCTGCCGTCATCAATGATGCTCTCACCCGCATCACCTCCATTTCCCGCACTTCGGCCCTCACCCCATCCTCCCGTAACCACAAGTTCCCCCTGTCCTCAC
Source organism: Mobula hypostoma (assembly GCF_963921235.1). NCBI lineage: Eukaryota > Metazoa > Chordata > Chondrichthyes > Myliobatiformes > Myliobatidae > Mobula > Mobula hypostoma. The sequence continues at coordinate 237,154,865 of NC_086098.1, forward strand.
CTATCACTCCACCAGCCTCCGGATCCAGCACATTATCCTCCGCAACTTCCGCCACCATCAACAGGACCCCACCACTAAGCACGTCTTTCCCTCTCCACCCCTCTCCGCTTTCCGCAGGGATCGATCCCTCCGCGACTCGCTGGTCCATCCGTCCCTCTCCACGGATCTCCCACCGGCACATATCCCTATAAGCGTTAAGTGCTACACCTGTCCGTACACCTCCTGTCTTGCTACCATTCAAGGCCCTAAACAGTCCATCTGGATGAGGCAACACTTCACTTGTGAGTCTGTTGGGGTTATCTATTGCATCCGGTGCTCGCGGTGCGGCCTCCTCTACATCGGTAAAACCCGACGCAGGCTGGGGGACCTCTTCGTCGAACCACAACAGACAGGATCTCCCGGTTGCCACCCACTTCAACTCTGCGTCACATTCCCATTCGGCTATGTCTATATATGGCCTCCTCTACTGCCATGATGAGGCTAAACTCAGGTTGGAAGAGCAACACCTCATATACCGTCTGGGTAATCTCCAGCCCCTTTGTACGAACATTGAATTCTCCAACTTCCGGTAATTCCCTCCCCCTCCCTTCCCCCATCCCAGTTTCACGCTGTTCCATCCCCCAGCTGCCGATCACATCGCTCAAGGTTCCGCCTCCTTCTACTACCCATTGTGCTTTCCTCTATTCCTTCTTCAGCTTTCCTGTCATCCCCTCCCTGCTTCCCATCGCCCACCCCATTTTCTTTCCCCTTACTGTCTTTCACCTGGCACCTGCCAGCCTTCTCCTTCCCACCCTCCCTCACCTTCTTTATAGGGCCTCTGCCCCTTCCCTCTTCAGTCCTGTCGAAGGGTACTGGCCCGAAACGTTGACTGATCGTTTCCACGGATGCTGCCCGACCTGCGGAGTTCATCCAGCGTTTTGTGAGTGTTGCTTTGACCTCAGCATCTGCAGAGTATTTTGTGTTTACTCTTTAGCGCATGTTGTCTTTATTTGTTGATCCCCTTAAGCTTGTGGAACCTGCGCTGCGGTCATGGACAATCACGCTCATTTCTCTATTTCTAGGAACGTTCTGACTATTCTAGTTGTGCTTAGCATTGTGGATATTTGGAGATTTACTTAACTATTGCTGTATAGCTCTAATTATTAACTGCTATTAAATGCTTTTGTGTAGTGACTTTAGAATGATACCAGCTGAAGATATTTTTATCATAAGGTATACCTCATTCATTTTCCAAAGTCTTTCAATTTACTCTTTTAGTTCAGAATATTTATGGAGTGTTTTGAATTTTACTTATTAATTTTTGTAAGTTATGTGTGTTTGAAATAATTTATTTTTGCTTGGTCATCCAGACGTATATTACGGACTGTCATATATCTGTAATAACCGATCAGTCATAATATAAGCTGTGGTAATCTGACACTAAAACTGAATCAGATTTTTATTTTTCTATTTATAATAATAATAATAACAACAACAACAACAATAATAATATTAATTAAGATTATTATTTCTATTATCACTGCTGCTACTGCTATTATCTTCTGTATTTGCAATTTGCTCTTTGTCCGTCCTGATGCGGTTTTACTTTGATTCTAATGTGTTTCTTGGATTTACTATGTGTACCCGCAAGAAAATGAATCTCAGGGTATATATGGTGAGATATACACACTTTGATAATACTTTACTTTGAAGTTTGAACTCTGTTTGCCTAGGTGCCTAGGTATAACAAACGGCACCTATAAATTCGCCAATGGTCTCTACTTCTTCAGGAGTCGGCGGACCTTCGACAGGTCATCGAAAACATTGGCAAAACTCTATTGATATATGATAGGAAGTGTGTTTACTGGCTGTATTTGGTCTTGGTATGGGTTAACCAATTAATTTGAGAAGAAATTCCCACAAACCTTAATGAATTCGGCCTAAAAAATCACCCGTAAAACCCTCTCAACTATTCAGCATATCTACACGAAAAGTAGCATCCATCATGAAGGACCCCCACCATCCAGACCATGCTCTTCTTTCGCTACTGCCATCAAGTAGAAGATACAGGTGCCTTGTGACTCGCGCCACCAAGGACAAGAACAGTTACCATCTATCAACCATCAGGCTCTTGAACGAAAAAGGATAGCTACACTCAATTAAGGACGCCCTTATATTGTTACTTCATGCAGTTATTTATTGTTATTTATTTATATGTGTATTTGCACAGTTTGTTTACAGTTAACAGATCCTGAACTTCGCAGTTCGCAGGTACTGTTCTATAGATTTGCTAAGTATGCCGCAGAAAAAGAAATCTCTGGGTTGTATGCGATGACATGTATGTACTCTCATAATAAATTTTTACTTTGAACTTTGAGTTCTTTGAATTTTTTATTTCATGTAATTGATTTTATTCTGTTCTGAAACGCAAGCATATTTAAATATATTTATAATTGTGTTTCCAGTCGGAGTTATACTGCAGGAAAATGGGCCCCTTGACCCAACTGCGTATTGCAGACCACAGGACATTACCCGCTCGTCCCAGTTGCTCGCGTTCCGCACATAATCTTTTCAAGCGCGTTTGGATTGAAGCTGAGGTCGTAGTGTAACTGAATGTTCACATATGCATGTTGCGTCGACTGCTTTGTGATGCTCTCTATTGCCCAGAAACGTCTTGCGTATGGAGGGAGTCCAATAACGACTGATTCTTATGGGAATTCAAGTCAAGCACCGTCCCACAGCATCTCACGAAAGTTTCACAGTCCTCCCACCATCCAACCTATTTTATTAACGGCGGACATTAGCGGTTATAGCATGCATACAGCAACGAGATTGCTTCCACCCGCGACTCACACACAGTCCTCTTGAGCGAAAAGCACTCGTCAAACATTAATAAACTCTGCATCTCTGGAAGGAACCAAATGCTCCACCAAAGCATGTCTATTAACCACGTGAACGTGTATAAACTTCAGTGGTATCTCTCTGTTCATTCCACAGCAGGTTTTGGTGAGATATATGACGTAAACAAGATCCCAACGATACTCACCATTCTTCCTTGTACTTACACTTGTGTCATTAAAAAGATCCTGGGGCAGTGCCAGTCTACACATGTTCCATCTGCCCATATCTGCAACTGATCTGTATTGCACTGTGCTATCTCCCAGTCTTCACTATCCATAATTCCACCAATCTTGTTATCATCCCCAGGCTTACACACTTATTTATCTACATATTCATCTAAGTTATTTATATACAGTATATGAGGAACGGCAGAGGTCCCAGCACACATCCACGCAGAATACTAATTACAGCCGTCCAGCTGGAATGACCCTTCAAGCACTACACTCTGTCGTCTATGCTGACGCAGTTCTGAAGCTAAACAGCGAATTCACCGCGATCCCCATGCCTCTTAATCTTCTGGATTAGTCTAACATGAGGGTCAAACGCCATGTACACACCATATGCCATACCCTCAGCAATCGCTCTCGTTGCTTTGTCATAAAAGTCCATCAAGTTGGTAAGACACAACCTGCCACACACAAAGCCATGCTCCCTAACGAGGCCGCGTGTTTCTAAATGCTCATCTATCCGAGCCCGAAGAATTTTCTTCCAGAATTGACGTGAGACTAACCGGTCTATGATGCCCAGGAGTTTCCCTTATTCCTTTCTGAAATAGAGGTGAAACTTTAGCTATTCACCAGACTTCCGGGACTTGACCTGTGGCTAGAGACGATGATACTGGTCAAGGCCTCAGCAATCTCGTCTCTTGCCTCCTTCAATAACCTGGCGTAAATCCCATCCAGCCCTGGGGTCTTATCTAATTTAGTACTAATTAGGGGGCCGAGCACTTACTCTTCCTTGACCTCAAAGCGCCCTAACACATTTATACTCTCAGTACTGATCTCCTGGTCCTCCATATCCTTTCCCTTGGTAAACACAGAAGCAAAGTACTCCTTAAGTACCTCATTCACATTCTCTGCATTCGTCCAAATATTCCCCCCTTTATCATAGAACAGTACCACCTTCCTTCTATTTATCATCTTTTACTTGATGACTGCATAGGATGCCTTGGGGTCCACCTTAATCTTACTTGGCAAAAACTTTTCATGGCTCCTCCTGGCATACCTAATTCCCTTCTTTCGTTCTTTTCTAGCTTCTTTATACTCCTTATGTGCTTTGTTTGATCGCACTTAGAAATATTATATACTTTTAATTTTCCTTCTCGACTAAAGTCATCGCCTCTCTGGACATCCAAGGTTCTCTTATCTGTCCATAACCGTCCTTTTTTCTAACAGGAACATTCCTTTCCTGTGTTCTGTGCACTCTCTAAACACTCTCTACATGTCTGATGTGGACTTGCCAGAGTTTCCAATTAAATCTCCTTTGTTCCTACCTTATGCTCTGGAAATATGCACAACCAGTTCATGAATCTTCCACATCACTTATATATAGCTATCCTGAAAGTTATGTTCACTGTTCCCTGGCTACTCATCCAATGGAAGTTCATTAACCTGGGCAGATTCATTCTCAACATGTCGTTGGACCTTCCAGAAACTCATTTAAGAAACGTACCTGAATACTCTTAACAAATTCTGCCCTACATAGACCCCTTGCACCAAGAAGATTCCAGTTTAAATAAGGGGAGTTGAAATCCGCCATGACACAATGTGCTCATAGGAGAAGGTCCAGAGGAGGTTTCCAAGCAATGTAAGGGTTAACATTTGAGAAATATTTGACTGCTCTAGGCCTACAGACGCGGTAGTTTAGAAGAATGGGGGGGGGGGGGTCATATCATTGAAAACCATTGAGTGTAGAAAGCCCTAGATAGAATAGACGTCGCGCGGGTGTTTCGGATGGTGTGGGAGTTTAGGAGTTTAGGACCTACCTGAAAATGTAAGGACATCCATTTGGAACGGAGGTGGGAGGGAATTTCTTTAGCAGCAGGGTGGTGTTTATTGCCACAGCTTCTATGAAGACCAAGTTATTTGGTGTTTTTACAGTGAAGGTTGATACGTTCTTGAATAGTGAAGGCGACAAAGGTTACGAGAGAGGGCAGGAGAATGTGACTGTGGAACAATTCATCAGTCATGACAGTTCAAAATATGAGATTATCTCAGTGAAAGTCGAGCTATAATAGGAGATTCCAAACAGATTCGTGTTTCGGGGACAGATGTTGACTCCAACAGGGTGAGGGATCAAAAATCTGATACATTTCGACTGTAAAGGTGTGGAAGTGGATCTTCAGAATTACGGTTCAGAATTTAAAAGAGAAACGTGTACATCTTTTGTTAACTCAGGATTTTAGGATGTGAAATATCCCAAGGTAACGTTGTTGTCCAGTGTGCTGAACGCATTGTGGTGGAAGTAAGCAATCAATAAATATAAATATAATATATATTACATACAACAAGGCCTTAGGTTGTGGGAACTGTTCAATGATTGGGCGAGAAAACGTGTATGTCGGTATCCCCACCGGTTCAACAGCCTGATGGCTGAGTTGTAATAACTGTTTCTCAAATTCACGGTGTGGATCCTAAGGTAATTCCTTCTTCCTGATGGCAACAGTGAGAATAGAGCATGGTCTGGGTGATGGAGAGAGTTTTGCCCGTGATGACAGGCTTTTAGTAGGCTTCCGCACTGAAGGGCAATGGTGATTGCTTACCATGCCTTGAACCACCTAGTCAATATCGGCATACGTTAGTCTCATGAGACCATGGATTTGGGCATTGGAAGGTATCCAGGGCGCAGGCCTGGGCAAGGTTGTATGGAAGATCGGTAGTTATCATTGCTACTAGTCTCCCCTCTCCACGCCACCGAAGTTGTCCAAGGGAAGGGCATTAGGACCCATACAGCTTGGCACCGGTGTCGTCGCAGATCAATGTGTGGTTAAGTGCCTTGCTCAAGGACACACACGCTGCCTCAGCCAAAACTCGAACTAGCCAACTTCAAATCACTAGACGAACACCTTAACAGTTTTCTCTTCGTCGAGGAACTCAGAGAATCTAAACCTTCATATGGACATAATGCCAAGTCACGGTGAAACAAAGCCGACAGTATAACACTCCCTCGTGGTAGTTAGAGTACCACAAAAAGGCAGTGAGAATATTGATCTCTTTCCTACAGAGAGGTTTGGAAATGAAGAGCAGAGGTGCAGGACAGCGAAGAATTGGGGAATGCGGTGATGGCGGATAGGCGAGCAAAGACGAAGAGGCCAGCATAGGACACAGAGATCAGTATTCTGCAGGAAAGGAGGGGTAGGATATTTCAGTGGATTTGAGTGTAATTCTATGTGAGTCGACTTTGAGATGGCACGGTACACGGTAGCAAACTCTCGACGTACTGCGGACAGCCGAGTAAAGACAGAGGACGATAAACCCAACAGCAGTTGCTTTTCTATTACCAGCTGTGTTTATCACAAAATCCAATCACAACACGGTCACCTTCTACACGGAGATCTAACCATTTTATGCACAGTGGAATTTCAGACACAGCGCAGTAGTTACAATTCTACAGAGAAGTACTCGTCGCGAAAGACAATCATCGCGTGACTTTCCAAACTTATTATACGGTTGTTTGTTCCCATTAAAAATATTACTGCACAATTACATTGCACAAGGTCGCTGCACAGTCCAAGTGAGGGTTTCATTGCATTAAGCAGGAGCTAACAATCCGACTGCGCTACCAGACGCCGCGGCCTTACTGCGCACAAGCCGACGAAGAGATGGTGTTCCGCAAAGGCGAGCTCAGCGAGCTGTGGCTAACACTGCAGGCATATCTTGAACCTTTTTTCCAGGCATCGGCGGGTACTCGCAGGTAACTGCTCAGCCTATAGGTCTGGTCGGTGTCTGCAGACACGGCGCCTGTGGTCACCCCGCTCTCAGTCTCGACTCCATCCACGCTCCAGCGCAGCGCTACCAAGCCCGGCTTAAAACCACTCACCAGACAGGAGAGAGTGGCCGAGCCCGTGCCGGTCTCCTCCGGGGAGGGAGGGAGCAGGAGAATGGAAGGTCTCCGGGACTCGCTGCCTGTGTGAGAGAGATTAGACGGATGCGAATAGAAGAATATTAATGTTAGGAATGACTGAAACTCGGGATTACATAGAAACATAGAAACATAGAAAATAGGTGCAGGAGTAGGTCATTCGGCCCTTCGAGCCTGCACCGCCATTTATTATGATCATGGCTGATCATCCAACTCAGAACCCTGCACCAGCCTTCCCTCCATATCCCCTGATCCCCGTAGCCACAAGGGCCATATCTAACTCCCTCTTAAATACAGCCAATGAACCGGCCTCAACTGTTTCCTGTGGCAGAGAATTCCACAGATTCACCACTCTCTGCGTGAAGAAGTTTTTCCGAATCGCAGTCCTAAAAGGCTTCCCCTTTATCCTCAAACTGTGACCCCTCGTTCTGGACTTCCCCAACATCGGGAACAATCTTCCTGCATCTAGCCTGTCCAATCCCTTTAGGATTTTATACGTTTCAATCAGATCCCCCCTCAAACTTCTAAAACCAACTCTGTTACAGAAAAAAAAAACACAAGACACCGAGTTTTAAGGCAAACAGTGAAATCTCTGGCGGATGATACAGTCATTCTTTCGGTGAATAGGTTGTCTGTAAATAATTTCCCAGATTCATCACAGGTTCGAAGTGCGCTTTTAACATGCATTTTATTTACGGGCCGGGAGTCCTGTGCACCAGCCATGAGGAGGAAATAGCCTCACTCATTCCACCTATCTATTCCCTGCACACGGTACTTCCTAGTTATTAGTCTGTCTGTAAATTCGTGTTTACTGCCGGTCTGCAATATTGCCAAAGATCTTTAATTGGGCTATGAAATGACCGAGATTACTCCTGCAGCAATGTAAAGCAGCTCGGCAAATTGGGATTTCGAATCCACTGTTCTCTCTCACAGAGATTTCCGATTCGGGTTAAGAATTACTCAAATACGACCCCCTTCAACACCCCATCCATCCACCACCACGAAAAAAATCTGGAACTACGCTGTCACTGGCCCCTTGGCTGAGTGGAATTCCGCATTGAATTGCAGTAACACCCCAGATATCGAATACGCCCATCCCTGATTTTGTGAACATTCCACTTCAGGCTGTCCAATCCATCCGCCCAGTGATGGCAGAGAAAATGGCGGAATATACGAGCAGTTCTGTGAGCGGAAGAGGGGCGAGGAAATAAGGAACAGCCCAGTTCGGACCGGGAACACCTCCCGGACGTGAACGAACCCACCTATTCCCGCTCCACTCTCTGCGAGCTCAACCGCTGTCCTGCAATGTAACTTTAAAAAGTCACATTTTCCCTTCCTTCTTTGCGACCTCGTTGAAAGTTGGAATAGCAGTTCGAAATATTGGAGAAATTTTCATTTTTCTTAGGGATTGTATAAGAGTGCGCTGTTCTGCTTCCGATTTCTTCAGTTCTGGGCAAGGGGTCAATAGATTAAATTCTAAAAATTTCTGATCTATCTAGGCTTTCACCATATCAGACTGAGGCTATTGAATGCCGGGATGTACATGGTGTAAATAAAACACATGAAATTCAAAGATGGTTCATTAGAGCAACTCATGTTCTGATAAGAGACAGATCGAACCCCACCACAGCATGGAGACGGCGCCACGATTCGCTGGATAAAAAAATCTATAGCGGTGGGGAATGAGACCGGCTGTGATGGGAATTGCTTGTAACGGAATGAGGGAGTCACTTACTCTTTATATCCAGGATAGTGCCTGGACCGAAGATATATCCACTATCCCACGCTGCACAGTAATAGACAGCGGAGTCCCGGGGCTCCAAACTGCTGATGGTCAGGATGTGACTGTTGCTGGAGGTGTCTCTGGACGGCTGAAAACGGTCTGTGATCCCTGTCCCTCGAAATATATCATTGTCCGTCTCATGTCTAATCACCCGCTCCGGTCTCTCTCCGGGACCCTGTCGGAACCAGTTCATGTTGTAACTTCCAACGTTACCGTTCTGGATCCGACATTCTAAGCGGGCGGTCTGTCCCGCGGAGACCGGACCGGACATTGGAGTCTGATTAAGGACCGGGGCAGTCAGGATACCTGCAACAAAAACAATGAAACCATTGGGTGAATTGGATCTAACAGAACGCTCATCGATTGATAAACTCGCGTTATAATGAGCAGTAATTGCCATTTTCACGGATAATCCGTGAATAAAGTAATATGTCTCCTACCTGATAAATGGACAAGCAGAGCACACAGGAGATGGAGTACTCGGGACATTGTTGCGGACAGGTGGAGACAGCGAGCGCTCAATTTTCCGATCGAGCCGTGCTGTTCTGCAAACACCGTGAGGGTCTCCGTTTCCAGAGTCTGCAAATCTCTGCCCCGTGATCTGTTTATTAAGCAGGATGTTAATGCATGGGAGGCGCCAGGGAAAGAAAGGGGCGGAGAATAATCACCCAGCCATTCGAATCTATGAATGACGATCTTTAAAAGTTAACCGTTAAATTCAAAATGTTTCATCTTCGGTTGTGTCATATGTAGAGGTGTTTGACAAATACTCAAAATAAACTGATTTTACGCATCCATATCAGCAGCTGTTCTTTGAAAAAAAATCAGGGGGCCATTCGGCGCATTGTTTCTGCCCAAATTGTTAATGAGATCAAAATTATTCGAAGTCATACATATCAACACGCAAGAATTATCCGACGCACTTACCGTACCTTGTTGATGCTTTCACCATCAGCATCCGGTGATGAATATTGTCCTGAAACGACTGTATTTATTAAATTATGGTACAAATTACAACGTCGCCCATGATTGGGGATAATACAATTCAATGTCCAAAGAAAAAAAAACTTTCCTCAGATTTATTTTACGAGATACAACGGGATCAATAAAAGACCACACATAAAGATGGACAAGCAACTAATGCAGAAAATAAGAGAAACTGTGCAAAAATGAAAATAATTAAACAGATAATTAAATAGATAGGTAGATAGAAAGATAGATAGGCAGATAGACAAATCAATAAATAACATTGGTCATTCCTTGAACGCGAGTCCATATTTTGTGGAATCAGTTTGTTCTTGAGTTGAGTGAAGTTATCAAGTCTGGTTCAAGAGACTGGACACGTATCTGATCCTATAAATCCTTCGATGCCTTTCAAAAACGGCTGTCCAATTATCTGGACATAACTCCCGCTGCTCTGGGAAATTTCGACAACATTCCACAACCACCCTAAAAAGTATTCATTTTTCCACTAGTTTAACTGGATTGCAGTGTGGACCATTGAAAAAATAAGGCCAGGGGAAACTATGCGGTTATTATCCTCTCGCACTTTCTCTTTTTTCTCATGAAATGGGGCTTATTACCCAACTTCCTGCACTGAATTCTTAATTGTCAATTCCATTCATATCGAAAATTCTATCCCCGAAGTGAAGTCATGGGTATGTAATGTGGTGAAGAATCTTTCGGCAAAACGGCCTGCATCAGCCAGAGCACTTACTTTCGAAGTTGGAATACAATGCTGCATATGTATTAGACGTTGATCAGGCCGCTGTTGATTTTGTCTTCAGTATTAGTTACGCTGCGTTCAGAAAAATACCATTAAGTAGGGAATTGTGCAGCAAATATTTATGAAGATGTGGGTAGGTTTCGAAGAACTGAGGGATAAGGATAGGTCAAGTAGGTTAGGACTTTTTTTCTTTGGGGCGTCGGAGATTGAAAGGTCATTTTATAGAAGAGTATAAAAATTGCAAAGAGCAAACGGAGGTGACTATTTAGTTTTCTTTTACCCAGGGTTGGGGAATGAATAACGACCGTGCATAGGTTTACGGTAAGTAAAAAAAAAGAGATTCAATAAGAATCACGTGGCAATTTAAAAAATAATTTTTTAATTCAATTTTCCAATTTGATTACATAGAATAATATCTACCCTCCCCCCTCCCCTTAACCTTTCCACCCGATACATACCCCTACGTAAAAAAGAGGGAAAAAAACAGAAAGGAAAAAAAGAGAGAAAGAAAGAAAGAAATGGTCCTGTTTCAAAATTCAGCATTTTTGTATAAATTTAAGAGTCTTATTGGAACAATTTATTGGAACTGAACTTCCACATAACCCAATATTATTTTTATTAGGTGACATTGAAGGGAGAAAACCGAAACTTAAATTGAATAAATATCAGAAAGAATTTATAAAAATTGCATTGGCATTAGCCAAAAAGGTTATTGCAGTTATTTGGAAATCGGATTCATATTCCAGTATGGATCGTTGGAATACGGAAATCTTTAGCTGTATTCCACTTGAAAAAAATACTTATAATTTAAGGAATAAATATGATACATTTTTGAATATTTGCCGCCCTTATTTACAAAAGATAGGATTGTATATATCGGTGCTCCGATGATAAAGGTGCTGCTTCTTTGGGGAAAGGAACAAATACAAATATTAAATTTATTTCGAAACCCATGGAGCATGTGGAGACCTTCCAATATCGTGGCATTTTTTTTGAACAGAGGGCAGTCACATACGTAGCGTGCACCCAGACGAGTTGTTATTGCACGCACATTTACAACATTTAATAAGCTTGTATATAGTTATTTGCACACGCATTGCAAAGGTTTGTTGTGATATGGGAGAAAGGATTGCAAATTGGACTGGTTTGTGTGGCCTTCTAGATCGATATGAATTGTTTGAGTCAAAGGGCCTGCTTCAGTGGCGTACAACGTTATGGCTCTATATTCTGACAAATCCTCCATCAGTTGCATGTTCTTCCAGAGCACAAAAGATCGGCGCTCAGCACAATACTTCAACAGTGCTGTCATTAGGGCCATAGAGAACTAGATTCATAAACTACTACTGCACAGAAATTGGCCCTTTGGCCTAACTATTCCAAGCCAACTATTATGCTGCCTGGTTTTATCGACCTGCACCTGAACCTTAGCACTTCTTACTGCTCTCATCAATGCCTCTACCCAAATTCCCAATTAATGTTGAAATAGAAACTGCATTTTCCAGCTCCCATGGGAGCTCGTTCCATACTCTTACCACCTATCCTTGTTTGGTGACTGCTCTGAGGAATTATTAATGGATTTTGCCATCCCTTCAAAAGGAAGATCAGGAAAATATTTTTTGTAGACCCACCTTCTCTCTCCCTCTGTCTGTCCGTTCCTTGCAGCAGACTTACATAGTCTACTGACATTGATTTCCTTTGAAGTTTTAAAGATTGGGATAATTCCTTGTGGTGGTTATCATTGGAGATCGATCAGATTAGGATATACTCAAGACGGCCCCCATCCCGTTTTGCTCAATTACAAATATACTCTCCCAATCGTCAGTCAGAACTAGGGAATTGAAGTGATAATCACTCTGCAACCAATCCAGCTTGAATCTGAAGAAATAAAAGGAAAACAATTGGGCAATACACTGGCATTTCTCGTGGAAAACAGGTAATAACCACACCACTGTGACAGACAACTATCTCTAGCAATCGAGCTCGCTCTCTCCCTCTCTCACTCTCTCTCCCCCCTCTCTCTCTCACTCTCTCTCTCACTCTCACTCTCTCTCCCCCCTCTCTCCCCCCCTCTCTCCCCCCCATTCTCACTCTCTCTCTCTCTCTCTCTCTCTCTCTCTCTCTCTCTCTCTCTCTCTCTCTCTCTCTCTCTCTCTCTCTCACTTATTTCACGCAGTATTTAAAATTGGTACCGTTCGGTTTCAGCACTTTTAGAAGTAGAAACGTCGATTATATTTAGCAATCTGCAAATTTATTGAGATCTCCCTCCATTTCCACGAAACGGTCCACTCAACAACTGACCGTCTACATTCAAGGAAATACAATCATTGATACCATAGTCCCGAAGGTTGTGTTGGTGACTGGTGCCGGGGTTCGGGACATTTTATCTGACCTATTGAGGAATTTGATGCTGGAAATATGTGGGCATCAACGAAGTAGGTGGAACAAGGAAAGAATTTCTGCTGAGGACATTTGAGCTGTTAGGGATTCAATTAAAGAGCAGAAACAAAAAGTTGGATTGCTACTTGAGCCACGTGCAAATTGGCAAATGGTCAAGAAGATTAGAGAGTTAAATGCGTGGCTCAAGGATTGGGATAGGAGAAGTGGATTAAAATACACGGGCAACTGGCAGCAACATTGGGGAAGACGGGAGCTGACCACCTGGGACAGGCTCCACCAGAATCGTGATGGGACCTGGATCATGGCGGATCACATAACTGGGGTTGTGGTAGGGCTTTAAACTAAATAGCAGGGGGTGGGCTCAACAGATTGGAGAAGTATGGATAAAGTAAAAGAGAAATGTGTACATACAAGTAAAGTAAAAGGAAATGATAAAAAAGAGAAAAGTACAGTTGGAGTACAGAAAAGTTCAGAGCGTAAAAGACAAAAAATATTCGATTTTAAAGGCACAACGGGTGTAAGGGCACATAATTTGGTTTCCTGCAGTATTTGTAACAAGGCCAGTGAACTTGTGGAACAAATCAGAGTGAAGGCGCATTACTTACTGGCCACTACTGAAACGTAGTTGCAGGGAGGAGAGGATTATTAATTAAATATCCAAGGATATCAGGTAATATGGGGTGATAGGCAGAAAGGTAAGGGATATGGGGTAGCCCTCTTAATCAAGGATGAGATCAAGGCGATAGTGAGAGATGATATAAGATCTAAGGAGCAGAATGTTGAATCCACCTGGGTAGAGATTAGAAATAGTAAAGAGGAAACTTACTGGAAGGTGTTATCTCTAGGCCACCGAATAATATTACATTGCCACAGGCAATGAACCGAGAAATATCTGAGGGATGTAAGAGTGTAACGGCAGTTACAGTGCGGGATATCAACTTGGACACAGACGAGACGAATCAAGTAGGTCGAGGCGGTCTTGAGGAGGACTTCCTAGTATGCATAGGCGATAGCATTCTTGAACAGCATGTTGTTCATCTTACAGGGGAACATATTTTCTTAAATCTGGTCTTGTGCATTGAGAGAGGTAAAAGTAGCATTCTTATACTTAGGCATCCTCTTGCAAAGAATGATCACAGTATGACTGAGTTTCTCATACAAATGATGGCTGCAGTAGTTCGAACTAAAACCAATGCCAAAATATGGGAGACTACAACAGGATGAGGGACGATTTGGATAGGGTAGATTCGGAAGAGAAGCTAGATGGCAGGGCGGTTGAGCAACAGTGATAGACTGTCAAAGAGTTTTTTCACGGTGCTCAAAAAAATTGAAAGCAAGGACAGTAGGAGCGGGTAAAACCAGCCATGGATAACTAAGGAAATAAAGGAAGACATCAAACTAAATGCTCGTGCCGACAATGTCACCAAAAGTCGTGTGAAACTGGAAGGCTGGGAAAACGTTTAAAAAACAACAAAGAACCACTAAGCAAGCAATAAAGACAGAACAGGCATATTATGTAAATAAACTCACACTCAATATAAAAACGTATAGTATTTTCCATAATTATATAAATTGGAAAAAGGTGACCTAGGTGAATGCAGGTCCCTTGGAGGACGGGATGGGGGAATTGATATTGGGTACTGAGGAAATGACCGAGGCTTTGAATGTCTATTTTGTGTCAGTGGAAGATACGTCTAACATGCCGAAGACAGATGAAATGGATGCGATCGGAGCTGAGAACCTCGATACAATAACTATCGCTAAAGAGGCAGAGATAAGTAAACATGTGGGCCTAAAAATAGACAAGTCGCCCGGACTTGATGGAATGCAGCCCAGGATAATGAAAGAAATGGAAGAGATTATAGTTGGGGCTTTGATGATAATTCACCAAAATTCCCTGTAGTGTGGAAGGATTCCCATGGACTGAAAGAAGGCGAATGTCACGGCATTGATCAAATAAGAGATACAGGCAAAAGGCAGTTCCTATAACATCTGTAGTTGGGAGAATGCTTGAAGCTATCATTAAAGAGGAAATAGCTAGGCATTATGGAAAGAAATGGATCTATCCACGAAGTCTCAGCATGGATTCAGCAAAGACAGGTCCTGTTCCACAAACTTACTGGAGTTCGTTGAGGATATAACAACCAAAGTGGATAGAGGGGAACAGATGCACGTTATTTACTTGAATTTCCAGAAGTAAATTACTTTTCACTACGGAAAAAGATCTTGGCGATTGTACGGATGACTTACAGCGGACTAAAAAGCTTGAGCTTATAGACATTCAGAACTAGATGTAACCTAGGCTACTATGGGAGGCGAAGGAGAACATTGTAGAGTCACAGGCAATGATCTTTGCATCATCAGTGAGGATCGTAGAGTTTCTGGAGGCTTGGAGGCTTGCATATCTTGTTCCTTTATTCAAAAAATGGAGTAGAGATAGCCCAGGAAATTATTGATCAGTGAGTCTTAACTCAGTGGTTGGTAATTTGATGGAAAAGATCCTGAGAGACATAATTTATGAACGTTTGGAGAGGCATAAGATGATTAGGAACAGTCAGCATCGCTTTGTCAAAGGCATGTCGTACCTGACGAGACTGATGGAATATTTTGAGGATGTCACTAAACAGATTGATGAAGGTAGAACAGTAGATGTAGTGTATATGGATTTCAGCAAGGCATTCGATAAAGTACCTTATACATGTCTTATTGAGAAAGTAAGGAGGTAAGCGATCCAAGGGGACCTTGCTTTGTGGATCCAGAATTGGCTTGCCCACAGAAGGCAAAGAGGGGTTGTAAATGGGTCATATTCTGTAGAGTGTCGATGACCAATGTGGTCACAGCGGGACGTTGATAGGATGCAAAACTTGGCGGAGAAGTGACAGATGGAGTTCAACCCATATAAGTGTGAGGGGGTTCATTTTGGTAGGTCAAATATGATTGCAGAATATTGTAATAATTGGCAGTGTAGAGAATCAGAGGGAACTTGGGGTACGAGTCCATAGGACACTCAAAGCTGCTGCGCAGGTGGACTCTGTGGTTAAGAAAGCATACAGTGAATTGACCTTCATCAACTGTGGGATTGAGTTTAAGAGCTGAGGGTAATGTTGCAGCTATATAGGATGCTGGTCCGACACCACTTAGAGTACTGTGCTCAGTTCTGGTCACATTACTACAAGAAGGATGTGGAAACTTGGAAATGGTGCACAGGAGATCCACAAGGATGTTACAAGGAGCATGCCTTAAGAGATCAGGTTGATGGAACTCAGCCTTTTCTGCTGGGAGCCGCGGAGGAGGAGAGGTGATCTAATAGAGGTGTATAAGATGATAAGAGGCATTGTTCCTGTGTATAGTCAGAGGCTTTTTCCCAGGGCTGAAATGGCTAGCACGAGAGGGCACAGTTTTAAGTTGCTTCGAAATAGGTACAGAAAAGATGTCAGGGTAGGATTTTATTTACGCAGTGAGTGGTGAGTGCGTGGAATGGGCTGCCGGTGACGGTGGTGGAGATAGATACGATAGGGTAGTTTAAGAGACTCCTGGAGAGGTGCACGAAACTTAGAAAAATAGAGGGCTATGGGTAACCTTAGGTAATTTCTGAAGTAAGTACATGTTTGGCACAGCATTGTGGAACGAAGGGCCTGTATTTTGCTGTTGGTTTTCGTTGTTTCTATGTTTGTAAGACGTTCGATAATGGGCCACATATAAAGGTAACCATGCATAGTATTGAGAGTGATGTATTAGCATGGATTAATGATTGGTCAACCAATAGAAAGAAGCGAGTTGGGATACACGTATGTTTGTCTGGTTGGCAATCAGTGGTGAATGGTGTGGCGCAGAGGTCGGTACTGGGCCCCCAACTGTTCACGGTACACGTTGAAGATCTGGAAGCGTGGACCGAGTGTTGTGTATGTAGGTTTGCAGATTAAACTAAATTGAGTGAAAAAGCAAATTGTGCAGAGTATAAAGAGAGTCTGCAGAAAGGTATTAATAGGTTAAGTAATTTGGCAAGGTTCTGGCAGATAGAGTATGGAGTACAATGTTGGTAAATGCGAGGTTATCCACTTTGGAAAGAAAAAAGCTAAAGACAAAAAAAAATCAGCGTTTAAATAACAGCTTGTTCCAATTCGTCATGGGATTTCTAAACTGAAATGTATATTTATTAAATTATATATACTGTATATAGATAAACAAATTACACGTACAATGTACTTATAGCTTAATTAAATGCATAACTACAAAATAACAAAAATAGCGACATACGTTAGTGATATTAGACATCAGTCGGATTCAGATTCTGAACCTCGTTCCAAAAGTAGCTGTTACTGACACTGGGCTCTGTGTGAGACCTCACCGCTCGCTTCTGTTGTCCGTGGTTTAGTTGATCACCAACCCGCCCCCCTCCCCCACCACCCCGTTCTGCTCCCATCTCTATACTGTTGGGCGGATATTGGATACGGGATGACAAGGTTTCTTCCAAATAAATATTCTGTTTATGTGATTCGGTCTCAACATTTTGTCTAATAACGCCTCTTCTTTTTATTCCTGAAACGTTACTTCATAACGTCCAGTAGTTTTGGGTTGTGTAAGGCTTTTTTTTAAATGTAAATGTTCTTATTGGGCATGCGGAACGGGGAATGGGATCTTCAAAACCAGTGGGCAATAAACTGGGTCTTTTTCTTCATGCCCACTTGACCATCAGATTGTTCTGTCCAGTTAATCCTTCACTTATGATGATTCACAGGTTTAAGCAGCCCGTGTCTATGAGCGTCACTGATGCAGCTGCGATCCACTTGATCTCCCCATAGGGAACGAGCGGTGTTGGCACAGCCTTTATTTAGCAAATGTACGCAAATTGCTGCTGTTTCTGTCTTGTTTATGAAGCTGTGCAGGTGGCGCGGTCGTTGAGTCCCGCGGGAATGGAGGACACTTGGGGGTGGGAGGGGGTGGTTGTGGTGGTGGGGGTGGAGGGGAGAGAGAGAGGGGGGGTGGTCGGGGGGAGAGGGAGAGTCCGAGGAGAGAGAAGGTAATGGGTTTTACGTCTCTCTGCTTCTCTGAACCAGCCGCAGCACATTGGACATGAATGTCGTGGCAAATGAGGAGTCCCGAACGATGCTACCATTTCTGGATACACAAGGGAATAAATGTCATAGATGGACTTTGCGCACCTGCTTTCCCGTTGCCCAGGGTCATAGTTAATCATCCCACTCTCACCGCCCTCACAGTACTGCCCTGCTTGATCCACGGAGTGCTGAATCTGTTTATTCACTAATATATCTCCATCCTAGCCTGGAATCTGGCCAGCATCTGAGCAGTCTTGGGGCTTTGTGGAGAAAGTTCTCCACAACCTCTGAATCAGTGGGTCAGGTCACAGTTCTTCATCCTACGCTGGGTTAAAGACAGACTAATGGCCCGTCCCTGTTTATTATCAAACCCGGCATTTACGTAGTTACACAGCGTGGAATTGTACGCAATTCGTCTATGCCGATCAAGATGCTTACCGGTGTGAAGCCACTTCCCTCCGTTTTGCTAATGGCACCCATGTTTTTCATACCCTTGAACCTGCTTAAATGTCTTCTAAACTGTGCAGTTTTACTTGCGTCTACCGCTAAGTCTAGCAGCTCATTAACCCTACCCACCACTGGCCTTCGAATTTAATTCCTAATGCTGATCGTGTATCTTTTGCTTCTCTCGAGCATAGGCCTGACCCGTACGGTCAGGAACATTATCCGGCTCAATGGAGCCACCGGATGTCAGCTAGAACAAAGAGGTGAGTATTGACTGCAGAAGGACGAAACCGAATGCCTATGAGTCAGACCTTATCGGGGTACCAGAGTGCAGACCGTAGGCAACATTAAATTCCTACGTGCTGCAATTTCAGAGAATCTGTCCTGTGTCCAGTTCATCACTGCCCTTACAAAAAAGGCACGGCAACGTCCCTGCTTTTTTAGAAGTTTGCAAATGTTTGCCATGTAATCTAAAACTTTCACAAACTTCATTAGATGACTGAAAAATAGAGTATACTGACTGATTGTATCACAGCCTGATATGCCCTGGAATGCCCCGCAGAGACAAATGCCCCATTTAGACCATAAGACAAGGCAGCAGAAGTCGGCCATTCGGCCCATCGAGTCTGCTCCGCCATTTTATCATCAGCTGATCCATTCTCCCATTTAGTCCCACTCCCCCGCCTTCTCGCCATAACCTTTGATGCCCTCCCCTGGCTACTCAGATACCTATCAATATCTGCCTTAAATACACTCAATGACTTGGCCTCCACTGCCGCCCTTGGCAACAAATTCCATAGATTCACCTAACAAAAATCTTCGCATCTCTTTTCTGAATGGGGGCCCTTCAATCCTTAAGTCATGCCCTCTCGTACTAGACTCCCCCATCATGGGAAACAACTTTGCCACATCCACTCTGTCCATGCCTTTCAATATTCTAAATGTTTCCATGAGGTCTCCCCTCATTCTTCTAAACTCCAAGGAATACAGTCCAAGAGCGGACAAACGTTCCTCATATGTTAACCCTCTCATTCCCGGAATCATTCTAGTGAATCTTCTTTGTACCCTCTCCAACGTCAGCACATCCTATCTTAAATATAGAGCCCAAAACTGCCCACAGTACTCCAAGTGAGTCTTACCACCGCCTTATAGAGCCTCAACATCACATCACTGCTCCTATACTCTATTCCTCTAGAATTTACCAAGTAGAAGGACAGGGAGATCAGTTATAAGCATATTGATATTACAGGGCATTTCAAGGTAAAGGAGGAGGCGGCGTTCGGTCTCGTTAAGAGCATTAAAGTACATAAGTACGCAGGGCCTGTTGGGATATACCCCGGCTTGTCGAGAAAGGTGACAGAAGGGATTGCTGGGGCATTGGCCAATATCTTGGTGTCTACCCTAGCTACAGGCAAGATCACGGAATAGTGGCGAATAGCTAATGTGTTTTCATTCTTTTAGAGAGGAACAAGCGATAATCCTGGAAACTATAGAGCTGCGAGTCTCACGTCAGTAGGAGGAAAGATCCTGGAGTGAAACGTTAAAGATAGGATTTGTGATCATTTGGAACATCATGGATTTGTACGGGCAAGTCGTGTCTGACTAACTTGACTGTTTCATAAAGAGGTGCGAGTGATTCACGTACATGGAACTGTGGATGCTGGCTACTTGGATTTTAGTGAGGCATTTAACCAGGTACTCATCTGGTGGCTATTCCAGAAGATGAAGAATTAACGGATCCATAGTGAATTGGTCATTTAGAATCACAACAGGCTTGCACATAGAAGACAGAGGGTAGCGGTCGATGGACTTATTGTAGGCAGAGGTCTGTGATTAGTGGTGTCCTGCAGAGATCTTACTGGGAACTCTACTGTTTGTGATCCATATAAATAACCAGGATAAAGACATATATGGGTGGTTGAGTAATGTTCCAGATTATATGAAGTCTACTGGTGTTGTCTGTAGTGTAGCTGTGTACATACATCTATTGATGCTTCTGGACACATCTTCAGTGATGCTCCTGGAATCATCGGGTGTTTCGGGTCTTTCAACATCATACAACCTCCTCCAGGTGACCCAGCCGGGGCTGATCAGACCCCAGCTTGTGTCCAGATCTGTCCAGATAAAGACATATATGGGTGGATGAGTAAGGTTCTAGATTATATGAAGTCTACTCGTGTTGTCTGTAATGTAGAAGACTGTCAAAGAATACAACAGGACATACATCATTTGCGGTGATGGATGAAGAAATGGCAGACGGAGTGTAACGCGGACAAATGTAAACTTGCACATTGCTAGATCAAAAACAAAGAGACGGTACACCGTTACGGACGCGATCCTTAACAATTTTGATGAACAGAGGGAACTTCGGGTCCAGTTCTGAACTCCCTGGAAGTGGTTTCATGGATTTACTGCGTTGTTAAGACGGCGTATGGAATGCTTGTCTTTATTAGCCGAGACATGGAGTTCAAAAGTCAGAAAGTTATGTTGTAGCTTATAAAGATCTCGTTAGGCTGCTTTGGGAGTATTGTATACAGTTCCGGGGCCCTAGTTATATGAAAGATGGCAAGGCTCTCAAGAGGGTGCAGAAGAGGTTTATCTGGATATTGCCTGGATGAAGACGAGGACGTGGTTTATGCAGAAGAGGTAGCCTCAGTTTGCCATTTCATTAAATATTAAATTCATTTGGCACCAAATCCTGGACCGAATGGCCTGTTAATGTGCATTACTATGTTGTAACGGAAAAGTCCAAAGAAATTATTGGATGCAGCCCAGTCAATTACGCGTGGAACTCTTCCCATCAGTGACCACATCTAAAAGAGTTGCTCTTTCAGGAAAGCAGCATCCATCGTCAATCAGCTCCCTTCTTGCTGCTGCCATCACGAAGGTGGTACTCTAGCATGGGTCCCACGTCACTAGGTTCGGTAAAAGTTATTATCGCTGAACCATTAGTGTTGATAAAAGCAGATACATTCACCCAACTTCACTCTCCCCAAAACTGAACGGATTCCTGAACCCCTGGATTCATTTTCGCTCTCTGTCCAGCTCTTATTCTTGATATTTATTGCTTATTTATTTATTACGAATATTATGTGCTTTTTTTTCTTTGATGTATTTTCACACTGTGTTGTCTTTTGCCAGTATTTGTTGTGTGGGGCTTTTCATTGATTGTCTTATTCTTTGTCTTTACACTGAATGCTCTCAAAAATGAAGCTCAAGATAGTATATGCTGCAAATATGTAGTTTGGTAATCAATTTGCTTTAACTTGGACTTTGGGGATGAGAGCGAGAAAGACACCGAACTCTCTGGAGTTTAGGGAAATGAGAGCGATGCTGTTGAAAGAGAAGATACTAAGTTAAAAAAAACAAAGGCGATGGGAGGTATGGCTCCTGTTTTGAATGCTGGTTGGGTGAGTGTTGGTGGATATAATGAGCAACAGTGACATGACCCCGTTCAGTCAGGGATCATCAGTTTACGAAGTTCTCTCCCTCAGAGCCCTATCAATCTTTAGGCCCGGTCCTGTTTGGAGTGTGGAAAGGACAGTTGTTTCGGCACAATGCGATTCAGCATCATCCCTTGCACGAAAATTGCCCCTTGGTCTGTCTATGTTACAGACTCTCCTCAGGGTTCTGCCACTTGTCATGCAAAGGCCAGCATTATTTCCTCCAAGTGTAACTTGCCAACAATGCAAAAAACTTTCTTATCACAATATGCCAATGGTGGAACCAGTACCAGTCTCCACTGAACACCGGTGGTAAAGTTCTCCAAACTGAAAAAGGACACTTCAGAAGCACTCTCAGCCTTTATCCAAGCCTGCCAACCAGCCTAGCATGCTGAATCTTGTCAAAGATTCACATTGTCCATATAAACAACAGGAAGTTAAGCGCACAATTAGAGATTACCAAGAATGTCCATACTCCAAACTGGTGCCCTCCGCCTCGATATATTCCTTCACTATTCATTGACTGTCTATTTCTTTCCTACCTGCTGGTTTATCACATTTGTTCGTCTTGTACCAATTCTGGCATGCTTGACGATATGGAAAAAATGTGATCGAGGTACATATCATTTTAAGGAGTAATTAAGTTTGTGAGTGGGAATAGGCCCTGAGACTTGTAAAATGTACTGGTTAGTCTTGGACCATAAGACATAGCTGCAACGTTAGGCCATTTGGCCCAGCAAGTCTGCTCGGCATTCCATCATAGGTAATTTATTATTCCGCTCATCCCCATTCACCTGCCTTCACCCCGTAACATAACATTCGGCTACATTCCGAATCAAGAACTTATCGAACTCCATTTCGAATATACCTAAGGACGTGGCCTCCACAGTGGTGCATTGCAATGAACTGCACGGTGCTAATCTCTGTGTCAGTGATAGGAAGATCTCCGCTTTTATCCCAGCAATGAGCTACTGACGGTAATGGCTCTATAGCTTCTAGTACGGCATACTTGATGAACGGAATATCCAATCCTGTTCCTCCATCGCAGGCCGCATTGGCCAAATCTCTTTGTTACTCCCCAGGTAACAGGTCCTCAAATTAAACAAAGCCATATTTGTACTTGGTTCGAGGGGTTCCATTCCCAGTTTTGCTAACTGGTTTCTTTCAGCTCCTCGGGTTCCGAATGGCTTTCAACTGTTTCCGTGTTGCATCTCTGCACCCGTGTATCTGCTCTGAGTAAGCTCTTTCTCTTGTTTCACGTGAATTGTTAAGACACGAATATACTCCCAACAGCGATTTAAATCAGCGAGTTAACTGGACGGGAGCAGTAAATAGCCGACTAAGCGATAGGCAGTGGCAGAGTGGTAATATTAATATGTTTCTGTGAAGTGTAACTATTTAGTTGCTAAATCAGACAATTGTACTCAACCATTTACTTTTCTGAGGGAAGTGAACTATTCTTCCCAGTGACCAGAACTAGCAAAGCAGATCATACGGTTTGCCACCAAATGCCCTGTTTAATATATTACAGGAATGACCACATCTCATCAATTCGTTGATGATGTAAACCGCTTGCTGGGTTGTCTAGAATGGCGCCGGGCGCTAGCAAAACGCAGCGTCGCGAAACTGCTCTGCAACGCCTGGAATGACATCAGTGTCTCTGTACCGCCACCTCGTGGTTACAAACCAAACTCCGCGCACTCAGAGTTATCTTTTCTCAGTATCCGCTCATTTTTTAGAACATAGAAGATAGAAATTTACATCACATTGCAGACCCTTCGGCCCACAATGTAGTGCCGACCATGTAACCTACTCTAGAACTGTCTGGAATTCCCCCAGCGCATAGCCTTCTCTTTTACTGAGCTCTATGCATCTATCTAAGAGGCTATTAAAAGACCACATTGTTTGATTAATGATTAAGATTTCATGATATGAACACATGTTGGGAAGAATTAAGAGTGAGGGAAAAGTGCAAGACATGTGGGATCAATTTTGGTGTTTGTTAATTTAAACTTAAATTAGAACTTCTTTCTTTATCTAAGTTTTATTTGTTTTCCTGTCATGGGACGGCTGTGTAAGTATGCTGTTCTGTATCTTCTCTGTGATATGCTGTGCTGCTTTGTAAAATAAGAATAGAAAATTGAATTAATAAAAAAAGAACACTCCACCTATTCTCATAAGGTACACCCTCCATTCCAGGCAATATCCTTGTTAATCTCCCCTGCACTCTCTCCATAGTATCCACATCTTTTCTGTCGTGTGGTTACCAGAACTGAACACAGTATTCCAGGTGGGGTCTGACCAAGGTCTTATATAGATGTAACATTGCCTCACGCATATTGAACTCAATCCCTCAGAAAGTCCTCTCAGATACTGGACACTGCTAAGAATCTTTCCATTTATATTATATTCTGTCTTGGAATATAAACTACTTCACACTTCTCTGTGTTGAGGTCCATCTACCACTTCTCAGCCTAGTTTTGTATCTTATCGATGTCCCGCTGTAACCTTTGACCACCCTCCAGACTACCCACAACATCCCCAACCTTTGTGTTGTCAGCAAATATACTAGCCCATTACTCTACTTCTTCATTCAGGTCATTTATAAAAATCACAGAGGAGGGTTCCCATAACAGGTGCCTGCGAAACACCACTGGTCACCGAGCTCCATGCAGAATACACAACATCTACCAGCACCCTTTGCCTTCTTTGGGGAAGACAATTCTGGATCCTCAAAGCAACGTCTCCTTGGATCCCGTGCCTCCTTACTCTCTGAAGGAGCCTTGCATGGAGAACCTTATCAAATGCCTTTCTGAAATCCATGTACACTTCATCCTCTGCTCTATCTTCATCAATGGGTTTTGTTATATCCTCATAGAATTCAATCAGGCTCGTAAGGCACGATCTGCCCTTGAGAAAGCCATGCTGATTATCCGTAATCAGATTATGTCTCTCCAAATGCTCATAAATCCTGTCTCTCAGGACCTTCTGCAACAACTTTCCCAACACTGAAGTCAAACTCATTGGTCTACACATTCCTGGTTTACTTCTATTCCCTTTCTTGAACAAGGGAACAACAGCTACAAACCTCCAATCCTCCGGTATTTCTCCCATCACTCTTGATGATGCAAACACCATTGTAAGTGGCTCAGCAATCTTCTCCATCGCTTCCCACAATAGCCTGAGGTGTATCTCATCCAGTCCCGGTGACGTATCTAACTTAATGCTTTCGAAAGTTCTTGCACATCCTCTTTCTCAATGTCTCCATGCTCAAGCGTTTCAGTCCGCTGTAAGTCATCCCCACAATTGCCAAGGTCTTTTTCTCTGATGAATAGTGAAGCACAGTATCCATTAAGTACTTCCGCTACCTCTCTGACGCCGTGCATACGTTTCTACTATCGCACCTCATTGGTCCCTTTCTCACACAGCTCATCCTCTTGTTCTTCACAAGAATGCCTTTGGATTTTCTTTCATCCTGCCCAAGGCCTTCTGATGGCCCCTTCTGGCTCTCCTAATTCCATTCTTAGGCTTTTCCCCAGAAATCTTGTTATTTTCTAGAGCTCTAATAGTACCTAGTTTCTTGAACGATTCGTAAGCTTTCCTTTTCTGCTTAACTAAGTTTTCTACATCCTTTGTACACCATGATTCTTTACCATCCTTTCCCTGCCTCAATGGAAATACCTATGCAGAGTTCCATGCAAATTTTCACTGAACATTTGCCACCTCTCCGCCGTGCATATCCCTCAGAACACCTGCTCCCAATTTATGCTCAGAAGTTTCTGCCTAACAGCATTATATTTTCCCCTGTTACACTTTGACAGAGAGCTGTGCAAAACGTTGTCATTTTTAAATTCGCCTTCATCATTCCACAAATGAATTGTTTATTGGAAGTACTGGATCATATTCATTGAATAATTCAATGCTCGGAAAGTCAACAATCTCTTCTGCAGCTCATAAAGACTTTGAACATCATAATCCTTTCCGTAAGAGAATTTCAGACGTGTACACCGATGTGTTAATTTCCTGTCGTTACCCTTTTAATCGTTTTAGAAATTACGTTCAATAAATATTTAACCCCAACAAACTTATAGCTATCCACTTGATGCCACATTTTTTCTCTAATTATCCATTGATATAATTCTTTAGGAATACTTTTCATTTCCTAATCAATACTTCTGCCTCGCTTTCTATCGTCAGCCATCCTTACACGATCTCACTAACTCAAGTGTAGATGCCAGCCACGAATTTATGGCTGTTATACTTGGCGTAAGGACGCTTGGAGAATCCTTAATCGGATGGACCCTGTAGCCGTCCAAGATTGGGTACCCACCGATGGAACAAGAAATGGTGGCAAAAATAGAATGCAACTATGCACTGTCAACAGCCAGAATCCACCGGTTTACATCCCAATTCCAACTCCAAACCCTACTAACCGAATTTATCCTGCGGCACCGCATTTTCATCGCTTTTCTGCGATAATAATGATCCTTTACTTTGCCATCAATGGCGACTTATGTTATCTTAAAAAGAACTTCGGGTACTCTGATCCAATGTTTAAAACACATACGGAAATACTGGGAATATTTTCCATTGTTTTATTCATGATGTCGTGTTCTTGGCGTGTGTATAGCGGGTTTGGGGGCAGGTGGTTGGTTGGTAAAAAGTGTCGGGTTTAGATGTCAGTGAGTTTGGATGTCGGATTACCAGCAGTGGCAGAGTTTCAGTGAAACTAGACCGAGGCTCATTGAGTTAAACCGCTGGCGGGATGTGGGGATCGGAACTCTAATGACCCTAATTACCCCCAGTGCTTCGACTAAGGACGATGAAATGTGATCTCATCACGTTGTGGGTCACGGCTATAAAGCTCATGCAATGGAAAACGGAGCTGACTCGAGAGGATGATTCGTCTCCCGTGTTCAGCTCGAGCCTTCGCACGGTGCAGAGACAGCATCAACTTTGCAGGGATCGAGAGCTATTCCAGCATTGGGGAATGACGGGGACTTTTATGGGAAAAGTTGGAAAGCAAGATCCACAGTCACTCCCCCCGTCCCCTTGTCTTTCTCCCCGGACCTCCTGTCCCATGATCCTCTCATACCCCCTTTGCCAATCACCTGCCCAGCTCTTGGCTCCATCCCTCCTCCTCCTGCTTTCTCCTATCATTTTGGATCTCTCCCTCCCCCTCACACTTTCAAATCTCTTACTAACTCTTCCTTCAGTTAGTCCTGACGAAGGGTCTCGGCCTGAAACGTCCACTGTACCTCTTCCTACAGATGCTGACTGGCCTGCTGCGTTCACCAACAACTTTGATGCGTCTTGCTTGAATTTCCAGCATCTGCAGAATTCCTGTTGTTTCCAGAGTCACTTAATTGTTTTATCCAGGATCGTCCTAGGACCGAAGAAATATCCCACATAACCTTCCCAAACCGCGCAGTAATAGCCCGCGGAGTCATGGGGCTCCAGGATACTAATGGTCATGATGTAACAGTTGGCAGAGGTGCCTCTCGACGGTTGCAAACGGTCAGTGATTCTGGTTCCACTCAGTATGGAATCATCTAGACTGTGCCTTCGTACCCACTCCGGAATTTCCCCGAGACGCTGTCGGTACCACTACATGTAGTGCTTATCAAAAGTTGGGTTGCGTATCTGACAATCTAAGCGGACGATCAGTCCCGCGGAGACGGGTCCAGATATCGATGTCTGATTGAGGACGGGGACTTCCAGTATTCATACAATAAAATACAGTAAAACCACTGGTTGACCAGGGTGTGGCAACAGAAGTTAAACACGCGCAGAATACAAACAAAAATAGAGAACTTAACGAATTTCCGTGCAGATGATATGCCTTAGGGCCAACCGGACTCTCAGCTGGTATATGGACCAGCAGAGATCACAGAAGATGCAGCGTTGGGGACATTGCTCCAGACAGGTGGAAAAAGTGAGCGCCGAAATTTCTGACCGAACCGCACGCTGTTCTGCAAGCACTATGAGCTGCACCGGTTCCAGCGATTGTAAACCGGAGCCTCCGGTCCTGTTTATTAACCGGGATTTTAATTGGTGTGAAGCGCCAGAGAAAGGATGGGGGCGCAGATTGACTGCTCTCCTTTAAAATATACCAAAGGAGAATTAAATGACGGTTTAAATCTTATCCTTCCATTGGTAAAACATTCAGTTTCAGTTGTGTCGCAGATCCAGGATTCTGGATGTTTGATAAGCATCCACAGCAAAGTGATTTGAGACAGAGGATTGATAGTTGCTTTCAGGAAAAACATCAGGCTTTTAAGATTCTTGTCCATAGTTTCAGTTGCCTCTACGTCCAGCAAATAAATTTATCCAATCTCCACATTCTGTTTCAACTGTCACCAAACTTAACTCATTCAGGTCGGGGGGTGGGGAGTCGGGTGTGAGGGAAGCGAGGGGCAGGCTGGGATTAGAAAACCACGCCGATATGCCGCTTTTTTACTTGTTTAACATAAGTTTTAAAATAAAGTGTATCGTGAAAATCTCCCGAAAATCGATAGATTCTAAAGCAGAAGGAACGGAGGCCTGGGTCGAACCCAACAAATTGAGTTCATTTTTTGAGCAAAGATCGACATATTTTGAGGTTAATCGTTGCAACCCCAGTGCAGCAACTGCGGAGATTAGGGTTCAGATTAACCGCCAGGGAACAAATGCCACGCCGGAAAATTCGCAATGCACGCTTTCCAGAATCAGCAGCCATGCTAATGTGTGGTCATTCACCACTGAAAGCACAGTTTAACATTGCAGGAGAGTTAGTCTGCGCATTTGAGGTGTAAGGTTGATTGCCTAGCGTTTGGCTCCGTTGAGGGCATGTATAACTGTTTTCCCTCACGGTAAACAGTTCTGGCTTGACACTTGATGCAGCCATAAACACTAAAAACTATGTGACTTTCAAGATTCAAGGCGCAATATTGTTTATCTTAATTCTTCAGTACACGATTGGAAAGGAGAACGAAATAGTTGTTACTCCAGATCTGATGCAGTATTAAAACACACACAACACACATAAAGAATATAATAAAACGCCCTAAATATAAATATAAAACATTACAATGAACAGGATCGACAAGTAATTGTTATACACATGGACTGTTATCTGCAGAAAATGACACTAGGTAATCTGTATGCAGTGATGGTGGGGCGAGTGGTGTTGGGGATGGGACAGTTAACGGGTAGTAACTGATGGCTTTGAGGAAGTAATTGTTTTGGACATCGTCTTTGTCCTTTATGTCATTGGCACATTACTCTATCCTTCTTAAGCTTGCATTAAGAAGGACATTTAAAAATCGCCAAGTAGCGACACCAGGAAACAGCTCATTATGAGGAACTGCAATCATATGCTCCAGAGGAGACACTAACATGAACAGTTCTGCTTGGTTTCATTGTGACCCACTCGACTCACGGGGCATGAGAAGGCTAGTGGTTTCAAAGTGGGGTCGATTAGTTAGTGAAGTTACCGCCATCTATAGTGGATGCACCAGACCAGCGGTGATGGGCCTCTCCTCCCTTTGGCCCTGTCGAAGACCAGTTGGATAACATATTTAGGTGCGAGCTTATAGACGTCACGCTCAGCGGGCCCTGTGTGAAACATCACCTCTCGGTTCTACTGTACATAGTTTACTTCACCATCACCAGCATTCAACCGCACCCTTTACAGACTAATGTGGAATGTTGCACTTTAGGGGAACAGACCAGTGTTCCACATATACAGTGAGCGTTTGGGTACTACAGAGTGCGGTAACACAGAGGGATCTGGGATCAATGTGTGGAGTACAGGAGTTGCGATGCAATGTTGTAGTTGTATTACACTTTGGTGAATACATTTGGAATGTTCTGCCCAATACCCGCCACCCACCTAGAGGAAATATATCGATAAAATTGAAAAAGTGCAGATAAAATTTACAAGGATGCTCCCACGGCCAAGGACCTGAATTATAGAGAAAATTGGACACTGTAGGCCTTTATTCTCTAGAGCAAATGAGAATGAAGGGAGATTTGATAGAGATATACAAAATTATGAGATGCCATTGTTCTGATTCTCGTTTTGGGCTGGCACATAAATACCTCTCAAACCAAAGATTCCCGGATAGACTGTTCCACGCCCCTTCCTTCTGAAGCCTCACCTGCATCTCCGTCAAGTTCAACCGCCGAAGTGAGACCGGAGCATTGCCACGCTAAGAGAAGGAACTATCTATCATTGAGTTTAGAACTACTTCTTTTTTCCCCGTGTTTAGTGTCCGTGTCAAAGAAAGGTCCCGGTCCTAGGTTCTGTTCCCAAGGAGGGGTCCTGAATCTGTGTAAAGCCCGGCCTTGAGTTCTGTTCCCAAGAAGGGGTCCCGGCTCTGTGTTCTGTGTTCCTGCGTTCCGAGTTCCAGGCGCCCTGTTCCAGTCCTGTCCAAGTCAAGGCTTCATGTTCTCGTCCGTCCATGTGCCTCGTCCAGTCCAGGAGTCCCTCGGCAGTTTATTTCGGCAGTTCCCTCGGCTAGTGTCCTCGGTAGTCATCCTGGCCTTGCGTCCTAGAAAGCATCCCGGCCCTGCGTCCAAGAAGTAGTCCCGGCCCTGCGTCCAAGAAATGATCCTGGCCCTGCGTCCTAGAAAGTGTCCTGGTCCTGCGTCCTAGAAAGTGTTCCGGCTCTGCGCTCCGAGGAGGAGTCCCGGCACCGTACCCAGGAGCCTAACCAAGCAGAATATAAGAGCCGAGCCAAACCTAGTCCAAGAGCCACGTACTGCCCTGGAGTACCTCGTCCAGTCCACGTCCAAGGCTCTGAGAGTTCAGCCCACGTCCAATGCTCTGTGTTCCTGTGTTCCAAAAATTGAGTGTATTAGCCACTTATCACCTATATTCCGGTCGTGATTAACACTCCTCACCCCCCCCCACCCCGCCAACAGAATCTTCAGAAATGATTTGTAGAGAAAATCGGCACGTACATGCATGCGCACTGGTACCCGCGCAAGGCTTCATGGTCATTGTAGTCTCCGAGGTAAACAACGTATTTGACTGCTACTATTGTCCGTTGGCAACTCTACACGCCCGCCCCCCCCCCGCCCCCCGGTCGGCCGGTCCTCAAGAATATTGTCAATATGAAACCGGTCCGCAGTGCAATAAAGGTTGGGGACCCCTGCCCTATGGTCTTAGGTTTGCTAGGATATTCGTTGGTTCACTAACGTCCCAGTCAGTATCAATTTGTATTTACTTATTTTTAAGGATATTCTTATCTCCAGCAAGATCGTCATTAGCTTCCCAACGGTTAGAGCCCTTTGAGGAGCTGGGGTTTAGCCTCTTCTTAACTCTCGGGTATTCGTGATGTTCTCACAATGCTGTTGGGAGCGGCTTCCAGGAATCTGACACAGCCATAAGGAAAAAAAGGAGTTCGGTGAACCGGGGAAATGATTGGAAGAGGCAAGGTGACCGCGACGCAGAGCGGAGAAATAGCCACAGGCTTATGGCCTCGTTCTATTTCATTCTTTAGGTCGATCTTCACTTGACTTTGCCAGGGGTTTCTAATCGAACATTATGGCTTACGGTTGAAGGGTCAAATTTGTTCGATATATATATTTACATGTACAAGGAATTTTCTGTGGTGTGCTAGTCAGGGAATGGTATACAACAGAAGTTAAAAACGTTCAGCAACTACACAATTTAAAAAATCTATAAATAATTAATAAGAACATCCACTGATGGTATCCTTTGGTGCTAAAACATCACAGGTGTGCATGGTACCACCCAATACGACACTAATCTAGCATAATGCTAGACGAGTTCAGTTCGATGTTATTTCACTTTCTGTTTAGAATTAGAGTTGATCTTATTAAATCATTAAGTTACAACCAAATCAAAGGCAGATCAAGATGTTCTTGGAAACAATAATTTCACCAAGCAACAATCCTCTTTTTCTAGGCTGGTGTCCTCCCACAACAATCTTCCTTAGAATCTTTGTTATCCTCCTTTTTATTTGAATCTGTAAACAGCGTAGATCTGCTTAGATTCCAAACATATACACATACAATAGCTATTAACGGTTACGGCGGTCCCTATTTCGAGGCTCTGTCTGTCATTGCAACTAACGAGTTTGGAAGGGAGAACCCAGGAAACCGTACTGGCGGGGAATGGGCGAATTGGGCTAAAATTCTAGAAGCTGGGGATCTGACGGAAGGGATGTTTCAAGTCCTGGAAATCGTGTTTCCTTCAGAGGCGTCTTTGTGTATGTTCCTAATGGTATTGGTCTTGTAATTTTTTTTCAAACTGCTAAGTCCTGAGATCCGAGCAATATTGTTGAACGATATTAGAAGCCCTGGGTATGCAACCGCCAACGGTAGGCAGACAATCACTTAATCGCATTGTTAATGGCTGGGGTCAACCATCTGCTAAAGACACTGCCCAGAGAAAGGTAATGCAAACCAATTTTATGATTTTTTTTTACTATTGAGCCTGCATTACTATCATATTTACTTTTTCTCAGCTCAGACTGGTAACATCTGAGGTACTGGCATGGCGGAGTACAATAACTTCTCAAATTCTAGGAGCTTTAGGACTGTTCTGGTTGTGTGTTGTATTGTGGCTTTCTGTATAGGAAAGTCATGACGCATCTGATAGCTTTTGGTGAACATGAAATAATGAGAAACTATTAGCGTAGACAGACTGCTGGTATATTGGGAACTACTGCTATATTTGGGATTGCTGACATTTAAGATATTTCTGAAGCTAATTATAAATGGGCCAGACTAAATAATACTTCGCTTTCATGCTGTTTCACAACACAGGGACCGATCGTCAATTGGCGACGCGCCAAGGACAGGGCAGTACGGTTTAGGTATGTACGCTGCTTGAACTCCAGTAAAAGATTCACAAAATTGATGTTTAGGATTGGGTACAAATGAACGATGGGCATGAACATTGTCAGCATGTAATTATGAAACGGAAGCCATATTTTACTAATCTGTTCTGAAGTTATTTCTCAGACTCGCAGAGTAAGGTCGGCGCAGTGTTGACCCTGTTAAACAATGGTAGATCATGATTTGTGATATCTTAAATTACCATTGTTCGGAGTACATCTCAGTTCCGAGTGCCGATCGTAAACGCCTGTCTCGAGTTCGCTGCATCCTCTTCTGCCCACAAATGAGAATCTGGTTGGTTTCTATCTTGGCGGATTCCCAAGATTTGGACGGAACCTGTGCTCACACAAAAACCATCTGAGCAAATCATCTTGTGACACTCTAGGGTTGACAGGATATCCACGGGCCCATTTATTATGTGATTAAAACGTTGGACTAATATTGATGCCGCGATTCAAGCATATTCTAAGCCTTAAAGTGAAGACCCGAGGCTTCTTGCACAGTTTGCGTAAATCTCACCTTAAGGATTCCCTCAGTGTTATCATTTTGATTTTTCCTTTGTCCAAATTAAATATATTGCAATATGATAACAAATGGGGGTTGTACTAATCAATGTTCAATTTCGACGTTATTCCACGAAGGGTTACAACTTAGTCTGCCGCACAATCATTTATTTGTATATTGTTTTTTATAGGATTGCCTTTAACTTTATGGTGTTTCGTTTATTTTCGCTGTGTTCTTATGGTTATTCTGTTGTTTATGCTGTGTCAGACCCGGGGTAAGTATATACTTTTTTCGATTTCTCTAATCGTATATGGAAGAATAACAATAAACAGTCTTGAATCTTGAATTTCGAGAGCCGTAGAAACTGCTGTCTGGATAAGACCCGAAACATTTGGAGAAGTGCTGCCGCCGCATCTGACCAAGATGTTTTTGGACTTAGAGGGAAAGCAGCGTGTTGTCAGACAATAAACCATCAAACCGCTTGACATAAGAGAAGAATTAGGCAATTTGGCACACCGCGTCTGTTCTGTCATTCCATCATGGGCAATAAATTATCCCTCTCAACTGTATTCACCTGTCTTCTCCCCGTAGCCTTTGAGATCCTTACTAATACCAAACGCATAAAACTCCACTTTTAATATCCTCAAACACCTTACCTCTGCAGCTGTACGTGGCGATGAATTTTACAGTTTCATCTCCCTCTGGCAGAAGGAGTACCTCCTCATCCCTGGTCTAAAGGGACGTCCCTCTATTCTGGGGTCGCGCCTTTGGTCTTAATCTTCCCTAATATCGGAAACGTACCATCCACGTTCACTCTACCTAGACATTTTATTATTCAATATCTTTCAATAAGATCACTCCACACCCTCCTAAATTCCAGTCACCCAAAGGTACTCATACGTTAACCTTTTAATTCCCGGAATCATTCTCTTCAATTCTCTCTGGATCCTCTCCAATGCCAGCACATCCTTTCCCAGATAAGGGGCCCAAAACAGCTCACATTTCTCCAAGAGCAGTCTGACCAAATAATATCTGAGTTACTTTTACGAGACACATTTCTAAAACTGGCTTTAAGCTTTCTGTGTGTTCTTCCGTTGCCGCTTCCCCTTAATTTTTTTTTTGGGAATAATTAAGAATTTCAAAGAGGACGAATAATTTAATTGATTTTCAAGATATTACTGGAGGTTAGAAAGAGACTGCTATCGGTAGTCTCGAACAGGAGAAGACAAAGCCTGTATTTTAGGAGTGTCTTCATGGAACTCTTTGTATCAGAGGCTGGAAGAAATGTAAAATTCTCTGTGCAAAGCGGCAAAGATTGTCGGATTAATTGTTTATTTAAAATCTGAGGCTGAAGGATTTCTTATCAACGTAAAATATTGAGGGATGCAGGGGACAGGCGATCGGTCCGAATCCTCTCCTCAAGCCCATGATGTAACCTTTTTCTACCTGGAGAGAATTGCTGAACCCCTATGGGTATCTCCATACCTCCATCTTTTGGTGCATGAACGATACTCATGTCCCACCAGCACCACACCGAGCTTTTGCTGAAGGGGAAAAAAAACATCGCCAGTCATTTTGGGAATCTTTGATGAAGTGAAGAATCATTAAGTGTGAATCTGATGGAATTTATTTCACTTTTAGGTATTATATTTGTAACAATATTATTTTATGTTGTGTGTGAGTTATACGTACAGTCACGAACGGGAGAAGATCTGTAGATGCTGGAAATCAGAGTAATATACACAAAAAGCTGCCTGGCCCTCTGAGTTCCTCCAACATCTTTTTGTGTATTATATGTACTGTGTCGTTCACTTTGGCTTGGACAAACGCCTATTCGTTTGTCTGCATGCAGGCGTACAGTTTTCAATGACAGTAAATTCAATTTGAACTTGAGCTAAATCATTCCACACTTACCATAAGTCTGGAAGTTATTTTAGGTCTGCAACAGTGTGCCTACTGACGTCAATCAAACTGGGTTTCTTCTGCTTCTTCCCTAATGTGTTTTGATTGTGTAAGTATTAGGCTGTGATTTCTTAAGCAGAGGAAATCCTCACCAAAATATTTCAATTGAAGACCAGTGCTGTGAATCCATTAATTATGACTGCTTCAAACACTCTCTTACCCCTCTCCCATTCTCCGCCTTATCACTCACGCACCCCTTCCCTGTTCTTCGTTCTGGGCTCCCCACCAACTCGTACCTCAGTGTTCCATTCGTTAATTCAAGCAACGTGCAAGAATCTGAGCTGGTCTTGTCTTTAAACTCAGAATCATAATCAAGTACAATATCACAGCCATATGTCTTACATTTGTTGTATTAAATTCCAATACACCATACAAAAATCTATAAATTACAATGAAATTATACAGTCAGTAAAATCGAATAAAATCGGTTGTGCAAACAGAGGGAAATACTGAAGCAGTGTTATGGGATTATTGTACATATAGAAATGGGATGGCAGAGGAGAAGAAGTCTTCAGGCTCCTGGACTCCTCTTGATGGTAGCATGTCCAGAGGGCATGTCAGCTTTCATTGTCCTTGTCGATTGAAGTTATGCAACTTTATACAATCCTTTACAAAATTTCAGTGACAACACCCGTACGTCCATATCTTCATTGCGGGAACTTTACGCTAAATTAATACATATTCGATAAATAGTGGAAACTTTGGACAGGCAAAGCTTGTTGATAGGATATTAAGTACCGGTGAACGTTGGACGTAATCAGTTTCAGATCTGACACTTGAATCATTTGTCCAATTCTTAACCGCACTTTTTGACCTGAGAGACTTGCAGCTGGATAAAGCATGCAATTGTCAGGCTTCCTCTCAGTCTGCACATGCACGTACCTTCCAGTCTCAACCCAGCTAACTGCATTCACCTGCAGGTCTTTCCAGATTCCTCACCCGCAGCCTATTTAACCCCAGTTCTTATCCACAATCCTTGTTTACCCTCGAACTAGCCGAACTCATACAGCTGCTCCTAGCTTTGACTCTGCCTGGCTAGAGTATACCGTGTTGCCTGCTGTGCTTAGTTTCTAATTTCTCTCTTTTTTTGGCCCCTCGGGGCTTGTTATTTTGCGGCCTCTTACTAAGGTCATCATTCCCCTCTGAATCGTTACCGCTGCTGTGCTTGTCCTTGTAGTCAGGACTCAGATTTATTTCCTGCCATTAACGCGTGGAATCGAAAATGCACAACACTCCAGTTGTCCAATCTGATTTAATTTACATTGTAACTGGTGTAATCTTAACATTCTTGAATTAGATCACGCCGAATTTCCATACATAGGTTCAAAGTGAAATTAAATGTCTTAATAAAACCAAAACTCCATAAACCAAAACTGTTAAACGAGGATATAAAAGAGCAAGACATAACAACCCATGTCTGTAAAATGGGATTGAATATTCCTCTTGGAACGTGGTTTGCAATACTGTCGGGGAAATTGTTTCAGAAATGTCACGAGTTGATTCTCCAGGGTGCTGGTATATTCAGCAGGGATGGTACTTTTCAACTGGGCACGTTAGAAATTGCTTAGCATTGTTTAACTGACGTAAATCCGCAGATAACAGGAAAGACGTACATCTCATCTGTAGACACTGGCCAGCTACTTGGGCATGGCTCCCGGAAGACCGGAGGAAACTAGCACCGCCTTGCTGGAACTGTTACTGACAGCCATTCTCGAATACGGACATGCTATGTCACATTATATGGGGGTAGCGATATCCTCTCTTCCGTCTGCCTCCTCGCACTCGAGTCCACATTAAAAGTCAAAGCAGCGTAGGTAGTCTGCGAGAGAAAACGGAGGGCATCGTTAGAATATTATGGGGATAGAAGGAGACTGTGCGTTCCATCAACTTCCTTCTACAGTCCTACTAAATCCTGATTCACTCAAGGAATCCTCAGAATCGACTTAGGACAAAGGAACAGAATTAGGCCATTCTGCCCATTTAGTATTCTATGCCACCACCTTGGCTAATTTATTGTCTCTCAATGCATACTACCCTACCTTCTCCCTGTAACCGTTCACGCTTACTAATCAAGAATTTATCAACCTCCACTACTTGGCTAAAGAAATTCATTCTCATATGTGATCTAAAGGGACCTCCCGGTATTCGTAGGGGATGATGGTGATGGTGTTTTACAGAAGAGTGAATTAAGTTATGGATATTGGGAAGTAGCCTCACTTTGGATGTTGTTAAAAATGATAAAACAAATATGGTGCAGCAGGTATTAGTGTTGAAACTTCAACTTGTTACAATTAATACAAGTCACCAGGAGAAAGGCTACATAACTCCCTTACGACACAGGGACCGCTACCAAAATATGCTCTGTAGGGACCATAACGAGGCAAATACTTTTAAAGGCAGTTTAAGCAAATGGATAAATAACTGAAAGATGCATTGTAGCGCGGGTAAATACAAAATTAGCCATTCAGGCAGAGAATGTGACAACAAATAAACTGAAGAACAGGATCAGAGACTGGGGATCTGCGAGGGACACAACGATCTGGATCTCCCTGTGTATCAGTGCAAAATGTAAATAAGCAAATAACTGATGAATACATTGCAGAATGGATTTTGTGGTCGCATGAGGCTAACGGAGTAAACAGTTGATGTGGTCATATTACAGGTAGAAATAACTACTAAGAGGAGGTCAGAATATTAAAGGGATGCTTTCAAGTCGTCATCCATCATTAATGACCCCATCACATGGAACATGACCTCATTACATTGCAATAATCAAGCAAGAGGTATAGCAGCCCAACGACACAAACTCAAACAGGTTCATCCGCACCGCCACCAAATTTCTGAATGGAGAATGATAGATACTTCACTGTTTCTGCGCTCTTTTTGAGCAACTTCCAAATGTATTAATTTCCAAATGTACTTTTATTGGAATGTACTTTTTTAAAGTATTGCATTTTACGCAAAACAACTAATTTCAAGACATATGCCTGCTGTAATATTAAACCTACTTCTGATTCTGATTAGCTAGAAGTGCAGTCTAGGTCGTGCAAAAATGATACAATTGCAATAATTGAATATCGGATGAAGTGGCAGCACCATTGATCCTTAAATACTCGACACATGGATTCGACAAATGTTTCTGGCATTCGATTCGTGAAAAAGTGTTCAGTAATTATTGCGTGGTGGGCTAGTTTGGAAGGTGAAATCATAAAGGGTCCAGAATGCAATGGTTAACTGATTAGGAAATAGGATTGGCGGAAGGATTTAGGAAGAACTGTTATTTACACTGGAGACTGTGACCAGTGGTGTGCAGCGGTGATCAGTACTGGGTCTACTGCTGTTTCTCATAGAAATTATTTGGATGAGAACGTAGGCGGCATAATTAGTAAATATACGAATGACGTTAAAATGGGGAGTGTCGCAGAGGGTGAAGAAGGTATTCTAAGGCTGCGATAAGATGAGAACAACTGGGAAAGTGGGCAGAGGAATGGCAGGTGAAATTTAAATATGTAAGGTGTGAGATGATGCATTTTGGAATGATCAAAGCTCAATTCCATTCGTCATCGACAGTTACATGCATTAGGAATTTGTTATAATGTGTTGTGCGACAGCAAGGAAAGCTGACAACATTCAACGATTCTGCAGACATATAATGAAAGGTGCAAAATACATTCATACCAGCATGTATTTACAATGTAACAACTTTATAAAAAGTTGTTTGAAGTACTGCAGTGTTGGGGGAAATAGATACAGGTGGCGGGGTCAAATCAGAATGGCTAACTAGATCAAATACCTGGGAGCAGGCATTTATAATGGTCCTGACGAAGGGTCTCGGCCTGAAACGTCGACTGCGCTTCTTCCTATAGATGCTGCTTGGCCTGCTGCGTTCACCAGCAACTTTGATTTATAATGGTGTGATGTTTTTCTTTTAGTAGCCACATAACACTTTCAAGAAGAGAGATGTTTTTTAAAATGAGCTCTCTTGGTGGAAGTGTCCACAATGATTGTGTCTTGTACGCTTCCATTTCCATTCTCTGGAAAAATTAAAGCAGGGCAGGATTTGCAGAGTAAACGACACAGTCCGGGGTGTGTTGTAAAATGAAGAGACATGGGATCACAAACCAAAATTATTTGAAGTTGTCAAGAAAGTTCCAAATACAATTTTGAAACTGAAGTTATAAATAAAGTATATGTATGTCACATTATACTACCCTGAGATTCCACTTCATCCAGGAGTACACCGTAAATAAAGGAAATACGATGGAATCAATCTAAACTGCACACAAACGAACAATTGTGTGCGAAACACAACAAATTGTACCATACCGGAAGAAAAATAAATCAATAAGTGTTATTGACAAATTGACTTGTAGTG
Organism: Mobula hypostoma; assembly: GCF_963921235.1. Classification (NCBI taxonomy): domain Eukaryota; kingdom Metazoa; phylum Chordata; class Chondrichthyes; order Myliobatiformes; family Myliobatidae; genus Mobula; species Mobula hypostoma. The sequence goes on from NC_086098.1 coordinate 237,194,367, forward strand.
TCCTTGAAAGTGAGTCCATAAGTTCTGGATGTGTTCAGTGCTGTGATTTAGGAGCCTAATGGTTGAAGCGTAATAACTGTTCATGAACCTTGGGGTGTGGGGCCTGAAACTCCTGTGCCTCCTTCTAATGACAGCAGCAAGAAAAATGGTTGATCGGGATCCTTGACGATGGATGAGCTTTCCTGCGAAAGCGCTCCTTGTGATGTGTTTAATGGTAGGGAGGACGTGAACTGTAATGGAATGGGCAGTGCCCTCTTTTTTTTCTAGGCTTCGCTGTTCAAGGGAATTTATGATTCCATACCACGCCTTGATCCAACCTGTCAGAATATTCTCCCGCTTGCATCTATACAAATTTGTCAAAGTCTTGGATGACATGCCGAATCAGAGGGATATATGGTGAAAAAAGTTGAGTACAAGACAGTGGTCACACAGCGGCATTATTATTGCATTTCTGGCTGCCGTACCATAGGAATTATCTGATTCAGTGCAGAGAATGCATAATAAATTCATAAGAATATAACAGTGACTGAAGGGCTTATGTTAAAACTGATTGACTGAATATACAGGAAATGCTTTTCCTGAAGCGGTGGAAGATGAGAGGCACCATGCTTAGCATGAATTGCCAGAGGACGTTGTATGGGCGGGCACAGTTACAATATTCAGAAGTCACTTGGACAGGTTCATGGATAGAAAGGGATTAGAAGGATACTGGCCAAATGCAGGCAAAGGGGATTATGCTCATAATGAATCATAGTCAGCATTAACGAGCTGCGCTGAAAAGCATGTTCCATGATACACAACCCTAGTAATTACTATCCCAGCGTGTCGAGGTGCTAACAAAAGGTTTGCGATGTCCCATTTGTGGCGTTTTGAAGCCTCTTGAAATAAGCTCAGACAGGCACGTGGATGTTCAGAGAATGGTGGAATGTACGGAGAACTAATTAGTTTAGTAGGTTTATAAGCATTATCTCTATTACCTCGGCGAAACATTATGCGAATAAGTGTCTGTTTTCGTGCTGCACTATGCTGTTCAATTTCATAAGTAAACCAAAGCAAAAATAAACTAATCGTACTTCATTTCCTGCCGCCCGAGTTCTCACTTCTGCAAAGTTCATCCGGCCGCTCTTCTTGCCTGAAATGCAAAGATTTCAGATAGACGTTGTTCTAAAATGTCGCACTGAACGAGCCCAGAAACGGAAAACAAGAGCAAAACTGTCATGGGGAGTTAGAACGAATTAGGTACCTGACTGCCTGTTCCTGCAGGTTCGTCCCACGGCGAACATAAACGTGAGCAGAACGACAATTGCCACAGGGAAGCCGACATAATACAGTAAAAGGCAAACTTGCAAAAAAGGGGAATCTGTAAGAGAAAAGAATCGTTCAGGTTTATATGTTCGAACATCTCTGTCCCATAATTTCCGATTCTAACGATATATTCATAATGGGAGTGCGCACGGTAGGAGGTACTATGTGAATTATAAATACGATACACATGAATTGTAAATATTTCTGAAAGTTCTAAATATCAGTCTACGAATCAAAAGGGAGAAGGGGAGGGAGAAAGGGACGGGTGGATAATTAGAATCAGATTCAGCTTTAAAATCACTGACTGGTCGTACAACATTAAAACTTATAAATTACCATAAGACCATAAGACATAGGAGCAGAATTAGGTCATTCAGCCCATCATGTCTGCTCCGCCATTCCATTATGGCTGATCCCGGATCTCACTCAACCCCAGACACCTGCCTTCTCGCTATATCATTTGATAACCGGACCGATCAGGAAACTATCAATTTCCGGCTTAAATATTCCCACAGACTCAATCTCTACTGCAATCTGTGGCAGAGCCAATCCACCGGTTTAGTACTCTCTGGCTGAAAGAAAATATCGATCCTATCTAGTCCTTTCAACATACCGTACGTTTCAATTAGATACCGCCGCATTCTTCTAAGTTCCAGTGAGTACAGGCCCAACGCTGCCAAACTATCCTCATATATTAACCGCTTCGTTACTGGATTCATCTTCATGAACCTTCTGTGGACTCTCTCTAAAGACAGCACATCCTTTCTGAGAGATGAGGCCCTGAACTGTGAACAATACTTCAAATGCGGCCTGGCTAGTATCTTATAAAACCTCAACATTATCTGTTTGCCTTTATATTCTATTTTCCTTGAAATATATGCAAAGTTGCATTTGCCTTCTTTACCGTAGATTCAATCTGTAAATCAACCTTCTAGGACTCTTGCACGAGGACTCCTTAGTCCCTGTGCACCTCTGATGTTTGAAATTTCTCCCCATTTAGATAAGTCCACCGTCTCGTTCTTTTTACTAAAATGCTTTATCATACATTTCCCAAAACTGTATTCCATCTGCCACTTTTTTTTACCCGTTCTTCCTATTTGTCTAAGTTCTATTGTTTTGGCATTGCTTGCTCAGCACTATCTACCCTCCAGTTATCTTCGTATCATCCGAAAACCTTGCCACAAAGCTATAAATTCTATTCTCCAAATCACTGTCAAAAATTAAAAAAAAGTAACAGTCCCTATACTGTCCCCCAGGAACAGCATTAGTCACAGACAGCCAACAAGAAAATACTTCCTTTATTCCAACTCGCTGTCTCCTGCCTCTCAGCGAATCCTCTATCCATGCCGCATCTTTCCTGTAAACCCATAGGATTCTATCTTGTTTCCTCTCCTTTGTCTACCCTGCTTATTAATTCCTCGAAGAACTCTAACTGACTTGTGAGGAAAGATTTCCCTTCACAGGAAGCATGCTGACAGTGACTTACTTTCCCATTAATCTTTCAGCATCAGGAAAAGTCTTCCTTAATAATAGACTCCAAAAATGGGGTGAGGCTAACTGGCCTATAATTTCGGTTCTTTTTGCTTTCCTCTATTTTTAAAGAGGGAAGTGACATTTGCAATATTCCAGTCCTCCAAGACCATGCCAGAATTAAGAGATGTATAAAATATCATGGCCAATGCATCGGTTATCTCTTCAGCAACCTCTATCGGGACTCCGGGATGTAGTCCATCGGGTCCAGGTGACTTATTCACCATAAGGCATTTCAGTTTGCCTTCCACTTTTTCCTTTGTAATAGCAATGACACTAAGTTATACTCCCTAACAATCACGGTCAACTGAAACACTGCTAGCGTCTTCCACAGTGAAGACTGATGCAATGTACCCAGTAAGTTCATCTGCCATGTCTTGTCCCCCATTACTACCTCAGCAGCATCATTATCCAGTTGTACTATATCAACTCTTACTTCCCTTTTATTCTGAAAGAAAAACTTTGAGTATCCCGTTTTTATTTTTGGCTACTCTGCCCTTACATTTCCTCTTTCCCCTTCCTATAGCGTTTTAGTTGCCTTATGTTGTATGTTCAATGCTCCCCAATCATCCAACTACCAACTACCCACTAACTGTTGCTAACTTATACGCAATTTCCTTGGCTTTTATGCAGTCCTTAACTTTCTTTGTCAGACATTGCTCTCTACCGGTGCCATTTGTAAACTTCTGATTCTTTGGTATATACCTATCCTGCGCCTTGTAAAGTATTCCCAGAAGCTTCAGACATCTCGGCTTCAGACTGCCGTCATCTCCACCAGTATCCTCTTCCAATTCACCTGGCCAAGATCCTCTCTTTAATTCCCTTTATTCCATTACGATGGTGATACACGTGACATGGCTATGCTCTCCCTCTCAAATTGCAGTAAGATTTCAATAATATTATGGTCACTGCCTCCAAAAGATTCCTTTACTTTAAGCTCCCTAATAACATCTGGGTCAGTACACAGCACCGAAACGGAGGCAGCCTTTCCCCGCGTAGGCTCAAGCACAAACTAAAACCTCTCTCGTAAGCATTCAACGAATTGCCTCTCTTGCGGTCCGACTCCAACCTGATTTTCCCAATCCCTCTCCATATTTAAGCCCCTCATTGCAATTGAGACATTGACCTTATTGCATATCTTTTCCAGCTCCGTTGGCAATCTCAACCCTCATCCTGGCTCCTATTTCAAGGCCAATGTATGATCCCCATAATAGCTTTTTTTTTTACACTTGTAGTCTCTTAACTCCACCCACAAAGATTCAACATTCTCTAACCCTATGTCACCTTTTCCTAAAGATGAAATTCCATCTCCTACCAAGAGAACCATACCACCGCCTTTACCTTCCTGCCTGATGCATGGTATATTATTTTATGTTAAGTTTTTAACTATGGCCTTCTTTCAGCACGATTCCGTGATGCCCAGAACGTCATACGGACCAATCCCAAATTGCGCCACGAGTTCGTCAACCTAATTCTGAATGCTGCACGCATTTAAATACAGCACCTTCAGCCCTGCGTTCTTTGTTCTTTTGAATTATGCATCTGCGATACAATTTAAGTCTTTGCTCTGTCTGCCTTTATACCCAATCAGTGACTTGCCCTACCTTACATTCCTGTTACATCTATCATCTACGTAAACCTGCAGGATCATCTTCATCTCTGTCATACCGCTTCCCATGCCCTTACGATAAAAACAGATGTAAAGATACATTAACTTAAATAATGGTGCAAAAAGAGAGCAAGATCTTGAGGTAGTGTGAGACCGTGATAACTAGGTGGATACTACATACAGGCAGAGAGATGCTGTGGAGTGCAAGAAACTACTTCGCACGGAAGGATACAATCGCTTCGGAATAAAATCAGCCCAGTGTGAGGAACGGGAGAAGGTTGTGGTGCACGCACTGATGACACAAGTCAGCATTGCCCACCGATATCTCCACAGTTAGATGCCAATCACTTATTAATCGCAAATACTCCAGCCTACATAGGAACGAAGCAGTTGCAACCTATCGATGCGGTATAAACTTAAGGTTATTTCAGAAAAGTTAGAAGAAGGCTTTTTCACACAGAATGCGTGGAATGCGCTCTTAGAGGCAGAAACATCAGGGTCAGTTAAAACACTCTTAGATGGGTCCATAGATGATAAAAAAAATGAAGGATGTGTAAGATGGAAGGGTTAGGATCGGTTAAATAGTCAACATCGTGGGTTAAAAGGCCTCTACTGTGCAGTATCCTACGTTCCGTCGCGAATAGTGTTTATGTTTCCTTTCTTCTTGACTACTATTCAACCTTCCGCCCATCTTGTCAGCGTCCACTGGCATATCGTTTCTTTTCTCCGCCATTTTCCGGCGGAAAATTAGAAATCATTGTGTTTTGATGCGGAGGATAAGGAAGCTTCGTACACTTTGCAAGTATGTGTCCTGAAGAAGTACGGTGACAACAAAGTCAGGTGTAGGGATTGTCTGTGTCGTAGGGAAATATCCGGGAAAAAGAAGAAAAGGTTTCATTCTGCAGCTCGAAACCGGAGCCTTTTGGTATAAGTAGTTATGAAATGTTCGAAAATCTCAATATTGTAGAAAGTTAGTCCAGCATATTGGAATAAGTTGCAGAATAAGTTAACACAAAGGGTCGATAAGTAAGATTCTATGCCCATCGGAACATGAGGAATGATCGAAGAAAGTCCCATGTCACCTTAAAGCATGTGACCGGATCACTGTCTAGGTTATGAAATTTGTTTTCTTTGCTTGACCCGTGTGTGCAGAAAATATAAAATAGGCGCGGAAATATTTGATGTCAGGAATTAAAAGAAATACATTATTTTGAGTGACCAGAAAGTACAATTTGCTCTCCAAGGGAAATATTAAGAATTATAACGAAAAGACGCAGCAGAGATGGACAGAACGGCCTTTATCTGCGTGGTGAACCCAAGAGAAAGCTGGATCACAGAGAAGTTAAAGAATAGGGCTGTTGAAGTAGGCATGACGAAAGAGGGTCAGATGATTATAAAAGATCGTATGAGCAGCAAGGTTGAATGGACTGTCCCCTCTGCAGGAACATTGAGTCTGATTATAAGTATGTTACCCCGAATAAGTGTTAGGGTTGAAAGTGGAGTAGAATATCAAGCAAATTCTAATAGTTTTCATAGGAACTGACATAAACATTGAGCTACAACTCGGAAAACGGGATGTTGAAATATTGCGAGACATGCGACAGAACTATGGCAATACTAGAATAGATCACATCGTCATATACTAAGTTCCTTTGCGAAGTAAAATATTAATCATAAACATTTTCCGCTGAGGCTAGGTGAGAATTGAACGACAGGTCATGGGTTAAGGATGAAAGTTTAAATGTTTAAGAGCGAGCTTTTTTTTTACTGAAATGGTGGTGAGGGTGTGGAATAAGCTGCCAACGGAAATGGTGGATGCGGGTTCGATTTTAACACTCAAGAGAAATTTGGAGAGGTATATGGATTGAGGTATAGAGGGCTAACCTCCGGGTGCGGGAATTGGCAATGAAAAGTTCAACGCGGACAAAGTGGGCCAAAGCGCCGGTTTCTGCCCTGTAGTATTCTAATGATTTATGGTTATAATATCAATGTTTCACATTGCCGCTCATTCACGGTAATTACCTCTTCGAGCGAAAACACTGTCAGTAATTAAGTTCTCGGTCGCGTTGACTCGAAGTGAGCAGGTGCATACGGCGCCGCTGCGCCACGTCTCCACCGGGATTCCGATCTGACTCCTGAAACTTTGTGTCCCGTCGCGGTCTATTGTTCCGGAATCCACCCGTCCCTCGAAATCACGCCCCGAAACATCCCAGAGTATGAACTGGGCATCGGCGTCCACGTTTTGCGCCAAGCACATCAACTGGACCGTTTCCACCTCACGAATTTCACTCATCGGCGGTGTTAACAGAAAAATGCGCGGAGATCCTAATGGGGTATTGGAATAAGAATGTAATTAGTTAGGCGTAAAACCAGGAACTTCTGACCAAATGATTTACAAATAATCTTTCGCTAACCTGTAATAACCAGTTTGGAACCGTTACCAAACACGAAGGGCTTTTCGGTAATTGACTTGGCTGAACAGTAGTACCACCCCGAATCAGTTATCTGGACATCATTAACAATCAGGGAGTAAATAGTACTTTCACCGTTAACTTGTCCCGATAACCTTCCAGCGGCGGGTGTGTATTCCATCACAGAGTAAACGTACTGTAAATGTTCTTGGCGCTGCCGTTTGTACCAATTAACCTTCCCACCTGGTAACCAGCCCGTGTGGCAATCCACTTTAAAGGTACTTCCAACTGCAAGGACCTGAGTTGACGGCGTCTGACGGTAAACGTCCTGAGGGCTAACAACTGCGAAAGGAAGAAATTCACCAGGATGTTATCAGGGTACAGATCTATCAAATCTATTGTATGAACAAAATACCGGACTCTGCGTAAAATGCCCTGTGCGATCAATAAATTATTAGTATGCATAATATCCATTGGGACTTGCATCTTAAGGATTAAAACGGAGCAAACAGAATGGGGAAATCAATAAAGAGTTGAAGGAAGAGAGACAGAGCTAGAGGTACATAGACAGGCAGACAGATGGTTAGATAGAGATAAACAGAGAGGCAGACAGATAGACAAACGGAGGGATACACAGAGACAGACAGATAATAGGGCGGATATTTGCAGCAGCCAAAGGACATTTCAAAGTCACTGTGGTAGAACATGTGGAATCCCGGAGCACAGTAAAGTCCCGGGGAGGCGGGGCGGGAGGGGGAGATGGTGTTACGAGCAGCTAATAATCATCCAGAAATATTTCAGTGATCTCCATAGATGGCTAACTCTGAACCACGGAGGCCGAGGGATTTCTCTGTTCTTGCTCCATAAGCCAACTTGGGATGTTTTATCTGCAACAAGAGAGTCCTTTTAAGGTCTGACGGGAAGCTCCGGTAATGCAGGAATAAGGTGCACTTTGCTTAGCCGAGAAAAAATTCAGCTGAACGAACTTCCCCAACAGCAGGGTCTTCCCACTGGAGTCCGTGGACCCCTCGTTCAATGGTAGAGTGCCATGGCACAGAAAAGGTTGGAAAAACGTATCCTAAAGAGTTCACTTCCATAATCTGGCCGCAAAATTGACCTGCAAATTCGAACGGACGAAGACTAACCTGGAAGGAGGTAGATCAGGACGCAGACCCATAAGAAGTTCATTGTCCCGTTCGCTGCGAATTGTGCACCATGAGATTGCCCAGATAATCGTGGGATCGGAAAGTAAGCGAAATATATGTCAGGTGCCGAAATGTAGTATCGCCCTTAAAGGTACATCTGTGGAAAGTCCCGCACTGTACCAATTCTCGCTACATGTTTCCTGTTTACACTTTAAACGTCAGTGAATGCATCTTACTTCAAAGGGCGTTATGCGATACATGAGGAACACGCGTGGAAAGCGTTGTGTGGCGTAGGTTGCTTAAACCGGAGGCAAGAGACAGGCGTTGTCACATCACATTGCTTTGCTTCTCTGAATCGTATGGCCCTTGCACTTTATTTGTCACCTTGCAGAGCACTTCCACTGTAACTAGAACACTGTATTCTACATCCTTATTCCTATCAAGGAAGGACATGGTTGGTTTGGCAATTCAGTGCTATTTTCTCAGAAGAAACCCAGACCCGAATTTCAATTTTTTATCTAAAAAAGACCCAGCTCGGTCTTAAATATGAGCAGATACTCAAGCTATAGTGCTATACGCGCAGAAAGTTCTGGAGATTTGTCACGATTTGGATGATGAAATTTCCTCTCAAATTAGTTCTGAATGTTAAAAGCGTGACCGTGATTCTCGGTACTTCAATCCAAGAGAATCAGTAACTCAACATCAACCCTGTGAGAGCCAGAAAACAGTTTGCAGCTCTGACGAGTTAACATCCAGTTATTCTAAAGACCACAAACATCGCCTTAGTCTTAACTTCAACTCTGTGATCAATTCTCTGCAAAAAAGCTACGGGTTGCTTTTCCTCCTATTTGCCTCTTGTACCTCCACATTAATTTTTAATGTTTTGTGTACAATTAACTCCGAGTATTCTTTGAAATCAACATCTTTCAGACATTGTAGACAGACATTTATAACTTCTTCACCAATTGCTGACTGATGTACTTGACTTTACATTTTTCCGCATTGCATTTCATTTTCTTTGTACGTTGGGCATTCGCTTAGATACTTTTCACCTTTTGTTAAAAATGTTCTATTTCCGTTAACAAAACTCAATCCATGACCATATATCACATTAAGTTTATTAATTTCATGTGACGCCTAATCGTCCGATTTCATAAAGTAAACACGTTAAATAGTTCGCCTTTATCGCTTCAGCGACTTACGAACTCTAAATGTAGTGTTGCCAAACATACTTCACTCTGATGAATCTATAACAACTCTATCAAATCCAATCATTATTTTTTTCCTTATTACCACGTCCTTATGAGCAGATTTTAGCAATTTCCTTGCCATTAATGTTGGATCGACGAGAGTTTATATATTATTTTTCTTTTGTTTCCCTACATTTACTGTATTTGAATATGAGGGAGTATCTATAGCATCTAGGAAGATGACAACCAGTACATCTACAACATGCATAATTACCCTGGATTACTTTTTTTCTCCGAAATTTTACACTTCCTTTAAGTTTACTGTCAATTTCACCAACTGTATTTATCTGTGTTAATCTTACTCTCCCAGAATTTTTCCTATTTATAATTTATATAATTATTTGTCGATGTCCAGATCATTTTAGTTTCCTTTGTTCTAAAAAAATGCAAAGACGAACAAAAATCGTATTTTCTTATAAATTGTCAATTTATAAATCAATATAAATTGTCCTGCTTCTTTTCTTCAGAAAATGCCCATAGATCGAAAGAGGCACGATTTAAAATGGACGTTTTTCTATAATCCGCACCTTCTAAACCAACTAGTCAAGTACTCCCACGACAATCCAATTTTGTTATATTATGCCCTGACACAGTATAAAATCAAAGGGATTTTAGAAGATCAGATCCCATAATTTGGTCAATGTAGTGCTGACATTTGTCTCCATACATGTTTCATATAATTCCACATTAAAGAGTATTTGTGATGGGTCCTTACCGTCTCTTAGACGTTTTAGCTTTCAACTGCATTCAAAGTAAATAATCTTACCATAAAGTTTGAAACGAACAGATTGGGGCCGTGCATTGAACGATACCTTTTCAGTAATGACGCTATACGATCCCATGATGATTTGTTTTTAAATAGAGATTTTTGAAATATCCAAAAGAACAAAAAATACAGAAAATGCGGGAAACATCGCCAGATCACCTAACATTTGAGGAAAGTTATTGTTTTACGTCGAGGAGTTCACGTCAGATAATAATATTATGGAGACGAACACCGTTGAATGAAGCCTCCCATTCGCCATCTCTGCCGTACTGGCGCCGGCTCATTCCACCCATGTTCTTTTTAATACCAGTAGCGAAGAAGAAGAAATGGTGTAAACATTGAAGTGAGCGCTTTAAATTACACGTTGTTCGCCTCTCTCTAGTTCTGTTCTTCTTGGCCGACAATAAAACCTCTCTGCTTTCAGATTTTATAATTGTTCTGAAACCTCCCTTTGAGCTGCTCATTGCTTCGTCTAGTTCCTACACTCCCCCTGCGTAAATCTCACTAGCCGCGCTCTTGATCCTGTTTCTGGAGTCTGCAACGATCTCCCTTTCACGTAAATCGTCTCCGGCTCGGCTCTCCCTGTATCTGTAAGTTCTTTCTGCCCTACACCATTTTCCATATCATTTCCGTCTCCTAAATCATCCATGATCTAAATGATTGTTGCAGGACTGTCAGGAGCAAAGCCTCGTTCTGCTCCAAGTTGCTATGCAGCGTGAAAATGTATGATCCAATTGTCCTGCAGGGAAAACATGTAAGGCTAGTTGTTACTTTTGCAAGAATTTCGTTGCATATTATTTTCAGACTCCATAGTCTATGTTTTCAGTACACTCCGAAATGTTTAACTGCCTCTTCACATTTAGAATTATAAAGTTCTTTGTTTGCCGTTGACATCCGGTGCTGCTCGTTCCCAATACCGCAACCGGAAATCTCAAACTAGCTACGCACGCCATCTTGTGGTACAATTACAGAGCACTTGTCAACGCCAATTGTACCATGTCCACTCAAAGCCCAGGAAAAAAAAACATTTGAGGGAAAAAGGATGGCAACTCACTCATTCGGCCGATACGGTCTTCAATTGAATTGTGGACCCCAAATACTTCTCATCTCTGGCTCCATATTCCTACATATGGAATATTAAAGATATGAAGGTAAGCTAGCCAATGACATAAAAGAGTAAAGCGAAGGTAAGTGTGGATAGCAGAACACTGGAAATTTATGGTATATAGGCAGTAATGGGGGAAATAAAGAAATGTCAAACGAAATTAATATATTTTACACCTGCCTTCACTGTGGAAAATATTGGCAATAGGTCAGAAATTCGAGAGTATCGGAAGAGAATGTATTGATAGTACTAAGGAGAAGGTTCTTGGGAAGCTTAAAGCTCTATAGGTACACTCCTGGGTTGTAACAGAGGCAGAAAATTTTATCAAACGTTTGTAATGCTCTTTCATGAATCACTGCATAATGGAATGTTTCCGGAGGACTGCAAAATTGTAAATTACACCCGAGTTTTTCTAAAGGAAGCGAAGGTGAAGGAACTTATAGGCCACTTAGCGTGACACTAGTGGTTGGGAAGTTGCTGGAGTCCATGATTAAGCATGAAGTTTCGGTGTATATGGAGCCACATGATAAAGTAGACCAACATCAGCATGATATCTTTAAGGGCACAGTTTGCCTGACAAACCTGTTGCGTTTAATTTAAAAAATAACTGGAGGCAGGAACCGGATAGACAAAGGAGAGTTTGTGGATGCTGTTTTCTTGGTTTTTCAGAAGGTCTTTGACGAGGTGCTACACATGAAGCTGATTAACAAGGTAAGAGCCAATGATATCACGGGAAAGATACCAGCATGGATTGAAGATTAGTTACCGCAGACTAGTGGTGTTCTGCAACTGTCAGTGTTGGGATTGTTTCTTTTGTTACTTGACGTCAACGATTTGGTTGACAGAATTGATGGCTTTGTAGCGATATGAGGAGAAGTGGAGGAGCAGGTAGAGTAGTGCAGGAAACATAGAGTCTGTAGAAGAACTTTGACAGAACTGGAGAATGGTCAAAGAAGTTGCAGGTGGAATGTAGCGTAGGGCAGCATATGATGAAATACTTCGGTAGAAAGAATAAAGGCATAGAATATTTTCAGAAAGGGAAGAAAATTCAATAATCAAAGGTGCAAAGAAAATTGGGAGACGTTGTGTAAGAATCCCTAAACGTTATTTGGAGGTTGAGTCGGTGGTAAGGAAGACAAATGCAATGTTTTCATGAATTTCGAGAAGACTAAAATATAAAAGCAAGGCTGTAATGCTGAGGCTTTATAAAGTACTAATAATGCTGCACTTAGAGCATTGTGACCAGTTTGGGGCTCCAAATCTAAGCAAAGGTGTGCTGATAGTGCAGACGGTCCAGAGAAGCTTCACAAACATGATCCCTGGAATGAAAGGGTTAAAGTAGGAGGAGCCCTTGAGGATTCTTGGGCCGTAGTCACTGTAGTTTAGAAGAATGCAGAGGGGATATGTCAATGAAACCTATCGAATATTGAAAGACCTAGATAGAGTGCATACAGAGAGCATGCTTCCTTCTGTTAGTCAGTCTGGACAAGAGGCCACAGTCTCTGAATAGAGGTTCGTCCACTTATACCAAAGTTAAGGAGCAATGTCTTTATCCAGAGGGTTGTGAATCTATGTAATTCATTGCTAAGGACGGATGCGGACGCCAGCTATCATGGAATGGCGGAGCAGAATCGATAGACTAAATGGCCTTTTTCTCCTCCCATAGCTTATTGTCTTATTAGTACACCACAAATGTCCTTATGGTCTTGTGATACAAGAAAAATATCTAATATGTTCACTTCTCTAGGCGTAACTTAGGAGGACTATGGTGCCTAATGGCGATTCCATTGCTTGAATCTTCGGAAACGGCTCTATTCTATCTTCAGGCTCTCCATTTTTCCCTTTCAGGGCTCTTTTGAAGACCCTGACCTGGAATAATGCGCTAACTACAGTTCTTTGCGGGAATGGGACCCACTCTCGCGGTTTCACGACTGGCCGTTCATCGGCACACCAAGGGCGCGGCACAGGAGCCTCGCTCACCTTTGGAGGTCTGAGATTTTTTGTATCTGGAGACGGGAACATCGGAGGTCGGTGTCCGGGCAGGAGATCGGTGTGTCGCGGGAGTCGGAAATTCTCAGGCTGTATGCCCAGAGGCCCGAGATCTTTGGGCACAGAGCTCGGTAAATGCGACGCAAAGGACTTTTAACATCATAAATCAGCGAGTTATCTTGTTATATCACCTCTCTTGCTGTGAAATGGAGATACTTCTGTTACCCTTATTAGTGAGAGAGAGATCCTATGGTATGTCAAATTACCGGCTGAACGAGTAGTCTTTGGGGTACTGCAATTCTATGTCTTTATTGATGCTTTGCTGCACGCTTAAGTCTTGGTGGGGGGTGCCGATGCTTTTAAGCTAGTATGGGCGGGGGAGGGAGTCGTTGCTTTGCTGATGTTAACGCGTGGGTGGATAGTGCTGGGGGGTACTTTGCGGTTCTAACATTTAACTGCCATTCATTCTTTGGGGTACTCCTCTGTTTTCTTAGATATTTGCGAAGAAAAAGAATTTCAGGATGAATATTGCATTTAATTCTCTGATATTAAATATACCTATTGAAAGCTATTGTAACACTGCACACCTCCATCGTGCTTTGACGCCTCTCTCTACTTTCTATCAGCATCTGTAGGTATGTTATTGCTAAGCCCAAAGGTTAGTATAGATAGACATTTGTGGGCTGCCTCATGCATATCCTCGAAACAAGCGAAGCATTTCACTCTATGTTTTGATATAGATGCGACAAAAATTGATATATTTTAATATTTGAAATAGATGTGTACACACACATTTTTGTGCAACTTTAGCGAGGACTCCCAGAAATTGAAAGTACACCACCTGTGCAAGATTTTCCATTTCTATCTATTAATTACAACGTCAGAAATCTCATACGGTTTGTAAATAACAACTTCCCATTCTAAATTCAATTATGACTCTTTAATCTCATTGATGACTCCAAGTATCCTTCATCCTCTGTCTCCCTCCCTCCTCTCTCTCTCTCTCTCTCTCTCTCTCTCTCTCTCTCCCTCTCTCTGTGTCACCGATTGACTCTCTTGCATTTATCTTTATCTTTCTCTCACTCTATTCTTCAGGAACTGTCTCAGAACTATAGAATTTTAGACAGTGATAACCAATATTGACAACACTGTCTGTACGACAATTAGACGCTTGTGTTGCATGTATATTTTCATCGAATTGTCCTTGCGTTAAGCTGCTTCTGTTAAATGAGAGCGTATTAAGAACAACGGTAAAGTTTTCACTTACGGCATCGCTTCCCTCGACTCCTCCCACACTGCTGGATTTCAAACCCTAGGTACATGGGAAGTCCACCCTTTCTCCGGCGGATTCAAATTTCTAAGTAACCTTATTGTCAATGTACTTATGTGTCACCAAATACAACTCAGAGATATTTTCTCGCGAGTCCAAAAGAATCATTAGAAGGGGAAAGAGGAAATATGGAATCAAATAGCAAACAATAGCAGTAAATAGTAAAACCTTTTTCAAGTGAGTGAGAACTAAAGGAGTGATGTCATTTGATAGAGGACCGCTAGAAAATGTGGCCGAAGAAATAATAAAGGGAGACAAGGAGATAGTAAATGAACTAAGTAAGCTTTTTACGTCAATCTTTATTGTGGAAGACACCAGCAGTGTGCCAGCTGTTGTAATTTGTGAAGGAAACGAAATGAGTATAGCTAGTATTACAAGGGAGAAGGTGTTCATAAAGCTGAAAAACACAAGGGTACATAGGTCGCCCGGACCAGATGATCTGCACTCTAGGATTCTGAAAGAGGTCGCGTTAGCAATAATCTTTCAAAAATCTTTGGACCTTGGCATGATGCCAGAGGACTGGAAAACTGCAAATGTTACTCCACTCTATGAAAGGAGGAAGGCAGTACAAAGGAAATTACAGACCAGTTAGCCTGAGCTCAGTGGTTGGGTAGAAGATGGAGTTAATTGGTAAGGACGAGGTCATGGACTGGATAGTGACATAGGACAAGATAAGACAAAGTCAACATGGTTTCCTTCAGGGAAAATCTTACCTGACGAACTTATTTGAATTATTTGAGGGGATTACAAGTGGGATAGGTAAAGGGGATGCGGTGGATGTTGTATATTTGGACTTTCAAAAGGCCTTTGACAAGTTGCCACACATGAGGCTGCTTACCAAGTTAAGAACCCATAGCATTACAGAAAAGTTGCTATCATGGTTAGAGATTTGGCTAATTGGTAAGAGGCAGCGAGTGGGAATGAAGGAACCTTGTTTGGATGGTTGCCATTGACAAGCGATGTTCCGCAGAGTTCAGTGTTGGGAACTTCTTTTTATTCTGTATATCAATGATTTAGGTGATGGAATAGATGGATTTGTTGCCAAGTTTGCGGATAATACGAAGATTGGTGGAGGGGCAGGTAGTATTGTGGAAACAGGTAGGCTCAAGAAGGACTTAGACAGATTAATAGAATGGTCAAGAAAGTGGCGAATGGAAAATGTATGGTCATACACTTTGGTAGTAGAAATAAATGTGCAGGCTATTTTAGAATGGGGAGAACATCTGAAATTCTGAGATGCAAAAGGACTTGGAAGTTATTGAGCAGAACACCCTAAAAGTTCACATGCAGATTGAGTCGGTAGTAAGGAAGGCAAAGGCAATGTTAGCATGCATTTACTGAGGACATGAATACAACAGCAGTGACATGGTGCTGAGGCTTTATAAGGTATTGGTGGGGCCTCACCTTGGAATTGTAAACAGTTTTGGACTCGTCATCTAAGAAAATATATGCTGGCATTGGAGAGGACCCAGAGGCAGTTCACCAGGATGATCACAGGAATGAAAGGGTTTGATACGAGGAACGTTTGATAGCTTTGGGCCTGTACTCGATGGCATTTAGAAGGATGATGGGCGATCTCTTTGAAACCTTTCCAATGTCCATACGGAGTAGACGTGGAAAGGATGTTTCTCATGATGGGAGAGTTTAGTCCAAGAGGTCACAGCCTCAGAATAGTTGGGTTAATTTAAAACAGAGATACAGAGAAATTTTCTTAGCCAGAGGGTGGTGTATTTGTGGAATTCATTACCACACGCAGCCTTGGAGGCCAGGTCATTGGGTATATTTAAGGCAGAGATTAATAGGTTTTGATTGGACACTACATCAATCATTACGGGGAGAAGGTCGGGAAATGTGGATGAGGACGGGAATAAAGGATCAGCCAGAACTGAATGAAGGAGCAGACTCATTGGGCCAAATAGCCTAATGTTTGCGCATGTGTCTGAAGGCCTTATGGTGTTGTTGTCTTAACTCAATCTGAATACCTACACCGCCCCAATCGTGGCATATATCATTTATCAAACTCCTCCTTTAAAATGCAAACTCATAAAAGAAATCATGCCTTACTATATATACAGTACAAACCTAATCCAGTTTTAGAACCAGAATACCACGGAGCTGTTAACCTATCTGCAACTCATAATAACCATCCGGAAATAGTAGTATGGGGATATTCTTCGTTGTAAGTTTTCCCGTTTAGTTTCGGACCAAGATATTATGCGAAAAGAAAACGTTAATATAGCGAAAGTGCTTATTGCGGTTCTTATATTTTCACTTTTGATCTCTCTTTGGCAGATTTTCTACAGCCTTGAAGTAAATTCGATCAAAGGGTTTTCCTTTATCGCACTATGAACTATTTTTTTGCTTGTTGATATCCCAGATATTTATATGTTTCATATTCATCCATCAGCTACATTGTATCCTGCACTGTTTTCTATTTTATTCTCTCCATTATACCTTTCCTTATGCTTTATGTTCTGCATTTACCTGGTTTATGTTTATATCTTTCGAAAGTAGTTCTACTTTGATAGAATTTCTTTAACTTTACTGACGAAGGAGCATGTATAGAAGGTGTATTAAAATATAGCTCATTTCGTTGTTTCTCATTTGATACCCAGTTTTCGTCAGATTCAGTAAATTAGAGAGCGGGTTTAAAGCTAGACAGAACCATAGTGGTCTTACAAAGTCGTCTTGCAAAATGCCTCGATTTATTTGATAACAATGGTTGTTCTCTTTTTTATTCTTAATAGATAGGTTGATTATAGTACGCCAGTGCTTCATCAAATGTTGAACAAATTTCAAATGCATTGGGTGTAAGTTTATATATTTGAAGAAATATGGTGTCAACAGTGTGAACATAGTGAAATACAGTGGGGTAGTGTCAAATGATATTTGGTAGTCAATAGAGCAACATGAAAGATTTCAGCTTTAACGACAGGGTTAATTTAGAATTGCAGAACCTATTTTCAGTTTTTCTTTACATCCTTTCATACCCTTATGACAAAACTTCTTCAATAAATTGTGGTTATGAAAGTGAGTGTTGATTAGGTGCGAGATATGATGTTAAAATTTTCTATATAGCTTGTAATCAAATAATAGGAAGATATTTTGATTGATATTTTGTGATTTCCTCTTTAGGTAAAATTTATGTTGACTTATGTCAAAAATTCAGGCACTTTTTCAGGATTCTTAATCGAATTAGTGATGTGGATTACTAGGTACAGATGAAGGCAAGTAAAATTTTGACAGAATTTATGTCAAAGCTTAGAAAATCTGCCAAACAGAGCTGAACGGGAAAAATATGACAAAAAAAATAGCTTAAGCTGAGAAAAAATAAATAGTAATACGAATATAATATTGCAGGATAAACAAGCAATAACAACTTACTGAATAGATAATCATTCCAAACACACTTAAATTAGAGAAATAAATATGTGAAAAACACCAGAAATAGGCTAAAATACAAGAGGAAATTGAATGATTTTGGAACACGAACAGGGTACACATTGTCCCCATAATTTTATATACATCCGGCAACATCCCAAAGGCACTACACAATAGCATTAAACAATTAGGACTACACAGTAATATCCAGGTAAATTTTCAGAAGGCCACAATAATAACCAGAACCAGAATATTCCGATAGATTCTAACAATTGAGAAAAGAGCGTGCTTGCCTATACGCACGCCTCGTTTCACCAGATTGAGCCGAGAAAAAAATATTTTTACATTTCAATAATAATAATAATAAATAGATAGATGGATAAATTATGAATAAATGAATAAGTACATAGTTCGATAGAAAAATAAATAAATAAATCGATAGATAGACAATTGGATAAATATACAAATAAATAAACAAAAACTTAAATAGCGATATATGAGTTGGTCCTTGAATATGAGTTATTATGTTGTGGCAACGATTAGTGTTGAGAAGAGTGAAGCTGAGTGAAGTTATCCCCTCTGGTTCAAGAGCTGATGTTTGAGGGGTAATACCGGCTCCCGAACCTGGCGTGTGTCCTGAAGTTGCTGTGCCACCTTTTTGATGGCAGTAGCGAGTAGGGAGTGCGGTCTCGATGGTGAGATTATTGGATTATGGCTATTGCTTTCTGTGCAGATGTGTCTTAGAGTATAGATGTCTTTGAAAATATCTTGCTCCTATCTGCCGCTCAGTAGAGTAATCTTCTGAGACTGTTGAAAGTGTGCCACGGGACTGAGTCCAGACTAAGTAAGGCAGAAAGGAAAGAAGTTCCCGAGTGGAGTGAACTCGGCCTTTTCTCCTTGGAGTGACAGAGGATGAGAGGTGACCTGAGAGAGGTGTATAAGATGATGAGAGGCATTGATCGTGTGGATAGTCAGAGACTTTTTCTCAGGGCTGAGATGGCTGCTACAAGAGGGCACGGGTTTGAGGTGCTTGGGAGTAGGTACAGTGGAGATGTCAGGGGTAGGTTTTTCACGCAGAGAGTGGTGAGTGCGTGGAATGGGCTGTTGGCAACTTTGGTGGAGGCGGATACGATAGGGTCTTATAGGAGACTTTTGGATAGGTACATGGAATTTAGGAAAATAGAGAGCTATGAGTAATCTTAGTAATTATAAGGTAGGGACATGTTCGGTACAACTTTGTGGGCCGAGGGGTCTGTATTGTGCTGTAGGTTTTCTGTGTTTCTATGTTTCTAAGTTTGTATGCATCACCGATCAGGCAGGGAAATGCATTTAAATTAACGACAAGTTAGGGATCACGCCTCCGATTCGTTAGCTTGGATCAACAGCCGGGTAAACAAAAACAGTCCGGAAACTCAAGTCTCGGCAGAAGAAAGTGAAGGGAGGATACCTGGGCCAGCCAATTCTGTGCCAGCGCAGGGACTCCCAAACCCGTCTCTAAGAAGAATAAGGCAACTCTAGGTATCAGGAGGTCATGCCACTCCCGAGCTGACTCCCGGCTTCTAGCAGATTTCCAACCACCCTGAATAAATCCTTCATCAACGAAGGTTTAGACGCACATCGGCAAAAATGGTTTCAGCCCTAAACCAATTATTTCCACAATACGTGCAAAACCGAACAAGCCCGACGCAACACTACTTCTTCGGCTGCATGGTGCTCCCATGTTCCTGCCCTTCAGTCAGTGAGAATCTCCCTCCGTATTTTCAGTGGGATCGTCTTCTGACCTGTTTCGTCAGCGGGGAATATACGACAAGCCTTTGAGCAATCAAGGACAAACGGCACGCCACCATATTGGCTCTTAGATGACCAAGAACAAGTTATTGAATCGGCAGTTAGGACAAAGATTAAATTTAATTGCAACAAGCTGTAAACTGCAAATCATCCTTGAAACATTCAGGGATGGAAATACAGATTAACCGTTGGTCCTCGATGCTAGCGGTCGGCCTGTGCCTGAGGAAACTCTCAACATGGCTTCGGTTATATGAGCAAAACAATTGCATGCTTGTAAATCGCTTTACTGGGCAGAGGTGTGGAACTCGGTGTGATCCTCTGCTGCTGTAGCCAATCCAGTTGAAGAATCGATGCATTGTGCGTTGAGGTTCTCTTCTGCACTCCACTCTTGAAACACGTGGTTGTTTAAGTTAAGGTCCCCTTCCTACCATCTTACACCAGTCTGCCTTCTCCTCTGACTTTTCTCATTAACAAGCGCTTTCCTCCGCATACCTACCTCTCATTGGATGCTTTTTTAAAAATCTCTGTTTTGTGTTTGCGCCATTATCTGTAAGCTCAAGAGACTGTTGTGCGTGAAAACCGCAAGAGATCAGCATTTTCTGAGATGCACAACCTACTCTATCTGGCACCAACAATCATTCTACGGTTAAAGATACGTTGATATCATTTCCTTCCCATTATGATGTTTAGCCTGAACAGCAAGTGTACTCTTTAACCATGTGGATAAATGTGAAGTTATCCACTTTGGTGGCAAAAATAGGAAAACAGATTATTATCTGAATGGTGGCCGATTAGGAAAAGGGGAGGTGCAACGAGACCTGGGTGTCATTATACACCAGTCATTGAAAGTGGGCATGCAGGTACAGCAGGCGGTGAAAAAGGCGATTGGTATGCTGGCATTTATAGCGAGAGGATTCGAGTACAGGAGCAGGGAGGTACTACTGCAGTTGTACAAGGCCTTGGTGAGACCACACCTGGAGTATTGTGTGCAGTTTTGGTCCCCTAATCTGAGGAAAGACATCTTTGCCATAGAGGGAGTACAAAGAAGGTTCACCAGATTGATTCCTGGGATGGCAGGACTTTCATATGAAGAAAGACTGGATGAACTGGGCTTGTACTCGTTGGAATTTAGAAGATTGAGGGGGGATCTGATTGAAACGTATAAGGTCCTAAAGGAATTGGACAGGCTAGATGCAGGAAGATTGTTCCCGATGTTGGGGAAGTCCAGAACGAGGGGTCACAGTTTGAGGATAGAGGGGAAGCCTTTTAGGACCGAGATTAGGAAAAACTTCTTCACACAGAGAGTGGTGAATCTGTGGAATTCTCTGCCACAGCAAACTGTTGAGGCCAGTTCATTGGCTATGTTTAAGAGGGAGTTAGATATGGCCCTTGTGGCTACGGGGGTCAGGGGGTATGGAGGGAAGGCTGGGGCGGGGTTCTGAGTTGGATGATCAGCCATGATCATAATAAATGGCGGTGCAGGCTCGAAGGGCCGAATGGCCTACTCCTGCACCTATTTTCTATGTTTCTATGTTTCTATGTCTGCATGCTTTGCATGTTGAGATGCTGACACATGACCAGCTGATTAGATAGGCGCTCCAACGAGCAGGTTTACATATGTACCTGCAATAGTATACTTATTTCATGTTTTGGATCCATTCGCCGGAAGCGATGCTTTTGCCAGCCAATTCTCCGTTCCCAATTTTTTTTTTAAATATGTTTATAAGTGATTTTGCCATCAAAGGGGTTTTTCGCCATTGGGTGAGATGTTGAGTTCATGCTTATGCTAAGGCCAGCGCACGACATAGTTCACGATCCTTCGTATGCTTCCTAATGACCTCTGTGGTCGCCCACAGCAAGGAACACATGGGTCACGACCAGACAATTAAAAGCGCCTGAAAGGCTAACTAAAGGAAAAAGAAACGACTTTCAATTGAAAGTAATTTACCATCAGTTTGAATCTGAATTTATTGGCTTGGGTGTCTAAATTACTCAAAAAAAATGTACATAAATGCAAGGTGTTACCTGAATCAGAATCAGAAACAGTTTGCAAACCATTGAATATATCGTGACATCTATTATCTGTTATTTTGCGGTCGCAATAAATTGCAATCAGGTCAGGTCCACTGCCCGATGCTAAAAGGCAACAACGGATCGCGGCAGCGAAATAGAGCTTTGGCCAGCGACCAATCGGCATCTGGGATTGATAATTAAAAACAAATTAAAGGAAGGCTGGGGCTATCGCAGCGGTCATCGTTTGAGTGGATATAATCAGAGTAGATATCTTGAGTCTTTAGCTCTTCGAGTCTTCAGCGAAGAGATAGTTATAGTCATAGTCATACTTTATTGATCCCTGGGGAAATTGGTTTTCGTTACAGTTGCACCATAAATAATAAATAGTAAAAGAACCATAAATAGTTATATAGTAATATGTAAATTATGCCAGTAAATTATGAAATAAGTCCAGGACCAGCCTATTGGCTCAGGGTGTCTGACCCTCCAAGGGTGGAGTTGTAAAGTTTGATGGCCACAGGCAGGAATGACTTCCTATGACGCTCTGTGCTGCATCTCGGTGGAATGAGTCTCTGGCTGAATGTACTCCTGTGCCCACCCAGTACATTATGTAGTGGATGAGAAACATTGACCAAGATGGCCTGCAACTTAGACAGCATCTTCTTTTCAGACACCACTGTGAGAGAGTCCAGTTCCATCCCCACAACATCACTGGCCTTACGGATGAGTTTGTTGATTCTGCTGGTGTCTGCTACCCTCAACCTGCTGCCCCAGCGCACAACAGCAAACGTGATAGAACTGACCACCACAGACTCGTAGAACATCCTCAGCATCGTTCGGCATATGTTAAAGGACCTCAGTCTCCTCAGGAAATAAAGACGGCTCTGACCCTTCTTGTAGACAGCCTTAGTGTTCTTTGACCAGTCCAGTTTATTGTCAATTCGTATCCCCAGGTATCTGTAATCCTTCACCATGTCCCCACTGACCCCCTGGATGGAAACAGTGGTCACCGGTACCTTAGCTCTCCTCAAGTCTACCACCAGCTCCTTAGTCTTTTTCACATTAAGCTGCAGATAATTCTGCTCACACCATGTGACAGTGTTTCCTACCGTAGCCCTATACTCAGCTCATCTCCCTTGCTGATGCATCCAGCTATGGCAGAGTCATCGGAAAACTTCTGAAGATGACAAGACTCTGTGCAGTAGTTGAAGTCTGAGGTGTAAATGGTGAAGAGAAAGGGAGACAAGACAGTCCCCTGTGGAACCCCAGTGCTGCTGATCACTCTGTCGGACACACGGTGTTGCAAGCACACGTACTGTGGTCTGCCGTCAGGTAGTCAAGGATCCATGACACCAGGGAAGCCCTCAACGTACGTTTTGACTATAAAATATCCATCCCAGTGGTTCCATTTGCCAGAACTTGATACTCAGCCTTCCCTGCTGTATAAATTGTAGTCCTTGTCTTGGTCTGCTTTACTTGACGCATTGATACCAGTGGTGCGTTCAGTATAATCCCTCTGAGAGTACTGCGCTCCCACAGCACTCCACCTGAATGAGCCCTAGCGACTCCATTTTAGATCTCGATATTTCAATGCCATTCACAGTATGCCTACAGCCCATTAGTGGCAGTTGGTTCATTAGACCAATGTTAATTTTATCAAAATAAACTTTACTCGTAAAGAAAAAAATGCAAGAATAAACAGTTCAATGTTTTTTCATTCATTCATTCATAGACAATGCAGGAAGTAGTATTCTGTTACATTCCTTAGAGCTAAAATGAGTGGGGCACATGTTGTACTCGACTACAATAATTAAGGGGTTTTCCGCAACCAATCTCTCTCTCTCTCTCTCTTTCTCCCTCCCTTCTGTCTCTCTTTCTCTCTGCCCCCCCCCCCCCCCCGTTACCTTTCTCTCTTTCTCTCTATTTTCTTCTTCAGCACAGCCGCCTTATTGGGGCATAGGCGCCGACAGCACCTCGCCCGGGTCTTCCGTTCTGGGCCTCTTTCAATTTGTCCCTTGGTGTAGCCCATTTTCGAAGATCTTTTTTCTCCCCGGGATGAGGCCTTTGGAGTTTCTATTGGCGTTTCTGTGCCAAACTGTCCTCCTTTCGCAGCCAGGCTTGGGACCGTACATGGCGAAGTTTGGTGGACCCAGAGTGTTTAATTAGTACCTGCACAAATGAGACGGGGATTTGTGGCGCTGTTGGTCATGAGGAGACGAGTTCTCAGCTACAGAATGATATTGATAAGTTTAGTTACATCTTTTCTCAGATGGAGCCCAAAGCTGTTCACAGTGCCTTACAGTGCCTTATAAGGCCTAAGTATCACACCTCTGCTAATGTATTCAGTCCCTCTTGAAATGATTGCTAAGATTGCACTTGCCTTCCTCACCACCGACTCAACCTGAAACTTAACCTTTAGGGTGTTCTACACAGGGATCCCAAAGTTTCTTTATATCTCAGATTTCTGGACTTGCTCCCATTTCCAACATTGTATTTCATTTGCCACTTTCATGCCCAGTTTCTTGATCTGTCTAAGTCCTATTTCATCCGACCTGCTTCCTCAACACTACCTTCCCCTCCACTATTCTTCGTAAAAGCTGCAAACTTGGTAACAAAGCCAGCTATTCCATCACCTAAGTCACTGATATACAGCATAAAAATATGCTTTCCTGACACTGATCCCTGGGGAACACCATTTATTACCAGCAGCCAACAGATCAACAATCCTTTAATTCCCACTCGTTGCCTCTTACAAATCAGCCAATGCCCTAAGCATGTGGCCGAATATATCTTATGGTCTTATGTCTTATATTTGATAGACATAGACCGATTAAGGATAGTCAGCATGGCTTCGTAACTGGTAGGTGTGATCTAACAAATCTTTTGAATTTTTCGAGTAAGTTGCCAGGAAGGTGGATGACGGCAATGAACTGATGTTGTCGACATGGACTTTATCAAAGTATTTGATACGGTTCCTCACGGGAGGTTGGTCAAGAAGTTTCAGCCGCTCGAAAGTCATGATGACGAGGTAAATTTTACTCGACATTAGCTTTCTGAGAGAATCTGTAGAATGATAGGAGATGGTTGTCTCTCTGACTGGAGGCCTATGACTGGTAGAGTGCCGCAGGGATCGCTTCGGGGTTAGTTGCTGTGTATCATCTACATCAGTGATCTGGATGATAACGTGATTAACTGTATCAACAAATTTGCTGATGACACCAAGATTGCGTGTGTGATTGACAGCATGATTAGCTATTGTGGCTTGCAGCGGAATTTGGACCAGCTGGCAGCATCGGCTGAAAATATGACAGATGGAAATTAAAGTAGATAGATCCGAGGTGTTGCACTTCGGTAGGACCACCCAGCGTAAGCTTTACACAGTAAACAGTAGGGCATTAAGGAGTGCGGTAGAACAGAGGGATCTCGGAACACAGACTCATACTTCATAGAAAACTGCGTCACAAGTAGATATGATCGTAAAGAAGGGCTTTTGAACTTTCGCCTTCATAAATAAAAGGACTCATTGCAGAGGATGGAATATGATGTTGAATTTATAGCAAACATTGGTGAGGTCTAATTTGGAATATTGTGTGAAGTTTTGGTCACCTACCTACAGGAAAGATGTAAGAAAGGTTGAAAGAGTACGGAGAAAATTTACAATTCCTTGGTGGGGAAAGGGTGCATTGTTGCTTGTTGCTGCTTACGCGCAGGAGGGAGGGGGGCTGAGGGGGTACTTTGGGGTTCTAACATTTAACTGACGTTCATTGTTTGGGGGACTCCTCCGTTTTCGTGGATAGCTGCGCAGAATAAAAGCATTTTAGTATGTATACTGTACACATTTCTCTGACATTACATTGGACCTTTGAGGTATGGAGGACTTGAGCTATAAGGACAGATTGAAAAGGTTAGGATTTCTTTTCCTTGAACAGTAGAAGATTGAACGGATATTTGATAGAGCTATACACCATTATACAGGTTATTTATTGGGTAAATGCAAGGAGGCTGTTTCCTCTGCTGTGGGACTACAACCTGAGTTCATGGAATAAGTATCAAATATGAGATGTTCAAGGGAGACATGAGGGGAAACTTCTTCACTCAGAGGGTTGTGAGAGTGTGCAAGTCCTGCATGCGACCTCGATCTCAAAAATGAGCAGCATTATGGATCGGTGTATGGATGGTAGGGGTATGGAAGGCTATGGTCCCTGTGCAGATCGATGAGGTTAAGCAGGTTAAATGGTTCGGCATGTACTAAATGGGCCGGTGCTCCGGTTTCTGTGATGTACTGTTCTATGACTGTGGCTCTATAACTCTAAATGAAAGGATGGAATGCTGAGGCTCTATAAGACACTGGTAAGGCTTCATCTGGAGTATTGTGAGCAGGTTTGGGGCACTCAATTAAGGAAGCAAGTGCCGACTTTGGAAATGGTTCCAAGGAGGTTCACTAGAATGATTCCGAGAATGAAAAGCTTATCATATGCCATGAGTGTTGATAACTTCTGCGTCGTGCCGTGGAACATTCATTTTCTGGAGCACTTATATTGACTGATTGTTGCTATAAAAAGAAGCATTAAGACTATGTGCTTCTGTTTAATCTTGTCAAGTTAATTCTGACTGTCACGCATTGTCCGCTTTATACGATTATTTAAAGCAAACTCCCGTTTAACACTCGTTGAGGCGAACTTGAGTTGAGAATGATTTGTCTTGCTGCGTCGCACAGTCATGCGCAGATGCTGTTTTGAAATTCTTATGTCTAATCCCTTGTTTTGCGTCTCTACAGCTGAGTCTGCCGTTCCTCCACGCCTGGATTCAGTCGTTGCCGGGCTCACTTGACATCATATGATGAGCGGTTGATGGCTGTGGGCATCTGCTGGCTAAAATTTCGGAGAAAGTAGGATGATCTCATTGAAAGCTATCGAATGTTAGACGGACAAGACAGAATGGGCATTCACTCTGTCGGGGATACCTAGGACCAAATACCACAGCCTCATAATAGAGGTACGTCCGTATAGAACTGAGATGAGATGGCCTTTATTTACCAGAGGGTGCTGAATATGGGGAATTCGTTCCCGAAGGTGTCTGCAGAGACCATGTCATTGGATGTATTTAAGGCGGAAAGTGACACGGTCTCGATTAGTTAGTGCATGAAAGGTGATTGGGAGACAGCAGGAGAATGGGATTGAGAACGAAACAGAATAGCCATGAAGAAATGGCGGAGGAGATGCAACGTTTCAAAGGTTCGTTTTTTATCAAAGTATGCATGCAGTCTACAGCTGTCAGATTCCGCTCCAGATGGCCACAGAACAAAGGGAACCATGGACAGTCGTTCACAGAGAAAAGGCAAACCCAGTCCCCGCACAAAATAGAACGGAACCATAATCACCAACATACAAACTCCTGCCCCCGCACAAAAAGCAAAAAAAACATCGATTTCCAACCTTCTCCCTCCCCAGCACAAAAAATACAACGAGAAAGAACGGGTTAAACATAAAATATAGAATCAATTAGCCTGGAAAAAGTCCATGGTTCAATTCATAAACTTCTTCAGACATCATGGAAGCAGAGAGACTGTACTCCGGGCACAGCGAGCCACCACACAGCGGCAGGCCACGCAGTCTCCTTCTCCTGCAGCTGAGGGATCCCATCAATGATCCAAAGGGAGACAGTCGGCGCTAAAGCCTCGCTAGCCTTCCGTATTCGCATCGATGTTTCAATCTTCCTTCGCGTTTTGAAGGGCAATTAATAAAGGCCTTAAACGGCAAAATGTAGTCGACCATGGTCGCGCGCCAAGCGTCGAAAGTTCTTTGAGGCGAGGGCGTTCGAATTTGCTTGCCGGAATCTTCTGGAGACAGCAAGCAGTGGATCACTCAGTCAATCTCGAAACTGTAAATCACAGGCTCTAGTAGTTGCAGAAACACATTTCAGTTGAAAACCGGACGTACAATAGATAAAATAAGCAGTTTCTTGGACTACCTGGACGATGACGACCGAGGGAGCGTTGTACGCAGGCGCCGTCTCTGACTCGATGTGCTGATTAACCTAATTCTGATCTTCTGTGTCATGGTCTTATGGTCTCTTTCCCCAGTCCCATGTGTCTCTCTCTCTTTCGCTCAAACCCTCTTTATCCACACCATCAAATCTGTCATTGCCTATATCTCTCTCCCTCCCCTCTTTGTCCTTCTCACTCTCCGTTTCCCTCCACATCTCACGCTCTCCATTTCTCCATATTTCTGTCTCTGTCTTTCCCTGTCTCTGTCTGTCTCTTTGCGTGACTCTCTCTGTCTCGCTCCCTATGACTCTCTCTCTTTCTGTCTCTCTCTATCTCTGTTTCTCTGGCTCTCTTGTTTCCATGTCTTGATTAGCTTTTACTGCTCTTCAGCTGCTGTACTGCCGTAAGTGTTCCTGCTTGCTGCCAAAGCCCACTTCCTCCACCTGTCTCACTAACACCTACCGTGTCTCACTAATGGCAGACCATTACGTTCACGACGCTCTCCAGTCCTACTTCCTTCCTGTCGCTGTTTTCAATTCCTTGGTTTGCACAACACTCATCTGTACTCCAGGTAGTCCCAGTTATCATGGCTATGCTGTAAAATTGGCAAATTAGTTTATTATTGTCACAAACCGAGCATTTTATTATGTTTTGCATGACTTCCATTTAGTTCCCATCATGGTAATCAGACCTATCCCAGAGCATCCCTGCACTGATTTCCCTCACTCCCCTGGTTAAAACTGAACTGGCCTGAGCTCCCTGAAAGTGGCGACACAGGATAATTGAGTAGGCATATGGCATGCTCGCCTTTATTAGTCGAGGCGCTGAGTTCAACATTCAAGAAGTTATGTTGCAGCTTTTTAAACTGTAGTTAGGCTGCTTCTGTCGTTCATACAGTTCTGGTAAAAGGAAGCACGTGCTAGCTATCCATTATAAGTATGAGGAGTCTTTGGTGAGGGGGCAGAAGAGGTTTAACAAAACGCTGCCTCAGTTAGAGGGCATGTATAATTACGAGAGGCCATATCAACTTGGGTTGCTTACTCTGAAGCAGTGGATTCTCAGGGGAGATTTGGACAGAGATTTGTAAGATTATGAGAAGCAATGGGCAGTAACTGTTTTTATACAGAGAGTGGTGGGAGGCTGAATGCACTGCCTGGGGTGCGAATCGACTCATATTTATTCAGGACTAACGAGACGCTTGAGAAGTTATACGAATGTGCGGGAAATTGGGGTATACGATCATTTTGTCGCCAGGAGGGAGCAGGCTATTATCCATTTGATTCAGAATTTCATTCGTTCGGCGCAACATTAATAACTGCAGGGGCGCTTCCTGCAGTATTCAATGTTCTATGTTCTCTCACTGTGGGTTTGTGTCTCATGTTGGGCGGTAAGATGACGAACACTGGCTCACCCACGGAACACACAAAATACCGGAGGAACTCATCAGGTCAGACAACATCTATGAAGGGGAACAAACAGTCGACCTCTCGGGCGGAGACTATTCACCAGGCCTGGGAAGAGTCACGTTGATAAAATAACAAGGTAGGAGAAGGGGAGGAGCTGTCACATTGGGGTGCTGGGAACAGACCCAAGTGGAAGACACAGACACTGAAGTACAAAGAACAGGACTTGACTAGAGTAGGGACGTGACAGGTTTCAGGCAAGGAGCAGCTACAAGAACGCAAACTTGGGCTAGGGAAAGTGGGACCAGGACTAGGAACCATGGACTAGGAGACAAAGCTTGGACTCCGAGCCCGAGAGTGGACAAGGACCCAGAACCTGGGTCTTGCCTCGGGCTCGGACCCCGGAACCAGACAAGGACATGACATGGCTTCAGAACAGGTCGTGGCTGGAGTCTAGAGGCCTGAGCTTGGACACAGACTGGGGTCTTAGCTCTTGAGGCTTGGGTCTGGGATCTTGAGTCTTGGGTCTTGAGCTTGGCTGCGGGATCTTCAAGGTTTCGGTTCCTGAAGCTCAGAGACAGACTGGGCACCGAACATCAACACAGAGCTAGGACTTATCCTTCGACAAGCCGGGACTCATCTTTAACACGACACTAACATGAGACAGGAGAGAACATAAACATAGAGCCGGAAGTTATCCTAAGACAAGCCTGGACTCAATGTCATCTCCATACCAAGGTGGGACAGGTCTCTCCGTCAGGTAACGGCAGAACGGCCGGACTTACCCAACAGAGGCAAGGACAAGACAAGGCAGAGTCCCCCGCAGGGCAACGGCAAAACAGCCTGACTTACCCCACGGAGGCGAGTACAAAACAAGACAAGACAGGACCCCCCCACCCCCCGCAGGGCAACGGCAAAACAGCCTGACTTACCCCACGGAGCCGAGGACAAGACAAGACCACCCCCCTCCCGCAGGGCAACGGCAAAACACCCTGGCGTACCGCCCAGAGGCGAGGACAAGAAGAGACAAACACCGAAGAACAACAGACAATTCCATCTCTGCTCCGGATTAGCTCCAAATCTCAGTTCGGCCAGCAACCTCATCTGGCTATAGAAACAGCCGGATCCCTACCTAGCTCCGAATGGCTGGCAGCCACTCAGCTGGCCCGGGAAATAGCTGAATCCATACCGCAAAAACTACACCAACAAGTGGCAACAAGACCCCATGAAGCAGTGGTCCTCCAACCAGGCCTAGAGATCTCAAATGGTTTCACTAGCATTCCATCAGCGGGTTGCTCCAAGGGGGACTGACAAGCCAAATCAGCAGCCCACACTCAATCCCAAGGCTACTTATATTGCAAGCCCAAAGATGAGAATCAGGTGCCTATGATTAACTCAAACAAGGGGCAGCTGGAAGACCCGGAGTCCTGAGTCAACGGACCGGACCGTTAACCGGAACGCGGACTCATGAGACTGGATCATGACAGGAGCACAAGTTGGCAGAGGATAGGTTTGGGGATTGGGGAGGGGTGAGGTTTGGGAGGAGGTGAGGTGCGGTCTGATTTGGAGGGATTGGGAATGACGAAGTTTGCTGGGTACGGGAAAAGGACAGATTTGCGTGGGGCGATGGGGATTGGTGAGATTTTTGGGGGAGTGGGTGAGTTTTGGCGGGCTGATGTACCAGTGATGTTTTCTTAGTGAGTGATGGCCACTGAGTTTCGAGTATGATGTTTCTGCGCCCATTTGGAAACACATCGGCGAATCCCCTGCAGTGGGCACCCGAGTACCTGGGCTCAATCTCCTGGACTGGCCTTATTTTCAAATGTGTGAATGAGTAGCTGAGTGTCAGCCGAGAATCGATGGGCCGAAGGGCTATTTGCAAAGTGTAGCATTCTACGCGAACCAATTCCTCACCCCACCCCACTCAGGGATTTGATCCTGCTGGGGACGCTGAACTGAGAGTCGTGGAGTGGAGAACTAACCTTTCTTTCCTTCTATCTCCTCCCCTCCCACAGCTCTTCCTCTGAGGACTAAGGCCACCAAACCTCGGTACCCATCTACTACTTCCTCCTGCTGTTCGCTTTCCTCACTAGCTCCCTCCTTCCCTCCCAACTGCACGAACGCCTGACTCCCGGCTGCTTTGATTGCATTGGTGAGTGTCACGCAACGGAAGGCTGAGAGGTACATGGGGACAGAGTTTGAGGGGTGATGTGTGTGTGCAACTCTGGGGAGTGATTGGTGGGGGTGCGGGTCACGTTCGCCTCAGATTGAAGACTTTTCCTTAGCTCTAACCTGCCTCGCAAACCCCACGTCCCCTCAGTTTGCGGACAACCTCGCAGACATCAGCACATTCAGTCCACCAGATATTTTATCACTCTCTCCCACATTTCCGTCGTTTCCCCCCGTTTCCAGCCCTTCATTCACTTACCGACATTAATTTATGCCAATTAACCCCTCTCGACCCAGCATGTCACTGTGATGCGGGAGGTACCAGAACACCAGAGGAAACACACGGGGCCACGGGGAGAACATACGAAATACAGGCACACCCACACACCCACACACCCACACACACACATATACGCGCGCGCGTGAAGAAGCGGAAAGAGCGAGAGAGAGAGAGGGAGAGAGAGAGAGAGAGAGAGAGAGAGAGAGAGAGAGAGAGAGAGAGAGAGAGAGAGGGAGAGAGAATTCGGTACCGAAACCAAGTCCTCTGGAGAGGAACTTCAATACTTCTCAGTGACAAAGTTTCTTGGCGACCCCTATTAGTTGATTCCCTCGCCCGAACACCGTGCTCCGAGCCACCAGAGCCGGCCTCGGAAATCACCCTCTACCTTCGGAATGCGATAGCTTTTATCTAAACTACAGTAAGCACTTCTCCCATATTAGGATGAATACAACTGTTCGCCTTTTACCAGCCCCAAGGGCTGTCTACTTTCCGTAGGGTTACGGTCCAAAC
Source organism: Mobula hypostoma (assembly GCF_963921235.1). Classification (NCBI taxonomy): domain Eukaryota; kingdom Metazoa; phylum Chordata; class Chondrichthyes; order Myliobatiformes; family Myliobatidae; genus Mobula; species Mobula hypostoma. The sequence goes on from NC_086098.1 coordinate 237,226,337, forward strand.
AGTATACAGTAATGTCTCGCCGATTCCTAGTTGTCGAGGTCTCCAACCTCTCTGATGTCTGGCAGATCACTAATAGTCCCCCCACCCTGCTGTCGCTAAATGCCCTGCAGTGGTCTGTGGAGTTTTGGCTGAAGTGGTTACAACTTTTCTGTGAGCGTTTAAAAGAAAAGGCCTGATTACCCCTAGACATCCTCACCTACCCCGTTCATTCCGCTTACACATATGGTACTTCGTTGGTTGAGCTCAACCATAAGTTTTGCCTTTTATCTGCTGAAGTTAAAACGGAAACCAGTACACAAGCAGGAGCGCTCCGGTGCGGAGTGCAAATTGTTTCCCACGCAGTAGACTCCCCCAATCCTCGCAGAAGAAGAATCCACAGGAACAACAGAAACCAAAACTGTTTTGTACCAACGATCTCGCAAAAGTTGTCAGTCAGCGTTGAAATCAGCGTAAGACTCCCTTAAGGTCTCTAGCTTCAGAAGGTTTGGCGGAGTTTACTCCGAACGCCTTCCCTGTTTGTGGGTATACCTGCAAGGCAGCGGAGGTTTGAAATCAGAGATATCCTTCTCTACTGTAAGCTGCCACCTGCAATTGACGAGCTCCATCTGATCGAAGCGACTGGCTTAAGGTGCCAGTACCCCGCTTCGTTTTTGCCCCTTCTCCTGTTAGTAGAAATGGTTCTACCAGCCTTTCTAGATAGGCCTGAGGGGGTCATGAGCTCGACTTGCTTGTTAGAGACTGTTTAAGACGCACGCTGTTGGGAGCATTTAATAAGTAATAGGAGCTCCATACAATTAATCACACCCTTGCTACAATAGCCCTGAGGAAACGTTTACATGGGCGCTCAGAGTGACTGGATAGAAGTAGGGGCCGCACGGTATTACAGAGACAAGGAGGGCAGCAGAGGTCGGCGGTATCGCAGTCAGGGAGGGTGTCGTGTTCGTAAGAGATTGCGGAGCGGGAGTAGCGATAGGAAGGCGTCACAAAATCGTGGAGCGATGTTGGTTGCCGAGGAGTATAGGGAGCTAGCGGATGTAGGTTGCTTTGTTGACTCATTTATGAAGATATGTGCGCGTGAATACTGTGACAACGCTGGAAGCTTTGAGACGCATGCAGGTATCATGGGGATTGGGGGTCCACTTGATCCCGCGCGAAGGGGGCCGAATGAGCGCGTGGACAAGCGTGGTGTGCACAAGAGGATCCCACTCTCACTCATCTGCGTCTGCCTCACTCGCCCCCTCCACCCACCCTCCTCCGCAAGACACAGTCACCAACTTTTCCACATCTGTGCCGCCGCCCGCACCCACTTCTAACTGGAGGCCACAATCAGCAACATATGCTTCTCTCGGGCCCGTCATCGAGTGGGGAGGGGGCGCGCTAATGCACAGGATCAAAGCAAGCTGCAGAGAGTTGTAAATTTAGCCCGCTCCATCATGGTCACTTGCCTCGGTAGCATCCAGGACATCTTCCAGGAGCAATGCCTCAGAATGGTGGCGTCCATCATTAAAAACCTCCGTTAACCAGGACATGACTCTTCTCATTACTACCATCAGGAAGGAGGTACAGAAGCCTGAAAGCACGCACTCAACGATTCAAGAACAGCTGCTTTCCCTCTGCCATCCGATTTCTGAATGGACATTGAACACATGAACACTAGCTCACTACTTGTCTTATTTCCTATTTTTGCACTAATTCTGATTCTTTTAATCTGGAGTGATGAGGACACAGACTACAGAATCGATGAGAAAACTCATCATACCAAGGTGCTACAGGCAAAGAAGGGCAGGAAATTTGTCTTAAGTGTTCTGGTCAATACCGTCTGCATATGTCAGATCCTCGACCACAGCTCCCCCTAAATGCGTGTTCTACGTTTTCCTTTCCCCCGTCACCCACGGAGCAGAAGCGATAAGCCAATAGGATAATTCTGTTCTTTATGTTATTGTGGATGATCTGAATAGAAGAATTATAACTCTTGGCTTATGCTCTATGGTAACTAGCATAAGTGTTTATGATAAATAAAACTGTGCTAATTAGTTGACAGCAATGGCTCTCTTAAGAGGAATGAATAAAGTGTATTCTCAAAGGTTTTTTCGTGTTGTACAGTTATTCAGTGCTGGTTCATCAGGTGAGGTCAGTAGGGAGGCGGCAAATTGGCCTTTTGCAGGGACCTTCAATTCGAAAAGTGTGGAGTGCTTGCTGCATCTCTATTGCCCTTGGTGATACTAACTGTGTGTACTGTTAGCAAGTCTGATGTTAATGTGAAATGTTACCCTCAATGCAAACTGGATGAGAGGGGTGACCCATGATCAGAAGTTCAAATGGATGTGCCAAACTCTTCTGAAGTAAGTAAAATAACATAACTCTAGCCTATTCACGGGACATTTTACGGTAACCAATTAACCAACTAACTGTCACATCTTTGGACTGTATGAGGAAACACACACATTCCACGAGGAGGCCGTGCACATTTCTTACAAATGATGTCCCCGAACAGTGGAAGTGTCGTGCTAACCACGACACACCGTGGTGCCCCATCCATCATCTTAAAGGAGAGTTGGGTACAACACGTCCTTAATTGGTCAGATATAACTATTAGCATAATACAAGTTAATTTTTCTGTCTTTGAAATTTGAGGCATTACTGGGCGTTCGAAAACTTAAAAAAAAAATAACTACGAGGTCTCCACAATACGATTGTTTCCCCAAATGTTCCTTATTTTGAACATTTCCTTCGCATTAGATGACTTAGATGACAAAATTGATGAGTTTTTGAAATGTTTATGGAAGTTACGAAAATAAATGGAGGGACACGTAGTTTTGAGAAAGTAGAGAGTGTACAGAAGGACTTACAATATTCATCGATAGGCAAAGAGGTAGCAGATGGACGAGCGTGTCGGGAAGTGTATGGTCATTCACCTTGGTCTAAAAAATAGGAGTGTAGGCTATTTTTTCAATGGAGAGAAAACTGAAGAGCAAACTGACTTCAAGCCCTTAAGGGTGTAGGATTCCCTAATGGTTAAATTTCAGGTGGAATTGGTGGTGAAGTAGGAAAATGCGCTGTTAGAATTTATTTCAGGGGGACAAGAATATGAAAGCTTGTACGTAAGGTTGAACAAAACACTGGTGAGGCCTCAATCGTGGTCTTGTGATCAGTTTTGGGCCCCTTTTCTTAGAAAGCATGTGCTGCTACCGGAGAGGGTTTAAAAGAAGCTACGAAAATTACTCCAGGATTGAACAGCTTCTCATACGAAGAGCATGTAATGGCTCCGGGCCTGCATTCAATGGAATTCAGAAGACTGAAGGGTGAGCTAACTGAAACCTTTCTAATGCTTAAAAGCCTCCACAGATTGCATGCGGAGAGGATGTTACCGATGGTGGGCGTGTCCAGGACTAGAGGGCACAGGTTTAGAATGGAGCAGCGTCATTTTAGAATAGAGAGATGGAGACATTTCGTCAGCCATAGGGTGATAGGGTGGAGAGGCCAAGTCTTTACATATATTTAAAGCAATTGGTAGATTTTTGTCAGGTCGGGGCATGGAGGGATACAAGACAGCAGGAGATTGGTGCTGAGAGGGAAAATAGACCAGTGATTATGACAGGGCGCAGCAAAGTTGACGAACCACATGGCTTATATCTGCTCCTATACCTTATCGTCTTGCAACATCACTTCTCAGTCTCCCACGCGTTATAGAACGGCCTGCCCATCGTAACCCTGTAACTCATTCTTACGTGTCCTGGCAGCATCCTTGTAAATGTCCTCAACAGCCTTCTGAGTTCAATAGCATATCTTATATAGGAAGGCAGCTAAAACTGAACACAATGCTGCAGATGTGGCTTTGCTGGCGTCGTGTTCAACCGCAAAATTGCCTCTCAAACTTTCGACTCAGTACACTGGCTTACACATAGTGGTCACTCTATTTGATATTTCTGTATACTTTATCGTTGGTGTAAGTATCTAACCGGTCAAACATGTAATAGCAACTCAATGCATAAAAGTAGGTAGACGGGGTGAACAGGTTCAGTGCTGTTCAGACCACTATCACAATGGGGAAGAAATGTGATCTTAGTGACTTTGACTTTGAAATGGTCACTTTTACTATCTCAGAAACTGCTGATCCTTTGGGATTTTCATGCACAACAGTCTCTAGCGTTTACAGAGAATGGGACGAAAAATTAATAAAAACATCGAGTGAGCAGTAATTCCGTGGCGGAAACGCCTCACCAATGGGAGAAATCAGAAGAGAATGGCCAGAATGTTTCAAACTGACAGGAGGGCGACAATAACTCCAATACACATGCGATACAACTATGACGTGCAGTAGAACGTCTTCTAACGCACAAGAAGTCAAACATTGAAGTGGTTGGACCACAACAACAGAAGACCACGAACATACACTTAGTGACAACTTTAATAGGCAGGTATAATAAAGTGACCGCTGCGTGTATGAAAGCCAGCGTGCCAAGAGTAACGTCAAATGAATTGTATACGTGGTGAGATGCAGTCTAGAGAGTTAATCCGCAATGTAATTATCAAGTTGTCCGGAGCAAAAGAACGAATTGCTAATAATGTGTCCACCCGAAGGCTTCCCCCATTTAGCTGACGTACACCAGTACCTCAACAATTCACAAGAAGAAGACGTTTCACTAAAGATCAGGAAAGTTATATGCATTTGTATGAGGCCCTCTTGTCCTGATATGCACAATATTACAGACTTGGAAAAAGTTACGACAGTAAGAGTTTTACTCTGGCGGTTCAAGAACTCAGAGAGTATACAGAATATCAATAAAAGAATCGCATAGAGGAACCCATAATCAACACAAAAATGGTGCTGGAGGAATTCAGCCGAAGAGGCAGTATGTATGGAGTGGAATGAGCAGTCAATGCTTCGGACGGAGACCCTTCATCAGGACATCTCCGTAGACGCTTCCTGACTTGATGATTTCCTCCAACATCCTGTGTGTTGGTCCGGAGTTCCAGCATCTGCTGAATCTCACGTGTTTTTATAAGGATGACACTGCTGGCAGACGAGAAATCGAGAGTAGTGGGAGCGGTCATTAGGCTAATCCCTAATAAATCCAACGTGGAAGTCGGGAATAAGTCAAGACTCCGACCCTGGGAAGAATGCGGAACTCCTTCCAGATAGTGAACAGTGGAAGCGGATTTAATACTAAAATAGGTGGCTACACGAGTGGGAAAGAAACAGAAGTAGATGACGATGGGTGAGAGGGAGAGAGATGAAAGCGAGTTACTGCGGAGCTGAAGCACCAGAAGAATTTTTACATGGACGATGCCACGCCCGGTTGCGAATGGAGGAGTTTTGGGTATGGGGCTAGCAACTCCATCCCGTAAAACCTCACAGCTGCAGAAATGCCAACACAAGTTCGGAAGACCACATTCTTGGGAGAGCAAGGATCTTCGAAGATGGGCTACACCTCGGGACAATTTGAAAGATTGGGCCAGAGCCAGTCAGCCGTCAGCGACCTGTGACGCAGGAGGGTTAGTGGGTTTAAGAAAAAATAAGAAGAATCGCCAGGGGGAGAAAGGGGACCGAATTAATCTTCCGCGCTGTACAAGCTTTACAGGAGCCCTTATTAGAGGCATCTAACTTTCAGCGTACCACAGAAAATACTCAAAGAGCTCAGAACATAAGCAGATTCTTTGGATTGGAATAAATATTTAACATTTCGGGCCAAGGCCCTTCATCTGGGCTAAAGACTTTAAGATGAGGGACGACGAATGAAAAAAGATTCAGTGTTCAGTTCACAGTACAACTGCTGGTTATGGACCTACAGGGCCATGTGGTGCCAAAGCCAATTCGATTCGAGAGAAGGATTTTATCTTCAGTAAAAGGGAAACGAATCAGCCCCTGATACAAACAGAGCAAGGTGTGCTGTCATCAAAGGTTGCCAGTAAACTGCTACCGTGAAATTCGCAGACCGATTAACCCATGATACATCTATTTCACTGTCGACGCTTCAAATACTGTACTGGGGGAAAAAGTTGCAACATTTAATGCCTGCGATGCAAAATATGACCGAACAAAAAGGCACTGTGCAGGTTTCCTGTTTTCATTGTTTGGACGCTGCTGCTGAAAGGTCAGCTCTTTAGACTTGATGTTAAATGGCACATTAGAAGGCACTGCAACCCACAACGAGCATGCTGTGGAAATTAACCTCAAATACCTTGCCCTATGTTGCGTCCTGTTTACTTAGGCATCGTAATGTAGGCAACACTAGAACCTAAATAAATAAACAGATAGACAGTCAGATAAATAAATAAATACATACATACATACACACAGAAATAGCTAGATAGATAGAAAAATAGATAATGAGCACTGGAGGAACAGAATCTCGGAGTTGTGACCATCTCCAACAGGATTTGCGTTGATAATTTCATACAACTCTAACGAATTCCGCATAACCCATAAACCACAAGACACAGGAGCACAATTAGGCGATGCAGCTCTTTGAGTTTGCTCTGCCGATCCATCATGTCTGATTTATTTCCCTCTCAACCCCATTTTCCTGCCTTTTCCCAAAAACCTTTGATGCCCTTACTGATCAAGAATCTATCGACTTTCGCTTTATGTATGCCCAATGCCTTGAGCTGCACAGCCGTCTGTCGCAATGAATTCCACTGATTCACCAACCTTGGCTAAATAAATACCTCTTTGTCTCTATTCTAAGGTGGGAACTCCCTCTGTTCTGAGGCTGTGTCCTCTGGACCTAGACCCTCCCAAAGCTGGAAACATCATCTCCACCTCCTCTCTATCTCGGCCTTTCAATATTTAATATACTTTAATGATTTAACCGACCACCACCCCCCTCCCACATACACACACATCATTCTTCCAAATTCTTGCGAGTACACGCCCAGAGCCATCAAATGCCCGTCGTGCGTTAACCTTTTCATTCTCAAGATCATTGTGGCGCATCTTCTCCGGACCGTTTCCAATGACAGCTAATTCTTTCTTAGATATGGGGCCCAAAGCTGAGCGCAATAGGCCAAGTGCTTTCTGACCAATGTCTTATAAAGACTCAGCATTGCAGCAACACTATAAAAAACCACCATTTATTACAAACGGCAATCGCTTTATAGATACAGTGACTGCAAGAGCAGATCAGATGCTGGGAAGCCCGGAGCGGGTAACACATTCTGACAACACATCCATTTTTACCTTGGCAAAGGTCATGATTTCGATGCAATATTCTTCGCTGGCCACTATAGGTGCAGTTCCGACAAGGCGAACTTGGTATTAATGATTGAAATACTTCAAATGTAGCAGGGATGGAAATGCAGGTTCCTCCTCAAGTCGTGAATTACCCTGGCTGTATATCTGTCTCCATTCAACGACTCTGGTTCTAAACCCTTTCTTTGCGTAGAGCACGGAATACCTTTACAAGAGAGGGCTGCAGAAAATAGTGTTTATGATTTCCACCAGCGTCTGCGGGGATTGAGGCAAGAGGATTAATGCTGCTCTTGCTAGCGATATACCTCTTTGCATCCCGGAAGCCATGCAGAAACCATACTCTGATTTGAAGTCTCTCCGATCATTGCTCCATAGCTGTTTGACCATGTGGCGCATTGACTCGGTAACTAGGTGTAACCCGCGCAAGCCGCGAGATGAATGCAGCGGCCCCGCCCCGGATCCTCGGTACCGAGCAGCATCCACGGCAGCTGAGAATTTGCACAGAGCAGCAGCCGATCTCACTTCGACTCCTGGGAGTTGAGCGCAGCGCTAGCCGTCCGAGTCCAGATGTTGGTGGAAGCTTTATCTCTATTCGTTACCGTTCAGATGTTTCATGTTTGCGGTGAGTGAGTTGACGTTGGGAATTTCCATGCGCGATCGGTCCGAGATTTAGGGAGATATGCGTCCTGGCAAGTTTTCCATCCCAGTGGAAATATTGTTCGGTTAGAAAACCAAGACAATGTTACCCAAAAGACTCTCGCAAGTGGGGAATTAGAATTCAGCGAATCAAATAAATCTGGATTACAAAGCTAGAACCTCATTAATGCTGATTCTAAAACTACCTAAATGAACTCTAAATAATTTTCTAGATGCTCCTCTTTCATCTTCTTTTAATGAATGATATCTGGCGCACTGATCTGCTCTATCCGTACATAACTCCAGATCCAGGGTAGATTGCTTGGTGAGCCCTGTCTGAAATGTTAATCAAACCACTCAATTAAAGGTCAACTGAGGATAGAGAGATAAACTAATTTTGCCGCTATGCATCCAGTCGATGAATAAAGTCTAAGTCTTGCGAATTTGGCTAGGTCAACGTGAATTTGCCTTTTGGTCTTCCTTTAATGTTGTTGATACATCTAAGCCAATAAATACAACTGAAAATGGCAGGCTATGTTTACACTGCAGGCAATATGTTTAATTTATACTTCCTTCTATTCCGTAGCAGATAATTTTAACTAACTGGTTATAATTCCAGTTGCAGAACCCACGCCTTTTCCTTCGAGTCCGGCTGCAGTGTCTGCACATGTCGGTCAGACGGTTGAACTATCCTGTGAACACACGCACCGGTTGGAGGTCGTGAGTAGCATTCTCTGGTACAAACAGCGTGCGGCCGAACCCCCGGTAGCGATCAAAGCCACGGACTGCCGAAACACCGGTTGCAGGATGACTTACAAAATAGGCTCCGGCGATCGCACATCAGTGCTGGAAATCCGGGACGTCCGTGTGGAGGATTCGGGTTTCTACTACTGTGCTGGAAGGGATAGCTATTCGCTGCTTGCGAAAGGACCCACACTCCTGGTTGGAGGTAAGAGCACTTGACAGTGGGATTATACTCAGCCATGCACTTCGGGTGAAGCTGCGATTAACGATGTCCCAATCTCTGTCCAGACAGCTCCACCAACCGGACCTACATGCAGGTATTTGTCCCGCCGTCTGAGAGGAACGGGTCGGTTCCCCTGGTGTGTCTGGTCGGCGGCCTTTCTTCCATCCCGATTGTCATTCACTGGAACATATCCGGCCAGATCATGGAAGGATGGAGCGATCCCGGCACGCTTGATCTTGACCAGAGCTACAGTGTTAGGAGTCAGGTGCTGGTCCCAGTGGAAACCTGGAGGAGCGGAGGAGTCTGTACCTGCATCGCACAACTCGAGGGTGCGGGAAAGACGAGGACCAAAAGCGTGTCCCATCACACAATTGAACCAGATCAAGGTGAGGCGACGTTTAGCACATATAATATCAATACTCATCTGTGGCGGAATGGCGGAGCATACCTGATGGGCCGAACGCCTAATTCTGCTCTTATGACGTTATGGTCTTATATCTTCTGGAATACCTCGCTAGTTCACTAACCTCACAACAAATATTAATTTGTATTTATTCATTTTTAACGATTTGCTTATCTCCAGCAAGCCCACCATTGTCTTCCCAATCCAAATAGTCTTTGAGCAGCTGGAGGTGAACCTCCTTCTTAACTGTCTTTTGCCTGTGATGTTCTCATCGTGCTGTTAGGATGCGTTTTCGAGAAACTAGACACAGCCACAATGAAAGAAAGGCGTTGTGTTTCCATGTTGGGATGCTGAGCCGCAAAAAGAGTGGAAGGGGCAAGGTGGAAAAGCGGGGAACGGCCTGAGGGGCCGCATGGCCTTATGGGCTCTTGCATTCTTAGAGTCGTTCTTCAGTTGGCGTTGCTATGGGTTTCTGATCGTACAATATTGCTTAAGAACTAATAGTTAAATTTATTGACCATATATATTTACATGCATTGGGATTTTGCTGTTGTGTGCTGTTTAGGGCGCGCCATTTAAAAGAAGTCAAAACATTCACAATTGTAAGAATAAAGAATTCCATATAAATAATTACATGAACATCCACTGATAGTATTCTTCGGTTTTAAAACATCATTAGTGTGGATGGTAACTGTCTGTACAATTTGAATCCAACACGACGTTTAATTTTATTTGTCTTTCTGCTTAGTGTTATTTTATTAAATCATTCACCGAATCAAAGCCCGCGCAAAAGGTTTTGCAAACAAAGATTTTACCAAGCAACAATTGTTTTTCTCTAGGTTGGTGTCTTCCCACATCGATCCTGCTTGGCATCCTTGTCTTCCCGGTTATCCTCATTGCTATTTGGACTTTGAAAGGGCGGAGATCAGGTGAGAGTTCTCTTTTCCCAGACATATCCTTATAACTATTAACACTTACCGCGATCCTTACTTCGAGATTCGTGTGATCATTGCTGCCAATGGCTTTCGAAGTGTCGACACAAGAAGGAGTACTGGCTGGGAGTGGGACGAATTGAGCTGATCCAAAGGGTAGGGATTTGAGGGAGAAAATGTCTTTCCCGCCAGTTGTGTCTCGGTATATATTGTTTATAGTATTATTCTTGCTGTATTTTTATTTATTTTCTCAGCTCAGACTGGTAAAACCTGAGGTACAGATATAGCCAAGCACAATCATTTCTTAATTGCTAGATTATTCCATGCTATTCTAGAGGTGTTTAGTATTGCTGCTTCCTGTAGATTTGGTGTACGTATTGCTGTGTTGTTTAATCCCATTGTGTAGTGACTTCGGGATGATAGCTGTTGTACGCTGTTGTGTATTGATTGTGGTTGCCGATATTCCTATTGGGGCAATGTATATCCTGTTTATGTTCCATTGCCTTTCAATTCCCTCTTTTAACCACTTATTGATTTATCTTCAGTACCTGTGATTGGAATTGCATAGTTTTTCTATGTATTGATCCTGCTATATTTTATCCAGACGGTTATTATGGATTGACCTTTCCATTTCAATGGATAGGTCATAACATAATTTGGTGGTCACTGACTCTAAAACTGAATCGGCCTTGCATTTATAGTAAGGCATAGTGTCTTTTATGAGTTTGTATTTTAAATCAAGACTTTGGTGAATGACGCTTGCCACTTATTTGTACCTGTGTAAGTAATCAAATTGAGTTAAGCTGCCGCAGGTCCCTGTAATTAGTTGGTTTGTTTCTGGTTTCTCCTAGCATTTACTGCACTTATTTTTGTAACTTTGTTGATTTTTTATTATGTGCTTTTGATCATTTTGCTGTAAATCAACAACCCAGGTATGTCAAACATTAACTTGTAGATCATACCCATCTATGCAACATCCTGTTAAATATTTTCTGTGTGATTTCCGCATCCTTTCTATAATGGGGCAACCAGAAATGAATTCAATACTCCACATGCGTCCTGAGAAAATGTTTATATCGATGTAATATCATTTTTATACTCTTATACTCAATACCCTTACCAATAAAGGCAAACATGACATCTGCGGATTTTTGTCTTTAGTTATAACTAACATAAAATAATGAATTGTGGCCCTTCCTTGTTGCACTCGCCACGTAACCTTTCAAGGCCTGCTCATGGATTTATGAAAATATCATGCGCCATCTAAGCCCACTGCAGGTTTTAAGATCTTGACGATCCTGAAATTATTGTGTTTTCATTGGTGTATAGGATTCCATGACGCCGTGGTTTATGCATTTGAGAACTATTCTTATGTTGGAGTCATTGTCATATTGGAGAATGCATAAGAAGATTATGACGCACCCGAGAGCCCGGGTTAAATGTGAAATATTCAGAATCTCTTAGCAAAGATTGACCTCTGGTATACTGGGGATTACTGTCATATTTGGGATTGAAGATATACAAGACATTTCTGCAACTAATTATGAACTAGACAGAGGAAATAATAGTTCCAATGTATGCTCTTTCGTCAGGGACCCATCGTCAAACGGCGACGCGTCAAGGACACAGTAGTGCAGCTCCGGTACGTACGCTTATTGCCCACCGTTGTAAGATTCACAAACCTGATGTTTGGGATTGGGTACAAAAAACTGATGGGTATTAACTCAGTGCACAGGGAGTTATGAAATGGAAGTCTGGAGTTATTTAAATAGGTGTCTCGCAGAAGAAGGTTTGAACAGTGGTGACTCTGTTGAACAATGGTATTTTATGCTGTGCGATATCTTTAATTGTCAATGTTTGGTATACATTCCAGCCCCAAGCGCCGATCATTTATGCCTCCCTCGAGTTCGCTGCATCCTCCTCTGCCCGCAGATGAGAATCTGGTTGGGTTCTACGTCGGTGGATTATGAAGAATTTGACCTAACCCGAGGTCACACTAAAACCTTCTCAACGAATCATCCCTTGACTCTCTGGGATTGACAAGATTTCTACGGGTTCATTGTTTATGTGAATAAAATGCTGGACCAACATTCATGTCAAGATTATGAACCCTAAGTGAAGAACAGAAACTTCTTTCATAGTTGGTGTCAGTCTTATCATAAAACTTCCCTCAGTGTTATCATGTAGATTTTTTCCTTTCTATAATTTGAATGAACTGAGACGGTATGGCCACATAAAACGATCAGGTAGATTGTCAAAGACCATACTTCAGGCAGCGGTGCAGGGAAAATGAAGAAAGAGGAACACAGAGGCTGAAATGGACAGGTAATATTACAGAGTGCACTGGAGAGTTTTGCCCCAACCCAGGTAATTGCCAACAAACGTGAAAGATGGTGGCAACTGGTGCAGTGTTGATCTGTACATCGCCTGTCTTCTCCTATCATTTTGCATCTCCCCCTCCCCCTCCAGCTTTCAAATCCCTTACTCACTCTTCCTTCAGTTAGTCCTGCCGAAGGGTCTCGGCCTGAAACGTCGACTGCGCCTCTTCCTATAGATGCTGCTTGGCCTGCTGCGTTCACCAGCAACTTTGATGTATGTTGCCGTAACGACCCTGGCGGGTTGCGGCATCCATAACAATAATGTAATCGTAAATTGAATATATTGTAATATAATGAAAATAGCATTGTATTGATCAATGGTCATTTCCCGAATTATTCCACTCAGGGTGACAACATGGGTTGAGGCTTAATCAATTACATGTACATTGGCTTTATAGGATTGTGTTCATACTTATTGTGCCTCTTTGTGTTTTTATTGTGTACTTTCTGCTTTCTATGTGTTTTTTTATTCTGCGTCGGATGAGGAGTATCATTTTCTTCTATGTATAAAGTCATGTGCTGAAGAATGACAATTAAAAATTCTTGACTGTCTTGAATCTTGAGTTGTAGAAACCGCTATTTAGCAAGACCCAAATTACTTGGTGAAGTTCTGTGCCCGCATCTCTTAGTACTTTGGCCTTAGAGGGATTACAGCGTGGTTTTAAGCTATAAACAATAAGGTTATAGAAACATAGAAACATAGAAAATAGGTGCAGGAGTAGGCCATTCGGCCCTTCGATCCTGCACCGCCATTTATTATGATCATGGCTGATCATCCAACTCAGAAACCCGCCCCAGCCTTCCCTCCATACCCCCTGACCCCCGTAGCCACAAGGGCCATATCTAACTCCCTCTTAAATATAGCCAATGAACTGGCCTCAACTGTTTCCTGTGGCGGAGAATTCCACAGATTCACCACTCTCTGTGTGAAGAAGTTTTTCCTAATCTCGGTCCTAAAAGGCTTCCCCTCTATCCTCAAACTGTGGCCCCTCGTTCTGGACTTGCCCAACATCGGGAACAATCTTCCTGCATCTAGCCTGTCCAATCACTTTAGGATCTTATACGTTTCAATCAGATCCCCCCTCAATCTTCTAAATTCCAACGAGTAAAGCCCAGTTCATCCACTCTTTCTTCATACGGAAGTCCTGCCATCCCAGGAATCAATCTGCTGAACCTTCTTTGTACTCCCTCTAAGGCAAGGATGTCTTTCCTCAGATTAGGGGACCAAAACTGCACACAATACTCCAGGTGTAGTCTCACCAAGGCCTTGTACAACTTCAGTAGTACCTCCCTGCTCCTGTACTCGAATCCTCTCGCTATAAATGCCAGCATACTATTCGCCTTTTCCACCGCCTGCTGTACCTGTATGCCCACTTTCAATGACTGGTGTATAATGACACCCAGGTCTTGTTTCATCTCCCCTTTTCCTAATCAGCCACCATTCAGATAATGATCTGTTTTCCTATTTTTGCCACCAAAGTGGATAACTTCACATTTATCCACATTAAATTGCATCTGCCATGAATTTGCCCACTCATCCAACCTATCCAAGTCACCCTGCATCCTCTTAGCATCCTCCTCACAGCTAACACTGCCACCCAGCTTCGTGTCATCCGCAAACTTGGAGATGCTGCATTTAATTCCCTCATCCAAGTCATTAATGTATATTGTAAACAACTGGGGTCCCAGCACTGAGCCTTGCGGTACCCCACTAGTCACCGCCTGCCATTCTGAAAAGGTCCCGTTTATTACCACTCTTTGCTTCCTGTCTGCTAACCAATTCTCCACCCACACCAATACCTTACCCCCAATACCGTGTGCTTTAAGTTTGCACACTAATCTCCTGTGTGGGACCTTGTCAAAAGCCTTTTGAAAATCCAAATATACCACATCCACTGGTTCTCCCCTATCCACTCTACTAGTTACATCCTCAAAAAATTCTATGAGATTCGTCAGACATGATTTTCCTTTCACAAATCCATGCTGACTTTGTCCGATGATTTCACCGCTTTCCAAATGTGCTGTTATCACATCCTTGATAACTGACTCCAGCATTTTCCCCACCACCGACGTTAGGCTAACCGGTCTATAATTCCCCGGTTTCTCTCTCCCTCCCTTTTTAAAAAGTGGAGTTACATTAGCCACCCTCCAATCCTCAGGAACTAGTCCAGAATCTAATGAGTTTTGAAAAATTATCACTAATGCATCCACTATTTCTTGGGCTACTTCCTTAAGCACTCTAGGATGCAGACCATCTGGCCCTGGGGATTTATCTTCCTTCAATCCCTTCAATTTACCTAACACCACTTCCCTACTAACATGTATTTCGCTCAGTTCCTCCATCTCACTGGACCCTCTGTCCCCTACTAGTTCTGGAAGATTATTTATGTCCTCCTTAGTGAAGACAGAACCAAAGTAATTATTCAATTGGTCTGCCATGTCCTTTCTCCCCATAATCAATTCACCTGTTTCTGTCTGTAGGGCACCTACATTTGTCTTTACCAGTCTTTTCCTTTTTACATATCTATAAAAGCTTTTACAGTCCGTTTTTATGTTCCCTGCCAGTTTTCTCTCATAATCTTTTTTCCCCTTCCCAATTAAGCCCTTTGTCCTCCTTTGCTGAACTCTGAATTTCCCCCAGTCCTCAGGTGAGCCACTTTCTCTGGCTAATTTGTATGCTTCTTCTTTGGAATTGATACTATGCCTAATTTCTCTTGTCAGCCACGGGTGCACTACCTTCCTTGATTTATTCTTTTGCCAAACTGGGATGAACAATTGTTGTAGTTCATCCATGCAACCTTTAAATGCTTGCCATTGCATATCCACCGTCAATCCTTTAAGTGTCATTTGCCAGTCTATCTTAGCTAATTCACGTCTCATACCTTCAAAGTTACCCCTCTTTAAGTTCAGAACCTTTGTTTCTGAATTAACTATGTCACTCTCCATCTTAATGAAGAATTCCACCATATTATGGTCACTCTTACCCAAAGGGCCTCTCACGACAAGATCGCTAATTAACTCTTCCACATTGCTCAAAACCCAGTCTAGAATAGCCGGCTCTCTAGTTGGTTCCTCGACATGTTGGTTCAAAAAACCATCCCGCATACATTCCAAGAAATCCTCTTCCTCAGCACCTTTACCAATTTGGTTCACCCAATCTACATGTAGATTGAAGTCACCCATTATAACTGCTGTTCCTTTATTGCACACATTTCTAATTTCCTGTTATATGACATAAGAGCAAAATTATGCTGTTAGGCCCACGGAGTCTGCACCATCATTCCAACATAGCCGATTTACTACCACTCTCAATACCATTCTCCTGCCTTCTGCCCGTAACATTTGACACCCTTACCAATGAAGAACCAATCAACCTCTGGTTTAAGCATACTCAAAAACGTGGCATTCACAGCTGCGCATGGTAATGTATTCCACAGATTCACCAACCCTGGCTAAAGAAATGTGTCCTCATTCTTGTTCTAAAGGGACGTCCCTCCAGTCTGAGGCTGTGTCTTTGGTCTGAGACTTCCCCACTATTGGAAACATCTTCTCCATCTTCATCCGGGCCTTTCATTATTCAATACATTTCACTGAGATCCGCCCTCATTCTCCTAAACTCCAGGGATCAAGTGTCCCTCATACGTTAACCCTTTTATTCCCGGAATCATCCTCATCAACTCTGCCTGAATCCTTCCCAATGCCAGCATATCCTTCCCTAGAGAAGGAAATCAAAGCTGCTTACAGTTGTTCAAGTGTAGTCTGAGCAAATAATACCTGCGATACTTTACGAGAACTATTCCTCAAGCAGTGTTTAAGGTTTCTGTACGGCTTTCCGGTTCCCTTTAACATATTGAAAATAACAAACAGTTAGAAGAGTAATGAATATTTTAACTGGTTTATAAGATGTTAGTAGCGGTTAGAAAGTACGTGTTACCGGTAGTCATAAAGCCGCGAAAAGGAGGGAGCAGAACCAGGATTTCAGGAATGACGTTATGGAACTCTTTGTAAAATTCTCCAATGCAAAAAGCAAAGAATGTAGGAATAATTGTTTCTTTGACATCTAATGCTGAACGATTTTTTAAATTTACTGTGAATATTGAGGGTTGCAGGGAATGACGGATCACTCCGAATGGCTGTTTATGCAAATGATGTAACTTTGTTCCGCCTGGAGAAAATTACTCAACCCCGACGGATTTTCCGAAACCTCCATCTTCTGATACTCCTCATGTCCTATCAGCAATAATTAAGGAAAGAACATCACGAAGCATTTGCGAAATCGCTGATGAAGTGATGAAGTGGAGATAAATGTCATTCAACTGGAATTTATTTTATTTTGAGATATTTTACTTGTGGTAATATTATTCTATGTGTTCACTTTATGTATTATTTTCTGAAAACACCTTATGATGAAGTAAAGATAAATGTCAATCAACTGGAATTTATTTAATTTTAGTTATTTTATTTGTGATAATATTATTTTATATGTTGTCTGGGAGTTACGTAGACTGCTCTGTGCACCTTGGCCAGAAGGAACGCCTTTTCCTTTGGTTGCATGTAAGTGTAAGGTTGAATGACAGCGAATTGATCTTGAACTTGAACTTGAACTAAAACGCACTTACAATAAGTCTCTCAAATATTTTAAAGCAGTGTGCCTGCTGACGACAATCGAAATGGATTTCTTGTGCTTCTTGACGTAAGTGTTTGACTCTGCGCCTTCTTAAGCCTCACCAAAATGTCTCAATTGGAAACCAGTTCCGCTACTCCATTATTAGTGGTGGTTTCAAACACCACCGTCCCCTCTCCTTTCGACTACCATACCCCGCTCATTCTGGGCGCACTACCACCTCCGCTCCTCAGAATTCTCTTCGTCAATTCAAACAGCGGGTTAAAAGTGTAAATTAGCCTAGTCTTTAAACTCAGAATCAGAACCAAATTTATTATTACTACTATCTGTCGTGAAACTTGTTGATTTGTGGCAGCAATAAATTGCAGTACATAATAAAAATATAAATTACAATACGAAGCAATTGTAAAAATTGAATGAAATAAATAGTGCAAAAGGAGAGCGAAAATTAGTTAGGTAATGCTATGAGTTCATCGTCCATTCAAAAATCTGATGGCAGAGGGGAAAAAGCTTATCTTGAAATCTTGTGTGTGTCTTCATCCTCCTGTACCTCCTCCTTAATGAGAGCAATGAATACAAAGCTTTATCTGTCCTTGCCGATTGATCTTACACAGTTTTATACAATCCTTCAGAGAATTTCAGTGAACACACCTATCCGGCCATATCATTATTAGGGGAACTTAATGCTAAATGTATGCATTCTGTATAGACAGTGTAAATTCTGAACGCGGGTTAACTGGATATTAAGTACCAGTGGACTTTGTACGTAGTCACTTTCACATATGACCCATTAATTATTTGTTAGATTTTTAACCGCACATCTTTGACCTCTGGTTGTTTGTTGTGCATTTGCTCCTTCGTACCTGTGATAAAAAAATTCAACTATGACCTCAACCCCCGCTAACACTTCGCAGCCTGCACGTGCAGGCACATCCCAGTCTCCACTCAGCTCATGTGATTCACCTGCCGCTCTTTCTAGACTCCTCTCCTGCAGTTCCATTTCTCATCCACAGTTCTTGTTCACTCATCGAACCATCCAACTTCCTCTAGCTGTTCGGAGCTTTTACTCTCCCTGGCTAAAGTATGCCGTGTAGGCTGTTCTTCGCAGTTCCTTTACTGGTTTTGTGGTCCCTCGTGGCTTGTTATTTTGCGGCCTAATACTAAAGTTATCATTCACCACTGAATCGTCTCCGCTATTCGGCATTGGGGTCAGGCCTTCTCTGCATTTCCTGACAGCAACGCGTGGAATCGCAAATACACAATTCTCTGGTTGTCCAGTCTGTTTTAATTATATTGCAACTGATACATTCTTAAAATTCTTGAAGTAGATCAATCGGAATTTCCCTACATAGATACAGAGTAAAATTCAACAGTTAAAAGAAAACAAAACTCCATTAACCAGAAATGATAAATCAAGATAAAATATTGCAAAACATAGTAACCCACGTCTGTAAAATGGGATTAAATTGCTCGTGGAACGTGGTTTTCAAAATTGTAGGTCAAAGTGCTTCAGAGATGTCACGAGTTGTATGCCTCTGGGAGCTGGTATACTGAGCAGGACTTGTAGTTTCTCAGCTGGATACGTTCGAAATTGCTGAACGTTGTTTACCGGACATGATTTCGGAGACACCATGAAAAAACATACATATCATCTAGAATGGATTGCTACCTTCTTGATTATGATTCCCAAGGGACCGCAGAAAATCAGCAGCACGTGGCTGGCACTGTCACTGTCAGCCTTACACCAATGCAAACCTGTCATATCCGGATATCTGAATCCTCTATTTCGCCTGTCCTCTCGCAATCGAACCCACGTTAAAGGTCAGTCCAGCGTAGGAAGACTGCGAAAGAAAACGGAGAGCATCGTCAAACGTCACGGGAACAAAAGGAGACCATTCACCCGCTTCTACAGTACTACTAAATTCTGGCAAAACACACAGTCTAGAGGAATACAACAGGCGAGCAAGCATCTATGGAAAAGATTAAACTGCCCACGTTTCGGGCTGGGACCCTTCATCAGGACTGGAAAAAATGGTGGAGAGCGGAGGAAGATGTACAAGGTGGTAGTTGACAGATAAAACCGGGAGAGGAGCGGGTTGAAATAAAGAGCTGGGGATTTGATTGGTGAACGAGATAAAAGGCTGGAATAGCTCGAACCTGATAGCAGAAGATCGAAGGCCATGGAAGGAAGGAGGCGGAGTGAAAGAGCGCCAGAGGGTAACCGATGGGTTTGTAAGGAGATGAGGTGGGAAATGGGGGACGGGAGTGGTGAACAGGTGAGGTGGCGGGGGGGGGGGGATGGGGGGGAATTACCGGAAGTAAGAGAAATAGATGTTCGTGCCATCAGGTTGGAGGCTACCCAGACGGGATATAAGCCGTCGGCCCTTCATCCCGAGTGTGGCCTCATGGCGGGAGTAGAGAAGGCCAAGAACTAAAATGTCCGAATGGGAATGGGAAGTGGAATTGAAGTGGGGGCTACCCGGTGGTCTCGCATTTTCTGGCGGACGTAGTTTAGGTACCTGGCAAAGAGGTCTCCGAATGTGCATTGAGTCTCACGGATATGCAGGAGGTCACACCGGGAGCACCGAATACAGCAGATGACCCCAACAGACTTTCTGCTGAAGTGTTGCCTCACCTGGAAGGATTACATGGGGCTTGAATGGTAGTGGGGACGAGGTGTACGGACAGGTATGGCACTTGTTCCATTTGCAAGGGTAAGTACCAGGAAGGAAATCAGTGGGGTGGGACGGACAGACAAGGGAGTCGCAATTCCTTCGGGAAGCGGAAAGTGAAGTGGGGGTGGGGGTGAGCTGTAGATGGTGGCGGCATTCCGTTGGAGATAGCGTAAATTATGTGCAGGATATTGAGGCCAGTGGCGTAATAGGTGTGGAGAAGAACACTATCTCTGGTGGGTGGCGGAAGGATAGGGCGAGGGCAGAGGTGCGCGAAGTGGAAGAGATGTGAGTGAGGATTGCGTTGATGGTGGGCGAAGGAAAGCCCCTTTCTTTGAAGAAGGAGGAAATATCATTAGTTCTGGAATGAAAAGCCTCATTCTTAGAGCAGATGCAGCGGAGAGAAGGAACTGAGAAAAGACCTGGCATTTTTACAGGGTGGGAAGAGATATACTCTGGTTTCCTTAACTGGTGAAAAGATGTTACAAGAAATCCTTAGAAGCGATTTTGGTGAATGAGGTGAAGAAGCAAGGATAAGTCTTCCCCACCATTCCATCATGGCTAATTTATTGTCCCTTACACCCTATTCTCCTGCCTCCACCCCCTCGTAAACTTTTACGCCCTGACTAATTAAGAGCCTATCAGCCTCCATTCTTTGGCTAAATCAATTCCCTTCTCATTTAATTTACAAATGGACATCCTTTTATTCGTAGGTGATGATAGTCATAGTGCTTTCAAAAGGAGATTATGAAGTTGTTGATATTGAGAAGTAGACACAGTTTTAATGCTGTTAAAAATAATAACTGTAAAAATATGATGCCATGATGATTGGTGTTGGAACATCAATTTGTTGCAATTAATATAAATAACCTGGATAAGGGCTTCATAACTTGCTCGGGACATGAAGACATCTAGCAAAATAGGTTGCAAAAGGTCCATAGAGAGGTAAACGCTGTTAAAGGTAGTTTAAGCATGTGGATAAATAACTGACAAATGTAATGTAGAACGAATTAATGTGAAAACGGCTATTCAGGCAGAAAATATAACAACGAAAAAGCGAGGTACAGGTTCAGATACTGAGAATCTCTGAGGCACACAGCAATCTGGATGTCCTAGTGATTCAGTATAAAATATTGGTAAGTAAGTACAGGAAATAATTGAGGAAAATAACGTAATTGTAGAATGGGTTAGACTTTCGTCGTATACACCGGGATGCAATGTATTCCTTTGCGCGCATGAAACTCAGGAGCAAACAGTAGACGTGACAATATTAAATACAGAAATAAATACAAAGGTGAAGGCAAAACCTAAAGGCGTTGCCTTTAAGTCCTCATCCATCGTTAATAGCCCGCACCACTGGAACAAGCCCTCGTTACATTGCTACAATCAGGGAGGAGTTACAACAGCCAACGACGCACACTAAACCTTTTAGGAACAGCAAATCCCTACCGCCATCAGACAAATGAACGGATAATGAACCAAGCCATTAATGCTAGTTCACCATTTTCTCTCTTTTTGAACTACTTATTTAATTTAATTTTCGATCATATTTTATTGAAATTTATAGCTTTTTAAAATTATTGCACTTTACTGCTGCCACAAAACAATTAATATCAAGACATATGCCTGTGGTATTATTAAACCTGATTCTGACTCGTTCACCGTACAACCTGAGTAGTGAAAAAAATGCCGGAGATGCAATAATTGAGTATCGAAGTACGTGGCAGCACCATTACGTCACGTCCGAGCCCGGATCTAATGTTTTTCTGCGTTACCACTGCCAAAGCAGGTGCTTTCACTCCACCTACTCTGGAATTTTTATAAACCATTTAAAATTCTTCGATTAAATTGGACCTTTTTTGGCAAATAAACTTGGCAACTGTAGTCGTCATTTGATTCCTGAAGAATCATTCTATAATTATTGCAAAGTGGGCTGCATTGAAAGGTGAAATCATGAAAGATCCAGAATGAAATAGCGAACTGGAGACAATTCCGTAATTGGTTTGGCGGAAGTAGTCAAAAGCAGCTGTTATTTAAATTGGAGACCTGTGAACTGTAACCGGTGTTTTGCAGCGAGAATAAGCTCTGGGCCCACTGCTGCTCGTCATACCAATGATTTGGTACGTAGGTGGCATGATTCGAAAATGTATGCATGACGGTAAAATTGGCAGTGTAGCAGAGTGAAGCAAGTTGTCTAGGGCTGCAACAGGATCAAGAACACCTGGGAAAGTGGGCAAAGGGATGACAGATGAAATTTAATAATGAAAGGTGTGAGGTCCTGCCTATTGGAACGGATCTGGGATCAATTACATTTGCTTTCTACAGTTACATGCATTAGGAATTTGCTGTGGTGTGTTGGCAAGACATGCAACAAAAGACGACAACATTCAACGATTATACAAAATATAGCATTACATACCAATAAAATATAACGTAAAGATATTGAATAAAAGGTGCATAAATGTATACATAGCAGCACGTGCTTACTATGTAAACAGCATTATAAGAAGTTATTTAAAGTGCTGCACCGCAAATGCTGCAGTGTTAACAGAAAGAGGGTACGATGGCTAATTCGAACGCTAGATTAGATGAAATACCGGGGAGCAGGGACTTTTAAGATGGTGTGAGCTGTTTGTTTTAATAACCACATAGCGCTTTCCAAAAATGAGATTTTTGAAAAGGTAGTTTTCCGTGAGGGTAGTGTCTGTAATGATTTTTTTTGTCATTCAAGTTATTTTGTTCTGGAAAAATTAAAACAGGGCAGGATTTACACGGTTAATGACACAGCCCAGAGGGACCTTGCAGAATAACGAGACATGGAAAGAAAAGCCATAATTATATGAATGTGTCAACACAGTTTCAAATGCGAAGTAAGTTTAAAGTAAATTTATTAACAAAGTACGTATCTGTAGCTACAAACATGCTACCCTGAGATTGAGTATCATCCGGCCATTCACAGCAAGGATGTGCTGCTGAGGCTTTGTAAGGTACTGGTGAGATCTGATCTTGAGTACTTGTGAACAGTTGTGGGCCCCTCATCTGAGAAAAGATGTTCTGGCATTAGAGAGAGTCCAGAAGAGGTTCACAAGGATAATTCCATGAATGAAAGGGTTATCATACCAGCAATGTTTGATGACTCTGGGTCTGTACTCGCTGGAATTCAGAAGGATGAAGGGGGATCTTATTGAAAACTTTCGAATGTTGAAAGGCCTAGACAGAGTAGGTGTGGGAAAGAAATCCTCATATAGGAGAGTCTAGGACAAGAAGACACAGCATCAGGATAGAGGGGCGCTCTTTTTAAACAGAGATGCGGAGAAATTTCTGTAGCCAAAGGGTGATGAATTTCTGGAACTTGTTGCAACATGCAGCTGTGGAGGTCAGGTCGTTGGGTGTACTTAACGTAGAGATTGATAGGTTCTTGTATGGACGTGGCAGCAAATGTTACGGGGAGAAGGCCGCGAACTGGGTTGAGGAGGAGACAGAAAAATATTATCAGCCATGATTGAATCGCGGAGCAGACTCGATGGACCAGACGGCCTCATTCTAATCCTATGTCTTAAGGTCTTATGGTCTAAATAAAAGAAACACAATAGAATCAATCTAAAATTGCAGACAAAGGAAGACAGACGATCAATGTGCAAAATAAAATAAATTATGCCATACAAAAAGGAAAATAAATAAATACAGACACATTGAGTTATGGAGTTGTGAGTCCAAACGTTGTGAAATCAGTTCGGTGTTGGCATTCAGGAGCATAATGGTTGATGGTAATCACTGTTCTTGAACCTGGGGATGTAGGAGCTGAAGCTGATGCACCTTCTCGTCATGGCAACAGCGAGAAAAATAAACTTTGCCTGGATTGTGGGGTCCTTGACGATGGATGCTGCTGCCCTCGAACAGCGTTTCTTGTAGGTGACTTCAACAGTGGGGGTGCTTTTACCTGTGGTGGACCTGACCTTCCCCACTACTTTTTGTAGACTTTTCCGTTCAAGAGAATTGGTGTGTATATCAGGCGGTAATGAAAACAGTCAGAATATGCTTCAGCATGCATCTGCAGAAGGTGGTCAACGTTTTAGATGACCTGCCGAATCAGAGAGACAGATGGGGAAAAAAGACAAGTTTGCCTTTAGCAGGCGGGGCATGGAGTACAATTCTGTGGTGAGGCCACAGCTGGAATATTAATGTATTTGAAGTTGCCGTATCATAGAAATAATCTAATTCAGTAGAGGCAGTGCATGAAAGACTCATAAGAATATAACGGGTACTGAAGGGCCTGAGTTAAAAGAAGACATTTGAAATGCTGTCCCTGAAGCGATGGGAACTGAGCGCCATCCTGCGGAGGTCAGTAACATTGTGAGTGATACAGATAAAACATGCGGTCATGTCAGTTTCCCAAGATACAGGAGAGTAAACAGAGACCGCGGGTTCAAAGTGAAAAAGGAAAGATTTGAAGAGGAGGTGAGGGCCATTTATTCAACAAAGGACGGTTGATAATGCACATAGAATGAGCTGCCATATGAAGTGGTACAGGTGGACACAATTACACCATTCAGAACAGGTACGTGGATAGGTGGATAGAAAAGATTTAGAAGGACATTGGCCAATTGCAGGCAAAGAAGACGAGCCCATCGATGCATCATAGTCAGCATGGACGAGATGGGCCGAAAAGCCTGTTTCCGTGCTTCAAAACTCTTTGTATTAGCTATCCCAGAATATCGAGGTGCAAACAAAAGATTTGCTCAGTCGCATATGTAACTTTTTGTAGCTTCTTCAAATAAATTAGACAGGCTCAACGATGTTCAGAGAATGGAGGGATGTGGACTTGTGTAAGTTAAACGAACTAATTTATTAGCTTTAAAAGCAATAGTTCAGCGAAACGTTGTGGGCGGTTGGGTGTGTTTCTGTGCTGTATTGTACTGTTCTACTTTCTCAGTAAAGCTAAACAAAAATAAACTATTCGTACTTCATTTCCTGCCTCGTGCGGTCTCACTTCTGCAAAACTCATCCGCCGCTCTTGCTGCCTGACATGGAAAGATATAGTATAAATGTTGACGTTAGACCTCGCACTGAACAACCGCAGAAACGGACAGTAACGGAAAAAAATCTTATGGGGAGATAGAACTCATTAGTTACCTGACTGACCGACTGGGCATCTGTAAGAGAAGAGAGCCGTTTATTTCTATTTGTTTGAAAACCATTGATCCAATAATTTCAGATTCTAACGATATATTCACAAAAGTAATGCGTACTGTAAGTAGTTGCTATCAGATTATAGTGTCACCACATCTAGAACATGAATTATAAATACTTTTGAACCAGTTGTGTATCCGTCCACGTATCAAAAGAACGGGGGAGAGGGAAAAATGGCGGTCGGGTAATTAGAATAGAAATCAGGTTTAAGAACACTAACACGTGTCGTCTATTTTGTGGTTTTCTGGCAGCAGTATAATCAAAACATAAACATTTATAAATCTCAGTAATGAATCTATTTTAAACTATTTTAATTTAAATAAAGTGGTGCTAAAAGAGCAAAGTCGTCAGGTAGTGTGAGGTAGTGTTAACTAGATGGATACAATATGAAGCTGGATTGATGCTATGGAGTCCAACAGCCCACACCGCACTGAAAGATACAATCGCCTCCGAATAAAACCGTCCCAGTGCTAGGCACAGGATAAGGTTATGGTACCAGCAATCATGACAGGATTTCACTTCATTTACCCATCGCACTGTCCATAATATTATATTAATTGCAAAGTCTCCAGCTTACGCCGAAACGAAGCAGTTGCAACCAATCGAGGGGGTATAATTTTAAGGCCATTGGAGAAATGTTTAGAGAAATGTTATTACAGAGAGTGAAGGGTGTGTGGAACGCGCTGCCAGAGTTGGTGGCAGAGGCAAATAATTAAGGGCAGTTAAGAAACACACTGATGTACACATATATGGTTGAAAATGTAGTGCCGTGTAAGAGGTAAGCGTTAGAACAGGATAAATGACCAGCACAACATCGCCGATCAAAGGCACTGTAGTGTAGTGTTCTACGTTCTACCGCTAATCAGAGAAATACCCGATCAGCAGTGTATATTTTACTTTGACTAATATTCAGCATTCCATTCATCTTGTCAAGGCCCATCAGCCCTTTGGCTTATCGCTTTCTTCTCTCTTTTTCTGCAGAAACGTTGTATACCATTGCATTTGGTGTGCATGATAAGGAAGCCTCAGACACTTTGTGAAATATCCAGGAAAACTACGATGACAACAAAGCCAAATATAGGGATTGCCTGGTGTATAAGGAAATATCCAGGAAATAAAATAAAAGTGTTGATTACCAAGCTCAAAGTCAGAGCCTTTAGGTTAAGCTGGTTATGAAATGTTCGAAATTCTCAACATTATACAAAAAGATTTGAGCATACTGGAATAAGGTGGAGAACCAATTACGAACGAAGGGTCAACAAGCAAGAATCTGCGCCCGTCGCGAGATGAGGAAAGATTGAATAAAATTCCATGTCACCGTAAAGGAGCGTCCTGATTGCGCTCTATTTGATTATAAAGTATGTTTGATTGGCAAGACCCGAGTACACAGAAAACATGAAATGGTTGCGAAAATTTTCGATTAAAAACCGTTATTTTGAGCGACCAACATGAAGAATTTGTTCTCACGGGGAAATATTGAGAATCGTAGCGGAAGGATGCGGCAAAGATGGACAGAGTGGCCTTCTTCTGTGTGGTGAACGGATGAGAGGCTCGAACACAAAGAAGGTGAAAATGGTAGTAAGAAGAGGTTAGTTGAAGTAGTGGTGGAGAAAAAAGCTCAGATGGTTCACAAACACCAGTATGAGCAGAGGAGTTGAATGGGCTGCCACCTCTGCAGGGATATTGGTGCTCCATTTAACCCTGTTAACCCTGATAAATGTTAGGGGTGGAAATGATAAACTGAAATTGGAACATAATTTCGAGAAAATTCTGATATTTTTCATTGTAACTTAATTATACTGAACCCCATCTCATAACGGGATACTGAAATATTTTGAAATGTGCTACAGAAATACAGAACAACTAGAATAGAACAATTTGTTTTATATGCTCTTTTCCTGTGCTAAGCAAACGACTGTCGTTTTAACTTTTTTCCACTGAGGCCGGGTGAAACAAGAACGAGATGAGTTCATGGGTTAAGTGTGAATTGTTAACTGTGACCTTGTTCATTAAGAGGGCGGTGAGAGTGTGGAATAATGTGGGTTTGATTTTAAAAGTTAAGAGAAATTTGGATATGTATATGGATGGGAGGGGTATGGAGGCCTATGATTCGGGTGCGGATCCATGGGATTTGGAAGACTAATAGTTCGGCATGGACGAAGAGTGGCCAAAAGGCCGGTTTCTGTGCTGTAGTGTTCCATGATTCTGTATTAAAATATCACTGTTTCCCATTCTCGCTCAGTCATGATCATTACCACTTTGATAATGAAGTTTTCGGTCGCGTTAACTCGAAGTGCGGCAAGTGCCCGGCGCCATTTCGCCAGGATTCCGCTCTGACTCCTGAAACTTTGCTTCCCGTCGCGGTCTGTTGTGGAATCCTCCCGTCCCTCGACACCAGCTCCCTAAATATCCAGGATATGGACGTGGGATCGGCGGCCACGTTTTTACGCCAAGCACATCAACTGGGCCGTGCGCACCCCATTTTACTCGGCGGCGGTGTTAAGAGAAGAATGCGCGGAGACGCTTAACCGGGATCGGAGTGGGGATGCAAATATAGTTGGGTGTACAAATCAGGAATTACTGAGCAAATGATTGCAATTAACCTCTTGTTAACATTAAATGCCTAGTTTGGATCTGTTCGCGAACACGAAGGGCTTTTCCCTAAGTCTATGACCGAACAGTAATACTACCCGAAACATTTCCCTGGACTTCATTAGAAATGAGGAAGTAAATGGTCGCTTTACCGTTAACTTGTCCCGATAATCTTCCGGCTGGAGGTGTGTACTCTATCACGGAGTAAACGTACTGTAAGTGTTCTTGGTGCTGCCTTTTGTATCAATTGACCTAGAACCTTAAAGATACTTCCAAGGGAAATGACCTGTGCCAACTGCGTTTGGAGGGAAACGTCCTGTGGGCGAACAGTTTAGAATGGAAGGAATTCATCAGAATGCTATCAGGGTAAAATCTACCAAAGCTATTGTAAAAATAAAAATAGACCGGATTCAGTGTAAGATGCCCAGTCCGGTGACTAAAGTATTCGGGTTCTTAATGTCCGTTGAGACTTACGTCTTAAGGATAGATAGACCGATAAAGAGACGGTGCAAGAGATGTGGAACTAGACATAGACAGATAGGCAGATAGGCAGATGGATATATAGATAGCTATAGAGAGATAGATCGACAGAGAGATAGATGATAGATGTATAGATAGATGGACGGAGAGGCAGACAGATAGACCAATGGAGGAAGACACAAAGACAAGAAAACATCAGAGATCATTGCAGCGAGCGAAGGGCATTTTAAAATAACCGTGGTAGAACACGTGGAAAAGAAGTAAAGCCCTTGTCGTTGGGGGGCAGGGGGTAAGAAGAGGAGGAATGCAATAATCATCCAGTGATCGTCATTGATAGAAAACTCTAGCCACTGAGGTCGAGCGAACCCTGTTATTCTTCCAAAACTAAATATAGGATCATTTATATCCAGCGAAAGTGTCATTTTGAGGACTGACGCGAAGCTCTGGAAATGCTGGACAAGGCGGCCTTTGCTTATCCCGTAATAATTTCAAATTAATCGATCTTTCCCTAAAGCAGGGGTTCCAACCTGGGGTTCAAAGAGCCCTCGGTTAACGGTAGGGGCCTATGACATAAAAACGTTTGGAACCTCTGCCCTAAAGCGATCGCTCTAATGATCTCGCATTAGGATTGCCCCTCAATTCGAAGTGGCGAAGAGTAACCTGGAAGATCAGGGCGCAGTCCGTCAAAACAGTCTGTCGCGTTCGCTGCTAATTGTGCACAGAGAAATTACCTTAGATATCGGTGAGCTCGGAACGGAAGCGAAAGGCAGGCCAGATGCCGAAGTTAAGTTCTGCACTTAAATATAGCTCAATGGAAAGTCCCGCGCCGTGCCAGTTGGCGCTCAGGTTCCTGTTTACGCTTTCAATGTCAGTGATTGTGTCTAACTGCAAAGGGCGCTATATGACACATGAGCACGCGTGGAAGGTTCTGTGCGGACCAGTTTGCTTAAACTGTATGCAAGAAACAGGTGGCGTCTAGTCGCATTCAGTTGCTTCTCTCAACCTTGTGGTCCCCATACTTTATTCGAATCCCAAAACTGTATTCGACATCCGTATTCCTTTCTAATAAGGGCATGATTAGCTTGGTACCTTTGGTGTCATTTCCCTTTACTAATGTCAGACCCGTCTTTCCATCTAATATCTGAAAATCGACCCCAGCAGATACTAAAACTCGAGTGCCGTAAGGATAGAATATTTTGGAAATTTACTACGATTTTGTTGACGAAATTTCCTCTCAGCTCAGTTCTGAATGTTTGACCTTATTTTAAAGGTCGAACCTCAATCCAAGCGAATAATTGTCTGACAACTCTGCATTTTGAGTTTTTAATTGGTAGAAGAGGTAAAGACGAACGATTTAACGTGTTTGAATTACGATAGCAGTTGGTAAGATGTCACACGAACTTACGAAAGTTACTGTGATATATTGGTATTGACTAAAGGCAGGTTAACGAAAATAGAACTTTTTAAAACTTAAGGTGGGAAGTAAATAAGCAAATATCCGAGGTACAAAGAACATGAAATATAACGCGAAAAAATGTAAGGACAAGTATTAATTTGTTAACCCTTACATACAGTATATATTATATACCTTCATAGTATGGTCCTGGTCAATCTTGACCCGGCCCAAGAATCCCCTCATTACAAGTGTCTATAGCAAATTGTGAACCACAGATCTATTTAGAATGTATAAATAGTCTATTTGACATTAATAAATGAGAGATTAATCCTTAATTAATATTTCAGAGATCTAAAACCCATATCAATAGATACGGGTCACATTGGACCTGGAACAGCCCCAACGTACATTAATCCTTAATTAATGTTTCAGAGATTTAATATCCATTTCAACAGATACGGGTCAAATTTGACACTGAACAGCCTCAATGTACAAAAAATTGTAGTACCTGTACAAAAGTATGAAATGTTTACATGTTTTCATTTTTGCGAATTTTAGGTCACTTTAGGAAAGTCATCAAATCTGGGCTAAAATGGCATTTAGGGTGTTTTCACTGTTGTCAAATGTCAAAACGGGTCAAATTTGAGCCGAAGAGTATGTAAGTGTTAAATATAGTTTTCGCAAATACCTGAAAAAAAAAACCCAGAAAATGCTAGAAATATCAGTAGATCACACAACATCTGAGGAACGCTCCGATGTCAAGTGGGTGCTTCTACGTTTGATAATAATAACGCCACTGAATTCGCTCTTTCACCGTTGGAGTAGAGCCGGCTCATTCCAGCTATGGTCTTCTCAATATCATTAGCCGGAAAGAAGTAATGTAAAAGTAGGCGATCTAACACACGCGTAATTCGCCTTTCTTCAGTTCTGTCCTTCCTCTCGGTTTTAATATCTCAAGCGTAGTTCTGGAATTTCCATTTGTATTACCTGTTGTTTCGTCTAGTGCCCTCCACTGTTCCTCCTTGAAATCTCACCAGCCGCACTCCTGACCTCGTATCTATGGTTTCTTCAGGTCCTCCAATCACGTAAATCGCCTCCAGCTCGACGTTCCCTGTATCTGTTGCTTCTTTTTGCCCGACGCTCCTTTCCATATTCTCTCCGTCTCCAAACTTAGTCGCAATCTAAATGATTGCAGCAGAAAGCTCGAGAAAAGTTCTCGCTCTGTTCTAAGTTCGTACACAGCCTGAAAATGTGTGGTCTAATGGTCCTGCAAGGAAAGAAAGGCAAGTCTAGTTGTTAATTCTGCATATATTCTATTGCATGTTATTTATAGACTCCATTAGTCCATGCTTACAGTACACTCGGTTAAAGTTTAGCTATCACTTCACGTCTATAATTGTAAAATTCTTTGTTTGCCGCTGGCATCCGGTGCCTCTCGTTCTCAATGTCGCAACCGGAAATCCCAAAATAGCTCTCCTACGCCCCCTTGCGACAGACATGGAAGCCAACTTGTGTTCTTTCCTCTCAACGCTCCGAACAACATCATCTGATGGGAAAGTAACACGGTTACTTCATTTGATACGCTCTTCACTTGAATCGTGGGCCCCGTCCATTCATCTTCTCTGGTTCCATATTCCTTAATATGGATTATTAAGGAAATAATGGTAAGCCAGCAAGTATTAAGATAAGCTAGTGAATATGACGGTAAGCTGGCCAATAATATAAAAGAGGACACCCGACGTTTCCTTCAGACATATAAAGAGTGAAAAAGATGCGAGCGTTGATATCGGGTCGCTGGAAACTAAAGCTAGCTAGGGTATAACAGCACGGAGGGAAAAAAGAAATGGCAAGTCACAATACACGAAGTTGGTCGACGTAATCTCTCACACGGGGTAGCCCTGCTATCACAGCAATCGGTCCGGAAAAATCTTCGTTGCAACTCCTCTGTGCCTTGGCAAGCTGATCATTTCATAGGTCAGAAGACAAAGGCTGCTGACTGTACTCCAGGCGTATTCTCACAAGACCCGAGATAACTGTCTGAATACATCCTTGCCCCTACGTCATCTTCCATGTTTGCCGGAAGCGGCTAGTAGGGAAAGTTTAATAGAGCTGTTAGGGAGGGTTTAAACTAATTTGGCAGGGGGATGGGAACCGGAATGATAGAGCGGAGGAAGGGGAAAACAGAAATAAATCTAAGATAGTGAGCAGTAAAGATGTCAGGAAAGACAGGCAGGTGATGGGGCAAAGGCAAATTTGTAGCCATTGGTGTGAGTTGCAGTGCAATCCAGTTGCAGTTAAATCAAAGCAAAACGTATCAAATATTGGTCTTAAGGTGTTGCACTTAAATGCACGCAGCATAAGGAATAAGGTGGAAGATCTTGTTGTACAGCTACAGATTGGCAGGTATGATATTGTGGCCATCACTGAGACCTGGCTAAAGGATGCATGTCTCTGGGAGCTGAACGTCCAAGGATACACGGTGTATCGGAAGGATAGGAAGGTAGGCAGAGGGGGAGGCGTGGCTTTATTGGTAAGAAATGATATTAAATCATTAGAAAGAGGTGATATAGGATCGGAAGGTGCAGAGTCTTTATGGGTTTAGCTAAGAAATAGCAGGGGTGAAAGGACCCTGATGGCAGTTATTTATAGGCCTCCAAACAGCTGCAGGGATGTGGACTACAAATTACAACTGGAAATAGAAAAGGCTTGTCAGAAGGGCAGTGTTATGATAATTGTGGGGGATTTTAACATGCGAGTAGTTTGGGAAAATCAGGTCAGCACTGGATCTCAAGAGAGAGAATTTGTAGAATGTCTGCGAGATGGCTTTTTAGAACAGCTTGTTGTTGAGCCTACTAGGGGATCGGCTGTACTGGATTGGGCATTGTGTAATGAACCGGAGGTGATTGGAGATATTGAGGTGAAGGAACCCTTAGGAGGCAGTGATCATAAAATGATTGAGTTCACTGTGAAATTAGAAAAAGAGAAGTCGAAATCTGATGTGTCGGTATTTCAGTGGAGTAAAGGAAATTACAGTGGCATGAGAGAGGAACTGGCCAAAGTTGACTGGAAAGATACACTGACGGGAAAGACAGCAGAGCAGCAGTTGCTGGAGTTTATGCGAGAAATGAGGAATGTGCAAAACAGGTATATTCCAAAAAAGAAGAAATTTTCGAGTGGAAAAAGGATGCAACCGTGGTTGACAAGATAAGTCAAAGTCAAAATTAAAGCAAAAGAGAGGGCATACAAGGAAGCAAAAATTAGTGGGAAGAGAGAGGATTGGGAAGTTTTTAAAACCTTACAAAAGGAAACCAAGAAGGTCATTAAGAGAGAAAAGATTAACTATGAAAGGAGGCTAGCAAATAATATCGAAGAGGATACTAAAAGCTTTTTCAAGTATATAAAGAGTAAAAGACAGGTGAGAGAAGATATAGGACAGATAGAAAACGATGCTGGAGAAATTGTAATGGGAGATGAGGAGATGGCAGAGGAACTGAAGAAGTATTTTGCATCAGTCTTCACTGAGGAAGACAGCAGTATACCGGACAGTCAAGGGTGGCAGTGAAGAGAGATGTGCGCAGTCACAATTATGACAGAGAAAGTACTCAGGAAGCTGACTGGGCTAAAGGTAGATAAATCTCCCGGGCCAGATGGAATGCACCCTCGTGTTCTGAAGGAAGTAGCTGTGGAGATTGCGGAGGCATTAGCGATGATCTTTCAAAAGTCGATAGATTCTGGCATGGTTCCGGAGGACTGGAAGATTGCAAATAACACTCCGCTATTTAAGTAGGGGGCAAGGAAGCAAAAAGGAAATTATAGATCTGTTAGCTTGACATCCGTGGTTGGGAAGTTGTTGGAGTCGATTGTCAAGGATGAAGTTACAGAGTACCTGGAGGCATATGACAAGATAGGCAGAACTCAGCATGGATTCCTTAAAGGAAAATCCTGCCTGACAAACCTATTACAATTTTTTGAGGAAATTACCAGTAGGCTAGACAAGGGAGATGCAGTGGATGTTGTATATTTGGATTTTCAGAAGGCCTTTGACAAGGTGCCACACATGAGGCTACTTAACAAGATAAGAGCCCATGGAATTACGGGAAAGTTACATACGTGGATAGAGCTTTGGCTGATTGGCAGGAAACAGAGAATGGGAATAAAGGGATCCTATTCTGGTTGGCTGCCGGTTACCAGTGGTGTTCCACAGGGATCAGTGTTGGGGCCGCTTCTTTTTACATTGTACATCAACGATTTAGATTATGGAATAGATGGCTTTGTGGCTAAGTTTGCTGATGATACGAAGATAGGTGGAGGGGCCGGTAGCGCTGAGGAAACGGAGAGTCTGCAGAGAGACTTGGATAGATTGGAAGAATGAGCAGAGAAGTGGCAAATGAAGTACAATGTTGGAAAGTGTATGGTTATGCAGAAAAAATAAACGGACGGACTATTATTTAAATGGTGAAAGAATTCAAAGTTCTGAGATGCAACGGGACTTGGGAGTCCTCGTACAGGATACCCTTAAAGTTAACCTCCAGGTTGAGTCAGTAGTGAAGAAGGCAAATGCAATGTTGGCATTCATTTCTAGAGGAATAGAGTATAGGAGCAGGGATGTGATGTTGAGGCTCTATAAGGCGCTGTTGAGACCTCACTTGGAGTACTGTGGTCAGTTTTGGTCTCCTTATTTAAGAAAGGATGTGCTGACGTTGGAGAGGGTAAAGAGAAGATTCACTAGAATGATTCCGGGAATGAGAGGGGAAACATATGAGGAACGTTTGTCTGCTCTTGGACTGTATTCCTTGGAGTTTAGAAGAATGAGGGGAGACCTCATAGAAACATTTCGAATGTTAAAAGGCATGGACAGAGTGGATGTGGCAAAGTTGTTTCCCATGATGGGGGAGTCTAGTACGAGAGGGCATGACTCAAGGATTGAAGGGCGCCCTTTCAGAACAGAAATGCGCAGAAATTTTTTTAGTCAGAGGGTGGTGAATCTATGGAATTTGTTGCCACGGGCAGCAGTGGAGGCCAAGTCATTGGGTGTATTTAAGGCAGAGATTGATAGGTATCTGAATAGCCAGGGCATCAAAGGTTATGGTGAGAAGGCGGGGGAGTGGGACTAAATAGGAGAAAATGGATCAGCTCATGATAAAATGGCGGAGCAGACTCGATGGGCCGAATGGCCTACTTCTGCTCCTTTGTCTTATGATCTATAGTACACGTTTCTCTGAGCAACAAGTTTCCCATCCAACGTATTTTAATTATAACCGCCTATCCATTTGTCTCTCTTCTTTTGAAATTAAACCTTTGCGTTGCACACATCATGCTGAATTGCCATAGCTGTCCACTCACGGAAATCTATCTATTCATATGAGGTCTCCTCGTCGATTCAGTGCAGCGATACATTTTGTGAACAGATGAAACCGAAGGAAAGATGCTTCTCACTACTGTCTGCAGCCATGAGAAAAATCCATCCATTCCTACTGTTTCAATTGCCTCAATCCATCATCCATTTCTGCCAGTACACAGCCCTAAATGTTCTAGTCGGGAGCGTAATTCGCACCACTGTCTGTGAGGAGTTTATACGTTTTCTGCATGACTCCGTGGGTCTCCCCCGAGTGCTCCGGATTCTTTCAACAGTCCAAAGATATACAGGTTAAGATTACTAAGGCTTGGACATGTTAGTAAGTAGGTGCAGTAATCTTGGTGACACTTGCAGGCTGCTCCCTGCATATCTTCGACGCAAGTGAAACATTTCACTGTATGGTTTGCTGTGCATGTAACAAATAATGCTAATCTTTGATATCTTAAATCGAACTGTACACACTAATATTTTTGTGGAACTTCGGGAAGACTTTCTGAAATTTCAAGTGCGCCACTTACCCAAGTTGGTCCATTTCGGTGTTTAATGTCCTGGTTCATATTTTTACAGCTATGCTGTATGTATTTCATTTAGCATTTCTGTAAGAGCAGTCTGTTTTGTTTTCAGCCTGTTTGGGTTATTGATGAAGATAAAGAAGAAGAAGGAAACCCGCAACTCCGAGTGAAGTCATCGGGACTCCGTCATGATGGCGTTTTTTTTTAGCAGGCTTTCTTATTTTTACGAGATCGAGTTGCTAGCTCGACGCTCAACCCAGTACGGATGGAAACCCTGCAAGGGGATCGGCTGGATTCGTACTCGGGAGCCTTCGCTCCGAGGTCCGGCACTATTGAAGAAGATAAGGGATGAGGAAAAGCTGTATGCCATCTAATTAGGATGGTGGAGCTGAGGGGAGGTTTCTCTGGTGAAGGACACTGAGATTGGGCTTGGGATTTTTGTCTGGCGGGAGATAAAGAGAGAAGATGCTGGAGCGAAGAGGCGTTATTGATCGAGGATCGGTGAATATGACGAAGCATTGAGCTCTATCTTGTGCACATTTGAGTCTTTAATTAAAATCGGCCTTTTTTTGTTTGTCTTTGCTAGCCCTTTAGTTAAGTTAAGAGTCATAAATATAATTCCTCTAATCATATGCCGTTTACTCTATGTTATTTGGTGACACTAATTAGTAACATAGTAGCAAAGTGCACAGCATCCTCACAAACCGCAGTTTGAGATGAGAGAGCCGTCTCAATCTCACTGGCTTGCCGGAATCGGAGTGTGTCTTCCCGAGACTTACGCAGTCAAAGAAACCAAGCTGATTCACGTGCTACAATTATATCCTCAAAAGTTCCTACCAGCTGTTTCTAACAGCGCTTCCCTATCCTTAATTCCAATGTCACTATTACGTTGAGAATTCCAGGTATTCTCTCTCTCTCCCTCCCCCTTCTATCTCTCTCTCTCCTCTCTCTCTCTCCCCCTTCGTTCCCTCTCCCTCTCCCTCCCTCTCTCTCTCTCTCTCTCTCTCTCTCACACACACACACACACACCCTTTCTCCATTAAAGCCTTTAACCCATACATACTCTTCGAGTCAAATTTGACCTGTTTTGATATTTGACAGCAGTAAAAACATCTCAAATGTCATTTTTTAGCCGAAATTTGAAGACTTTTCCTAAACGGACCCTAAATGCGCAAAAACGAAAATATTTTTTAAAAATAATACTTTTGTACTGGTGCTACAAATTTTTGTACATTGAGGCTGTTCCCGGTCAAATTTGACACGTATCTATTGAAATGGATTTTAGATCTCTGAAACATTAATTAAGGATTAATCACCCATTTATTAACTTCGTATAGGCTATTTATATTTTCGAAATAGATCTGTGATTCAAACTTTGGTATAGACGCTTGTTATGAGAGGATTCTTGTGCCGGGCAAATCCTGTGAACGTATAGAATATGATCAGTATGTAAGGGTTAGGCCATTGTAAATAGCTTTATCAGATGTGCTATTCCATAACCTATAGAATTCCAAATAATGATAACCAATATTTGACAACGCAGTTCTGTATAATATCTTGAGCTCTAATTTGCAAGTCTATTTTCATCGGCCGATGGAAAAATTACCCATGCGATGAACTGATGTTACTAAATGATGGTACATTACATCTTCAAGCGCACAACAGCAACAGTTCTTCGCGGTTGGACTCCTACGACACTGCTCCATTTGCTCAGGGCAAGGGAAGGTTCTGGGTCAGCCAGTTCTGCGCCTGACGAACGAGTAGACGCAAGGTACCAAGAAATCTGACCATTGTAAGGTAGCTTCCTTGCTGTTATTGCACTCCGTTACACCCTGAATCTGGGGCTGATAGCCCTCTTCGTCAATGAAGATTGAATTTCACATCGGTAGAAATGGTTTCAGTTACAACCATCTCGTTTCAGCCCGAATCCATGTAATTCCACAGCACGTTTCAAACCCAACTTAAACCGACTCAATTCTACCTTTTCGGCAGCACGGCCTTACTCCAGTCCTTCCGTGAGATAGAAGCTCCCTCTGTGTTTTTTAATGGGAACGTCTCATGACTTGGAGTGAAAAGTCTGAATCCCTGGCTCCGGCGAAAAATATGCGACGAACCTTTGATCAATTAAATACAAGTGGCTCGCCTCGCCGCCATTTTGGCTCTTAGATGGCAAAGAACAAATTCTACTTTTCAGGTCAACTTTTAATTTATTGAAGCATTTGGACAAGCAGTTCGCAATTAAGGAGGGGACTACAGATTAAATGTCCGGTCCTCATTACTACCGAGTATTATGTTATTGACGGAGCTCTGAGCCAGATTTTGTATGGAGAGATTGCATGTACCGTATCAGATTGGATGGGAAAATATGGCAAGTGCGTATGCGGCCGATTGGTCGTGCCGTGAATTTCTACGCAGAAGATTCTCCATTGGTGCCGACTTCCGTGTGCGCATGATTTCATTTATGTGGGCCCCGTTTGTTGCTCCCGCACTGGAAGTTGCTTAGCTTGTGTTGTTAGTAGCATGACTCATAAAACATATTTAATCACTCTACTCCGATGCGGTTCTTTTCCCGCGCATACTAAATAAGATCTAAATCTTTCGTTTTTCACGTAAGATAATCTTCATTCTACCTTTCAACATCAGTTGGTATCGATCGCCATCTGGGCGGAGATCTCTAAGGGTAACACGATAACAGTTATCGGATAACTCCCCTTCCTGCATTATTCCTCGTCTGGGTGTGTCTGAAAGTAAACCTGGTCACACGTTAACTTCAGATCATAGGAATATGGTGTTATCGGGCAAAGGGTCTCATTCCCCCTCAGTTTCACTGATTACACTAACAACAAAACGGAGGCCCTTTCTTCTGGTCCCTGAACCTACTGCTCTGATATCCTTCCGATTTCGGCATTATTCTTCAGCACCTCGTCTGTGTAATCTTGTCCAGTCCTAGGCGGTACATCCATAACAATCTTCAGCCACTGGACGCCTAAAATACAGTATCTTTCGGCATTATAATCCTCCTGTATTCCTCCCCATCTGACGCCTACAGCCTTAATGCCTTCCCTATCTACGTAAATACATTTAGCTCCTGCACTGCTCTCTGTGTACTACCGTCCATTTGCATCGCACGTCCATTCGTACACCATTCGTTATCTGTGAAATCCATCTATCTCATAAAGCCCCCGATCTCTTTAGGACTCTCCAGCCTCGATCCTCGCTGATCTGTAACCCCCTTTTTTCCAAAGCTGTTTCGTTGCTACTGAAATCGCTTCCATTCCCTGTCCACGTCTGTTCCCTGTTCTGTTCTTTGTTATCTTCCGCAACTCCACGACTTCTCAAAATCCCTGTATTCCTCTGTTGCGGCCTAACAACAGCAATATCCATAGTCACTGCGGGTCCGGTTTGCTGAAAATAGGACCGCACCTCGTATAGGGCCCTCCCGAAGATCGCGAGGGTTCCACTACGGGCCACCTGACCTTGTACGTCTTGGTGTTACATTCTGTCTATTATCGCCTCTATATTTGGCTTTATGATGCTAAATCTTACCTAATGGTGTAAAAACAATAGGGTTTTTGTCGTGGGTGACTTCAACTTCCCTAATATATAAAGGATTCTACTTAATGCAAGAGGTTTAGAAGGGGGAAAATTGATAGGCGAACGCATGATGGTTTCTAAATCAATCTGTAGATATTGCAACAAGAAGGGAGGCATAATAGATCTGTAGTTTGATAATCAGCTTGGCGAAGTGACTGACCATTTGCTGGAGAACATTTAAGGAATAACCATAACAGTTCCATAAGGTTTAAAATAACCGTAGATAAGAAGAAGTTGCATAAATAACATTAAATTCGAACAAATTAGGAAATATTAGGTAAAAACTTCGGAGAGTTCATTGAGTGGGAACAAAACAGCTATTTTGGCACAGATATCGAGACAGGGAGCAAATTTGGTCGAAAAAGAAAAAAAAAAATTCCAGAAAAATAGGAAAAGTTTACAAGGCTAAAAATCAAATACACCACTTGAAGATGATAAAAAAGCCAGAAACTAACACAAAGCAATATGGAAGGCCGAAAGGGTCCATGTAAGCTCACTGGCAAGCAGGAGTAAAGAGAACCACAGGGCATTCTATACATACATCAAGAGTAAGAGGATAACTAGGGAGCGAGCGGCTTATCCTCTTCGAGAAAAGTTGCATTTTGTATCAAGAATGAAGGGGTGGTAAACTATTAACGAGAAGACCATTAACAACGTGTACGTACAGAGCTATTTTGAAGTTGAATCCGTATCTCTCTGAAGGTGATGACATAGGTTGTTAGGATGGTCACGAAGGTACATGGAATTCTATTCATTTTTAGTCCAGGAATTAAGGTAGAGATTTGGGAAATTATGTTGAAGCTTAATAAAACCACAGCTAGACTGAATCTGAAGTATTGCATTCATTTCTAGTCGGCTCAATTTAGGAAGGATGTTGAGGCTGTGGGAAAAGCGCAGAAGAGGTTAGCTCGATGCTGTCTGAAATAGAGAGCATCTGCTATAAGGAGAGTTTGGTTCTGCGAATGCAGGGCTCTCAGCATCTTCAACAATCCCTCCTATTTCTCCAACAATCTTTCTGATCTTACCATCAGACAGGCGGGGCCGGAGCATTAAGACAAGATTTTTCAGGGTGGCAAATAGCTTCAGACCACAGGCCATAAGGCTACTAAACTCTTTGCCACTATCTACTCTCAGCACATCTGAGGCCCCAATAGCGTTATACTGTTAATTTTGAATTGTATCGCATATGCATCTTATTATTTGTTACTTTATTTGTGGTTATCGTGGTTGTATATGAGCTATATGTACTGTGCTATGCATCTTGTTACGAAGGCACGTTGTTTCATTTGGTGATAAATATGTGCAAGGCTGAATGGCAATAAACTGAACTTGAAACCCCTTTTATATCATATGTTTACATCAATAATACGTGCTAGTGGTTATGTATATTTTATTACATATTCGCACTTTAACCTTTGAATATATTTTTTTATAATTTTTCATACCTTATAATAATTAAGTGATGCTGTTTTGTTGCATGACATGCACTGACAGACTCATTATTCATTTTGAGATAATCCGGACATAACTGTAGTCATTACAAGTTTTGGACTATACTGGTTGAGCTACTCGGTGCTCGAAAAAACAGAACTTTCTCCCGCACCTTATGCAGGGTTTCTCCATTGCTAGCCTTTCATTCAGAAGTTACAGGCCGGCACACAGACCCAATCATTTCCTCTCTTTGCCCTCCCAGTCGCGCAGAAACTATTTATTTGACCGCTGTTCTGATAGAAAAAAAAACGATCCTTTGCATTGCATTTCGGCTGCTCATCATTTTGTATACCTTCAGAAATATCCATTGCTGTAAAATGCTCCAAGGTAAATAATCCCGTCCTGAAGAGAGAGAGAGAGAGAGAGAGAGAGAGAGGCGGGGTGGAAAAGGTCAGTGAAACCAGGAGCATCAGTGAGAGGCCGATATGGACCAGATACTAATAATGACGAACATCAATGAAGAAAGGCGATTACCTTGAAATTCCAATCCTGCTGTCAACTGGGCACATCATCATTCTCGTATTACCCATTCATGTCATTCTTCCAGAAATTCCTGCAGAAAGGTGTACACTCGGCCAGCTTAATCATGGGCACTAGCCTTCCCAGCATCGAGGACGCCTTCAAACGATGATGTCTCAGAAGAATGCATTCATCATTAAGGATTCCCATCATCCAGGACATGCCTCTTATCATTGCTAGCATCAGCGGAGTAGTATAGGATCCTGAAGACACACAATCATGCTTCCAGAACAGCTCCTTCTCCACTGCCATCACGTTTCTGAATGCACAATGTACGTTACAGCAATATATATTTTTGGTCTCTATTTGTATTTTTTATTTTGTTTTTTATTTAATATATTTCATATTGAACAATCCTTTTTATCAACGTGTTGCAATTTACTGCTGCCAGAAAAACAAAACATTTCTCGAAATATGCCACTGATAATAACCGTGGTTCTGAATTAGCCTTGCATCGAAATGACACCAAACCTGGAATAAACAGTCATTATTTCCTGATTTCTGATTCCGACCTTTCACTATTTCTCAGTTCCAGTTTATATATTATTCCAGTTAACGTTAACGACTTAACCGAAGGAAGTCTATGAAAGCTTGCAGCGGGATATGAACCAGCCAGAAAAATGTCTGAGAGTTCCGGATGGAATTTAATACAGACAAGTAAGAGTTTTTTTGCACTTTGATAGGATCTATACGATGAACGGTAGGGCCCTAAGGAATGTGGCAAACAAAGAAATCTGTGAATACAGATCCATAAGTTTCATAAGTTGGGGCGCTGGGAGCAGACCCAAATGCAAGACACAGACACTGAAGTACTAGGAACTGAAATGGACTAGGCTTAGGGACGGAACAGGATACAGACTAGGAACTAGGACATTGGTTAGGCAAGCGGGACCAGAACAAGGAACTGGGAACTAGGAGCCTGGGCTTGGAATCCGAGCCGGAGACTGGACAAAAACCCAGATCCTGGGTCTTAACTCGAGCTGGGGCCCCGGAGCTAGGCGAGGACATGACTTGACTACAGGACTGGACATGGCTTGGGTTATTCATGGCTTGGGTACTTCATGGCTTGGGTTCTTGGATGCGAGGACATGACGAGGCTTCGGTTCGGACTCCGAGAAAGAGACTGGACAAAGACCCAGAACCTGGGTCTTGGACTCCAGAACTACGCGAAGACATGACCTGGTCCTGGAAGACAGGACTAGGCGAGGCTACAGGACAGAACAAGAGACTCCTGGACAAGACGAGGGAACTCCAGCAAAGGACGAAGCACATGAACAGGACGACAACACGAATCCTTGGCTTGGTACTCAGGAACAGCCGAGCCTTGGACTTGGGACTTCAGGAACGCAGATCACAGAGGCTTGGTCTTGGTGAGGACAGGAACACAGAGCCTTGGACTTGAGAGACAGGAACACAGGGACATGGAACACTGAGCCACGACCACCCCCACCCTTGGGACCAGGACTTAGGACCGGGACTCGTACACGGAACACAGAGCCAGGACCCCCCCTTGGGAACAGGACTTGAGGCCAGGGTTCTGCACAGAATGCCGAAAACGACGAGAAGATTTTCAACACTAGGTAGCGGCAAACGGCCGGACCTACCTAGCGAGGGTTTGGACACAGAGATAAAACAACGATAGACAGTTCCTTATTTAGACACAGCAAGGCTCCGGTCTTGCTCCGGCGGTAGAACTTGGCAAGGTTGCAGGCAAGGATCCAGACACAGGTTGCAGGAAAGGCTCCAGACACGGGTTGCGGGGCAAGGCTCCAGACACAGGTTGCGGGGCAAGGCTGCAGACACAGGTTGCAGGAAAGGCTCCAGACACAGGTTGCAGGCAAAGAAGCGGAAGGGAAGGGAAGTGAAGGGAAAGGAACAGTCCAGCCTCAGGGTAACGGCAAAGATGGCCTGACTTATCCCACGGAGGCGAAGACGGGATACTCACGAGACAAACCAGCACCCACACTCGAACCCAGGACCACATATATTCCCAGCGCCAAGACGACCATCAGGTGCTTATGATTAAGCCCAACTGAAACAGGGGACAGCCGGAGGACTGGAACCGGAACGCGGACTTCACGGACCAGACCATGACAATAAGTCATTGAAAGAAACGCAACAGGTAGATAAGGTCGTAAAGAATATTGTATACTGGAGTTGAGATGTTATGTTGATGATGGAAAGACTTTGGAGAAGTCGAATTTAGAATATTGTGCGCAGTTCTGGTCTCCTACCTATAGAAAATCAATCAATAACTTTCAAAGAGTGCAGAGCAAATTTACAAGAGATGCCGCCAGGAACAAAGACCTGAAGAATAGGAAAATGTTGACTAGGTTAGGACTTCATTCCAGTGCTCAAGCGGAGAAGGATACTCTGATGAAGTTCTTTGAGAAGTCGGTCATGGCAAGATTTAACTGCTGACTCAGCAAGGATCCACATCGGCTGCAATTTGTCTTTTGCCACAATAGTTCGACAGCAAATGCAATCCATCTCTCTCTCCACTTGGCCCTGTCTACCTAGGCCAGGCTGTTTATTAATGGTTAAACTCATTCATACCCTTAGTAATAACCAGCAGACCGCAAAATCATAGCCTGAACACCTCTCTCTGCAACTGGATCCTTGACGTCCTAATCTGAAGACCACAGTCAGTGCAGATTGTATATTAAATTTAATTATCTTTGACAATCAGCACTGGCGCACCTCAATGATGTGTGCTTAGCCTACTACTCTACTGTATCTACACCCACGATTGTGTGGCTAGTCACAGGCCAAACGTCATCTATAAATGTGCCGATGACACAATGGTTGAAAGAATTTTAGGTGGTGAGGAATGTTACTGAATTCTCTGTGAGTGCTTCGAGCAGTCCGTCTTAACAGTTACACCTACGAGAAAGACCACCTTATTGAACTGCCAACATATCCAGATGGGGCTCTGTAGTCATCGCACACATGTTTCACAGTTCAGCAGTTCTCTCCCATGCGACAAATACAGACGTTTCAGATCCCACAGTACAAGTTATGATTGAGTTCAACTTGAAATTTGATGGGGAGAAAGTAAAGTCTGACTTAACAGTATTTCAGTGGAGTAAGGGATATTACAGTGGTATGATAGAGGAGGTGGCGAAAGTAAATTGGAAGGAGCTGCTGGCAGGAATGCCAGCAGAGCAGCAATGGTGTGCATTTCTAGGAAAAATGGGGAAGACGCAGCACATGTGTATTCCAAAACTGAAAAAAAACTCAAATACAAAATAGTACAGCCGTGGCTGACAAGAAACGTCGAAACCAATGTAAACACGAAAGAGAGGGTATACAACAAAACAAAAATTCGTGGGAAAATAGAGGATTGGGAAGATTTTAAAAACCTACAGAGAGCGACTAAAATAATAACTAGAAGGCAAAAGAT
The DNA here is from genome assembly GCF_963921235.1 of Mobula hypostoma. NCBI lineage: Eukaryota > Metazoa > Chordata > Chondrichthyes > Myliobatiformes > Myliobatidae > Mobula > Mobula hypostoma. The sequence goes on from NC_086098.1 coordinate 237,270,674, forward strand.
GAACTATCAAAGCAAGCTAGCAAAAATATCAAAATGAATAGTAAAAGCTTTTTTAAGTATTTAAAAAAATAAAAGAGAGAGGAGAGTGGACATAGGACTGCTAGAAAATGAGGCAGCAGAAATAATAACGAACAACAAGGAGCCGGCTGATGAACTAAATGAGTATTTTGCATCAGTCTTCACTGAGGAAATCACTAGCAGTATGCCAGATGTTGTAGTCTGTGAAAGAAGAGCAGTGGGTACAGTTGCTATTACAAGGGAGGAGATACTCAAAAAGCTTAAAGACCTAAATGTACATAAGTCACTCGGACCAGATGATCTGCACCCTTGGAGCATTGGCTGACTAGAAGAAGGCAGCGAGTGGGAACAAAAGGATCCTTGTCTGGTTGGCTGCCAATGACTCGTGCTGTTCTGCAGGGGTCGTTGTTTGGACCACTTCTTTTTATGCTGTATATAAATGATTTAGATAATGAAATAGATGGCTTTGTTGCCAAGTCTGCAGATAATACGAAGATTGGAGAAGAGGCAGGGAGTGTTGACGAAATAGCTATGATGCAGAAGAACTTAGACAGATCAGGAGAATGGGGGAAAATGTGGCAAATAAAATATAATATTGGAGAATGCATGGACATGCACCTTGTCAGTAGAAATAAGCGTGCGGACTATTTTCTAAGCGGGGAGAAAATTCAAAAACCTGAGATATAAAGGGACTTGGGAGTTCTTGTGCAGAACACCCTAAAAGTTATCTTGCAGGTTGAGTCGGTAGCGAGGAAGGCAAATGCAATGTTAGCATTTATTTCAAGACATCTAGAATTCAAAAGCAGGGATGTGATGTTAAGGCTTTATAAGGCACTGGTGAGGCCTCAGCTTGAGTGTCGTGCAGAGTTTCTGGCTCCTTATCTTAGAACACATATGCTGGCATTGAAGAGGGTCTGGAGGAGTTTCACAAGGATGATTCCAGAAATGAAAGGGTTATTATACGAAGAATGTTTAATGGCTCTGTGTCTGTACTCGCTTGAATTTAGAAGAATGAGGGGGGATCTCACTGAATCCTTTCGAATGTTGAATGGCCTGGACAGAGTAGATGTGGAAAGGATGTTTCCCATGTTGTGAGAGTCTAAGGTAAGAGGTCACAGCCCCAGGACAGAGAGACAACCTTTTTATATAACCATATATCCATATAACAATTACAGCACGGAAACAGGCCATCTTGACCCTTCTAGTCCGTGCCGAACTCCTACTCTCATCTAGTCCCACCGACCTGCACTTGGTCCATAGCCCTCCATTCCCTTCCTGTCCATATATCTATCGAATTCAACTTTAAACGACAACATCGAATTTACCGCAACCACTTCTGATGGAAGCTCGTTCTACACAGCTGCCACTCTCTGAGTAAAAAAGTTCCCCCTCATGTTATCCCTGAACAAAGATGCGGAGAAATTTCTATAGACAGAGGGTGGTGAATTTGTGGAACTTGTGGCCGCATGCATCTCTGTGCATCTCTGGAGGCCAGGTCGCTGGGTGTATATATGGCAGAGATTGATAAGTTCTTGATTGACATGACATCAATGGTTACGATGAGAAGGCCGGGAAATGGGGTTGAGGAAGAGAAAACCAAAGGATCAGGCATGATTGAATGGCGGAGCAGCCTCTGTGGGCCAAATGGCCTAATTCTGCTCCTATGTCTTATGGCCTTATGGTCTAAGTTTCAGGAAGAGTTATTAACTTCAAGAATCATGCTCCTGAACCTAAGTGGATGACTTTCTTGATCCCACGATCGACAGATACTCTTTGAAAGATTCTACAACTCATGTCCTCAATATTATTTATGTATTTATCAATCTATAACTTTATCCTTTTATTTAATGATTGCCTATTTATTGAATGTAATTGATTTATGTATTATTTCTGTATCTGCCTATCCTTTTATCTATTTAGTTATTTGCCGTTTGTGCACACTTTTTCATTGTATCTGTTCTACTTCTCTTTCCCACCCACTGTGGCTAACGGTAAGAAAATGAATCTCAAGAGTACGATATGATGATGTATGTTAACATAGAAACATAGAAAACCTGCAGCACAATACAACCCCTTCGGCCCACAACGCTGTGCTGAGCATGTCCACACCTTAGAACTACTTAGGCTTACCCAAAGCACTCTATTTTTCTAAGCTCAATGTACCCATCCAGGATTCTCATAAAAGACTCTATCGTTTCCACTCCCACTACTGCTGCCGGCAGCCCATTCCAAGCACTCACCACTCTCTGCGTGAAAACGTACCCCTGACATCTCCTCTGTACCTACTTCCAAGCACCTTAAATCTATGCCCTCTCGTGCTAGCTATTTCAACCCTGGGGAAAAGCCTCTGGCGATCCACATGGTCAATGCCTCTCATTATCTTGTGCATTATCTTCCCCATCTTTGTACTTCTCCATATTTCTCTTAAATGTGGACATCGAACTCGCATCTACAACTTGAGCTGGCAATTGGTATTGCACACTCACTGCCATCTGAGTGAAAAAGATTCCCCTCATGCTCCCCTTAACCCTTACACTTTTCACCCTTAACCCATAATGTCTGTATGTAATGTCACCTAACGACAGTGGGGGAAAAGCTTGCATTCATTCACCCTATCTAATCCCTCATAACTTTGAATACGTTTATCAAATCCCCCCTTAGTCTTCTATATCTACGGAATAAAGACACGATTCAGGTCCTTATATCCCAGCAACTTCCTGGCAATTTTTTCCTGCACTCTTTCAATCTTATTCCATCTTTCCTGTTTAGATGACCAAAACTGTACACAATGTACGAAATCAGGCTTCACCAACATCTTATATAGTTTCATAATCACATCCTAAATTCTCTTGGTGCCAGCGTCAAATGCGCTGATTCGATTTACCACATTATCATCCAGATCGTTGATGTACATCACAAATATCAACGGACCAAGCACAACCCCTTGCGGAACACACTAGTCACAGCCCTTTAATCAGAGTGCAAATCATTTACTATTTCTTCGTGGATTCTCCTGCGAAGGCAATTTCTAATTCAATTAACTACCTCATGTTTACTACCAAGCAACAGAACCTTCTTGTCCAACCTGTCAAGTGGAATCTTGCTCAAAGCCTTGCTAAATTTCATGTCGAAAACATTTACTGCCCTGCCTTTATCAATGTTCGTGGTAACTTCCTCGAAAAACCAATACGATTGGTTGGACATGACCTACCACATACAAAACCATGCTGACTACCCCTAATCCATCTACAAAGGTATGTATATCGAAATACTTATATATCCGCTTCCACAGAATACCTTCCAATAACATTCCCACTACTGATGTCAGGTTGACTGGCCCATAAATTCCTTCTTTAAACTAGGAACTTTTCTTAAACAACACAACAACAGCAGCTATCCTCTAATCCTCTGCCACCTCACTTGTTGCTAAGAATGTTTTAATATCTCTTAAGGCCGCTACAGTTTTTGCACTAGCCTCCCACAGGGTCAGACCGAACAGCTTATCAGGCCCTGGGGATTTATCCACCCTAAGTTTCTCAAGACAGCAAAACTCTCCTCCTCTTTAATCTCCCACATCTCTTTCGACTCCAGAAATGAGCCTTATAGCCTCATGATTTGCATTTTCCCAATTAAAAAATTTCCTGTCCTCTCTGATTCTATCCTTTCCCACGATAATTCTGAAGGCCTGGGAGTGTTGATCACTGTCCCCCAGATGGTCACCCACTGAGTGATCTGTGCCCTGACCCGGTTTGTTACCTAATAATAGATCTAGTATGGCATTCCCCCTAGACAGCCTGTCAACATACTGTGACAGGGATCCGTCCTGGACACACTTATCAAACTCTGCCCCGTCCAAACCCTTGGAAATAATCAGATGCCAATCAATGTTAGGGAAGTTAAAGTCACCCATAATAACAGCCCTGTTAATTTTGCACCTTTCCAAAATCTGCCTCCCAATCTGCTCCTCGGTATCTCTGCTGCTACCTGGGGGCCTATAGAATACTCCCAATAGAGTAACTGCTCCCTTCCTGTTCCTGACTTCTACCCATACTGACTCAAAAGAGGATCCTGCTACATTACCCACCCTTTCTGTAGCTGTAATAGTATCCCTGAGCAGTATTACCTCCCCTCCTCCCTATCTCCCCACTCTATCCGTTATAAAACACTGAAATCCAGCAATATTGAGAATCCATTCCTGCTCTAGTCCCAGTCAAGTCTCTATAATGGCCAGTACATCATAATTCCGTGTATACATCCAACCTCTCAGTTCATCACCTTTGTTCCTGATGCTTCTTGCATTGAAGTACACGCACTTTAACTCTTCTACCCTCCTACCTTTACACCCTTTATTCTACTTCTCTTTCCTCAATCTCTATGTTAGATCTGGCTTTACTCCATGCACTTCTTCCACTGCTCTATCGCTCCGGATCACATCCCACTTGCAAATTAGTTTAAACCCTCCCGAACCAGGCTAGCAAACCTACCTGCAAGGATATTGCTCCCCCTAGAAGTTCAGGTGCAACCCATCCAATCTGTACAGGTCCCACAGAAGAAATCCCAATGATCCAAAAATCTAAAACCCTGCCCACTGCACCAACTGCTGAGCGAATCTCCTCCAATTCTTACGATGATTATCACGTAGCACTGGCGGCAATCCTGAAAACACCACCCTCGATGTCCTGTTTTTCAGCCTTCTGCCTTGTTCCCGAAACTCACACTTCAGGACCTCATCCCTCTTCCTGCCTATGTCATTGGTGCCGACATGTATCACGGCTTCTGGTTGCTTTCCCTCTCGCCCCAGGATGTCGTGCACCCGGTCAGAGATATCCCGGACCTTGGCACCCGGGAGGTAACAAACCATGCGGGTGTCCTTCTCACGTCCACAACTTTCCTGCCTGCTCCCCTGACTACAGAGTCTCCAATACCGACAGCTCTCCTCTTCTCCGTCCCTCCCTTCTGCACCACAAGGTCAGATTCAGTGCCAGAGACCCTGCCACCGTGACTCACACCTGGTCGGTCGTCCCCGCCAACAATATCCAGGACGGTAAACTTATTATTCAGGGGAATGGCTACAGGGGTGCTCTGCACTACATGTCTACTTACCTTTGCTTTCCCCCCTCTGACTGTCACCCAACGACCTGCTTCCGGCAGCCTAGGTGTGACTACCTCCCTGTAGCTCTCATCTATGACTGCCTCATTCTAACTTACGAGTCGAAAGTCATTCAGCTGCTGCTCCAGATTCCTTACATGGTCTTCCAGATCGCCCAACCGTATACACTTCTGGCAGATATGACTCTGCGGGAGAGGAGAGGTCCCCCAAGACTGCCACATCTCACATGAGAGGAACACCACCGTCTCAGGAAGCATTATAATGCCGAACTGGAACAAGCTCGTCCTCCGCCTCTTCTCATTGAAGCCTCTCGAGTCAAAGCCTCAAAGCTCCACTCCTTCACTAGCCTACTCATTCAATGGCCGCTTTCCACATACCAAATCTCTTCAAGCTACTAATAAAATATAGCCGCTGTCTTGCCTTGTTTATAACTGCATCGATATATTGGGTCCAGGTTAGGCCTTCACAGATCTTGACACCCAGGAACTTGAAACTGCTCACTCTCTCCGCTTTTGATTCCTCATGAGGATTGGTATCTGTTCCTTCGTCTGATCCTTCCGTAAATAGACAATCAGATGTTTGATCTTACTGACGTTGTGTGCCAGGTTTTGCTGCGGCACCACTCCACTAGTTGGCATGCCTTACTCCTGTACGCCCTCTCGTCACCACCGGAGATTCAACCAACAATGGCTGAATCCTCAGCATATTTAGAGATGGTATTTGCGCTATGCATAGCCACATAGTCATGGGTATAGAGACAGTAGAGCAGTGGGCAAAGCACACACCCCTGAGGTGCACCAGTGTTGATATTCAGCGAAGAGGAGATTTTATACCAATTCGCATAGATTGTTGTCTTCCGGTTAGGAAATCGAGGTTCCAATTGCAGACAGAGGTACAGAGGCCCAGGCTCTGCAACTTCTCAATCAGGATTTTTGGAATGATGATAAGAAATGATGAGGTATAGTCGATGAATAGCATCCTGTCATAGGTGTTTGCGTTGTACCCGTGTTCTAAAACTGCGTGGAGGGCAATTGAGATTGAAACTGCCGTTAACCTATTGTGCGATAGGCAAATTGCCACGGGTCCAGGTCCTTGTTGAGGCAGGAGTTCAGTCTAAACATGATCAACCTCTCAAAGCATTTCATCACTGCAGGTGTGTGTACTAAGGGGAGATAGTCATTATGGCAGCTTACATTATTCTTCTTAGGCACTGGTATATTTGTTGCCTTTGTGAAGCAAGTGGGAATTTCCGCCCGTCATGAGAGGTTGAAAATGTCCTCGAGTACTCCTGGCAGTTGGATGGCACAGGTTTTCAGGGCCTTACCAGGTACTCCATCGGGGCTTTCCGCATTGCGAGGGTTCACTCATTTTTAAGACAGCCTAAATTCGGCCTTTGATACAGAGATCACAGGGTCATCAGGTGCATCAGGGATCTTCACAGCGTGCATCGAAGGCGTTGAGGTCATCTGAGCTTCATTCTATTGGGTTTCGCTTTGTAGGAGGTAACGTCTTGCAAGCCCTGCCAGAGTTGTCGTGCACAATGTCGCCTCCTAACTCGTTCCAAATTGTGTCTTCACCATTGAAATAGCCGTCCGCCTGGTTTTCGGGTACAGGCTTGGATCGACAGACTTGACTGCCACAGATCTAGCCTTCAGCAGAAGACATACCTCGTTGATCATCCAGGGCTTTTGGTTTGGGAATGTGCAGCAAGTCTTTGTAGGCACACACTCACCCACACAGGGTTTAATAAAATCGATAACAACTGCGGCATATTCATCCCGGTTCGAAAATGAATCCCTGAATACAGTCCAGTCCACCGATTCAAAGCAGTCCTGTAGGCGCTCTTGTGCTTTCTTTGTTCATACCTTCTTAGTCCTCACTATTGGTGGTGCAGTCTTCAGTCCCTGCCTATACTCAGGGAATAGGAGTACAGCAGGTGATCAGACTTACCGATGTGAGGGCGTGGAATAGAACGGTAGGTATTCTTGATGGTGGTGTAGCAATGGCCCTCTGTGTTGTTTCCTCTGGTGTTGCAAGTGATCTGTTGATCGTAATTGCTTAGAGAGTTTTTTCAGACTGGCCTGGTTAAAATTTCCCAAAACAATGGTGAATGCGTTAGGATGCGCTGCTTCGTTCATGTTGAACTCATTATTCAGATCATCCGAAGCCTGATTGACATTGGCCTGAGATGGAATGTATACTTCTGCCAAAGTGACCCCGGAGAACTCCCGTGGTAGGTAAAAAAATAAGCGGGATTTAACTGCTAGATAGTTCAGGTTTGGTGGTCTGCGACAGCATTGCCATATTTGTGCAACAAGAAGAGTTTATCACGAGGAATTTTCCTCCAGCTCTGTTTTTAAGAGACTATGGATCTATCCTGACAGTGTATACTAAACTCGTCGATCTGAATCGCTGCATCTGGTACGGAAGGGGTTAACCAGGATTCCGTGAAACAAAGTACACACGCGGTTCTAATGTCCCTCTGATTCAGCACCCTGGCTCTGATATAATTGATTTTTTTTCAGCAGATATGCGGCACAGCTTTATGCTGAGGGTTTTCTATGTTTCTATGTTTCCAGATACTGCACGTTTGCCAGCAAGATAATCAGTATTGGGAGTTTAAAGCCCTGTTTCCTTAAACGCACTTGTAACCCCGATCTACAAACACGCTTCTTCCGTGGGCGCTTCCATCCACAGTTGTTTCCATCAGATTAAGCAGCAATGGTTCGTTTAAACCCATTAAGACATCTTTGTTGACTGTGCTGGCCTTGGAAGCAGTTGTGCCTTTTAATCTTATCCATTGAGAGTACTGCTGCTACTCTCGTCGCCCATAGGTTGCCCCGGAAACCGAGTTCACACAAAACACAGGACATAATATTACCAGAAATAAATTAACAGATAGTAAATATATATTCCAAAAGACTAACATTCAGTAGAAGTTGGATTTACAATTTAAGTCGAAAAGTAATTATAATGCTCATGATGCTTCATTTGTGATGATACTTGGGTGGACGCAGTCGCCTCACGACCTGGGGTAAGAATCTTTTCCCATTTTAATTGTCCTCGTCTTGATGCGATGGTAGCTCCTGCCGGATAGTAGGGGGTCAAAGAGGGGTTATGAGGCGCTGTAAGTAAGCAATCCTCATTTCCTTTTGCTGTTGAATCCGGTTTACAGACTGCAAATTGGGGATTTCATTGCGTGCGCGGTGGCCGACCTGCCCTATATCTCTGTTACAATTATTCGCTTCATTTGAGGTACCAACACTGCAAATCGTGACTATTCTGTCTCACCTACCAGATATACAGCTCTGTATTATTATTGAAATCGATTTCGCTTCAAGGAAAATAGAGAATGCTGGAAACACTCAGTGCATTTAGCACCAACTATGGACTTCTCCGATTTTGAAGATCAGTGGATTTTTAAACGTGTAGAAACGATTTATTTTAGTGACTCATTCATAACTGTGTCTGCGACATCTGAAGCCATCTTGTAGACTGATTATGCCATATTATAACTTTCATTGGTGTAAATATTATTTCCTTGACTTGTATATTGAAGTTGAAGTTCAGGTTTATTGTTATTGAACTCCGTAATGTATATCGACAAACAAAATAATTTTCCTCCGGAACTTGGTGCACAACAAATTGCATATAAACCACACACACCACGGAAAATAATATTACCGGAAAAAAACTAATAAATAATTCAATACATTCCAGCAGTTTGACATTCAGCATAAGCTGATTTACAGCTCAAGTCGACAAGTAAAGAATATAATGCACTTGATGTTTCATAAGTGATGAGACCTAGGTAATCCAATGGAGTTCAGTCATCTCGCGGTCTGGGGGTAGAAGCTGTTTTCCATTCTAATGGTCCTCGTCCTAATGCTATAGTACCTCCTTCCTGGTAGTGTGGGGGTCAAAGCGGGGGTAAGAGGCGCGGTACGAAAGCGAACCTCATTTCTTTTAGCGGCTAAATCTGGTTTACAGACAGCTACGTTCTACCGCCACCACATTATTAGAAATCACTTTTCCGGTCGGCAGTCTTAATCTTTTATAACAAGTATTATTTATAATTCAGTAAACCATAATCTTAAATGTTAACACTCATTATACACGACAGGCAGAAACAGTGCGTGTCTGGAAAATAACTTTATCTCTGTACATATCTGGAAGTCCTGGAAAGGGGTCAGGAGCGTTATCATGATATCATGTATTCAACTAAATGTTTAATAATACTTCTACTGCAAACCTGGACGCATACACCAAAGAAACGCTCTCGGGGGCGCTATCGTTCTTTTTCGAAGACATCGTGCGTAATCGCAATGAAAAAGTTATACTTCATCTGGCAGTTGTCATGGGAACCGTCTTATGCAATGTTGCTCTACTGTGCGGGGGTAAAGGCGGCGAAACTGAGAGAAATCGCCATCACAGCTCCTTGCACCTGAGTGCAAATTGGGGATTTAATTGTAAAAGCCAGGGCCGACCTGCTCAACATCTCTGTCACGGCCATTCGCTTCATTCCAAAAACCAATAATGAGAATTATGTCTATTCTACTTCTGTTGCAGGTATATTCTTCCATTAATACAGTGAGCATAACTATAGACTGTGTTCTCAATAGCTTGCTCCAGAAGTCCATGAAATTTCCAAATTATTTACAATACACGCATGCTAGTTATAAAGTTTAAGATGCGGTGCCCACCGGGTTCTCTGGCTTTCTCTGACAATCCAAAGGTGCATCGGTAGGTATATACATATATATACATACGTACTTGCGTACATACATTGTGACGAGAATACAGATAGATAAGATGTTAGCTGTCCTGTGTGATCAGCAGTTGGTCTGCCACCTGTCTTCAAGAGAGAGATAAGGAACACAATGAAACAGCATCTGGAGATGTGTAATGAAGGGACGGGAGAGAGAGAGCTGTCTGGAGCGGCTCCCCCTTTGAACCCTGAACTGTTTGAAGTGATGGACAGGCGATACCCCAGCAGGGGGATAAAAAGGGACAGGTTCGCTAAGGCAGGACACACACGACACCCTAGGTAACGAGACCCTGGAAGCAGTGCACCTCTCACGAGTCGGTGGGAAGTATCGGACAACGCACAGGGTGGAAAGGTACGATCAGCGGGAACCCGGTGTGTGTCCGCCCTTCCTTGGGTGCCGGGTTCACTGCAGAGGATCGACCGCATCTGGAGGAGGGGTCACAGTCGGTGACCTCAGGTGACATCACCAAGGACCTGCCCAAAAGCTGCTTGTGAGCAATTATCGCCGGTCTGTGAGTGGAAGCCGTTTCTGAATGATCAGTGGTTCCCGTTATCTCTCTCTCCACCTCCACCCCACGTTGTGCGAACTGATTACTGCGAACTGAACAAAATTGGACTGAACTTTTGTGTCACTTTGAAATTTGGTCATTTACCCCTAGACAACGATAGAGCTTGATTGATGCTGTTATCTTAATTCTGTGCACATGTGTGTTTATCATTGCTGAACTGTTGCATTTATTATCCTTTCGATTACTGTGTTGCTTGTTTCTTTCATAAAACTTTCTTAGTTCTAGTAATCCAGACTCCAACTGAGTGATTCATTTCTGCTGGTTCGGCAACCCAGTTACGGGGTACGTAACAACATATATAGACAAGAGGAAATCTGCAGATGCTGGAAAACGAAGTGATACACACATACTGCTGGAAAAAAAAACTCAGAAGGCCTGAAAAAGGAAAAAAAAAACAGTTAACGATTCGGGCCGTGATCCTTGATCATGACTGGGTAAAAGAGATGAGATGTCAATATAAGAAGATGGGGGGTGGTGAGGAAGAAGTTCAAGGTAGTAGGTAATAAGTGACACAGGGAGAAGAGCAGGGTGAATTAAAGAGCTAGGAAGTCGATTGCTTAAGGAGATAAAAGCATGGAGAATGGGGGTCTTATAGGAGAGGGCAGAAAGCCATGATAGAAACGGAAACGGGTGAAGCACCAGAGGAAAGTAATGAGCAGTAAGGACACAAGTTAAGAGAGGGACGTGAAGGAGAGGGGGTTGGGCAACTACCGAAGTTGGATAAATAAAAATTAGAGTCTGAGAGCAGCAGAGATCACAGAGGTCAGCAGTCAGAGAAAATTTCACTGAAATCTAATTGAAATTTTAAAATAGATAGATTGATGGATAGACCGACAGATAAATGAATGAATAAATACCGGCTCCGCTGCGGCATGACACTTGCGGGTTGCCCCCAGCACAATCCTCTCTGATTTGATTTGACGCAATTGGCAAACGTCACTGCATATTTCTTTCTAAGTGTGACAAGTAAAGCTAAACTTTTAATGTTTAATTTATTTATTTACCTTCATGATTTTTATGTTTTTTAATGTTTTAAAACGCATTTGACTTCTCCAGTGTTTACAATAATCTTTTAAACCGTGAAAAACGTTAATGGATACAATAAATCAATAAATCATATGTCCGAGATTTAATTTGATTCCGGTCTTTTAGACCTGATTTATTTTCTCTAACTTCGAGCACGTTGCTCGATATAATCCAAAAATGAAATGCTTGGTACATAGTCAGTTAAAGTCCAGGCACAGGTTCACACCACCCACCAAATACAGAAAGTTCATTAATGACGAAGTGAGAGTTCTACACAAAAGGCTGGAAGGAATCAGCAGGTCAGGCAGTATCTATGGAACAAAATAAAAAGTCGACGCCTCGGTCGAAGCGCCTCCACATTCCCGATGAAATGCCTCGGCCGGAGATATCGGCACTTTGTTCTTTTATATCGATTTTTCCTCACCTGCTGAGTTCCTTCAGCCTGTTCTGTTTGTTTCTCTGTGCGTCAGCATCTACAGAACCACCTGAGTTTAAGAGCTTTCCACGTTTGCCGGGTAATGATGTGCGATTCTTAGCAACTGTAGAAGTCGGGCAGGATCAACATGGGATTACTGCACAGTCCTCGATACAATTGCCAAACATCAACCAAGTCACGATGACGGCGTCTCCGGTTGAAGCCACCTTCTACTTCAAAATAAGCCTGTTCACCTTTTATCTATTCATAAAGGTAGATAGTACAACCCTCTATATCTTCCCCGGTATTGGTGAGATATACCTTAGAGATCCCTGGAGAGCGGCGCTCTTCCCTGTACTTTTTTATTTGGACATTTTGATGATCTTTGTGGAGCACCAGTTTATCCATTCTGCCGTTCCTTTTTTTTCCCCTCTCTAGCTCCGTGAGTCAAACGCACCCACTAGTAACTTATGTGAAATATTACTGCATTTTCTGTGAGTGCATGCAGCTAACACCGGCAGTCAGTCACAACCTCTATAAGGACCACCCTACAAATCACGCAAGAAATAACGTTAATATATGCAGACGGAACTCTGTAGTCTTCTCACGCTTATTTCACGGTTTGGTAACTCTCACCCATGCGACAAGTGCAGGCGTCTTAGATGCCACGAGTTTCTGGAAGAGTCATTATCCTCCAATCATCAGGCTCCTGAACCAAAGTGGATGACTTTACTCACCACACCTCTGGATTGATCCCACAAACTACAGACTCACTTTCAAAAACACTTCAACTCATGCCCTCAGTATTGTTTATGTATTTATGCATTTATCCCTTTATCCTTTTATTTATGGACTGATTGATTGAATTTAATTGATTTATCTATTTATTTATGGAGTTATTTGTTTATCTCTATTTCATTCTGTTTGGTTCTTTGCTGTTTTTTTTGTCTTTTTCCACATTGCTTGTTAGCGTTTTCTTTTTTCTCCTGTACTTTTTTCCTGTAATGTGAATACCTGCAAGAAAATAGAACGCTGGGTAGCATATGATGACGAATACGCACCTTCTTAACGCATTTATTTTGAACGTTGAAGGTAAAGGTGAGTTACAGCCTATGCGTTGTGTTTCAGGGAACGGTTTATGTCCCGTGGGCGGTGTGTGTGTGTGTGTGTGTGTGTGTGTGTGTGTGTGTGTGTGTGTATGTGTGTGTGTCTGTTTTGGGGGCGGGTGGTGGTGTCGGGGCGTGAGCTAACGGAATCGGTAACCTCGGATGCAGATAATGGCCAGGTCACGGACAAACATCCCTGCAGTGTAACGCTCCCAATTGTGGTAACACTTTGGCCAAAAGGCAGCAGAATGGTGATCTTCCATCCACGAAGTTAGTTGGAAATGAAGAGTAGGTGCCGCCAGTGGCTGGAGCTGAGCGACGACGGGGAAGGCTGACGTTGGACACAGAGACCTGAAGGGCGCAATAAGTGGATTTAAGTGTAATTCCAATCGTGGTTCCCAGAATCAGGTTGTCAGCTACCAATACCCCCAACGTACTGCGGCCAATCGAGTAAAGACATGCCATGATACACCCACCACTGTTTTCTCTTTATTAAGAGATGTGTTACACAAGATCTAATCACATAACAAGAGATCGCTCCGAATTCTGCACAACGCGGAAGGTCAAACAGAGAACAATAGGGATAATTCTATACAAAATTATGCGTCGCAAAATAAATATAATCCGCGCTTATTTATAAAATTGCTTAACGTTCTGACTCTCTCATAAGCGGACATTGCTACACAATTACATTGCAAAGAGAGCTGCACAGTCCCACGGATTGGTTCACTGCATTAAGCGAGAGCAAACGATCCGCATATGTTGCCAGCCGGCGCCTTCTCACTGCGCACATACGGACGAAGACATGGTGTTTCGCAGCGGCGAACACAGCGAGCTGCGGCTTACGCTGCAGGAAAAGCTTGAGCCCTTGCTCCATGCAGCAGCGGGTACCCGCAGGTTACTGATCAGCTTGTAGGTCTGGTCCGTGACGAGAGGCACGGCGCCCGTCGTCATCCCGCTCTCCGTATCGACTCCATTTACACTCCAGCGCAACGCGACCAACTCCGGCTTAAAGCCACCCACCAGGCAGGAGTGACTGGCCGAACCGGAGCCCGTCTCTTCCCGCGAAGGAGGAAGCAGGACAACCGAAGGGTTCCGGCACTCGCTACCTGTGAGAGGGAGAGGAGACGGAGGGAAATAGAAACACTACTAATTAACTGACTGATCGGAGTTAGAAAAAGTACCGCAAAAATTAGCACAATTTAGTTCTGGCTTTAGATGAAATGTGGGTCACAGAATGCGCCATTCCGTCCTTCGAAATGACTGGTTACCCTGGTTATTCCCAGCTCTCTGCTCTGGGCCCGCAAGCCTGTGTGGCTATGGCGCTACATTATTTATTTTAAAAATGTTTTCTGGGTCCACGCTCCAGTCGCCGCTGAATTCTAGAGCCTAGTATTGTGGTAAAATGTTGCAGACATCTCTTGTAGCACTGCTCAATCACTTCGCTAATTCCCCATGTCATGCTGATATTTATTGTTCGCTCTTTGGAGATCAATTGTTCGCAAGTCTCTAATAATCCCACAAATTGGAAAATCTTCTGTCAGTAACTATAAGAATACTGCACCTTCAGTGATTGATCGAGTGAAAGCTACTTGGAATGCACCGAATTCAGGAAAGTTCTTTGGATATGCAAGACTGCTTGTCAAGTGACCGAAGAAGAAATGGCGGAAAAATAGAGAAAGTCTGTTAATCGATGAGAAGCAAGAAGAGTATGAAGGGTAAGTTCACACCCGAACCCGTAGTAACACCGTGTCACCGCTCTGACCAGCACCTTCCCCAAATGTATTATTTGTAAAGACTGACGTTTTTCCCTGTGTTTCCACGACCATAACAACACCGCTCTTAATCACAGCCTGCGAATTGTGTTAACTTGAAGCAGTGAATATCCTACCCTGTGATCCAGGATTTACGCAACAAACACTGTGAATATTGGCGCCAAACACGTTCTCAGAGGTGGTGAATTAAGGGAGAAATGTGGGTGTCTTGCTTCTGAGAGCAAAGATTTTTCCAATTTCTGTATGAATATTATGCCAATCAGTTTACAAGCGGGCGACGGAACCGTCGGTGAAGAACTTTTCGAGAATGCTAAGCGGAGAAGCGAAGAATTTAAAGGAGATATCCGATGTATTTCTGATTTTGCACAGAGTGGTGGGTGTATAGAACGCATAGAGGTGGAAGAGGGAAGATACGACAGGGAAGTTTATTTTACATTCTTATTGTGTACATCTCAATGCATTGTGACATCTCTTGATATACGGACAGTATGTGAGAGAGGCTTATCGTTGTATCTTGTGAAAAGTAGCAATAAAAGAAGCAATACTTATAATAAATTGCACGGGCTCATTGTGTTAAAGACGAGGGACGCCACAAGATATTCAATTCTGCTGCAAAGACTGAGGCAGATCAATAGTGCTCAACAAAATTGTTCTCAAAGGTGAAGCGATCATTAATTTGAATTTTGGACCTGTCTCGATGGGCTGTACGGCCGCGTACGCCAAAATAAGAAAGACCGAATTTCCTAAAGTACAGAATTATAACCAAACTTCCCTGCACGGGTTGTATCCAGCTGTGGAGAATGAGATTAAATATAATAGAAATTGTTCGTTACAGAATCAGAGAGTCACTTACTCTATAGTCAGGATAATGCCCGGACCGAAGATATATGCATTGTCCCACGCTGCACAGTAATATACAGCAGAGTCTCCAGGCTCTTAACTGCTGATGGTCAGGATGTGCTTGCTGATGGAGCTCTCCCTAGGTGGTTGATAACGGGCTCTGATCCCTGTAGCTCGGTATATATCATTGTCCGTTTCATCGTCTCACACCCACTGCGGTCACTCCACGGGACGCTGTCGGTACCAGTACATGTCGTAACTTCCAACATTTCCGTTCTGTATCCGGCATTCTAAGCTGACGATTTGTCCCTGGAGACTGGTCCAGACATTAGAGTCTGACTGAGAACTGGGGCTGCCCGGACTCCTGTAATAAAACACAATAAATCCCCTGTGTGAATTTGAGATAACACAAGGCTTATCAATCCTTAATACGAGCAAAAGAATCAGCAGTAATTCTAATTCTAACGAATAATCTCTGCGTGAACCAACCCGACTCCCACCTTGCAAATGGATCAGCAGAGCCCAGAGGTGATGAAGAACTGGGAATATTCATCCGGACAGGTGCGGACAGTCAGCGCCCAATATTCCGACTGAACCACGCGCTGTTCTGTGAAGTCCAGGAACTGGTCTTGTTACAGCGTCTGCAGACCGGAGTCTCCGGGTCCGTTTATCAACCGGGATGTTAAAGACTGGGAGGTGCCAGAGAAATGGTGGTAGCGGAGACTGACCTGCCATTCTGTGTAGACTTTGAATGGACATCTTGCTGATCTTCAAAACGTTAGCCTTAATTTCAAAAAAAATGTTTCATCTTATTGTAGTACATATCTAGTCCGGCAGAACCTTGGAGAATCCTCGGGCTAAGGTGATTTTAACCCTTATATCGTCAGGAACTCTCTGGAACAGCGGAGTGGAGGGGAGAGTGGTGCCATATTTTGCCCAGAATGGTTAATGAGATCTAAACATCTTAGGATCACACTTATCAAATTCCCACCAAGTCCCTGTGCCATTCCAAATCTGGCTCGTCCAATCATCGGTTCTGAGGTTAGGAAATTCCAGCAGAAAGCTTGCTGGCGAGTAAAGCTTGTCGATAAAAATGCGTAGCTCCCAATCGACTCGTGTTCTTCTCTAAGGTCTCAGGAACGATGTCCTGGATAGAAACTAATTTCATGTCAGGTCAGTGATTGCGCAAAGGTTACTGTTCAAGGTCGGTCAATGCTGCCGTAGGGCATTGTGAGTGTTCTTCCAGACAGATAGACATCCGCCTATCATTAGATGGATGTTAAGCAGTAATTCTGCTGATGACGCAAACAACTGCAGATGCCGGTATCTGGAACAACTCACAAAGAGCAGGAGTGACTCAACGGCTCAATAGCATTTATGCAGTGAAATGGATAGTCAACAATTACGGCCCGAGAGTTTTCATCTGAAAGTTTGTACTGCATTCATTTCATTTCTTTCCATCTGTGAGATATTGAGACAATTCACAAGACCATGACAATAGTCAGACAAAGCTTTTAGGTGTAAACTTAAGTCTGACAACATTAATGCCCGGCAATGGCCTTGTTCAGCAGGGAATCTGACCTCGAGACCTTGATATCCAATGATCTTGCCGCCCGACCTTGTTAAATTCTTCGCCGTCAATATTCAGGTTATCTATGAGCAGAACACACTGGATTAATTAAATTGACGTTTATAAATTAGACCCTGCTAAAAAGCTGGCGATCACAGAGTTCAAAGTTCAAAGTAAATTTATTATCAAAATACGTATGCCATCAAATACTGCCCTGAGATCTATTGTCTCCACTGCATTCACCGTAGATATCAAGAAATGCAAAGAAACACCACATGCAAACGGACAAAGTGTAACTGAAGACTCAGTGTGTAAATACAAACGAACAAATGCATACATACAGGAATAGATGGATTAATAATTCAATAGATAGAAACTAAATAATAAGTAAATCGATAGATGCATTAATAAATATTTGAATGAACAAATAGCCAGCAAGTTAGTTGGTAGATAGATATTTGTCTACATGCATAGACAGGTGTGGGCACGTGGCCAAGTGGTTAAGGCATTGGACTAGCGACCTGAAGGTCATCAGTTTGAGCCCCAGCCGAGGGAACGTGTTGTGTCCTTGAGCAAGGCACTTAATCACACAGTGCTCTGCGACGACACTGGTGCCAAACTGTATGGGTCCTAATGCCCTTCCCTTGGACAACATTGGTGTCGTGGAGAGCGGAGACTTGCAGCATGGGCAGCATGGGCAGCTGCTGGTCTTCCAGTCAACCTTGCCTAGGCCTGCGCCCTGGAGAGTGAACACTTTCCAGGCGCAGATCCATGGTCTCGCAAGACTAACTTTACATAGACAGTCAGAGAGATGGATAGATACATATATACATACATACATGGATGAGTCGACAGATAGATAAGTAGATAATCGAGAGAGAGATACAACTGAGAGCATGAGTTGTAGAGCCCTTCAATATGAGTATATAGGTTGTGGAATCAGTTTAGTGTTAAGGTGACTAAAATTACAGAAGCCTGGACACATGTTTACTAAAACCAATAACATCTATCTGATACGTCGAAGACTTTCCGAAGAAAACTCGAAAGACAACAGCATTCCAACCTAATGGACTGGCCCCACACCTCCACCATTAAAATGTACACCATTCTCCACTGGGTTACTGGTTATGAGCCATGGTAAAATAAGGTAAAGTATGCTAATCGGTTATCGGAGTCTCACGCCTTCTTCGTTGCCCAATCAGAATTGGACTTATCACCTACTTTTCTGCAATAGACCTTGAAATATCAATTCCATTAATATCCAGAAATTCATCCTTGAAAAATACCTCGGGGGTATACGGAAGGCTGAAGCAGCCTTGTGGCACAACGGCCTTCATCAGTCACGACACAGTTTAGAAGTTAGGACGCAACGGTGCATATTCATTAGATGTTGCACAGGCGGAATTTCTAATATTGCTTTCAGTATTAGTCACCATATTGGAAAGGTAACATTAATTTGGAAAGAGTGCAGTAAATGTTTACGTCGATGTTGCTAGGGTTCGAGGGACTGAGTGATGATAGATCGGATAGGTTAGGTCTTTATTCCTTGGAGCATAGGAGAATAAAGGGTTATCTCACAGATTAGTATAAAGATCGTAGGGTGCATGCATATGGTGAAGGCTGCCCAGGGGCGGGAAGTAAAGAACTGGAGGGCACAGGTTTAAGCCGAGTAAAGAAAAAATTTAAAAATTTCTTCTGGGGCAACCTTTACAACGGAGGATCGTATGCATATGAAACGAGCTGCGACAGAAGCTTGTAGCTGCACGCACAATGACACCATTTAAAAGACATTTAGACAGGCACATGCATTGCAAAGGTCTGGCGGTATAGCGGGAAATGCGACGCTCTTGCATCTCGGGACGCCAGAGCTCAGAGTTCAGTTCCGATGGTATCTGAAAGAAGACTGTATGTCCTCCCCGTGAAATACATCGGTTTTTTCCAGGTCCTCGATTTATTTTACTCAGTCCAAGACGTGCCGGTTCGTGGATAAGTTGGTCATCATACATTGTTCCGTGATTCGCCTAAGGGTAAATCAGCAGTAAATCTGGCCTTGCTTGTCGGTGCAACCTGAACAGGCGGTCGGGTCTACTCTGCTCTGTAGGCATCTAGGGCATTATGAATAAGCTCAGCCAGTAGACTTCCTTCCACGCTGCACGATTCTGTGCCTCCATACTCTCACCACTCTTCGATCACTTGCATGTCCTCTCATAACTCTGAAAATTGAACCAAAGCACCGTATCAATTGTGTTTTCATTAAGGTCACAGAGCCATAGAGACATAGACCGAAACAGCATAGCAACAGGAGTTTCTGTCTATTTGTCTATGCTGAAACATTATATTACCTAGTCCCATCGACATAAACCGGAGCCCTTTATACCCTTCCAACCCATGTAACTATCCAAATTTCTCTTGAATATTGAAATCAAACCCGCATCCACTACTTCCATTGCCAGCTCGTTCCACGCTCTCTCCACCCTCTGCGTGAAGAAGTTCACCCTCACGTTACCTTGAAACATTTCACCTTTTACACCTAAGCCATAACCTGTAGTTCTATGCTAACCAATATAAGTGGAAAAAGTCTATTTGCATTTACTCCGTCTATGTCACTCAGAATTTCGTGTACCTTGATTAAAGTTCCACTCAATCTCCTACCATGTTTGGGCTCCCATATGATGACCTGGCTGGCAGGTAGCTAGGGGTGGCGTAGACAGTGCCCCGCTAGTTTCAGTCTTCTCGCCTCAATTTTAGTGGTGAGCATCGCTAGGTCGGCATAGAGCTCGACGTTCGTCATATGCTGTTGCCAACTCACGTCAAGAGCCATCCGGAGCATTCGTGTATAGTAACCATCTGGAGTCTTTCGTATAGTATTGGTGAGTGTCCTGGTCTGGCATCCGTACGTGAGAATGAACTCTATGACTGCCATGAAGATCCTCTTTTTAAGCCCTCTCGTCAGGTTCGACTTCCAGATTTCCTTCATGACGTTCATAGCCCTCCACGCCAGCGCCTTCCGTATCTTTATGACCTTCTCCGAACTCATCATTCTTGACCCGAGGTACTTGTAGTCAAAGACTTTCTTAATGGTATCATTCTCTACGGTCTTGAGAGTACATTCGTCGCAGTTAAACGCCATGTACTCTGTCTTTTTAGCACTTAGGTGAAGTCCAACTTTATTGCACTCTATTTCCACTTTTGTCAGTAGCTGCTGTGCTTCCTCCATCTGGTCAGACAGCAGGACTATATCATCTGCAAAATCGAGATCTGTGAGTTAACTGGTCTGACCCTTTTGTTTGGTCCTGGTGTTATGGTAAAATCAAGCTTGTTATGATCTTTAGTAGCTTGACATAGAGCGTACATTATAAAGATGTAGGGTGCCAGGATGTCTCCTTGCAGCACACTAGCTAGGAGCTCGAACACTGCTGTTTCTCCGTCTGGTGTTACAACTTTCTCCATGGTTTTGGTATAGCTGGACTCTATTGCTCTCAGTAGACGGTTTGGCACTCCGTAAGCTTTCAGGGTCTTCAGCATTTTACCTCGGTCAAAAGCTTTGCGAAAATCGATGAAAGTAAGCACGGCTGGTAGGTTGTTCTTCTTGACTTCCTGGATGATTCTACGGAGAGCAAGTATTTGCATTGCTGTTCTGCACTTCTGCTGAAAACCATTCTGATTGAATCTCAGCTTAGGGTCAATTCTGGCGTGAATCCTGTTCAAGATCACCCAGTTGTATAGCTTTGCTATACTCGCTGGAATTTAGAAGATTGAGTGGGGATCTTATTGAAACGTATAAAATTCTAAAGGGATTGGACAGGCTAGATGCAGGAAGATTGTTCCCGATATTGGGAAAGTCCAGAACGAGGGGTCACAGTTTAAATATAAAGGGGAAGCCATTTAGGACTTCCATCATCGCTCTCTCGTTGACACTTCTTCAACCTGACTATCCAGATGCTGTTGAATCTGAGAAACCCAATGCCGTCGCTTGCTATTGACGCCAAGCCACTGGTTACATTTAAAACGGAGATTGATAGGTTCGTAATTAGTAAGGGCGTCAGAAGTTACGGGGAGAAGGCAGGAGAATGAGTTTGAATTGGAAAACATTTCAGCAGTGATGGAATCACAGAGTAGATTCCATGTGCCAAATGGACTAAATCTGCTCCAATGTCGTACGGTCTTATAACCGGCTTCATACCCTTAGATACTTTTCAGTGCTATTCCATCACTGTAACTGTATAAAAGTCTGGTTAAGCCGCACTTGCGTGGAATTCAGGTCATCCCATTATAGGAGGCATTGGGGAAGGTGCAGAAAAGATGTAGTAAAATGATTGCAGAAATAGATTGCATTAAAGATAGGAGAAGATTGACAAATCTACTGTTTTCTCTGGAGAGTGGATGTTGGAGGAAACAAATGATCAAACTTCAAAAATCTATGAGGGGAATAGAAAGGGCAGGCACACAAAATAGATACCCATTGTAGGAATATCATATACCGAAGAGCCTGGCTTTAAGATTATAGGGATTTGTTTAAGGACATGCATGATGGTAAACTGTATAACAGAGTGCAGTGGGTGCCTGAAAAAACTGCTGCAATCGAGGGTAGAAGTCAGATAATGATGTTTAGGCCTTTTAGATAGGACAAATGCGCAACCATGGACGGATATCGATCACGTGCAAGAAAGAGGAATTATTTTAATGTGGCCTATGTTGTTTCTCTCTCTCTCTCTCTTTATCTCTCTCTTTCGCTACCTCTCTCCTCTCTCTGTCTCTCTGTCTCCCTCTCTCTCTCACACACACACACACACACACACACACACACACACACACACATACACACACACATACACACACACACACACACACACACACACACACACACACACTTAATCCAGCTTTCTCACTCTCTTACACTCTCAGAATTTCAAAATTGGTATCAAATGGAAAGTTTTAACTTATTAAAATTCATCGCATGAAAAAAAAACAAATTGCAGTATCTGAAACATAATTTTTGGAGACAGTTTGAGCTTCGGCGTCTTCCCGTAGTTGCACTTCCTCAAAAGAAGACTGCGGTACTCTGCAAAGTGTTCACCTATCACTCCCACCCATCCCCGCCTCCTCCTCCGCGAGTCCCAGTGACCACCTGTATCGTCTCACATACAAGAAAGAGCACAGCAGCAACTTGTGTGACTGTGGCTAAACAAAGGGTGTCCTGATCCCGACTAAGACATGACGGGATCAGCAGTTGTATCAGGCCCTGCCGATAGCGGTAGTCTGGGACCTGGCTGTTAGAGTCTATGACCTATCATTTGGGTAGAATGAACCGGACTGAGCAGTGTCTGATAGTCTGGGTAGGTTTGATTGCTTTGCAGATCTCAGACCATAACTCCCAAAACTCAACACCAACGCTTGCACTGTAGAAACGTATGGAAGAGCAGGAGTACACAGTTCGTTCCCTCGAATCTGTACCTCAATAACAAGATCCCCGACTACAATCCTCCTTCCTTGCGAGTTCTTCAAATCGTCTGGCTCCCTCTCTGTAAGTAAGACAAGTGACTCCTTCAAAAATATGTTCATCGACGAAACACCCATTCAGCGATCAGGAAAATACAGAGATTCGCGGCCTTTCCCAAATGAAGACAGTGCTCTACTCATTTCACATTGGCTGATTTCTTTTCCTGTCGTGTGACTCGAATCCGAGGAGCTCCCGGAAGCCTTTGTCTTGCCGGGCCTTCTCATGACTGGCTCTGAGGCTGCTCGCTTTTCACTGAGTTCATTCTGTACTGTCGCCTATTTAGGCCCGTGTACTCGGTCTCCGTTGGTTGGACTGCTCTGTCAACCCTGGCCTCCCTTGCTAGAGAAGAAAACCCATCCATCAGGCACACTACAATATGACTCCATTAATAGTGAGATATGGGTTTCATCTAGCGAGGAGAGAATGAATAGGAGAAGCCCACATTCACTGCAATAAGGTTGAATGAAAGCTGAATCTTCAAACAAATCTTCGCAGAGACTCCAAATCGTCCAGGAGCCCATGAATGCCACCTCGCTATTTTGCTCTCTGATTGCATTACTTATTTTATAATGGTACAATAAAAATTTCTTATTATAATTTGAATGATCGGTTCTTCTTATCCGGGTCTTCCCGGTAGGGCGATGAAAATACATTCATCAAGCAGGTTGCTACGATGTATCTCAAACTTCTCAAGACCAGATAAAACATGAAACGAATTATGATTTTGCCACTGACAGGTACCTCTGAGAAAACGCATGAGGAAAGAAAAGTCTCTGGGCAATACCTGGGGCATAAAAGGCGCCATGGAAATGCCAGACAGTCTCTTCGCATTGCTGCACATATTATCAGAGTAGATGTCTGGAAGTTGTCATCGAAACCAAACCACCTCGCATCGGTAGTATTAACAGTCGTTGCGGACTATATAAATTAGTATCAAAGGAGCAGAGTCAGAGAATCACAGAATCACACAGCACGGAAACAAGTCTTTCAGTCCATCTGGTCCATGCTGATCGAGATGACACATCCAAGCATATTCCAGCTGCCTGTGTTTGGACCATATCCCTCTAAACATTTCCTATATATTTACACTAATCTGTCCTTTAAATATTATCGTTGTAGCCGTCTCAACCGATTTCAGAGACACCACCCTTTTTGCAAAAAAAAAAGTTGTCCCTAAAATCCCTCCCCGCTTTCCCCTTCACTTCACAACTCTGCTCTCAATTTCTTCATAGAAAAAAAACTTAGAAATCTCCCATGCCCTAAGGAAAGAATTTCTGACCGGTCTGTTCCATTCAGAACAGAAATGCGAAGAATTCTTTTTTAGCCAGAGGCTGGTGAATCTATGGAATTTGTTGCCACGGGCAGCAGTGGAGGCCAAGTCAGTGGGTGTATTTAAGGCAGAGATTGATAGGTATCTGTGTAGCCAGGGAATGAAAGGTTATGGTGAGAAGTCGGGGGAGTGGGACTAAATGGGAGAATGGATCAGCTCATGATAAAATGGCGGAGCAGACTCGATGGGCCGAATGGCTGACTTCTGCTCCTTTGTCTTATGGTCTTATGGTCTGAAATAACCCTGACACTCGCCCGGGAGATCTAGCATCCTTCTAAACCTTTAGTGCACTGTTCCTAGTTTAATAGCATTTTTCCTGTAGCAAGGCAACTAAAACTGAACGCAGTTCTTCAAGTGTATTCACGCCAGCGTTACTCAGTGGCTACCTTATCTGCACACCTGTTCGTCAGTGTAAATATCTAATCAGCCAATCATGTGGTATGAATTCAATGCTAAAAAGCATGCAGACATGGTCAAGAAGTTCAATTGTTGTTCATACCAAATATCCGAATGAGGAAGATACGTTATCTAAGAGTGACTTTGACTCTGGAATGATTCTTGTTCTCATACGGGTGGTTTGATTAACTCTGAAACTGCTGATCTCCTACGTTTTTCATGCACTACAGTCTTTGGAGTTTACAGAAAATGGTACGAAAATCAAATAAAATCATCCAGTGACCGGTTATTCTGTGGGCGCATTTGCCTTGTCAATGAGAGAGGTCAGAAGAGAATAGCGTAAATGGTGCAAGTTGACAGGAAGGCGGTAATAACTCAAATAACCTCGTGTTACAACGGTGCAGAAGAGTGTTCTGAACGCAGAACACATCGAATCCTGAAGTGAATAAAGATTCAAGACCACGAATACATACTTGGTGGCCACTTTACTTGTTACACATAACAAAGTGGCCACTGAGTGCATGGAAACTAACGAAATTGCAAATGAATTCTGTACCTGAGATGAGATGCGGTCTGAAGGGGTTAAATGCCGATGTCATTAGCAACTTGTACGGAGCAAAAGAATGAATTGCTTATCGTGTATCGATCCAAAGGCGTCTCCCACTTAGACGATACACACTACTCCTCCAACTCTCCACAAAAAGAAGACGGTTCACTGAAGATCAAGAACTTGCATCTATTTGAATGACGCTCTCTTGTTCTGATCAGCACAATATTATAGATTTTAGAAATAGTACCGTAATAAGAGCTTTACTTGGGCAGAACTCGGACTCACAGTTGAATAACCGAATAACAAAACAGAGAACGTTGATGCTGACATAGTGAGCCCGTTTGATGGTGTGTCAAGACTCAAGACACACACACACACACACACACAGTGCTGAAGGAATTCAGAAAGAAAAGCAATGTATCAGGAGGAGAATCGGCAGTGGATGTTTCGGGCCAGAGACGCTGCCTAACTGAGTTCCTCCAGCATTGTGTGTGTGTGTTGCTCCAGATTTCCAGCATCTGTTGAATGTCATGTGTTTTTCACAAGAATAAGACTAATAGATGGCTGCAAGACTGGGAAGGGAGGAGGGCGATGTAAGCACAATTCCCAATAGATCCACCGTGGAAATCGCGAAAAACACACTCTGAGTGTGAGAAGAATGCGGAACTCGCTGGAGATGGTGAACAACAGAAGTTGGTTTAAGAGGACGATGGGTCGTCACACGGGGGTGGGGGGGGGGGAAGAAAGGGAAGTAGATGATAGGTGGGATGAAAAGAGGTGAGAGCGTGTTACTGCGGAGCAGAAGCACAGGTGGATCTTAAAAATGGACCGTCCCACACCCGGTTGCGAAAGGGTGAGGCTTGCGCATGTGGTTAGCAACTCCCACCCGTAAAAACCCCTCGCCTCAAAAACGCCAACACAAGTTCCAAAAATCACATCCCTAGGAGAGCAAGGATCTTCAAAGATGGGCTGCATCTGGGGGCAGTTTGAAAGACTGTCAGATGACAGAGGATTCTGGAAGGATGCTGTCAGTGGCCTATGTTGTAGTAGGGCTGAAGAAGAAGAAGAAGAAGAAGAAGAAGAAGAAGAAGAAGAAGAAGAAGAAGAAGAGTCGCCACTGGAGAGAAAAGCGACCAAATGTATCTTCCGCGCTGTAGATGTTTTGCAGAAGACCGTATTAGAGGAAGTTCAATTTCAGAGTACAGACACAAAAAGTTGAAAGAACTCAGAACTCAGGCACATTATTTGGAGAGGAATGAACTATTAACGTGTCGGATCGAGGCCTTTCTTCAGGTCTGATGACTCTGAGATGAGGGACAAAGAGTGAAATAGATTTACTTTTCAATTTAAAATGTAACAACTGGTTCTGGGCCTAAAGATCTATGTTGTGCCAAGGCCGAATCGGTGCTCGAGATTATTTGACTTTCAGTAACAGGGAAGAGAATCAGCCCCTGAATCAAAGGCAACAAGACGTCCTGTCATCAGAGATGCACAGTGAACTGCTACCGTGAAACTCGCAGAGAGACTCGCTCACAATGCATCTATCTCATATTCAGATGCTTTAAATACTAGTGAGCAGTTGCAACAGCAGATAACGCTGGAGATGGAAAATGTAACCGAACCAGAGCTCTTTGTGGGTTTCCTGTTTTCGTAACTTCGAAGCTGCCGCCCAAAGTTCAGCCTGTTAGACTTCATATTATATGATGCACTGGAAGACCCTGCAAACAACATCGTTGCAGTGGAAATTAATCTCATATACAGTGCTCTGTGTTGCGTCCGGTTTACCTGCGCTTCGTAATGTAAACAGTTCTCTAACCTTAATAAATAAACCGAAGTTTAACACTGGAGGAACATTATCTCGGGGCGCTGACTATCTCCAACAGCATCTGCGTTGATATTTAATGTCACACTAACGAGTCCCGCATAATTTAGTTACCAGATGACATAGGAGCAGAATATGGCTACTCAGTCTACTCCACCATTCCATCATTTCTGATTTATTTACCTCTCAAATCCAGTTCCTGCCTTACCCGATACCCTTCAGGCCCTTACTAATCAAGAATGTATTAAACCTCTTTCTAAGTATACCCATTGGCTTGGCTTCCACAACCGTCTGTGGCAAAGTGTTCCACAGATTCACTACACCCTGGCCAAAGAAATTCCACCTTATCTATGTTCTGAAGGAATGCCATACTTTTCTGAGACTGTGCACTCTGGTCCTAATGTCTCCTACAATTGGAAGTAAAATTTCCACCTCAACGTTTTCTAGGCTTTTCAATATTTGACAAGTTTTAATGATATTCCACCCGCTCCCCATTTTTCTAAACTCTTGACAGTATAGGCCCAGAGGAATCAAACGCTCCTCATAATGTCAGCCCAAAGCTGCTCATAATAGACCAGGTGCTGTCTGACCAATTTGTACAATGCTATAGAAATCACCATGCATTGTAAACGCATTTCGCTGTAGGAATATAGTGACTTCAATACCAGGTCAGAGGTTGCGAAGCCCAGAGCGTGGAACACTTTATGACAGCCCAATGCATTTCTCCCTTAGCACGGGTCACGATTTCGGTGGAATACTCTCTGTTGGCCTCTAATGGTGCAGCTGCGACCACGTAAAGTCGGTATTATCCATTTCATAAGTTCCCGTACCAAATTTCACTGAGTTACTCGCCCAGACAGCTTCAACAGCTCTTCCCGTACCCTGGCCAAGCAGTTCCAGTGTAGCAGTGACGGGAATACACTACTGCAGGTTTCCCTCCAAGTCGTGTATTACCCTGGCTGGCATATCTGTGTTCCGTCAGTGTCTGGTTCTGAACTTATTCTCATAGTATCGCAATGTTTACCTTTATAAGAGGGGCTGCAGTAAGTAAGCACCGTCGATTCATCGCCAGCTTCTGCGGGGATTTAGGTATGAGGACGTGAATACTAGTTTTGTTATCGATACAGATGTGTACATCCCAGAAACCATGCTCAAACCATGCTCTCTCTGGAAGTCTTTCAGAAGAATTCTCCATAGCCATTTGACCTTCTGACGCACTGATGCGGTAATCAAGTGTAACCCGCACAAAGCGCAGTATGGACGCAGTGGACCCGCCCCCGAATCTCGTCACCGAGTTGGGACAACTGTAGCTGAGAGGCTGCACAGAGCGGCAGTTGAGCTCAGTCCGACTCCTGGGAGTCGAGGGCAGCACCAGCCGACCACCGGTCTGAGGCCAAATGTTGATGAAACTATTATTCCTGTTCGTTACCGTTGAGATGTTTCGTGTTTACGGTGAGTGAGTCGGGGTTGGTAACTTTCAAACGTACCCTAGCAAGTTTGCTATACACTGCATTAAACATTCCGTGAAAGTGGGGAAATAAACTTCAGTAAATGAAATGAGAAATTATTAAGCTAGAATCTCATCAAAGCTGACGATAAACCGATTTAATAAATTACCAGTCAGTTTCTATGAGCCTCGCTCATTTTCTTTTGGTGAAGGTTATCTAGCGCACTGCTCCTCTCTGCACCTAAGCAGCTCCAAACCTAAAGCAGTATGTTTGGCGAGCCCTGACTGAAATGGCCCCCAAACCTCTCAATTTAAGGTCATCTGCGGATAGATAGAAAAATTTATTTTAGCCAATAAATGCAACTGAAAATTACAGCGAACTTTTAAACTGCAGGCAATATGCTTAATTTCTACTTAGTTCAATTCCTGATAATTTTAGTTAACTGATAATAATTGGTGTTACAGAATCCGAGCCCTTTCCTGTGAGTCCAGCTGCAATGACTGCAGATGTGGGAGATACAGTTGAACTGCCCTGTGAACTTACGAACAAACTAGAGTTCGCGAACAATGTTTTCTGGTACAAGCACCGTGCTGACGAACCCCTGGTAGCGATTAAATCCACAGACTGCCAAGAGAAAGGTTGTAGGGCTACTTTCAAAAAAGGCTCCGGAGATCGCACATCAGTGCTGGAAATCAAGGATGTCCGGCTGGAGGATTCAGGTTTCTACTACTGTGATGAGATGAATAGCTATCCACCGCTTGTGAAAGGACCTAGACTCCTTGTTGGAGGTAAGAGGACTCGGTAGTGAGATTATAATCAACCATGTACTTTGGTTACACTCCGGTTAACTATGTCCCATTCTCTGACCAGACAGCTCCACCAATCGGACGTACATGCAGTTATTTGTCCCACCGTCTGAGAGTAATGGGTCAGTTCCCCTGGTGTGTCTGGTCGGCGGCCTTTTGTCCAAACAGATTGTCATTTACTGGAACATATCCGGACAGATCACGGAAGGATGGAGCGATCCCGGTACGCTTGACCCAGATCAAAGCTACAGTGTTAGAAGTCAGGTGCTGGTCCCAGTGGAAACTTGGAGGAGCGGCGGGCTCTTCACCTGCATCGCACAACTAGGGGGTGCGGGAAAGACGAGGACTAAGAGCGTCTCCCATCCCACCATTCAACCAGATCAAGGTAAGGCGATGTTTTCACATACAATATTGATACTCATGTGTGGTGGAAAGGCGGAGCAGACTCGATGGGCCATACGGCCTAATGATTCTCCTATGTCTTATGTCTGCGGGAATGTACTGGCGATTCACTTCACCACCTTTGTCTGCCCAACCCTAGAGTCCTTTGAGTATCAGGGGGCAAACCTGGGCTTTTACTCTCTGATGTCCGTGATGTTCTCACAGTGCGGTTGGGTGCGGCCATCATGAAAGACAAGCGTTGCTTTTCAGGTTAGGAAGGTGAACCGTAAAACTGATTGGAAAGGTCAAGATGACTGAGAGGAAAGCGGGAAACGATCTGAGGAGCTGTATACATGAGCCGTTCTTCGGTTGTCTTGCCATGAGCTTTTGGTTGTCCATTATGGTTTAAGGATTAAGGGTCAAATTTATTCGCCATATATATTTTCATATGTTAGACATTTCCTGTGGTGTGCTGGTCAGGGCTCGACATTCAACATATATAATTAAAATAACTGATGTTATACTTAGGTGTTAGAACATCACTGGTATGGATGGTAACTAACTGTACAATTTGAATCAAGCACCAACTCGGACGAGATCGGTTTAAATTTTTGCTCTTGTTATTTGGAATGAGTGTACATCTTAGAATTTTTCACATGACAAACAAATGTAAGCCCGAATAAAATGTTCATGGAAGCTGTGATTTCACCAACAACAATTCTTTCTGTCCAGGCTGGTGTCTTCCCACAGCGATTCTCCTTGGGGTCCTTGGATTGCTGGTTATCGTCATTTTTACTTGCATCTCTAAAGAGCGTAAATCAGGTAAGGATTTGCTTTTGCTAGGCATATCCATACAACTGCTAACAGTTAACTCCGTCCCTTTTTCGAGGCACTGTATAATTGCAGCCAGTGGGTTTAGAACAGAGAACTCAGAAAATAGTTGAGGCAGGGAGTGGAGCAAATGGTACTCAAGTACCGGAGGGTACGGATCTGATGGATGGGATGTCTGAAATCCTGGAAACGTGTTTCTCGGTGTACTGTCCTTGTATTATTATTACTGTCTCAGTTTTTCCTCGCTCGAGCTGGTAAAACCTAATATACGACATAGCCAAGCGCACTCATTTCCCAATTGCTGGGAACGTTCGTACTATTCTAGAGGTTTTTAGTATTGTCGTTTTCTGAGGAGTTATATAAACATTGCTATGTAGCCCTGATTTTTAATTCTATTTGGTCGTGACTGTGGGGTTACCGAGTTGCAGGTAGTACTATTGGGAGAATGTATACCCTGTTCCTGTTGCATAGACTTTTATTTTCCTCTTTTAATTTTGCATATGTCTCATGTTTTTCACATTGATATTTTCTGTGTTTGGAAAGGCTCTATCTATGAAGTACGTTTTTCTCGCTTGTTTATCCTGCAATATTATATTCTGACGTTTATAATGGATTTTCCTATTAAAAAAGCTTCGGTCACAGCATGGTAATACACACAAAATGCTGGAGGAGCTAGGCAAGCCAGACAGCATCTATGGAAAAGAGTAAGCAGTCGATGTTTCGGGCCGAGACTCTTCATCAGCATTTTGTGTGTATTACTTTGTTATCCAGCACTGCAGAGTTTTTCTTGTTCGGTCATAATAAAATTTGAAGCTCGCTGACTCTAAAACTGAACCAGGCTTGCATTTATGGTAAGGTACAGTGTCTTTTATGAATTTACAGTCTAGAGCAAGATTTTAGTGAGTGATGTTCATCAGTTGATTGTGTCTGTGTGGGTAATCAGACTGAGTTAAACTGCTGCAGGATCCTGTAACGTGTTGGAATATTCGTGGTTTCTCTTGGCATGTTCTGGTTTATCACTTTGAATTTTTGATATTTTTGTGATTTTTGTGTTACCCACCTGGTCCTACATTGCTACAAGAAACCCCTGTTTCTGTGAAGTGGTCTTCAACTCTGAGACAAGTGTTCGACGCTTCATGTCGACATCTGGTCTGCTCCTCACATAGGAAGTCTTCCATGGTGGGTCATGCTCTTCAGATACTTAACCTTTTCTTCTGTGATGACAATTTCTCTATTTTTTCTCTGTGTTTTTATTGACGTTTAGTGGTTTGTACTGTTATTTATACTAGCGTGGAGTATTGAATCCACTTTTCGTCGATGAAAATATATCCTTAAAAGTTTCATCTAACTGTTGTGTAAATTTTTATATCTGTTATTCCTCTTCCTCCTTCTGTCCAAGGTAGTCTGTTCAAGTATGCACAGTGTTTTCTAAGACTTTTCCGTTCTAATTTTTTATACCTTTTCCAGATCGGTTTCGGACTAATATATCATACCAAATGAATACGTTAATATGGGTACAGCGGATGCGTTCAAGGCCGTGTCATATTTTTACTTTTGGTGGAGGAGGGGGGGACATGCGTCTCGAATAAAGGAGGTTTAAGGCGGTCTTTCACTACTCTAGCTTCCAAGTTACCCTTGAGTAAGGTGTAGCACCTGGTCAGCCGCCTCCCTGCACCCCCCACCCCCTAAACCCCGATCAGGGTTACATGAAGCCATGGAAGGAGGTAGAGAACGGTCGTATGGGCAACTGGTGCATCTGCGTATCGCCAGTCCTGGTTATGCAAACACTGACGCCAGGCAGACATTCTCAGAAGAGTATTTATAATGTTTGGGTAGAACACGGAATATAATGACGATAACTATGTCATAATTACCATTGAGCACTTGTTACTATGATTGTTTTTTTTCTCAGCTCAAGCTGGTAATATCTGAGGTACGGTCATAAAGCACACCCATATCTCAATTTCTTCGAACTTTCGGACTATCTAAATGATTTTTAGAATTGTGGCATTTACGTAAATGTAGCTTTGCATGCCTAATCTTTAATGCTATTGTATAGTGACGTTGGGTTGATATTAGTTGTAGATATTACTATCGAAGCAATGTATTTATTCCCTGTTCATGTTCTATAAACTTTCAATTTCCTCTTTTAATTCAGCATGTATCTGGTGGTTTTGATATATTGAATTCTTTATGTTATGTGTGTTTCGAATGGCTATTGAGTAAGTTGGATTGCCCTATCGGTAATAACGGATCGGTCACAATAAAATTTGCAGGTCATTGGCTCTAAAATGGAAAAGGCTTGTATTTATAGTAAACTGTAGTCTCTTTCATAGGTTTGGACTTGAGAGCAAGATTTTAATGAATGCTATTTGCCACTTAATTTGCGTGTGTACGTAACAGAATTGAGTTAAACTGCTGCCGGATCCTTCAATATGTTGAATTGGATTGTTTCTTGTTTCTCTTAGCATTTTATGAATGTATCGTGTTGCATTTGCTGGCATTTCATTTTATTTTTGATATTTTTCTGAACAACAACCAAGGTATGCCCGACGTTTACTTATAAATCATACCACTAACCCAGACAGCATCCTTGTACATTACTTCTGCGCGTCCTGCACAGTTTTTTTCTGTAATGGGACATCCAGATATGCATTCAATACTCCACATGCGGTCTGACTGGAGTTTTATATCGATGCAGCATTATTTCTATACTCTTATACTGAACACTCCAAACAATAAAGGCAAACAAACCATTTGCCCATGTTACCCGCAGTCATCCCTATCTTAAAACAATCAGTTTTGCGTTCCCAAACTCAGTACCAGTTGGACTTGCCACATACTGTTTCGATATCTCCTCGTGGAAGCAGTGCAGAAATCAAGTAGCATGCCTTTTTAGAGAATCCGGAGGAAGTTCATGAGCATGATTACGAGAATGAAGGGATTAACATAAGAGGAGCGTTTGGCAGCCTGGGGCCTGTTCTCACCGGAATTTAGAAAAATGCGATGGGGTGGGGGGTATCACTGAAACCTATGACTGTTGAAGGAACTTCATAAGGTGGATGTAGAGAGAATGTTTCCTATTGTGGGGGTGTCCAGAACTCGAGGGTACAGCCTCAAATATGAGGGGCGGCCTTTTAGAACAAAGGTAAGGAGGATTTTTTTTAACTGAAATGTATTGAACCTGCAAAATGCTCTTCCGTAGACAGCTGTGGAGGTCAAGACCGTGGCTATTTTTAAAGCCAAAATTGATAGTTTCCCGATTAGTCATGGTATGAAAGGTGATGGCGAGCAGGAAGCTGTAAGGAGTTGAGTGGAATCCGGGATCAGCCATAATGGACTGGCGGGGCAGACATGATGGGCTTCATGGCGTAATTATGATCCTATGTCTTATGCTCCTATCACGTTTCAATATCTCCTCCTGAATGCATTGAAGAAATCATACCCCATCTCAGTCCCCTGTAGACGTTACGAACTTGGGAATCCTTAAATCATTATTATATATTAAATCATTATTATATATTTAATATTATATATTAAATCATTGGTGTATACGATTCCATAACGAAATGGTGTCCGTATTTGGGAACTATTCTCATCTTGGCGATAATTGTCCTATTGGGGAATGAATAAGAAAGTTATGACGCAGCTGAGAGCCATTGGTGAATGTGAAATTATTAGTATTATCGCAGACCGATTGCTGGTACATTGGAGACTGTTGTAATGTTTGGGATTTCTGACATACTGGACATTTCTGAAAGTTATTATATATTGGCCAGATAATAGTTCTAACTCATACTCTTCCAATACACAGGGACACATCGGCAATCGGCGACGCGCCAGGGAATCGGCAGCGCGGCTCAGGTACGGACGTTCTTTGAACACCGTTCTAAGATTGACAATTTTGATGTTTAGGATTGGGTACTAAAAATGATGAGTAAGAAAGGAGTCAGCAGGGAATTATGATACTGAAGTCATATTTGATTAATCTGCTGGAGTCACTTAAGGAGGTGTCTTATAGAGGAGGGTCGGCACAGTAGTAACTCTGTTGAACAATGGTAAATCATGCTCTGCGATAACTTTAATTGCCAATATTTGGTACGTTCCAGTCACAAGCGCCGATCCTTTACGCTTCGCTCGACTTCGCTGCATCATCCTCTGCTCGCAGATGAGAAAGTGTTTGGTTTCTACTTCGGTGGATTACGGAGAACTGGACCGAAAATCGGGCTACACTAAAACCCTCTGAACAACTCAAGACCTGATGCTCCGGGATTGAGAGGATTTGTATAGGCTCGTTTATTATGTAAATAAAGTGCTGGACGAGCATTGATATCGCGATTCAGGCATTTTCTAATCCTTTAGTGAAGAACAGGGGCTTCTTTTTATAGATTACAATCAGTCCCATTTCAAAGCTTCTCTCTTTATTATCATCTTGATTTTATCTTTGTATGAATTATATATATTTGGAATGTGATTAAAAAGTACTCTATTGCATTAATTAATGATCATTGTAGGAGTTATTCCACTTGTGGTTTTAAATTACGCTGCAGATTAATCAGTTATTGTACGTTGCGTTTTATAGGATTGCCTTTATTTATTGCGCTTCTTTGCGGTTGTATTGTGTTCATTATGCTTATTATGCTTTCTTGCTGCTTCGCATCTGGAGCAATAAACGTTTTGTTCTATATATAAATTCATGTGCTGACGAATGACAATAAACAACCTTGTCTCTTGAATCTTGAGCTGTAGAAACCGCCACTTGGCAGCCTCCCGAAGTATTTGGAGAAGTTGTGCGCCCACATCTGATGAAGACGTCTTTGTCCGTTTAGGGAATACAGCGTGGTTTTAGACCATGAACCATAAGACCACATGGCATAGGAACAGATTAAGCCATCCGGACCGCCGACTTTGCTCTGTTAATCCATCACTGCCGATTAATTATCCCTCTCAACACCATTCTTCTGCCTTCATTTGACACCATCACTAATCAAGAAACTACCAAACTCTGTTTTGAAATATACACAAAATTTGGCCTTCACGATTGTCCGTCGTAATGAATTCCATAGATTCACCACGCCCTGGATAAAGAAATATCTCCTCATCTCGGTTCTAAAGGGACGCCCTTCCATTCAGAGGCTGTACCTTTGGTCTTAGATTTCCCCACCATAGGGAACATTCTTTCCTCCACATCCACTCTCCCTGGACCTTTAATTGTTCAACATGTTTCACTGAGATACCCTTCATTCTACAAAACTGCAGCCATCAAACGATCCTCATATGGTAACCTTTCCAGAACCAAAATCATTCTCCTCAACATCCTCTGAATTCTCTCCAATGCCAGCACATTCTTTCCGAGATAAGGGGCCCAAAACTGCTAACAATGTACCAAGTGCAATCTGACCAAATAATACCTGAGACATTTTCCATGAAGCATCGTCAAACTGGGTTTGAGGTTTCTCTTCGGCTCTCGTGTCCCCTTGAACATTTGGAAATTAACTCTATAGTTAGAAGAGTAATGAATTATTTAATTGGTTTTCAATATATTAGTAGTCATTTGAAACAATTTCCCGGTAGTTAGGTTCCCTCTAATCGGCGGAGGCAGAGACAGAGTTTCGGGAGTGACGTAATGGAATTCTTTGTTTCTGAGGCTAGACAGAAATGTGAAAACGGCAAACAATGCCGGAATAATTGGTTCTTTAAAACCTGATGCTGAACTTTTTTTTTATGAACTGTGAAAATTAAGGGAACCGCAGGATAGTTGGAGCAGTCCGATGAAACATCCTGTCGG
This sequence comes from Mobula hypostoma, assembly GCF_963921235.1. Lineage (NCBI taxonomy): Eukaryota > Metazoa > Chordata > Chondrichthyes > Myliobatiformes > Myliobatidae > Mobula > Mobula hypostoma. The sequence continues at coordinate 237,306,723 of NC_086098.1, forward strand.
CCAAGGTGTCACTGAGGTCCACCTGGAGAAAACCTCTCAACATCTACGGATTTCCCCAGACCTCCATCTTCTGGCTCAGACTTGATACCCTCGTCTTATCAGCAGCACCACACCGAGCCTCGGCTGAAGGGAAATCAGCAAAGCGAAGCCTTTTGGGAATCAGTAATGAAGTGATGATTGACTAAATATTAATCTGCTGGCATTTACTGTATTTTTGGAAATATTATTTTAGGTACAGTGTGTGAGTTACATATATTGTGTTGAGACGTAGCTTGTCTTGGAGGAAGGCATTCTCGTTTAGCCGCAAACACGTGTAAGATTAAATGACTCTAAATAGAACTTGAATTTGAACTAAATCATCCCACACTTCCAATAAGTGTGAAAAATGTTTGTGGGTCTAAAGCAGGGCGTCTACTGACTGTAATCAAACGAAGTTTCTTGTGTTTCTTCCATGATGTGTTTTCACTGTGTAAGTAACTCATTCTGTGCCTTCTTAAGCAGCATCCGTTAAAAGTAGAGGTTTCGAGCACACTCTGTACCTTCACCCATTCTCCTCTAGCCTTTCCTCTCCCACATCGCCGCTCTTTCGTGTGGGCCCCCCTCCACCTCCGCACCTCAGAGCTTTCTTTGTCAATTCAAGCAACTTTGTAAAGGTCTGAATTAGCACAGCCTTAAAACTCAGAGACATAGTCAGGTTTAACATCATTGCCAGATGTTGTTTTGCAGCAGCAGAAAATTGCAGTATATGGTAATAAAAACTAAAAACTACAATAAGAAGTAGATAGAAAATTGAATAAAATAAGTCGTGCAAAAAGAGAGGGAAAATACTGAGGTAGTCTGATGGGTTCGCTGCCCATCCAGATATCTGACGGCAGAGGGAACAACCTCTTCCTGAAACGTTTGATGTCTCTTCAGACTCCTGTAGCTTCTCCTTGATGATAACAATGAGACGAGGGCATGACAGCTTTTAGTTGTTCTTACCGAATGAAATGACACGGCTTTATACGATCCTTTACAAAAGTGCAGTTGAAAAACCCATCTGTCCAGATCGTCATTTCGAGAACTTTACGCTAGGAGAATAGACTTCGGATACACAGTGTAAACTCTATACTGGGAAAGCGGGTTTATGGGATAATATACACCAGTGGGCATTGAACGTCTCATTTTCAGATCTGACCCGTTAATCATTTGTCAGATTTTTAACCACACATCTATGACCTGTGAATTGTTGCTGTGCCTTTGCTCAGTTATAGCTGGACAAACCATGTAACTTTCCGGCCTGCCCACACTGATACCTCTCAGCCTGCACATGTAGGCACCTCGCATTTTCCACGCAGCTAATTGGATTATCCTGCCACTGCTTCCAGACTCCTCACCTGCAGACCATTTATTCCCACTTCTCATCCATAGTACTTAATCACTCACCGGACGAGTCGACTTCATCCAGTCGCTCCAAGCTTTTACTCTCCCCGGCTAAAGTATAGCACGTTGCCTGTTGTGTTTCTGTTTCCTCTCGTTTTGTGGACCGTTGTGACTTGCTATTATGCGGCCTATTATTAAAGTTATGATTCATCGCTGAATCTGCTTTTGGGTCAACATTCTTTTGCATCTCCTAACAGCAACGCTCTAGTTGTTCAATGTGTTTTATTGTACATTGTAACTGAGCTCTTCTTAAAAGTCTTGAATTTACAAGCCAAATTTTTCTACATAGATATAAAGTAAAATTAAATAGATCAGTTTAAGAAAACCAAAAATGATAAATCAGGATTTTAAAAAAGCATTCATAATAAACCATGTCTGGAAAATATGACTGAATATTCCTCTTGAAATATGTTTTCCAAAGTTGTCGAAGAAGTTGCTTCAGAGATGCCGCGAGTTGATGCTCCAGGGAGATAGTATATAAGGCAGGTCAGATAGTTTCTCAATTCGGTATGTTTGGAATTGCTTACATTTGTTTAGCTCACGTAAGTTCGGAGACACGAAGAAAGACATGCATCTTATCTGTAGCGGATTGATACCTTCATGGCCATAACTCTCGGGAGGCCGCTGAAAATCAGCATTGTGCGGCTGGAACTGTCACCGACTGCCTTTCCCGAAAGAAGACCTGCGACTGCACGTCATATCCGGATGGCGAAATCCTCTCTTCCTACTGCCCTCTCGCTATCGAATCAGATTACTAAGAATCAGATTAGAGTAGGAAGACTGCGAGAGAAAACAGAGAGCATCGCCAGAATGTCACGGGGCAGGGATGGGCCCATCACCCCTTCAACCATCTGCTGTAGGACTAAATTCTGATTTGTTTCAGAGGTGAACCAAGTAAAGAAGTAAAGGTAGCAACTTAAGATCACAATACATCGGAGCAGAATTGGACCATTTGTCTCATTAAGTCTTCCCCACCATCCCACCATGGTTAATTTATTATCCTTCTCAATCCTATTCCTCTGCCTTCTCCCCGTAACCTTTGACGCCTTTACTAATGAGGAGGCTATCAACGTCCACTCTCTGGCTAGATAAATTCCTTCTCGTCTTTGTACAAAAGGGATCTCCCTATATTCATACGGGATGATGGCCATGGTGTTTTCAAGAGGAGTGAATGAAGTTATGGATACCGTGAAGTAGACATACTTCGGGCGTGGATCGAAATCATAAATAACAAATATGGTACCACGAAGTTTGGTGTTGGAACATCAAATTGTTACAGTTAATATAAATGACCTGGACAAATGCTTCACAACTTCCTCAGGTCAGTTAGAAAAATAAGTTCTGAAAGGGCTATAAAGGGGCAAAGATTCTTAAAAGTAGAATAAACAAGTGTATAACTAACTGAAAAATGCAGTATAGTACGTGTAAATGCTACAGTCAGGCAGGAGATACAACAGCCGAACGATACACAGTCAACATTTTACGACCAATTTAATCCCCACCACCGTCAGATTTCTGACAGACAATGAACAGACTCATAAACACAACCTCACTATTTTTGCTCTGTTTTTGCATGACTTAATTAATTGAAATTTAGATTATATTTTAAATAATTTATCGTGTTTTTACGTGTTGCGTTTTATGCTGCAGCAGAACATCCAAATTGCCTGCTTTGATATTAAACCCGATTCTGATTCTGATTCGTTAGTAGTGCAATCTAGGTAGTGCAAAAGATCCTGAAGTTGCAATACTGTAATGGAATATCGCAGTACGTGATACTGCGATTTCACCTTCCAAATCAACCCAACATAACCTCACGTCGGAGTCCGGGTCTAATGTTATTCGACACTACCACTGTCAAATCAAGTGGTTTCACTTCACCTGGTCTGGAATTTTTATTAAGCACTTAAAGCTCTTGAATTATATTGGTCCTTAAGTTCTCTGCAAAAGAATTCAAACACTATATTCATTAGTTATGTCGTGAAAAATCATTCAGTAATTGTTGAATGGTGGGCTGATTTGGAAAGTGAAAGCATATTGGGTCCAGAATGAATTGGCCAACTGGATACGAAATTGACCTGGTGGAAGAAGTTAGGAAGGGCTGTTATTGAGACTGGAGAACAATGGCCAGTGGTACGCAGCGGGGATCAGTTCTGGGCCTACTGCTGTTTGTCACTTTAATAGTTTGAATGACAAGGTAGGTGGCATGGCTAGTAAATATACTTAATGGCACTGAAATTGGCAGTGTGGCAGAGAATGAAGAGGGTTCTCCGGGGCTGCAACAAAAAACGGGCAAAGGAATGGCAGGTGAAACGTAAATGAAAGGTGATGTATTTTGGAAAGAATCAAGGCTCAATTGCAATTATAAACACCTTCATGCGAAGATGGTCGAGGGGCTGTAGAGCAGTGCAGTGACGGGGGTAATAGGTAGAGGGGACGGGCTAATCAGAATTGTTGAGTAGATTAAATACCATGAGGGGGAACTTTTAAGATGATGTGTGGTTTTTGTTTTAATAGCCATATGGAATTTTTCTAGGAGCTTTTTAAAAGGGCTGATCGCTGGATGGCTGGTGTCCACGGTGTTTATTTTTTGCCTGCTTGTTTATTACGGAAAAATTAAACCAGAGTAAACGACACGGCCCTGAAAGTCGTTGTAGAACTGAGACTACAAGCCATAATTATATTAAGTACATATATGTCATTGTATAATACCCCGAGATTCATTTTCATCATAGTAAATAAAAGAAACTTAATAGAATCACTCTAAGTCTGCACAGAAACAAAGGCGGACAAACAACCAATGTACGAAAGACATCAAATGTTACCACCCAGGGAGATCGATAGATAGACAGATAGATAGATAGATAGATAAATAAATACATACATACATACATACATACATACATACATACATACATACAAACATAGAATTCACAAATGGAGAAGCCCTTGAAAGTGATCCCAGAGTTTGAGGAATCAGTTCACTTTGGGATTCAGGAACCTAATAATTGAAGGATAATAACTGCTCATGAACCTGCCGGTGTAGGATCTGAGGCTCATGTATCTCTTTCTAGTGGCAGCAGCAAGAAGAAATCCTAGCCTGATTGGTGCGGTTGTTGATGGTGGAATCTGTTTCCCTGCGAGAGCACTCCTTGCCGATGTATTCTGGGGACTGCTTTGCCTGTGTCACAACCACGGATTCGGCAACGCCGCAGATACAGCAATTGCCCTCGTGAAAATGCAGGTGTAAGCTGATTATTAATTCTTTGTGATGGTACTTAACACCATTCACCATTGTTCCGCTACTGCAACAGCCAGACCCTTCACAGCCATTCATAGTCGAAGTCGATGCATTGGATGTCGGCATTGGAGCTGTCCTCTCTCAAAACCCTTCTGCGGATATCCGGCTGCACCTTAGTGCCTTGTGCCTTTCTTTACTGTCATTTGACTCCGGCCGAGAGGAACTACGATGCCGGTAACCGAGAAATTCTGGCTGTCAAGAGGGGCCAGGAGGAATGGCGACACTGTCTGGAGGGGACAGAGCATCAGTTCTTGAGCTAGACATTTCAGAAGAACCTCTTCTACATTCAGGATGTAAAGAGAATCAACTGTCGTCAAGGCCGGTGGAGTCTCTTATTTACGCGGTTTAGTTTCATCCTCACCTTTCGTCCCGGCAGTTCGATTTATCTGAGGACATTGCCGATCTGAGCCCATTATTCGTCGCTCGTACATTGCCCTTCCGGTGACTGGGAAAGAGGCAGAGATGAGGGCAGTCCAACAGTCGGACCGAGGCCCCGGTGGGGGACCTCCCTACCGCCTGTTTGTCCCTGCTGCAGTGCATTACCAAGTTTTGGAATGGGGTCACTCCTCCCGTCTGGCTGGACATCCAGGAATTCAACGGACCCAGCAATTTACAAAGAAACAATTCATTGGCCATCTCTGTCCCAGGATGTCCGCGACTCTCTATATGCCTGTCCCACCTGTGCTTGGAACAAGGCATCAGGCCAGTATCCTGCGGGTCTGATCAAGGTGCACTTTGCTGTGCTTGAATAATTTCTCATGAACCGGTATTTCCTGAATGTAGTGGATCCCAACCTTGGGTCTACGAACTCCTCAGTTACAGGTTGGGGTCCACGGCATAACTAAGGTTGGTAACTACGGTCTGAACTCAATCACTTCCAAGATCTGGCGCCAGAATTGCGCCCCAGTTTCGAAGCAACGAAGACTAACTTGGAAGGAGAAAGATCAGGACGTAGGCCCTTGTAAAACAATTTGCAGCGGTCACAGCGAATTGCGCGTTCGTGATTGCCGAGATATCCGTAGGCTCGGAAGAGAACCGAAATAACGGTCAGTAGCTGAAATTAAGTCACGCGTTTAAAGCAGCCCGTGTGACACGTCCTGCGCAGTGCCAATTCACGCTACAGGTTTCCCGTTTACAGTTTAAACGTCAGTAAGTGCGTCCAACTGCAAAGGTTGTTCTGCGATACATGACGATGAACACTCGTGTGGACAGCGTTGTGCGAATCAGACAAGAAATAGGAGTTTTCATGCCACTTTTATTTGCTCTCGCGGCCGTGTGGCTCTTGTACGTTAGTTTTCAACCTGCTCTGCATTTTTCTGTAACTGCAACATTCATACTCTACATCCCTATTCCCTTCTAATAAGAAATTGGTTGGCTTGGTAGCTCAGTGCAGTTTTTCTATATTAATCCCACACCATTAATCCCATTCGGTCACAAATATGAGCAGATACTACGACTCCAGAACCATACGCGTAGAAAATTCTGGAGTTTTATTACCGTCCCGTTGAGAAAATTTTCTCTCAGCTCAGTCCTAAATGGTAGGCCCTATTTTTAAAGCGTGGCCGTGGTTCCAGGTACGTCCATTAAGAAAATCATTAACTCAGCCTGAAACCCGTCAGGCCTAAAACAATCATTTTGTAAGTCTTGTGAGCTAACAAACAATTCTTCTAAAGACTGTAGACATTGCCTTAGTCCTAACTCTAACCTTGTAATCAAATCCTTGCAACAAAAGCAGGCAGACTCTTATACCTGAACTTTAACTTTCAACGATTTGGGTACAATGAACTCCTAGGACCCCTGGCGCATCAACATCTTTCAGTCTTCGTTCATTTAAAATTTTATTACCACTTATTGATCGCTGTGCATGTCCTTAATTTTTTTTCCGTGTTGCAGTACATTTTATTTTCTTTGTACCTTGAACATTGGTTATAAATTTGTCATCTTAAGTTGAAAATGTTCTATTTCCGTTAATCAATGTCAATATACAGTTGTACGTAAAAGTTTGAGCACCCCTGGTCAAAATTTCTGTTACTGTGAGTAGTTATGTGAGTAGAAGATGAACCGGTCTCCAAATCTCATAAAGTTAAAACCGCCATAATTTAGTTTTAAACTGCAAAAGGAAGTCAGGAGCACATAACGAGGTTGAGTTGACTGACTGAAGAATTAAATCCCAAACCGCATCAGATAAGGAATACAGATACAAAATTCCCTAAAAGTAGCATCATAGGTAGATAGGGTTGTAAAGAGATTGGTACATTGGCCTTTATTAATCAAAGTATTGAGTATAAGAGCTGGAATGTTATGATGAGGTTGTATAAGGCATTGGTGAGGCCGAATCTGGAGTATTGTGTTCAGTTTAGGTCACCAAATTCCAGGAAGGATATAAGTAAGGTTGAAAGAGTGCAGCGAAGATTTACAAGGATGTTGCCAGGACTTGAGAAACTCAGTTACAGAGAAAGGTTGAATAGGTTAGGACTTTATTCCCTGGAGCGTAGAAGAATGAGGGGAGATTTGATAGAGGTATATAAAATTATGATGGGTATAGATAGAGTGAATGCAAGCAGGCTTTTTCCACTGAGGCAAGGGGAGAGAAAAAACGGAGGACATGGGTTAAGGATGAGGGGGGGAAAGTTTAAAGGGATCATTGCGGGGGGGGGGCTTCTTCACAGTGGTGGTGGGAGTATGGAATGAGCTGCCAGACGAGGTGGTAAATGCGGGTTCTTTTTTAACATTTAAGAATAAATTGGACAGATACATGGATGGGAGGTGTATGGAGGGATATGGTCCGTGTGCAGGTCAGTGGGACTAGGCAGAAAATGGTTCGGCACAACCAAGAAGGGCCAAAAGGCCTGTTTCTGTGCTGTAGTTTCTATGGTTCTATGGTTCTATTATTCAGAAACCGCTCCCCACTGCAACTTCTTCAAACAGACTGTCCAGAGGGTGTTGAATCTGTGTTACTCATTGCCGAAGGTTGCGATGGAGGCGAAGTTGTTGGATGTATTTAAAGTGGAGATTGATAGCTTCTTAATTAGTAAGGGCGTCAAAGGTTACGGAAAGAAAGCAGGATAATGGATTTGAGGTGGAAAAAAATCAGACGTGAATGGAATGACAGAATAGATTCGATGAGCCGAATGGCCTAATCCTGCTCCGATGTCTTATGGTCGTATAAACAACTTCATTCCATAGATACGGTCCAGTGTTATTCCTAGCTACTTAGTTAAAAACCTCTCTTGGCCTCATCTTAAAAATCCGGATTGAGCCTTTTATGATGAGGCAGTGAGTATTCGGAACCGTCGAAGATACAAAGTTGGGGAATCCCCTCTGCATCCACTCCAGAGAAATCGCACCCTTGCTATAGTATAAAGTCCAGAATTTGCACACGATATTCCAGTTTTGGCCTGGTTAATGTGTTGCCCAGATTGAATATACTGTACGTGCTTCCCTGCTTTTCAATTCTATTACACGGCACTTGAAGGCAAGTATTTGGTATGTTTGCCTCATCACCTAGTCTCCATGTTTCCTTGGTTACTGCTTTTCCTTGTGTCTGCTCTTTAGAATCCAAACACATCGCCTTAAATTTATCCGGGTGAGCCTTCATTTACCATGGTTGTCTATTTTATGGAGGCACGGTAGCGTAGCTTTTCAGAACCTCTTTGGACATAGAAGGGGGAGTAGTCTCAATCTGAACAATTAGTTGCATTACCTGCTGCCCATTCCCTTAGTTCTATCCAAATCACTTTCTTAAAACACCATTGGACATCCCTTAATTACTGCATTGCCCGGTGGAGTAAGAAGAAATTTACCGCACCTTCACTCTCTTCTACCTTCTCGGATTATGACCATCTGCAGTTAAATAAAACTGAGAACTCAGCACATAGCACATAGAGGTCAATGACAGGCCCTTCGACTCACAACGTTGTGCCGAACCAATTAAATTTGTAATGACTGGTCACCTAATCTCTTCTGTCTACATACTATCCATTTTCCTCACATCCATGCACTTATTTGAACTTCCTTTAAAAGTCCCAAATGTGTCTGCCTGTACTATCACCCTAGCGCATTCCAGGCCCCTCACATATCCTTTGAAATGACACCCTTTCACCTTGAATTCTTGCCCTCTTATTAGAAACCTTATTAATTCAGCAGAATTTCTTCTTAATTCCCTCTAAATTAGTTGCTTAACCCTTCTCCTCTCAAAATTCGGGTCCTTCCCCTTGCAGTAGGTAAGAGCGCGCAAAATGCGCGAAACATCTTATTGTTCGTGACCGAGTTAAACCGTACAAGTTAATCACAGACGCGGGTTCATTGGGTTGTGAGGTCGATGCAAGGGAGGGGTGAGATCCTTTGTTATTGATGAAAAGCAAATGCAATGCTTATTAATAAACGTTCGGTTGTATTGTAAACAAGCAGAGGCGCGCTGCGGGTTTCCTGTTTACGCGGGACCAAGCATATGCAGATGGACTGGGTTTGCAAACACATAATAATGCAGTCTACTCGCAGCTGTCAGATCACACTTTGACTACTATGCTCAAATTAGGCCAGGAGGCCTTTTTCCAGAGAAGGAAAGAGAGTAGGTGGTGGGGGCCGCGACCTTATCGGGGTTAATTTTAAACCGGAATGTGGTCGATAAGGTCGTTGCTGTTATTTCCAAATGTGGATGGCTGTGTTGTAAGCGGGTGTGGGCGAGGGTGGTGAATATTTAAACTAGAGGTAATCAGCGAAAATCTAAAGGCAAGAATATAATGCAGAGACTTTATAATTCATTGGTCAAACCGCTCTTCGAGTATTGTGAGCAGATTTCAGCTCCCATATTTATGAAAGCATATATTAGCGTTGCAGAGTCCAGAGGAGGTTCACAGGAATGATCCCATTCGTGCAACGGTTAATATATAAGGAGTGTTGATGACTCCGGGCATATACTCGCTGGAGTGTAAAAGAATGAGAGGTGATGTGACTAAATCCTATCGAATATTGAAAGGTCAAGAAAGAATGGATGAGGAAAGGAGGTTTCCCAGAGTGGGACCGTCTAGGCCCAGCGGACACAGTCTCAGAAGAGTGGGATGTCACCGTAGAACAGAAATGAGGGGAAATTTCTTCAGCCACAGGGTAGTGAATCGGAATACATTGACACAGGCGGCTGCGGAAACCAGGTCATTGGGTATAGTTAATGAGGAGCTTGATGGATTGTTGATTTCTTGCCAGGTTGTTATGTACACGATGGAGGTTCTTGTAACCAATGTTGTGATGTTGAAAAGGCACCGACGAATATTTACACAGCACGCTCCCTCAAACCGGCTATGTAACGGTGACTGGATTGGATCGATGGATAATGGCTCCAAATTCGGGAAGGAATCAATTTCCCTTGGTTTCAGAGGAGTGGAAAAGCATAGTCGGCCTTCAGGTTAACTTCTCGCCTGAACACGCACAGTAGGTAGCGCGACTCGCTTTCATTCGGAATTTCTTCTGAACATTTGCAAAGAAGTTGAAGTGAAGGATAAGCTTGGTACGCAGGTTAAGGAGGAAGGAGTGACGTGTAATGTTGATGAGGGTGGACGGGAAGGCTGGTGTGGAGGGCGAAGTCAGCGATCAACAGGAGTTCTTCTTATGTGACGGGATAATCTATATACATTGGACGCAAAACAAAGGTATGTTTTCACTGTCCCTCGGTACAATAACAGACCAACTACATTCATTGTTTGATTACACTAATCGGTTCTATTATCTTGGTCGTAATCGCAACACATGTATAAACACACACACACACACACACACACACACACACACACCACACACGCACAAATAAATACTACATAGATAACAGACTGTACACCGCATACAATTAAACGATTTAGCTTTATAATTCTAATTCGACTGAACGGTTAAAAAGGAAAGTTAAAGAAAAGGGTCCATTTTTAGTTGGAGCTGATGTGTCCCCTTCGCCGATCCTCCTTCAATCTCCCTGGGCTTCGACGAATCATGCCTCCGCTCCGGTTTGAGTCCTACGACCTCTTCTCTCCGGCGTCATCTCCCGCCGAACAGAAGTCCCAGCTCACACCGGTGTCAAGCACACAATACGAAACCACACTCCCTTCATCGGACGGCTCACATTCCAAAGTACCCGTTATCTCTAACCATAACCCAAACACTGCTTCTACAGAAAGACCATTACGTTAACAGTAAAAACTTCCCCAGATTGTTACACTAAAATAGAGATCATAGGTTAAGAGTGAAAGAGTAAATATTTAAGGAGAACCTGAAGGGGAACTTCTTCACTTAGACGGTGGTGAGACTGTGGAACCATATCCCAGCGGAAGTGATGAATTCGGGTTTAATTTTAAGTTGAAAGACAGATTTGGAACAACGTACATGTATGGAAGGAGTGTGCAGCGCTGTTATTTTGGTGCAAATCGATGGGGACTGGCCAGAATAATAACTCGCGAACACGTGAAAATCTGCCGTTTCTCGAAAGCCAAAGCAACATACTGAGAATGCTGGAGGAACTCGGCAGGTCAGGCAGCATCTATGGAACAGAGTAAACAGTTCATGTTTTAGGCCGAGACTTTTCTTCAGGACTGGGATTTATTTCGAAACACTGACTATTCAAGAACCTATGCCTTTTGCTTAAAACATGCCTTATGACTGGACCTCTGCAGCCGTCTTGGCGATTAATTCCATAGATTTCTTGCTAAACAAATTCGTCATCATCTCCCTTCTAAAGGGATGCCCTTATATTTCGAGGCAGTGGTACTAGACACCCCTACTATAGGAAACACGCACTCCATCTTGACTCTATCAAGGCCTTTCGGGTCGGTTGTAGAAAATACCGTACCCAGCCCAAAACTACAGGATGTTGTGAGAGAACATTTCACAATCGGAAGTGTCCTAAAGTTGCTTCACAGTGGAATTATCAGAAGGCTGTGGACTCAGTTTTGGAAAGTGTGCAGTTCGTGTTCCGTCTATTTTTGTTTACTTTACATTTACTTTTTTTACGAGTTGGCCCGGATATATCTCTGCGGCTGTGGCCTGCGGCATCAGCACAGCGCTGACCTAAACTGACTCGGTGGCAGTTTCTCCCGGAGCAAGTCAGGAACTCTTGAGATTTGATGTTTAATATTCTGTATATTATTTGCTCCCTTTTAGTTGTTTAGGCGGTTTGTTCTTTTTCGCGCTTTGGATGTTCGATATTATTTATTGTGTGTATGCTTTTCTTTTCTTTAAACGGGTTGCATGGTGTTTCTTTGTTTCCTAGGGAAGACAAATCTCAGGGTTATATACAGCATACATACTTTAATAATAGCGCTTTGATCTTTGAAACATTGGTGGCAGGGAGTTCAGTTATCTCTTGGGAAGAGGGGTGGGGACAAGCTGTTTCCCATCCTAACAGACCTTGTCCTACGTACGGTAACTCTACCTGAAGGTAGGAGGCCAAACAGGATGTGATAAGTGTTGCGGGAAAGCGAATCTCACTTCGTTTCCCTGTTGAAGCTGGCTTACTGACTGCATCCCCGTGTATGGCTGAGTTCGACCGCCACTACACCATTACTGCTCACCTTTCAGTGCCAATCTTTTATACCCAGTATAATTTACGACTCAGCAGACGATAATTTTCAGATTGTTTGCTGTCGTGCAGATGCAGTGCAGATTTGAAAAGTAAAAATCTCTGGACATCCAGGAAAACGGTCAGTGTGGCGCGTTTTCATTCTATTGTGCATTCGACTAACTGTTTTTCAGTCTTCTTCTTTTAAAGGGTTCTTTTGGGTTCCTTTGTTTTGTGGCTGCCTGTAAGGAGGCGAATCTCAGAATAATAATGTATACATAATTTGATAATAAATATGCTTTGAACAATGGACAATATTTCCACTGCAAACCTGGAAAATGAGAAGCATGCACTAAAATTACCCTAACGGTGGCGCTATCGTTCTCTTATCGAACACATCATGAGCGTTAGGAACAAGAACTTGCATACATTTGTACGGTATCTTTCATTTGTGTCAAGTCTTCAATCGCCCAATGCAGTTCTGAGCTACACAAAGAGATATTACTATGGAGTGTCCTGGTGTAAACACGGCAAACCCGAGATAATTCGCTATCATAGCTCCCTATAAATAAGCGGATATTCGGGATTTCATTGTGTGCCGATCCTCTCTGATACGGTCAGCCGCTCCTTTCCAAGAACCGACATGGCGAACTATCGCTCCTCCTCCTCCATTGCGAATATAACTTTCCAGACGTATTGAGACCAAAACCAAATTTGTCATAAATCTTCTGCACGTGTGTATTTTGTACGCTTTTCAATAAAGGCCAACATTTCATGAAAGCTCCTGATTAAATATACAACGGGGTGTCAAACACATTTTCGGTCATGGGCCGGATTGGGCAAAATGCGACTTCATGCGGACCGGATCAGCTGTGCACGCGCGAACGCACGCGCGCGTGTTCCCACAGCTTTCGTTGCCTTCGTTTTTTCAACCTGCTCTCATGTGTCCCTGTCTCTGCTATAACAACAGTGTTGTACTTTACGAATTTCGTTTCTTATGAAGAAGATTGCCTAGCAAGCATTATTTTTATGATTGGTATTAGCTTACAGTCGTAGGCTACAAGAAAGTTATGATGAGAAGGAGAAACAACGATGCTATTTTGGCCAGGATTGTTTTATCAGCCACACTCTTTCCATTAATAAACTATTTGAAATCGAACATTAGCAGACACAAATGTAGACCGCAGTTAACAAATTGTAAACGTAGGCGACACAGCTGCACCTATTTTTTATTAGCCTGCTTCCAGCAATCAAACTCAGAAAATGAACACAGTTAGCCTTTATTTGTTATTGAAGTGATCAGATTTACAATAATACAATTGTCAGAAAATGAATGAGTCACAATATTATGACACTCAATATTTCATAATGCATTTTGCTTTCATGTCGTAGTGCATCGAACAGTGTCACTTATTTTTCACTCACTGCTTCCAGATACCTGACATCTCTAGCCTTTAGCCAGCCTGTCAACATCAGGGGCCAGTTTCTGGGCATTTGTGATTTTCATAATGTCATTTAGATGTCCGTGTGTCAGCTGGGAGCGCAGTTTGTATTTGTTAATGTTCATTATGGAGACCTCATCTCAAAGAGTTATGTTGTCCCAAACATGCAATAGATCTTTGAGGCAATTTCTGTCAACTTGGGGTACATTGGTCCCAAGTATTGATACAATGAGTCCAGACCCACAGTCCCAAATTTATTTTTCAAAGCCGAGTTACACTGAATTTCAATTAGTTCCATTTGATGCTGCGTTGACGGCAAACGGCGAGCAAAGTAGTGATAATTCGTTCTCGAGCTGAGTGAAGACTTGGAAACGATTCTGAAACTCACTTTTCAGCCGTGATATTTTGTCCTTGTACCTATCCATGTTGTCATTATTCCCATGAGCGACACACACAGACTGCAAAGAGGGTAAATGGGCTAGGTTGCTCCGGGATTGTCGCATCTGCCATTGGCCTAATTCAATTTGAACGGCACGAATGCTGTCGTAGTATTCCGTAACAAGTTTCTTAACATTAAGCACATTTAAGTGCACTGTTATATCCACCCAAAATGCAAGATCATGAAGCCAGTCTGGGTCATCCAACTCTGCGACTGGCTTCCCATTCTCGGTCTTGAATAGTCGAATTTCCGCACGTAATTGAAAATAAAACGTTTGAGCACAACCCCTCTGCTCAACCAGTGGACTTCATTGTGGTAGGGTAGGCCGTGTCCAATATTACTTTCGTACAAAAGAGTGTCAAAATAGAATATAGAACATAGAATAGTACAGCACAGTATAGGCCCTTCGGCCCACAATGTTGTGCCGACCATCAAACACTGTCTCCCATATAAGCCCCCACCTTAAATTCATCCATATACCTGTCTAGTGGTCTCTCAAACTTCACTAGTGTAACTGCCTCCACCATTGACTTAGCCAGTGCATTCCACGCACCAACCACTCTCTGAGTAAAACACCTTCCTCTAATATGCCCCTTGAACTTCTCACCCCTTACCTTAAAGCCATGGACTCTTGTATTGAGCAGTAGTGCCCTGGGGAAGAGGCGCTGACTATCCACTCTATCTATTCCTCTTATTATCTTGTACACCTCTATCATGTCTCCTCTGATCCTCCTTCTCTCCAAAGAATAAAGCCTATCTCCCATAATCTCTGATCATAATGCATACTCTCTAAACTAGGCAGCATCCCAGTAAATCTCCTCTGTACCTTTCCCAATGCTTCCACATCCTTCCTATAGTGAGTCGACCAGATCTGGACACAGTACTCCAAGTGTGGCCTAACCAGAGTTTTACAGAGCTGCATCATTACATCGCGATTCTTAAAATCTATCCCTCTACTTATGAAAGCTAACACCCCATAAGCTTTCTTAACTGCCCTATCCATCTGTGAAGCAACGTTCAGGGATCTGTGGACATTTATCCCCATATCCTTCTTCTTCTCCGCACAACCAAGTATCCTACCATTTACTTTATACTCTGCCTTGGAGTTTGTCCTTCCAAAGTGTACCACCTCACACTTCTCCAGGTTGAACTCCATCTGCCACTTCTCAGCCCACTTCTGCATCTTAGCAATGTCGCTCTGCAATCTTTGACAATCCTCTACACTATCTACAACACCACCTACCTTTGTGTCGTCTGCAAACTTGCCAACCCACCCTTTTACCCCCACATCCGGGTCAGTAATAAAAATCACGAAAAGTAGAGGTCCCAGAACAGATTCTTGTGGGACACCACTAGTCACTATCCTCCAATCTGAATGTACTCCCTCCACCACCACCCTCTGCCTTCTGCAGGCAAGCCAATTCTGAATCCACATGGCCAAACATTCCTGGATCCCATGCCTTCTAACTTTCTGAATAAGCCTACCATGTGGAACGTTGTCAAAGGCCTTGCTAAAATCCATATAGATTACATCCACTGCACTACCCTCATCTATATGCCTGGTCACCTCCTCAAAGAACCCAATCAGGCTTGTTAGACACGATCTGCCCTTCACAAAGCCATTCTGACTGTCCCTGATCAGACCATGATTCTCTAAATGCCCAGAGATCCTATCTCTAAGAATCTTTTCCAACAGCTTTCCCACCACAGACGTAAGGTTCACTGGTCTATAATTACACGGACTATCCCTAAAACCTTTTTTGAACAAGGGGACAACATTCGCCTCCCTCCAATCCTCCGGTACCATTTCCGTGGACAACAAGGACATAAGGATCCTAGACAGAGGCTCAGCAATCTCTTCGCTCGTCTCGTGGAGCATCCTGGGGAATATTCCGTCAGGCCCCGGGGACTTATCCGTCCTAATGCATTTTAACAACTCTAACACCTCCTCTCCCTTAATATCAACATGCTCCAGAACATCAACCTCACTCATATTGTCCTCACCATCATCAAGTTCCCTCTCATTGGTGAATACCGAAGAGAAGTATTCATTGAGGACCTCGCTCACTTCCCCAGCCTCCAGGCACATCTTCCCACCTTTATGTCTAATCGGCCCTACCTTCACTCCTGTCATCCTTCTTTTCTTCACATAATTGAAGAATGCCTTGGGGTTTTCCTTTACCCTACTCGCCAAGGCCTTCTCATACCACCTTATTGTCTTCTCAGCCCCTTCTTAAGCTCCTTTCTTGCTTCCCTATATTTCTCAATAGACCCATCTGATCCTTGCTTCCTAAACCTCATGTATGCTGCCTTCTTCCACCTGAATAGATTTTCCACCTCACTTGTCACCCATGGTTCCTTCACCCTACCATTCTTTATCCTCCTCACCGGGACAAATTTATCCCTAACATCCTGCAAGAGATCTCCAAACATCGACCACATGTCCATAGTACATTTCCCTGCAAAAACATCATCCCAATTCACATCCGCAAGTTCTAGCCATATAGCCTCATAATTTGCCCTTGCCCAATTAAACATTTTCCTGTCCTCTCTGATTCTATCCTTTTCCATGATAATGCTAAAGGCCAGGGAGCGCTGGTCACTGTCCCTCAGATGCTCACCCACTGAGAGATCTGTGACCTGATCCGGTTCATTACCAAGTACTAGATGTAGTATGGCGTTCCCCCTGGTCGGCCTGCCCACATACTCTGACAGGAATCCATCCTGGACACACTTAACAAATGCGGCCCCATCCAAACCCTTGGAACTAATCAGGTGCCAATCAGTACTAGGGAAGTTAAAGTCACCCATGATAACAACCCTGTTATTTTTGCACCTTTCCAAAATCTGCCTCCCAATCTGCTCCTCTGTATCAAATTGCCGATGGTTGTGTCCCTTGGCTTTAATAAAATTAACCATTTTTATTACTACAGCTATGACATTGTGCATTTTCAGGCTCCTGCTACATAAAGCCTCTTGGTGTATAATACAATAAAAATCCAGAATTCCTGCTCTGTATTCTCTGTCTGAACTTTCTCTCTGAGTTTCGCAACCAGACCTGACTTTTTCCCGACCATAGACGGTGCGCCATCTGTTGCCACGCTGACAGCGTCACTCCAGTCAATCCCCAGACTGTCCATGGCCTCGACGAAGCTGGAGAAAACGTCGTTCGCCGTTGTGATGTTTTTCATGAGCAACATCTCCACAAACTTCCCGCTGACGGTCAAAGATGCATCAACACTACGAATAAATATTCCCAATTGAGCTACATCAGTCACGTAGGTGGTCTCATCAATTGCAATACAGAAGACAATAAATGATTTCACTTTGTCTTTTAGTTGACTGTTCAAATCACCTGCAATATCCCCGATTATCTCTGCGCAGTATTTCTTGACAAGATGATATTACCAAAAGCCTGTCTTTTCTCAGGGCACACCAGCTCAGCTCAGCCATGTCAGCGTGCGTAGATGAATTCCCTCTCGGAGTATGGCTTCGACGCAGCAGCCATTTTGTTGGCAATAATATAGCTGGCCTGGACAGCTCATCAGTCTCTCGACTTTTGGTGAACACTGATTGACGCTTTTGCAGAGCTGCTTCAAGCTCGTTTACTTTTTGCGTTCTGAGTCGTCCTGAGTACTTGTCATATTTTTCTCCGTGTGACGTATCGAAGTGTCGTTTCATATTGTACTCTTTTGCCACAACCACTTGTTGCGAGCATATCAGACACACAGGTTTGCCGTCAACGTCATAGAGGAAAAAAAAAACGATCTTTCCAATGATCGTTGTATATCCGAACTTCGAAGTCAACTTATCTTTTCTTGGAAAGCATTTTGAACCACAGCAGCAAACAGTCTCAGCCTTGCTACAGGTGTTACTTACCTGAGTACTCTGTGTGTTTATACTGTGTATGACGACGTAAATGTGACCCCAGAGGTCTCCAGTACAGGGTTGTAGGTGCTTATGCACAGCGGGTGGTTAACTGCCGCCTATTGTTTTTAAGTACACACAACAAGCTGCCGGTGCAGCAGGCGGCACAGACAGTGGTGGGTGAGAGAGAGGCTGCCGTACAGATACATAATAAATGGACGTGAATGTACTTTTTTTCCACAAATCATCCGGCGGGCCGGATTGGACCCCTTGGCGGGCCGGATTGGACCCTTTTGGCGGGCCGGATTGGACCTCTTCGCGGGCCGGATTGGACTCCTTCGCGGGCCGGATTGGACTCCTTCGCGGGCCGGATTGGACCCTTTCGCGGGCCGAATGCGGCCCGCGTGCAGGTAGTTTGACACCGCTGGTTTAAGGTGTTAATTCCACCGGGTGTTTCGATTTCCTCCAACGTTCCCAAGGTATATAGTTAAAATCAGTAAATGTTGCTCCCGGAACCGTGGCGAGGCGCCCAGCACGGTAATCACTGATTGGATTTTACGTACACCACGCATTTCACTGTAATTTCGTTGTACATGTGACAAATAAAGCTAATCCTTTAATCTTTAAAATATTTTATTTAAGCTTTTCATGTGTTTAAATGCGATTGAGTGCTCCAGTGTTTTCAACGATATCTTAAGCTGTTAAAATTTTGAATCATCCTAATATTAATATTAATTACTCTATTAATTACTATATTAATATTAATTACTCTATTAATTACTATATTAATATTAATTACTCTATTTATGGATCGTATAGAGCAACGTGCGCGGCACCAGAAAACAAATTCCATCCATAAAATGACATCAAATGAACAGTCGGAACTCTGTATACCCGACTGTTCATTTGATGTCATTTTATGGATGGAATTTGTTTTCTGGTGCCGTGCACGTTGCTCTATACGATCCATAAATAGAGTAATTAATATGGTAAATAATGGTCAGTGAAATTCCCGACACAGGTTAGCACCACCAGACAACATAGACTCGTTATTAATGATAAAATGAGGTTTCTGCACAAGACTCTGGAAGAACTCAACATCTCAGGCAGCATCTTTGTAAGGGAATAAAGAGTGGACGTTTCGAACCAAGACCCTTTGCCAGTCCTGAAGAAGGGGCTCAGCTCGAAACGTCGACTTTATATTAATTTCTATTGATGCTGCCAAGCCTACTGAATTCCCCCTGCAATTTGCGTGTGTCGCTCTGGATTTCCAGCAGCTGCATAATCTCTTGGGTTTTTCTATCTTGGTTGAGTCACGCAAAATCTGTGCTTGATCGGGTCTGTAGAAGATGGATCCAACTGGGATTAACGCACAAGCATCTTCAGTGAAACACACTTGTCAATTATCAGCCATCTAGCAACCGCTGTGTTTCTGGTTGGAACTTCCTTCTCCTTCTAAACAACTCCATTAACCATCTATCTGTTTATAAACTTGGATTTACACTGTTCTATACCTTCCCCGCGAGCACTGGTGAGATGTACAATGTAGAGCTCTCTGGGGGCAGCGCTCTTTCCTGTACAGTAATTTTCTTTAAGCATTATGACGACTTTTGGGGAGCAACTCTACCGATCCTAATTCCTTTATTCCTCCTCTCTGGCTCCAACCTTCCATAAAGACCTAATCAGTTCTCCCGGTTGACACTCCGGACTTCTCTCGCCTCTTTCACGGTACAGCAACTCTGTCCCATGTGACAAGCAGAGGAGCAGAAGGTCATATCCACTAGGTTCAGGAACAGTTATTACCCTTCAGCCATCAGGCTCCTGGACCAGTTTGGAAAATTCATTAATCTCAACTGTGAACTTGTCCCACAAGCTATGGACACATTTTCAAAGCTTCACAATTATCTATTTATCTACCTGTCTATCTATCCGTACAGATTGTCTTTTTTCCAACATTGGCTGTTTGGCAGTCTGTGTTTGATTCGATTATATTTCTCTGAAATACTGTCAATGCCTGCAAGAAAATGAATCTCATATACGAACTTTGATAACTTTACTTTGAACGTTGGCGGTAAAGTCACGCTGACTGGTGGGGAGTTCCCAGAGACTGAGTTAGGTGGAAAGGTTCAGGGAATTGATGAGTCCCGGAAATCTGAAATACGGCTCCCTATGCGAATCTCACACAGAATGTACTGAGGCATGTGATCCAAGGAGACCTTGTTTTGTGAATCCAGAATTGGCATGCCCACACAAGGCAAAGGGTGGTTGTGGATGGGCTGTATTCTGCATGGAGGACAGTGACCAGTGCCGTTCCTCAGGGATCTTTTGTGAGACCCCTCCTCTTTGTGATTTTTATTATAAATGACTTGGATGACCGTGTGGTTCAGTAGGTTTGCTGATGACAGAAATTTGGGGATGTTGTGGATAGTATGAACGGTTGTCAGAGGTAACAGCGCGACATCAATAGGATGCAGAACTAGGTTGAAAAGTGCCAGAGGGAGTTCAACCCAGAGAAGTGTGAAGTGGTTCATTTCGGTCTGTCAAATTTGAAGACGGAATACAACACTAATGGAAAAACACTTGCTAATATGGGGATATAATCCAGATCTTGGGTTCCATGTCCATAGGACACTCAAAGAGGCTACGCAAATTGACAGTTTTCTTAAGGCGTGTGGTGTGTTGGCCTTCATCAACCATGGGACTGAGTTTGTGGGGTAACGTTACAGTTATATTAGAACTTAATTGGACCCCAATTGGAGTACTGTGCTCAGTTCCAGTCATCTCATTACTAGAAAGGATGTGGATACTATAGAAAGAATGCAGAACAGATTTACAAGGATGTCGCCTGGATTGGAGAGCATGCCTTATGAGAATAGGTTGAGAGAACTAGGCCATTTCTCCTTGGAGAAACAACGGATGAGAGGTGACCTGATAACAATGTTTGAGATGCTGAGATGCATTAATCGGATGATAGCCAGAGACTTTCTTTCCAGGGCTGAAATGGCTAACACGAGGGGCCATAGACATAAGGTGCTTGGTAGTGGGTACAATGGGGGTGTCAGGGGTAGGAGCTTTGGGTACGTGGACCGCACTGCCAGCAAAGCTGGAAGAGGCAGATACTGTAGGGTCTTGTAATAAACTCTTAGATAGATACATGGAGCTTAGTAAAGTAGAGGGTTCTGCTGTTGAGAAATTCTAGACAGTTTCCAGAGTAGGTTACGTGGTCGGCACGATATTGTGGCCCGAATGGCCTGTAATATGCTCTAGATTACTATGTTTCTATGCATGACAGGTCCACCGTGATCGCATTGAATAATGGAGTGGACGGAGGGGGCCGAATATTCTACTATTGCTTCTGTGTTAATGTTATGTTATCGTGTTCCCCTGCCAGACTTTTAAAACATCCCTGTGCCGGATCTTTTGTATCTGGATTTAGAGGTCCAATTTCCAGTGCTGTTAATCAGCTTCTTTCAGCTCGTAAGTGGCCCGCAGGTATTGCCGTGTTACCTTTCTGGACCTGCGTATCTGGTATGGCTTCTCTCCTACATTTGTTCCATGTGAACTGTTACCTCACTTAAATATTCTTAACAGTGTATCGGAGATGCAGTGAAGTCGCACATTACTGGACGTTAGCAGTAAATGGGAAAACGGCAATTGACGACGAGGTATACTAAGGCAATTCTGTATTGTGGCAGTAAGAGGCACAGCAAGACCACTTTCACCTCAGAGAGTTGACGAAGTTTGGTACACGCCCCCAATCCTAAGAACTTCTTATAGGGGCAAAATTGCGAGCATCTGCGCTGACTGCATCATTGCCTGGTATGGCAACTGTACCTCCCGTAATCGCAGGACTCTACGGAGAGTGGTGCGGACACCCCAGCGCATCTGTAGTTTTGAACTTCCCATAATTCAGGACTTTTACAAGGACGCCTGTGTAAAAAAGGTCCGGAGGCTCACTGGGGACCGGAATCACCCCAAACGCAATCTATTCCTGCTGCTACCATCCGGGAAACGGCACCGCAGTATAAAAGTAGGACCAGCATACTCCGGGAAAGTTCTTCCAACAGGTCATCAGACTGATTAACTGACGCTGATTTGAGTGCAGTGTATGCTACATTGACTGTTCTATTTATTAGAAAATACTACGGTTGCACATTGTACATTTGGATGGAGATGTAACGTTAAGATTTTACTCCTCATGTATCTGAAGGATGTAAGAAATAAAGTCAATTCAATTCAAATTCAAATACTAATTTCTTACATTCAACCATGGACTTATCTGTAGGGCAGCGACCTCTCTAAAATCTTAGTACTGCAGATGGTCCTGACTGCCAGTGGCCGCTCTTTTTAATATAATCCAGGAATGCCAGGTTTTATCAATCGCCTCATTAGTGTAAAATACTTTTTAAGCTGTCTGGAATGTTCACAAGAGCCACCTAAACCCACATCTTTCTTTCTTTTGCGTTGGTGAAATTGCATTCTCAGGCCATGACCCATTCTGTTCCTCGCGGCACTCTACCGCCACCATATGTTCACTAGCGGTAGTTCGAGCTCCTGCAGTTTCCAGTACTCAAAGCCTGCTCACTTTTTAAAATACTCACCTAGCAATCTGGTCTTTCCAAAAGCTCGCTGCAGAAATCGCTGTAGAGCTGTTAAAACAAATGAGCAGAATCAGCTGGCCAGCAGTGTCACACTATCTTAAAAGCTTTCCCTCCAGACAGTTAATGTTATCAACTATACTAGTTAACACCCCAAACCCTTGCCTGGACACGACACTGCACTGTAATCAGTTTAAATCACTTTAACATCATATGTTTACATCATGAATACAGCTGGTATTTATGTTCATTTTATTCCTTATTCGTACCTTAGTCGCATAGAAACAAAGAAACTTCGAAAAGCTATAGCACAATAAAGGCCCTTCGGCGCACAATTTCCTCGGCTTACCCATAGCCCCCTATTTTCTAAGCTCCATGTACCTATCCAGGAGTCTCTAAAAAGACCCGATCGTTTCCTCCTGTACCACCGCCGGCGGCAACCCATTCTACGTACTCAGCCTTATCAGCATAAAATACTCTGTCATCTCCCCTGTACCTACTTCCAAGCAGTTTAAAACGATGCCCTAGGAAAAAAGCCTCTGAATACTCACATGTTCAACGCGTCTCTATCAGGTCACCTCTCATCCTGCTTCGCTCCAAGGAGAAAAGGCCGAATTCACTCAAACCTATTCTCATAAGGCATGCACCCCAATCCAGACAACATCCTTGTAAATCTCCCCTCCAACCTTTCTATGGTTTCCACATCCTTCCTGTAGTGAGGAGACCAGAACTGAGCACTATACTCCAAGAGGGCTCTGAACAGCGTCCTATGTAGCTGCAACATTACCTGTTGGCCCTTAAACGCAATCCCACGATTGATGCAGGCCAATGCACCGTATGTTTTCTCAACCACAGAGTCAACTTGTGCAACAGCTTTGAGTGTCATATGGACTCGGACCCTAAGATCAGTGTGACCCTCCACACTGCCAAGAGTCTTCCCATTAATGCTATTTTCTGCCATCTTATTTGACCTACCAAAATGAACCACCTCACACTTATCCGGGTGGAGCTCCATCTGCCACTTCGCAGCCCAGTTTTGCATTGTATCAATATCCCGTTGTAACCTCTAACAGCCCTCCAAAGTTTCTACAACATCCCCAACCTTTGTCTTATCATCAAATTTATTAACCAATCCGTTTACTTCCTTATCCAGGTAATGTATGTCCCAAAACCGATCTCTGAGCCACACCACCAGTCACCGAGCTCCATGCAGATTACAACCACTCTTTTGTAGACCATCGTCTACAACCACTCTTTGCTTTCTGTGGGCAAGCCAGTTGTGGATCCACAAAGCAATATCCCATTGGATCCCATGCCTTCTTGTATTCTCAATAAGCCTGGCATGGGGTACCTTATCAAATGCCTTCCTGAAATCCATATACATAACATCTACGGCTTTACTTGCATCAATGTGTTTAGTCACATCCTCAAAAAATCAGTCAGGCTCGTGAGGCACGACCTTCCGCTGACAAAGCCATGCTGATGATTCCTAATCATATTATGCCTCTGCAAATGTTCATAAATCCTACCTCTCAGGATCTTCTCCATCAACTGACCAAACACTGAATTGAGACTCACTGGTCTATAATTTCCTGGGAAATCTCTACTGCTTCTTGAATACGGGAAGAACATCTACAACCCTCCAATCCTCCGGAACCTCTTCCGTCATCATTGATGATGCAAAGATCATAGCCAAAGGCTCAGCAGTCTCCTTCCTCAGATCCCACAGTAGCCTGGAGTTAATCTCATCCGGTCCCGGCGACTTATCGGACTTGATGCTTTCCAAAAGCTCCAGCACATCCTCTTTCTTAATATCTGTACGCTCAAGCTTTGCAATCCGATATAAGTCATCCCGTCAATCGTCAAGATCATTTTCCGTAGAGATGACTGAAGCAAAGTATTCATAAGTACCTCTGCTATCTCCTCCGGTTCCATATACAATTTTCCACTGTCACTCTTGTTTGGTCCTATTTTCTCACGCCTTATCTCTTGCTCTTCACACACATGTAGAAAAACTTTGGGATTTACCTTAATCCTGTTTGCCAGGGCCTTCTCATGGCCCCTTCTGGCTCTCCTAATTTCCTTCTTAAGCTCCTTCCTGCTAGCGTTATAATCTTCTAGATCTCTATCATTACCTATCTTTTTGAACCTTTCGTAATCTCTTCTTTTCTTCTAGACTAGATATACAACAGCATTTGTACACCACGGATGGCGCACCCTACCATCCGTTCGCTGTCTCATTGGAACGTACCTATGCAGAAATCCACACAAATATCCCTTGAACATTTGTCAATTACTTCCGTATGTTTCCCTGAGAACATCTGTTTCCAATTTATGCTTCCAAGTTTCTGCCTTACAACTTACTACAGTTAAACGTTTCCTTAACGTGTCTGTTCCTATCCCTCTCCAGTGCTATAGTAAAGTAGATAGCATTCTGATCACTATCTCCAAAATTCTCTCCCTCTGAGAGACCTGACCAAGTTAATTTCCCAATACCAGATCAAGTACAGACTCTCTCTTGTAGGTGTATCGACATAATGTGTCATGAAACCTTCCTGAACATACATAACAAACTCCACGCCATCTAAACCCCGCACTCAAGGAAGATGCTAATCAGTATTAGGGAAATTGAAATCTCCCACCACGCTAGCCCTGTTATTATTACACATTTCCAGAATCTGTCTCCATGTCTGCTCCTCGATGTCCCTTTTACGATTGGGTGGTCTATAAAAAACACCCAGTGGAGTTATTGACGACTTCCTGTTCTTAACTTCCACCCACAGAGACTCAGTAGATAATCCCACCATGACAACCTCCTTTTCTGCAGCCGTGACCCTATCTCTGATAGGGTCTTTTAACAGACTCCTGAGTGGCTAAATGGAGCTTAGCAAAATACACGGCTCGGGGTAAAGCCTAGGTAGTTCGAAGGTAGGCTCATGTTCGGCATAGTTTTGTGGGCAGAAGGGCCTGTATTCTGCTGTAGGTTTTCTGTGTTTCTATTTTTCTTTATGTCCATGATAGTGCCGGCAACGAAAATATATGCTTTATCCCACATTCCACAGTAATAGATGACAGAGAGACGAAATCCAAGCTGCCGATCATGAAGTGTAACTGTTGCTGGAGCTGTCTCTGGACGGTTAGAAACGGTTTGGATCCCTGCCTGTCGATATTTTCCATTGCCTTTCGCATATACTGTACTAACACCCGCTTCGGTCTCTCTCCAGGACGCTGTCGGTACCTGCTCATGTCGTAACTTCCAACACTACGGTTCTACATCTGACTCTCTGAGCGGACGGTTTGTCCAGCGGACACAGGACTGGATATTTGGGTCTGACTGAGGGTTGGGGCTGCCTGGATACCTGCCGTAAAGCACAATAAAACCACTGGGTGACGTGAAACCAACAGACGGATCATCAATCACAGAACACGAGGAAAATATAAATAAATCAGCTGTAATCAGAATTTTAACAGACAATCAGTGCATGAACCAAGCCGACTCTGAACTGGTAAATGTAGCAGAAGAGCCCACAGGAGATGTAACACAGGCGACATTCTTCCGAACAAGTGTATTCAGCCAGCGCCCAAAATACCGACCGAACCGCGCGCTGTTCTGCAAACACAGTGAGCTGCTCCGGTTCCAACGTTTGAAAATCGTAATCTCCGGGTCCGTCTATTAACTGTGATGCTAGTGAATGGGAGGAGGAAACATCCTCTCCACATCCACACTACCAATACATTTCAACTTCTGTGAGGTCATCCCCCATTCTTCTGAGTTCTCGTCAATGAAGTCCTAGAGCCATCAAATGCCCTTCATTTAACAAGCCATTCAATCCTAGAAACATTTTCGTAAACCTCCTCTGAACCCTCTCCAGTTTCAGCACATCCTTTCTAAGATAAGGGGCCCAGATCTACTCACAATACTACACGTGGGGCCTCACAGCACTTCACAAAGACTCAACACTGCAATCTTGCTTTTATATTCTAGTCCTCTGGAAATGAATGACAATTTATGAGGATGTTGAGATGACTCCAGGGATTGAGTGACAAAGATAGATCGGCTCAATGGGGAAGTTACTCCTTGGAGCGTAGGAAAATAAGGAGTAATCTTACAGAACTGTTTGCAGATCGTAAGGAGCATACATGGTGTGAGGCGTAGTATTCCTTGCCCGGGGTTGGGCAATGAAGAAGTGCAGGGTATGGGTAAAAGGCGGATAAAGAAATTTTCTAAACGACCATGTAGGCAATATTATCAACAGAGGTTTGTACGCATACGGAACGAACTGTGAGAGGAGCTGGTAGCTGCACGCACAATAACACCATTTAATTAGACAGGTACATGGATTGCAAAGGTTTTTGCGAAATTCCGATTACACAATTACATCTCAAGGCGTCAGAGTTGAAAGTTCATTCTGACGGCTTCTGTAAGGAGATTGTTACGTTCTTGCCGGGGAATGAGTAGGTTTTCTCCAGGTCATCTGTTTTATTTTCACAGTCCAGAGACGTGCCGGTTCGAAGGATAATTAGTCATTGTAACTTGACCCATGATTATCCTTCGATAAAATCAGGAGTAAAGCGTTTGTCGGTGCTGCTCGAAAGGCCGGGAAAGGCCTATTTCGCTCTTTATCTCTAAGTAAGTAAATAAATCGGACTGTCGTCCGTTACTGCACGAGTCTATGACTCAATCCCGATCGCGTGCATGACTTCTCAAAACAGTGAAAATTGGAACTAAGAGCAATATTTCAGTTGTGCTCTCATTCGGATCATGGAGTCAG
The DNA here is from genome assembly GCF_963921235.1 of Mobula hypostoma. Taxonomy (NCBI): domain Eukaryota; kingdom Metazoa; phylum Chordata; class Chondrichthyes; order Myliobatiformes; family Myliobatidae; genus Mobula; species Mobula hypostoma. Next base: position 237,334,101 of record NC_086098.1, read on the forward strand.
AGTCAAAGACCAGTGCAGCACGGAGCGGGTCCTTCAGCCCATTTGTTCATGTCGAACTGTGATGTTGCCTAGTCCCGTGGACATACACCGAGAACATAGCCCTCCATAAACCCGCCTCCCCATACCTGTACCTATCCAGCTTTCTCTTAAATATTGAAATCAAAAGGCATCCACCATTTCTGCGAAGAGCTTGATCCACACTCTCTCCGCCCTCTGCGTGAAGAAGATCCCCTCCCTGTTACCTTTCACACTTAATCCAGGTCCTCATCTACCATCAACATTCTTGTAAATTACTCTGCACTCTTTAAATCTTATTGACATAGATCTACATCAATGCAATAAGTCCTCCTTTCGTTTGACTCAAATAATCCTGAAATAAAGGTCAATAACCCGTTTTCTTCATTCTCTTTTATTCTACTTGTTAACGTTCTGTCATCTGTGAGCAATAGTATACAGGTGTCTTCATTATCAGCAGTAAAAAGGACTTTTATTACTGCTGTTTCACATATTTATACCAGGGCTTATCTTATTATAAAACTGCCAGTAACATTCTACTGTTTTACAGAAGCATACACCTCACATGTTATGTTAACGTGTCAATCGTACGGCCAGGCCACTCAGAGACTTGTGCTAATATATATTTTATGCCTGTATGTTCTATGTGTGACTATATCTTCTGTGTTTTTCTCCTTGGCCCCAAGGAACGATGGCTTCCTTTGCGTTCTCGGATATTTTATTTATAATTACTGTAATGGAAGCTTTATTTACTTACTTTCTAGTGCTTCCATTCACAGTGTGAAGTTCATGCACATTCTTTCCATTTATATGGAGGCGAGAGACGAGATTGCTGAGCCTCTGGCTAGGATCTTTATGTCCTCGCTGTCCACGGGAATGGTACTGGATGATTGGAGGGAGGCGAATGTTGTCCCCTTGTTCAAAAAAGGTGGTAGGGATAGTCCGGGTAATTATAGACCACTGAGCCTTACGTCTGTGGTGGGAAAGCTATTGGAAAAGATTCTTAGAGATAGGATCTATAGGCATTTAGAGAATCATGGTCTGATCAGGGACAGCCAGCATGGCTTTGTGAATGGAAGATCGTGTCTAACAAGTCTGATAGAGTTCTTTGAGGAGGTGACCAGGCATATAGATGAGGGTAGTGCAGTGGATGTGATCTATATGGATTTTAGTAAGGCATTTGACAAGGTTCCACATGGTAGGCTTATTCAGAAAGTCAGAAGGCATGGGATCCAGGGAAGTATGGCCAGGTGGATTCAGAATTGGCTTGCCTGCAGAAGGCAGAGGGTGGTGGTGGAGGGAGTACATTCAGATTGGAGGATTGTGACTAGTGGTGTCCCACAAGGATCTGTTCTGGGACCTCTACTTTTCGTGATTTTTATTAAAAACCTGGATGTGGGGGTAGAAGGGTGGGTTGGCAAGTTTGCAGATGACACAAAGGTTGGTGGTGTTGTAGATAGTGTAGAGGATTGTCAAAGATTGCAGAGAGACATTGATAGGATGCAGAAGTGGGCTGAGAAGTGGCAGATGGAGTTGAACCCGGAGAAGTGCGAGGTGGTACACTTTGGAAGGACAAACTCCAAGGCAGAGTACAAAGTAAATGGCAGGATACTTGGTAGTGTGGAGGAGCAGAGGGACCTCGGGGTACATGTCCACAGATCCCTTAAAGTTGCCTCACAGGTGGATACGGTAGTTAAGAAAGCTTATGGGGAGCTAGCTTTCATAAGTCGAGAGATAGAGTTTAAGAGTCGCGATGTAATGATGCAGCTCTATAAAACTCTGGTTAGGCCACACTTGGAGTACTGTGTCCAGTTCTGGTCACCTCACTATAGGAAGGATGTGGAAGCATTGGAAAGGGTACAGAAGAGATTTACCAGGATGCTGCCTGGCTTAGAGAGTATGCATTATGATCAGAGATTAAGGGAGCTAGGGCTTTATTCTTTGGAGAGAAGGAGGATGAGAGGAGACATGATAGAGGTGGACAAGATAATAAGAGGAATAGATGGAGTGGATAGCCAGCGCCTCTTCCCCAGGGCACCACTGCTCAGTACAAGAGGACATGGCTTTAAGGTAAGGGGTGGGAAGTTCAAGGGCGATATTAGAGGAAGGTTTTTTACTCAGAGAGTGGTTGGTGCGTGGAATGCACTGCCTGAGTCAGTGGTGGAGGCAGATACACTAGTGAAGTTTAAGAGACTGCTAGACAGGTATATGGAGGAATCTAAGGTGGGGGCTTATATGGGAGGCAGGGTTTGAGGGTCGGCAAAACATTATGGGCCGAAGGGCCTGTACTGTGCTGTACTATTCTATGTTCTATGTTCTATGCTTTCTCTTACATATTTATAGCAGCATTTCTGGCTGTCTTCGTGCCTCCTGCCACGCCACTCCATGCGGGATCTAGCTCGGGTAAAAACAAGGTGGCTTGTTTTCCACATGATTTTGGGTGATACTACAACCAGAGCTCATGCATAAGAATAAATAGTGAAATGTTTAAAGGGAATATGAGGAGAAACTTCTTTACTGAAAGAATGCTGTGGGAAGAGTTACCAGCGGATGTGCTGGATCGGGACAATTTTCTATTTTAAGAAATTGCGGATAAGTACTTGGAGGGAAGGTAATTGATACCTATGGTCGAGGTGTAGAATGACGGGACGAACCATATTAATAGTTCAGCACAGACTAGATTGGCCGAAGGGTCTCATTATGTGTTGTAGTGCTCTATGACTCACTGACGTCTATGTTTATTTTAATCTGGTCCTCAGCGTTCTGGCATCTTGGTAATTCGTTCGTTATTTTCTCACGCAAAAAATGCGTTTTCCAGCCCTCGACCCCCTTCCCCGCTCAATTTTCATGGCATGTGCCAGTGATATTGAACCTGATTCTAATTCTGATCTTTACTCTGATGAAAGACCCTCACTGAAGATGAACCTTGTGTGAGAAATCACCTCTCGCTTCTGTTGTCTATGATTCAGTTAATCTCCACCTACCCCTCATTCCGCCTCCAAATCGAAACTAATTGTTGGATATTGTGTAATAGATGAGAAGAAGTGTCTTCCAAATAAATATTCGGGTTATGTGATTCTGTGTCAATGATTGTCTCAAAATCTTGAAACCAGTTATTAATTACTTGGATATGGTCCTTTCCCATCAAACCAATCCTGACGTCGGAAGCTAGTCAGTCCAGTTAACTCCTCCCTCATGATGATCGCAGGGTCGAGATGACTGTGTTGTGACCGGCACTGATGCAGCTGCGGAGCGTATCATCTCCCCATGGGGATCGGGCGGTGTTGGCACGGCTTTTGTTGAGCGACTGTTGCACAAACTGCTGCTGTTTTTGTCTTGTTTGTGAAGCGGTCCAGCTGGCCTGGAAACTCGATCGCAGGGAGATCTGATATAACTGGAAGACACAAATTCTGAAAATAAATCATCGAATAAAAAGTTTACAAAAATTCCAATTAGTTGTTACAAGCGATAAAATTGATTGATGTCAGAGAATGCCAAATTGCAATTCTGAAAGAGAACGGGGAGAGAAAGAACGAGAGGAGAGAGTGGAACAGAAAAGAGAGACAGGCGGTGCAAAGAGAACGGAGAGAGATAGAAGGTGAGACGGTGAAAGCATGGGGCAATTCGATCCGAGGACAACACCTATTTCCTGTACTTAGCAGTTATCATCTAGCCAACCGTGCGATACATAATTGTTATCTTCAAAAGTCCTTGGGAAAAAGCAACATCTATCTCCCTCACAGCTTGTTGTATTTGGATATTAGGGATACTTGTGTCAGTAACCTGCGAAAGTTATAATTGATCCTCAATTTTATTCGTTGTTGCTCACGTCAAACATAATTTGTCCTTGTTTCAGTCTCTATCATCAAGAATACTTATCAGAGGGCCTTGGAATGGTGCTTGATGCATCTCATTGACAACCAACTATAGCACCGATTCCCTGTCCCCATTTTACTAAAAGCCACTTTTTTTGAGTTACAGAGTTAAACAGCGCAGAAACAGGCCCTTTGGCCCAACTCGTCCATTCTGACCAAGTTGCTTAATTGTGCTAATCCCATTTGCCTGCGTTTGACTAATGTCACCATAAAATGTAACTGCCCTGATACATTTTCAACAGCGCAGTTTTACCTTCTTCTTCCACTGCCTCTGGCAGCTCGTTAACCATATCTTCCACTGGTCTTCGGATCGAGTTCCGCCATGCTGATCCTGTGGCCTTTGCTTCCCTCGAGCTGAGGGCAGACTTATAAGAACAGATGCGTATCTGACTGAATGATGCCGCACCAACTATCTCTCACAGAATGTCATCAAAACCAAAGAGAAGTTTATTGACTGCAGGAGGGGGAATCCGGAGATCTATGTGACAGTCATTAGGAGATCGGAGGAGTTGTAATTTTTGTCCTGGGTCTAGCGCTTAATTACCATGTAAAAAGAGACACTACAGCACCACCACATTCTTAGAAGTTTGCGAAGAATCGGCATGACATCCAAAACTTTTACAAACTTCTATGGATGGACAACGTAGAGTATATTTAATGGTTGTATCATGGAAACGCCAATACCCATGAGCAGGAAAACCTACATAGTAATGGATAAAGCCTAATCCGCCAGAAGTAAAGCCCTTTCACTTCTGAGCACATCTAAAGGAGCGCTGTCGCAGAAAGCCGTATCCATCAGCAAGGACCTCTCTCTCTCTCTCTCTCTCTCTCTCTCTCTCTCTCTCTCTCTCTCTCTGTCTCTCCCTCCTTCCCTCCCCCCCCCCTCTCTCTGTGTCTCTCTCTCTCTCCCTCTGAAGGCCACTTTATGAAGCATTTCCTGAATGTTTCAGGCCTTCAACTGCTGTAGCTCATCCACTTCAACTTTCGACGTCTTCGGCGTTGATTGACTCTGTTCTGCACACCACTGTTGTAAGGCGTGGTGAATTGAGTTCGTGTTGCTTTCCTCTCAGTTTGCTTCAGTCTGATCATTCACCTCTGACCTATTTCATGAGCAAGGCGTTTACTACCACGGAACGTCAGCTCAATTCTTGTGTTTTGCACCATTCTCCGTAAACTCCAGTAATAGTTGTGCGTGAACATTCCAGCAGAGCAGCGCATCCAGAGGTACTGGAACTACCCCATCTGGCACCAACAATTATTCCGATCAAATTCACTTACAGCTCTTTTATTTCCCATTCTGTCGTTGGTCTAAACAACAACTGAACCTGAACAACTGAAAGTATGTCTGCATACTTGTATACGTTGAGATGCTCAAACGCGATTAACTGTGTAGATATTTACGTTAATAATCAGGCATATAGTTGTACGTAAAAACAAAATGTGGCCACTCAGCGTATTTCTGTGATGTCGAACTACTTAATGGCTAAATCACTGAAGTGCACCCATGTTGTCTGCTTACTGTTTATTGATTTATTTCGATTTCTTTATTTTTCGTTGGTATTTGCTCAGTTTATTCTCTTTTGCTCACTGGGTGTATTCCTATCTTATTGGTACGATCTCTTATTGATTCTGTCGTGGATCTTGGATTTTCAGAGCATGCCGGCGAGCAAGTAAATCCTAGGTTTGTATATGATGGTATATATGTACGTTGATAATAAAATTACTTTGTTTTTTGGAACTTGATCCCAAATCACTTTACTCTGGATTGCTTAAGCAACCGATGCGCTGACATACACAGCTAATCGCCGATCTGAGGCCCATTTGCGGATTTCACCACAACTTGTGAAGAGGTTCAGTCTGAGGCCACTGCTGAACACTTTACCTTTGATTCCGATTTTATCTGTCCTCATTCTGAACTTTCTCACAATGTAACTCAACCGCCAGCATCAACACCAAGGAAAAAAATCCGCATTCTTTCTAACCAGTCATTACAACCGCGTTTAATCACCTTAATCAACACTGAAATGTCAATCTCACAAGACAGTTAAACCTATGTTGTGGAACTTCCACATTGCTGGTTTCCGTGCAGCACACATGCAGTCGAAAAGCATCAGGGCCTAAACAGGCGCAAAGACTAAAACTCCACTAATATGTGACTCAAGGCTATTGGCATACATAAATCAAGAAAGGAAGCCCGCTGATTTAAGATTTCCGGAAATAAATGCGATCGGAGTCTTTACAATGTTTCCGATGTATTATTCAACTGAATTTTTCAATCAACTCCTGGATATTGCGTGCAGATTTGTTTCTATTCAGGAAAAGAATTATTCCATCGGTGAAATCGGAATATTCACAATGTATTAACATCATGCGCAGAATTTGCATGGTATTTATCTATGTCAAAATATTGCACGGCTCCATTCCCAATGATACCCAGAAAATTTTGAGTCCAAGCGATCTGGAAGTTTTATAAATTAAAGGGTATAGTTCAGGGACTAGGGACTGGCAGGCCGGCAGTGGGTAGGCAGTTGGACATGGGAAAGGGAGCTACTGGAGGTTCCACAAGTGACCATGTGGCGGTAGCGGAGAACACTAAGGATGTGTCTCTGACGAAACATGACAAACCCGTCCAAAACAAGAAACGGTGGGTTTTTATTTCAGTACTCTTTTCACAATTTCAGACACTGTAAGAAGTATAAAGTCGTAAACTTCTTTGTGCGTAGGCCCTCTTGTAATGAACGGAGCAGTGTAGTTGAATGAGCAGTATGGATCATCTGCTTTCCTCAAATCGTTTCAGTGAGCGCTGTCACTACTATACACCGGGAATGAAGAACTATTGTTATTCTAGAGCGAGCATCGGATGAATTAAACCAATCTGCTTCGGCCAGATAAAGTTTCGGTTGTTTGCACGATCTAGAAGTGCAATACTGCTAGAGTGCATGCGAAAATGTACCAACTCCGCCAATGCCCTTATATTCATATCCTGCACTGGTTTGTCACCACTGCTGACTTCAACACTCTCCTAATTCGGGGTTTGCACAAGAGATTCAATGAGTCATAGAACACCACAGCACAAAAACAGACCGTTTGGTCCGTTTAATCCAAAACATTAATCAGCCTAGTCCCATAGCCTCACCCCCCATATCATCCCATTCATGTATCTCTCCAAATTTCTCTTAAATTTTGAAATAGAACTCGCATCCACAACTTGAGCTGACAGCTCAGTTCACACTCTCACGACCATCTGTAATTTGTGCAGGGGCAATCACCTCGAAACTGCTTTGCCTCAATTCTGTAGACTCTGCGTCTGTCTCCAAAGAGAATATAGATGCAAAAATAATACCTATAGGATCTCTGACATCTCTTTTGGTTCCACAAATAGATTACCACTCTGATCATCCAGAGGATCTATTTTGTCTCTGGCTATCCTTTTGCTTTTAATGTATCTGTTGCAGCTCGGAATGTCCTTCACATTGTCTGCAGGTGCAACCTTGTGCATTCTTTTATCCATTCGGACCTCCTTCTTCAGTGTTCTCTTGCATTTCATATACTCCTCAAGTACCTCATTTTTTCATACCTCCCTATACCTACTATGCACCATGTATTAACCACGACGACAGCGGGTTCCCTAACCGGTTCTTCCTTGCCCTTTATTCTGACAGGGACATACAAACTATGTATTGTCAAAATTTCACTTCTGAGCGCTTCCAACTTACCAATTACACATTCGTCAGAAAACAACCGCCTCACTCCACACTTGCCAGTTACGTTCGTAGACCATTGAAAATTAACGTTCTGCAATTTAGAATTACTACCGGAGGACCAGGACTATTCATTTTCTACAATTTCCCTAAAACTAATGGCATTATGATCAGTAGATTGAAAGTATTCTGTACACATTTGTTTCACATGTCCCCACCCATTCCCTGGTAGGAGATCCAGTATCTCATTTTGTTTCTCTCTGGGAATCTGCGTACTGATTAAGGAGACTTTCTTAAACAAGCATGTCATACTCCTTCCATCCAATTATTTTACTATATGGGAGTCCAAGTCAATCTGTGGAAATGTAAAATAACCTTTGATTACTATCTTCTGTCTCTTGCAACAAATTTCAATCTCTCTGTGAATATTCTCCTCCAATTCCCGAGGACGGTTTCGTAACATAAAATATAAACCCATTAAAATGATAATTCCTTCTTATTCCTCAGTTATATCCATTAAGCCTTATTGGACGAGCTCCCCAATCCACTCTGACTGAGTCTAATATGACATTTTCCAAGACTGCTAACGCCACCCCTCCCCTTTTAATCCTTCCCGTTCTATAACGTCTAAAACAGCGGACCCCGGAACACTGAGCTGCTAGTCATGTCCCTCCCGTAACCAAGTCTCACTAATGGCTACAGCATAATAATTCCACGTGCTGATCCAGGCCCTAAGCTCAGCCGCCTTTCATACCGTATTTCTTTCAATGAAATATACGCAGCTCAGAACATTAGTCCTGTCACGATGAACCTTTTGATTCCCGACTTTGTCTAACACTTTGTATAGCACGAGCAAAACTTTCTGCCAGGATATTAGTCCCCCTCAAGTTCAGTTGCAATCCGTCACTTTTACAGAGGTCCCACCTTCGCTGGAAGACATACTAAATGATCCAACAATCTGAAGCCGTGTCTCCTGCACAATCTCCTTAACCATGTGTTAAATTGCTGAATTTTCTTACGTCTGGCTTACTAGTACGTGACAAGTAGCAATCCTGAGATCAAAACCCTTTGGGCCTCTCCTTTAACTGAGCACCTAACTCACTGATCTCAATTTTCAGTACCTCGTCACCTGTCCTACCAATGTCTTTGGTACCGATGTTGACCACGATTTCTGACAGCATACTCTTCCACTTCAGAATGCTGTGGACTCGGTACGAGCTGCCCTCTCCCTGGCATTGGGGGACAAGTTGCCATCCGAGTTCTGGACTACAGAGCGTTCTTTTTGTTCCGCTAGCCAAAGAATCTTCATTACTATTTATGAACAGTAGTTCACACCGAAGTCAATCACATCACGTTCACAGCATGAATACACTATGACTTATCATGGGATATGTCAGACAGTTTCACGACCAATCCAATATGTCTGAACGTACAAAGCCATTTGTCAATGTTTTAAAGTCGTAGAACAAGGTTCAATTCCACGTACCACGATAGATCACCCCAGACAAGAGCCTGATTGTTTCGCTCTACCCCAGAAACGTGTGGCCGGAAGTGAAATAAGAAATGCTGTGCAGAAATCAAAATTTGTCTTTTATTAGGTGGAAACGAGTGGGGCCTCATCATATAATAAAAGGACGTTCTAAACCTCGATGCACACAAAGTTACTCATATTGCAGCTTAAGGCTCACAGTAATTTAACATGCAGTTGAAGCAATGTTCTGCCTTGCTCCGAGAGGTCAGACTGCAAGTAAGAATAATTGATCTCTTGTTTTTTGTTGTCGCTGTTGCTGTTGCTGCCTGTGTTGTTCCGTGATCATTGTTAAGCTATGTTGGAACCAATGCCTGGTGCAATAAGAACGTCTGCTCTTGTCTCGAACATTCATAAACTTGTGAGAGACACGTTGTAGCCTAACATTCCCATAATAAGGACATTGACCCACGAGGAGAGATTGAATGCTGTGTTCTCTAGCGTACGAGACAAGGAGATGCGATCATATTAAAAGACAAGATACTTTATGAAGCAACAAGGGGGACGCACGGAGCCCGTTTCTTCTGGCTGGGCAGTTAGAAGGTGCGAAACTGGTGTAGCTCCCTGGAAGTGGCAATGCAAGTCAACAGGGTGGTGAAGAAAACGTTTTGTTTTCATCAGTCGAGGTACTGAGTACAAGAGCTATAAAGTCAGGTTGTAGCTGTTTAAAAGTTTGGTTAGGCTGAATTTTGCGTGCAATTCAGGCCATTGTGTTCCAGGAGGCATTGGGGAGGTTGCAGAGTAAATGTAGTAAAATAATGACAGGATTAGATTACATTAAAGATAAGGAGAGGATTAACAAATCCGCTCTGTTTTCTCTGGAGAGTTAGTAGTGGAGGGTGCGGATGATCAAACTTTAAATATCTATCAGGGGAATAGAAAGAGCAGGCACTCAAAAGAGATACCCATTGTAGGAATATCCTATACTGGAGAGCTTGGCTTTAAGATTAGAGGGAATTGTTTAAAGGAAATGTACATGGAGTAAATTGTGTACAGAGAGAGTAGTGGGTGCCTGAAAACACTTTTACGGGCATAGATTGAAGTCGGATATTGATGTTTAGGCCTTTTAGATAGGACATAAATGTGCAAGGATGGCGTGATATCGAGCACGTGCAAAAAAGAGGAATTAGTTTCATTCGGCATAACAGTCCTGTGTTGTACTGATCTATCTTATATATTACCGATCGCCTATTCTAATCTCTCTCTCTCTCAGTCTCTCACTTTCTCTCCCCCTTTCTCTCTCTCTCTCTCTCTCTCTCTCTCAGTCTCGATCTCTCTCTCTGTTTTTTCCTCTCTCTCTCTCCTCTCTCTCTCTCTCACACACACAGACACACACACGCACACAGACACACACACGCACACAGACACACATCACCTCTCCCACTTTCTCACTCTCACTATCCCAGTATTTCAGAATTGTAATCGAATGGAAGTTTTAAAATACTTAATTTCATCGCATGAGAAGCAACAAATTGCAATATCTGAAAACGTATTCTTTGGAGTCAATTTGAGGTTCGAAATCTTTCCGCAACTGCACTTCCTCAAAAGAAGACTACTGTGCTCTTCAAAGTATTCACCCGCATCCCACCTTTTCATTGAGTTCATTCTGCACTGTCGCCCATTTGGACCCGTCAGCTTCGGTTGGTTGGACTGTCCTGTCAACTATGCCTCCCTTCTCACAGAGGAAATCCCATCCACGACAATACAATATGGCTCCATTCATTAGTGATATATAGATTTCATCGAACGAGGAGAGATGGAATAGGAATAGCCCACCCTCAGTGAACTGTCGTTGAACGAAAGCTGAATCTTCGAACAAATCTTGCAGAGGCTTCAAATTGTGTAGGAGCCCATGAATTTTACCTCAGTGTCTTTGCCCTCTGTTTGCACTACCTAATTTAGAGAGATACAATACATATTTCTTATTGAAATTTGAATAATCTGCCCTTTCTCTCCGGGTCTTCCGGGTAGGGCGATGAAAAGACATTTATCAAGCAGATTGCTACGATGAAACGAATTATGATCTTGTCAAAGAAAAGGCTATGGGCAGCATCCAGGACATGGAAGGTGCTATGGAAATGCGAAGTCGTCATGCTCATGGTTGCCCACATTTTTGGAATAGATGCATGAAGCTATCATCAAAACCAAGCCATCTCGGATCGGTAATATTAAAAATCTCTGCTGACTCTATAAACAGGCAACAAATAAACAGAGCCACAGAATCAGAGAATGACAAAGCAGGGAAAACGGTCTTTCAGCGCAACTGGCCCATGCTGATCCAGATAGCCCATTCAGGCATATCCGACTTGCCTGTGTTTGACCCATAGCCCTCTAAACATATCCTATGTACGTACCTTTATCTGTCCTTTAAATGTCTCACCAAGTTCACCCTTTTTGTAAAAAAGATACCCCTAAAATTCGTACTCTCTTACTCCTTCGCTTGACACCTCTGCCCTCAACTTCTTGATAATCAAACTCTGTGAAAGAAGTCATTCACCATATATTTGAATCTCGTGATTTTATACGCCACGATAAGATCACTTCGCAGTCTCCCATGCTCCAAGGAATGAATTTCTGGCCTATCTAATGTATGCCTGAAACTCGCCCGCGAGATCCAGCATCCTTATAAACCTTTAATACACTCTTCCTAGTTTAATAACGTATCTCCTATAGCAGGACTAAAACTGAACGCAGTACTCTAAATGCCAGCGTCACTCAGTGGCTTCCTTATTTGTACACCTTGTCGTTAGTTCAAACATCTAGTCAGCTAATCACGTGGTCGTAATTCAATGCATTAAAGCATGCAGACCTGGTCAAGACGTTCAGTTGCTTTTCTTACCAAATATCAAAATGGGGAAGACATGTGATCTGAGTGACCTTGCCTCTAGAATGATTGTTGGGTGGGTAAATGAACGCTGAATCTCCTGATCTCCTGGGATTTTCATGTACAAAATTCTCTAGAGTTTAGAGAAAAATCTACGAAAAGCAAATAAACTCATCTTAATGGGCTGTTCTGTGGGCGCAATCGCCTTGTTAATGAGCGAGGTCAGAGGAGAATAGCGAGAATGGTAGAAGCAGACAGGAAGGCGGTAATACCTCAAGTAACACGCGTTACAACAGTGGTGTGCATAAGAGTGATCTGAACGCACAGGACGTCGAAACCGGAGGTGAATAAAGCTTCAAGACCACGAACAAACATTTAGTGACCACTTTACTAGTACACACAATAAAGTAGCCACTGAGTATATGAAAACTAACGTTCCAAAAGTAATTGCAGATGAATTCTGCACCTGCAATGAGATGAGGCTTGAAGGAGTAAAACGCCGATGTCAGTAGCAACTCGTACGGAGCAAAGGAATGAATTGCTGATAATGTTTCAAACCCAAGGCCTCTCCTACTTAGCCGATAAACACCAGTCCTCCAACTCTCCACAAAGTGAAAACGGTCCACTAAAGATCAAGAAAGCTGCATCTATTTGAATGACGCACTTTTATTCTGATCGGCGCAATTTAGAGATTTTAGAAAAGGTACCGTCCTCTGAGCTGTATGTTGGGAAACACGAACTCATAGTTGTTACTAAACAACAAAAAAGGGAGAGAGGCTAACAGAATGGGGTGCCAACCCACACACAGACACACACACGCGCGCGCGCGCACACAGTACTGAGGGAATTCAGAAAATCAAGGATTACATATGGAGGGAAATCTCCAGCATCGTGTGTGTTCTACTCCAGATTTCCAGCAACTGTTGAATATTTGTTTTTGATAAGAATGGACTAGTGGCTGATTGCAAGACTGGAGTGGTAGGAGGGCGGCCGTAAAGATAATCCCTGATAAACCCACCATGGAATTCTGGGAACTACAGTCTGAAAGTGGGAAGAACGCGGAACGCTGGAAATGGTGAACAGCAGAAGTGAATTTAATACGCAGATGGTTTGTCACATGAGAAAGCGAGAAAAGGAAGCAGATGTTGATGGGTGGGATGGAGAGAGGTGAGTGCGTGTTACTGCGGAACAGAAGCACTGATAGATCATCTGCATCGACAGTGCCACGCCCGGTTGCTAAAGGGTGAGGCTTGGGCATGGGATTAGCATAGTCATTCCGTTAAAACCCCTCGCCTTAGAAACGCCAACAGAAGTTCCAGAAGCCACGTCCCTGGTAGAGCAAGGATCTTCGGAGATGGGATGTACTTGGGGATAGTTTGAAAGGCTGCCACATGACAGAGGATTTTTGAAATATGCTGTCAGTGGCCTATGATGTAGTAGGGAAGAAGAAGGAGGAGAAAAAGAAGAAGAAGAAGAAGAAGAAGAAGAAGAAGAAGAAGAAGAAGAAGAAGAAGAAGAAGAGCTGAAGAAGAAGAAGAAGAAGAAGAAGAAGAAGAAGAAGAAGAAGAAGAAGAAGAAGAAGAAGAAGAAGAAGAAGAAGAATCGCCACTGAGGAGAAAATCAGCCAAATATATCTTCTACGTTGTAGATATTTTGCAGGAGCCCTTATTGCAGGAAGTCATCTTTCAGGGTGCAGACATAAAATACTGAACGAACTCAGAACTCAGGCAGAGCATTTGCGGAGGAATAAACGTTTCGTGTTAGGCCTTTCATCAGGACGGATGAATTTGACATGAGGTACGAAGAATGAAATAAACTTACTTTTCAATTTAAAGGGCAACTGCTGGTTTTGGACTGAAATAGCCACGTTGTGCCAAGGACGAATCGGTGCTCGAGAGAGATTTGACCTTCAGTAACAAGACAACCAATCAGCCCCTGATACAAAGGCAGCAGGGCGTGCTGTCATCAGAGATGTCCAGTGAATTTCTACCGTGAAACTTGCAGACAGACTCATTCTCAATGCATCTATCTCATACTCAGACGCTTCAAATACTGACAAACAGTTGCAGCTACAGTTAAGGCATGAAATGGAAAATGCAACCGAACTGGAGTCTCTTTGTGGTGTTACGTACCCCGTAACTGGGTTGCCAAACTAGCAGAAATGGACCACTTCGTTGGAGTCTGGTTTAACAGAAACTTATAAAGTTTTATTAAAGAAATAAGTAACACAGTACGGTAATTGTAAGGATATATATGCAACAGGTTAGCAATGATAAAACACGCATATACACAGAAACTAGGGTAATAGGAATCAAGCAAGCTTTATCGCAGTCCAGGGGTGAAATGATCAGTCACAAGTGACGCAGAGCTTAGTTCAGCTTAGTACACTTCGCAGTTATCGCTGTTGTGCCGTTGGAGAGAGGGAGAGAGAGAGAGAGAGAGAGAGAGAGAGAGAGAGAGAGAGATGCAAATTTGATTCAGCAGACTTTAATGTTCTTCGCAGTTGGCTTTCGGGCAGACCCTTTTTTATGTCTTCTGTGGTCACCGACTGTGACTCCTCCGTTTCCGGATACGACCGTTCTTCCGCGGTGAACCCGATACCCAGGGGCAAGGGCGGACACACACAGCAGGTTCCCGCCGATCGTATCTTTTCACCCTGTGCGTCTATGGTCGGTTACCGCGACCAGACCTCCAAACTACAACCACTTGTGGGGGCACACCGCTCTTCCAGGGTCTCGTTATCACGTGATCTCGTGGTGTGCGTCGTGCCTTAGCGAACCTGTTCTTTTTATCCCCCTGCTGGGGTATCGCCTGTCCATCAAACTTCAAGCAGTTCAGGTTCAAAGCAATCGGTCTGTCAATATCTGAAATGTGTTTCTTTCTCGTTAATCTCATCTCTCTCTTCTCTCATTAGCATTTTGAATGTTTCTCCATTGTCTCCCTTATCTCTCTCATCAGCATCAATCTTCTGATAACTTTTTTTTTTCTCACACCCTTATCCTTCAAAGGATTTTTCCCGAGGTTAAAATTATGAGCAGGAATACATTATTAGATACACACTAATATACAGGGTCATCAGCTATAAGGCTAATACAGAGAACTAAGTTTTCAGCACCTTGACAGACAGTCAGCAATCACATATTCCGTTCCTTTTATAAATGTTATTTCAATATCCTCTAAGACCAGGCTCCAACTTAGCAACCTTTTCTTTTTATCCTTCATAGTGGCCAAAAACACTAATGGGCTGTGATCAGTGTAAATTCTCAGTGGTTTCCTTCCCGGACGAATCTAACAAAGGTCGTCGCGCACAAACTTAGCATTCTTTGGCAAGAGCTTAATAAGAGGGAGGGTAATATCCGAAAATTTTTCGCAAAATTTCCGATAGTACCCCACCATCCCCAAGAAGTTTCTCAGGGCTCCCTTGTCTGTCGGGGTGGGGACTTCAGAGAAAGGCCGCAACCTTAGCCTGCATCGGAGTCAGCTGCCCCTGTCCTACCAAAATCCCATATAAGTGTCCTTCGCGTGGCTGAATTCACTTTTTGCGAGATTCACTGTCAGGCTGGCTTCAAACAGCTTTTTAAACAGTTCCTCTACTGCCACAATGTGCTCCTCCCACGTGTCACTCCAGACCACTAAATCGTCAATATACGCTTCTGCGTTCCTCAGCCCTTTTGTCACTGAATTAATCATCCTGTAGGGGTGTTGCTTACTAGGCTGACCTGATGTGGCAACACCACCATGTACCGGCTCTTTGCATCGCCTCGGAACATCCGGACATACGTCTGCTCCCGGTTAATTAGCTTTCTCAGCGGCTCGCTCTGTTCGGGGGTTCAGGGAGAGACCTTATCAGCAAAGCTGGCCAAAAAAATAGAGTTCTCCCATCTGGTCGGCACCATACTTATCTTTTCAACATGGGTTTTCCCCTTATCAGGTGGTACCCTAGCCTCATTAATTTTCGTGATAACACCGACTAGGTCTGCTCGCCTACCGTGGCAAGCTGTTAGCATATCAATAGGCTGTGTCGGCTCACGTCTACAATAGTCAATAACATCCTTCCTCCTGTGCGGCCAGTAAAACTCCTTCATGATTCTATCGACTGTCTTCTTACCCCAAAATGTCCACCGATGGGTATCTTGTGGGCCAGGTTAAGAATCTCGCCCCTATAAATTTTCGGCACTACCACCTGGTGTACCACCCAACACTCTTCATCTGCGGGCACGGTACGTGGTATCCATTTCCCCATTCGTACTCTCTCCTTCACATAATAGCCCACTGGCTCCTTTTTTAATTCTGCTTCAGAGAGAGCTGTCTCCACCAAAACCATTAGCTCCTCGACTCGCTCCTGTGCCTGTATAAATTCATTCCTTGCTAATGATAAGTCTACTTCAACTTCCGTTTCACTACACCCCTTCTCACTTTCTAACCCCTCCTGGTTCAAGGTTGGTAAAAACGTCTCAGCTAAATCTATACTCACTTCGGCAGCCTTTCTGGACATGCGCCGAGTCACTGCGCAAACGGGATAAGCCTGTGAGTCCATGGGTGGGGCCTCAATGTTGGCAGGCTAACTTGTCAATTTTACTGCTGAGTACACATTTCCGCCGGCGAGGTCATTACCGAGTAAGACCTCCACGTCTTCAATCGGTAGTTCGGGCCTCACCCCAATCGTGACCGGTCCGGAGACCAAGTCGCTTTTTAGGTGTATCTGGTGCAAAAGTACTGCTTCAATCCCTTTCTCAATGCCTTTTATCACATTGACCTCCCCAGTCTCGGTCTCTGAACTAAAGCCTAAAACACTCCTTAAGATCAGTGGCTGACAAGCTCCAGTGTCTCTCGAGATCCGTACTGAAACCGGGTTTAACCCCTCCTCCACCGACACCAATCCGGCCGAAATAAACTTCTCGCGCCCTTCCTGAACTTTATCAGACCTCTTCTCCCCTAGCGGTTTGTTTGCCAGCTCAATACAGCCAGTCGGAACCGTCGTTTTTCCTTTCCCCGTCTCCTTCTTTGGGGCAAAGCACCTGGACGCAAAGTGACCGGCTTTCCCACAATTATAGCATACGACCCCAGGAGACTTCCTACCAAACTGCTTCCTGTCTTCCTTATCCTTCTCACTAGTCCCAAGCTCACTCTCTGACTTTTCCGGCGGATTCTCTCCGCCCTCTCGACTACCCTTGTGGTAGCATTTACTCGGGGTGAACTTCGCTTTGTGTCTTAACGCGTACTCATCCGCTAACTTAGCAGTTGCGGCTAAGGTTTCTGCCTCTTTCTGATCTAGATAGGGACTCATACCTTCAGGGACACAACCTTCAAACTGCTCAATCAGTATTAGCCGTAGCAGTCTGTCATAATCCCCATTGACCCCTTTCGAGGCGCACCAACGCTCACAATACATCTGCATCTCACGGGCAAACTCTAAATACGTGCGGCCCCACTGCTTCCTCGCATTCCAGAACTTCTACCGGTATGCCTCCGGGACCAACTCATAAATCCTGAGTATCACCTCTTTCACCACATCATACCTTTGGGCATCTTCTACGGACAAAGCCGAGTAAGCTTGTTGAGCCTTCCCTTTGAAGCAGTACACTCTGAAGCAAAACAACCCACTTATCCCTCAGCCAGTCCTGAATTGCAGTGACTTTTTCAAAATGTAGCAAGTACCGATCAACATCGGCATCCTCAAATGGGGGAACCAGCCTAACCTCCTGGGTCGCCCTGAAGCCTCCGCCTTGGTTCGGCATGGGCCCCTGCGCTAGCGTCATCCTTAACTTCTCCAGCTCAAAGTCCCTATCCCTCTGTTTCTCTCTCTCCTGTCGTTCTAACCGCTTCTCTTCTTGTTCTAGCTGCCTGTCCCTCTCTTCTCGTTCCAGCTGTTTTACCTGGAACTCGTGCTCGAGTCTCAATTTTTCCATCTGCAGCTGTACTGCTTCTCCACCAGGTTGGCCCGTAGATACCACCTCCAGCTCCCCTTGGGGAAACACATCTTTTGATACATAATGCTCTATGATAGCTCTGTGCATCTCCGCTGTCCTCATTGTCGACTTCCCCTTAAGAAGATTCAACCGTTTGGCAACAGTTGCCAATTCTGATTTAATGGCATCGTCTAATGCCTGCAAGATTGGCGCCTTTAGAAATTCCTCAATCTCCATTTCTGCTGTTTGTCCTTTCTTTCTTTCGGGAATTTTAACCCAATCAATTTACCCAGTCCCAAATTTGGCGTTCAAAATCGCGGACGAGATTCCCACTTATGTTACGTACCCCGTAACTGGGTTGCCAAACCAGCAGAAATGGACCACTTCGTTGGATTCTGGTTTAACAGAAACTAATAAAGTTTTATTAAAGAAATAAGTAACACAGTACAGTAATCGTAAGGATATAGAAGCAACAGGTTAGCAATGATAAAACAAGCATATACACAGAACTAGGCTAATCGGAATCAACCAAGTTCTATCGCAGTATAGGGGTAAAATAATCAATCTCAAGTGACGCAGAGTTCAGTTCAGCTGAGTACAGTTCGCAGTAATCGCTGTTGTGCCATTGGGAGAGAGAGAGAGAGAGAGAGAGAGAGAGAGAGGAGAGGAGAGAGAGATGCAAATCTGATTCAGCAGACCTTTGATGTTCTTCACAGTTGGCTTTCGGGCGGACCCTTTTTTATGTCTTCTGTGGTCACCGACTGTGACCCCTCCGTTTCCGGATACGACCGTTCTTCCGCGGTGAACCCGGCACCCAGGAGCAAGGGCGGACACACACAGCAGGTTCCCGCCGATCGTACCTTTTCACCCTGTGCTTCTATGGTCGGTTCCCGCAACCAGACCTCCAAACTCCACCAACTTGTGGGGGCACACCGCTCTTCCAGGGTCTCGTTATCTCGTGATCTAGTGGTGTGTGTCGTGCTTAGCGAACCTGTTTACTTTATCCCCCTGCTGGGGTGTCGCCTGTCCATCAAACTTCAAACAGTTCAGTTTTCAAAGCAATCGGTCTGTCAATATCTGAAATGTATTTCTTTATCGTTAATCTCTCTCTCTCTTCTCTCTTATTAGCATTTTGAATGTTTCTTCATTGTCTCCCTTATCTCTCTAAACAGCATCAATCTTCTGCTAACTTGGTTTTTTTCGTCAGAGTGGGTTTCCTGTTTTCGTAGCCTGGACGCTGCTGCCCAGAGTTCAGCCTTTTAGACTTCATATTCTGTGACACACTGGAAGGCTCTGCAACAGACATGGTTGCAGTAGAAATTAACCTCATAAACTGTGCTCTATGTTGCGTCCGGTTTACCCGGGCTTCGTAATGGAAACGGCTCTCTAACCTTAATAAATAAATAGAAATTTAACACTTAACGAGTCCCGCATAATCCAGTAACCATATGACATAGGAGCAGAATTAGGGTATTCAGCCCACCGAGTCTGCTCCACCATTCCATCATGTCCGATTTATTTCTCACTCAAACCAGTTCCTGCCTTTTTCCTGAAACGCTTTCCTGATCAGGAACCTATTAAGCTTCTCTCTAAATATTACCAAAAGCTTGGGTTTACAGCCATCTGTGGCAATAAGTTGCACAAATTCACTACATCCTGGCAAGAGAAATTCCTCCTTATCAGTGTTCTAAAGAGGCATCATACTTTACTGAGGCTGTGCACTCTGGTCCTAGCGTCTCCTACAATTGAAAATAACATTTCCACCTTCACTCTTTTAGTATTTGACAGGTTTGAATGAGATTCCACCCTGCCCTGCCTATTCTTCTAATCTCCTGCCAGTATAAGCCCAGAGGCATAAAACGTTCCTCATAACGTCAGCTCATCCTTTCTTAGATAAGGTGCCCAAAGCTACTCACAATAATCCAGGCACGGTCTAACCAATGTTTTATAAAGCCTCAGTATTGTACAACGTTATGGAAGCCATCATTGATTTTAAACGCTTTTCGCTGTTTGAATATGGCGACTGCAAGAACAGGTCAGAAGTTGCGAATTCCAGAGCGAGTAACACTTTGTGACAGCACAATCCATTAGACCTTAGCGCGGGTTACGATTTCGATGGAATACTCTCTGTTGGCCTCTCATGGCGTAGCTCCGACCAGGCGAACTCTGTGTTATCCATTTCAAAGTACCCGTACCAAAATTCACTGATTTACGCACCCAACAGTTCTTCCCAGACCCCGACCAAGCAGTGCAAGTGTAGCAGCGACTGTAATACACCACTGCAGGTTCCCCTCCAAGTCGTGAATTACCCTGGCTTGTACATCTGTGTTTCGTCAATATCTCTGGTTCTGAACTCTTACTCCCAGTACAGCAAAGAGTACCTTTAGAAGAGGGGCTGCAGTAAGTAAATACCGTCGACTCATCGCCTGCTCCTGCGGGGATTTAGGCATGAGGACGTCTGCCTCCCAGAAACCATGCTCAATCTATGCTCACTTTGGAAGTCTTTCTGAACAATCTCCATAGCCGTTTGACCCTGTGACGCACTGACACGGTAACCAAGTGTAACCCGCGCCAGACGCGGAATGGATGCAGAGGATCCGCCCCGGAAGCTCGTCACCGAGCAGGGACCACGGCAGCTGAGCGCTGCACGGTGTCGCGGCTAAACTCACACCAACACCCGGCAGCCGAGGGCAGCGACAGCCAACCACCGGGCTGATTCCAAATGCTGATGGAAGTTTTATTCCTGTTCGTTACCATTCAGGTGAACCGTGTTTACGGTGAGTCAGTGTTGGGAACTCCCATCTCGTCCTAACAAGTTTGTTATCCAGTACATTAAACGTCCCGTGCTAGTGGGAAAATAAGCTTGTGAATCAAATAAATATGGATTACAAAGCTAGAATCTCATTAATGCTGATTCTAAAGCTATCTAAATATATTCAAAATAATTTTCTATGATCCTCCCTCATTTTCTTTTGGTGAAGGTTATCTGTCGCGGCCCACTGATCCTCTCTGACAGTAAGTAACCCCAAACGCCGAGCAGAATATTTGGCGAGCCCGACCTGAAAATGCCACCACACGTCCCAATTTAAGGTCACCTGCGGATAGATAGACAAACTAATTTTACCGGCTACACATCCTGTCAATTAATAAGGGAAAAGTCTTGCGCATTTGATCAGGTTAACGTCGAACATCTTCTGGTTCTCTGTTAGATGTTATTTAGACGCCTTAACCAATAAATGCAACTGAAAATATCGGCGAATTTTTAAAGTGTTTCTTAATTTTTAAAGTGCAGGCAATGTGATTAATTTCCGCTTAGTTCAGTTCCGGATAATTTTAGTTGGCTGATAATAATTTGTGTTGCAGCATCCAAGCCGTTTTCTGTGATTCCGGGTGCAGTGACTGCAGACGTCGGCCGGACGGTTGAACTGTCCTGTGAACTTTCGGAGTTTGCGAGCAGTGTTTCCTGGTACAAACACCGTGCTGACGAACCCCCGGTAGCGATCAAAACCACGGACTGCCAACAGAACGGTTGTAGGTCTACTTACAAAAAAGGCTCCGGAGATCGCACATCGGTGCTGGAAATCCGTGATGTCCGTGTGGAGGATTCGGGTTCCTACTACTGTGCTGAGAAAAAAAGCTATCCACCGCTTGTGCAAGGACCTACACTCCTTGTTGGAGGTAAGAGAACTCGGCACTGGGATTATACTCACCCATGTATTTCGGTTAAAGCTCCGATTAACTGTGTTCCAATCTCCGTCCAGACAGCTCCACCATTCGGACCTACATGCAGGTATTTGTCCCACCATCTGAGGTGAAAGGGTCGGTCCCCCTGGTGTGTCTGGTTGGCGGCCTGTCTTCCAAAGAGATTATCATTTACTGGAACATATCCGGCCAAATCACGGAAGGATGGAGCGATCCCGGCAAGCTTGATTCTGACCAGAGCTACAGTGTTAGGAGTCAGGTGCTGGTCCCAGTGGAAACCTGGAGGAGCGGAGGAGTCTGTACCTGCATCGCACAACTCGGGGGTGCAGGAAAGACGAGGACTACGAGCGTCTCCCATCCCAAGATTGAACCAGATCAAGGTAAGGCGATGTTTTACACATACAATATTAATACTCATCTGTGGTGGAATGACGGAGCAGTCTCGATTGACCGATCGGCCTCATTGTTCCCCAATATCTGCTGGAATAGACCGCCGGTTCACTAAAGTCACAGTAAGTATTAATATGTATGCATTCGGTTATGAGGATCTGATTATCTCCAGCAACACCACCTTTGGCTGTCCAACCCTTGAGCCCTCCGGAAAACTTGGGATAAAACTCCTTTTTAGCTCTCTGACGTCCATGATGTTCTCGCAGTGCGGTTGGGAGCAGCTTGCGGGAAGTAGACACGGCCACCATGAAAGAAAAGCGTTGTCTTTCTTTCAAGTTGGGATGGTGAACTTAAAAATGATTGGTAGTGGCAAGGTGACTGAGGGGAAAGCGAGGAATTGATTTGAAGAGCCGTATGGTTTCATACGTTATTTCATTCAATGAGTCATTCTTTTGTTGGCATTTCCATGGGTTGCTAGTCGTCCATCATAGCTTAAGGATGAAGGGCCAAATTTATTTGCCATATACATTTACATATCTTAGTAATTTGCCGTGGTGTGTTGGCCAGGGCTTGACATGCAACACATATAAATAAAGTAGCATCCACTGATGATATCCTTAAGTGTTAGAACATCACTGGTGTGGATGGTAATTGTCTGTACAATTTGAATCTAGCATCAAACTTGAAGGCATCGATTTGAATTTTTGCTCTTGCTGTTTAGAATTAGTGTATACCTGTTTAGAATCATTCACATTAAAAAAAAATGAAACGCCGAATAAAATGCTCTTGGAAGCAATTATTTCACCAAGCAGCATTTTTTTCTCTCCAGACTGCTATCGTCCCGCGGCGATCCTCCTTGGGCTCCTTATATTGCTGGTTATCGTAATTTTTATTTGAACATTTTAAAGAATGTAAATCAGGTAAGGATTCGCTTTTTCCAGGCATGTCCATATATCTATTAATAGTTCCTACTGTTCCTTTTTCGAGGCTGTATATAATTGCAGCCAATGGGTTTAGAACAGAGGACACAGAGAATATTTCAGGCAGGGAGTGGGGAAAATTGGACGCAAGTCCCGGAAAATAGGAATCTGAAGGATGGGATGTCTGAAGTCCTTGAAAACGTGTTTCCCGCGATCAGGGTGTCCTAGTGTATTTTGTTTATATTATTATTGTTGCTGCATTATTCCTAGCTCAATTTAGTAAAACGTGACCCTTCGTCTCGGCCTGAAACGTCGACTGTACGTCTTCTTATAGATGCTACCCGGCCTGCTGCGTTCACCGGCAATTTTTATGTGTGTTGATTGAAGTTCTAGCATCTGCTGATTTCCTCGTGTTTGGTGTTTATTATTGTCGCTTTCTGAGGATTTATATAAACATTGCTATGTAGCCTAATTGTTCACTCCTATTGTGTAGTGACTGTGGGATTACCTATTTGGGGATATTACTATTGGGAAAATGTACAGTATACCCTGCTCATCTTCCCCAACCTTTCCTTTCCATCTTTTAATTCAGCATATATCTCGTGTTTTTTCTCTTCTTGATTTTTGTATGCTTTCTGTGTTTGCAATGTCTATATCTTTCAACTACGTTTTTATCACTTGTTTATCCTGTAATATTATATTCTGCAAGTTATAATGGATTGTTTTATCAATAATAAAAGATGGGTCATAACATAGCAATACAGACAAAATACTGGAGGAACTCAGCAGGCCAGGCAGCATCTATGGAAAATAGTAAACAGTCTATATTCCGGGCTGAGACCTTTCATCAGCATTTTTTGTGTATTACTTTGATTTCCACCATCTGCAGATTTTCTCTTGTTTGGACAAAATATGATTTGAAGCACTGACTCTGAAACTGAATCAGACTTGCACTTGTGGTAAGGTACAATGTCTTTTATGATTTTGGATTCTACAGCACGATTTTGGTGCATGATGCTTCGCATTTGATTGTGCCTGTGTAGGTAGTTAGATTGAGTTAAACTGCTGCAGCATCCTGTAATGTTTTGGAATGTCCCTGTTTTAAGGTGATTTTCAACTCCTCTAGTTTGTAGGTAACCGTTAAGCAAGGTGTAGCACCTGCTTAGCCGCCCCCCAACCTCGATCAGGGTTGCATGAAGCCATGGAACTAGGTGGAGGGTGGTTGTATGAGTAGCTGGTGCACATCACCAGTCCTGGTTATGCAACCACTAACAGCAGGCAGACATTCTCTGAAGAGTATTGATAATGTCTGGGCATCACACGGCACATAATGACAGTAATCATGACATTTTTACTATTGAGCTCTTATTAGTATTATTTTTTTCTTGGTCGGTTCAAGCTGGTAAAATATGAGGTATAGGCATAGACAAGCACACACATTTCTCAATTTCTTCGAACTTTCGGATTATCCAAATGGCGTTCAATATTGCGGCTTTCTTAGCATTTACATAAATGCTGTTTTGTGTGCCTAATATTTAACGCTATTGCATAGTGACATTGAGTGGGTGCTATTCGTAGATATTACTATCGGAGCAATGTATTTATTCCCTGTTCATGTTCCATAGACTTTCAATTTCTTCTTTTAATTCAGCGTGCATCTGGGGGTTTTCGCTCATTGAGTGTTGTATGTTACGTATGTTTCGAATGGCTATATCTATTGAGTAAGTTGTTCTTGCTTGTTTGCCCTGTAATGTTGTATCCGGACGGTAATTATGGATCGCTCCATCGGTAATGAGCGATATATCATAATATAATTTGCAGGACACTGACTCTAAAATGGATAAGGCTTCTATTTATAGTAAAGTGTTGTGACTTTCATAAGTTTGTATTTCATAGCAAGAATTTTGGTGAATGATGTTTTCCAGTTGATTTTGCCTGTGTAAGTAACCCATTGAGTTAAACTGCGACAGGATCCGGCGATATGTTGAATTGCTTCTGGTTTCTCCTGGCATTTTCCGCATTGATCGTCTTGCAGGTGCTGGTGTTTTATTCTGTTTTTGATTTTTTTTGTATTGTACAACAACTCAAATATGTCCAACATTTACTTATAGTTCATACCACTAACCCGGACAGTATCATTGTACATCTCTGCGGCTCGCTCTGCACAGCTTTTTTGTTATGGGATAACGGGAATTGCACTCAATACTCCGGCTGCGGTCTGGCCAGAGTTTTATATCGATGCAGCATGATTTCCATACTCTTTTACTCAACATACTTACCAAAAAAAGGCAAACATACTCTTTGCCGAATAATCCTTATCGGTATCTATCTTAAGACAATCGGTTATTGCGTTCCCAAACCCAGGACCAATTCGAGTCACCACATAATATTTCAATATCTCCTCGTTGATGCATTCAAGAAATAAAGAGCTGTGTCATTAGAGAGAATCCAGAGGAGTTTTATCAGGTTGATTCCGAGAATTAAAAAAAAGGGTAACATATAAGGAGCGTTTGGCGGCTTTGCAGTTTAGGAGAATGGGGGATGTTATTGAAACCTACAGAAACTTGAAATGACGAGACAAGTTGGATGTGGAGAGGATGTTTTTTATCGTGGGGGTCCAGAACTAGAGGGTACAGCCTCAAAACTGAGGGCAACAAAGGTAAGGATGAGTTATTTTAGCTAGAAAGTAGTGAATCTGTGGAATGCTCTGCCGCAGATAGCTGTGTAAGCCAAGACCGTGTGTATATTTACAGTGAAAGTTGATGGTTTCCAGATAAGTCAGTACATCAAAGTTTATGACGAGAAGGCAGGTGTATGGAATTGAGTGGGATGCAGGATCAGATATGACGGAATGGTGGAGCAGATTTGATGGGCCGATTGGCCTAATTTTGCTCCCATGTTTTATGGTCTTTTCACGTTTCATTATCTCCTCGTGAGTGTATTGAAGAGATCATGCCCCATCTAAGCCTCCTGTAGGTTTTACGAACTTGGGAATCCTTTAATATTATTCTTTCATTAATGTATACGATTCCAAGACGGGTTCGCCTGTGTATTTGGGAACTATTCTCATTTTGGGGGTCATTGTCATATTGGGGAATGAATAAGAAAGTGACGACACATCTGAGAGCAAATGGTGAATGCGAAATAATTAGAAACTATTAGCATAGACCGATTAACTGGTATATTGATGTCAATTGTCATATTTAGGATTTATGACATATAACACATTTATGCGATTAATTATAAATTGGCCAGATAATAGTTCTAATTCATACTCTTTTTACGCACAGGGACACAACGTCAATCAGCGACGCGCCAGGGACACGGCAGTGCGGCTCAGGTACGGACGTTGTTTGAACTCCGTTCTAAGATTCGCAAACTTGATGTTTGGGATTGTGTACTAAAAAGTGATGGCATCAACGGAGTCATCAGGAAATTATGAAACATAAGCCATAGTTTAGTAATCTGCTGGAGTTATTTAAGGAGGTGTCTCGTAGAGGAAAGTTAACACACTCGTTACTCTGTTGAACAATGGGAGGTTATGCTGCAATAACTTTAATTGTCAATGTTTGGTACACATTCCAGACCCAAGCGCCGATTCTTTACGCCTCGTTAGACTTTGCTGCATCATCCTCTCACCGCAGATGAGAATCTGGCTGGGTTCTGCTTGGAAAGATTACGGAGTATTTGACCGAACCTGGGTTGACACTAAAATCCTCTGAACGACTCAAGACTTGACGCTCCGCGATTGACAAAAATTGTACGCGCTCATTTGTTATGGGAATAAAATGTTGGACTAACATTGATGTCGCGATGAACGCATATTCTAAGCCTTAAGTGAAGAACAGCCGCGTTCTACATAATTTGCATTCTCTAATCTCAAAACTTCCCTCGGAGTTGTTCTGATTTTTTTTCTTTTGTATGATTCAAATATATTGGAATATGATTAAAAAGAATGGCTTTGCATTGATCAATTACAATTTTCGAGCTTTTTCCACTTCTGGGTACAACTTACGCTGCAGCTTAATCAGTTATTGTACATTATGTTTGATAGGATTGCCTTTATATTTATTGTGCTTCTTTGCGCGTATATTGTGCTAACTGTGCTTATTGTGTCTTTTGCGCTGCGACGGATCCAGAGCGGCAATCATTTTTTCCTATTTATAAAGTCGTATGCTGCAGAATGACAATAAACAATCTTGACTCTTGAATCTTGAAAGAGTAGAAACCGCTACTTGGCAAACTCTCGAAGGATTTGGAGAAATTCTTCGCCCACATCCAATAAAGGTTTCATTGGCCTTTCAGGGAATACAGCGTCTTTTTAGACCAAAAACCATTAGACTACACGACATAGGAAAATGTTAGGCCATTTAGACCACCGGGCTGGCTGTATTAGTCCATCGTTGCCGATTTCCTATCCCTTTCAAAACCATTCTTCTGCCTTCCTTTGATATCCTTACTGATCAAGAAACTATCACACTCCGCTTTACGTATACTCACAATTTGGCCTTCACAGCTGTCTGTGGTAATGAATTCACCACGCTCGAGATAAATAAATATCTCTTCTTCTCTGTTTTAAAGAGACGTCCTTCTATTCTGAGGCTGTGCCTTTGCTCTTACATTTCCCCACTATAGGAAATATCCTCTCCACATGCACTGCAGCTAGACCTTTGTTCAACATGCTTCACTGAGATCTCTCTTCATTCTCCAAAACTCCAGCCATCAGACGGTCCTCATACGGTAGACTTTTCATTCCCGTTATTATTCCCGTGAACTCTGTCTGCCAAAACATTCTTTACTAGAGAAGAGGCCGACAACTGCTCACAATACACCAAGTGTAGTCTGACCGAATACCTGAGGTACTTTCCGAGAAGCGTTCCTCAAATTGGGTTTGAAGTTTCTGTACGACCTTCAGGTTCCCTTCAGCATTTTGAAAATAACGTTGCAGTTAGAAGAGTAAAGAATTATTTACTAGATTTTAAATATATTAATGGCGGTTAGAAAAAGAAAAAACCTGCTACCGGTCGGCAGCATCTAGCAGAAGGAGGCCGAAACAGGGTTGCAGGAGTGAAGTTAAGGAATTCTTTGTATCAGAGACTGGAGGAAACATATGATTCTCTGGTGCAAACGGCAAAGAATGTCGGAATAACTGCTTCATTAAATCTGATGCAGCACAATCTTTATTAACTCTGTATATGAATGGAACAGGGGGTAGACGGATCATTGCGAATAGCTTCCTCACACCCATCATGCAACTGAGCTCCACCAGGAGAAAACTGCGCAACCCCTACGGATTTCCCCGTATATCTATATTCTGGGTCAAACATGATACCCTTGCCTTATCATTAGCACCACACGGAGCCTCGGCTGAAAGGAAACATCGCATCGCGTTTTGGGAATCGCTGCTGAAGTGAAGACTGACAAGATGTCAGTCTGTTGGGATTTATTTTATTTGTGGTAATATTATTGCATGTGTCGTGTGGGAGTTCTGTGTACTGTATCGTGACGCACTTTGACCCGGAGGAAAGCCTTTTTATTTGGCTGTATACTTCTGTAAGTTTGGAGGACAGTAAGTTGCACTTGAACTTGAAGTGAATCATCCCACACTTACCATAAGTCTGGGAAATATTTTTAGATCTGAAGCAGTGTGTCGACTGACTGTAATCAAACTGAGTTTCTTGACTTTCTTGCGAAATATGTTTCATTGTGTAAGCGTTTGACTCTGTGCCTTCTGAAGCAGAGGAAGTCCTCATCATTTCAATTGGAGACTAGTATCGTGAATCCATTATTTTTGGTAGCTTCAAATACCCTCCGTTCCCTCGCCCATTCCCCCTTAACGTCTCCCCTCTTCTCTCCCCGCTCTTCGTTGTGGGCTGCCCTTCACCTCCGCACCTCAGAATTCCCTTTGTCAAAGCAAGTACTGGTGGTTAGGGTTTGAATTGGCCGGGTTATCAAACTGAGAATCAGAATCGGGTTTAATATTATCACCACGTGTTGATTTGCGGCAGTAGTAAATTGCAAAATATAATAATAAAAAAAACTATAAATTACAATTAGTAGATATAAACATTAATTTAAATCAATCGCACAAAAGAGAGGGAAAATACTGAGGTAGCGTGATGGTTTCACTGTCCATTCAGAAATCATTGGCAGAAGGAAACTATCTGTTGCTGAAACGTTGCATGTCTTTTCCTACTCCTATATGTCCTTCTTGATGGTAGCAATAAGAAGACGGCATGTCAACTTTAGTTGTCCTTGCAGACTGAAGTAACGTGTCTTTACACAATCCTTTACAAAATTTCAATGGTAAATTAACCTCTGTCCAGATTGGCATTACGAGAATTTCACGCCACAAGAATGCATTCTGGAAACCCTGGACTGGGAACGCGAGTTTACAGGATGTTAAGTACCAGTCGACATTGAACTTAGTCTGTTTCAGATCTGGCCCTTGAATCATTTGTCAGAGTTCTAACCGCAAATTTTTGACCTGTAAATTTTTGCTGTGCCTTTGCGCAGTTGCAGCTGGGTAAACCATTCAACTGCCAGGACTGCACGCGCAGACACCTTGCATTTTTTTCACCTAGTTCACTGGGTTCACCTAACGCTCTTTCCAGTCTCCTCATCTGTACTTTATTTATCCACAGATCTCATCCACAGTCCTTGTTCTCTCATCGAACCCATATGATCCAGTTGCTCCTAGTTTTCACTCTTCCTGGCTAAAGCAGACCTTGTTGCCGGTAGCTTGTTGGCTGTAGTTTGTTTTCTGTGGTTTTGTGGCCCCATGAGGCTTGTTATTTTGCGGTCTATTAGTAAAGTTATCATTCATCGCTTAATTGGCTCCATGGCTTTGCTTTGGGGTCAGGCCTCCTCTGCATTTCTTAACAGCAACGCGTGGAATCAAAAATGCAATGCACTCTAGTTATTCAGTCTGTTGTATTGTACATTGTGACTGATGCCTTCTTAAAGTTCTTGAATTATATCAAGCAGAATTTCCGTAGAGGATTAAAGTTAAATTCTCTTTTAGATAATTCACCCATCTTCACTAAACTTCCCTTTCGCATTCCGATATGTCGACCCATGGCCTCCTCTACTATCGCGAAGAGGCGACACTTAGGTTGGAGGAGCAACATCTTGGATTCTATCTGGGTAGACTCCAACCTGATGCATGAACATCGATTTCTCGAACTTCCGATAACGCCCATCCCCTCTTCTTCACCATTCCCCATCTCCCTTTTCCTCTATCCTCTTATCTCCTTGCCTGCCTATCACCACCACTCCCTCTGGTGCTCCTCCCCTCTTTTCTTTCTTTCATGACTTCTGTTCTCTATTATCAGACTCACCCTTCTCAAGCCCCGTGTCTCTGTCACCAATAAACTTCCCCTATCTTTACTCCATCTCCTCTTGGAATGTGGTTTGCAAAAGAGTCGGATAAATTTCTCGGAGGAGATGGTGCGAGTTGATGTCCCAAGAGCTGGTATATAGGGCAGGACGGGTAATTTCTCAACTGGGTATGTTTGAAATTGCTTAACGTTGTTTAGCGGACGTAAGTATGAAGACACTGGGAAAGACATACATGTCCTCTGTATTGCATTGACACATACTTGAGCATGACTCCCGAGAGGTCAGAAAATCTGCTGCGTGTGACTGCAACTGGAACTGACAGCCTTTCCCGAAAGGAGACCTGTTACTGCACGTCATATCCGGATTGCAAAACCTTCTCTTCCGCCTGATCTCTCGCTGTCGAGCCCGCTTTAAAAATCAGGCCAGCGTAGGTAGACTGCGAGTGAAAACGGAGCGCATCGCCGAATGTCACGGGGATAGGAGGAGACCGGACGCCCCATCAACCTTCTTCTACAGTACGATTAAATTCTGATTCGCTTCAGTGGTGAAAAGCTTCCACAAAGAATCCTCAGAATCGGCTTTTGGGAGTGAGGTGAAGAAACAAGGATAGTACTATAAGACCACAAGACATAGAATAAGAATTAGGGCATTCGACCCATTAAATCTTCTCCACCATTCCAGCATGGCTAATTTATTATTCTTCACAACTCTATTATCCTGCCACCCCCCAGACCCTCCCGTAACGTTTGACGCCCTGTCAACCTCTACTCTTTGGCTAAATGAATTCCTCCTTATTTCTGTACTGAAGGGACTTCTTTGTATTCGGAGGGGATGATGGCCACGGTGTTTTCGAGATAAGTGAATTAAGTTGTGCATACTGGGATGTGGACATACTTCAAATGTAATTAGAAGTAACGAACGTAACAAATATGGTACCAAGATGATTGGTGTTAGAACGTCAACTTGTTAAAATTAACATAAATGACATAGAAAAATGCTTTACAAATTCCTTAGGGAACCAAGATAGTGAGAAAAGTAAGTTCTGAAAAAGCCCTGAAGAGGCAAAGACTGTTAAGCGTATCTTAAACGAGTGGATCAATTATTGAAAAATGCCGTGCAGCACGGGAAAATGCTACAAACAGGGAGGAGGTACAACAATTGAGCGACACACTTAATTCCCCACCATAATCAATAAACCATCCCATATCCACTATCTCACTGTTTTTGCGCTTTATCTGCACGACTTATTTAATTTAATTTTAAAATATATTTTATTGTAACTTATAGTTTTTTTTAAAGTGTTGCATTTCAATAATGCCGCAAAACAACCAAATTCAAGACATCTGTCTGCTGTGATATTAAATCCGATTCTGATTCTCGTTCTTGAGAAGTGTAATCTAGCCAGTGCAAAAAATCCTGAAGGAGCAATAATGGAATACCGGAGTACGCGGTACTACCATTACCGATACCACTGCCACAGCAAGTGTTTTCACACCGCATACTCTGTAATTTTTATTACACATTTAAAACTATTCCATTAAAATCGCCCTTATATATTTTGCAAATGAATTCAGTAACTGTATTTGTCATTTAATTTGTGAAACATCATTCAGTAATTGTTGCATGGTGGGCTGATTTGGAAGGTGAAATCAAGAAGGGCCCAGAAAGGAATAGCCAACTGGATACGAAATAGACTTGATGGAAGGAGTTGGAAAGAGCTGTTATTCAGACCGGAATACTGTGAAAAGTGGTATGCAGCGGGGATTAGTTCTGCTCCTTCTGCTGTGTGTCATATAATTGGTTTGAATAAGAAGGCAGATGGCATTTGCAGTGTGATTGAAATTGAGGTAAGTTGCCTAAGGCTTTGTCAGGATCGAGATCAACGAAAAGTGGGCAAATGAAAGGCAGGTGAAATGTAAATGAAAAGAGTGAGGTGATGCCCTTTAGAAAGCAGCAAGGCTCAATTGCATTCGCCATAAACATTTACATCCAACAAAAGACGACAACATTGAAGGACTATAGAGAATAAAGTTTAAAATAAAATGAAAGTTAAAAGTAAAGACATCGAATAAAAGGTGCAAAAATCTGTCATACATGCTGGTCCCCCAGTTAGTGGTGCTAATTGGAATGATTGATTAGATTAAATGTCTAGAGCGGGGGTTTGTAAGATTGGGTGAGGTTTTTGCTTAATAGCCATATAGCGCTTTCCAGAAAGGAGCACTTTAAAAGGGCAGTTTTCCGGACGGTTAATGTCCTCAGTGTATTTTTTGCCCGCTTCTCTGTTGTGGAAAAATTAAACCAGGGTAGCATTTACAGAGTACGTATCACGGCCCGGAGAGTGTTGTAAAATAAAGATACGTATGAGCACAAGCTATAATTCTATGAACGTGTCAACACAGTACCAAACGCAAAGTTCAAAGTAACTTTATTTACAAAGTATACATATATATGGCCGTATATACTACCCTGAGATCCATTAAATAAAAGGTAAAAAATAAACTCAGTCTGAACCTGCACAGAAACAAAGTGAAACAATCAATTTGCAAACGGCATCAAATTGAGCCACACCAAAAAAAGAGAGAAAAATGTATAAATATAATTAACAAATTGAGTTGTAAAGTTCTTGAAAGTGAGCACATAGATTGTGGAATCAATTCAATGTTGAGACTCCGGACCCTAATGGTTGAAGAATAGTAACTATTCATGAACCTTGGTGTGTCGGAACTGAGGCGCCTGCACCTCTTTCGAATGGCAGCAGCGAGAAAGCATGGCGTGAATGGTGCGGTCCTTGTAGATGTATCGAAGATGGGGAGTGCTTTACTTGCAATGTACCCTGTGTGCCCACTGCATTTTGTAGACCTTTGCGTTCAAGGGCATTAGCGTTTCCACACCAGGCCGTGACGCAACCAGTCAGAATACTTTCCAGCTTGCATCTATCGAAGTTTTTCAAAGTTTTAGATGACATTCCGAATCAGAGAGATAGTGAAAAAAGCAGGTTTACCTTCATCAGATGGGGTATGGAGTTCGAGGTGGTGGTGAGACCGCAGCTAAAATATTGGGGCTTGGAAGTAGGTACAGAGGAGATGACAGAGGTAAGTTTTTTACGCAGACAGTGGTGAGTGCGTAGAATGGGCTGCCGTCGGCGGTGGTGGAGACAGAAACGATAGGGCCTTTTAAGAGAATCCTAGATGGGTACACAGAGCTTTGGGAAATAGAGGTCTATGGGTACGCCTAGGTAGTTCTAAGGTAAGGACATCTTCGGCACAGCTTTGTGGGCCGAAGGGCCTGTATTGTGCTGTAGGTTTTAATGTTCTATGTATGTTTATAACCCTTAATTCCATCAGCTTGGCAAAATATTATGTGCGGAATTGTCTGTGTCTGTGTTGCACAATGCTGTTCTATTTTCTTAGTAACACGAAACAACAATAATGTGTTCATGCGTCATTTCCTGCTCCGCGTGGTCTCACTTCTGCACAGTTCATCCGGGCACTCTTGTTGCCTGAGGTGGAAAGAGATTAATAGTAAATGTTCGCGTTAAATTTCCCACTGAACGAACCCAGAAACGTCAACCATGGCAATAAAAATCATGAGGAGTTTGAACGAATTCGAGACCTGACTGCCGGTTCCTGCACCTTCGTCAGAGCGAACATCACCGTGTGCAGGGGTAAAATCGCCAAAGGACAGCCGACAATGCAGTTAAAGGCAAACATGCAGGGATGGGCATCTTCAAGATAAAAAATAAGAGTTCTTTTTTTAGGTTTGAAAACCTCTATCCCAGAATTTTTATTTCTAACGATATATTCACAAAGGAAATGCACATGATTTGAGGTTAGTCGCAGATTATAGATCGAGAACATAAATTACAAATATTTCTGAAAGCTTTAAGCATCCGTCGACATATCAAAAGACAGAGGGAGAGGGATAAAAGGACAGGCGGATAATAAGATTTGGAAACAGGTTTATACTCACTGACATGTGAACATTAGAAGGATATCAGAGGCAGGTTTTCTACACAGAGTTAAGTGTGCGCTGCACGGGTTGGTGGCGGAGGCCGATGCGTAAGAGACAGGTAAAACACACTTAAATAGGCATATGATGATTAAAAAAAAAGAGAGACCAATATAAGAAGGAAGGGGTAGAATAGTTTAAATAGTCGGCACAACATTTATTAGGGGTAAGAGGGTTACAGTGAGTATCAATATTCCTGCAGACAGAGCAGTCCATTCAACCTTTCTGCTCAGCCCAGCGTGTAGGATCCAGCTGACCTTCCTTTACCACCCTGAATTCAACCGCTCTGGTTTTCCTCACGTTTTTACCTTCTCTGTGATCCAGCTTTCTCTTGGATTTACTGCATAGAAGAAGACCGCTCTGTCTATCCCCGCCGCACCGTTTCGTTATGATTCTCAATATTTCCCCGTGAGAGTAAATTCCCCCTTCCAGTAGTCCAAATAAGGTATTTTATTTCTTGAATCGATTATTTTCGCAACTATTTTATATTTTCTGCACGCTTGGCTCTTGCCAATCAAACACACTACATTATCTGAAGACAACAATCAGGTGAGATGCAACGCTGTTCAATCATTTCGCATGTCCACAGAGAGAAGCTAGCTGTTGATCTTTCGTGGTAACTTGCTCTCACCCTTATTCCAGTATGCTAGATGTTTTTGTGTAATATTGAGACTTTGGAACATTAGTATAACCAAAAGGCTGTGTGTTTGAGCACCGAAGTTAACTCTTTTCTTTAGTTTCCTGCAAATTTCTTTACGCCGCAGACAACTCCGACACTCGCGTTTGTAGTCACGGTACTTCTTCTAGATACTAATTTCGCAAACTGTACGAGCCTTCCACATCCAGCGCATCAAAACACAATGGTACCTAATGTTTCGCCAGAAAAGCAGGAAGGAAAACGGTAAGCCAATGAGCGTATGAAGTGAAGGTTGAGTAGTATTCAAGAAGAAAATAAACAATGTAGATCAGGTATTTCTCTGATTAGTAATAGAAAGTAGAACCCTACAGCATGGGTAGCATGGCCCTTTAGCCTACAAATGTCAGGATTTAAAGTGATAAACCAAAGTTGGAATAAAATTTCAAAAAACCTCTGATATTTTCCATTGTAACTGAATTACAATTCGAAAGGCATCTCAGAAAACGGGATGCTGAAGTATTGTGAGATGTGCGATAGAAACATAAAAAGAGTAGGATAGATCAAATCAGCATCTACTAAGTTACTGTTCTCAGCAAATCATTGGCGTTAAAAATTTTCCCCTGAGGCTGGGTGAGATTAGAACAAGAGGTCGTGTGTTAAGGGTGAGAGGTTAAATTATTAAGATGATCTTGTTCACTGAGAGGGTGGTGGGAGTGCGGAATGAGCGGAAGTGGTTTGATTTTACAACTTCAGAGAAATTTAGATAGGTACAAGAATGGGAGGGTATGGAGGGTATGCTCCGGCTGCCGTCCTTGGGACTTGGCAGATTAACAGTTCGGCACGGGCTAAGTGGGCCAAGAAGCCCTCATCGGTAACCTACAAACTTCCTTAAAAACCTCTCTTGACCTCATCTTAAACATTTGTACTGAGTTTTTTTAATGATGAGACAGTAAGTATTCCAGAACTTGGAGGAGACAAAGTTAGTGAATTCCCTTTACATCCTCTACAACGCAATCGCACCCTTGCTGTAGCTTAACGTCCAGAATTTGCCCACCAAACTCCTCTAATTTTGGCCTTGTTGATGTGTTGCATAGTTTTGAAAGAACTGCAGGTACTTCCTGGCTCTTAGATTCTAAGCCACAGAAACCGAAGACAAGTAATTGGAACGTTTGCTTCACCACCTTGTCACCATGTTTCTTTCTACTGCCTTTTATTATGTCTGTTCCTAGGCTTCCAAAACACGGCGCCTTAAATTTCTGAGCGTGAGCCTTCATCTGCCATTGTTGCGACCCCATTTTAGTGCAGCACTTTAACGCACCGAACGCTTTATAGAGCCAGCTGTGAGATTCCGGGTTCGATCCCCGTCGTTTCCTTTAAGGTGTTTGTACGTGAACGCATGGATTCCCGCCGAGTGCTTCGTTTTCCTCCTGCATTCTAAGGACGTACAAGTTAATTGCTAATTGGACTGCGTGGACTCGTTCGACTGGAAGGACCTCAACCTGTATATTGAATTAAATTATACTCTTCCTTACAGCTCTGCAGCTGAAAACTAACCTACTCACTACAAACCGTACAAGAAATTCCAGGCTCATTTATGAACGCACTTTATATACTCTCTACAACTCATCTGCGTACCAGCAAACTCCGCCATGTTACGATCTCAAGCCTGGATGCCCAAGAAGCACTGTTAAGCCGGGCATTCGCATCCCGTAGATCTCCAGTACTACAGTAACACCAAAAGAGGAAGAGGAAGAACCTTGTGGGCTGCACAAGGGAGCATCTAAAAAGAGGCCCTGGCGAGCCTGCAGTCTGGCGAGCTGATTTCGGTGCTCTGCCCCAGTAGGGGTGATGGGTAGAAGAAGAAGAAGGATCCCAGCATCTGTAAAATGGATATACTTGTTTCCACAGGTTACCTGTGACGATTAGTTTGGATCCATTGGCGAAATCGCAGTGGAGATGCACTGCGCAGTAGTAGATCCCGGAATCATTTCGCTAGAAGTTTTCAATCACCATGGAGTAGCTGACCGATTTTGCGTCCACCTGCTTCAAGAACCTCCTCACCACATTCACGAATCTGCCCACTCTGTAAAGGAACTGCATATGTCTTTGATCGCCCTGTTTATACCAGTTTACTAAAGCAAACAGACCGAGATCCCGACTATAATTCAGATGGGACACGGACCGTCTGAATTGGCGGCAATTGGAACAAGACGGCTTGAGAAACACAAAATGAGGACGGAAAGTTTTCATCTCGGAGTACTCTCCTAGTGACCTGGCATTATTAAAGATAAAATCCGAGTGATTACTGGATACTTCGCAGTTGAAATAGTGCACTACACTTTTCCGCCGGTGTGTTACCGGCCCCTACCTAATGAAATTTAACCTGATCCCAAAAGTATGATTAACCTTGAAACAGTTTGCGCTTGTGATTTTTGCTATGGTCTAGTCAACAACTGAATTTGTCTCCCCCTCATTCGGGGGCGTTTTCATGTGCTAAGGACCACGATAACATAGCATTTTGTATTAAATGCGAACCCGTCCCCTGTTCCCAGCGACCGGTCCTGCCGTCACACCACAGTTGTTTGATATTATTTCGGGAGAGCTGGCATCAGGTCCACTCGCCGGTAACATGCGCGACTTCAACCAAACGGCATATTTTTAGAAATTAGCTCTTTGGAACACAAAAAGAGTAGTGGGCTCACTCTGAACAATTAGTTGTACTACTCGCTACCCTAATCCCATAGTTCTATCCAAATTCATTTCTTAATGCACCATTGGAAATCCCTCCAGTTATTGCAATCCCTGGTAAGGTAAGAATAAATTTATCGCTCCTTGCTTCTCGAGTAATCTACCTTTCTCATTCTACCTTCTTGGATTATTGACCATCGGTAGTTAAACAAAACATGGAGCATAGAACATAGAAAAATACAGCACAGTAACAGGCCTTTCGGCGCACAATGCTGTGCCGCATTAATTACGTTAATAAACAACTCCTTATCTAATTTCTTCTACCGACATAATATCGATTTTCCTCACGTCCATGCGCATACTTAAATGTGTCTTAAAAGTTACAAATGTGTCTACATCTACCACCACCCCAGCACATTCCAGGCTCCCACCACTATCTGTGTAAAAACCACTGCCCCTCACATCTCCTTTGAAATTACCCCCTTCCTCCTTAAAATGTATGAACTGTAGTATTAGAAACTCCTTTTTCTTCGACCAAATTTCTTCTGAATGTCTTCTGACTTCGCTGCCCAAACTCTTTACCGCACGACATACGGGTCGCTAATCTTGCAGTAGGTAAGAGAGCTCAAATACCGCGAAGTATCTCAGTGTTCGTGACCAAGTTCTACGTTTTAACCGCAGGTGCGTGTTCATCGCTTTGTAAGGTCGATGCAAGGGAGGGGTGAGACCCTTGTAATGAAGGAAAAGAAATGCAATGCTTACTAATTAATGTTCGCTTATTTTGGAAACAGGCAGAGGGGCGTTGCCGGTTTCCTGTTTACTCGGGGCCAAGTAGGTGCAGATAGAACGCGGTTTAAAAATACACGTCTACTAGCGTTGCTCAGATCACACTTAGAGTACACTACACAGTGCTCAACCTAGGGTGTGAGACTGTGGGCAGAAGTTTGATTAGATTTATCAGCAAAGCCTAGTGATGGCAGGGAACCTTTCTCCAGAGAAGCAAAGTGAGTGAGTTGTGGGGCTGGCGACCTAGTCGAGGTTAATTTTAAAGTTTAAAGTTTTAGATCGGGTGGGTGGGCAGATGTTTCCAGGTGGCGATAGTTATGTTGAAACCGGGCGAGGGGCAGCGGACGCCGAAGCGAAGGGCCATCAATTAAAATATAAAAGCAAGGATGCAATACTGAGGTTTTTTTTTATAGTATTGGTCAAACATCATTTGGAGTACTGTGAGAAAATTTGAGAACCCATGTGGATGAAAGAATGTGCTCGCATTGGAGATGGTCCGGAGGAGGTTCACGAGAATGATTCCGCGATTGAATGAGTTAACGTATGAGGTGCTTCGATAGATATCGGCTTGTATTCTCACTGGAGTATAGAAAAATGATGGGGGGTCTCATTGAAACCTGCCGAATATTGTAATGCCTAAATAGAGGATGTTTCCAAAAATAGGGTAGGTTATGACCAGAATAGAGGGATGTCCCTTTACAGCAGAAATGAGGCGGAATTTCTTTAGCCAGAGGGTGGTGAATCTTTGGAATCCATTGCCGCAGGCGGCTGTAGAGATTGTGTCATTGGGTATACTTAAAGAGAAGATTTATGGGTTGTTGACTCTGAAGGGTTGTAAAGGTTATGGAGCGAATGCAGGAGAATGGGTTTGAGAGGGAAAATAAATCAACCATGATGGAATCGCGTAAGAGTTTCTGGGCCGAGTGGCCTGATTCAGCTCCCGTTTCTTATGGTCTGAAAATCGAATTAATGAGGAAGGAAGGTCAGGAAAAGCCATTCGAATGGAGCTCATGTACTCCCTTCCCAACGAGTTTTATCAATGACAAACTCACTCTTCCATCATTTTCCACGCCTCCTGCGCGCCTTTCCAAACACAACGGAGTGTTTTTGTAATCAACATTGCAATGTTGAAAAGGCACTGACCAATATGTACACAGAGAGCTCCCACAAATCGGCTATGTAATGCTGACTGCTCCGAATGGATCAGTTTCTGTTGTTTTCAGTGTAGTGGCAATGGATAGACTGTTTGCCTGAAGCCGGCACAGTGGGCACTGCGGCTCCCTTCCTCTCGGGAATCCTTCTGGACAGTTACGTGGAAATTGAAGTTAAACATAAGCTGGGTACGCAGGTTAAGAGGAAGGTGTGAAGTGTTGATGAGGGTGGAGGGAGGAGGAAGCTACGGTGGGAGGAGCCAGCGATCAAGTTGTACTGATGTGAGAAAATGAGCTGTAGAGATGAGATGCAAGAAAAACATAACATTTCACCGTTCATCGGTACAATAATGAACCAATTATATTGAGTGTACGGTAGCACTAATTGGGTCTATTATTTTGGTGGAAGAGCTCGTCACATGCACACATAATCACATGTGCAGGACCCTGCTGAAGGACCTCGGCTCGAAACGTCCACTGTACTCTTCCATAGATGCTGCCTGCTTGCTGTTTTCCTCCAGGAGTTAGTGTGTGCCTGATGAATTCCTCCATCAGTTTATTCGTGTGCTTCCAGCATCTGCGGAACTTTTATGTTGGGGATTGATTTATTCCGCGTAAACTTGAGAGGTTTTACACTGCAGGTACGGAAGTGGTCAAATATAAGGAGCAAACTATACCGCTAATGCCAGGACACCTAAAATCTTGATAGTACAGAGGGTTCCTGTGTTCGAAGTCCATAACTCTTTGAATGTAGCCACCATGTACATAAGGTGGTAAATAATACATATGTAATTCGTGCCTTTATTGGTCGGAGCATTGAGAATATGAGTTGGGGTGACATGTTGCAGTATATTAAATTTTGGTTAAGCTACTTCATGTATTGTGTGCAGTTCTGGGCATTACAGGCAGGCTGCGGGGACTTTGGAAAGGGTGCAGAGAAGGTTTACCAGGATTCTGCCTAGATTAGATGGCATGAGCCATACGGAGAGGGTGGATATTTTATGTGTTTTCTCAGGAGAGCCTGAGGGTGAAAGATGACCCGCTCAAAACTTGAAAGATAGTGAGAGTCCGAGACCTGATACAACGCAGGATGGAAATGCCGAATGCTAGAGGATTTAAGATGAGATCCAGCAAGCTTAAATGAAATATATAGAGTAGGTATTTTTGCACATGAATTGATGGGTGCCTTGCACGGGCTGTTGGGGGAGATTTTGGATGCATATACGATAATGGCGTTTAGGAATAACACACAAACATGCTGGAGAACTCAGAAGGTCAGGCAGCATCTATGGAGGGGGATAATCAGTCAATCTGTAATTATTCCTTTCCACAGATGCTGCCTGGTCTGCTGACTTCTTCCAGCATTTTGCGTACGTTACTCCGTATTTCCAGCATATACAGAACCTCTTGTGTTTATGACAGCGGCGTTTAAGAGTCTGTTCGACAAAAACATGAATATAACAGTATCTGCACAACTTTCAGACAGACGAGAATAAGTTTAATTTGTCACTGTATTCGGCGAACACAGAGTTGGCCGAACAGCATGTTCCTGTGTTGTTCTTGTTCAATGCACTACTCATTGAAAATCTTCTAGACCGTTTGAGCTTTAGTTTCTGATCACAACAAACTCTTGACAAAGCTCATTTGTTCCCTGTTTCTAATCTGTGGTTGCTATGACTCAGTCTCCTGAAATAATTTCAGTGTCTTTCAAAAGCCGTCGTGATGTCATGCAGTGCGGAAACAGACTTTTCGGCCCAATTCCTCCATGCGCACTGTGTTGCCAGCGAGCTAGTCCCATGTGCTCGAGTTTGAAACATATACCTCCAAACCTCTCCTATCCTTCTTCTTGAATTGATGGCATTTTAGATTTTGTAAACGGACGTGCAACCCTCGGTTCGGCTAGCGGCTTACTCTTGGGGAAGGCAGCCACCGGCTCGGCCAAATATAAGAAAGCATGTTTAGGTAGATGCTGCCAGATGTGTTACCCTGTTACAAATCAGTACCATGAAATTATAAACAGTACATAATATGCGATTAAAAGATTGAGCTTTATAATTCTTAATTTGACTATATGGTTAGCAAAGAAACAAACAAGAAAAAGTGCCCATTCACGTGAAAGAGTCTAATGCGCACGTTGGAGCTTACGTTTCCGTCTATTCGTTCCCCGTCGATTTCCTCCGAGCGTAGCTGATCCTTGCTCCAAGTCCACTCTGTCCAGCGGTCTACCAATTCTCTCCATTCTCTCCATTCGGGTCTTCTCTCGTCATCTCTCCCCGACAAAAGTCCGCGAAAACCCTGCTCCCTTACCCACAAGGAATAACAACATGTCTATCATTAGATACGAAGTCCCCGTTATCTCTAGTCATAACTCAAAAATTGCTGCTACGGAAAAAAAAACACATTACCTTAGCAGTGAGACATTACCGAGAGGCTACTATATTAGCAACGAAACCTTACAGTGCGTTACACACCATTCTCGATGAGAATTTCTGGCAGCTTCTTCCAAACACGCACCACTCTTTCCGTGAACAGTTGCTCCTGCTTTTCGTCTTAAATCTCTCGCACCTGATATTAAACCTCCGCCCTTTTAACCTAAGCACGCGTTCTGTGAAAAAAAAATTGACGTGCTTTCGCCTTGTCTATGCCTCTCCTGAACTTATATACCTCTATCATGTCAGTCTTCAATCTCTGACGTATCAAAGATTCGTTCTAGTCTACACAACCTCTCCTCGGGGGTTATTTGGATCGGATTATATACTTGGTCATGACCTTAGTTCCTGTGCGGGTCAACTGACAGGGATGTTGAACGTCCACCTGCATTAAGTTGCAGTTCCCTCTTGCATTAAGTTGACAACTATCCGGTTCAACTGGCAACTGGTGTGCTTTAAAGGGCACCATACTGTGGCTTTGACATCTGAAATCACAAAGGGATTCAATAGGTTGATTATGATCCAATCTAGTTTACCAGACAAACTCCATGCACCGTAATTCACATTATTAATGCTCACCTTTCCAGTGGACCGTATTAAAGTTTTATACCCAGTATTATTTATTACCCAGTAACACATAGTGTTTAAATCTTTATTGCAAATATAGAATAAATACTCTCTGCATGGGTATTCCAGGCGCTCATCAATAAATGCTATGAAACTTTTCATGATTTTCTTTCAGTTATCTAAAATACCCACATGCCAGTTAAATAGTTTAAGGTGCAGCATCCTCCAGGTTTCCTTCCACAGTGAAAACAAGTACCGGTTAGCGGGTTAGTTGGTTGTAGTAAATTGTCCTGTGATTGCGCTTGGGTGAAAACAATGGGTTACTGGGCGGCTCTGCTCGTTGGGCCAGAAGGGCCTGTTATGCAGCGTATCTCTGAATAAATAAATAGCTAGCTAGCTAGATAGATAGATAGATAGATAGATAGATATAAAGACAGATAGATAGGGAAATGCATACATACCAAGTAAATAAATGTTCTCTCCAAAAGCATGCTGACATTTCCGGTCTGTCCCCAGCACAATCCTTATTGATTTGATTTGACGCAAAAGGCCCTGTATGTTTCTTCCTACGTATGACAAATAACACTAATCTTTTATAATATTTAATGTATTCTATTTATGTTCATTAATTTTTTTCTGTTTTTAATAATAACCGTAAGTGTTAATCACAGACGCGGGTTCATTGGGTTGTAAGGTCGATGCAAAGGAGGTGTGGGATCCTTTGTTATTGATGAAAAGCAAATGCAATGCTTATTAATAAATGTTCCGTTGCACTGTAAACAGGTAGAGGCGTGCTGCGGGTTTCCTGCTTACGCGGACCAAGTACATGCAGATGGACTGGGTTTGCAAACACATAATAATGCAGTCTACTCGCAGCTGTCAGATCACACACTGAGTAATATGCTCTCATTACGGCAGGAAGCCTTTTTACAGAGAAGGAAAGGGAGTAGGTTGTGGGGGCCGCTACCTTATCGGGGTTAATTTTAAATCTGAATGTGGTCGATAAGTTCGGTGCTGTTATTTCCAAATGGCGATGGCTGTGTTGGAAGCCGGTGTGGGCGGCGATATTTATGAGGGCGGCGGATATTTAAACTAGAGGTAATCAGCGAAAATATACCGGCAAGAATATAATGCTGAGACTTTATAATTAATTGGTCAAACCACTCCGAGTATTGTGAGCAGATTTCAGCACCCATATTTATGAAAGCATATAATAGCGTTACAGAGTCCAGAGGAGGTTCACAGGAATGATCCTATTAGTGCAACGGTTAACATATGAGGAGTGTTGATGACTCCGGGCATATACTCGCTGGAGTGTAAAAGAATGAGGGGTAA
Source organism: Mobula hypostoma (assembly GCF_963921235.1). Lineage (NCBI taxonomy): Eukaryota > Metazoa > Chordata > Chondrichthyes > Myliobatiformes > Myliobatidae > Mobula > Mobula hypostoma. Next base: position 237,377,907 of record NC_086098.1, read on the forward strand.
TGTGACTAAAACCTATCGAATATTGAAAGGTCAAGAAAGAATGGAAATGGAGAGGAGGTTTCCGAGAGTGAGACTGTCTAGGCCCAGCGGGCACAGTCTCAGAAGAGTGGGATGTCCCTCTAGAACATAAATGAGGGGAAATTTCTTCAGCCACAGGGTCGTGAATCTTCGGAATACATTGACACAGGCGGCTGCGGAAACCAGATCATTGGGTATAGTTAATGGGGAGCTTGATGGATTGTTGATTCCTTGCCAGGTTGTTAACTACACCATGGAGGTTCTTGTAATCAATGTTGTGATGTTGAAAAGGCACCGACGAATATTTACAAAGCAAGCTCCCTCAAACCGGCTATGTTACGGTGACTGGACTGGATGGATGGATAATGGCTCCAAGTTCAGGAAGGAATCAATTTATTTTGTTTTCCGAGGAGTGACAAAGCATAGTCGGGCTTCAGGTTAACTTCGCGCCTGAACACAGCACAGTAGGTAGCGCGGCTCGCTTTCACTCGGAATTTCTTCTGAACATTTGCAAAGAAGTTCAAGTGAAGGATAAGCTTGGTACGCAGGTTAAGGAGGAAGGAGTGACGTGTATTGTTGATGAGGGTGGACAGGAAGTCTGATGGGGAGGGCGTAGCCAGCGATAAACAGGAGTTCTTATGCGACGAGATAATCTATATAGATGGGACGCAAAACAAAGGTATGCTTTCACAGTCCCTCGGTACAATAACAGACCAACTACATTCATTGTTTGATTGCACTAATCGGTTCTATTATCTTGGTCGTAAACACAACAGATGTATAAACATATGCACACACACACACACACACACACACAAATAAATACCACAGAAATAACAGACTATACACCGCATATAATTAAGCGATTTAGCTTTATGATTCTAATTCGACTGAAGGGTTAATAAAGAAAAAGAAAGAAAAGGGCCCATTTGCAGTTGGAGCTTATCTGTCCCCTCGCTGATCCTCCTTCAATCTCCTTGGCCTTCGACGAATCATGTAATCATCGAGTCCTACGACCTCTTCTCTCCGGCGTCATCTGCCTTCATCTCCCGCCGAACGGACGCCCCAGTTCACCCCGGTGTCAGGCACACAATACGGAAACACACTCCATTCATCGGACGGCGCACATTCCAAAGTTCTCGTTATCTCCAACTATAACCCAAACACTGCTTCTACAGAAAGACCATTACCTTAGCAGGTAAAACTTCCCCAGATTGTTACACTAAAATAGAGATCAAAGGTTCAGGGTGAAAGAGTAAATACTTAAGAGGAACCTGAAGAGGAACTTCTTCACTTAGACGGTGGTGAGGCTGTGGAACCAGATCCCAGCGGAAGTGGTGAATGCGGGTCTAATTTTAAGGTGTAAGACAGGTTTGGAACAACGTACATGGATGGAAGGAGTGTGCAGCGCTGTTATCTTGGTGCAAATCGATTGGGACTGGCCAGAATAATAACTCACAAACACGTGAAAATCTGCGGATGCTCGAAAGCCAAAGCAACATACTGAGAATGCTGGAGAAACTCGGAAGGTCAGGCAGCATCTATGGAACAGAGTAAACAGTTCATGTTTCAGTCCGAGACTTTCCTTCAGGTCTGGGACTTATTTCGAAACACTGACTACCATTTCGCTTTAAACATACCCTGTGACTTGACCTCTGCAGCTGTTTGTCGCGGTTAATTCCATTGATTCCTTGCTAAACAAATTCGTCATCATCTCCCTTCTAAAGGGATGCCCTTCTATGTCGAGGCAGTGGTGCTAGACAACCGTACTATCGGAAACACCCTCTCCATCTCGACTCTATCAAGGCCTTCGGGTCAGTTGTAGAAAATACCGTACCCAGCCCAAAACTACAGCATGTTGTGAGAGAACATTTCACGAACGGAAGTGTCCTAAAGTTGCTTCACCGTGGAATTATCAGAAGGCTGTGGACTTAGTTTTGGAAAGTCTGCAGTTCATGCTCCGTCTGTTTTTATTTACTTTACATTTACTTTTTGTACGAGTTGGCGCGGAAATATCTCTGCGGCTGTGGCCTGCAGCACCAGCACAGCGCTGACCTAAACTGACTCGGTTGCAGTTTCTCCCGGAACAAGTCAGGAACTCTTGCGATTTGATGTTTATATTCTGTATATTATTTGCTCCCTTTTAGTTGATTCCGCGGTTTGTTCTTTTTCGCATTTTGGATGTTTGATATTATTTTTTGTGTGTATGCTTTTCTTTTCTTGAACCGGGTTCCATGGCCTTTCTTTGTTTCCTAGGAAAGACATATCTCAAAGTTATATACAGCATACATACTTTAATAATAGCGCTTTGATCTTTGAAACATTGCTGGCAGGGAGTTCAGTTATCTCTTGAGAAGTGGGGTGGGGACAAGCTGTTTCCCATCCTGACAGACCTTGTCCTAACGTACGGTAACTCTCCCTGATGGTAGGAGGCCAAACAGGATGTGATAAGTGTTGCAGGAAAGCGAATGTGTGTACGGCTGAGTTCTACCGGCACCACACCATTAGTGCTCACCTTTCAGTGAAAATCTGTTGTATCCAGTATAATTTACGACCTAGCAGACCATAAATTTTAGATTGCTTGTTGCCATGCAGATGCAGAGCAGATTTGGAAAGTAAAAATCTCTGGACATCCAGGAAAGTGGTCAGTGTGGCGCGTTTTCATTCCATCATGCATTCAACTAACTGTTTTTCAGTCTTCTTTTAATGGTTTCTTTTAGGTTTCTTTGTTTTGTGGCTGGCTGTAAGAAGGCGATTCTCAGGATAATAATGTATACATACTTTGACAATAGAAATACTTTGAATATTGAACAATGTTTCAACTGCAAACCTCGGAAATGAGAAGCATGCACTGAAATTACCTTAACGGCGGCGCTATCGTTCACTTGTCGAACACATCAGAGTCATAATATTGATCCCGTGGGAAATTGATCATGAGTGTTAGGAACAAGAACTTGCATGCATCTCTACGGTACCTTACATTTGTCTCATGTCTTCAGTCACCCAATGCAGTTCTGAGTTACACAAAGAGATTTTACTACGGAATGTCCTGGTGTAAACACGGCAAACCCGAGAGAATTCGATATCACAGCTCCTTATAAATAAGAGGATATTCGGGATTTCATTGTGTGACGAACCTCTCTGATATGATCAGCCGCTTCATGGCGAACTATCGCTCCTCTGTCTCCATTGCGAATATAACTTTCCACACCTATTGAGCTCAAATTTGTCATAAATCTTCTGCACGTGTGTATTTTATACGCTTTTCAATAAAGGGCAACATTTCATGAAAGCTCCTCATTAAATATACAACGGGGTGTCAAACACATTTTCGGTCATGGGCCGGATTGGGCAAAATGCGACTTCATGCGGACCGGATCAGCTGTGCACGCGCGAACACACGCGCGCGTGTTCCCACAGCTTTCGTTGCCTTCGTTTTTTCAACCTGCTCTCATGTGTCCCAGTCTCTGCGATAACAACAGTGTTGTACTTTACGAATTTCGTTTCTTATGAAGAAGATTGCCTAGCAAGCATTATGTTTTATGATTGGTATTAAGTTACAGTCGTAGGCTACAAGAAAGTTATGATGAGAAGGAGAAAAAAAGATGCTATTTTGGCTAAGATTGTTTTGACATCCATACCCTTTCCGTTAATAAACCATTAGAAATAGAACATTAGCAGACACAAATGTAGACCAAAGGTAACAAATTGTAAACGTAGGCGACGCAACTGCACTTAACTTTTATTAGCCTCCTTCCAGCAATCAAGCATAGACAATGAACACATTTAGCCTCTTTTTTTATTGAAGTGATCGCATTTACAATAATAGAATAGTCAGAAAATGAATGAGTCACAATATTATGAAACTCAATATTTCATAATGCATTTTGCTTTCGTGTCGCAGTGCATCGAAAAGTGTCACTTATTTTTCACTTACTGCTTCCAGATACCTGACATCTCTACCCTTTAGCCATCCTGTCAACATCAGGGACCAGTTTCTGGGCATTTGTGATTTTCAAAATGTCATTTAGATGTCTGTGTGTCAGCTGCCAGCGCAGTTTGGATTTATTAATATTCATTATGTAGAACGCTTTCTCCGTGAGATATGTTGTCCCGACACATGCAATGAATCTTTGAGGCAAATTATGTCATCGGTCCCAGGTATTGATAGAATGAGTCCAGACCCACAGTCTCAAATTTATATTTCAAAGCCCAGTTACATTGAATTTCAATTAGTTCCATTTGGAATGCTTCCGGCACATCTGATGCTGCGTTGACGCAAACGGCGAGCAAAATAGTGAGAATTCCTTCTCGAGCTGAATGAAGACTTGGAAACGATTCTGAAACTCATTTTTCAGCCGTGATATTTTGTCCTTTTACCTATCCATGTTGTCATTATTCCCATGAGCGACACACACAGACTGCAAAGAGGGTAAATGGGCTAGGTTGCTCCGGGATTGTTGCATCTCCCACAGGCCTAATTTAATTTGAACGGCACGAATGCCGTCGTAGTATTCCGTAACAAGTTTGTTAACTTTAAGCACATTTAAGTGCACTGTTATATCCACCATAAAAATGCAAGATAATGAAGCCAGTCTGGGTCATCCAATTCTGCCACTGGCTTCCCTTTCTCGGTCATGAATAGTCTAATTTCCGCACGTAATTGAAAGTAAATGGTTTGAGCACAACCCCTCTGCTCAACCAGTGGACTTAGTTGTGGTTGGGTAGGCCGTGTCCAGTATTACTTTCGGATAAAAGAGTGTCAAATTGCCGATGGTTGTGTCCCTTGGCTTTAATAAAAATAACCGTTTTGATTACTACATCTGTGACATTGTCCATTTTCAGGCTCCTGCTACATATTGCCTCTTGATGTATGATACAATGAAAAATCCAGAATTCCTGTTCTAGATTCTCTGTGTGAACTTCCTCTCTGAGTTTCGCAACAATACCTGACATTTTCCCGACCACGGACGGTGCCCCATCTATTGCCAGGTTGACAGCGTGACTCCAGTCAACGTCCAGTCTGTCCATGGCCTCGACGAGGCTGGAAAAAACGTCGTTCGCCGTAGTGGTGTTTGTGATGAACACCATCTACACAAACTTCCCGGTGACAGTGAAAGATGCATCAACACTACGAGTAAATATTCGCAATTGAGCTACATCAGTCACGTCGCTGCTCTCATCAATTGAAATAGAGAAGAGAATAAAGGATTTCACTTTGTCTTTTAGTTGACTGTTCAAATCACCTGCAATATCCCCGAATCTCTCTGCGCAGTATTTCTTGACAAGATGATATTACCAAAAGCCTGTCTTTTCTCAGGGCACATCAGCTCAGCTCAGCCATGTCAGGGTGCCTAGATGAATTCCCCCTCTGAGTATGGCTTCGACGCAGCAGCGATTTTGTTGGCAATAATATAGCTGGCCTTGACAGCTCCATCATGAGTCTCACGACTTTTGGTGAACACTGATTGCTGTTTTTTCAGAGCTGCTTCAAGCCGTTTACTTTTTGCGTTCTGAGTCGTCCTGCGTACTTGTCATATTTTTCTCCGTGTGACGTCTCGAAGTGTCGTTTGATGTTGTACTCCTTTGCCACAGCCACTTGTTGCGAGCATATCAGACACACAGGTTTGCCGTCGACGTCACAGAAGAAAAAAAAGATCTTTCCAATTATCGTTGAATATCCGAACTTCGATGTCAACTTATCTTTTCTTGGAAAGCATTTTGAACCACAGCAGCGAACAGTCTTAGCGTTGCTGCAGGTGTTACTTACCTGAGTACTCTGTGTGTTTATACTGTGTCTGACGACGTAAGTGTGGCGCTACTGGTCTTCAGTGCAGGGTTGTAGGTGCGGACGAGAACCCCACTTATGTTACGTACCCCGTAACTGGGTTGCCAAACCAGCAGAAATGGACCACTTAGTTGGAGTCTGGATTACTAGAACTAAGAAAGTTTTATTAAAGAAATAAGCAACACAGTACTCTAATCAAAAGGATATAAATGCAACAATTTAGCAATGATAAAACACACATGTACACAGAACTAGGATAATAGGATCAATCAAGCTCCATCGCAGTCTAGGGGTAAATGATCAGTTTCAAGTGACGCAAAGTTCAGTTCAATTTAGTTCAGTTCAGTTCGCAGTAATCGCTGTTGTGCCGTTGGGGCGGGGAGAAGAGAGAGAACGAATGAATATGCAAATCGGATTCCAAACAGACCTTCGATATTCCTCGCTGTTTGCTTTCGGGCGAGCCCTTTTTAATGTCTTCTGAGGTCACTGACTGTGATCCCTTCGTTCCAGATACGATCGTTCTTCTGCGGTGAACCTGGCACCCAGGCAAGGGCGGACACACCCACCGGGTCCCGCCTGACCGTATCTTTCCACCCTGTGCGTCTATGGCTGGTCCCGCGACCAGACCTCCAAAACTCACCAACTTGTGGGGTCACACCGCTTCCAGGATCTCGTTACCTCGTGGTGTCGTTTGTCTGTTGCCTTAGCGAACCTGTTCCTTTTTATCCCCCTGCTGGGGTATCGCCTGTCCATCAAACTTCAAACAGTTCAGGGTTCAAAGCCACCGGTCTCTGACAATACTCGGAACTGTGTCTCCTTTTCGTTAATCCTCTCGTCTCTCATTAACATTTCTGAATGTTCAACCATTGTCCTCTTATCGGCATCAATCTTCTGATAATTTGGGCTGTCGTCACAGGGGGTATAATCGAGATCTTGGGCTCCATGTCCATAGGACACTCAAAGTGGCTACAGTGTTCTTAAAAGGGCGTATAGTACGTTGACCTTCATCAACCATGGGACTGAGTTCGTGGATAATTGGACCCCAGTTGGAGTACTGTGTTCATTTCTTGTTATTACATTACTAGAAAGGATGTGGATACTATAGAAAGAATACAGGACATATTTACAGGGATGTTGCCTGGATTGGAGAGCATGCATTATGAGAATAGGTTGAGTGAACTTGGCCTTTCTCCTTAGAGAAACAGCGGGTGAGAGGTGACTTGATAATAGTGTAGGAGATGATGAGGTGCATCAATCGTATGATAGCCAGAGGCTTTCTTTCCAGGGCTGAAATGAGTAACACGAGGGGGCATAGCCATAAAGTGCTTGAAGGTGGGTACAATGGGTGTGTCAGAGGTAGGAGCGTTGGGTACAAGGAATGCAATGCCAGCAGAGCTGAAAGATGCAGATACAGCAGGATCTTGTAATAGACTCTTAGATAGATACATGGAGCTTAGTAAAGTAGAGGGTTCTGCTGTTGGGAAATTCTAGACAGTTTCTAGAGAAGGTTACGTGGTCGGCACGATATTGTGGCCATAAAGGCCTGTAATCTGCTCTAGATTACTATGTTTCTATGCATGACAGGTCCGCCGTGATCGTATTGAATAATGGAGTGGGAGGAGGGGGCCGAATACTCTACTCTTGTTTCTGTGTGTTATGGTATCGTGTTCCCCTGCCAGACTTTTGAAACATTCCTGTGCTGGATCTTTTGTAACTGGATTTAGAGGTCCAATTTCCAGTGCTGTTAATCAGCTTCTTTCAGCTCGTAAGTGGCCCGCAGGTATTGCCGTGTTATCTTTCTGGACCTGCGTATCTGGTATGGCTTCTCTCCTACATTTGTTCCATGTGAACTGTTACCTCACTTAAATATTCTTAACAGTGTATCGGAGATGCAGTGAAGTCGCACATTACTGGACGTTAGCGGTAAATGGGAAAACGGCAATTGACGACGAGGTATACTAAGGCAATTCTGTATTGTGGCAGTAAGAGGCACAGCAAGACCACTTTCACCTCAGAGAGTTGACGAAGTTTGGTACACGCCCCCAATCCTAAGAACTTCTTATAGGGGCAAAATTGCGAGCATCTGCGCTGACTGCATCATTGCCTGGTATGGCAACTGTACCTCCCGTAATCGCAGGACTCTACGGAGAGTGGTGCGGACACCACAGCGCATCTGTAGTTTTGAACTTCCCATAATTCAGGACTTTTACAAGGACGCCTGTGTAAAAAAGGTCCGGAGGCTCACTGGGGACCGGAATCACCCCAAACGCAATCTATTCCTGCTGCTACCATCCGGGAAACGGCACCGCAGTATAAAAGTAGGACCAGCATACTCCGGGAAAGTTCTTCCAACAGGTCATCAGACTGATTAACTGACGCTGATTTGAGTGCAGTGTATGCTACATTGACTGTTCTATTTATTAGAAAATACTACGGTTGCACATTGTACATTTGGATGGAGATGTAACGTTAAGATTTTACTCCTCATGTATCTGAAGGATGTAAGAAATAAAGTCAATTCATTTCAAATTCAAATACTAATTTCTGACATTCAACCATGGACTTATCTGTAGGGCAGCGACTGTCAAAAACCTTCAGTACTGCAGATGGTCCGAACTGCCAGTGACCGCTCGTTTTAATTTAATCCAGTAATGCCAGATTTTATCAATCGCCTCATTAGTGTAAAACACTTTTTAAGCTGTCTGGAATGTTCACAAGGGCCATCTAAACCCACATCTCCCTTCTTTTGCGTTGGTGAAATTGTTTTCTAAGGTCATGACCCATTCTGGTCCTCGCGGCGCACTACCACCACCATATGTTCACTAGCGGTAGTTCGAGCGCCCACAGTTTTCAGATCTCAAAACCTGCTCACTTATTAAAATACTCACCAAGCAAACTGCCCTTTCCAAAAGCTCGCTCCAGAAATCGCAATAGAGCTATTAAAACAAAAAAGCAGAATCAGAGGGCCAGGAGCGTCACACTATCTTAAAAGCCACTTCTCTCCAGGCAACTAATGTTATCAACTATAGTAGTTAACTAGATCTACTAGTTACTAGATAAGTCCCCGGAGCCTGACGGAATATTCCCCAGGCTGCTTCACGAGGCGAGAGAAGAGATTGCTGAGCCTCTGGCTAGGATCTTTACGTCCTTGTTGTCCACGGGAATGGTACGGGAGGAATGGAGGGAGGTGAATGTTGTCCACTTGTTCAAAAAAGGTAGTAGGGACAGTCCGGGTAATTATAGACCAGTGAGCCTTACGTCTGTGGTGGGAAAGTTGTTGGAAAAGATTCTTAGAGACAGGATCTATAGGCATTTAGAGAATCATGGTCTGATCAGGGACAGTCAGCATGGCTTTGTGAAGGGCAGATCGTGTCTAACAAGCCTGAGAGAGTTCTTTGAGAAGGTGACCAGGCATATAGATGAGGGTAGTGCAGTGGATGTGATCTATATGGATTTTAGTAAGGCATTTGACAACGTTCCACACGGTAGGCTTATTCAGAAAGTTAGAAGGCATGTGCTCCAGGGAAGTTTGGCCAGGTGGATTCAGAATTGGCTTGCCTGCAGCAGGCAGAGGGTGTTAGTGGAGGGAGTACATTCAGATTGGAGGATTGTGACTAGTGGTGTCCCACAAGGATCTGTTCTGGGACTTCTACTTTCCGTGATTTTTATTAACGACCTGGATGTTGCGGTAGAAGGGTGGGTTGGTAAGTCTGCAGACGACACAAAGGTTGGTGGTGTTGTAGATAGTGTAGAGGATTGTCAAAGATTGCAGAGAGACATTGATAGGGTGCAGAAGTGGGCTGAGAAGTGGCAAATGGAGTTCAACCTGGAGAAGTGTGAGGTGGTACACTTTGGATGGACAAACTCCAAGGCAGAGTACAAAGTAAACCAGGATACTTGGTAGTGTGGAGGAGCAGAGGGACCTCGGGGTACATGTCCGCAGATCCCTGAAAGTTTCCTCACAGGTGGATAGGGTAGTTAAGAAAACTTATGGGGTGTTAGCTTTCAGAAGTCGAGGGATAGAGTTTAAGAGTCGCGATGTAATGATGCAGCGCTATAAAACTCTGGTTAGGCCACACTTGGAATACTGTGTCCAGTTCTGGTCACCTCACTATAGGAAGGATGTGGAAGCATTGGAAATGATACAGAGGAGATTTACCAGGATGCTGCCTGGTTTAGAAAGTATGCATTATGATCAGAGATTAAGGGAGCTAGGGCTTTACTCTTTGGAGAGAAGGAAGATGAGAGGAGACATGATAGAGGTGTACAAGATAATAAGAGGAATAGATAGAGTGGACAACCAGCGCCTCTTCCCCAGGGCACCACTGCTCAATATAAGAGGACATGGCTTTAAGGTAAGGGGTGGGAAGTTCAAGGGGGATATTAGAGGAAGGTTTTTTACTCAGAGAGTGGTTGGTGCGTGGAATGCACTGCATGAGTCAGTGGTGAAGGCAGATACACTGGTGAAGTTTAAAAGACCACTAGACCGGTATATGCAGGAATTTAAGGTGGGGGTTATATGGGAGGCAGGGTTTGAGGGTCGGCACAATATTGTGGGCCGAAGGGCCTGTACTGTGCTCTACTATTCTATGTTCTATGTTCTATGTTAACACCCCACCCCCTTACCTGGTCACTGCACTGCACTGTAATCAGTTTAAATCACTTTAACACCATATGTTTACATCATGAATACAGCTGGTATTTATGTTCATTTTATTCCTTATTCGTACCTTAATCGCATAGAAGCAAAGAAACTTAGAAAACCTGCAGCACAATAAAGGCCCTTCGGCGCACAATTTCCTCGGCTTACCCATAGCCCTCTATTTTAGAAGCTCCATGTACCTATCCAGGAGTCTCTAAAAAGACCCGATCATTTCCTCCTGTACCACCGCCACCGGCAACCTATTCTACGTACTCACCATTCTCAGCATAATATACTCTGACATCTCCTCTGTACCTACTGTCAAGCAGTTTAAAACGATTCCCTAGGTAAACAGCCTCTGACTACTCACATGGTCAACGCGTCTCTATCAGGTCACTTCTCATCCTCCTTCGCTCCAAGGAGAAAAGGCCGATTTCACTCAACCTATTCTCATAAGGCATGCACACCAATCCAGGCAACATCTTTGTAAATCTCGCCTCCCTTTCCATGGTTTCCACTTTCTTCCTGTAGTGAGGAGACCAGAACTGAGCACCACACTCCAATAGGGCTCTGAACAGGGTTCTATGTAGCTGCAACATTACCTCTTGACGCTTAAACGCAATCCCACGATTGATGCAGGCCAATACACCGTATGTTTTCTTAACCACAGAGTAAACTTGTGCAGCAGCTTTGAGTGTCTTATGGACTCGAACCCCAAGATCAGTCTGACCCTCCACACTGCCAAGAGTCTTGCCATTAATGCTATCTTCTGCTAACTTATTTGACCTACCAAAATGAACCACCTCACACTTATCCGGGTGGAACTCCATCTGCCACTTCACAGCCCAGTCCTGCATCGTATCAATGTCCCACTGTAACCTCTGACAGCCCTCCACAGTTTCTAAAACACCCCCAACCTTTGTCTCATCATCAAATTTACTAACCAATCTGTTTACTTCCTTATCCAGGTAATGTATGTCCCAAAACAGATCTCTGAGGCACACCACTAGTCACCGAGCTCCATGCAGATTACAACCATTCTTTTGTAGACTCCCGTCTACAACCACTCTGCTTTCTGTGGGCAAGCCAGTTGTGGATCCAAAAAGCAATATCCCCTTGGATCCTATGCCTCTTTGCATTCTCAATAAGCCTGGCATGGGGTACCTTATCAAAGGCCTTCCTGAAATCCATATACCTTATATTTACGGCTCTACTTTCATCAATGTGTTTAGTCATATCCTCAAAAAATCAATTAGTCTCGTGAGGCACGACCTTCCGCTGACAAAGCCATGCTGACGATTCCTAATCATATTATGCCACTCCAAATGTTCATAAATCCGACCTCTCAGGATCTTCTCCATCAACTGACCAAACACTGAATTAAGACTCATTGGTCTATAATTTCCTGGGATATCTCTACAGCCTTTCTTGAATACGGGAACAACATCTACAATCCGCCAATCCTGCGGAACCTCTTCCGTCATCAGTGATGATGCAAAGATCATAGCCAGAGGCTCAGCAATCTCCTTCCTCAGATCCCACAGTAGCCTGGGGTTCATTTCCTCCGGTCCCGGAGACTTATCGGACTTCATGCTTTCGAAAGCTCCAGCATATCCTCTTTCTTAATGTCTGTACGCTCAAGCTTTGCAATCCGATATAAGTCATCCCTACAATCGTCAAGATCATTTTCCGTAGAGATTCCTGAATCAAAATATTCATAAGTACCTCTGCTATCTCCTCCGGTTCCATACACAATTTTGCACTGTCACACTTGATTAGTCCTATTCTCTCACGCCTTATCTTTTGCTCTTCACACACATGTAGAAAACCTTGGGGTTTTCCTTAAACCTGTCTGCCAGGGCCTTCTCATGGCCCCTTCTGGCTCTCCTAATTTCCTTCTTAAGCTTCTTCCTGCTAGCTTTATAATCTTCTAGATGTCTATCATTACCTAGCTTTTTGAAACTTTCGTAAGCCCTTCTTTCCTTCCTTATACAGCAGCCTTTGTACAGCACGGATGGCGTACCCTACCATCCGTTCGCTGACTGATTGCAACGTACCTATGCAGAAATCCACACAAATATCCCTTGAACATTTGACAGATTTCTTCCGCATGTTTCCCTGAGAACATCTGTTTCCCATTAAATCTTCTAAGTTTCTGCCTTATAACTTCATGTTTCCCTTTACTCCAGTTCAACGTTTCCTTATCTTGTCTGTTCCCATCCCTCTCCAATGCTATGGTAAAGGAGATAGAATTGTGATCACTATCTCCAATATTTTCTTCCTCTGAGAGACCTGACCAAATTCATTTCACAATACGAGATCAAGTATAGACTCTCTGTTGCAGGCGTGTCGACATAATGTGTCAAGAAACCTTCCTGAACACACGTAACAAACTCCACCCCATCTAAACCCCTCACTTGAGGGAGATGCTAATCAATATTAGGGAAATTGAAATCTCCCACCACGCAAGCCCTGTTATTATTACGCCTTTCCAGAATCTGTCTCCCTGTCTGTTCCTCGATCTCCCTGTTACTAATGGGTGGTCTATAAAAAACACCCAGCGGAGTTATTGACGACTTCCTGTACTTAACTTCCACCCAAAAAGACATCGTAGATAATCCCACCATGACTACCTCCTTTTCTGCAGCCGTGACCCTATCTCTGATCAACAGTGCCACGTCCCCGCCCCTTTTGCTTCCCTCCCTGTCCTCTCTGAAACATCTAAAGCCTGGCACTCGAAATAACCAGTCCTACTCTGTGCCATTCAAGTTTCTGTCATGGCTACAATATCATAGCTCCAAGCTTATCCGCTTTGTCCATAATACTCCTTGCATTAAAACAGACACTTCTCAAACTATCAGTTTGAGCTCGACCCTTCTCTATCAACTGACTATACTCTCTCTCGCACTGTCGCCAAGCTGTCTCTATTTGTGACCCAGCAGCCTCTTCCGCCGTCTCTTCAGTTCGGTCCCCACCCCCCAGCAATTCTAGTTTAAACTTTCCCCAATAACACCAGCAAACGTCCCTGTCAGGATATTGGTCCCCCTAGGATTCAAGTGCAACCCGTCCTTTTTGTATAGGTCACACCTGCCCTCAAAGAGGTCCCAATGATCCAGAAATCTGAATCCCTTCCCTCTGCTCCAATCCTTCAGCCACGCATTTATCCTCCACCTCACTCTATTCCTATACTCACTGTCAGGTGGCACAGGAAGTAATCTCGAGATGATTACTTTTGTCATCCTGCTTCTCACCTTCCTTCCTGACTCGCTATAGTCTGTTTATATGATCTCCTCCCTTTTTTCTACCTATGTCGTTGGTACCAATATGTATCACAACCTCTGGATGTCCTCCTTCCCACTTCAAGATATCGTGTACGCGATCATACACATCCCGGACCCTGGCACCTGCAATGCAAACTGCCATGCGTGATTCTTTCCTGCTTCTACAGAATCGCCTGACTAACCTCCGAACAATAGAGTCCCCAATTCCGCTGCCAACCTCTTCCTTTCCCTACCCTTCCGAGCCAAAAGACCAGAGATTTGTGCCAGAGGGTTGGCCACTGTTACTTCCCCAGTTAGGACGTCCTCTCCAACAGTACTCAAGTAGGAGAACGGATTGTATAGAGGGACAGCCACAGGGGAACCCTCCAGCCTCTGACTCCTGCCCGTCCGTCCCCTGACTGTTACCCACTTATCTGTCTCCCTAGGTCCCGGTGTGACTCCCTGCTTATAAGTCCTGTCTATCACCTCCTCACTCTCCCTGACCGGACGAAGGTCATCGAACTGCATCTCCAGTTCCATAACCCGGTCCCGAAGGAGCTGCAGCTCGATGCACCTGGCGCAATATGTGGCCGTCCGGGAGGCTGGGAGTCTCCAGCGCCTCCCACATCACACACCGAGCATACAACACCGGTCTCACACACAAGCGACCTACCTCAGTTCTCAGTCTTATTTATGTATATATCAATTATCGCTGCATCCGTTTATTTATTGATTGAATTTAATTGATTTATCTATTTATTTAACTATTTATTTATTTCTCTATCTTTCTATCTATTCGTTATTTGCCGTTTGTCGTATTTTTACACATTGCTTGTCAGTTTTTGTTTGTGTGTAAGTTTTCATTGCTTCTGTAATATTTCTTTCTTTTACTGTGAATACCTGTAAGTAAACAAATCTCAAATTTATGTATGAATAATGTGGGAGGCAGCGATAGGATAACAGTCATTTTCCCCCCCGGGACAGAAATCTAAACCGAGATGGTAAGTATTTAAAGGACATGATCGGTTCATTTTAATTTTTTATACGGAGTGATGGGTGCATGTACCGCGTTGCGTGAGTGGAGGAGGCAGATACGACAGGGACGTTTAAAAAGCTGCACGACGGACACAGAAGTTTGCAGAGAAAGGAGGGATATGCAGTAGGGATGGTTGAATTTGACAACGTAGAGGAGCCGCTGGGAAAAAAAGGCAATGAAGTGGTTCTCTGGCTTAAGATGCACTATTTACCTCACAATCTACCTCCTTGTGTCTTGCACCTTCTCTACCTGTATTGTACTTTCTCTGTCGCCGTTACATTATATTCTACATTGCTATTATGTACACCTCAATGCACTGTGTCATCGCAGTATGTAATGCAAGCTGTTGGTTGTATCTTCTGAAAGTGGCAATAATAAACCAATGCTAATGATAAATTGCAGGGGCTCATTGTGTTAAAGAGGAGGGACGCCGGAAGATATTCAATTCTGTGCAACGACTGAGGTAGATCAAAAGTGTCCAGCAAAAATGTGTTCGCAAGTAAAGCAATCAGTAATTTGATTATCTGGCTGTCTCGATGGAATGAATGGCCTGCTGTGCCAAACTGAGACAGATCGAACCTCCTACAGCTTAGGTATATGATCAGCCTTTCCTGGACGACATTTTACTCAGCTGTGTGGAATGAAAGTGACTAAAATAGGAATTGCTTATAACAGAATGAAGGAGTCACTTACTCTGTGGCTGAGAAGGCATACAGTCACAGACTCGCACGCACGCTCACACAGACGCACACGCACAGACTCACACGCACGCAGGCACACGCCAAAAAAACAAAAAACATTGAGAAGGCATTTGTGGTATTGGCCTCCATCAATCGTGGGATTGAGTTTAAGAGCCGAGAGGTAATGGTGCAGATATATAGGACCCTGCTCAGACCTCACTTGGAGTACTGTGCTCAGTTCCGGTCGCCTCAAGACAGGAAGGACGTGGAAACCATAGAAGGGATGCAGAGGAAATTTAAAAGGATGTTGCCTGGATTGGGGAGCATGCCTTATGAGAGTAGGTTGAGTGAACTTGGTCTTCTATCCTTGGAGCGACTGAGGATGAAGGTGGCCTGATAGAAGTGTTCAGGATAATGAGAGGCATTGATCGTGTTGATAGTCAGAGGCTTTCCCCCAGGGCTGAAATGGCTATCATGAGAGGGCATCGTTTTAAGGTGCTTAGAAGTAGATACTAGGAGATGTCATGGGTAAGTTTTTTACGCAGAGAGTGGTGAGTGCGTGGAATGGGCTGCTGGCGACGGTGGTGGAGACGGAAACGATAGGGTCTTTTAACAGACTCCTGAATGGCTAAATGAAGCTTAGAAAAATAGACGGCTCGGGGTAAAGCCTAGGTAGTTCGAAGGTAGGCTCATGTTCGGCATAGTTTTGTGGGCAGAAGGGCCTGCATTGTGTTGTAGGTTTTCTGTGTTTCTATGTTTCTTTATGTCCATGATAGTGCCGGCAACGAAGATATTTTCTTTATCCCACATTCCACAGTAATAGACGACAGAGAGACGGAACTCAAAGCTGCCGGTCATTAAGTGTAACTATTGCTGGAGCTGTCTCTGGACGGTTGGAAACGGTTTGTGATCCCTGCCCGTCGATATTTTCCATTGCCCTTCGCATATACTGTACTAACACCCGCTTCGGTCTCTCTCCAGGACGTTGTCGGTACCAGCTCATGTCGTAACTTCCAACACTACGGTTCTACATCTGACTCTCTGAGCGGACGGTTTGTCCAGCGGACACAGGACTGGATATTTGGGTCTGACTGAGGGCTGGGACTGCCTGGATACCTGCCGTAAAGCACAATAAAACCACTGGGTGACGTGAAGCCAACAGAAGGATCATCAATCACAGAACACGAGGAAAATATAAATAAATCAGCTGTAATCAGAATTTTAACAGACAATCAGTGCGTGAACCAAGCCGACTCTCAACTGTTAAATGTAGCAGCAGAGCCCACAGGAGATATAGCACAGGCGTCATTCTTCCGGAGAAATATATTCAGCGAGCGCCCAAAATTCCGACCGAACCGCGCGCTGTTCTGCAAACACAGTGAGCTGCTCCGGTTCCAACGTTTGAAAATCGTAATCTCCGGGTCTGTCTATTAACTGCGATCTTAATGGATGGGAGGAGCCTGGGACAGGATGGGGGCGGAGACTGCGTTTCCAAAGGACAGGTCAGCCAGCATCTACGTAGGGAAATGGACAGTCGCCGTTTTGTCAGTGAAATATTCAGGCCTCGAACAAGACTATGAAAATAGCCGGACAAGGCAGGTATGAGTAACATTCGTGCCAGGCAATGGCCGCTTTCAACAGCAACGAATCAGACCAATCATGCCTTGATATCGAATCACCTCACATCCACTTTGTTGAATATTTCGCCGTCATTGTCCAGTGGCGACTACTGAACGGAAAGCATTCGATTCATTAAATTGAGTTTTTTAAATTAGGCCGTTATCAAAGGTTAGAGCTCATGAAATTCAATGTTCGAAGTAAATTTACTATCAGAATACGTACACGTCATCATGTACTAACCTGAGATTCATTGTCTTGTGGACATTCACAGAAAATATAAAGAAATGCAATGGAATAAATGAAAAAGTAAACACTAAGGCGGACAAACAATTGAGGAGCAAAATAAGACAAACTGTGCAAATAGAAACAAACAAAACAAGTAAATACATACATAAATAAATGGATCAATAATCAAAACAGATAAATAACGAAGTAGTAAATAAATGAATACATGAATGAATAGATTAATATATAGATAAATGGATAGCAAGCTTGTTGGATAGATATATAGATAGATAGATAGATAGATAGATAGATAGATAGATAGATAGATAGATAGATAGATAGATGGATGGATAGATAGACAGACAGACAGACAGACAGACAGATAGATAGATAGATAGATAGATAGATAGATAGATAGATAGATAGATAGATAGATAGATAGATAGATAGATAGATAGATAGATAGATAGATAGACTTCAGAACATGAGTTCTGGTGTCCTTCAGTGTGAATCTATAGGTTGTGTAATCATTTTAGTATTGAGGTGATTGAAGTAATCTACGCTGTTTCAGGACCCTGGATGTGTGTCTGCAAAGACCAAGGACACGTATCAGATATATCGAAGACTTTCCTTGGAAAACTCTCCACTTGCCTGTACCAGCTTCCGCTGCTCTGGGGACAGTCAACAATATCTTAACCTAATGCACTTTCCCCGCACCAGCACTCAAAAAATGTATAACTTCAAGCAGTGTGGCCCAAGACAAGGTATCCGATTCAGTCATTGGATATTCACGCCTTCTTGCTTATCGCTTACCCTACTGCACTAATCCCTGAATTACCAATCCACTGATATCAAAAAATCCATTCCTGAAGGTAGCATCAAGGGTATGCAGGTTGGTGAGGAAGCCTTGTGGTACGACGGCCTTCGCCAGTTTCGATTTTGGAATGCAATATTGCAAGTGCGTTAGATGTTGGTGAGGCCGCATTTGAAATAATGTTTTCTGTATTAATCAGCTTGCTACTAGAAAGATTGCATTGTTGAAAAGTGTACAGTAAATATTTAGACCATAGTATATAGGGGGAGAATTAGACTATTTGTCCCATCGAGTGTGCTCGGCTATTTCATCATCGCTGATCCAATTTTGCTCAGCCCTAATCTCCAGCATTCTCCCTGCATCACTTCATGCCCTGACCAATCAAGAATCTATCAATCTCTGCATTAAATATACAACACATAAAGACTTGGCTTCCACAACTGTCTGTGGAAACTAATTTCACAGGTTCACCACCTCTGGCAAAAAGAAAGGACATCCCTCTATTTTGAGGCTGTGTCCTCTGGTCTCAAACTGTCCCACCATAGGAAACGTGCTCTCCACATCCACACTATCAATACATTTCAACTTCAGTGAGGTCATCCCCCATTCTTCTGAGTTCTCGTCAATGAAGTCCTAGAGCCATCAAACGCCCTTCATTTAACGAACCATTAAATCCTAGAAACATTTTTGTAAACCTCCTCTGAACCCTCTCCAATCTCAGCACATCTTTTCTAAGATAAGGGGCCCAGAACTGCTCACAATACTACAAGTGGGACCTCACAGCACTTTATAAAGACTCAACACTACAATCTTGCTTTTATGTTCTTGTCCTCTGGAAGAGAATGACAACTTATGAGGATGTTGCGATGACTCCAGGGATTGAGTGACAAGGATAGATCGGTTCAATGGGGAAGTTATTCCTTGGAGTGTAGGAAAATAAGGAGCAATCTTACAGAACTGTATGCAAATCGTAAGGAGCTGGTAGTTGCACGCACAATAACACCACTTAATTAGACAGGTACATGCATTGCAAAGGTTTTTGCGAAATACCGATTCGGGCGACGCAATTACATCTCAAGACGTCAGAATTTGAAGTTCATTCTGACGGCTTCTGTAAGGAGACTGCAACGTTCATGCCGGGGAATGTGTGGGTTTTCTCCAGATCGTCTGTTTTATTTTCACAGTCCAGAGACGTGCCGGTTCGAAGGATAATTAGTCATTGTAAATTGACCCATGATTAGCCTTGGGTTTGTGACGAGAGTACACATAGATTAAGATGTTAACTGTCCTGTGCTGGCACCAGTGGGATCAGCAGTTGGTCTGCCACCTGTCTTCAGGAGAAAGAGAGATAAGGAAAACAATGCAGCAGCATATGGAGATGTTAAAGAAGGAACGGAAGGAGAGCTGTCAAGATCGGCTCCCCTTTCAACCCTGAACTGTTTGAAGTGATGGACAGGCGATACCCCAGCAGGGGGATAAAAAGGGACAGGTTCGCTAAGGCAACACACACGACATCACGAGGTAACGAGACCCTGGAAGCGGTGCGCCTCCCACAAGTCGGTGGGAGTCTTTGGAGGGCTAGTCGCGGGATCAAGCCAGAGACGCACAGAGTGGAAAGATACCATCGGCGGGAATATGGTGTGTGTCCGCCCTTGCCTGGGTGCCGGGTTCAGCGCTGCGGAAAGATCGTATCTGGAAACGGAGGGGTCACAGTCGGTGACCTCAGAAGATATCACAAAGGGCTCGCCCGAAAGCTGACTGCGAAGAATATCGAAGGTCTGTGTGGAAGCCGTTTGAATATTCATTCGTTTTTGCTCTCTCTCTCCTTCCCCCCACTGTCCATCGCCACGGCAGTGATTACTGTGAACTGAACTGAACTTTGCGTCACTTTGAAACTGGTCATTTACCCCTAGACGACGATAGAGCCTGATTGATCCTGTTATCTTAATTCTGTGTACATGTGTGTTTATCATTGCTGAACTGTTGCATTTATTATCCTTTTGATAAGAGTACTGTGTTGCTCGTTTCTTTAATAAAACTCTCTTCGTTCCAGTAATCCAGACTCCAACTGAGTGATCCATTTCTAATGGTTTGGCAACCCAGTTACGGGGTACGTAACATAAGTGGGATTCTCGTCCGCAATTTTGAAAGCTAAATTTGGGACAGAGTAAATTGATTGGGTTAAAATTCCAGAAAGAAAGAAAAGACAAACAGCAGAAATGGAGATTGAGGAATTTATAAATGCGCCGACCTTGGAGGCATTAGAGGATGCCGGAAAGCGGAATTGGCAGCTGTGGCCAAACGGTTGAATCTTGTTAAGGGGAAGTCGACAATGAGGAGAGAGGAGATACACAGGGCTATCGTAGAGCACTATGTATCTAAAGGTGTGTTTCCCCAAGGGGAGCTGGAGGTCGTGTCTATTGATAAACCTGCTGGAGACGCGGTACAGGTGCAGTTTGAAAAACTGAGACTCAAGCACGAGTTCCGGGTACGGCAGTTAGAACACGAAGAGAAGCAGTTAGAAAGGCAGGAGAAAGAGAAACAGTTAGAAAGGCAGGAGAGAGAGAGACAGTTGGAGCGAGAAGAGAGGCAGTTGGAGAAACAGAGGGAAAGGGAATTTGAGCTGGAGAAGTTAAAGATAAGGGCAGAGCAGGGGCCCGTGCCGAACCAAGGTGGAGGGTTCCGGGCGACCCAGGAGGTTAGGCTGGTTCCCCCATTTGACGATACCGATGTGGATCAGTACTTCCTCCATTTCGAAAAAGTTGCTGCAAGTCAGAACTGGCCGAGGGATAAGTGGGCTGTTTTGTTTCAGAGTGCACTGAAAGGGAAAGCCCAACAAGCTTACTCAGCTTTGTCCGTGGAAGATGCCCAGAGGTATGAGGTGGTGAAAGAGGCCATCCTCAGGAGTTGGTCCCGGAGGCATACCAGCAGAGGTTCCGGAACACGAGGAAGCAGTGGGACCGCACGTATTTAGAGTTTGCCCGTGAGATGCAGACATATTGTGAGTGTTGGTGCGCCTCGAAGGGGGTAGATGGGGATTACGACAGACTGCTACAGCTGATCCTGATTGAGCAGTTTAAAGGTTGTGTCCCTGAGGGTATGAGACGCTACCTAGATGAGAAAGAGGCAGCCACGTTAGCCGCAACTGCTAAGTTAGCGGATGAGTATGCGTTGACGCATAAAATGAAGTTTGCCCCGAGTAAAGGCTACCAGAAGGGTAGTAAGGACGGCGGGGAGAGTCCGCCAGAAAAGTCAGAAAATAAGCCGGGGACTAGTGAGAAGGATAAGGTAGACCGGGAAAAGTCTGGTAGGAAGTCTCCTGGGGTCGTCTGTTATAATTGTGGGAAAGTCGGACACTTTGCGTCCAGGTGCTTTGCCCCAAAGGAGGAGACGGGAAAAGGAAAAACGGCGATTTTGACTGGCTGTATCGAGCTGGTAAACGAACCGTTAGGAGAGGAAAGGTCTGCCAAAGTTCAGGAAGGGCGCGAGAGGTGTATTTCGGCCGGATTGGTGTTAGTGAAAGAGGGATTAAATCCAGTTCCAGTGCGGATCTGGAGAGACACGGGAGCGTGTCAGTCATTGATATTGAAGAGTGTATTAGAGTTTAGCTCAGAGACCCAGACTGGGGAGGTCAAGGTCAAAGGTATTGGGGAAGGGACAGAGGCAGTCCCTTTGCACCAGATACACCTAAAAAGCAACTTGGTCTCTGGACTAGTCACGATCGGGGTGAGGCCCGAATTACCGATGAAAGGTGTGGAAGTCTTGCTCGGTAATGACCTCGCCGGGGGAATCGTGTTCCCAGCCGTGAGATTGACAGGTCAGCCTGCCAGCATTGAGGTCCCGCCCATGGACTCACAGGTTCATCCCGGGACTGCCGAAGTAAATTTAGCTGAGACGTACCAGGAGGAGGTAGAAAGTGAAAAGAAGGAGTGTAGTGAAACAAGAGGTAGTGAGGGAGCTGAGACAGATTTAGCATTATCCAGGAAAGAATTTGTGCAGGCGCAGGAGCGAGACGAGGGGCTGACGGTTTTGGCAGAGACAGCTCTCTCTGACGCAGAATTAAGAAGGGAGCTAGTAGGCTATTGTGTGGAGGAGGAAGTGCTAAGGAAAAAAGGGAGACCAAGTACCGTACCCGCAGATGAGGAATGGGGGGGTGGTGCAAAAATGTTATGGGTATGAGATTTTTAACCTGGCCCACAAGGTACCCCTCGGTGGACATTTTGAGGTGCTGGAGGAAACAGTTGGTGGAATCATGAAAGAGGTTTACCGGCTGCACAGGAGGAAGGATGTTATTGATTATGGCAGACGCGAACTTAGTAGGTCACAGGCTTTTGATATGCTAACAAACCTAGTCGGTGTTAGCGCGGAAATCAATGAAGCTAGCGTCCCCCTGATAAGAGAAAAAAAACATTTTGAAAAGATGAGTATGGTATCGACCAGATGGGAGAAGGCTATTGTTTTGGCCAGCTCTGCTGATAAGGTCTCTCCCTTAATCCCCGAACAAAGCGACTCTTTAGGAGAAGTATTAAACGGCTCGCACACGTGTCTTTGATTGTCCCGAGGCGATGCAAAGAACTGGGACGTTGGATGGTGTTTGTTATGCTAGGGCAGCCGAGTGAGCAACAGCCCTATAGAATAAGTAATTCAGTGACGAAAGGGCTGACGAACACAGGGGTGTGTATTGGCGATGTAATACGGCTATCTGAAGCCAGCTTGATAGTGAACATTGAAAAAAATGAGTTCGGCCACACTTATCTGAGAATTGTGGTAACACAGGAGCAGCCGGCAGCGATGCAAGCTAAAGTGCGGGCTATCTCTGACATCCCAACCCCGACAGACAAGAGGGCCCTCAGAAGGCTCTTGGAGATGGTGGGGTACTGTAGGAAGTTTTGCAATAACTCTGCGGTTACTACCCCTCCCCCTCCTACTAAGCCCTTGCGAGAGAAAACTAAGTCGGAATGGGACGACCCTTGTTATTGTGGTCCGGGACGAAACCCAATGGGAGGTTACATTGATCGCAATTCATCAGTGTTTTTGGCCACTGTGAAGTTTGCTAAGTTGGAGCCTGGTTTAAGGGATTATTAATAACACATATAAAAGGAACAGGAAATGTGATTGCTGACTGTCTGTCAAGGTGTTGACAACTTAAAATTCGCTATATTAGCCAAATAGCTGACGAAGATGAATATTTGTGTGTATCAAATAATGTATTCATGTTTGTAATTTTTACCCCGGTAAAAATCCTTAAAGGTGAGGGGTGTGACGAAAGTACACATAGACTAAGATGTTAACTGTCCTGTGCTGGCACCAGTGGGATCAGCAATTGGTCTGCCATCTGTCTTCAGGAGAAAGAGAGATAAGGAAAACAATGCAGCAGCATTTTGAGTTGTTAATGAAGAGATGGGAGAGCTGTCAAGACCGGCTCCTCTTTGAACCCTGAAGTTTGAAGTGATGGACAGGCGATACCCCAGCAGGGGGATAAAAAGGGACAGGTTCGCTAAGGCAACACACACGACACCACGAGGTAACGAGACCCTGGAAGCGGTGCGCCTCCCACAAGTCGGTGGGAGTCTTTGGACGGCTGGTCGCGGAATCAAGCCAGAGACGCACAGGGTGGAAAGATACCATCGGCGGGAACCTGGTGTGTGTCCGCCCTTACCTGCGTGCCGGGTTCACCGCTGCGGAAAGATCGTAACTGGAAACGGAGGGGTCACAGTCGGTGACCTCAGAAGACATCACAAAGGGCTCGCCCGAAAGCTGACTGCGAAGAATATCGAAGGTCTGTGTGGAAGCGTTTGAATATTCGTTCGTTTTTGCTCTCTCTCTCCTTCCCCCCACTGTCCATCGCCACGGCAGTGATTACTGTGAACTGTACTGAACTCACTTGAACTGAATTTGCGTCACTTTGAAACTGGTTATTTACCCCTAGACGACGATAGAGCCTGATTGATCCTGTTATCCTAATTCTGTGTACATGTGTGTTTATCATTGCTGAACTGTTGCATTTATTATCCTTTTGATTAGAGTACTGTGTTGCTTGTTTCTTTAATAAAACTCTCTTAGTTCCAGTAATCCAGACTCCAACTGAGTGATCCATTTCTGCTGGTTTGGCAACCCAGTTACGGGGTATGTAACAGGTTAAATCAGGAGTAAAGCGTTTGTCGGTGCTCTCGAAAGGCCGGGAAGGGTCTATTTCGCTCTTTTTCTCTCAGTAAATGAATAAATCGGACTGCCGTCCGTTACTGCACGATTCAATGACTCAATCTCGATCGCCTGCATGACTTCTCAAAACAGTGAAAATTGGAACTAAGAGCAATATTTCAGTTGTGCTCTCATTCGGATCATGCAGTCAGAGTGAAAGACCAGTGCAGCACGGAGCAGGTCCTTCGGCCCATTTGTTCATGTCGAACTGTGATGTTGCGTAGTCCCGTGGACATACACCGAGAATATAGTCCTCCATAAACCCCGCCCCCCGTCCCCCCCCATACCCGTACCTATCCAGTTTTCTCTTAAATGTTGAAATCAAAAGGTATCCACCATTTCTGCTAAGAGCTTGATCCACACTCTCTCCACCCTCTGCGTGAAGAAGATCCCCTCCCTGTTACCTTTCACACTTAATCCAGGTCCTCAGGTACCATCAACATCCTTGTAAATCACTCTGCACTCTTTAAATCTTATTGACATAGTTCTACATCAATGCAATAGGTCTTCCTTTCTTTTGACTCAAATAATTCTGAAATAAACGTCAATAACCCGTTTCCTTCATTCTCTTTTATTGAACTTGTTAACGTTCTGTCATCTGTGAGCAATAGTATACAGGGGTCTTCATTATAAGCAGTAAAAAAGGACTTTTATTGATGCTGTTTCACATATTTATACCAGGGCTTGTCTTATAAAACTGCCAGTAACATTCTACTGTTTTACAGAAGCATACACCTCACATTTTATGTTAACGTGTCAATCGTACGGCCAGGCCACTCAGAGACTTGTGCTAATATGCCTGTATGCCCGTATGTGCTATGTGGGACTATAACTTCTCAGTTTTTCACCTTGGCCCCGAGGAACGATGGCTTCCTTTGCGTTCTTGTATATTTTATTTATAATTATTATACTGGACTTTTTTTTTACTTACTTTCTAGTGCTTCCATTCACAGTGTGAAGTTTATCCACATTCTTTCCGTTTATATGCTTTCTCTTACATAGTTATAGCAGCATTTCTGGCTGTCTTCGTGCTTCCTGCCACGCCACTGCAGGAGGTCTAGCTAGGGTAAAAACAAGCTGGCTTTTTTTCCACATGATGTTGGAGATACTACAACCAGAGTCCATGGCATAAGAATACATAGTGAAATGTTTAAAGGGAACATGAGGAGAAACTTCTTTATTGAAATAATGCTTTGGGAAGAGTTACCAGCGGATGTGCTGGATCGGGACAATTTTCGATTTAAGAAATTTTGGATAACTCCTTGGTGGGAAGTTTATAGATGCCTCTGGTCTAGGTGTAGAATGACGGGACGAGTTATATTAATAGTTCAGCACAGACCAGATTGGCCGAAGGGTCTCATTATGTGTTGTAGTGCTCTATGACTCAATGACGTCTATGTTTATTTTAATCTGGTCTTCAGCACTCTGGCATCTTGGTAATTCGTTTGTTATTTTCTCACGCAAAAATGCGTTTTCCAGCCCTCTACCACCTTCCCCGCTCAATTTTCAGGGGATGTGCCAGTGATATTGAACCTGATTCTAATTCTGATCCTCACTCTGATGAAAGACCATCACCTCTCGCTTCTGTTGTCTATGATTTAGTTAATCTCCACCCACCCCTCATTCTGCCTCCAAATCGAAACTGATTGTTGGATATTGTGTAACAGATGAGAAGAAGTGTCTTCCAAATAAATATTCGGGTTATGTGATTCTGTGTCAATGATTGTCTCAAAATCTAGAAAACCAGCCATCAATTACTTGGATATGGTCCTTTTCCATCAAAGCAATCCTGACGTCGGAAGCTAGTCAGTCCAGTTAACTCCTCCCTCTTGATGATCACAGGGTCGAACTGTCTGTGTTGTTACAGGCACTGATGCAGCTGCGGAGCGTGTCATCTCCCCATGGGGACCGGGCAGTGTTAGCACAGCTTTTATTTAGCGACTATTGCACAAACTGCTGCTGTTTCTGTCTTGTTTGTGAAGTGGTCCAGCTGGCCCGGAAACTCGATAGCGGGGAGGTTGGGGTGGGGAGAGCTACGGTTGATTTTTTAAAACAATTCAAGAGTAGGAAACTGCTATAACTGAAAGACACAAATTCTGAAAATAAATCATCGAATAAAAAGTTTACAAAAATTGCAATTAGTTGTTACAAGCGATGAAATTGATTGATGTCAGAGACTGCCAAATTGCAATTCTGAAAGAGAACGGGGAGAGAAAGAACGAGAGGATAGAGTGGAACAGAAAAGAGACAGGCGGTGCAAAGAGAACGGAGAGAGATAGAAGGTGAGACGGTGAAAGCATTGGGCAATTCGATCCGAGGACAACACCTATTTCCTGTACTTAGCAGTTATCATCTAGCCAACCGTGCGATACATAATTGTTATCTTCAAAAGTCCTTGGAAAAAAGCAACATCTATCTCCCTCACAGCTTGTTGTATTTGGATATTAAGGATACTTGTGTCAGTAACCTGCGAAAGTTATAATTGATCCTCGTTGTTGCTCATGTAAAACATACTTTGTCCTTGTTTCAGTCTCCATCATCAAGAATACTTATCAGAGGGCCTTGGAGTGGTGCTTGATGCATCTCACTGACAACCAACTATTGCACAGATTCCCTGTCCCCATTTTACTAAAAACCACTTTTTTTTTGAGTTACAGAGTCAAACAGCGCAGAAACAGGCCCTTTGGCCCAACTCGTCCATTCTGACCAAGTTGCTTAATTGTGCTAATCCCATTTGCCTGCGTTTGACTAATGTCACCATAAAATGTAACTGCCCTGATACATTTTCAACAGCGCAGTTTTACCTTCTTCTTCCACTGCCTCTGGCAGCTCGTTAACCATATCTACCACTGGTCTTCGGATCGAGTTCCGCCATGCTGATCCTGTGGCCTTTGCTTCCCTCGAGCTGAGGGCAGACTTATAAGAATAGATGCGTATCTGACTGAATGATGCTGCACTAACTATCTCTCACAGAATGTCATCAACACCAAAGAGAAGTTTATTGACTGCAGGAGGGGGGAATCCGGAGATCTATGTGACAGTCCTCATTAGGACATCGGAGGCGTTATAATTTTTGTCCTGGGTCTAGCATATAATTACCATGCCAAAAGAGACACTACAGCGCCACCACATTCTTAGAAGTTTGCGAAGAATCAGCATGACATCCAAAACTTTTACAAACTTCTATGGATGGACAACGTAGAGTATATTTAATGGTTGTATCATGGACACGCCAATACCCATGAGCGGGAAAGCCTACAAAGTAATGGATACAGCCTAGTCCATCAGAAGTAAAGCCCTTCTACTTCTGAGCACATCTAAAGGAGCGCTGTCGCAGAATGCAGTATCCATCAGCAAGGACCTCTCTCTCTCTCTCTCTTTCTCTCTCTCAAGGCCACTTCATGAAGTATTTCCTGAATGTTTGTGGCCTTCAGCTGCGGCAGCTTATCCACTTCAAGTTTCGACGTGTTCTGCGTTCATAGGCTCTGTTCTGCACACCACTCTTATAAGGCCTGGTGAACTGAGTTCCTGTTGCTTTCCTCTCAGTTTGCATCAGTCTGATCATTCACCTCTGACCTGTTTCATGAACAAGGCGTTTACTACCACGGAACGTCAGCTCAATTCTTATTTTTCGCACCATTCTCCGTAAGCTCCACTAAGAGTTGTGCGTGAACATTCCAGCAGAATAGGACATCCAGCCGTACTGGAACCACCCCATCTGGCACCAACAATTATTCCGATCAAATTCACTTTGATCACTTTTATTTCCCATTCTGTCGTTTGATCTAAACAACAACTGAACCACTTGGCCATGTCTGCATACTTGTATACGTTGAGATGCTCAAACGCGATTAACTGTGCAGATATTTACGTTAATAATCAGGTATATAGTTGTACGTAAAAAAACAGAAACTGGCCACTCAGCGTACTTCTGTGATGTCGAACTACTTAATGGCTAAATCACTCAAGTGCACCCATGTTGTCTGCTTATTGTTTATTGATTTTGTTACGAGAATACACATAAAATTAAGATGTTTGCTGGCCTGGGCTAGCATCAGTGGCATCAGCAGTTGGTCTGCCACCTGCCCTCAGGGGAAGGAGAGATAAGGAATAATGGAGCAGCGTCTGGAGATGTGTAATGAAGGGATGTGGGAGGAAGAGCTGTCTGGAGCGGCTCCCCCCTTTGAACCCTGAACTGTTTGAAGTGATGGACAGGCGATACCCCAGCAGGGGGATAAAAAGGGACAGGTTCGCTAAGACAGACACACACGCCACCCGAGGTAACGAGACCCTGGAAGCGGTACGCTTCTCACGAGTGGGTGAGAAGTGCCAGACAACGACCAGGGTGGAAAGGTACGATCAGCGGGAACCCGGTGTGTGTCCGCCCTTGCCTGGGTGCCGGGTTCACTGCAGAGGATCGACCGCATCTGGAGGAGGGGTCACAGTCGGTGACCTCAGGTGACATCACCAAGGACCCGCCCAAATGCTGTTTGTGAGCCATCTCGCTGGTCTGTGAGTGAAGCTGTGCTGAATGATGAGTTGTTCCTATTCTATGTCTCTCTTCCCCACCTTGTCCATCGCCATGACAACGATTACTGCGAACTGAACTACAAACTGGACTGAACTTTGAGTCATTTTGAAATTGGTCATTTACCCCTAGACAACGATAGAGCTTGATTGATGCTGTTATCTTAATTCTGTGCACATGTGCGTTTATCATCGCTGAACTGTTGCATTTATTATCCTTTCGATTAATGTGTTGCTTGTTTCTTTAATAAAACTTTCTTAGTTCTAGTACTCCAGACTCCAACTGAGTGATCCATTTCTGCTGGTTTGGCAACCCAGTTACGGGGTACGTAACAATTTATTTTGATTTCTTTATTTTTCTTTGGTATTTGCTCAGTTTATTGTCTTTTGCTCACTGGGTGTATACCTAACTTACTGGTACGATCTCTTATTGATTCTGTTGTGGTCCTGGATTTCCTGAGCATGCCGGCAACCAAGCAAATCCTAGGTTTGTATATGATGATATATAATTACATTGAACTTTGGAACTTGATCCCAAATCGCTTTACTCTGGGTTGCTTAAGCAACCGATGCGCTGACATACACAGCTAATCGCCGATCTGAGGCACATTTGCAGATTTCATCACAACTTGTGAAGAGGTTCTGTCTGAGGCCACTGCTGAACACTTTACCTTTGATTTCAATTTTATCTGTCCTCATTCTGAACTTTCTCACAACTGAACTCAACCGCCAGCATGAACAGCAAGGAAAAAAATCCGCATTCATTCTAACGATTCATCAGAACCGCGTTTAATCACGGCAACCAGCACTGAAACTTCAATCTCACAGGAAAGTTAAAACTACGTTGCGGAACTTCGATATTGCGGGCTTCCGTGGAGCACACATGCAGTCGAAAAGCATCAGGGCATAAACAGGCGCAAAGACTAAAACTCCACTAATATTTGACTCAAGACTATGGCATACATAAATCGAGAAAGGAAGCCCGCTGATTAAAGATTTCCGGAAATAAATGCTATAGGAGTCTTTACAATGTTTCCGATGTATTATTCAACTGAATTTTTCAATCAACCTCTGGATATTGCGTGCAGATCTGTTTCTATTCAGGAAATGAATTAGTCCATCGGTGAAATCGGAATATTCACAATGTATTAACATCATGCGCAGAATTTGCATGGTATTTATCTATGTCAAAATATTGCACGGCTCCATTCCCAATGATATCCAGAAAAGTTTTTTAGTCTAAGCGATCTGGCAGTTTTATAAATTAAAGGGTATAGTTCAGGGAATAGGGACAGGCACGCCGGCAGTGGGTAGGCAGTTGGACATGGGAAAGGGAGCTGCTGGAGTTTGCACAAGTGACCATGTGGCGGTAGCAGAGAGCACTAAGGATGTGTCTCTGACGAAACATGACAAACCCGTCCAAAAAAACAGTGGGTTTTTATTTCAGTACTGTTTGTCACAATTTCAGACACTGTAAGAAGTGTAAAGTCCATAAATTTCTTTGTGCGTAGGCCCTCTTGTAATGAATGGAGCAGGGTAGTTGAATGTGCAGTATGGATCATTTGCTTTCCTCAAATCGTTTCAGTGAGCGCTGTCACTACTATACATCGGGAATGAATCACTATTGTTATTCTAGAGCGAGCATCGGATAACTTAAACCAATCTGCTTCGGCCAGATAAAGTTTCGGCTGTTTGCACGAACTAGAAGTGCAATACTGTTAGAGTGCATGCGAAAATGTACCGATTTCGCCAATGCCCTTATATTCATATCCTGCACTGGTTTGTCACCACTGCTGACTTCAACACTCTCCTAATTTGGGGTTTGCACAAGAGATTCAATGAGTCATAGAACACCACAGCACAGAAACAGACGTTTGGCCCGTTTAGTCCAAAATATTAATCTGCCTAGTCCCATAGCCCCTCCCCGCATATCATTCCCCTTCATGTATCTCTCCAAATTTCTCTTAAATATTGAAATAGAACTCGCATCCACAACTTGAGCTGACAGCTCGGTTCACACTGTCACGACCATCTGTAATTTGTGTAGGGGCAATGACCTCGAAACTGCTTTGCCTCAATTCTGTAGACTCTGCGTCTGTCTCCAAAGAGAATATAGATGCAAAAATAATACCTATTAGATCTTTGGCATCTCTTTCGGCTCCACGAATAGATGACCACTCTGATCATCCAGAAGATCTATTTTGTGCCTTGCTATCCTTTTGCTTTTAACATATCTGTTGCAGTTCGGAATCTCCTTCACCTTGTCTGCAGGTGCAACCTCGTGCATTCTTTTATCCGTTCGGAGCTCCTTCTTCAGTGTTCTCTTGCATTTCATATACTCCTCAAGTACCTCATTTTTTCCTACCTCCCTATACCTACTATGCACCATGTCTTAACCACGACGACAGCGGGTTCCGTAACCCGTTCTTCCTTGCCCTTTATTCTGACAGGGACATACAAACTATGTATTCTCAAAATTTCACTTCTTAGCGCCTCCAACTTACCAATTACACATTCGCCAGAAACAACCGTCTCATTCCACACTTCTCAGATACGTTCGTAGACCATTGAAAATGAACTTTCTGCAATTTCGAATCACTACCGGAGGACCAGGCCTATTCGTTTTCTACAATTACCATAAAACTAATGGCAATATGATCAGTAGATTGAAAGTGTTCTGTACACATTTTTTTCACATGTCCCCACCCATTCCGTGGTAGGAGATCCAGTATCTCATTTTGTTTCTCTATGGGAATCTACGTACTGATTAAGGAGACTTTCCTAAACAAACATGTCATACTCTTACCATCCAATTATTTTACTATATGGGAGTCCAAGTCAATCTGTGGAAATGTAAAATAATCTCCGATTACAACCTTCTGTTTCTTGCATTAATAGGCAATCTCTCTGTGAATATTCTCCTCCAATTCCCGAGGACTGTTTCGTAACCTTCTTCTTCGACACCTGCTGGAAGTGCATCCAGCTGCAGCTCCTAACAAACCGCGTTAGAGAACTGGAGAAGGAGCTGGATGACCTGCGGATCATTCGGGAGAATGAGGAGGTTATAGATCGTAGCTACAGGGAGGTAGTTACGCCAAAGGAGCAGAGGATAGGAAATTGGGTCACTGTCAGGCGAGGGAAGGGGAAAGGGCAGACAGAGTAGGGTTCCTCTGTGGCCATTCCCCTCAGCAACAAGTATACCGCATTGGATACTGTTGGGGGGGGTGACTTACCTGGGACTAGTTGCAGTAGCCGGATCTCTGGCACTGAGACTGGCTCTGCAATGCAGAAGGGTGGGGGGAGAAAGAGGAGAGCGGTACTGATAGGGGACTCGATAGTTAGAGGTACAGATAGGAGGTTCTGTGGTCGTGACAGAGAATCCAGGATGGTTTGTTGCCTCCCAGGTGCCAGGGTCAAGGATGTCTCTGATCGATTGCATGACATTCTGAAGTGGGAGAGTGATCAGCCAGATGTCGTGGTGCACATCGGTACCAATGACATAGCCATGAAGAGTGAGGAGGTCCTGGAGAGTGAGAACAGAGAGCTTGGTAGGAAGTTGAACAACAGGACCTCGAGGGTGGTAATCTCAGGATTGCTACCAGTGCTATGTGCCAGTGAGGGTAGGAATAGGATGCTCTGGAGGAGGAACAAGTGGCTGAGGAACTGGTGTAGGGGGCAGGGTTTCAGATTTCAGGATCATTGGGACCTCTTCTAGGGCAGGTGGAACCTGTACAAGAGAGACGGGTTACACTTGAACCACAGGGGGACCAATATCCTTTCAGGGAGGTTTGTTAGTGCTATTGAGGAGGCTTTAAACTTGATTTTCAAGGGGATGGGAACCAGAGTCCCTGAGCTGACAGTGTGGCTGGGGTGAAAATAAATTATGTTGAAAGTTTAAGCAAATCCGTTGATAGAAAGGTTGTGTGTGGAGGAAACAATCTTCTGAGTTGTATATATTTCAATGCTAGGATTATCATGGGGAAGGCGGATGAGTTGAGGGCGTGGATTGACACGTGGAATTATGATGCTGTAGCAATTAGTGAAACTTGGCTACAGGAGGGGCAGGACTGGCAGCTTAATATTCCAGGGTTCCGATGTTTCAGATGTGATCGAGGTAGAGGAATGAAAGGTGGGGGAGTAGCATTGTTTGTTAGGGAAAATATTACAGCAGTGCTCAGGCAGGACAGAATAGAGGGCTTGTCTACTGAGTCCTTATGGTTGGAGCTGAGAAACAGGAAAGGTATGGCCACATTAGTGGGATTGTATTACAGACCACCCAATAGTCAACGAGACGTGGAAGAGCAAATCTGCAGAGAGATAGCAGGCAACTGCAGGAAACATAAAGTTGTGGTGGTAGGGGATTTTAATTTTCCATACATTGATTGGGACTCCCATACTGTTAGGGGTCTAGATGGTTTACAGTTTGTAAAATCTGCTCAGGAAAGTTTTCTAAATCAATATATAGAGGGAACAACTAGAGGGGATGCAATATTGGATCTCCTATTAGGTAACGAATTAGGGCAAGTGACAGAAGTCTGTGTAGGGGAGCACTTTGGTTCCAGTGATCATAACACTATTAGTTTCAATTTGATCATGGACAAGGATAAATCTGGTCCTAGGGTTGAGGTTCTGAACTGGAAGAAGGCCAAATTTGAAGAAATGTGAAAGGATCTAAAAAGCGTGGATTGGGACAGGTTGCTCTCTGGCAAAGATGTGTTTGGTAGGTGGGAAGCCTTCAAAGGGGAAATTTTGAGAGTGTAGAGTTTGTATGTTCCTGTCAGGATTAAAGGCGAATTGAATAGGAATAAGGAACCTTGGTTCTCAAGGGATATTGCAACTCTGATAAAGAAGAAGAGGGAGTTATATGAAATGTATAGGAAACAGGGGGTAAGTCAGGTGCTTGAGGAGTATAAGAAGTGCAAGAAAATACTTAAGAAAGAAATCAGGAGGGCTAAAAGAAGACATGAGGTTGCCTTGGCAGTCAAAGTGAATGATAATCCAAAGAGCTTTTACAAGTATATTAAGAGCAAAAGGATTGTAAGGGATAAAATTGGTCCTCTTGAAGATCAGAGTGGTCGGCTTTGTGCGGAACCAAAGGAAATGGGGGAGATTTTAAATAGGTTTTTTGCGTCTGTATTTACTAAGAAAGCTGGCATGAAATCTATGGAATTGAGGGAATCAAGTAGTGAGACCATGGAAACTGTACAGATTGAAAAGGAGGAGGTGCTTGCTGTCTTGAGGAAAATTAAAGTGGATAAATCCCCGGGACCTGACAGAGTGTTCCCTCGGACCTTGAAGGAGACTAGTGTTGAAATTGCGGGGTCCCTGGCAGAAATATTTAAAATGTCGCTGTCTACAGGTGAAGTGCCGGAGGATTGGAGAGTGGCTCATGTTGTTCCGTTGTTTAAAAAAGGATCGAAAACTAATCCCGGAAATTATAGGCCGGTGAGTTTAACGTCAGTAGTAGGTAAGTTATTGGAGGGAGTACTAAGAGACAGAATCTACAAGCATTTGGATAGACAGGGGCTTATTAGGGAGAGTCAACATGGCTTTGTGCGTGGTAGGTCATGTTTGACCAATCTGTTGGAGTTTTTCGAGGAGGTTACCAGGAAAGTGGATGAAGGGAAGGCAGTGGATATTGTCTACATGGACTTCAGTAAGGCCTTTAACAAGGTCCCGCATGGGAGGTTAGTTAGGAAAATTCAGTCGCTCGGTATACATGGAGAGGTGGTAAATTGGATTAGACATTGGCTCGATGGAAGAAGCCAGAGAGTGGTGGTAGAGAATTGCTTCTCTGAGTGGAGGCCTGTGACTAGTGGTGTGCCACAAGGATCAGTGCTGGGTCCACTGTTATTTGTCATCTATATCAATGATCTGGATGATAATGTGGTAAATTGGATCAGCAAGTTTGCTGATGATACAAAGATTGGAGGTATAGTAGACAGTGAGGAAGGTTTTCAGATCCTGCAGAGGGACTTGGACCAGCTGGAAAAATGGGCTGAAAAATGGCAGATGGAGTTTAATACTGACAAGTGTGAGGTATTGCACGTTGGAAAGACAAAACAACGTAGAATATACAGCATTAATGGTAGGGCACTGAGGAGTGCAGTGGAACAGAGGGATCTGGGAATACAGAAACAAAATTCCCTAAAAGTGTCGTCACAGGTAGATAGGGTTGTAAAGAGAGCTTTTGGTACATTGGCCTTTATTAATCGAAGTATTGAGTATAAGAGCTGGAATATTATGATGAGGTTGTATAAGGCATTGGTGAGGCCGAATCTGGAGTATTGTGTTCAGATTTGGTCAACAAATTACAGCAAGGATATAAATAAGGTTGAAAGAGTGCAGAGAAGGTTTACAAGGATGTTGCTGGGACTTGAGAAACTCACTTACAGAGAAAGGTTGAATAGGTTAGGACTTTATTCCCTGGAGCGTAGAAGAATGAGGGGAGATTTGATAGAGGTATATAATATTATGATGGGTATAGATAGAGTGAATGCAAGCAGGCTTTTTCCACTGAGGCAAGGGGAGAAAAAAACAGAGGCCGTGGGTTAAGGGTGAGGTGGGAAAAGTTTAAAGGGAACATTAGGTGGGGGGGCTTCTTCACAAAGAGAGTGGTGGGAGTATGGAATGAGCTGCCAGACAAGGTGGTAAATGCGGGTTCTTTTTTAACGTTTAAGAATAAATTGGACAGATACATGGATGGGAGGTGTATGGAGGGATATGGTCCGTGTGCAGATCAGTGGGATTAGGCAGAAAATGGCTCGGCACAGCCAAGAAGGGCCAAAGGGCCTGTTTCTGTGCTGTAGTTTCTATGGTTTCTATGGGAAGAAGAAGAAGAAGAAGAAGAAGAAGAAGAAGAAGAAGAAGAAGAAGAAGAAGAAGAAGAAGAAGAAGAATGGCCACTGAGAAGAAAAGCGGCCAAATATATCTTCCACGCTGTAGATATTTTGCAGGAGCCCTCATTAGAGGAAGTCATCTTTTAGGATGCAGACATAAAATGCTGAAAGAACTCAGAACTCAGGCAGATTATTTGGGGATGAATAAACTGTTAACGTTTCGGGTCGAGGCCTTTCATCAGGACTGATGAAGTTGACATGAGGTACGAAGAATGAAATATATTTACTTTTCAATTTAAAGTGCAACTGCTGGTTTTGGACCGAAATAGCTATGTTCTTCCAAGGACGAATCGGTGCACGAGAGAGATTTGACCTTCAGTAACAGGCCAACTAATCAGACCCTGATACAAAGGCAGCAGGACGTGCTGTCATCAGAGATGTCCAGTGAATTGAGACCGCGAAACTTGCAGACAGACTCATTCACAATGCATCTATCTCATACTCAGACGCTTCAAATACTGACAAACAGTTGCAGCTACAGTTAACGCATGAAATGGAAAACGCAACCGAACTAGAGGCTCTTTGTGGGTTTCCTGTTTCCGTAGCTTGGACGCTGCTGCCCAGAGTTCAGCCTTTTAGACTTCATATTATGTGACACTCTGGAAGGCCCTGCAACCGACATGGTTGCAGTGGAAATTAACCTCATAAATTGTGCTCTATGTTGCGTCCGGTTTACACGCGCTTCGTAGTGGAAACAGCTCTCTAACCTTAATAAATTAATAGAAATTTAACACTGGGGAAATATAATCTTGGGGCATTGATCACCTCCAACAGGATCTGCTTTGATCCTTAGTCACATTAACGAGACCCGCATAATCCAGTAACCATATGACATAGGATCAGAATTAGGTTATTCAGCCCATCGAATCTGCTCCATCATTCCATCATGTCTGATTTATTTCTCTCTCAAACCATTTCCTGCCTTTTTCCTGAAAAGTTTCCCTGATCAGGAACCTATTAACCTTCTCTCTAAATATAACCAATGGCTTGGGTTCACAGCCATCTGTGGCAACGAGTTTCACAAATTCACTACACCCTGGCAAAGTAATTTCCTCCTTATCACCGTTCTAAAGAGGCGTCATACTTTACTGAGGCGGCGCACTCTGGTCCTAGAGTCTGCTACAATTGGAAATAACATTTCCACCTTCACTCTTTCAGTATTTCACAGGTTTCGATGAGTTTCCACGCTGCCCACACCATTCTTCTAATCTCCTGCCAGTATAAGCCCAGAGGCATACAACGTTCCTCATAACGTCAGCTCATCCTTTCTTAGATAAGGTGCCCAAAGCTATTCACAATAATCCAGGCACGGTCTAACCAATGTCTTTTAAAGCCTCAGTACTCTGCAAAGCTGTGGAAATCACCATTTATTTTAAACGCTTTTCGCTGTATGAATGTGGCGACTGCAAGAACAGGTCAGAAATTGCGAATCCCAGAGCGAGTAAAACTTTGTGACAGCACAATCCATTTCGACTTCAGCGCGGGTTACGATTTCGATGGAATACTCTCTGTTGGCCTCTCATGGCGCAGCTCCGACCAGGCGAACTCTGTGTTATCCATTTCAAAGTACCAGTACCTAAATTCACTGATGTACGCACCCAACAGCTATTCCCAGACCCAGGCCAAGCAGTGCAAGTGCAGTAGGGACTGTAATACACCACTGCAGGTTCCCCTCCAAGTCGTGAATTACCCTGGCTTGTATATCTGCGTTCCGTCAAAATCTCTGGTTCTGATTTCTTTCTCCCAGTACAGCAAAGAGTACCTTTAGAAGAGGGGCTACAGTAAGTAAATACCGTCGACTCATCGCCTGCTCCTGCGGGGATTTAGGCATGAGGACGTCTGCCTCCCAGAAACCATGCTCAATCTATGCTCACTTTGGAAGTCTTTCTGAACAATCTCCATAGCCGTTTGACCCTGTGACGCACTGACACGGTAACCAAGTGTTATCCGCGCAGGACGCGGAATGGATGCTGAGGATCCGCCCCGGAAGCTCGTCACCGAGCAGGGACCACGGCAGCTGAGCGCTGCACAGTGTCGCGGCTAAACTCACACCAACACCCGGCAGCCGAGGGCAGCGACAGCCAACCACCGGGCTGATTCCAAATGCTGATGGAAGTTTTATTCCTGTTCGTTACCATTCAGGTGAACCGTGTTTACGGTGAGTCAGTGTTGGGAACTCCCATCTCGTCCTAACAAGTTTGTTATCCAGTACATTAAACGTCCCGTGCTAGTGGGAAAATAAGCTTGTGAATCAAATAAATATGGATTACAAAGCTAGAATCTCATTAATGCTGATTCTAAAGCTATCTAAATATATTCAAAATAATTTTCTATGATCCTCCCTCATTTTCTTTTGGTGAAGGTTATCTGTCGCGGCCCACTGATCCTCTCTGACAGTAAGTAACCCCAAACGCCGAGCAGAATATTTGGCGAGCCCGACCTGAAAATGCCACCACACGTCCCAATTTAAGGTCACCTGCGGATAGATAGACAAACTAATTTTACCGGCTACACATCCTGTCAATTAATAAGGGAAAAGTCTTGCGCATTTGATCAGGTTAACGTCGAACATCTTCTGGTTCTCTGTTAGATGTTATTTAGACGCCTTAACCAATAAATGCAACTGAAAATATCGGCGAATTTTTAAAGTGTTTCTTAATTTTTAAAGTGCAGGCAATGTGATTAATTTCCGCTTAGTTCAGTTCCGGATAATTTTAGTTGACTGATAATAATTTGTGTTGCAGCATCCAAGCCGTTTTCTGTGATTCCGGGTGCAGTGACTGCAGACGTCGGTCGGACGGTTGAACTGTCCTGTGAACTTACGGAGTTTGCGAGCAGTGTTTCCTGGTACAAACACCGTGCTGACGAACCCCCGGTAGCGATCAAAACCACGGACTGCCAACAGAACGGTTGTAGGTCTACTTACAAAAAAGGCTCCGGAGATCGCACATCGGTGCTGGAAATCCGGGATGTCCGTGTGGAGGATTCGGGTTCCTACTACTGTGCTGAGAAAAAAAGCTATCCACCGCTTGTGCAAGGACCTACACTCCTTGTTGGAGGTAAGAGAACTCGGCACTGGGATTATACTCACCCATGTATATCGGTTAAAGCTCCGATTAACTGTGTTCCAATCTCCGTCCAGACAGCTCCACCATTCGGACCTACATGCAGGTATTTGTCCCGCCGTCTGAGGTGAACGGGTCGGTCCCCCTGGTGTGTCTGGTTGGCGGCCTGTCTTCCAAAGAGATTATCATTTACTGGAACATATCCGGCCAAATCACGGAAGGATGGAGCGATCCCGGCAAGCTTGATTCTGACCAGAGCTACAGTGTTAGGAGTCAGGTGCTGGTCCCAGTGGAAACCTGGAGGAGCGGAGGAGTCTGTACCTGCATCGCACAACTCGGGGGTGCGGGAAAGACGAGGACTACGAGCGTCTCCCATCTCAAGATTGAACCAGATCAAGGTAAGGCGATGTTTTACACATACAATATTAATACTCATCTGTGGTGGAATGACGGAGCAGTCTCGATTGACCGATCGGCCTCATTGTTCCCCAATATCTGCTGGAATAGACCGCCGGTTCACTAAAGTCACAGTAAGTATTAATATGTATGCATTCGGTTATGAGGATCTGATTATCTCCAGCAACACCACCTTTGGCTGTCCAACCCTTGAGCCCTCCGGAAAACTTGGGATAAAACCCCTTTTTAGCTCTCTGATGTCCATGATGTTCTCGCAGTGCGGTTGGGAGCAGCTTGCGGGAAGTAGACACGGCCACCATGAAAGAAAAGCGTTGTCTTTCTTTCAAGTTGGGATGGTGAACTTAAAAATGATTGGTAGTGGCAAGGTGACTGAGGGGAAAGCGAGGAATTGATTTGAAGAGCCGTATGGTTTCATACGGTATTTCATTCAATGAGTCATTCTTTTGTTGGCATTTCCATGGGCTGCTAGTCGTCCATCATAGCTTAAGGATAAAGGGTCAAATTTATTTGCCATATACATTTACATATCTTAGTAATTTGCCGTGGTGTGTTGGCCAGGGCTTGACATGCAACACATATAAATAAAGTAGCATCCACTGATGATATCCTTAGGTGTTAGAACATCACTGGTGTGGATGGTAACTGTCTGTACAATCTGAATCTAGCACCAAACTTGACGGCATCGGTTTAAATTTTTGCTCTTGCTGTTTAGAATTAGTGTATACCTGTTTAGAATCACTCACATTACAATCAAATGAAACACCGAATAAAATGCTCTTGGAAGCAATTATTTCACCAAGCAACAATTCTTTCTCTCCAGACTGCTATCTTCCGGCGGCGATCCTCCTTGGGCTCCTTATATTGCTGGTTACCGTAATTTTTATTTGGATCTTTAAAGAATGTAAATCAGGTGAGGATTCGCTTTTTCCAGGCATGTCCATATACATATTAACAGTTCTCGCTGTTCCTTTTTGGTGGCTCTATATAATGGCAGCCAATGGATTTAGAACAGACGACACAGAAAATAATTGAGGCGGGGAATGAGGAAAATTGGAGTTTTCAGAGGATAGGACTCTGAAAGATGGGATGTCTGAAGTCCTGGAAGTCGTGTTTCTCGCTATCAGTGGTGTCCTAGTGTGTTTTGTTAATATTATTATTGTTGCTGTATTATTACAAGCTCAAGTTGGTAAAACCTGAGATACGGCCAGAGCCAAGCACACTCATTTCCCAATTGATAGGACCGTGCGTACTATTCTAGAGATGTTTATTATTGTCACTTTCTGAAGATTTATATAAACATTGCTATATAGCCCTAATTGTTTAACCCTACTGTGTAGTGACTGTGGGATTACCTAGTTGAGGATATTACTCTTGGAATTATCTATAGCCTGTGCATGTTCCCCAGCCTTTCATTTCCTTTTTAATTCAGCATATATCTCGTGTTTTTTCTCTTGTTGATTTTTGTATGTTTTCTGTGTTTGGAGTGGCTATATCTTTTAACTACATTTTTCTTACTTATTTATCCTGTAATATGATATTTTGCCGGTTATAATGGATTGCCTTACCTATAATAAAAGATCGGTCATAACATAGCAATGCAGCCGAAATGCTGGAGAAACTCAGCAGGCCGAGCAGCATGTACGGAAAATAGTAAACAGTCGATGTTCCGGGCTGAGACCTTTCATCAGCATTTTGTGTGTATTACTTTGATTTCCACCATCTGCAGATTTTCTCTTGTTCGCACAAAATATAATTTGAAGTATTGACTCTAAAACTGAATCAGGCCTGCACCTGTGGTAAGGTACAATGTCTTTTATGCGTTTGGATTCTAGAGCACAATTTTGGTGCATGATGCTTCCCATTTGATTGTGCCTGTGTAGGTAGTTAGATTGAGTTAAACTGCTGCAGCATCCTGTAATGTGTTGGAATGTCCCTGGTTTCAGGAGTTCTTCCCATCCTCTAGCTTGCAGGTCACCCTTAAGCAAGGTGTAGCACTTGCTTAGCCGCCCCCCAACCTCGATCAGGGTTGCATGAAGCCATGGAAGTTGGTGGAGGGTGGTTGTATGAGTAGCTGGTGCACATCACCAGTCCTGGTTATGCGACCACTGACGCCAGGCAGACATTCTCTGAAGAGTATTGATAATATCTGAGCATCACATGGCACAGAACGACGATGATCATGACATTTTCACCATTGAGCTCTTATTACTATTATTTTTTATCGGTTCTAGCTGGTAGAATCTGAGGTACAGGCATAGACAAGTACACACACTTCTCAATTTCTCAATTTCTTCGAACTTTCGGACTATCCAAATGACATTTAGTATTGCGGCTTTCTTAGGATTTACATAAATGTTGTTTTGTGTGCCTAATTTTTAATGCTGTTGTATAGTGACATTGAGTTGGTACTATTCGTAGATATTACTATCGGAGCAATGTATTTATTCCCTATTCATGTTCCATAGACTTTCAATTTCTTCTTTTAATTCAGCGTGCATCTGGGGGTTTTCGCTCATTGAGTGTTGTATGTTACGTATGTTTCGAATGGTTATATCTATTGAGTAAGTTGTTCTTGCTTGTTTGCCCTGTAATGTTGTATCCGGACGGTAATTATGTATTGCTCCATTAGTAATAAGGGATACATCAAAATATAATTTGCAGGACACTGACTCTAAAATGGGTAAGGCTTCTGTTTATAGCAAAGTGTAATGTCTTTCATAAGTTTGTATTTCATAGCAAGAATTTTGGGAATGATGTTTGCCAGTTGATTTTGCCCTTGTAACTAACCCACTGAGTTAAACTGCGGCAGGATCCTGTGATATCTTGAATTGCTTCTGTTTTCTCTTGGCATTTTCCGCATTGATAGTCTTAAAATTGCTGGTGTTTTATTGTGTTTTTGATTTTTTTTGC
Organism: Mobula hypostoma; assembly: GCF_963921235.1. Taxonomy (NCBI): domain Eukaryota; kingdom Metazoa; phylum Chordata; class Chondrichthyes; order Myliobatiformes; family Myliobatidae; genus Mobula; species Mobula hypostoma. The sequence goes on from NC_086098.1 coordinate 237,420,009, forward strand.
TTTAAACTACAACTCAAATATGTCCAACGTTTACTTATACTTCATACCGCTAACCCGGACAGCATCATTGTACATCTCTGCTGCGCGCTCTGCACAGCTTTTCTGTAATGGGGCAACGGGAAATGCACTCAATACTCCATGTGCGGTCTGGCCAGGGTTTTATATCGATGCAGCATGATTTCTATACACTTACACTCAATATCCTTACCAAAAAAAAAGGGCAAACATGCCATTTGCCGAATTACCCTTATCCGTACCTATCTTAAAACAATCGGTAATTGCGTTCCAAAACCCAGGACCAAATGGACTCGCCACAAAATGTTTCAATATCTCCTCGTGGATGCATTGAAGAAATAAATAGCTGTGTCATTAGAGAGAATCCAAAGGAGTTTTATGAGGATGATTCCGAGAATGTAAAAGGTTGACATATGAGGAGCATTTGGCAGCTTTGGAGTTTAGGAGAATGGGGGATCTCATTGAAACCTACGAAAGTTGAAATGAAGAGACAATTTGGATGTGGAGAGGATGTTTCCTATCGTGGGGGTACAGAATTAGAGGGGACAGCCTTAAAATTGAGGGCGACAAAGGTAAGGTTATTTTAGCTAGAGAGTAGTGAATCCGGAATGCTCTGCCGCAGATAGCTGTGGAAGCCAAGACCGTGGGTATATTTACAGTGAAAGTTGATAGCTTCCAGATCAGTCAGTACATCAAAGTTTATGGCGAGAAGGCAGGTGTATGGCGTTGAGAGGGATGCAGGATCAGACATGACGGAATGGTGGAGCTGATTCGATGGGCCGAATGGCCTAATTCTGCTTCCATGTTTTATGGTCTTGTAACGTTTCGTTATCTCCTCGTGAGTGTATTGAGGAGATCATGCCCTCTCTACGCCTCCTGTACGTTTTACGAATTTGGGAATCCTTAAATATTACGCTTTCATTAGGGTACACGATTTCAAGACGGGTTCGCTTGTGCATTTGGGAACTATTCTCATCCTGGGGGTCACTGTCATATTGGGGAATGAATAAGAAAGTGACGACACATCTGAGAGCAATTGGTGAATGCGAAATAATAAGAAACTATTAGCATAGACCGATTAACTGGTATATTGGTGTCAATTGTCATATTTGGGATTTATGACATATAAGACATTCCTGTGATTAATTATAAATCGGCCAGATAATAGTTCTAATTCATACTCTTTCAATGCACAGGAACACAACGTCAATCAGCGACGCGCCAGGGACACGGCAGTGCGGCTCAGGTACGGACGTTCGTTGAACACTGTTCTAAGATTCGCAAACTTGATGTTTGGGATTGTGTTCTAAAAAGTGCGGGTATGAAATGAGTCATCAGGAAATTATGAAACATAAGCCATATTTTAGTAATCTGCTGGAGTTAGTTAAGGAGGTGTCTCGTAGCGGAATGTTAGCACACTCGTTACTCTGTTGAACAATGGGAGGTTATGCTGCGATAACTTTAATTGTCAATGTTTGATACACATTCCAGACCGAAGCGCCGATCCTTTACGCCTCTCTCGACTTCGCTGCATCATCCTCTCACCGCAGATGAGAATCTGGCTTGTTTCTGCTTGGATGGATTACGGAGTATTTGACCGAACCTGGGGTCACAGTAAAACACTCTGATCGACTCAAGACCTGACTCTCCGCGATGGACAAAAATTGTACAGGCTCATTTATTATGTGAATAAAATGTTGGACTAACATTGCTGTCGCGATTCAGGCATATTCTAATCCTTAAGTGAAGAACAAAGGCTTCTTGCATAGATTACATTGTCTAATCTCAAAACCTCCCTCGGGGTTATTTTTTGTTTTTTTTCTTCTGTATAAATTAAATATATTGGAATATGATTAAAAAGAATGGCTTTGCATTGATCAATGGCAATTTTCGAGGTTATTCCACTTGTGGGTACAACTTACGCTGCAGCTTAATCAGTTATTGTACATTATGTTTATTAGGATTGCCTTTATATTTATTGTGCTTCTTTGCGCGTATATTGTGCTTACTGTGCTTCTTGTCTTTTACGCTGCAACGGATCCAGAGCGGCAATCATTTTGTTCTATTTATAAAGTCGTATGCTGAAGAATGACAATAAACAATCTTGACTCTTGATTCTTGAACGTGTATAAACCGCTACTTGGCAAACACTCGAAGCATTTGGAGAAATTCTTTGCCCACATCCGATAAAGACTTCTTTGCCCTTTTAGGGAATACAGCCTGGTTTTAGACCATAAACCATTAGACTACATGACATAGGAAAATGTTAGGCCAATCAGACCACCGAGTTGGCTCCGTTACTCCATCATTGCCGAATTCCTATCCCCTTCAATACCATTCTTCTGCCTTCCTTTGACATCCTTACTGATCAAGAAACTATCAAACTCCGCTTTACGGATACTCAAAATTTGGCCTTCACAACTCTCTGTGGTAATGAATTCTACAGATTCACCACCCTCTGGATAAATAAATATATCTTCTTCTCTGTTTTAAAGAGACGTCCTTCTATTCTGAGGCTGTGCCTTTGCTCTTACATTTCCCCACTATAGGAAATATCCTCTCCACATGCACTGCAGCTAGACCTTTGTTCAACATGCTTCACTGAGATCTCTCTTCATTCTCCAAAACTCCAGCCATCAGACGGTCCTCATAAGGTAGACTTTTCATTCCCGTTATTATTCCCGTGAACTCTGTCTGCCAAAACATACTTTACTAGATAAGAGGCCGAAAACTGCTCACAATATATCAAGTGTAATCTGACCAAATAATACCTGAGATACATACCGAGAAGCGTTCGTCAAATTAGGTTTGAAGTTTCTGTACGACCTTCCGGTTCCCTTGAAGATTTTGAAAATAACGCTGCAGTTAGACGAGTAAAGAATTATATAATGGGTTTTCAATATAGTTATCCGGTTAGAAAGAACCTGCCACCGGTCGGGAGCCTCTAGCAGAAGGAGACAGAACCAGGGTTCTAGATGTGACGTTAAGGAATTCTTCTTATCAAAAACTGGAGGAAATGTATTATTCTCTGGTGCAAACGGCAAAAAATGTCGGAGTAACTGCTTCATTAAATCTGATGCAGCACAATCTTTACTAATTGTGCATATGGATGAAAGCAGGGGACAGACGGATCATTGCGAATGGCTTCCTCACACCGATCATGCAACTGAGCTCCACCAGGAGAAAACTGCGTAACCCCTACGGATTTCCCCGTACATCCATATTCTGGGTCAAACATGATACCTTTGTCTTACCATTAGCACCACACGGAGCCTCGGCTGAAGGGAAACTTTGCAACGCGTTTTAGAAATCGCTGCTGAAGTGAAGATTGACAAAATGTCAGTCTGCTGGAAATTACTTTATTTGTGGTAACATCATTCCATGTGTCGTGTGTGAGTTCTGTGTACTGTATCGTGACGCACTTTGACCCGGAGAAAAGCCTTTTTGTTTGGCTGTATACTTGTGTAAGTTTGAAAAGCAGTAAATTGCACTTGAACTTGTAGTGAATCATCCCACACTTACCATAAGTCTACCAAATATTTTTAGATCTGAAACAGTGTGTCGATTGACTGCAATCAAACTGGGTTTCTTGTCTTTCTTGCTAAATATGTTTTAATTGTGTAAGCATTTGACTCTGTGCCTTCTGAAGCAGAGGAAGTCCTCGTCATTTCAACTGGAGACCAATACTGTCAAAGTATTATTACTGGTAGCTTCAAATACCCTCCGTCTCCTCACCCATTTTCCCCTAACGTCTCCCCTCCTCTTTTCCCGCTCTTCGTTGTTGGCTGCCCTCCAGCTCCGCACCTCAGAGTACCCTTTGTTAAAGCAAGCATGGTGGTAGGAATCTGAATTGGCCCAGTTATTAAACTCCGAATCAGAATCAGGTTTAATATCATCACCACATGTTGATTTGCGGCAACAGTAAATTGCAAAATATAATAATAAAAACTATAAATTACAATTAGTAGATTTAAATATTTAATTAAATCAATCGTACAAAAAGAGAGGGAAAATACTGAGGTAGCGTGATGGTTTCATTGTCCATTCAGAAATCATTGGCAGGCGGAAATAAGCTGTTGCTGAAACGTTGCATGTCTCTTCCTACTCCAATGTGTTTTCCTTGATGGTAGCAATAAGAAGACGGCATGTCAAATTTAGCTGTCCTTGCCGACTGAAGTAACGTGTCTTTACAGAATCCTTCACAAAATTTCGGGAAATTTACGCCGGAAGAATGCATTCTGTACAAACAGTGTAAACCCTGGACTGGGAACGCGAGTTTACACGTTATTAAGCACCGGTCGACATTGAACGTAGTCTGTTTCAGATCTGGCCCTTGAATCATTTGTCATAGTCTAACCGCAAATTTTTGACCTGTGAATTTTTGCTGTATCTTTGCTCAGTTTCAGCTGGATAAACCATTCAACTGTAAGGCCTGCTTCCGGTGACACCTCTCAGCTGCACGCGCAGACACCTCGCATTCTCCACCCAGTTCACTGGATTCACCTGATGCTCTTTCCAGTCTCCTCATCTGTAGTTTATTTATCCACAGTTCTCATCCACAGTCCTTGTTCTCTCTTCGAACTAATCTTATCCAGTTGATCATAGTTTTCACTCCTCCTGGCTAACGCAGACCTTGTCTCCTGTAGCTTGTTGGCTGTAGTTTGCTTTCTCTCCTTTTGTGGTCCCATGAGGCTTGTTATTTTGCGGTCTATTAGTACAGTCATCATTCATCGCTTCATCGTCTCCATGGCTTTGCTTTGGGTCAGGCATCCTCTGCGTTTCTCAACAGCAACGCGTGGAATCGAAAATGCAATGCGCTATAGATATCCAGTCTGTCTTACTGTACATTGTGACTGAAGCCTTCTTAAAGTTCTTGAATTATATCAATCCGAATTTCCGTAGAGGATAAAAAGTAAAGTTAAATTCTTTTTCAGATAAGTCACATATCTTTGTTAAACTTCACTTTCGCATTCCGATATGTCGATCCATGGCCTCCTCCACTATCGTGAACAGGCGACACTCAGGTTGGAGGAACAACATCTTGGATTACATCTGCGTAGCCTTCAACCTGATGCATGAACATCGATTTCTCGAACTTCCGATAACGCCCACCCCTTCTTCTTCACCATTCCCTATGCCCTTTTCCTTTGTCCTCTTATCTCCTTGCCTACCTATCATCCCCCCCCCCCCCGGTGTTCCTACCCTCTTTTCTTTCTTTCATGACCCTCTATTCTCTTCTATTAGACTCCACCCTCTCAAACTCCGTGTCTCTTTCACCAATTATGTTCCCAGATCTTTACTCCATCTCCTCTTGGAATGTGGTTTGCAAATGAAGCGGAAGAATTTCACAGAGATGTCGAGAGATGTTGTCCCAGGAGCTGGTATATAGGGCAGGACACGCAGTTTCTCAACTGGGTATGTTTGAAATTGCTTAACGTTGTTTAGCTGACGTAAGTATGCAGACACTGGGAAAGACATACATGTCCTCTGTATTGCATTGACGCATACTTGAGCATGACTCCCGGGAGGTCAGAAAATCTGCAACGAGTGACAGGAACTGTAACTAACCTCCTTTCCCGATAGGAGACCTGCTACTGCACGTCATATCCGGATGACGAAATCTTCTCTTCCGCCTGACTTCTCGCTGTCGAGCCCGCTTTAAAAAATCAGACGAGCGTAGGTAGACTGCGAGTGGAAACGGAGAACATCGCCGAATGTCACGGGGATAGGAGGAGACCGGTCGCCCCATCAACCTTCTTCTACAGTATGATTAAATTCTGTTTCGCTTCAGTGGTGCGAAGACTCCCTCAAAGAATCCTCAGAATCGGCTTTTGGGAGTGAGGTGAAGAAGCAAGGTCGTACTATAAGACCACAAGACATAGATGCAGAATTAGGTCATTCGACCCATTAAATCTTCTCCACCATTCTAGCAAGGCTAATTTATTATCCTTCTCAACTCTATTATCCTGCCTGCCCCCACACCCTCTCGTAACGTTTGACGCCCTGTCGACCTCCACTTTGGCTCAATGAATGCCTCCTTATCTCTGTACTGAAGGGACCTCTTTGCCTTCGTAGGGGATAATGGCCACGGTGTTTCAAGTTAAGTGAATTAAGTTGTGCATACTTGGATGTAGACATACTTCGGATGTAATTAGAAATAACGAATTTTTCCTTGCCTCAGTGGGACAAACCTATCCTGAACCCAGCACAAGTGGTCCCTAAACTTCTTCCACATTACTTCTGTGCTTTCTCCCTTGAACATCTTTTTCCAATTTACTCTTGCTAGTTCCTGCCTCATCCATTCATAGTTAGCCCTTCCCCAGTTAAGCACATTCCCATTTTGCCTGTTTTTATCCTTTTCCATAGCTATGCTGAAGCTACGGGAACTGTTCTCACTCTCTCCAAAATGCTCCCCTACCAAATGGTCTATCACCTGACCAGGTTCATTTCCCAGAACTAGATCAAGTAGGACCTCAAGTAGGACCTCTCTCCTCTCGTCGGCCGGTCCACATACTGTGTCAGGAATCCTTCTTGAACACACCTGAAAATTCAGCCCCTTGCAGTGAGGGCATGCCAGTCAATATGAGGGAGGTTGAAATCACCCATAACTACAACCCAATATTTCCTGCACTATTCTAAAAACTGCCTGCTTATCTGCTCCTCGGTGCCCCGAGGGCTATTTGGGTGCCTATAGACTACTCCCAGCGCAGTGATTGATCCCTTCTTATTTCTAACTTCCACCCATACTGACTGCAGAGAACACTCCCTCTGCAGCGTCCTTTCTTTATATAGCCGTGATACTATCCCTGACCAGTAATGCTACTCCACCCCCCTACTTTTCTACGTCCCATCCTAATACTTTTAAAACACCTAAACCCCGGTGCCTGCATCATCCAATCCTGCCCTACCTCCAGCCAAGTTTCAGTAACGGCCACAGCATCGTAGTCCTCATACTGATCCATGCTCTAAGTTTATCCCCTTTATTGCTAATACGCCTAGTGTTCAAATTGACACATTTCAACCCCTCTAACTGGCTATATTTATGTTTTGTCCCCAGCCTGTCCTTCCTCGGTAACTCAGAACACATAGCATCATGCCAATGTCCTTCTACCCTAATTTCTGCACTCATATTCTGTATCAATCTACATGTAGACTGGGTGAACCAAATTGGTAAAGGTGCTGAGGAAGAGGATTTCTTGGAATGTATGCGGGATGGTTTTTTGAACCAACATGTCGAGGAACCGACTAGAGAGCAGGCTATTCTGGACTGGGTTTTGAGCAATGAGGAAGGGTTAATTAGCGATCTTGTCGTGAGAGGCCCCTTGGGTAAGAGTGACCATAATATGGTGGAATTCTTCATTAACATGGAGAGTGACGTAGTTAATTCAGAAACAAAGGTTCTGAACTTAAAGAGGGGTAACTTTGAAGGTATGAGACATGAATTAGCTAAGATAGACTGGCAAATGACACTTCAAGGATTGACGGTGGATATGCAATGGCAGGCATTTAAAGGTTGCATGGATGAACTACAACAATTGTTCATCCCAGTTTGGCAAAAGAATAAATCAAGGAAGGTAGTGCACCCGTGGCTGACAAGAGAAATTAGGGATAGTATCAATTCCAAAGAAGTAGCATACAAATTAGCCAGAGAAAGTGGCTCACCTGAGGACTGGGAGAAATTCAGAGTTCAGCAGAGGAGGACAAAGGGCTTAATTAGGAAGGGGAAAAAAGATTATGAGAGAAAACTGGCAGAGAACATAAAAACGGACTGTAAAAGCTTTTATAGATATGTAAAAAGGAAAAGACTGATAAAGACAAATGTAGGTCCCCTGCAAACAGAAACAGGTGAATTGATTATGGGGAGCAAGGACATGGCAGACCAATTGAATAATTACTTTGGTTCTGTCTTCACTAAGGAGGACATAAATAATCTTCCAGAAATAGTAAGGGACAGAAGGTCCAGTGAGATGGAGGAACTGAGCGAAATACATGTTAGTAGGGAAGTGGTGTTAGGTAAATTGAAGGGATTGAAGGCAGATAAATCCCCAGGGCCAGATGGTCTGCATCCCAGAGTGCTTAAGGAAGTGGCCCAAGAAATAGTGGATGCATTAGTGATAATTTTTCAAAACTCGTTAGATTCTGGACTAGTTCCTGAGGATTGGAGGGTGGCTAATGTAACCCCACTTTTTAAAAAAGGAGGGAGAGAGAAACCGGGGAATTATAGGCCGGTTAGCCTAACGTCGGTGGTGGGGAAACTGCTGGAGTCAGTTATCAAGGATGTGATAACAGCACATTTGGAAAGCGGTGAAATGATCGGACAAAGTCAGCATGGATTTGTGAAAGGAAAATCATGTCTGACGAATCTCATAGAATTTTTTGAGGATGTAACTAGTAGAGTGGATAGGGGAGAACCAGTGGATGATGTATATTTGGATTTTCAAAAGGCTTTTGACAAGGTCCCACATAGGAGATTAGTGTGCAAACTTAAAGCACACGGTATTGGGGGTAAGGTATTGGTGTGGGTGGAGAATTGGTTAGCAGACAGGAAGCAAAGAGTGGGAATAAACGGGACCTTTTCAGAATGGCAGGCGGTGACTAGTGGGGTACCGCAAGGCTCAGTGCTGGGACCCCAGTTGTTTACAATATATATTAATGACTTGGATGAGGGAATTAAATGCAGCATCTCCAAGTTTGCGGATGACACGAAGCTGGGTGGCAGTGTTAGCAGTGAGGAGGATGCTAAGAGGATGCAGGGTGACTTGGATAGGTTGGGTGAGTGGGCAAACTCATGGCAGATGCAATTTAATGTGGATAAATGTGAAGTTATCCACTTTGGTGGCAAAAATAGGAAAACAGATTATTATCTGAATGGTGGCCGATTAGGAAAAGGGGAGGTGCAACGAGACCTGGGTGTCATTATACACCAGTCATTGAAAGTGGGCATGCAGGTACAGCAGGCGGTGAAAAAGGCGAACGGTATGCTGGCATTTATAGCGAGAGGATTCGAGTACAGGAGCAGGGAGGTACTACTGCAGTTGTACAAGGCCTTGGTGAGACCACACCTGGAGTATTGTGTGCAGTTTTGGTCCCCTAATCTGAGGAAAGACATCTTTGCCATAGAGGGAGTACAAAGAAGGTTCACCAGATTGATTCCTGGGATGGCAGGTCTTTCATATGAAGAAAGACTGGATGAACTGGGCTTGTACTCATTGGAATTTAGAAGATTGAGGGGGGATCTGATTGAAACGTATAAGATCCTAAAGGGATTGGACAGGCTAGATGCAGGAAGATTGTTCCCGATGTTGGGGAGGTCTAGAACGAGGGGTCACAGTTTGAGGATAGAGGGGAAGCCTTTTAGGACCGAGGTTAGGAAAAACTTCTTCACACAGAGAGTGGTGAATCTGTGGAATTCTCTGCCACAGCAAACTGTTGAGGCCAGTTCATTAGCTATGTTTAAAAGGAAGTTAGATATGGCCCTTGTGGCTACAGGGGTCAGGGGGTATGGAGGGAAGGCTGGGTTCTGAGTTGGATGATCAGCCATGATCATAATAAATGGCGGTGCAGGCTCGAAGGGCCGAATGGCCTACTCCTGCACCTATTTTCTATGTTTCTATGTTTCTATCACAGCCGCCTGCAATACTAGTGTAAACCTTCCCCAACCGATTTAGAAAACCTGCCCGCCAGGATATTGGGCCCGTTCCAGTTTAGGTGCAGCCCGTCCTTTTCGTACAGGTCAGACCTTACCCAGAAGAGATCCCAATGATCCAGAAATCTGAACCCCTTCCCCCTGACGTAACTCTTCAGCCACACATTCATCTGCCATAACTTCTTGTCCCTACCCTCTCTGTCTCGTAGCACGCGCAGCAATCCTGACATTACCACCCTTGAGGTCCTGCCTTTTAACTTCTTACCTAACTCCCTATATTCCTTCTTCAGGACCTCATCCCTACTCCTGTCTATATCATTCGTCCTCACGTGGACCACAACATCTGGCTGCTCACCCTCTCGCCAGAGAATACCAAGAACTCCATCCGAGATATCGCGGACCCTAGCACTAGGGGGGCAACAGACCATTCGGGATCCTCGATATCTTCCACTGAACCTCTTATTTGTTCCCCTAACTATCGATCCCCTATCACTACTACTTTCCTCTTTTCCCTCCTTTCTTTCTGATCTAAGGGTCCAGTCTCGGTGCCAGAGACTCGGGCACTACAACTTGTCCCTGGTAGGTCGTCCCTACCAACAGTATCCAAAACAGTCTACTTATTGTTGATGGGAACGGCTACAGGAATGCTCTACTCTTTCTGTCTATTCCCCTCCTCTCTCCTGACAGTCACCCAGTTACCTGCTTCCTGACTTATAGGGGTGACTGTCTCTCTGAAACTCCGCCTCTGCCTCCCGAATGATCTGAAGTTCAAGCAACACACATCAAAGTTGCTGGTGAACGCAGCAGGCCAGGCAGCATCTCTAGGAAGAGGTACAGTCGACGATTCAGGCCGAGACCCTTCGTCAGGACTAACTGAAGGAAGAGTTAGTAAGAGATTTGAAAGTGAGAGGGGAAGGGGGAGATCCAAAATGATAGGAGAAGACAGGAGGGGGAGGGATGGAGCCAAGAGCTGGACAGGTGATTGGCAAAGGGGATATGAGAGAATCATGGGACAGGAGGTCCGGGGAGAAAGACAAGGGCGGGGGGCACCCAGAGGATGGGTAAGGGGTATAGTCAGGGGGACAGAGGGAGAAAAAGGAGAGAGAGAGAGAAAGAATGTGTGTATATAAAAAATAACGGATGGGGTACGAGGGGGAGGTGGGGCAAGAGCGGTTTGACATGAGCTGCAGCTGGAGGCACCTTTTGCAGGTGTAGCCATTAGAGACAATTGTGCTGTCCCTGTCTTCTCACATCCTAAGATCTGAGCACTCGACTGCCCTATCTACTGTCTCCATTACCAATACTAAGTTAATTAAATTAATTAAAGAAAATTACCTGGCCTTACTTCTCTGGGAGCAAGCTCGTCCTCCCCTTCTTCTCGCCGAAACCTCTCCAGCCAAAGCCTCAAAGCTCCACTCCTTCACTGGCCACTCTGCTTGAGCTACCCCTCTCTTTATTTGTTTGAACTTTTCATTTATCGATTGCCCAATCAAACCGCTTGGTCACCTGACCTCGATTGCCCAATCAGCTGCTTTCTGCTCAGTCTGAGCTATTCAAATCTTGATTGAGTTGAGTGCATAATCCAACTGCTAAAACTGCCTAAACCTCTCGAGTCAAAGCCTCAAAGCTCCACTACTTTACTGCCCCCCTCACTCACTGGCCGCTCTGCTTGAGCTACCCCTATTTTTATTTGTTTGAGCTTTCAATTTTCGATTGCCGAGTCAAATGGCTTGGTCACCAGAAGGTGGTGAATCTGTGGAATTCATTGCCAGAATTAGCTATTGAAGCGAAATCATTGAATATATTTAAAGCAGAGGTTGATACGTTCTTGATTAGGCAGGGTTAACTTGATTAGTTAAAGGTTACGGGGAGAAGGTAGAGGAATGGTGCTCTGAGGGAAAATAAATCAGCCATGATGAAACGGCGGGGCCGAATCGAATGGTCAAATGGCCGAATTCGGCTCCTATGTCTTCATGGTCTTATTAATATCTACACCCGACAAACACTCAAAAATATGCACACTTGTATTTCCGGTTGACTCATCTCAACAACATTTATTTTTTTCCGGAAGGAGGGGACAAAAACGACCAGCTATTCTCCCATGCTTTGTGTTGCAGCATACTCCCTGAGTCATCTGATCCCAGTGGGATTTCTTCCCCCTTGCTCTGCAATCAATCTTCATCCCACTGGAGGAAGTGTTTTTCCTTACTCTCCGCCCCATCACCCCAAACCCGCAAAAACAATTGCCATTAATTCTTCGTAAAACAATTCGTAGGGCAAATTTAATTGACGTTCACGAATAGGACAAATGCAGGCAAACAAAACAGCTTTACTCCGGGCCCAAGGTACAAAGCATAGTACCAACCATAAGACACATCGCAAGGCATATATGGTACATATAAGATAGCAGTAAAACGTAGCCAGGCAAAAGCTATATCGTCCAAGTTCCATAGGCAATGAATATTGCAGCCGGGTATATTCCAACGCAATACAGCTTATCTTCTGCCAAGCCAACACACGAAACACTTGGGTGTAAGAATAACCTGACATGAAGCTCTTTGGATCAGTGCCGTTGTTTTAGTATTGTAGCGGTGTGCTACACACAGCGCTAAAATAACTACACGTTGTGGGTGAGTTGGAGTTGCGATGAAAGAGATTTATTCCAACTTCGCGGCCTGCTTTAAAGCCTTCCCGTTCCCGCCTTCCCTGGGGCGGGACTGCTGTGGGGAATGCATATTCCCAGACCCTTTCCGCGCGCGGGATTTTCCCCCTGCTGGTGAAGATGGCCTGGCGCCCTTTTTGAGGCCGGCCTCCGCCTGCGCGCGCTGTTTTGTGAGCCGGTTCGTGTGCGCTCGAAAGTGGGTCGCCACACTGTTACTAAAACTGCTGCACTGTTCAGCCAAGGTAACATGCAGAGGGTAGAATAAATTGTTCGGAATAGCTGGAATTTTTCGTAGGATGCTTTGTTCTGCCACAGCCTCCAGTGTATCCACTTTGACTCCTACAGCTGAACCAGCCTTTCTAGTCAGTTTATTGAGCCTGTTGGCATTACCAGTGTTGAAGCCATTTTCCCAACACACCAGCACACAGAAGACTGTACTGCCGACAACAGACTGGTAGAACATGTGAAGGAAAGGCCTGCATTCTCCAAATGACCTCAATCTCCTCATATAGTAGAGGTGACCCTCGTCCTTCTTGTACACAGTTTCTGTGCTCCACTCAAGTGCACCATCAGGTACTTATAGGTCCACATCACATCCACGTTCTCACCATCAATAGTAACAGCGAGCACTGCAGGCTTAGTCTTCCTGAAGTCCTTCACCATCTCCTTTGCCTTACTGCAGTTGAGCTGCCCTATTTTTCATTGTCTTCCACCAAGGCGCTCTATTCAAACTCCTGTCCTCTCTGTATGCACCCAACGAATGTTGAGTTACTGAGCAAATTAACAAATCAATTTTCCATCCATGCCAGTAAAATATTCTAATAGCGTAGGAGGTGTAGCAGTTTCAACACTATTTCAACACTGGCTGTAAGATCGGGTTTCAGGTACCCCGATATTTGTAACGAGTGTGTACGTTCTCCAGAAGACTGAGTTTGCTCGCAGTGCTCGGGTTTCCTCTACAGTCCAAAGATGCATGGGTTACGGTTAGTAAGTTATGGGCACGTTAGTAAGTAGGTGCCGTCACGGTGACGACACCTACGGCTGCTACCTGCATATTCTCGACGCATGCGACGCATTTCACTGTATCCTTTGATGTATATGTGACACATAAAGCTAATCTTTAACACCTTACTAACTACTAAGAAGCTCAGAGTCTCTCTCTCTCTCCTGTCCCTCACAAGCGGTGAGCTAATTATAGTCGAAGCCAAAGCGTCTTCTTTCCTGCATCGCTTGACCCCATTCCTGCAACATTCTTGGATTTCTTTAGTCTTCTCACTGTGGACGTGGCCCTCAAATGTCAACTCGGCTTTCTATGACAGGACATACCCCAACATTGAGATTAATGTTCTTGCGGGTTGTCACAGTAAATAAAAAAAGAAAAGCACTAGAATCAATAAAATCCCGTACATAAGACGGTTAAATAACCAAATGGCATGCAAGTACAAAAATAATACAGAAATAACAATAATATTATTATTAATAATAATGATAACAACAACAATAATAATGATGATAATATTTATTATGTTTTATCATCATCATCATCATCATCATCATTATTATTATTCTTATTATAAAATGCCCTGGTTTCCTTGGCTGTGTAAGTCTAGGGAAGACAACCTCCAGGTCCGCCAATCACACACCAAATCCCGGTTTGTGTGGATGCTGTGTGGTTAGCTACCCTGTTACAAATTAATGCCACAAAATAGCAGACAGTACACTGTATCGAAGTAAAGGAATAATATTAATGAATCTTAATTAAAGGGTTAGAAAAGAATTACAAAAAGAAAATGGTACATTCTAAATAAACAGTGAAATGTGCTCAAGTTGGAGCTCATCTTGAACTTCTCCGTCACTCACGCACTGGGCCCTCAATCAACATGAAAACACACACCAATTTCCGAAAGTCGCTCGCAATCCATCTCGAACAAACGGATCACCCACAGGACCATTTGCTACGACCGGTTCACACAGCGCCTTTTTTCTCCATCTCCTCTCGAACAAAAAAACAAACTCCAATTCCAACCTTAGTGTCCCTCACCAGAGAAAACTCCCCTTCAATTCGATTATCCTAACTGGAATGCACACATTTATCCTCACCTCTTATCGCCAACAATAACCCAAACATACACTGAAAACAAGCAGCTGAACTGCTAAATTAAATACATACAGCATAACTATAAAAATATTAACCATTGCATTACAATACATATCGAGAAAATTAGGTGAAAAGTCATTGAAGAGGAATACCTAGGTTGTGGCAATAGTTCATTGTTGGGAAGAGTGCAGTTGAGTGAAGTTGTGTCCTCTGCTTCAAGAGCCTGATGTTTGAGGGGTAATGCCTGTTCTCGAATCTGTTATGGCTCCTGAGGCTACGGTATCTCCTTCCTGAAGGCAGCAGCGAGTAAGGAGCACGGCCTAAATACCGTGGACCTTTGATGATGGATGTTTATTTCCTCCGACTTCGCTAGAATAGATGTGCTCAATGGTGGGGAGAGGCATTTTTCAGGCATGTCTCTTTTAGGTCAATGGCGTCGCCATACTAGCCCGTGATGCAACCACACAGGACACCCTGCACTGTGCATCTGCTGAAGATTTTCAAAGATTTGGATGACTGCTGAATCTTCGCAAACTTCCAAGAAAGTGGAGGCGCTGCCGAGCTTTCCCTATGTCACTTACTTCCTGGACACAGAACAGATTGGCTGAAATGCGAACATCAAAGAATTTAAAGTTGCTGACCCTCTCCGTCGCTGATCACCTAATGTAGATTGGCTCACGGACCTTCAAATCCCGCTTCCTGAATTAGATAATCAGCTCTTTGACTTTGGTTCAGCTCTTTAGGTTGCGGGTGTCATTGACAATGTTTTGCCCCTATTTGCCCGTCAGTAGAGTGGGTTTACTGAGATTGCTTTAAGTGAGCCAGAGGACTGAAGGTAAGTAAGGCAGAAGAGTCAGCCGTTCGTGTGAGTGAGGGATTGAGCAGGGAACTGCATTTAAAGTCCGGATCGAATTAGGGCCCACCTCTCCGACTCTGTAGTCTGGATCACCAGTCGGGTAACACAATCAGTCCGGCAACGCTCGAAACTCAGGCCTCGGCAGTCGAAGGAGAAGGAAAGATTTTCGGCCAGCTGATTCTGCGCCTGCGTACGGATCCCCAAACTCCGGCTCGGTTGAGGTGACTCCAGGTACCAGGAGAATTGGTCACTATCGATGGACCTCTCTTTCACCCTGCATTTGGGGCTGATTCACTCCTTCGTAAGTGCTGACTTAATTTCTATTGATAGAAATTTTTTCAGTTGCATCCGGCTCGGCTCAGCCAGAAACCATAATATGTTTCAAAGCCCAACCCAACCTCATTCAATTCTGCCCCTTCACATTCTGTTACTCCTGCCCTTTCGGCACTGGGAATCTGCCTCTGTTTTTTCAGTGAGAGCGTCTCCTGATCTGGAGTGAGAACTCTGGATCCCTGGTTCCAGCGGTGAATGTGCAACCATCCTTTGAGCAATTAGGTACAATCAGTTCGACGCCATTTCTGCTCCTGGGCGACAAAGAACAAATTCTACTTTTATGCGAAATTATAACTTAGTGAAGCAGCAGTTAGAAAAAGGGTCAATTTTAATCACAGAAAGCTGTACTCAGTCAAGGAGGGGACTGAAGATGAATCATTAGTCTTACTCACTACCGAGAGGTCTGTGACTGAGGAAGCTCTGAGCGAGGCTTTGGATGGAGTGATCTGTACCCTTCAGATGTACTGCGAGTATATGACAAGTGTGCATGCGGCCGATCGATGACGCCGTGAATCAGCGGGACCTCCAACGCGCGGGTTTTCGAGAGTGCACCTTTTCGTGTCGGCGGACCCGGTTGATGATCCGGCACTGTATAGTTCTTCAGCTTGTATCGTTACTAACATGACTCATGAAAAACATTTCATCTTATTACACCGTTTGCTTTTTGCACCACCTATCCGAACAAAAATCTAAATCTTTCTTTGTTCCCGGAGGATAATCTACACTCTGCCTCTCCAGATGAGTTATAATCAATCTCATCCGGCCGTACATCTGTAAGGGAAGAAAATGAGATCGGATCACTCCTTGGACAAAGACTCCCTTTTCGCCATTTCGCCCTTCTTTGACTTCCCCACAAATTTACTGACCTTGCTTCTGAGCTCAAAATCTAAACTATTCGAGAATTTTGCAAATAACACAGGTACCATCTCCTATTCTTGGTAAACTCCGCTAGTGACAGGCATCCAACCCTCCCTTGCCCCTTGTTGCCAGACCATTGTGATTTTGATTCCTCTGTTCTCTTTGGTTGACTCGGCTACCTCTTCAAAAATTGCAGTCAGATTGTTCAGCATGATCAACTACTGACATAGCCAGCTTGGCTATCTTTGATTAGACTTTGTCACTCCAAGCGACCATTAATCCTTTCCCTCAGGGTTTAGTCTTTTAAGATCCCTACTGTTGATGTTCGACGTACAGGACTGTAATTTCTAGTCTTTTCCTTGATACTCCAATTGCTTTCTTCTGGAAACCTCACGTGTGTCCACCGAGTACTTACAATACCTCATTGAAAGCCCCAGCTAATCTCACAGTTTGCTTGCCACCGAAGCATGGGTTAAATACAATGATGTTACAGATTTACTGCCGCTAGGGCATCGAACATTTGCACTTAATTTGTTAAGGTTTACACTAAAATTAACGTTTCCATTCACTAAAGCCTCCATCTACAAGTTACGCTTCTTTTGTGAATACTGATGAAATGGACATATAGAATTATTCAATACCATACCACCTGACCATCGACAGATTGCCATCGTTGCTCCTAATGGATCCTGTTATTTCTTTGAAAAACCTTTCGTCCTTAATATATTTTTAAGACACCTTCGAATGAACCTTTATCTGCTTGCAATTGAGAATCTGTGACTCTTTCTTAATCTGCCTTTTAAACACTTCAATGCGCTTTTCATGCCGTGACAGGCTTCTCTCGTTTTGAACCCTCTATACATGCTTCATGTTACATTTTTGTTCTTTATCCAATCGTCAGTCGTCTGTGACATCCATAGTTCCCTGTGATTATGATCTCTTCCTTTTACCCTTACAGAAAAATGTTGGCGCTGAGCTATTGGTATGTTTCCTTCTATGCACCCAATTCAAAATGCTTATTTCTGATTCATGCGAAATTTTATTTTCCATAACCACCTTAAATACATGGAGGTGTAATCTCTATTCCAAAACCGCTCCCCCGCCGACTCTTATTCAACAGCTGGTTGCTATGGAAACGGAGATTGATAGGTTCTCAATTAATAAGGGCATCAAAGGTTACGAGGCGAAAGCAGGAGAATAAGTTTGAGATGGAAAATAATGAACCTTGGTGGATTGCTGCAACATAGATATATAGAAACATAGAATCATAGAAGACGTACAGCACAATACAGGCCCTTCGGCCCACAAAGCTCTGCTGAACATGTCCCTACTTTAGAACTACCGCTTTACTGATAGCCCTCAATTCTTCTAAGCTCCGTGTAGCCATCCAGGAGTCTCTTAAAAGACCCTATCGTTTCCACCTCCACCAACGCCGCCGACAGCCATTTCCACGCACTCACCACTCTCTGCGTAAAAATACTTACTCCTGACATCTCCTCTGTACCTACTTCCAAGCACCTCTTGTTCTAGCCATTTCAGCCCTGGAGAAAAGCCTCAGGCAATCCACATGATCAATGCATCTCATTATCTTGTACACCTCTATCAAGTCGCCTCTCATCCTCTGACGCTCCAAGGAGAAAAGGCCGGATTCACTTAACCTATTGTCATAAGTCATGCTCCCCTATCCAGGCAACATCCTTGTAGATCTCCTCTGCACCCTTTCAATTATTCCACGTCTTTCCTATAGTGAAGCCATCTGAATTGAGCATAGTGGCGTCTGACTAGGGTCCTATATAGCTGCAACATTACCTCTGGCCTCTTAAACTCAGTCCCGCGATTGATGAAGGCCAATGCACCGTATGGTATCTTAACTACAGAGTCACCTGCGTGGCACCTTTGAGTGGTATTCCTTCCCTCATCGGTAACCTACATACTTCTTTAAAATCCTCTCCTGACCTCGTCTTAAACATCCGTACTGAGTCTTTTATGATGAGACAGTAAATATTCGAGAACTTCGTGGAGGCAAACTTACTGAATTCCCTTTACATCTTCTCCAACGCAATCGCGCCCTTGCTGTAGTTTAACGTCCAGAATCTGCCCACCATTCTACTCTAATTTTGGGCTTGTTGATGTTTTGCATAGTTTGAATATACTGTAGGTACTTCCTTGCTCTTAGATTCTAAGCCACAGAATCCGAAGACCAGTAATTGGAATGTTTGCTTCACCACCTTGTCACCATGTTTCTTTCTACTGCCTTTCATTATGTCTGTTCCTAAGCTTCCAAAACACGTCGCCTTAAATTTCTGAGCGTGAACCTTCATCTGCCATTGTTCCGAAACCATTTTAGGGCGGCACTCACTTTAACGTACCGAACGCTTTACGGAGCCAGCTGTGAGATTCGGGGTTCGATCCCCGTCGTTTCCTTTAAGGTGTTTGTACGTGAACGCATGGATTTCCGCCGAGTGCTTCGGTTTCCTCCTACATTCTAAGGACGTATAACTTAATTGCTAATTGGACTGCGTGGGCTCATTCGACCGGAAGGGCATGAACCTCTAAATTAAATTAAATTATACTCTTCAGTGCAGCTCTGCAGCTGAAAACTAACCTGCTCACTACAAACCGCACCAGAAATTCTAGGCTCATTTATGAACGTACTTTATACACTCTCTACAACTCATCTGGGTCCCAGCAAACTCCGCCATGTTACAGTCCGGATCCTGGATGCCCAAGAAGCAATGATGAGCCTGGCTAGCAACCGCATCCCGTAAATCTCCAGTGGTACAGCTCCACCAAACCTTGGGGCTGCACAAGGGAACATTTTGAAAGAGGTCCTGGCGAGCCTGCAGTCTGGCGAGCTGATTTCGGCGCTTCTGCCCCAGTAGCGATGATAGGTTTAAGAAGAAGAAGGATCCCAGCATCTGGTAAAATGGATCTACTTGTTTCCACAGGGTACCTGTGACCATTAGTTTGGATCCATTGCCGAAATCTCTGTGGAGATGCACTGCGCAGTAGAGATCCCGGAATCATTTCGCTTGACGTTTTCAATCACCATGGAGTACCTGACCGATTTTGCGTCCAACTGCTCCGAGAACCTCCTCACCACATATACGAATCTGCCCACCCTGTAAAGGAATGGCAGATGCCTTGATCGCCCTGTTTATACCAGTTTACTCAATCAAACACACCGAGATACCGACTATAATTCAGAATGGCCCGGCTACCGACACGGACGGTCTGAATTAGCGGGAATTGGAACAAGACGGCATGAGACACGCAGAATGAGGACGGAAGGATTTCATCACAGATTACCATCCTAGTGGCCCGACATTATTAAAGGTAAAATCCGAGTGATTACTGGATACCTCGCAGTTGAAATAGTGCACTACACTTTTCCGCCAGCGTGTTACCAGCCCCTACTTAATGAGATTTAACCCGATCCCATAAGTATGATTAATCTTGAAACAGTGTTCGCTTGGGATTTCTACTATGGTCTGGCCAACAATTGAATCTATCTCTCCCTCGTTCGGGGGGCATTTTCATGTGCTAAAGAACACGATAACTTAGCATTTTGTATTAAATGCGAACCCCTCCCCTGTTCCCAGAGACCGGCCCTGCCGTCATGCCACAGTTGTTGGATATTATTTCGGGAGAACTGGCATCAGGTCCACTCGCCGGTAACATGACGAGACTCCAACCAAGCGCCATATTTTTTTACAAATTAGCTCTTCGGAACACAGAAAGAGTAGTGAGCTCACTCTGAACAATTAGTTGCACTACTCGCTACCCTAATCCCATAGTTCTATCCAAATTCATTTCTTAATGCACCATTGGAAATCCCTCCAGTTATTGCAATCCCTGGTAAGGTAAGAATAAATTGATCGCACCTTGCCGCTCGAGTAATCTACCTTCCTCATTCTACCTTCTTGGATTATTGACCATCGGTAGCTAAACAAAACATTGAGCATAGAACATAGAAAAGTACAGCACAGTAACAGGCCTTTCAGCACACAATGCTGTGCAGCACTGATTACGTTAATAATCAACTGCTTATCTAATCTCTTCTACCGACATAATATCCATTTTCCTCACGTCCACGCGCCCATCTAAATGTGTCTTAAAAGTTCCAAATGTGTCTACATCTACCACCACCCCAGCAAATTCCAGGCTCCCACCACTATCTGTGTAAAATCCCAGCCCCTCACATCTCCTTTGAAATTACCCCCTTTCTCCTTAAAATGTATGACCGCTGGTATTAGAAACTCCTTTTTTTTCTACCAAATTTCTCCTGAATGTCTTCTGAATTCGCTGCCCAAACTCTTTTCCGCACGGCATACTGGTCGCTAATATTGCAGTAGGTAGGAGAACTCAAAGACCGCGAAGCATCTCATTGTTCTTGACCAAGTTAAATTCTACGTTTTAACCGCAGGTGCGTGTTCATCGCTTTGTAAGGTCCATGCAAGGGAGTGGTGAAATATTTTGCAATGATGAAAAACAAATGCAACGCTTACTATTTAATGCTCGCTTATATTGGAAACAGTCAGAGGCGCGCTGCGGGTTTCCTGTTTACTCGGGGCCAAGGACCTGCAGATAGAATGGGGTTTGCAAACAAATAAAAATACACGTCTACTAGCGTTGCTGAGATCACACTTACAGTACACTACACAGTACTCAACCTAGGGTGTTATAATGTGGGCAGAAGTCTGTTCAGGTTTATCAGCAAAGCCTAGTGATGCCGGGAAAACTTTGTACAGAGAAGTAAAGTGAGCGAGTTGTGGGGCCGGCGACCTCGTCGAGGTTAATTTTAAAGTTTAACATTTTAGATAGGGTGAATGGGCAGATGTTTCCAGGTTGCCATAGTTATGTTGGAACCGGGCGAGGGGCAGCGGACGCCGAAGCGAAGGGCCATCAATTAAAATATAACAGAAACGATGCAATACTGAGGTTTTGCAACGCATTAGTGAAACATCACTTGGGGTACTATGAGAAGATTTGAGAACACATGTCGATGAAAGAATGTGCACGCAGTGGAGATGGTCTGGAGGAAGTTGACAAGAATGATTCCCCGAATGAATGAGTTAGCATATGATGTGCTTCGATAGATATCGGCTTGTATTCTCACTGGAGTAAAGAAAAATGATGGGGGGGGGGATGTCTCATTGAAACCTGCCGAATATTGTAATGCCTAAATAGAGAGGATGTTTCCAAGAATGGGGTAGGTTATGACCAGAGGCTACAGCCTGAGAATAGAGAGATGTCCCTTTATAGCAGAAATGAGGCGGAATTTCTCTAGCCAGAGGGTGGTGAATCTTTGGAATCCATTGTCGCAGGCGACTGTAGAGACCGAGTCATTGGGTATACTTAAAGAGAAGATTTATAGGTTGTTGACTCGGAAGGGTTGTAAAGGTTAAGGTATGAAGGCAGGAGAATGGGTTTGAGAGATAAAATAAATCAGCCACGATGGAATGGCGTAAGAGTTTCTGGGCCGAGTGGCCTAATTCAGCTCCATTTTCTTATGGTATGAAAAGCGAATCAATGAGGAAGAAAAGTCAGGCAAGGTCATTTGAATGTAGCTTACGAACTCCCTTCCCAACGAGTTTTATCAATGACAATCTCACGCTTCCATCATTTTCCACGCCTCCTGCACGCCTTTCCAAACACAACGGAGTGTTTTTATAATCAAGATTGCAACGTTGAGAAAGCACCGACCAACATGTACACAGAGAGCTCCCACAAATCGGCTATGTAATGCTGACTGCTCCGAATGGATCAGTTTTTCTTGTTTTCAGTGTAGTGCCAATGGATAGACAGTCTTCAGTTTAACTTTTTGCCTGAAGACGGCACAGTGGGCACCGCGGCTCCCTTCCTCTCGGGATTCCTTCTGGACAGTTACATAGCTTTGAAGTTAAACATAAGCTGGGTACGCAGGTTAAGAGGAAGGTGTGAAGTATTGATGAGGGTAGAGGGAGGAGGAAGCTATGGTGGGAGTAGCCAGCGATCAAGTTGTACTGATGTGAGAAAATGAGCTGTATAGATGGGACGCAAAAAACAACATAACATTTTACCGTTCATCGGTACAATAATAAACCGATTATATTGAGTGTACGGTTGCACTAATTGGGTCTATTATTTTGGTCGAAAAGCTCGTCACATGCACACATAAACACATGTTCAGGACCCTGCTGAAGGACCTCAGCTCGAAACGTGTACTGTACACTTTTCTATCGATCCTGCCTGGCTTATTGTGTTCCTCCAGCAGTCTGTGTG
This sequence comes from Mobula hypostoma, assembly GCF_963921235.1. NCBI lineage: Eukaryota > Metazoa > Chordata > Chondrichthyes > Myliobatiformes > Myliobatidae > Mobula > Mobula hypostoma. The sequence goes on from NC_086098.1 coordinate 237,442,741, forward strand.
TGCCTGATGAATTCCTCCATCATTTTATGTGTGTGTTTCCAGCACTGGCAGAATCTTTTCTGCTGGGGATTGATTTATTCCGCGTAAACATGTGAGGTTTTACACTACAGGTACGGAAGTGGTCAAATATAAGGGACAAACTATACCGCTAATGTCAGACCACCTAAAATCCTGAAACTACAGAGAGTTCCTGGGATCGAAGTCCATAATTCAACTCCCGTTTCCTATGGTCCGAAAAGCGAATGTAGCCACCATGTAGATAAGGTGGAAAACAATACATATGTAATTCGTGCCTTTATTGGTCGGAGCATTGAGAATATGAGTTGGGGTGACATGTTGCAGCTGTATTGAAGTTTGTTTAAGCTATCTAATGTATTGTGTGCAGTTCTGGGCGCCCAATTGCAGGCAGGCTGCGGGGACTTTGTAAAGGGTGCAGAGAGGGTTTGCCAGGATTCTGCCTGGATTAGGTTGCATGAGCCATATAGAGAGGATGGATATTTTATTTGTTTTCTCAGGAGAGTCAGAGTGTGAGAGACGACCCGCTAAAAACTTGAAAGATAGTGAGTGTCCGAGCATTGATGCAACGCAGGATGGAAATGTCTAATGCCTGAGGATTTAAGATGAGATGCAGCAAGGTTAAAGGAGATATATAGAGCAGGTATTTTTACACATGGATTGATGGGTACCTTGAACAGGCTGTTGGGGGAGATTTTGGATGTGTTTACGATAATGGCGTTTAGGAAAACAAACAAAAATGCTGGAGAACTCAGGAGGCCGCATCTATGGAGGGGGGTAATCAGTCAATCTGTAATTATTCCTTTCCACAGATGCTGCTTGGTCTGCTGACTTCTTCCAGCATTTTGCGTACTTCCCAGCATATACAGAACCATATACAGAGTCTGTTCGACAAATGCATGAATATGACAGACGAGAATAAGTTTAATTTGTCACTGTCTTCGGCGAACACTTTGTGGACCGAAGGGCATGTTCCTGTGTTGTTTTGTTCAATACACTACTCATTGTAGATCTTCCAGATCGTTTGGGCTTTACTTCGTGATCAGAACAACCTCTTGCACAAAGCTCCTTCGTTCCCTGTTTCGAATCTGTGGTTACTGTGACTCACTCTCAGGGAATAATTTCAGTATCTTTTTCATAGAAACATAGAAATCCTACAGCACTATACAGGCCCTTCGGCCCATGATTGTGTGCCGAACAGGTAGTTACATGGGAAATTACGTAGGCTCACCCATAGCTCTGTATTTTCGAAGCTTCATGACCTATCCAGGAGTCTCTTAAAAGACCCTATCATATCCGCCTCCTCCACCGTCGCTGGCAGCCCATTCCACGCCCTCACCAACCTCTGCATGACAAAATTGCCCAGCCATCTTTTCTGTACCTACTTCCAAACACCTTAAAACTGTACCCTCTCGTTTTAGCCATTTCAGCCCCGAAAGCAAGCCTCCAACGATCCACATGATCAATGCCTCTCATTATTTTATACAGCTATATCGGGTCACCTCTCATCCTCCGTCGTTCCAAGGAGAAAAGGCCAAGTTCCTTCAAACAACTCTCATAGAGATGTTCGCAGTCCAGCCAGCATCCTTGTAAATCTCCTCTGCACTCTTTCTAAAGTTCCCACATGCTTCCTGTAGTGAGGTGACCAGAACTGAGCACAGTACTCCAAGTAGAGTCTGACCAGGGTCCCATAAAGCTGTATTATTACCTTAGGACTCTTAAACTAAATCGCACGTTTGATGAAGGCCAATGCACCGTATGCTTTCTGAACCACACAGTCAACCTGTGCAGCAGCCTTAAGTGTCCTATGGACTCGGACCCCAAGATCCCTCTGTTCCTGCAGACTGCCAGGAGTCTTCCCATTAATACTATATTCTGTTATCATGTTTGACCTATCAAAATGAACTACCTCACACTTATCCGGGTTGAACTCCATCTTCTACTTCTCAGCCCAGCTTTACATGCTATTGATGTTCCGCTGTAACCAATGACATCCCTCCACACGATCCACAACAGCTTCAAACTTTGTGTCATCAGCAAACTTACTAACCCATCCCTGCACATTCTCGTCCAGGTCATATATAAAAACCATGGAGAAGGGGTCCCAGAACAGAATCCTGAGGCACAACGTTGGTCACCGAACTCCATGCGTAATGTCACCCATATACAAGCAGACTTTGCCTTCTCTGGGCAAGCCAATTCTGGATCCACAAAGCAAGATTCCCTTGGATCCCATGCGTCCTTACTTTTTCAATAAGCCTGGCATAGGGTACCTTATCAAATGCCTTACTGAAATCTAAATGCACTACATCTATTGCTCTATCTTCATCAATATGTCACATTTTGAAAAAAATCAATCAGGCTCGTAAGGCACGACCTGCCTTTGGCAAAACCATGCTGACTATTCCCAATCTTATTATGCCTCTCCAAATGTTCAAGATTCCTGCATCTCAGTATCTTCTCCATCAACTTACCAACCAATAAAGCAAGGTTAACTAGTGTATAATTTCCTGGGCTATGTGTACCCGCTTTCTCGAATAAAGGAAAAATATCTGCAACCTTATAAATCTCCCGACCCTATTTATGATTCAAAGATCATTGGAAGAGGATCAGCAATCTCTTCCCTCCCCTACCACAGATGCCTGGGGTATATCGCGTCCGGTCCCGGTACTTATTTAACTTGATACTTTCCAAAAGCTCCAGCACATCCTTTTTCTTAATGTCTATATACTGTATCTTTTCAGTCCGCTGTAAGACACCCCTACATATAACATAGAACATTGAATAGTACAGCACAGTACAGGCCCTTCGGCCGACAATGTTGTGCCGACCCTCAAACCCTGCCTCCCATATAAGCTCCCAACTTAAATTCCTCTATATACCTGTCTAGTAGTCTCTTAAACTTCACAGTGTATCTGCCTCCACCACTGACTCAGGCAGTGCATTCCACGCACCAACAACTGTCTGAGTAAAAGACCTTCCTCTAATATCCCCCTTGAACTTCCCACCCCTTAACTTAAAGCCATGTCCTCTTGTATTGAGCAGTGGTGCCCTGGGTAAGAGGTGCTGGCTATCCACTCTACCTATTCCTCTTATTATTTTGTACACCTCTATCATGTCTCCTCTCATCCTCCTTCTCTTCAAAGAGTAAAGCCCTAGCTCCCTGAATCTTTGATCATAATGCATACTCTCTAAACCAGGCAGCATCCTGGTAAATCTCTTCTGTACCCTTTCCAATGCTTCCACATCCTTCCTATAGTGAGGCGACCAGAACTGGACACAGTACTCCAAGTGTGACCGAACCAGAGTTTTATAGAGCTGCATCATTACATCGCGACTCTTAAACTCTATCCATCGACTTATGAAAGCTAACACTCCATAAGCTTTATAACTACCCTATCTACCTGTGAGGCAACTTTCAAGGATCTGTGGACATGTACCCCAGATCGCTCTGCTCCTCCACACTACCAAGTATCCTGCCATTTACTGTGTACTCTGCCCACAACCACTGCACTACCCTCATCTATATGCCTGGTCATCTCCTCAAAGAACTCTATCAGATTTATTAGACACGATTTGCCCTTCACAAAGCCATACTGACTGTCCCTGATGAGACCATGATTCTCTAAATGCTCATAGATCCTATCTCTAAGAATCTTTTCCAAAAGCTTTCCCACCACTGTCGTAAGGTTCACTGGTCTATAATTACCCGGACTATCCCTACTACCTTTTTCGATCAAGGGGACAACATTCGTCTCCCTCCAATCCTCCTGTACCATTCCCATGTACAATGAGGGCATAAAGGTCTTAGCCAGAGGCTCAGCAATCTTTTCCCTCGCCTGGTGGAAAAGCCTGGGGAATATTCCGTCAGGCCCCGGGAACTTATCCGTCCTATGTATTTTAACTACTCCAACACCACCTCCTCTCCCTTAATATCAACATGCTCCAGAACATGAACCTCACTCATATTGTCCTCACCATCATCAAGTTCCCTCTCATTGGTGAATACCGAGGAGAAGTATTCATTGAGGACCTCGCTCACTTCCACAGCCTCCAGGCACGTCTTCCCACTTTTATCTCTAATCGATCCTACCTTCACTCCTGTCATCCCTTTTTTCTTCACATAATTGAAGAATGCCTTGGGGGTTTCCTTTACCCTACTCGCCAAGACCTTCTCATGCCCCCTTCTTGCCCTTCTCAGCCCCTTCTTAAGCTCTCTTCTTGCTTCCCGATATTCCTCAATAGACCCATCTGATCCTTGCTTCCTAAACCTCATGCATGCTGCCTTCTACCACCTCATTAGATTTTCCACCTCACTTGTCACCCATGGTTCCTTCACCCTACCATTCTTTATCTTCCTCACCGGGACAAATTTATCCCTAACATCCTGCGAGAGATCTCTAAACATCGACCACATGTCCATAGTATATTTCCCTGCAGAAATATTATCCCAATTCACACCGCAAGTTCTAGCCTTATAGCCTCATAATTTGCCCTCCCCCAATTAAAACTTGTCCTGTCCTCTCTGATACTATCCTTTTCCATGAAAATGCTAAAGGCCAGGGAGCAGTGGTCACCGTCCCCCAGATGCTCACCCACTGAGAGATCTGTGACCTGACCCGGTTCATTACCTAGTACTAGATCTAGTATGGCATTTCCCCTAGTCGGCCTGTCCACATACTGTGAGAGGCATCCGTCCTGGACACACTTAACAAACTTTGCCCCATCTAAACCCTTGTAACTAATCAGGTGCCAATCAATTAAAGTCACCCATGATAACAACCCTGTTATTTTTGCACCTTTCCAAAATCTGCCTCCCAACCTGCGCCTCTGTATCTCTGCTGCTACCAGGGGGCCTATAGAATATCTCCAATGGACTAATTGCTCTCTTCCTGTTCCAGACTTCCACCCATACTGACTGAAAAGAGTATCCTGCTACATTACCCACCCTTTCTGTAGCTGTAATATTATCCTTGACCAGTAATGTCACCCCTCCTCTCCTTTTTCCGCCCTCTCTAACCCTTTTAAAGCACGGAAATCCAGAAATATTGAGAATCCGTTCCTGCCCTCGTGCCAGCCAAGTCTCTGTAATGGCCACTACCTCATAATTCCATATATATATATATCCAAGCTCTCAGTTCATCACTTTTGTTCCTGATGCTTCTTGCATTGAAGTACACACACTTCAGCTCTTCTATTTTACTGCCTTTACACCGTTTATTCTGCTTCTCTTTCCTCAAAGCCTCTCTATATGTTAGATCTGGCTTTACTCCAAGCACTTCTTTCACTGCTCTATCGCTCTGGGTCCCATCCCCCTTGCAAATCAGATTAAACCCTCCCGAACCATGCTAGCAAACCCGACTGCAAGGGTATTGCTCCCCGTCGGGTTCAGTTGCAACCCGTCCAATCTCTACAGGTCCCACCTTCCCCAGAAGAGATCCCAATGATCTAAAAATCTAAAACCCTATCCGTGCACCAACTCCTCAGCCACGCATTCAACTGCCATCTCCTCCAATTCTTACCATCACTGTCCGGTAGCACTGGCAGCAATCCTGAGAACGCCGCCCTTGAGGCCCTGTTCTCAATCTTCTCCCTAGTTCCCGAAACTCAGACTTCAGGACCTCAACGCTCTTCCTGCCAATGTCGTTGGTCCCTACATGTATTATGACTTCTGGTTGCTTTCCCTAACACTATCCTATATTGTACTGAATCCTCAGGCATTCACCTTTTCCACCGCGCCTTTTTAGGCAGGTGGCGTTTTCCTCAAAACTTGCTAACAGCCCTATCCCTGATAGGATGGCGTGAGAACAGGGCGAGGGCCGACGTACTTGAAATGGAAATGATACGGTTGAGGGCAGCGTTGATGGTGGAGGATGGGAAGCCCCTTTCTTTGAAGAAGGAGGACATTTTCGTTCTCATCCTGAGAACAGATGCGGCGGAGACGGAAGAATCGAGAGAAGGTGATAGCAATTTCACAAGTAACCGTGTGAGAAGAGGTATTGTCCAGGTAGCTGTGAGGGTGAGTAGGTTTATAATTTACATCAGTAGATTTGCTTGTCTGTAAAGATTGAGATAGGGAGTTCGAGAAAGGAGAAAGAGGTGTCGGAGATAGACCAGGTAAATTTGAGAGCAACGTTGAAGTTGGAGGCAAAATTGATGAGGTCGGCGTGCTCTCCAATCACGAAATATGCCTGAATTAGGGATAGACCACAAAGTGTGATAACCCTTCAAGCATGAAAGAAATAAACAGTCAATGGATGACTGAAGGAATGTATCGAAGAGAAGGATGGCAGCACTCCAGAGTAAGGCCTTTTTGGTGAACTCGGATTTTTGTGAATGAATCTCTTGGAGTTTAGGTGGTATTTAGCAAGCTCTTTGTCAAAGATCCGCATGGTAAGCTCGTTCGGAAGCCTGGATAACTTTAGGCCCAGGATGAGTGTGCCAATTACCTAAAAAAGTTTGTTTGGCATTCGATTCAGAGCGGTAGTGAAGCATCCCTTTACACGCTGGATGACTGCTATCAATGGTGTACAACAGGAACATGTGCTGGCTCTACGATTGCTCGACTCTAATAACCATTTGGAAGAGAAAGTGGTAGTCGCGGTTGGGATGTTGTACATTGGGAAGGTAAACTACAATAAATTCCGCGTTAAATTGTAGGAACCTGGGCAGTGTTTTGGAATAGAGAGTCCGAGGGACACCAGTGGCAAAATGAATGATACTGAATCACGTTATGTCTAAACATATATAAATTCCAGCCTGGAATCTGGAGGGGCTATTAGAGAGTGAAATTCATCAGTTGTCAGCTCCTGACTGAACTGGGTGACATCACAGTTTGCCAGCCTGTCCACCATCGCTTAACCCCCACCCTATCTCCCCCATCCCAACAGATATGACAGACTTTGTGTCCCTTTTGCTATCAATATGGTAATGTATTATGTGATTGACTCTCATTTCACTAAACTTCAGAAAGTTTGACTACTCCTTCTGAGCCTCAAAGTAAAAGTAAATTTAGCATCGAAGTTCATATATGTCATCATATACCCCTACAAGATTCATTTTCTTGCGGACATTCAGAGTAAATACAAAGAAGCGCAAATGAATCAATGAACAACGGCAGGCAATAAAGACGGACAATGAACCAATGTGCAAATACAAAAAATAATAATAAATAAAATTGTAATAAAGGTTAAGATCCAGAGCTACAGAACTCTTAAATGTGTCCATAGATAACGAAATCAGTTCAGTGTTGGTGTGAATGAAATTCAGTGAAGTTGTTCCCTCTGTTTCAAGAGTCTGATAGTAGAAGATGATAGTAGAGGGTGATAACTGTCCAACAACTGTTCATAGTGTTATGCGATCTCAGGCTCATGTACATCCTTCTTATGGCATCAACGAGAAGAAAGCAAGGCTTGCATGTGGGGTTGGTGGGGAGGGTGTCCATGATGATGGTTGCTGCTTTCATGCGACTGCTCCGCTTTAGGTGTTTTCAATAGTGGGGAGGACTTCCCCGTGATTGATTCGGCTTTTTCGACTACTTTTTGTAGGTTTTTCCGTTGAAGTGTACTGGTGTTTCCATTGCAGGCAGTGATACAAGCCGTCAATATAGACCCAATCATGCATCAATAGAAGTTTGTTAGATATCATGCAAAAGCTTTGCAAACTTCAAGAACGTGGGGGCCCTGCTGTGCCTTCTTTGTAATAGCGATAGTGGGCTGGACCCTGGACAGAAATGATAACAACTCTGATCTCCTGATGAGAACTGGCTGAAGGACCTCCGACTTCCTCCCCCTGCAGTCAATAAACTGTTCTTTGGTTATGCTGACATTCAGTGAGAGATTGTTGATGTGGCACTATTCAGTCAGATAAGGTCATGTCTTTGAGTCAGTCCTCTCCCCCAGGGAAGCAAAGGCTGCACGACCAACAGGGACACTTAGATTCGAAGAACAGTGGTAGATATATTTAATAACCCGACAAATGGTCAAGTTGGGCAGTAGGGCTTATTTCCGTGCTGTGTAGCTCTGTAAGTCTAAATGTCGCGGCTGTCTTGGACAGGGAATTTATGCCATAGTTGGTTGTCAGTGAGGCTCAACAACCACCACTCCTAGGGCTTCCAATAAATATTATTTATTGTAAGGACTGGCATGTAAGGACAAAATATGTTTTAAGTTAGTAACAACAAATAAAACTAAGGATCACATACTTCCTTCGCATGTTAATGACACCCAAGTACAACAAGCTCTGAGGGAGATAATGTTGGTTTGAGGACGGGGCATTTTGGTTGGATGATAATTGTTCAGTACAGGAAACAGGTGTGTCTTCGTATCAAATTGCCCCATGCTGATTATGCTCTCTGGAGGAGAGAAATGGCCCGTTGTGACAGGTCGGGAAAGGGAAATCAAGTAGTTTTCGGGGAACTGAAAGGTGAAAACACCAAAAGACAAGATACTGATTATAATACAAAGAGGACACAAAATCTCTTTCGGTGGGATGTGCTATGGAGGATAGGATGAAGAACGATGACGTGACGCTACTCAGTCAGGGCCTATCAATTTTCTCTCCAAATGCCCCGTGCATTTTTAGTCGCCAACTAGCGTCTAGGAGGAGACTGATAGATGTCTGTGCACAACGTGATACAGCGCTGCGTATATCGGTAGGGCAGTGCTGGTGTTATGACCATTTCAGATCTTGGATAACAGCGAAGCAGGTGCACGAGACTATGCGTGAACTTATACATTCCCTTCTGTGTCTAGTATTGAAACATTTATCGGGTTCCTCAGAGATGGACAGAGATACCGAGCCCATGACCACCCTCTGGGCTATTGTCAAACCTACTTCTCGCTCTCTCTCTCTCTCTCTCTATCTCTCTCTCTCTCACACACACACACAAAACATACACGCATACTCCCTCCCCCTCGCTCCTCGCGCTCTCCCTCTCTCCCTCTTCGTTTCTCCTTTTCTCTGCTGCCTCTATCTCTCTCTCCCCTCCTTCAGTCTCGCTCCTTTCTGTCTCTCCCCATCTTTCACACCCAATCCCTACGCTCACAATCTTATCTTAATCATTCTGCCTTACTTCCCAGCGCTTTTTCTTTCAGCCCATCTCTCTCTCCCTCCCCGCTCTCATTGTCTGACCCTCTGTCTCTACTGTTTCCCATAACTCATTCAACCTCTCTCTTTCCCTGTCCCTCTATCCCTCGATTCATTTCCTGTCCCAATAATTACAATTGAGTAAGCTTTTATTTTTATGATTTAGTTTCAGAATGTGTTTCTTCCTATTAGTGAAGTTTCTCAGATTGAGAGAATTTAAAAAAAAAGTTATGTCGTATCTCATCAACGCCCCACCGTCTCGGGACCACGTGACCGCGCCACCTGCACCACTTCACAAACAGGACAGAAACAGCAGCAATTTGTGCAACTGTCGCTAAATAAAGGCCGTGGAAACACCGCCCCGGTCCCGTGGGGAGGTGACATGGTTCGCAGCTGCATCAGTGCTGCTCACAACACAGACAGTTCGCCCCTATCTATCTATCCATCCCATCCTCTACTCTGGTCGCCGGCTAAAAAAAATCACACGGCCCTGGGAGAGAAAATTGAAAGCCCCTGACTGAATGAGGGAGGGGTTAAGTGGACTGACCAGTGATCTACAGTCACGAGAATGACCATATCCCAGGTTATGAACGACACGTATTTTAAATTTTAATCACCATCTCTAAATATCCAATAAGAAGTAATCGATAGAACAGGCCTTACACAACCCGAACTGAAGGATATTGAACTGTAACATTTCACAAATAAGAAGAAGCCTATGTTTCACAGTGGCGTTATTAGACATTGATACCGTGTCACATCAGTCGAACATTTAATTGGATGAAATTTCTTGCAATCTATTACACAAAATCCAACAGATGGTGGCAGGATGAAGGCTGGGTGGTGATTAACTAAATCATGGGCAAGAGAAGGGAGATTGATGCACCCTACGTGGGTCGCTGTTAATTACATCCTTCATCAGAGTGAGGATCAGCATCAGACTCAGGTATAATATCACTGCTATATGTGGTTAAATTTGCTGTTTGTGCCCCAGTGTGCTGAGGACCCGATTAAAATAAACATGGAATTTCATAAAGTAATATAGCACCATAACACCAAATCAGACCTTTCCGTCCATCTAGTCTGTTCCGAACTATTAATATGGTTAGTCCCGTAATTCTGCACCTGGACCATCGGCATCCATACCTCTCCCTCCATCCAAATTTCCCTTAAATATTGAAATCGACCCTCGTCTATCAAGTCACTTGGTAACTCTTTCTACACTATCAGCATCCATATTCATAGTCATAGTCATACTTTATTAATCCCGAGGGAAATTGGGTTTCATTGCAGAACAGGTTTCCCCCGATGTTTCCTTTAAACATTCAACACTTATACCATGATCTCTAGTTGTAGTCTCACCAATATCAGTGGAAGTATAGCTTGCTTATATTTTACCCTTGCTATATCCCGCTGGAGTGGCGTAGTTGGAGACGTGAAGACCCACCAGAGGAACTCAGCAGGTCGGGAAGCATCCGGGAAACTATCAGTCAACATTTCGGACCGGAACCCTTCGTCAGGACTGAAGAGAGAAGGGGCAGAGGCCCTATAATTATATGAGAAGGCAAAGGAGGTCTTCCGAAAAAATATATTGGGACGACAGGACAACGTGACACTCTATGGAGGCGTCATGACTAAGAAGGGCCTTTGCCCCTTCCCTCTTCAGTCCTGACGAAGGGATCCGGGCCGAAACGTTGACTGATCGTTTCACACGGATGCTGCCCGACCTACTGAGTTCCTACAACGTGTTGTGGGTGTTGCTTTGACCCCAGCATCTGCAGAATATTTTGTGCTTAAAACCCACCAGAACTGCCACTATAAATATGTAAGAAGGAGTTTAAAATGGAATGGTTAACTTCGATAAATTTCACATTGAGAATGGAAATACTGGAATGTAAATAAATAAAGCGTCGGTGAAATTGTATGAGAAGGCCAAGGAAGTCGTCCGGAAATATGTTGGGACTACAGGACAACGTAACACTATATGCAGGCGACATGATTAAGAAGGTGCTTTTGGTCAAGTAAACTTTGATGCCATGTCTAGTCCCCATAACCTTTGATGCCATGTCCAATCGAAAACCTGTCAATTTCATTGATCTTCCTTCACACACTACACCATAATGCACCATGATAGTGTCTTCCACAGTGAAGACTGACGTCAAATACTCATTCAGTTCATCAGCCATCTCCGTGTCCCCCGTTAAGATTTCTTCTGCCTCCTTTTCTAGAAGTCCATTATCCACTCTCATTTCTCTTATTTTTAAAATACATGAAAAAACTTTCACTATCCATATTGATATTATTCCCTGTCTTGCTTTCATATTTTATCTTTTCCCTTCTAATGATTTTTTTTAGTTGCCCTCTGTAGGTTTTTTGAAACTTCCCAATCCCCTATCTTCCCACTAAATTTTGCATTGTTGTATGCCCTTTCTTTTGCTTGTACAATAGCGTTGACCTTCCTTGTCAGCCAGAGTTGCGCTTTTTTATCATTTGTCCATTTCTTCATTTTTGGAATAGAAATGTCCTGCACCTTCCTCATTTCCCCAGAAATGCACTTTATTGCTGCTCTACTGATATGCTGGCCAGCAGCCCCTTCCAATTTACTTTGGCCAACTCCTCTCTCATACCACTGTATTTCCTTTACTTCAGTGAAATACAGCTACACCAGGTTTCTGTTTCTCTCTGTCAAATTTCAAGTTGAACAAAATTATATTGCGAGAACTGTTTCCTCAAGGTTCTTTTACCTTAAGCTCCGTAATCACCTCCGGTTCATTACATAACGCCCAATCCAGAATAGCTGACCTCTCGTCCGCTCCACGAAAAACTGCTCTAAAAAGCTATCTCTTACGTATTTAGCAAATTCAATCTCTAGAGATCCATTACCAACCTAATTTTCCCAATCGACCTGCATTTTAAAATCACACGTAACTACTATAACATTGCTCCTTTGACTCGCCTTTTCTATTTCCTGTTGCAACGTGTGGTCCACCTTCCAGCTTCCGTTGGGAGGCCTGCACATAAGTGCCATCAATGTCCTTTTACCATTTCAGTTTCTTAACTCACCCACAATGTTTCAACATCTTCCGATCCTATGTCACATCTGATTTTATGCTGCTCCTTACTAGTAGAACCGGATCACCCCCTCTGACTACCTTCCTATCCCTCCGACATAACGTGTAACCTTGGACATTCAGCGCCCAAGTACAACCATCCTTCAGCCACGATTCACTGTTGGACACAACATCATACCGGCAATCAGTAATATTTTACAACAAGATGGTCCACATTATTTCTTATTCTACGCGCATTTAGATGCAACACCTCGGGTACCGCATTTGCTATCCTTTCGGATTCTGCGTTCCTAATAATTTGATACTTAGCCTGCTGTCTGCAGCTAAGTTCCATCACCTGCAGTGCCCGTTCTGACAATCTGAGGAGCACACTATCTTTACTTCTTTTTACCATCCATCCTATGCAGAGACCCATCACACCGGTTCCCACCAACCTGCCAAGTTCGTTTCAACTCTCCCCAACAGTCCTAAAAAACATGTCCGCGAGAATATTGGTCACTCTCGAGTTCAGGTGCAATCCATCACTTTAGAACAAGTCATACCTCTCCCAGAAGAGATTCCAGTTAACCAAGAACATGAATCCCTGCCCGCTGCCAAACAGTCCTCCTGTTTCTACCTTCAATGGCGCGTGGCACAAGCAGCAATCCATAAATGACTACTCGGGAGGTCCTGCTTCTCAGCTTTCTAATTTCACTTTCTCAGGACATCATTTCTTTTGTTTCCCATGACATTGGTACCAATATGTACCAAGAAATCTGGCTGCGCTCTCTCTCTCTCCCTCTCTCTCTCTCTCTCTCTCTCTCTCTCTCTCTCTCTCTCTCTCTCTCTCTCTCTCTCTCTGTGCCTCTCTGAGACATTCCTGACCCTGGCACCTGGGAGGCAACAAACCATCCGGATGTTCCGTTCAAGTCGACAGAACTTCCTATCTGTTCCCCTCTCTATTGAGTTCCCTATCACTGCCGCTCTCTGTTTTCCTTCTACACCACGGACCCATGCTCAGCGCCTGCAACCAGGTCGCCGTGGCATTCTCACGGGGGGTCATCCTCCACAAAGTATCCGAAGCGGTATTCTTGTTTTTGAGAGGATTCTCTGCTCGAACTGCCCATTTCCATTTCTCCTGACAGTCACCTAGATACTCGCCGCCTGCGACTTCGGGGTAACTTTTTTCCTGTAACTTTGATCAATTATAACCTCGCTGTCCTCACATTAAGGAAGGGCCTGCATATCATCCGGGAAACAGGGTTAGAAAACGTGATCGGCAAAACTCTTGGTGATCTCTTTGTAATTGTGTCATAACTTAGGCGGTAGAGAGATTGGCAATCAGCGGCCCAGTGCATGTTGATTATCAGCAGGCCGTCTGTAAAGTGATTCGCAGGAGATGCTGAAAAAGAAATCTAGTTGTTTACACTGTACGTCCAAACACTTGGACAAGGGAACGAAGTGTGATATTTCCATGTTTGTTGATTATCAGGGTTATCAGGACAGTGCAGAATGACTGAGTTGATGTCTACAGGTTAGGAAAACAGGCAGGAATACATATTACCGAAGACAATGTGGAAAAGGTGAGGTCATGTGTGCAAGTTCGTGTTAAAGTTTATTGCCAATGATCCATACACATGCACACAAGCGAGCCACCCTTCTTCTGAGCCCAAGTTGAAAAACACAGTAGATAAAGCCATACACATTAGATAAAGTAATGATCCAACACACGCAGTCAGAAAATAGATATTGCTACAGGTGTCTGAGTGACATGGCCAGAAGATCGACAGGCTGACATGAAGTGTGAAGTCAATGTTTAAGTAAGGCAAATTAATATTTATTTATCCATCTAGTTATTCATTTATGTATGTATTTATTTGTCTGTTTGTATTTGCACAGTTTGTCTTATTTTGTACATTGTTTGTTTGTTCGCCTTACTGTTTACTCTTTCACTGATTCCATTGTATTCCTTTTTATCTATTGCGAATGCCCTCAAGTCAGTGAAACTCGGGATTGTATATGATGACTTACCGCACTTTGACAGTAAATTTATTTTCAACGTTGAATTTTATAATCCGAGGCGTGTGACCACGGTCTAATTAATAAGCCTCAATTTAATTAATCAGTGGTTTCCGTTCAGTGGTCCTTCTCTGGATGATGATGGCGAAAAAAGATCATAGAACGTCGGGGCCCGGCAGTCAAATCCTTTCTTGTTGACAGGGACCATTTCTGGAGCTAATGCAGTCAGACTGATGTTTGCTCCTACCAGTCTTGTCTGACTATTTTTCGGAGTCTTGTTACATGCTTCAAAATCTCACGGTTGGAAGATTAAATGAATGGGATTTCAGATGAACGTTCTCGGACGTAAACGGCGACTCTCCATTTCCCGGCATAGATGCTACCTGACCCGTTCAGTTCTTCCTGCTCTTTCGAATTGCTCCAGATTCCAGCTTCTGTAGCCGTTAGCATCACCGATGCAATTATTGCTGAACATCCCCAATTCCCATATAATGATGCGCGGAAGATTCACTGCCGGGAAGAGCAACCGAATGCCCTGGTGCGTTAATTGCGTTCTACTGTAACACCTTTGCACAATTATTAAACCCAATGCCTGGCGTTAAATTAAATTCTGCCCAGGCCCGATATAGAGCCTTTAGAGGAAAAAAAAAACACTTGTCGCTTGGGACTTACGCGTTTTAACGACAAACAAGGGGTCACAGTTTGAGGATAAAGGGGAAGCCTTTTAGGACTGAGATTAGGAAAAACTTCTTCACACACAGAGTGGTGAATCTGTGGAATTCTCTGCCACAGGAAACAGTTGAGGCCAGTTAATTGGCTATATTTAAGAGGGAGTTAGATATGGCCCTTGTGGCTACGGGGATCAGGGGGTATGGAGGGAAGGCTGGTGCAGGGTTCTGAGTTGGATGATCAGCCATGATCATAATAAATGGCGGTGCAGGCTCGAAGGGCCGAATAGCCTACTCCTGCACCTATTTTCTATGGTTTCTATGGTTAAACTTTATTCTCTCACAAGCAAAGCAGCCACTTGCCTTCTGCAGGAACGACATATTTTCAGACAGGAACCTATGCATTGTCGTGGTAATTCTGGGATGGCATAGGGAATTTGATGTGACCTTGAAATATTTTGTTCTCATTAGCTATTCTGAGCAGAGACGAGCGGCCGAGTGCCAGAATCACCACCCCAATTGTTTCTGAGGGAAGCAGCCGAAAGAATATCTAAAATTTTAACCTGAGTATTGTCCAAAGTTCTGCAGGTCTGGATATGTGATACAACTGAATATGAAACAACGTTGACATTGGCAGTTAAGGATTTAAATCAGCCAGGTGGCCATTCAAAGTTTCCGAAGGTCAGCAAGTTAATCACCGCCCACATTATTTTCCTGGCGCCGCACACTCATTTACATCCCAATTTATAAACCGACCTGAAGACTCCAGTTTGCAGAGTCTGAAACCGGAGCAGTTCCCGAAGTTTGCAGAACAACGCATGGTTCGGTCGGAATTTTTGGGTGCTCGCTGTCTGCACCTGTCCGGAGGAATGTCCCCAGCGCTGCATCTCCTGTGGGTTCTGCTGATTCATTTAACAGCTGAGAGTCGGATGATTATCCGTTAAAACTGGGATTACTGCTGATTTTTATTTTGCTACAAGTCACCCAGTGGTTTTATTGTGATTCATTGCAGATATCTACGCGGCCGCAGTGCTCAATCAGCCCCCAATGTCCGGACCTGTTTCCGCAGGACAAACCGTCCGCTTAGAGTGTCGGATACAGAACGGTAATGTTGGAAGTTACTACATGTGCCTGCACCGACAGCGTCCCAGGGAGAGACCGGAGTGTATGTTAGAACATTACACGAACAATGGTATTGCCCAAGGGACAGGGATCACTCAAAGTTTTCAACTGTCCAGAGACTCTTCCAGCAACAGTCACATCCTGACCATCAGCAGATTGGAACCCCGCGATTCCGCCGTCTATTACTGTGCAGGGTGGGATAATGGAGTTATCTTCGGTCAAGGCACTATCCTGGATATTAAGAGTAAGTGTCTCCCTCATTCTGTTCCAAACAATTCCTACTACAGCCACTCTCGTTCCCCGCAGCTGGATAAAACTCCGTCCAGGGGAGACTTGTCATATATCTACACTGTGGGAGTTTCCATCTGTTTCAGTCTGGCACAGGAGGCCGTTCAGCACATCGAGTCAGCCCGAAAAGTCAAATTACTGATTGCTTGACTTGTGAACATTTTTTGCTGGACAATATTGTTCTACTTAAGTCGGTGTAGCAGAATTCAATATTTTCCGACATCCCTTCTCCTTAACACAATAGGCCCCGTACTTTGTATTATTAGTATTGGTTTACTTTTGCCACTTTTCACAAGATGCATTGAAAGGCTTTCTTGCATACTGTCCATCAAAATCACGTGATGACAGTGCATTGAGTTAAACACAGCTTAACATAGAATAAAAAGTAACAGTGTCAGAGGAAGTGCAATGCAGGTAGATAAGTTGCAAGATCATAAGGAAGCAATTTGTGAGGTGAATCGTCTATCTTAGCGTGCCAGAGAACCATTCAATATCTTGTTACAGCGGACCTGGATGATGTCAAATTAAACCAACCCCTGCTATTTACACATACTCCATATCCCTTCATTTTCAGCACATCCTATCTCCGTCTAACAGCTTCTGAAACGACCCTATCGTATCTACCTCCTCCAGCTCATGCACGCTACACTCTGTACACAAAGTAAACATTCGCCGCAGTTCTCCTATAAAATGTCCTCCTCTTGGCTTAGATTTCTGCCCTTGGGGAAAAAATCTTGACTGTCGATCGTATCGCTCTAAGAATATAAGACAAATGAGCAGAAGTCGGCCATTCGGCCCATCCAGTCTACTCCGCCATTTCATCATGAGCTGATCCATTCTTCCATTTAGTCCCAGTCCCCCGCCTTCTCACCATAACCTTTGATGCCCTGGCTACTCAGAGACCTGTCAATCTCTGCCTTAAATACACCCAATGACCTGGCCTCCACTGCCGCCCGTGGCAACAAATTCCATAGATTCACCACCATCTGGCTAAAAAAAAAAATCTTCGCATCTCTGTTCTGAATGGGCGCCCTTCAATCCTTTAGTCATGCCCTCTCGTACTGGACGCCCCCATCATGAGAAACAACTTTGTCACATCCACTCTGTCCATGCCTTTCAACATTCGAAATGTTTCTATGAGGTCCCCCCTCATTTTGCTAAACTCCAAGGAATACAGTCCAACAGCGGACAAACGTTCCTCATATGTTAACCCTCTCATTCCCGGAATCATTCTAATGAATCTTGTCTGTACCCTCTCCAACGTCAGCACATCCTTTCTTTAATAAGGAGACTAAAACTGCCCATAGTACTCCAAGTGAGGTCTCACCAACGCCTTATAGAACGTCAACATCACATCCCTGCTCCTATACTCTATTCCTCTAGAAATGAATGCCAACATTGCATTCGCCTTCTTCACCACCGACTCAACCTGCAGGTTAACCTTAAGGGTATCCTGCACGAGGACTCCCAAGTCCCGTTGCATCTCAGAACTTTGAATTCTCTCTCCATTTAAGTAATAGTCTGCCCGTTTATTTCTTCTGCCAAAGTCCACAATCATATACTTTCCAACATTGCATTTCTTTTGCCAATTCTTTGCCCATTCTTCCAATCTATCCAATTCTCTCCGCAGACTCTCTATTTCCTCAGCACTACTGGCGCCTCCACCCATCTTCGTATTATCAGCAAACTTAGCCACAAAGCCATCTATTCCATAATCCAAATCGCTGATGTACAACGTAAGAAGAAGCGGCCCCAACACGGACCCCCGTGGAACACCACTGGTAACCAGCAGCCAACCAGAATAGGATCCCTTTATTCCGACTCTCTGTTTCCTATCAATCAGCCAACGCTCTATCGACGTATGTAACATTCCCGTAATTCCATGGACTCTTATCTTGTTATATAGCCTCACCTGTGGTACCTTATCAAAGGCCTTCTGAAAATCCAAATATACAACATCCCTTGTCTAGCCTACTTGTAATTTCCTCAAAAATTTGTAATTTCTCTCATACTTTCTTGAAAAATTCTCAAACATAATTTGGGAAAATGATCGCTACCATAAGCATGACATCTATCCTTCACTCTTCATTCACCATTTCTGAGAACATGTTTGTCGTGAATATTCCAGAATTGTTCTGGGTGCCGTAAATCCTGGACCACAGCGTGGGATATTTACTGCTTCAAGCTAACGCAATTCGCAGTTTGTGATGAAGAACTGCCCTGTCATTATGATTGCAGAAAACACAGGAGGAAAACATCGGACTGAAAATATTATATACTAGGGGAATATGCTGGGCAGACAACAGGCTGGTGTCAGAGTCGAGCTGCAATAGGTGGGTTAGTACGGGTCCGGAATGCAATCTGGTTCTGAACGAGTCGTTTCGCCTATCCCCGCTTCTCACCAGTTCACAGACCAGCTCTTTTTCCTGTCTCTGGGTACCTAGTCTTGGATATACAATGAGCTTTCCCGAACTCGGGTCATCCCAAGAAGCCTTCATTCTTTCATTAACTGAAGGTGTAATATTCTCAGTTATTGCCCTAAGAGTTCAAAATTTGGGGAGTTCTTGGAGAAGAACAAGGAACTGGTCTCACTAGAGGGACCAATCATATGGGCACGGTGTGGGCAATGAGCAAAGAAATTGAGTACTGTTGAAGTTATCTTTTGACACAAAGCATACCGAGAGCAGAGTCGATTCAAAACTATTGTATTTAAATAAATGTTGTCACACCGTAGCCGCTCAAGACTGCGAATAATCAGGGCAACTCTTCATTCAAAAGTTTGTACCGGAGAGGTCACATGTGCCTCATACTGTGTTGCAATTCCTATGTTAGTTTCGGCTCTGGTGTTTCTATCTCTGAACAGTCCATGAAATAATACTGTTTCTATTCCCCTTCATCTCCTCTCATACACAGGTAGCGATTCCCGGGAGCCCTCGGTTCTGCCACTCCCTCCCTCTCTGGAGCAGACCGGCACGGGTTCGGCCACTCTCTCCTGTCTGGTGAGTGGCTTTAAGCCGGGCTTGGTAGTGCTGCGCTGGAGCGTGGATGGAGTTGAGACAGAGAGCGGCGTGACGACAGGCGCTGTCTCCTTGGACACCGACCAGAACTACAGGCTGAGCAGTTACCTGCGGGTAACCACCGTTGCCTGGAACAAGGGCTCGAGTTTTCCTGCAGCGTGAGCCACAGCTCGCTGAGCTCGCCGCTGCGCAACACCATCTCTTCGTCCGCCTGTGCACAGTGAGAGTGTGCCGGCTGGCAGCACACGCGAATTGTTTGTTTTTGTTTAATGCAGTGAAGCAATGATTGGGGCTGTGCAGCAGCCCATTGCAATGTAATTGTATAGTAATGTTCGCTTATGGAAACAATCAGAATGTTCTATAATTTTAGAAAAGTTGGCAATACTCCTCCATCTTTTGCGACAGATAATTTTGTGTAGAATTATCCCCACTGTGCTGTGTCCGAACTACCGCTGTGTGTAGAATCAGGAGCGATCTCCTGTCCTGTGATTGAACTTGTGGAAAACAACTCTTAATAAAAGAGGAAACGGCGATAGATTTATCGTGTGTTGTCTTGACTCGGCTGCTGGCAGTACTTTGGGGGGAATGGTCGCTGATAACGTGGCGCCTAGCAGCCTCAATCAGAATTACAGTTAAATCGACACCGACATCTTCCTCCGCTTTTCTGCTCTCTGTGCCCTGAGCCTTCCTCGTCCGTCGGCACTCACACACCACCATCACTGGAACCTTATACTCCTCGTTTTCCGGCACTTCTGCTCTTCATTTACATCCATCCCTGTGGAACGGAAATCAACATTCTCACTGCCTTTTGGCCAAGGTCTTAGCACCATTGGGAGTGTTACAATGTAGGGATAATTCCCATGACTTGAACATTGTCTTCACCGATTCCGTTAGATCCTGAATGAAGGCCATCCACCTCATTTCCCGTCCTGACACCAAGCGCCACCACCCGCCACACCCACACACACATACCCACACAGTAGCTTCTGTAACATATGATTATCTTCGAAGTTCAAGATAATTTTGTTATCAAAGTATTTGTACGTCTTCATATGAGTTCATGTGTTTCATGCTCTTACAGGTATTCTTACAGTCGAAGAAGTACAATAGATGCAGTGAAAAACTACACACAAAGACTGAGAAGCACGGGATATACGTAAATGGATAGATAGAAAGACAGACAGCTAAATAAATAAAACACACATCAATTCAATTAAACTCAATCAATCATAAAGAAATAAACAAAGGGATAAAGCGATAATGGATAAATAAAACTGAGGACATGAGTTTGAAAGTCAGTCTATAGATCATTGAATCAGTTCAGAGATGTGGTGATTAAAGTCAGCCACATTGGATCAGGGGCCTGATGGTTGAACTCTTCGTGAAACTTGTAATGTGAGATCTAAGACTGTAAGTGCACATGGGAGAGAGTTGCTGAAGCCCGAAACATATGTAAGATGACAGCAGAGACCCGTTTAATTATGTTAAAATTATATCTTGCTTGACCAATAGCGTGGACTTTATGGAGGGTATGACTAATAAGAAGACTGTTAGCTCCTTGCACACACAGCGAATTCAGTAGCATTTCACACATGTTATTTACGGTTGCCTGATCTGCTGATGTCTTCAAGACTTTGGTGTAGAAATCTGACTTCGTCATTAATGAGCTTTTTAATTTTGGTTGGGTGGTGTCATCCTGTGCCTGGACTTCCACTGACCATTACTGAGCATACTAATCACTCCATTTATGGAATATGCAGAGCAACTTGAGCGACATGAGAGAAAATAAATCCTGTCCATATGATAGAAATCCAATGAACAATGGAGCAAATGTCAGCAACTCTTGGTTTATGGAACAATTAACGTCTTTAACGTTTTAAAACTTCTTTGAAAATACGGGGACAGTCAAGCGCATTACAAAAGTCTAAAACAGAAAAAAAACAGTAAACTTAAAGAGAATACATTAACTTTTAAAAAGATTAGCTTTGTTTGTCATACGTAGAAAGAAACATTCAGTGCCGTTTGCGTCCAATCAAATCAATAAGGATTGTGCTGGTCACAGACTTGAAGTGTCACCACGCTTCCGGCGACAACGATTATTTATTTGGTATTGATGTATTTACCTATCTATCTGTGTTTATATCTATCTATCTATCAGGTTGTCTATCTGCGTATCTGCAGTATCTAATAATCTATTTATTTATTTGTTTGTTTGTTTATTTATTTATTTATTAATCATAGATGCAGTGTGTAACAGGCCCATGTGGCCCAACGAGCCGCCCAGCAACCCACCGATTTCACCCAAGCGCAATCACAGGACAATTTATAATCACCAACTACCTACTGACCAGTATTTCTTTTGACTGTGGAAGGAAACTATAGAACCTAGAGGATGATGCACCGTAAACTCTATAACTGTCATGTGGGTATTGCAGATAACTGGAAAATTTCATGAAAATTGTCATAACCTTTATTGAAAAGCGCCTGAAGTACACATGCAGCGAGGATTGATTTCACATTTGCAATACATATTTAAATACTATGGTTTACTGAATTATAATTAATAGTAGGTACAAAATCTTGAGACTGCCCAGTAGAAAGGTGATCACTAATAATGTGGTGGCGATAGGAGATAACTATATACACCGGGATGTAGTCTGTAAACCAGATTCAACAACGAAAAAATGGTGTGGTTCGTTTTTCTACAGCGCCTATTATTCCGTCTTTGACCCCCAACCATCTGCAGGAAGTACCATAGAACTGGGACAAGGACTGTTCGGATGAGGAAAGACTTTTTTCCCCCAGGACGTGAGATTAGATAGATAGATTGATAGATAGATAGATATACTTTATTGATCCCGAGGGACATTGGGTTTCGTTACAGCCGCACCAACCAAGAGTAGAGCATAAATATAGCAATACAAAAACTACAAACAAACAACAAAATGCAAACTATGCCAGATGGAAAATAAGTCCCAGGACCAGCATATTGGCTCAGGGTGTCTGACCCTCCACGGGAGGAGCTGCAAACTCGATGGCCACAGGCAGGAACGACCTCCCGTGCCGCCCAGTGTGGAATCTCGGTGGAATATGGCCGAAGTCCAACAGCAAAAAGTTCAATATCCGGTCTACAAACACGTTCCTCGATCGTAATATGACCCGGATTGCACCATCTGTTGTCAACCAGAACAGTAAGCACCCAACTCCTCTACGCTTACCGCTCTCAGATTGCTGAACTCCCTGCGACCACCCAGGTCTCATCATTTCGATAGTGTTATACCCCTTACTTTCCGACGTGTTATAAGTGCACTCCATGCTACAGTTAATCTTCTGTAATGTATTTTATTCTGTGTTAATTTATTTGTGGTACTATTATTTTCTGTGTTGTTTGTGAATTATATGAACCTTTTTGTGTAGTTTCGTTCGGAGGATCTTTGGTTCGTCTGGTTGAATGACAATGTAGGGTGATAATGTGGAGTAATCAAACTTCAAGATAGCCTCAGATGGCGCCGATAAATGGCGTCTGTTTGCGTGCACCTCCGGTGGGAATAGTCAAAAATTCCAATTTAGTACAACTGCAGCTGAAATCCATAGTCATGGGTGCGTCACCAAACCAAATCGGCGCACTCCTTTGCCGCTGCTTGAAGCTCCGAGTGTTTCCAGTATTCTCGATTTCTCTTGATGGTTCAATTTGCTTGCAAAATCCACATCAATAATAATATAGATCCGGGCATCCGGTGGGTGCAGGTGTACCAGACGTGGGGATGTACATAAGACATATGAGCAGAAATAGGCCATTCGGCCCATCGAGTCTGCTCTGTCGTTTTATCATGGCTGATCCCGGATCCCACTCAACTCCGTAAACCTGCCTTCTCGCCATATCCTTTGGTGCCCTGACGGATCAGGAAGCTATCAAGTTCCACCTTAAATATTCCCATGGACCTGACCTCCACAGCAGTCTGTGCCAGAAGATTCCACAGATTTATTACTCTTTGGCTAAAAAGAATTCCTCCTTACTTCTTTTCCAAAGGAGCGCCGTTTTTGATACTGTGCCCTCTAACTCTGCAAATCCCTAACATAGGAAACATCCTCTCCACACCCATCCTATCTATTCCTTTCAAAATTCGGTTGGTTTCAATGAGAGCTCCCGCATTCTTCTAAATTCCGGTGAGTACTGGCCCAAAGCTACCAAACGCTCCTCATATGTTCATCCCTTCATTCTCGGAATCATCCAGGCGAACCTCTTCTGGACTCTCTCTAATGACAGCATGTTCTTTCTGAGATATTGGGCCCGAAACTCTTGACAACACTCCAATTGCGGCATGACTAGTGACTTTTCAAGGTTCAGCATCATCTCCTTCTTTTTATATTCCATTCCCCTTGAAATAAGTGCCAAAATTGCAATTGCTTTCTCTACCACAGACCCAGCCTGTAAATGAACCTTCTCGGAGTCTTTCAGGGGGATTCCGAAGTATCTTTGCGTCTCTGATGTTTGAACCCTCTCCCCATTTAGATAACAGTCCGCACCACTGTATATTTTTACCAAACTGCACAATCATATATTTCTCAACACTGCATTCAACCTGCCACTTTTTGCCCATTCTTTCAATTTGTGTAAGTCCTGCTGCAATTATTGCTTCCTCAGCACTACGTATCCTCCACCTATCTTCATATCATCTGCAGACTTTGCCACAAAGCCACTAATTCCATTATCTAAATCACTGACAATCAATATGAAAAGTAGCGGTCCTAGTACTGACCTCTGGCACTCATAGTCACCGGCAGCCAATCAGAAAAGGCTCTTTTTACTCCCACTCGCGGCCTCCTGCCTGTCAGCCACTCCGTTATCCACGCCCGTACCTTTCCTGTAGAATTTCATCTTGCTAAAAAGCTTCGTGTGTGGCATCTTATCAAACGCCTTCTTATAATCCAAGTTAATGACTTCCACTGCCTCTCTTTTGTCCACACTGCGTGTTACTTTCTCCAAGAACTAACAGACTATTGTAAGATTTCTCTTTGCAGAAACCATGCTGTTTTTGACTTATTTTATCATTAGTCTCCAAGAACCCCGACACCTCATCCTCATTAATATACTCCAACCGTGTCCAACCACTGAAGTTAGGGCTAACGAGCATGCAATTTCCTTTCTTAAAGTGCATTTTCAATTTCCTAGCCCTCCGAGACCATGCCAGAATGAAGTGATTCTTGAAAGATCATGACGAATGCATCTGTTAACCCTTCCGTAACCTCTCTCTTAAGATCTTTCAGTTGTCTAGCACTTTTTCATTTGTAATTGCAATGACACACTCCTGCTCCATACCACCCACAGACCTCTGGCATACTGCCAGTCTCATCAACAGTGAAGACAAATGCAAAATACCAATTAAGATCATCTGCTATTCCTTTGACCCCATTACTACATAACCAGAATCATTTTCCAGTTATACAATAGCAATTCTAACCTCGCTTTTACTCTTTATGAAACTGCTGACTATTCCTAATCATATTATGCCTCTCCAAATGTTCATAAATCCTGCCTCTCAGGCTCTTCTCCATCAACTTACCGACCACTGAAGTAGGACTCACTGCTCTATAATCCCCTGGACCATCTCTAGTCCGTTGCTTGAATAATGGAACAACATCCGCAACCCTCCAATCCTCTGGAACATCTCCCGTCCCCATTGACGATGCAAACATCCCCGTCAGAGGCTCAGCAACCTCGTCACTCACCTCCTACATTAGTCTGGGGTACATCACGCCCGGTCCCGGTGTCTTATCCAAATTGATGCTTTTCAATAGCTCTTGCACATCCTCTTTCTTAATATCCACATGCTCAAGCTTTTCAGTGCGTGTGACCATCTTGACCAGATGTAACGAGTTAGACTGAAAGACCTGATTCCGTGCTGTGGTATTCTGTGATTCTATGACTCCGCTTATTCGATGCCTGTTTAATCGTTCACAGTCATTTTGAATATTACCTTTGCGAGGAGGTTTGGGCTTGATGATAATTTTTTTGCATCCATTCTGAAAATGTGGGCAAAGATGCGATGAGATGGTCTTGCATTTCCATAGCGCCTTTCATGCTCTGGATGCTGCCCAGAGACTTTTCTTTCCTAATGCGATCATAAACCTAATTCTGATTCTGATGCATAAGTGATGTGTTGCACGTAAACACGACGGTGATCAATATTCTCGTCAGCAGGTTTGTTGGAGGTGTTGGGAGGGTTTAAACGATTTTATCCGGCGGAGGGGTTGAGAGAGGAGGGGGAGGTGGGAATCAAAGTGAAGGGAGCCACAACTGTGTAAAAGCAAAGATAGCGCGCGGTCAGCCTGCAGGAAGGTCAGGCAGATGATATGACAAAATTACAAACGGCAGGTTGAGTATCAGTGCAATAGAGATTCAGAAGCAAACGGGATTACAAATATAGACAACAAAGTGCTACATTTCAATGCACCGAGTTTAAGAAATAAGGAATTGGAGGGAAAAGGATGGTAGGAGCAAGGGATGGCAGTAGTCAGCGAGAATTGGAGGAGAAAATCTGCAGAGAGATCGCAGGGAACTGCAGGAAATATAAAGTTGTGATAGTAGGGGATTTTAATTTTCCACATATTTATTGGGACTCCCATACTGTTAAACGTCTAGACGGATTAGGGTTTGTAAAATGTGCTCAGGAAAGTTTTGTAAATCAATATGTAAAGGTACCAACTAGAGAGGATGCAATATAAGGTCTCCTATTAGGAAAAGAGTTAGGACAGGTGACGGAAATGCGTGTAGGGGAACACTTTGGTTCCAGTGATCATAACACCATTAGTTTCAACTTGATCATGAATGTAGATATTTCTGGTCCTCGGGTTATCTTTCTGAACTGGAAAAAGGCCAAATTTGAAGAAATGAGAAAGGATCTGAAAAAGCGTGGATTGGGACAGGTTGTTCTCTGGCAAGGATGTGATTGGTAAGTTGGAGGCCTTGAAAGGAGAAATTGTGAGAGTGCAGAGTTTGTATGTTCCCGTCAGGATTAAAGGCAAAGTGAATAAGAATAAGGACCCTTGGTCTCAGGGGATATTGGAACTCTGATAAAGAAGAAGATAAAGATGTATGAAAGGTATAAGAAACAGGAAGCAAATAAGGAGCTTGAGGAGAATAAAAAGTGCAAAAAATACTTAAGAAAGAAATCAGGGGGGCTATAAGAACACATGAAGTTGCTTTGGCAGTCAAGGTGTAGGATAATCCAAAGAGCTTCTACAGGTATATTAAGAGCAAAAGGATAGTATGGGATAAAACAGTCCTCTTGAAGATCAGAGTGGTCGGCTATGTATAGAACCAAAAGAAATGGGAGAGATCTCAAATGGCGGGAGGAGAAGTTGGCAGCACGACGCAGCGCGCGCAGCTCTCCGGTGAAATGATATTGTTTCTGTTAAATAGGGGCCGTGGACAATTCTGATTTGATGAAGACAGACGTGAGAAGCAGAGGAACATCTGGAGAAATGTCTGAAATGCCTGGTTCGCAGCTGTTGTTACCGTGCGATCGAGAATCTTCCGGAGAGAAGCCCCCAAAATCCCGGCTTTGCCTGCTTGCTGGCGACCTAGGTTGAGGTCGCAGCGTTAGGATAGAGATGGCGCTCGATACTCGGTGTCGGAAGGTTGATCAAAGCTCAAAGTTTTCGGACGACTTAGAGTCGATCTGTGGTCCGGCATGGCAGAGAGAGTTTTCTTCCTTCTCCCGTCTGCGTGATATGTGGGGCTTTCGGGAAACTTTGAACTTTTTTACTGTACCATGGACTGTTCTTCATCAAATTATGTTATTGTGGCACTGTTGTAACTATATGTTATAATTGTGTGGTTTTGTTAGTTTTTCAGTCTTGGTCTGTCCTGTATTTTTGGGATATCACACCGGAGGAATATAGTATCAGTTCTTAATGCATGCATTACTAAATGACAATAAAAGAGGACTATGTGCCTTCATAATCTAAATGTTTTTTTTTTGCGTCTATATTTGCTAAGGAAACTGGCATGGAGTCAATGGAAATAAGGCAAGCAAGTAGTGAGGTCATGGAACCTATACAGATTGAAGAGGAGGAGGTGCTTGCTATCTTGAGGCAATTTAGAGTAGCTAAATCCCCAGGGCCTGACAGGGTATCCCCTCGGACCTTGACGAAGAGTAGTTTTGAAATTGCAGGGGCCCTGGCAGATATATTTAAAATGTCGGTATCTACGGCTGAGGTGCCGGAGCAAGAGAGTATAGCTCATGCTGTTCCGTTGTTTAAAAAAATACTCTAAAAGTAATCCGGGAAATTATAGGTCAATCAGTTTGACGTCGGTAGTAGGTAAATTATTTAAGGAGTACTAAAAGATACGATCTACAAGTGCAGTATTTGGATATAAAGGGATTTATTAGGAAGAGTAAACATGGCTTTGCGCGTGGTAGGTCTGATTTTACAAATCTATTAGATTTTTTCTAGGAGGGTACCAGGAAAGCGGATGAAGGGAAGGCAGTGGATATTGTCTACATGGACTTCAGTAAGGCCTCTGACAAGATCCCGCATGGGAGGTTATTTAGGAAGATTCAGTCGCTAGGTCTCCATGGATAGGTAGTGAATTGGATTAGACATTGGCTCAATGGAAGAAGCCAGAGAATGGTAGTGGAGGATTGCTTCTCTGAGTGAAGGCCTGCGACTAGTGGTGTGCCACAGGGATTAGTGCTGGGTCCATTGTTATTTGTCATTTATATCGATGATCTGGATAATAATGTGGTAAGTTGGATCAGCAAATGTGCTGACGATAAAAATATTGGAGGTGTCGTGGACAGTGAAGAAGGTTTACAAAGCTTGGAGAGGGATGTGGTAAGCTGGAGAAATGGGCTGAAAAATGGCACATGGAGTTCAATACAGACAAGCGTGAGGTATTGCACTTTGGAAGGACAAATCGAGGTAGAACATATTAGGAAAATGGTTTGGGCATTGAGGAGTGCAATAGGACCGAGGGATTTGGGAATACAGACACAAAATTCCCTGAAAGTGGCGTCACAGGTAAATAGGGTTGGAAAGATAGCTTTTGGTACATTGGCCTTTATAAAACAATGTATTGAGTATAAGGGTTGGAATGCTTTGGCGAGGGCGTATAAGACACTGGTAAGGCCGAATCTGGAGTATTGTGTGCAGTTTTGGTCACCAAGTTACAGGAAGGATATTAATAAGTTTGAAAGAGTGCAGAGAAGGTTTACAAGGATATTACCGGGACTTGAGAAACTGAGTTACAGAGAAAGGTTGAATAGGTTAGGACTTTATTCCCTGGAGCGTAGAAGACTGAGGGGGGATTCAATGGAGGTATATAAAATTATGCTGGGTATAGACATAATGAATGCAAACAGGTTTATTCCACTGCGGCTAGGGGGGAAAGAAAAACAGAGAACATGGGTTAAAGGTGAAGGCGGAAAAGTTTAAAGGGGACATGGGGGGGGGAGCTTCTTCATATGGAGAGTGGTGGGAGTGTAGAATGAGCTGCCATATGAAGTGGTAAATGCGGGCTCACTTTTAGCACTTAAGAAAAACTTGGACAGTTACATGGATGAGAGTTGTATGGAAGGACATGGTCCAGGTGCAGGTCAGTGGGACTATACAAAAAAATGGTTCGGCACGGCCAAGAAGGGTCAAAAGGTCTGTTTCCGTGCTGTAGTGTTCTTTGGTTCTATGGTTCCGCTGGTGTAAGAAACTGGGATCAAAACAGTAGAAAGATTTGACATATGATCGAAAGATGTAATACCCTTGTGGGTTGTGTTAAGAAACTGCAAGGGTAAAATGTCCCTGATAGCAATTATATACAGGCCCCATAATAGTAGCTGGGATGAGGACCATAGATTACTACAGGAAATGGAAAACGCGTATCAAAAAGGCAAAGTAATGATAGTCATGGGAGATTTCAACATGCAGGTCTATTAGGAAAATCACGTTGGAAATGGATGTCAGGAAAGTGAGGTTGTGAATGCTTACGAGATGGTTTTTTAGAGCAGTTTGTCGGTGAACATACTAGGTGTTCAGCTATACTGAATTGGAGATGAACCGGACATGATTAGCGAGCCTAAGGTAAAAGAAACCTTAGGAGTCAGTTACCACAATAGGATTGAGTTCAACTTGAAGTTTAATAGGGAGAAATTAAAATATGACATAGCAGTATTTCAGTGGAGTGAAGGAAATTTAATAAATGAGCTTTCATTGTACTGCAGTTGAGTGAAGGTGGACTTCTGCTATTCTATCTCTCCTCGTTGAATGAAACCCATATCGCAGGAATGGAAGAGTATATTGTGCCTGATGGGTGGGTTTTCTTCAGTAGGACGAGAGAGCTGGGCGGACAGCATAGTTCTGCCAACGGAGGCTGAGCGTACGGGCAAACATTTGCGACCAGCGTGCTCAGTAAAAGGTGACCAGCCCGAAATACAGTCATGAGAGAGCCCGACAATGCCAGAGTGCTTCCGGCAGACGCTCCGATTCGCGTCAGCACGGTTATTTTGAAATAAGAAGAGCGATGACTTCATTTTGGAAACGCCGCGAAACTCTATATTTTCTTGTCCCTCGAGTGGCTGGGTTGGTTGATTGGCACCCGTCAGTCTCGAAGGACAATGGGTAATGATGATGATCATCACAAGCCTAGGTAGAAGGTATGGATATCCTGAGATCATCCTCTCGCCATTCCAAAAGAAAGCTTAAGAAACAATACGTTTGGCACCAGTTCGGCTCCAGGAGCTGCCGGAATTATATTCAATGACGTCCAGCCACTTTGGGGCTCCACTCCGGATCTGCTAACTGGGTTTACTCCCGTAGCCCTCGTCTCCTGGAAGCTTACCTACAAGGCAGTGGGGCTATTTACCCATAGCGGGGTGTCGGTAAGTATAATTATTTATGAAGAGGTCTGTTGTCTTACTCACAGAAAGGGAAACGGGCGATATGGAGAGTGCGCAAGGAAGGAGGAAGGAGGATTGCAGTCGGTGGTCCTGTTATTGTGGTACAGAGTCGAGGGAACGACTTATATACTCCTGCTCTTCAATACGATTTTACCAGTGAGATTTAATCGGGAGTAGGGGTGTAGGTGTCGTTGTTGAGTTATGAGAGTTTGGGTTTGAGAGCTGCAAAGCAGTTTGTCAATAAACTCGGACATTACCCTTCTCAATCAAACCCATACCGACCATCAGATTAATCTAACCAGTTAATCCAATCCAGATGGTGGTTCATGGGGTTTAACAGTAAGGTGTCAGCTTGTGTCCATAGGTGGGGCTGATGCAGCTGTGGTCCTCGTCACCTCCCATTTGGGACAAACTGGGACACCGTTTATATAGGTACAGTCACGCAAATTGCTGCTGTGATTGGAAGGTATTCTAAGGAACCGAATATATAGCGAGAAGGACCGATTATGATAGTGCGCGGGAGGTCAAGTCAAATCAATCTTATAGAGTTTCTCGAGGAAGTTACTGGGAAAAATCTATGAAGGGAATGCAGTGGCTGCTGTGCACATGAACGTCCGCAAACGTTGGACAAGATCCGTTTTGGGGGGTTGTTGAAAAAGGTTCAGTCACCTAGCATTAAATATGAAGCAGTAACTGGTTTCCTGTCTTATTGGCGGCCCGTGACTCGTGGTGTGGATTGGTGCCTGGTCCGTTGTTGTACATCAACGAAATGAATGATAATGTGGAAAACCGGATTAGCACATTTGCCGGTGACTGGGGGTATACTGAATAGTTTGGGAGTCTATGAAAGCTTGCATCGGGGCTGGGCCAGCGGGAAATATGGGCTGAAGAACGGTAGAAGGAATTTAATTCAGAGAAGTGTGATGTGTTGCCCTTTCATAGAACCTACCAGCTCTTACACGCTGAGCGGTAGGGCACTAAAGTTTTCAGTAGAACTGAGGAAACTGGAAACAAGAATGAAAGCAGAGTCACAGGACGAAATGTATTTTTTAGAGGGGCTGGGTCTGGTGTTCAAATTATATAAGGTGTTGTTGAGGCCTACGTTGGGGCATTGTGTGCAGTGTTAGTCACTTACCTACAGGAAGGGTGTTAATAAGAATGAAAGAAAACAGGGAATATCTACAAGGATATTGCCGAGATTTGAGGACCTGAGCTATAGGGAATAGTTCAATAGGTTGGATCTTTATTGCCTGGAACGTAGAAGATTGAGGGGTGATTTGATAAAGGTATACAAATTATGAGGGGTAAATGCAAGCGCAGGTTGACTGAGACTACAAATAGAGGCCATGGGTTAAAGGTAAAAGATGGAAGGGTAAGGGGAACATGAGGAAAAACTTCTTCACTCAGAGGGCAATGACAGTGCGGAAAGAGTTGCCAGCTGAAGTTTTTGGATGCGAGTTCGATTTCAACGTTTGTGGAGGTCCGTGGATGGGTGAGGTCTGGATGGCGATGATCCAGATACAGGTCGTTGGGACGAAGCAGCATAATATTTCGACACAGACTAAATGGGCCAAATGCGGACCTCTGCACTGCAGTATTATATGACCAAATGCATCTCTTGTTGATTCACCAAATTAGAAATGTATTGAAGTCAGCCGTATTGACAGGTTAGTGGAGGGTAACAATATAAGGGAATTGGGTAATTTCATTGGCGGAGTAGGTGTAGTTTCGGACTTGCACTGCAACAGTTTTCACTGCTAGATAGTACAAGTGTATGAAACCTTGTGTACCTAAAGCACATTGGTTTAATGAATCCCAGGGGCGAACAATTCCTTCCCAGTGTATAGAGGTGACAGCGGTCACTCAAACAACTGGACGAAAACTGATGACCCAGTCTGTTTATTTGACTACTCCGTTCCATTCGTTAGAAGAGAGCCAACAAACAAAGAAGTTTATTGATTTTTCACTCTTGTTGGAATGTCCGAAATTCTGACAGGCGATATAGAAATGAAAACTCATTTTTTGTTAGCTTGTCATGTCTCGTCTGAGACACACCCTCAGTGCTCTCTGCTACCGCCACATGGTCACTCGTGGAAAGTCCAGGAGCTCCCTTTCCCCTTCTGAGCTCCTTACCCACTGCCGGTTAGGGCCGTGCACTTCTCCTGACAAATACACTATAACTTATACAAATCACAGACGACTTGATTTCAGAAATTGCTCGGTATTATTGGGAATCGAGCTGTACAATACTCTGACATACTCAAATATCATGAGCATTCAACACATAATTTTGTTCATATACTGCCAAAACTGAATTTCACCGATGGAGTAATTCATTGCCTGATAAGTAACAAATCAACTCCACGCATTATGCAGAAGCGTATGCAAATTCGGATTAATAATACTTCAGAAAAATTATGAAGACACCCATCACATTCTTTTCCAAAGAACTTAAATCCCCGGGCTTCTTCAGTTGACTTATGTGTGTTTCTGGCCTGAAAGTCACGCGTCACCGAAATTTTAGTCTTTGCACCTGTTTAGGCCGTGAGCTTTTTTGGCTGCCCGATTGCCCCACGAAAGCTAGCAATGTGGAAGTTTCATAACATAGGTTTAACTTCCGTGCGTGTTTGTAGTTTAAGAGGTGATTTTAATGTGGAGATTAAGGTGATCTGAAATGCGGTTCTGATGACTGGCTGGAAAGAAGAGGAAAACTATTGATTTTTGTAGATGATGACGGTTCAGTTGAGTTATGGGGAAGTTCAGAATGAGGGATATAACCATGAAAACAAAGGCAGACTGCTCAGCATTGGCCTCAGGCAGAATCTTTTCTCAAGCTGTGGTGAAATCTGCAACCCTTCCTCTGAAGCTTCTCGGGACAGGCGATTTGCTGTCAGCAGGTTCGCATATGGCCCCAGTGCAGAGCAACAGAGACTGAAGCGGGTCGACATTTCACAGACTTTATTTCGAACAGAGTTAGAGCGAAAAGACAACAATAAAAGCTAGGCCAAACAGGGCCGTCTACTAAAATTCTCAAATAGAAAATGAAGTTCACTGCGGTTGAAAGGAATAACCAAATAAAAAAGGAGTACTGCTCGTCTTCAGAGTCAGTTGATTCGACAGTCCCATTTCTTAGACAAGGTCGAATGCAAGCAGGCAGCGAAGCGTTGCTGTGCTGGGTGCAAGTCTCGACAAGCACCACGGCGGAATGAATGGAGTCACATACTATCACAATGACTAATAATAATTAGCTGACACGTGCATACCACGAGTGCAATTGCCATATTTGCTGCGCTGTCGAATCCCTGCTTATGACATCAGTTCTGTATGTCAGCGTAAGGACTGCTTAAGTACTCCAAAGTAAAGAGATTTAGGATCAAATTTCAAAGTTCAAAATAATTTTATTATCAAAGTACACACATGTCACCATGTACAAAGCTTGCGGGCATAGTCAGTAATTCCATGAACCACAGCAGAATCACTGAAAGACCACACCCAATAGAATAGAAATACACACTGTGAACAGAAGACAACGAACTGTGTAAATACGAAATAAAAGTAAAGAACTAATAATAAATAAATAAATAACCAATACATAGAGAAAATGAGCAAGGAGAGCATGGTCTGGGTAGTGGGTGTGATGAACTTGACGTTATCTGCTACTTTCCGTCGGATTTTCCGTGCAAGGGCATTGGTGCGTTTCCATGTCAAGCCGTGACGCAAAACAGTCAATGCGCCCTCCACTACACACCTATGGACGTTTGTTAAAGTTTTAGATGTCATGCCGATACTTCATAAGCTTCTAAGGAAATAGAGATGATGCCGTGCTTTCGTTGTAACTGCACTTTCCTGCAGAGCCCAGGATAGGTTCTTGAAACAGAAACACCAAGGATTTAATAATTACTGACCCTCTCCACACCTGATCGTCGAAGTAGGAGTACCTCTTGGACCTCCAGTTTCCTCCTCCTGAGGTCAATATTCAGCTCTTTCTTTTGCCACATTGATTGAAAGGATGTTGTTGTGGGACCACTTAGTAAAATATTCAGTCTTCCTCCGATTTGCTGATTCGTCACCAAATTTGATTCGGACAACAACAATTGTGTTGTTAGCAAACTTATTTATGGCATTGTAGCTGTGCTTAGCTTCACATTCATAAGTGTACAGCGAGTAAGATAATGGGCTGAGTACACGTCATTTTTTTGCACACGTGCTGATGGAAATTGTGTAAGAGTTGTTATTGCTACTCCGAACTGGCTGGCATCTGGAATTCAGCAAATCATGAATCCAATTGCACAATAAAGCAATTAGGCCAAGAACTTGATGCTTATTAGTTTAGATTTCAGGGGTGGTGGTGTTGTATGCCAACCTGTCGTCGATAAAGACCAACCCGGTGTATGCATTCTTGCTGCCTAGATGCTACAGTGGTGAGTGAGAAGGCAATGAAAAAGTATTAGCAACGCTTCTGTTGTGCCAATAGGCATATTGGAGAGGATCTACGTCGTTTCTCAGGCAGGAGTGGATATGTTTCATCACCAACGTCTGAAAGCGCTTCATGACGGTGGATGTAGTAAGTGCTACGGAACGTGTCACAGAGGAAGATTCCCACATTCTTCTTAGACACCGATATAATTGAACCTGCTTGAAGCAGGTGGGAACATCACACTGCCGAAGCACGAGTTTAAAGATATTGGTGAACACTCCAGCCAGTTGATTAGCACAGTTTTTTCATACCCGGCCAGGTACTCCATTTGGGCCGGATGATTTCCGTGAGTTCACTCTTCTGACGGATGTTCGCACTTCAACCTCAAGACTGAGATCATAGGGCTATCGCGGGCTGCAGGAGTTCCTGAATGTTCCTCCATGTTTTGACGGTCAAATGGACCATAGGAGGCATTGAGCTCATCCGGCTGCGAAGCGCTGCTGTTTTATGTCGCTTAGTTTCAGTTGGTAAGAGGTACTAACATTCAAGCCTTCCCACAGTTGTCGCGCACCCTCCAGTGATTGAAGATTAGTCCGGAATTGCTAGTTCGCCCGTGAGATAGCTTTCCGGAGATCGGACCTGGTCGCCTTGTACCTTACTTGTTTGCCAGGCCTGAAGTGCAGTGATCTAGCCCTCATCAGATTTCGGATCTCATAGTTCAACCAGAAATTCTAGTAGGGAAAGATTCTGAATTATTTTCTCAGTACCCACTCGTCTACGACTATTTTTTTATAAAGTCCGTGACAACCGTTCTATATTCATTTAGATACTCCGATGTTTCATTGAACGCGGCCCAGTCCACCGACTGGAAGCAATCTCGTTGCCCAGCCCCAGCTTTCTGCGACCATATTTTTGTTGCCCTTAGCTTTGGAGCCTTCTTTTGAACCTCTGACTGTATTCAGGTAGG
The DNA here is from genome assembly GCF_963921235.1 of Mobula hypostoma. Classification (NCBI taxonomy): domain Eukaryota; kingdom Metazoa; phylum Chordata; class Chondrichthyes; order Myliobatiformes; family Myliobatidae; genus Mobula; species Mobula hypostoma. The sequence goes on from NC_086098.1 coordinate 237,478,286, forward strand.
AGAAGGACATGCAAGTGATCAGATTTCCCGAAATGCGGTCTTCGCAGGGAACGAGAGATATTCCTTATTTTAGTATATCAATGATTTCGGGTGTTGGTTGCCGGACGTTACAGATGATATGTTGATGATAATTAGGTCGAGACTTTTTCAATTAAGCTTGGTTGGAAACCGACTATGATTTGAAATCCCTCGGGGGACGGTGTCCTGTTTGGGGATGGCAGGCGTCAATATCTCGCGTGTTTGGTTAACGTCGGCGTTTGGCTGTATATAAACTGCGGCCAGGATCACGAACGAGGAATTTCCTGACAAGTAGAATGGTGGGTACTCAATCCTTAGATGTTCCAGGCCCAGCGTAAGTAGAGTACGGGAAAATCACTACATCAGAGCACCACAAAGAGTTTAACATGAAACACAGTCTCCCATATTTTTCCTTCGCGGAATCATCAGTTCCATCCGTCCTGTCTATCGAGAATCCTTCAGGTTCCGGCGTGTCCGGAGTAAGCCATGTGCAGTGACGTACAGAACAGAGCAAATCCTCATTTTCCTCCGAAAGAGTAATCCGACCCTAAGATCCTCTTTCTTGTTTTCCGGCGAGTGAGCACTTGTTAACAAGATGCTTGGTGGTGGTGGTGGTGGTGGTGGGTTGGGGTTGGGGGAGATGTCATTCCTCTGCGTTTCAGCTGCGACTGGACAGCAAATACGTTTGTGATGCAGGTCAGTTGTGATTTCATTGAAAGTTGTTTCAGGACGGATGGATCAGCAGTATTGGTATCCGTTTATTGTTATACGGAGAAAAGATTATTTTGCATGTTGTTCATACAGATAAGTTCATTACTTACTACATTGACCGATAACAGGGTAAAATAATAACTCCCCCATGGACTGTCCCAAGCCCGGCTGCGAGAAGTGGAAGATTGGGCATGAGACGAGAAAATCCATACTGTGAAATCTCAGAGCTAGAGAAACTTCAACAGAAGGTCCAAAGACAGCATCCATGGGAGAAGAAGATTTTCCCCGGAAGGTGTATGAGGTAAAGTAGTGAGAGCGGAAGTCACAGGGCCGATCAAGGCTAAGGACAGGTCTCTGACGAGTTTCTGTCGGCGGCCCATGCCCCATTTGGGGTGATGTGCATCAGAGAACGTAACCAATTACCATGCAGAATAAAACGTAAACGGTATAGATAAAATGCAGTGCAGGTAAATGACCATCACAGGGGAGATTGTGAAGCCAAGAGTCCATCCAATCGTTCAAAAAGGCAGTTTAAGAGTCTGATGACAGTGGATCGAAGCTGTCCTTGATTCTGGGGATACGTCCTTTCAGGGTTTTGCATCTTCTGCCCGTTGGGAGGGTAGCGTGGGGGAAAAGAGATTTTCTCGGGTGGGTGGGATCATCCAATATGCTGACTGCATAACTGAGGCAGCAGGAAGCACAGACATAGTTAATGAGTAACATTTCTGTTCAGAATTTAAAAGAAAAGGAATGATAGGTTTGATTCGCAGTGCTTTCCTTAAACATTAGCAGGCTATGCGAATTATTTTCCACTTTTCAAAATCTCCGGATATAACGATGGATCTTGGCAAGAGCCACCGTGGTGGCAATCATCTTCTTATTAAACTGAAACCCCGCTGGTTTCCTTGGCTGCTTATGTCTGGGGAAGACACATTTGGTCCCGCCAAACCCGGGAGATTGAGATGGCTCTCCCACCCAAAAGACGGTTTCTGTTCATGCTGTGTAATTTGCAACCCTGTAAAACTTAGTGCAAGAAACAACAGACAGCACACTGCATACGATTAAAGGAAATATATTTATGAGTTTTAACTGTAGGATTAGCGAAGAAAGCAAAGAAAAAACAAAAAGAGCCTATTATAATTAAATAGTCAAATGTGCAGCAGTTGGACCTCAATACATCGATCCTCAGTTGCTCCTGCCGTCCGTCTCGGTCTAATCACAATCTCTCCACCGGGTCGTGTCCTACGACCGGTTCTCCCTAGCGTCTACTCTCTTCATCTCACAGCAAACGATAGACCAAGCTCACATTCCAAAGCGTCCTTTATCTCTAACCATAACCCAAACACTGCTTCTAAAGAGAGACCATTGGGTGAGCAGTGAAACCTTGAGAACCAATAGTTCTCAACCATTCACTTGATCATTCAAGGAGACAGCGCAGAGCAACTAAAACTTGTGTTTCACAAACAGAACATGAACGAGAGACATGTTCAACGTGAATGAAATATGGATATGCTCGCGTGGGAGAAATAAGTGAATCTATCTCAATTCGAAGAACGTGAAGAGAGTTTCAACGCGATTGATTAACGTTATAGGTCGGAGGATGGCTTTTGCATTCAACATAAAGCGTGATGATAATCTGGCACTGCTTTAACGTTTTGGTGGTTGCGGATCCAACTCAGTTTTATTGAGGCCTCTGTTCATTATTCCGCACATCACTCTTGTAACGCATGGTTATATCCTGTCAGCTTGCATCAGTATAGTCATTCTCCTCTACTCTATCTTAGTAAAAAGGTGTTTTCGCCCACAGACCTGTCGTTCACTCATCTTTTTTTTGTTTTTCTTTTCTCACCATTCTCTTGCACTTCAGAGAATTTTGAGCCAGAAAAAAAATCCAGGAGATACGCAGTTTCCGACACCCAAACCACCCTGTCTGGCATCCACAATCATGTCAAGACTAATGCCACCTAGATCCTCATTTTGATGTTTGGTCTCCACAATAAACGAACCTCTTGATCCCGTCTGAATTCTTCTATAGATTGAGTTGCTGCCACATGACTTGTCGATTAGACATTTGCCTTAACAATCAGCAATATCTAATAAAGTTGGCACTGAGTGTTTACATTTCTTATGGGTATGATATACTGACGTCTAAAGCATTACGACGTTTGTGGGTTGCCTCAGTTGTGCTGGTTGTTAATCCAAACTTTGTATTTCACTGTATGTGCCGATATATATGTGACAAGTAAGAATAATCACATACTTGCCTTTGTTCTTGGAAGGACACGATATATCATGAAAGAGAGACTAAAGAGTTTGGTCCCATACGCAGAGAATTAAATTCCTAAACTGCGTTACGTTACAAGAAACTGTGCTATTGCTCCTGGTATCGATCTTTAAACTCCGCACACGCCGGAGCAATATTCCTTTGTGCAACACGGGACTGATTTTCATGATAGGAACCACGTCACAAGTGAAAGGTTCCATATAAAAGTACTTGTTGCGATCACTCGCACCATCTTTCGGGGAAGGATGGCGCAACGACATCTCCGTCAGCGCCCTTTTTTGTGCCTGCTTCTCCTATCCCGTGTTCGCAGTGAAAAGATCGTAAACAGTTAAATGCATGGAAGAATTAAAACAGATCAGATTGACACCTTTCTTGGATGTCCAGCGATAAATTTATTTTCCGAATCAATACTGCTTCTGCAGATTTATTTCTCATAACACCAAATTAGGCGTGTCAGCTGCATAGCGAATATCTTTTTTCTTCGTTTTAAGCGCATCACCCCTACTAGGGCACAAGACGCCGACAGATAATTCCTCCACATGGATAGGGTCTTTGGATCTCCTTATGGTGATTCTGTAGCTCTGGGGTTTACGGGTAGGGGTAGCAAGCCCCAATGCCCAGACCTCCTCCTTTTGCAGCCCGGCTTGGGACATACCACGGCGGAGTTATAGCGGTAGTATTCAGTCAAAAAATACTGCTACGGAATCGCAAGTCATATTGGGCATAATCGTTTCAATTGCCAGGAGAAAAGTGATTTTCTCCAAGTAACATCTGCAGTTTGAAGCGGTGGGCGGCAGCTCTACACGAGATGTAATCGGCAAACCAGGTTCAATAGCGAAGACATGTGGGATTCCATTTCCTGCAGCCCTTAACATCCGTTCACCCCTGGGAAACAAAGTAAGTAAGGACATGGTATGGCGTACTCGCAATTGACATACATGAAACAGAGTAAAAATGTCTTTTCCGAATTCCCATCTGATTGCTGATATCTCAGGAATTACCATATTTTGCTGGCATTTATAAATTTCCAAATGAGCTGTTCGGAGGCCAGTCGTAACTTCCAGAATTCTCATAGAAAAGTTAAGAGTGTTCCTCAGTCAATACCGTGCATCCAAGGGAGACTAGTCATTCCATAGACCCTGCGCCGTAGCAGCAGAAGGAAGCCGTTCGACCCTACAGGTTTCAGAAGCATAAAGCAGAAGCGGGTACAAACTTCCAGAACCTACTTCCCTTCAATCACACTGCAACTGTCCAGTACCTTTGCTCGTTTTCACTGATAACCTTACGCCCTTATGAAGCCACAACTGAAAATGTGACACTTCCTACCCTCTAGATACGCTAAATTGCGTTAAAACGTGATTTAAACACACACACGGCCCTGCATAAATGAAAAGAAAACAACCGTGATTGAGCGATGGATCACAGATTCAAAGCACTGTGGCTGAGTGCTGGACTCCAGAGAACATTTTGCATTTATAACACAGGCACTGGACACCGTGATATCATCAGGAACACAAGAAAGCTGAAGATGCTGGAGATCCAGAGCAAAAACACACGCGCACACGCACTCACATACACTGGAGGACTTCAGCAGGGCAGGCAACAACAATAAAGAAGAATAGAATCAACGTTTCGGTTCGAGTCACTTCATCAGGTTACGTGGTGTGTCTTGGCCCGAAACGGCTACTCTATTCCTTTCCATAGATGCTGCTTGACATATTGAGTTCCTCCGGCAGATTGTGCTTTGCCGCAGTTTCGAATTAACAGGGGTAATATATTAACTGGAAAAGAAGAATAGTTAAAGGCAGGGGGCAAATATTAAAAATCACTGTGAAACTGCATCATAGGCTTGGTCCTCAAGAAGGGTCTCGGCCCGAAACTTCGTCTGTGTATTCATTTCCATCGATGTTGCCTGGCCTGCTGAGCTCTTCCAGCATCTTGTTTGTTTTGCTTTGGATTTCCAGCATCTACACAAATTATTAATAGAACATAGAATACTACAGCACCGTACAGGCCATTCGGCCACAATGTTGTGCCGACCCTCAAACCCTGCCTCCAATATAAGCTCCCACCTTAAATTCCTCCATATACCTGTCTAGTAGTCTCTTAAACTTCACCAGTATATCTGCCTCCACTACTGACTCAGGCAGTGCATTCCACGCACCACCACCCTCTGAGTAAATAATCTTCCTCTAATATCCCCCTTGAACATCCCACCCCTTACCTTAAAGCCACGTCCTCTTGTATTGAGCAGGGGTGCCCTGGTGAAGAGGGGCTGGCTACCCACTCTATATATTCCTCTTATTATCTTGTACACCTCTATCATGTCTCCTCTCATCCTTCTTCTCTCCAAAGAGTAAAGCCCTAGCTCCCTTAATCTCTGATCATAATGCATACTCTCTGAACCAGGAATCATCCTGGTAAATCTCCTTTGTACCCTTTCCAATGCTTCCACATCCTTCTTATAGTGAGGCGACCAGAACTGGACACAGTAGTCCAAGTGTGGCCTAACCAGAGATTTATAGAGCTGCATGATTACATCGCGACTCTTAAACTCTATCCCTCGACTTATGAAAGCTAACAGTCCATAAGCTTTCTTAACTACCCTATCCACCTGTGAGGCAACTTTCAGGGTGCTGTGGACATGTACCCCTAGATCCCTCTGCTCCTCCACACTACCAAGTATCCTGCCATTTACTTTGTACTCTGCCTTGGAGTTTGTCCTTCCAAATTGTACCACCTCACATTTCTTCGCGTTGAACTTCATCTGCCACTTCTCAGCCCACTTCTGCATCCTATCAATGTCTCTCTGCAATCTTTTATAATCCTCTACAGTATCTACAACACCACCAACCTTTGCGTCGTCTCCAAACTTGCCAACCCACCCTTCTGCCCCCACATTCATGTCGTTAATAAAATTCATGAAAAGTAGAGGTCCCAGAACCGATCCTTGTGGGACACCACTAGTCACAACCCTCCAATCTGAATGTACTTCCTCCACCACGACTCTCTGTCTTCTGCAGGCAAGCCAATTCTGAATCCACCTGGCCAAACATCCCTGGATCCCATGCCTTCTGACTTTCTGAATAAGCGTACCGTGTGGAACCTTGTCAAATGCCTTACTAAAATCCATACAGATCACATCCACTGCTCTACCCTCATCTATATGCCTAGTTACCTCCTCAAATAACTCTATCAGGCTTGTTAGACACGATCTGCCCTTCACAAAGCCATGATAACTGTCCCTGATGAGACCATGATTCTCTAAATGCCCAGAGATCCTGTTTCTAAGAATCTTTTCCAACAGCTTTCCCACCACAGACGTAAGGCTCACTGGTCTATAATTACCCGGACTATCCCTACTATCTTTTTTGAACAAGGAGACAAGATTCGCCTCCCTCCAATCCTCCGGTACCATTCCCGTGGACAACGAGGACATAAAGATACTAGCCAGAGGCTCAGCAATCTTCATCCCTCGCCTCGTGGAGCAGCCTGGGGAATATTCCGGGGACTTATCCGTCCTAATGTATTTTAACAACTCCAACACCCCCTCTCCCTTGATATCAACATGCTCCAGAACATCAACCTCACTCATATTGTCCGCACCATCATCAAGTTCGCTTTCATTGGTGAATACCGAAGAGAAGTATTCATTGAGGACCTCGCTCACTTCCACAGCCTTCAGGCACATCTTCCCACCTTTATCTCTAATCATTCCTACCTTCACTCCTGTCATCCTTTTTTTTCTTCACATAATTGAAAAATGCATTGGGGTTTTCCTTTACCCTACTCGCCAAGGCCATCTCATGCCCCCTTCTTGCTCTTCTCAGCCCTTTCTTAAGCTCCTTTCTTGCTTCCCTATATTCCTCAATAGACCCATCTGATCCCTGCTTCCTAAACCTCATGGATGCTGCGTTCTTCCACCTGACTAGATTTTCCACGTCACTTATGGTTCCTTCACCCTACCATTCTTTATGCTCCTCACTGGGACAAGTTTATCTCTAACATCCTGCAAGAGATCTCTAAGGATCGACCATATGTCCATAGTACATTTCTCTGCAAAAACATCATCCCAATTCACACCCGCAAGTTCTAGCCTTATAGAGTCATAATTTGCCCTTCCCCTATTAAAAAATATCCTGTCCTCTCTGATTCTACCCTTTTCCATGATAATGTTAAAGGCCAGGGACCGGTGGGCAGTGTCCCCCAGATGCTCACCCACTGAGAGATCTGTGTCCTGACCCGGTTCATTACCGAATACTAGATCTGGTATGGCATTCCCCCTCGTCGGCGTGTCCACATACTATGACAGGAATCCATCCTGGACACACTGAGTAAACTCTGCCCCACCTAAACCCTTAGAACTAATCAGGTGCCAATCAATATTTGGGAAGTTAAAGGCGCCCATGATAACAACCCTGTTATTTTGCATCTTTCCAAAATCTGCCTCCCAATCTCCTCTTCTGTATCTTGGCTGCTACAGGGGGCCTATAAAGTACCCCCAATGGAGTAACTGCTCCCTTCCTGTTCCTGACTTCCGCCCATACTGACTCAAAAAAGGATCCTGCTACATTACGCACCCTTTCTGTAGCTGTAATGGTATCCCTATTGTGTTTATAATTTTGGTGCTGTAAAGATCTCCGATTTGTCCTCAGCTCTTTATATTCCACTTAACTACCAAGCACATTCTCAGGGGTTCTGTATCTAGTATAATGTATCCAAAGTGTGGGCGATACAAAACCGGGCAGAGATGTGATTGGGAAATTGAAGTATACATAAAATATATGTATATCAATCCGTAATATGAAGAAAATTAGGTATCATATGGGCAGCTATAAGATTGTTGACTGCATAACTCAGACGCAGAACTGGCCTTTCGAGTAGATGATGTCTCTTTTATGGCCCTCCGTGCTTGTGCACCTGCATTTTCTAATACGTTTCGTATCTAGTGCCGTTGACCCTTGTGCTCTCTGTTTCATCTTGTCAAGTTTATTTTGATTGGCACGGGATTTCTGCGTACTGATATTATTTAAGAAGGATTCCTCATTAGCACTTATGGTGGTGTCCTGGTTTTTCGAGAACGATTCCTCTCGTAGTGGTACTCAGGCAAGCCATCAATGCTCTATTGGACTCACTATGAAAAAACTCTTGTTTCTGTCTCTGCACAGCTTTCCACCTGCTCTAAGTGAATTCGACCGGACTGACTGTTGGTGCCAGATGTAACCTTTCATGTATCTCGGAAACCACTACTATCCTGGAATTCTGACGCACAACTATTACTAGAGTTTACAGAGAATGATGCGAAAAACGAACAAATAAACAAAAAATAACAACATCCAATGAATAGCAGTTCTGTGTGCTGAAAAGCCTTGTTAATGAAAAAGGTCAGAGGAGAACAATGATGCAGAAGTGCATCTCTGAAGGCAGAATATGTCGAACAGTAGAAGAAGGCCATGAACATACAGGTGGTATCGCATAAAATGGTAAGAGCACGGGTTAGCATTATATTTACTTCATTGCCTCTTCCTAATCCCCCTATTTACTGCTGCCATCTAATAATTCCTGATTTGTTTAATCTCAGATATGCTAGTGGGAACATATTTGTGCCATAACAGTTCACGTGAGACAAGTGAAAGATGTTACCCAGAACAGATACACAGGTGCAGAAAGGTAACATGGGGAGAGCTGCCTGCCTACACGAAACAAGACCTCATGGATCTACCCACGCTCTAATTATTGGCATCTTACCGACTATCTCATTGTCAGAAGAAAAGACAGGCACGATGTCAGAATCACCAAGGCCATGTGTCGTGCTGACTGCTGGACAGGTCATAGGCTCGTTGTCTGCAAAATGATGCTCCGCATCAGGCTGAAGAGCTGATCACAAGGAAGCAAGGCTATGAGAATAATTAACGTGGCCAGGCTGAATAATCCCAGCATAGCTTCAGCACTGGCTGAAGACTTAGAATCCAAGTTTGCTGACCTATACCTTGCAGGCAGCGCTGCAGACGACTGAGTACGCTTCAGGGATGATGTCCATTCATCTGCACTGATGATGCTAGGGCCCTCTACCGGTAAGCAGCAAGACTGGTTCGATAAGAATGCTGAAGAGATACAGGTACTGCTTGCCGAAAAGCACTGCCTTCATCGTGCCCACCAGAACGACCCATCATCAGGTGCGAAGAAAAACGCATTTACCAGTGCTCGCAGGGCAGTCCAGAATAAACTGCGTGAAATGCAACATGCCTGGTGGAGTGCCAAGGCAGATGAAATACAGGGATACACTGACAGAAACGAATTGAAACGATTCTATGAAGCATTCAACACTCTCTACGGACCTCTGTCTCTCGGGCGATCCACCCTCCTGAGTGTAGATGGTAAAACTCTAATTACAGTGAAGGCTCAGATCCTGCAAATTTGGGCAGGATCTTTCAAGCCGTCCTCAACCCACCGTCATCAACTAACAATGAGGCAATAGACAGGATTCCCCAGGTCGACATCAACAGCGCCATGGATGAACCGCCGGTAGCAGCCGAAGTCACGAAAGCTGTCAGCCAGCTATCCAGTGGAAAAGCCCCAGAGGCAGACGCCATACCTGAAGAGATCTACAAAGCTGGTGGTCCTGTACTTATAGATAAGCTCACCGAGTTGTTCCAGTCTTTTTGGAAGAAAGGATCCATTCCTCAGGAACTTAAAGATGCATCCATCTTACACCTCTACAGGAAGATGGGCAATCACGGAGGAATCTCGTTGCTCTCCATCGCAGGAAAAAAAAACTCTTTCAAAAGTCCTGTTAAATCGTCTGGTCACTCATCTGGAGCAGGACCTGCTGCCAGAGTCACAGTGTGGCTTTCACAGAGGTCGTGGGACTATTGACATGATCTGTGCCGAGCGCCAACTTCAGGAGAAGTGTCAGGAGCAGAATTGTGAACTCTACACAACTTTTGTTGACCTCACGAAAGCCTTCGACATTGTCTGCCGACAAGGCCTGTGGAGGATCATGTCAAAGTTCGGCTGCACAGCCAAATTCATTCAGATGGTGCGCCAGTTCCATGATGGCTTGATGGCCAGAGTGCTGGACGGCGGAGAATCTTCCAAGGTATTCCCAGCCACCAGTGGCTTCAAACAAGGCTGTGTGCTCGCACCCACATTGTTCAGTATGATGTTTACTGCAATGTGGAATAATGCCTTCCAGGACAGTGATGCTGGAATCAGCCTCAGGTACAGAGTGGATGGGAAGCTCTTCAACCTGAGGAGACTCCAAGCTATTACCAAGGTGAATGAGACTGTTTTGGGAGACTTCCTCTTTGCCGATGACTGCGCCCTGTATGCTGGTTCAGAGCGAAAGATGCAAGTCAATATGGACAAATTCTCCACGGCTCGTGACGACTTTCCACTCACCATCAACATCAAAAAGACAGAAGTCATGCACGAGCCTGCTCCTCATGCACCGTACACAGAACCCAAAATCACAATCAAAGGACAGAAACTACAGGCAGTGGATCAGTTTACTTACCTTGGAAGCACGTTCTTCCCAGCAGCGTCCATTGATCCAGAAGTTAACTGCTGAATAGAAAAGGCAAGTTCTGCTTTCGGCAGACTGCGCTCCACTGTATGGGAACGTCGAGAAATCAGCCCAGCAACAAAACTGAAGTTCTAAAGAGCAGTGGTAATCACTGCCCTCCCTTATGCCTGCGAAACGTGGACTGTGTATCGAAGGCATGCATGACAGCTTAACCATTTCCACATAACTTGTCTTCGCAGAATATTAGGCATCAGGTGGCAAGGCAAAGTGCCAGACACTGACGTTCTCTCCAGAGCAAGTCTACCATCAGTCCACACATTGCTGATGAGAGCACAGACCCGGTGGGAAGATCATGTCATCCGCACGCCGGAATAGAGCATACCCAAGCAGCTCTTTTTGGGAACTCTGTGCTGGAAGACGCTCGCAGGGAGGGCAGAGGAAATTTTACAAAGACAAAACTGAGGGCCTCCCTGAAGTCGCTTGACGGAGACAGGAACACCTGGGAAATGCTGGCACAAAACCGCCCTATCTTGCGCGGCCTGATCCACAAGGTCTGCCAAGCTTACGAAGGAAGGCGTACAGCTGAAGCACATGAGTGCGAGCTACACAAGTCCAGAGCCACCAGCGCAATAACTGTAGTGCCTACACGTATCTGCCGAGCATGTACCAGGAAATTCCGTGCCCGAATTGTCCTGACCAGTCAACTTCGGACACATCACATCCAGTCTCAAAGTGGCGAATAGCGGCGAAGTCCTCATCGAGGACGAAGGGCGAACTTCATAATCTTGTCAAGTTTATTTTGAATGACATGTGTTTTCTGTGTACTATGATTATTTAAATCAGACTCCACATTGACAATTATTGTGGAGTCCTGGTGTTTCGAGAAAGATTCGACTAACTGTTGCTCGGTCAAGCCACCGATGTTCTTTTGGAATTCTTATCTAAAACTGTCTCGATATGGAAATCCGTGGTTCGTATGCACCTGAGTTCGGTCGTTCGTCAGCAGACATCGTGACAGTCTCATGGTTGGGGCTCGTTGCCTGGCTGTGGGTGGGGGGGGGGGGGGTGTCAAATAACGAGATTGTTTCGTGCAAAATAATTTTCGAGACAAGTAGAAAGATAACGAGTGCAAATGATTGAATCGGTATACGGATCTGATACTGTCTTACTGAAAGGCACATGGTGTTGAAACTATTCATAAGGTGCAGAGTACAGTTTCTTTTTCGAGGACTCAGTTATTCATTCAATATTATCCAATATGTGCAACCAACGGTCTTTATGCCTGGAATTCTCAGGGTATATTTCAAAATGACAAATGGTTGCACTGCTCTCAGTAAAAGGGTAAGCAAATGTGGGGGAGGTGGGGCAGAGAATTCAGCTGCTCGAAGTACTACTGGTGAACATGTGGTGGCAGTAGAGAACCAGCGGTGACCGGAGTATGTCCTAACTTGCCAAAGCAGCGTCAGCATCGCAAAATAGCAGCAGATTTTCATTTCGATGGCTCCTATTAGAATTTCAGCAGCTCAACAAGAGCTTTACACCCAGTAATTCAATGATGTACTCATTCCTGTAATGTATTATGCAGGGCATCATGTGCCTGACCGGGTGATCTGTTTTGCTGAAGTTTTGGGGGGATCGCAGTTAACACTGCTCACAGTGCTCCACTTTCGTTAATACAAGTTAAGTATTGAGTGCAATTGAGAGATTTAGGAATTCAATAGTTCCACCTTACAGAAATACACTCAGTGGCCACTTATTATGTACACCTATATACCCGACTATTAATGTAAATATCTAATAAGACAATCACATGGCCATAACTCTCTCTATATATATAAAGGTTGCATACATGGTCAAGAGGAACAGTTGCTGTTTAGACCACACACTGTATTGGGAAGAAAAGTGCTAGAAAAGTGCTCTAGGTGAATTTGACTGGAATCACTGTTGATGCCAGACGGAGCGCTTCGGGTATATCTGATACCAATAGTCTCCTGGAATTTTCACGCACAACTGTTACTAGAGTTTACAGAGAATGCTGCGAAAAACAAGCAAATAAACAAAAGATAAAAACATCCAGTGAGTAGCAGTTCTGTGTGCTGATAAGCCTTGTTAATGAGAGAGGTCAGAGGAGCACAATGATGCAGAAGTGCATCTCTGAAGGCAGAATATCTCGAAAAACAGCAGAAGGGCATGAACATACAGGTGGTATCTCATAAAGTGGTAGGAGTACAGATTAGCATTATATTTACTCCAGTGTCTCTTCCTGGTCCCTCTATTTACGACAGCCATCTAATAATTCGCTGATTTGAATAAATCTCGGATATGCCAATGGGAACATATTCGTGCCTTAACAGTTCACGTGATCCAAGTGAAAGATGTTACCCAGAACTGATACACAGGTGCAGAAAGGTAACATGGGCAGAGCTGGAAGCCATTCAGAAAAATATGAGCTGATATAAACCAGTCCCCAACACCGGTAGTGTAATCTCCTGAGTCAGATACATGCACAGTTTGTTCTTACAACCCACAGGACCTGTTTCATGGGGAGTAGCAAAGGGATTCGGCTATTACAGACTGCAACTGAGGGTGAGACGGAGGTATTCAGTTCGTCAAGAACTGTGGAGCGAGGAAATATTTGAGTCCCTTCCGTCACCAGCTCATTACGGGGAAGAGGAGAAGCAGCTTATTTCCACCATATGCATCACAATGAGGTGTGGACTTCTTTGCCACGAAAAGCTGTGAAAGCTTCATCATTAAGTTATATAAAGCGGAGGTTAAGAAGGTCTTGTTTAGTAAGGGCGTCAAAGATTCAATTAGAAGATAGGGGATAGTTTGGGAAGGATAATAAATAAGCCATGATGGAATGACGTGTCAAATGTGATGGGCTGAATGACCAAATACAGCTCCTATGTTTCATGCTTTAAGATTAAGAAGTACTTCCGAATTGTCCCAGTACGCATTTGCACTGCTTAAAACAATACCTATCTCGATCACATCTTCCCCAAATATGAAGTATGCTTGAATTAGCAGAAGACGACAAAATATGATAAACCATCATGCAGGAAAGAAACAAGCAGCAATGCACACAAAATGCTGAAGGAGCTCAGCAGGCTAGCAGCGTCTGTGGAAAAGTGTGCAGTTGACGTTTCGGGCTGAGACGCTTTATCAGGACTAGAGAACATGTTGTGTCTTCAGAGTCAGATGGTGGGGGGAGGGGAGGTAAAAACACAACGTGATGAGTGAATCCGGAGTGGAGGGCGAGGATTGTTTCGTAAAGAGCTGGGAAGTTGATTGGTGAAAGTTATACAGGACTGGAGAAGGGGAAATCTGATAAGAGACGACAGAAGGCCATGAAGGAAAGAACAGGGGGAGGAGCACCAGATGGAGGTGATAGAAAGGTAAGGAGATATGGTGAGAGAGGGAAATAGGGATGGAGACTGGTGAAGGAGAGAGAGGGGGGCATCTGTAAGTTCAAGAAATGGATGTTCATGCCACCAGCATGGATGCTTCTCGGGCGGAAGGTAAAGGCTTTGCACCTCCAGCCTGGGTGTGGCCTCATCACAACAGTGGAGGAGGCCATGGACTGACATGTCGAGATTGTATTGGGAAGTGGAATTGAGCCACTGGGGTACCCAGCTTTTTCTAGCGGATGTGCTCGGGGAAACTATCTCCCAATCTACTTCGGGTTTCAGCGATATACAGGAGGCTACACTGGGAGTTCCGGATACACGATATGGGCCCAGCAGACCTACAGATGAAATATCGCCTCACCTGGAAGGACTTTTTGTGGCCCTGAATGGTAGTGCGAGAGGAGGAGTAGGGGCAGGCGCATCTTGTTCCGCTCACAAGGATATGTGCCATGAGGGAGATCATTGGAGAGGGACGAAGGGTCAAGGAAGCCGCAGAGGGAACGATCACTGTGGAAAGCAGAAAAGGGAGAGGGGAAGAGGGAAATGTGCTTGGTGTTGGAATCCCGTAGGAGATGGCGGAAGTTACGGAGAAGCGTATAGGACGCGGAAGCTGGTTGGGTGATAGGTGAGGATAAGATAAACCTATCCCTGGTAGGGTGGCGCGAGAATGGGGTGAAGAATGAAGTGATGCGGTTGAGGGCAGTGTTGATGGTGGAGGTAGGGAAGCTCCTTTATTTGAAGAAATAGTACATCTCCATCGTTCTCATCCTGAGAAGATGCGGCGGAGACGGGGGATTCGAGAGAAGAGAATGGCACTTTTACAAGTAATGGAGTGGGAAGAGTCTAAGTAGCTGTGAGAGTCAGTGGGTTTATAATAGATATCAGTAGATAAGCTGTCTCCAAAGATTGAGACAGAGAGATCAAGAAAGAAAAGGAGAGGTCGGAAATAGACAAGGTAAATTTGAGGGCAGGGTGGAAGTAGGACGTAAAGTTGATGAGGTTGGCGAACTCTACAAACACGAAGTATGCCTGAATTAGTAGAAGACGACAAAGTGTGATCACCCTTCAGGCAGGAAAGAGATAAACAGTCAATGAATGGCTGAACGGATGTATCGAAGTGAAGGAGGGCACCAGTCTAGAATATAGTCCTTTTGGTAAACTCGGAATTTGTGAATGAACTTCTTGGTGTTCACCAAGACTTTAGCAAGATCCTAGTCAATGATTCGTATAGTCAGGTATAGGGAATTGCGTGGGATCCTGGACCAGCCATGTTGGAATGGCGGAGCAGACACGATTGGCCGAAAGGCTTACTCCTGCTCCTATGTCTTGTGGTCTTATGTTAATCTCCACCCACCGGGTGTCCACATCTATATTATTATGCAAGTACATTTTCCAAGCAAAACAAAACATCAAGAAAAGTAGAGAATTCTGGTAACCCTCGGAGGATCAAGCAGCGGCAACAGAGTTCGCCGATGTTACCTGGTGACGCATCAATGGCTATGGATTTTAGCTGTAGCAGTCCTAAATGGGATTTTTTATTATTACCATCGGAGATGCTCGCAAAAATACGCCATTTATCCGCGGCATCTGAGGCCATCTTGAAGACGGGTTGCTCCACTTTATAACCCTCAGTGGCCTAAATATATTTGCCTTCACTTACGTCTTGAAGTTCAAGTTCAGATTCATAGCCGTTTAATCAGACGAACTTTAGTTCCTCCGGACTAAGGTGCACAACAAGGTGCATATGATTCACAAACAACACAGAAAATAATGTTAACACGAATAACTTAAAACATAATGATAGAAATTCCAGAAAATTAACATTCAGCATAAGGTGCATTTACGAACCAATCAGAAACCAAGCCGTGTGATGCTATTGAGACTGCAGACATGATGAGATCTGGGTGGTCGAAGGGAGTTCAGCAGTCTCACGTCCTGGGGAAGAAGTTGTTCCCCATCTGAAAAGTCCTTGTCCTAATGCTCTGGTACTTCCTGTCTTATGCTGGGGATTCAAATAGGGGATAATAGGGGTTGTAGGAAAGTGCATTCAACATTGTTTCGTTGTTACAGACTGCATCCCGGTGTATGGCTGTCTACTATCGCCACCACATTATTAGTGCTCACCTTTCCAGTGGGCAGTCTTAAGGTTTTATACCCAGTATTATTTGTAATTCAGTAAACCATAATGTTTAAATGTTTATTGCAAATGTGCAACAAATCCTCTCTGCACGTGTATTTCAGGGGCTTTTCAATAAAGGCTATGAACATGTTCATGAAATTTTCCAATTATCTACAGTACCCACATAGCAGTTATCGAGTTTAACGTGCTCTCAGGACGCTGGAATAGGGATCCATTCTCAGACCCATTGCTGTTCATATAGTGATATTAATTGAGTAACAATGCCTGATTCAAACAAAGTCGGCGTTAACGTTCAGGCAGAGGTCTAATCATCCAGAGAAATCCAAAATGTGGAATCGAGAAACAGGCAGAGTCGATATTTCAGATGGTGAGAGTATAGATACCAATGCTGGAAAGGCTCAGGAAAATTCACTGGCATAACCTGACAACAAACAGGTGAAAACACAGGACTAAAATACACTGAGCAATAAACAGAGAGGCAGATGATAGGTGAAGCACAATGAGACAGAAGTGGCGGCAAAACAGGTAATAATGAGAAACAGGTGAGAGGCGGAGTACTCAGTAGTACAGGGGCTGGAGCAGAGCAGGAGCGGGGACAGGGGCATTTGGGGCATGAAAACAAACAAGAGCACATGTTAATACAAAATCACAGACTGAGGGCTCGGGGAAAAACACACAAAAAGACAAAGTTCAACTGGAGATAATGACAGGTGCTGCATCCTCTAGGTTCTCTGGTTTCTTTCTACAGTCAAAAGAATTACCTGTTAGTAGGTTAGTTGGTTATTGCAAATTGTCCTCTGATTGCAATTGGGTCAAAACAGTGAGATGCTAGGCGGCGCGTCTCGTTCGGCCAGAAAGTTGTGTTACGTACTGTATCGCTGAATGAATAAATAAATGAATAAGTTAGTAGACAGATAGATGCATAGATAGACAGACAGTTAGATAGACAGATATAAAGACAGATAGAGAGGTGAATATTATGGTCCGGTCCGTGAAGTCCGCATTCTGGATCACGGTCCTGCCCATGAATCCTTATTCTAGGTTTTCCGGTTTTCTCTTGTCCTGTTGTGTGCCTTAATTGAGGCACGTGATTCTCATTTTGGTCTGGCTACATAAATAGCTCCTGAGTTCAACTTCATTGGCTAGACTGTTCGCTTCCCTTCCTTTCCCTTCCTTCTGTAGCCCTTGGTTGTAGCCTCGCCTACTACCTTTTGACTGAAGCCTCGCCTGCTACCTTTCGCCTGAAGCCTCGCCTTCTTCCTTTCGTCTGAAACCTCGTCTGAAGCTTCGCCTGCGTTCTCTCCGTCAAGTTCTACCACCGGAGCAAGACCGGAGCCCTGCTGTGTCTAGATAAGGAACTGTCTTTCGTTGTTTGCAACTGTCTCCGTGTCCACGCCTTCGCTAGGTAGGTCTGGCCGTTTGCCACAAATTTGTGTTGGGAACAGTCTCTCTGTCCATGCCTTCGCTATGTAGGTCCGGCCGTTTGCAGCAACCTAGTGTTGGGAACCGTCTCATCGTGTTCAGCATTCTGCGTACGAGTCCCAACCCTACGTCCTGTTCCCAAAGAGGAGTCCTTGCTCTGTTTTCTGTCTATGAGTCCCGGCCCTAAGTCCTGTTTCCAAGGAGGGTCCCGGCTCTGTGTTCCATGTTCCTGTCTCTCAAGACCAAGGCTTTGCGTTCTGCCTTCCTGTCCCTCAAGACCAAGGCTCTATGTTCTGCGCTTCTGTCTCCCATGATTACCGAGGCTCTGTGCTCTGCGTACCTGTCTCTGAAGACTAAGGCTCTGTGTTCTGTGTTCGATTCTCCCAAGTCCAAGTCTTAGCTTCGTGTCCTCATCCAGTTCTGGTCCCGCGTCCTGCCCAGGAGTCCTGCGTCCTGCCGCCACGTCCAGTCCTGTTGCCTTGCCACGTCTTGTCCTCGCCTAGATCGGAAGTCCAAGCCCGCGTCTAGACACAGGTTCCGCGGTCCTGTCAAGTCTCTGGCTCGGAGTCCTTGTCCAGGTTCCAAGTTGCTTGTTCCTTGTCCAGGTCCTGCTTTCCTAGTCCAGTCCTAGCCCATGCCCTGTATACTTATCTCGGCCTGGGCCTGTGGCTTGTCCAGCGTCGTTTCTTCCCTACTTTCCTTGCTTTCTCGACACACCTAGTCCTGTTCCTAGTACTTAAGTGTTTGCGGCTTGTATTTGGGTCCGCTCACCAGCGCCCCCCTATATGATACTAAAAGAATAAATATCAAATAAATACATGTTGTCGCCAAAAACGTGGTGACACTTCCGTTCTGACCCCAGTACAATCCTAATGGATTTGATTTGACGCAAACTGCATTGTTTGTTTCTATGTATGCCGAATAAATCTAATGTTTTAAAATATTTAATGTATTCTATTTTATCTTCATTGATTGTTCTGTTTTTAGTGTTTTATAATGCGCTTGACTGTCCCAGTATTTACAAAGCTGTTTAAAAATGTTAAAAATGTTAATTGCTCCAGTGAACCAAGTGTGGTCGTCATTTTTCCGATCGTTCATTTGACTTCTATCCTATGGACAGGATTTATTTTCTCGAACGTCGCCCACGTTTCCCTGTATAAATCCATAAATAGTGTTATTAGCACGGTCCAGGAACAGGTTGACGCCATCCAACCAACATTAAAATCTAATTAATGACGAAGTTAGATTTCTACACCAAATTCTTGAAAAAAATGAACAGGTCAGACAACCGTAAATGATTTTGTGAAATGTTACTGAAGTCGCTGGGTGTGCGTGGCTAACACTTGCAGTCGTCTTATCAGTCACACCCTCTATAAAGACCACGCTATTGATAAGACAAGATTTAAATTTAACATAATTAAAAGGGGGCTCTGTAGTCATCTCACACTTGTTTCGCACTTCAGCAACTCTCTCCCATCTGACAATTACAGTCTTAGATCCCGCACTACAAGTTTCAGAAAGAGTTCAATCATCAGGCCCCTGAACCAAAGCAGATGACTTTAATCACTGCACCTCTGAACTGATTCCACGATCTATAGACTCACTTTAAAACTCATGTCCTCAGTTTTATTTATGGATTTATACGTTATTCCTTAATATCTGTTTGTTTGTTTATTTATTTATGATTGTTTGAATGTAATTGATTTATCTATTTTTGCATGTTTTTTATTTATTTATCTGTCTATTTTTCTATCTATCCATTTATTTATTCGCGGTTATTCGTCTTTGTGTTTCTCATTCTTTGTGTGTAGATTTTCGTTGCATCTATTCTACTTCTTTATTCTTCTGTGAATACCTGTAAGAACAAGAGACTCATGGTCGCATATGAAGACGTATACATACTTTAATAACAAATTTATCTTTAACTTCGACTATAACTATGAGTTATAGAAGCTAATGTGTGGGAGTGGGTGTGGCGGGTGGTGGCGTTGATATCAGGGTGGGAAGTGAGGCCGATGGTCTTCATTCAGGAACTAACGGATTCGATGGAGAGAATGGTCACGTCACGGGGAAACATCCCTACAGTGTAACACTCCCAATTATGGTAAGACGCTGGCAATAAGGCAGTGGGAATGTTGATCTCCCCCAACAGGGATGGTTGTAAATGAAGAGCAGAGTGCAGGATGACGAGGAATAGAAGGGTCCAGTGAATGCGGTATGAGTGCTGACGGACAAAGAAAGCTCAGGAAACAGAGAGTAGAAAGCGGAATAAGATTTTGGAGTCGATAGAATTTCAATTCTGATTGAGGCTGCGAGACGGCACGTTGACCACGACCATTCCCCCCAACATACTGCCATTGCCAAGTAAAGACAAGACACGATAAATCTACCGCTGTTTCCTCTTTTATTTAGAGTATTGTCACACAAATTCCAAACACATATGGGAGATCGCTCCTGAGTCTACACACAGCGGTAGTTCAGACACAGCACAGTGGGGACAATTCTACACAAAATTATTTCGCAAAAGATGGATTATTAAAGCCAACTTTTCTGAAATCATTAAACATTCTGATTGTTTGCATAGGCGAACATTGCTACACAATTACATTGCCTTGGGCTGCCTTACAGATCCAATGATTGCTTCACTGCACTAAACAAGAGCAAACAATCCACGTGAGCTGCCAGCCGGCACACTCTCACTGCGCACAGGCGGACGAAGAGATGGTGTTGCGCAGCGGCGAGCTCAGTGAGCTGTGGCTCACGCTGCAGGAATAACTCGAGCCCTTGTTCCAGGCAGCGGTGGTTACCCGCAGGTAACTGCTCAGCCTGTAGGTCTGTTCAGTGTCCAGGGAGACAGCGCCTGTTGTCACGCCGCTCTCCGTCTGGACTCCATCGACAGTCCAGCGCAGCGCTACCAAGCCCGGCTTAAAGCCACTCACCAGACAGGAGAGAGTGGCCGAACCCCTGCCGGTCTCCTCCGGAGAGGGAGGGAGCAGAAGAACTGAGAGCTCCCAGGATTCGCTACCTGTGTGAGAGAGGAGACGGAGAGAAATAAGAACAATGTTATTTCATGGACTGTTCAGAGATCGAAACACCAGCGCCGAAATTAACACAGGCATTGGGATACAGTATACGGCACATTTGACCACTCGGGTACAAACCTTTAAATGAAGAGTTGCCCGGATTATTCGCAGCCTTGCGCGGCTACGACTTGACTTCATTTATTTCAAAGAATGTTTTTGAATCCACTCAATTCTCGGCACTGCATTGTGTTAAATGATAACTTCAAATCTACTCGACCACTTCGCTAATTCCCCGTACTGTGCCTATATGATTAGTCCCATTTGTGAGATCATTTCGTTGTTGTTCTCCAGTAACTCCCGAAATCCTGACATCTTAGGACAATAACTAAGAATATTACACATTCAGTTGATGATAGAATGAAGGCTCCTTGGGGTGTCCCGAGTTCGGGGAAGCTCAGTGAATATCCAAGACTCAGTACCCAGTGACTGAAGAGGAAATGATGGAGAAAAAGAACAAGCCTGTGAACCGGTGAGAAGCGGGATGAGGTGAAACTGCTCGTTCAGACTCAGATTGCATTCCGAACCCCAAGTAACCCGTCTATTGCCGCTCGACTCTGTGACCAGCCTGTTTTCTACCGAGCACCTACTCCTAGTTTGTATTGTTTTTAAAGGCTGGTGTACTTCTCCTGGGTTTTCTACAATCACAATGGCACGGTTCTTAATCACAAACTGTGAATTGCATTAACGTCAAGCGGTGAACAACCTGCCCTATGTCCCGGATTTACCGCTCCCAGAAATATTAAGGAATATTCGCCACAAACATGCTCTCAGAAGTGATGGATGAAGCGGTAAGGGTAAATGTCATGCTTGTGGTAACAATCATTTTCCCAATTATGTGTGAACATTATTCAAGAAAATATGGGAGGTAGCGATAGAATCGATAGTCAAGATGTCTTCCCCGGGGCAGAACTCTAAGCCTAGAGTTGGAAAATTTACAGGAGGAATTCGGTGAATGTTTACTTTTTGTACAGAGTGGAGGGTGCATGAGGTGAAGGCGGCAGATACGGTAGGGTAGTTTACGAAGCTGTTGGACGGACACATGAGTGTGCAGAGAATGGAGGGATATGGAATCTGTGTCGATAGTAGGGATTGGTTTAATTCGACATCATAGAGGGGCCGCTGTAATAAACTATTAAATGGTTCTCTGGTACGATAAATGGACGATTGATCTCACAATCTACCTCCTTATGATCTTGCAACTTACCTACCTGCACTGCACTTTCTCTGCGGCTGTTTCGTTTCATTCTGCATTAAGCTGTGTTCAACTCAATGCACTGTCATCATGTGATCTTTATGGACAGTATGCAAAACAAACTTTTCATTACATCTTGTGAAAAGTGGCAAAAATAAACCAATGCCAATAACGGAACCCATGAGGCCTATTGAGTTAAAGAGGAGGGAGGTCGGAAACTGCCCAACAAAAACAATTGTTCACAAATCAAACGGTCAGTAATTTGATTGCTAAGGCTGACTGGATGGGCTGAAGGGCCTCTTGTGCCAGACAGACACGGATGGAACTTCCCACAGTGTAGATATATACCAAGTCTCCCCTGGACAGGATTGTTTCCAGCTGTGGAGCATGAGAGTGGCTGCAGTAGGAATTGTTGTTAACGGGATGAGGAAGTCACTTACTCTTAATATCTAGGCTGGTGCCTGGACCGAAGATACCTCCATTATACCACGCTGCACAGTAATAGACGGCGGAATCCCGGGGCTCCAAACTGCTGATGGTCAGAATGTGACTGTTGCTGGAGGAGTCTCTGGACGGTTCAAAACGGTCTGTGATCCCTGTCCCTCGGTATATATTATTGTTTGGGTAATGTTCTAACACCCACTCCGGTCTCTCGCCGGGATACTCTTGGTACCAGTTCATGGAGTAACTTCCAACATCACCATTCTGCATTCGACACTCTAAGCGGACAGTTTGACCCGCGGAAACAGGTCCGGACATTGGGGTCTGACTGAGCACTGGGGCCGCGTGGAGATCTCCAATACAACAGAATAAAACCACTGGTTGACTTGGAGCAAAATAAAAATTAGTAGTTATCCCAATTTTATCGGATAATCCCAGCGGTAACCATCCGACTCTCACCTGCTAAATGAACCAGCAGAACCCACAGGAGATGCAGCGCTGGGGACATTCCTCCGGACAGGTGCAGACAGTGAGCGCCCAAAAACTCTAACCGAATCATGCGCTGTTTGTGCAATCTGCGGGAACTGCTCAGATTTCAGAGCCTACAAACTGGAGTCTCCGGGTCAGTTTATTAATTGTGATGTAAATGAGTGGGTGGTGGGAGGGAAAGAATGTGGGCGGAGATTGATTTGCTGACCTTCGGAAACTTTGAATAGCAACCTTGCTGATTTTTCAAACCTTAACCCCAATTTTCAAGATTGTTTCACCTTCAGTTTGTATCACACATCCAGGCCTGCAAAACTTTGGACAATACTCAGGTAAACTTATTTTAAACATTGTTTCGGCTGCTTCCCTCTGGAACAATGAGTGTGGCTGGTGCTGGCACTCGGCCCCTCGTCTCTGCTCAGAATGGCTAATGAGAACAAAACTTTTAAAGGTCATATCAAATTCCTACAAAGTCTCCATGCCATCCCAGAATCACCTCGACAATGCATCAGTTCCTATCTGAGAATTTGTCATTCCTGCGGAAAGCAAGTCGCTGCTTTGCTTGTGAGAGAATAAAGGCATTCGCTGAAACTTGTCACTTCCAACCGACAAGTGTTTTTACTCTCTAAAGTCTCCAAAGCGGGCCTGGGCAGAATTTCCTTTAACGTCAGACATTGAGGT
Source organism: Mobula hypostoma (assembly GCF_963921235.1). NCBI lineage: Eukaryota > Metazoa > Chordata > Chondrichthyes > Myliobatiformes > Myliobatidae > Mobula > Mobula hypostoma. Next base: position 237,501,679 of record NC_086098.1, read on the forward strand.
CAGTCGTTTTGCAGAGGGGTTGCAGTGGCAACGCAGTAATCAACGCAGCAGGCCATGAGGAATGCTCCTCTTGGCAGTGAATCTTCCGCGTATCTTTACATGGGAATTAGGGATGTTCAGCAATAATTGCCTGGAGATGCAAACAGCAGCAGACGCTGGAATCTAAAGAAACTCAGAAAGAGCTGGAAGGACTGAACCGGTCAGGCAGTATCTATGCAGGAAAATAGACAGTCGCCGTTTACGTCCGAGAACCGTCATCTGAAATCCCTTTCATGTAATTTTCCGACAGTGAGATATTGAGGCATGGAACAAGACTCTAAAGATAATCCGACAAGGCTGCTAGGAGCAAACATCAGTCTGACTACATTAGATCCAGCAATTGGATCTGTCAACAGGAAACGATCTGACCACCAGCCCGTGGCGTTCCATGACCTTATTTCGTCATCTGCATCCGGTGGGACTACTGATCAGAAACCACTGGATTGAGTAAATTGAGGCTTATAAATTGGACCGTGGTCACAGGCTTGGGATTATAATATTCAAAGTTCAGAACAAATTTGCTATCAAAGTGCAGTAAGTCATTATATACAACCCTGAGTTTCATTGACTCGTGGGCATTCACAGTATATATAAAGGAACACAATGGGATCAATGAAAAGCTAAACACTGAGACGAACAAATAGCCAACGTGCCAAATAGCTCAAACTGTGCAAATACAAAACAAACAAATGCATACATACATGGATAAATAAACATTATTTTGTCTTACATAACCATTCACTTCACACTTTATGTCAACGGCTCTATCTACAGGCCATGCCACTCAGACACATGTACTAATATCTATTTTCTGACTGCATCTTTTGGATCGTTACTGTATCTAATGTGTATGGCTTTATCTACTGTGTTTTCAGAGGCAGGGTGGTTTTTCTGTGTACGTGTGTATGGCTAATATGCAATAAACTTCAACATGAACTTGCACACATGACCTTACCCTTTCGCCATTGAATGAAACTCCAACTTAGAACATTTTTCTACACGGCCTCACATCTTCCACATTTTATTCGGTATTTTGTATCCCTGCCTGTTTTGCTAACCTGTGAACATCAACTCAGTCTTTCTGCACTGTCCTGATAACACTGATAATTAACAAACATGGCAATATTACACTTCGTTGCCTTATCCGGGTGTTTGGATATACACTATGAACAGCTGGACCTTTTTCCAGCAAACTCTTGTGAATCACTTTACAGGCGGCGTGTAACATGTACCGCGTCTGCTGATTGCCAATCGTTCTATTGCGTAAGTTGTAACGCTATTACCAAGAGATCACCAAGAGGTTTGCCGATTACATTTTCTATCCCTGTTTCCCGGGTGATCTGCAGGCGCTTCCTTAATGTGAAGATAGCAAGGATATAATTGATCAAAGTTACAGGGAGGTAGTCACCCCGAAGTTACAGGAGGCGAGTAGCTGGGTGACTGTCAGGAGAAATAGAAATGGGCAGTTAGATCATAACTCCCCTGTGGCCATCCCTCTCAAAAACAAGCATACCGCTTTGGATACTTTTGTGGAAGATGACCACCCGGGAGAATGCCACGATGATCGGGTTACAGGGACTGAGCATGGTCCGTGATGTAGAAGGGAAAGAGAGAGAGAGAGTGAAGAAAAGAGCGGTAGTGATAGGAAACTCAATAAAGAGGGAGACAGACAGGAGAATCTGTAGACTTGAACGGGACACCCGGATAGTATGTTACCTCCCAGGTGCGAGGGTCAGGCATGTCTCAGAGAGAAAGCATCCAGATTTCTTTGTGCATATTGCTACCAATGTTAGGGGAAGGAAAAGATATGAGGTCCTGAAAAGAGACTTTCGAGAGCTAGGTAGAAAGCTGAGAAGCAGGACCCCCCGAATAGTAATTTCTGGATTGCTGCCTGCGCCACGCGCTAGTGAGGGTAAAAACAGGACTATTTGGCAGAATATACGTGGCTGAGAAGCTGATGCAGCGGGCGGGGCTTCAGCTTCTTGTATAATTGGGTTCTATTCTGGGGGAGGTATGACCTGCTCAAAAGTGATGGGTTGCACCTGAACCCGAGGGTGACCAATATTCTCGCGGACGGGTGTGTTAGGACTGTTGGGCAGAGTTTCAACTGACTTGGCAGATCGGTGGGAACCGGTGTTGATGGGACTCAGGATAGGATGGATAGTAAAAATCTAAAGTTAGCGTGCAGTCAGATTGTCAGGAAGTGATCGCAGGTGATGGGACTTAGTTGCAGGCAGCAGGCTGAGTATCAAATCATTAAGGATACAGACTCAGAAAGGGTAGTAAATCCCGTACCTAAGTGTTGTATCTAAATGCGCGTAGTATAATAAATAAGGTGAATGATCTTCTTGAAATATTACAGATTGCCGGTATGATGTTGTGTCCCTCAGTGAATCGCTGAACGGTGGTTGTAGTTGTGAGCTGCATGTCCAAGGTTATACGTTATATCAGAGGGATAGGAAGGTAGGCAGAGGGGGTGGTGTGGTTCTACGAGTAAAATCAAATCAGATGTGCCATATGTTTGGAAGATGTTGAATCATTGTGGGTTGAGTGAAGGAACTGCAAGGGTGAAAGGACATCGCTGGCACTTATATACAGGCGTCTCAACTGAAGCTGGGAGGTCAACCACACGTTACAAAAGGAAAACGAAAAGGCGAATCAAAAGAGCAATGTAGTTAATGGAGTTTAATCAATCAGGTCGGTTGCGAAAATTAAGTTGGCAATGGATCTCAAGACAGTGAGACTGTTGAATTTCTAAGAGTAAGCTTTTTAGAGCAGCTTTTCCGTTGACCCTACTCGGGGAGCAGCAATACTGGATTGGGTTTTATGTAATAAACTGGAGGTGCTTAGCGAGCTTCAGGTAAAAGAACCTTGAGAAAGCAGTCATCCCAATATAGTTGTGTCCAACTTCAAATTTCACAGAGAAAAAGTAAAGTCTGATTCAGCAGTATTTTAGTGAAGGGAAACTACAGTGGTATGAGAGAGGAGTTGGCCAAAGTAAACTGGAAGCAGCAGCTGGCAAGCATGTCAGTAGAGCGGCAATAACTTGCGTTTCTGGGGGAAATGCGGTAGGTGCAAGATATTTGATGAAGAATGAAGTCCTGGCCTGTCTAACGTATCCATGTAATTCGTCCCGCGAGTCCTAACATCTTTGTAAACCTTTTCTGCACTCTTCCAAGTTGAATAACATCTTTCAGAAACTACTGATCTCCAAGGATTTTCATGAAAAACAGTCTCTGGAGTTTACGGAGTCTGTAAAGGAAAGCAAATAAAATCATCTAGTGAGCGGCAATTTTGTTGGCGCCAATGTCTTGTCTCTGAGAGAGATCAGAAGAAAATAGCTAGACTGGATCAAGCTTACAGCAAGGCAACAATATCTCAAATAACCATGCATTCCAAAGGTGGTGTGCAGAAGAGCGTTTATGAACGCACAACACGTCGAATCCTGAGGTGATTCAAAATTCAAGACCACGAACATGCACTTAGTGGGCTCTTTAATAGGTACACGCAATAAAGTGGTTATTGAATGTATGAAAGCCTGCGTGCCAAATGTAATTGTAAATTAATTCAAGCAACGCACACAAATGCTGGTGGAACGCAGCAGGCCAGGTAGCATTTTGTGTGTGGTGCTTGAATTTCCAGTATCTGTAGATTTTCTCGTGTATGCAAATGAATTCAGTGTATTTGGTGAGGTGCAGTCTGACGGGTATAGCTATCAACTTGTACGGATCAAAGAATGAATTGCTAACAAATTCTTTCCATCCCAAGGCTTCTCCCTCTTAGTCGACCCACACCTCTCACCCACCTATCTACAAACAGAAAACAGTTCACCGAAGATGAAGAAAGTTACATGAATTTCTATGAAGCTCTCTGGTTCTGATCTGCGCAATATTGCAAGCTTTGCAAAAAGGTACCATAGTAAGCGTTTTACCAGAACGGTACTAGAACTTAGAGGTGATACCGAATAACAAAAAAAGGCCAAAGTGGAAACCAACTTTATCGAATAGTTCGATGGGAGTGAGCAATACGCACACAAAGTGCTGAAGGAATTCAGCAGATCATACAGTATCTATGAAGGGGAATGAATAGTCGTTGTTTCGGGCCCAGGCCTTTCATCAGGACATCCCCATTGATGTTGCCTGACTTATGAGTTCCTTCAGCATTATTTTTGTGATGTTCCGGATTTCCAGCATCTGCTGATTCTCCTGTGTTTTTGATAAGCAGGAGAATAGTGGCTGACCGCAAGACCGGGTGGGAGGAGCGGTCACACGGATCATCCCTAATAGATCCAACATGAAAATCGGGAAATATTTAAAAGTTTCCGATTGCGAACAATGCGGAACTCGCACGAGGCGGTGAACAGCAGCAGCAGATTTAACACCAAATTAGGTGGTCACACGAGTGGGAAAGAAACGGAAGTAGATGGCGATGGGTGGCATGGAGAGAAGTGAGAGAGAGCTCAACAAAGATGTGCTCAACAAATGTATATTCCAGTTAAAAGAAAGGAAAGTTAGAGTGGGGAAAGCCGGTCTTGGATAAGTAAGGAAATAAAAGAAGGCAACAAATTAAAAGCTCGAGCATAAAAAGTCACCAAGACTAGTGGGAACCTTGAGAACTGGGGACGCTGCAAAAAGCAACGAAGAACCACTTAGCGAGCAATAAGGAAAGGGAAGCTACATTATGGATATAAACTAGCACAAAACATAGAAAACAGATAGTAAAAGAATTTTCCTAATTATCTAAAGCCTAGAAGAGTGACTAAAGTGAATGTAAGTCCATTGGAGGACGAGAAAGTGGAATTAATATTGGGTCATGATGAAATAGCAGAGGATTTGAAGGAGTATGTTGTGCTTTTCTTCACGGTACAGGAACTGTCTAACATGCCAAAAAGAAACGCTATGGCTGCGATGGGAGTTGAGCACCTCGATACAATAGCTATCACTAAAACGGTAGTGTAGAGCAAATTTGTTGGCCTAAAAATAGAGAAGTCCCCTAGTCCCGATGGAATGCATCCCAGGGTAATGAAAGAAATGGCAGAAGTTACAGTGGTGGCTTTGATAATAATTTACCAAAATTCCCTGGACTCTGGGCAGGTCCTGGCGGATTGGAAGACGGCGTATATCACGCCACAGTTCAAAAAAGGATGTAGGCAAAAGACAGGTAACAATAGGCCAGTTAGTTTAACATCCGTAGTTGGGAAAATGCTTGAAGCCCTCATTAAAAAAAAAAGGAAAGAAATGGATCAATCAGGCAAACGCAGGTCCTGTTTGACAAAGGTACTGGAGCTCTTTGAGGACATAACGAGCGCAGTGGATAGAGGAAAACAGCTGGACTTTAATTATTTGTATTTCCAGAATGCGATCGATAAGGTACCGTATAAGATGCAAAGAGTTGGGGGTGAGTATTGGCATGGATAGAGGGTTGGTTAACAAATAGAAAGAAAAGAGTTGGGAACATGGGTATTACTCTGGTTGACAAACAGTGATGAACTGTGTGCCGCAGGCGTTGGTACTGGACCCGCATCTATTCACGATAGACATTAACAATTTGGAAGACGGGGCCGAGAGTAGTGTAGTTAAGTTTGTTGATTCTACTAATAGAGTGGAAAAACAAGTTGTGCGGAAGATACGGAGAGTCTGCAGAGAGATATAGATATGTTAAGTGAGTGGCAAGTGTCTGGAAGATGGAGTATAATTTGTTAAATGAGAAGTCATCAACTTTGGAAGGAAAAACGAAAGAGCAGATTATTACTTCAATGGTAAAAAAAATTAGCATTCTAAAAGGAACTTGGAAGTGTTTATACATGAATCACAAAAGGTTAGTTTGCAGGTGCAGTGCGCTATCAAGAAGACAGATAGAATGTTAGCCTTCATTGATGGAGGGATCGCATTCAAGAGCAGGGAGGTTATGCTGCAACTGTACAAGGTGCCGGTGAGGAAAAATATACTGGCTTTGGAGGCGGTGCAGAGGACCTGTGGAATTATCTCCTCAGTGAAGCAACGGAGGATATATTTTGCATAGTAGGGGAATTAAGGGTTATTGTGAAAATGCAGGTAAATGGAGATGAGTTCATGGCCAGGTTAACCATGATCTTATTGAATGGCGGAGCAGCCTTGACGTGCCAGATGCCCTACTCCTGCTCCTATTTGATATGTTCTTATGAGTTACTGCAAAACAGAAGCACCAGTTGACCTTCTACAGAGGCGGCACCACGCCCGGTTGCGAAAGACTGAGGCTTGACGTGGGACTAGCAACCTCATCATGTAAAAACACAAAGCTACAGAAACGCCCAACAGAAGTTCCAAAGGCCTGTTCTATGGGTGGGCAAAGATCTTCGAAGTTGGGCTCCATCTGGAGACAATTAGAAAGGCTAGCACTTGACAGAGTACTCTCTAAAGATGCTGTCAGTGGCCTATGATGCAGTATGGGTTAAGAAGAAGAATCGCCACGAGGGAGCACTTATGAGAGGAAGTTAACTTTCAGAGTACACTCACAAAATGTTGAAAAACTCAGAACTCATGCACATACTTTAGACAGGAATAAACAGGTAACGTTTCGGACCGAAACTCTGCATCAGAGCTAATGACTTTGAAATGAGGGACGGAGAGTGAACTAGATCTAATTCTGAATTGAAAGCATAACTGCTGGTTTTGGACCGAAATGGTCATGTTGTGCCGTAACTAAATTGGTGCTCGAGGGAGATCTGAGCTTCAGTAACAAGGAAACGATTCAGCCCCTGACACAAAGTCGGCAGAGCGTGCTGTCATCAGAGTGCCCAGTGAACTACTACCGTGAAATTCGCCGACAGATTCACTCATAATGAATCTATTTCATTTTCAGGCGCTTCAAATGCTGTTAAACAGTTGTAGCAACAGTTAACATTTAAGTTGGAAAACGTGACCGAACTGGAACCTTTGTGTGGGTTTACTGTTTTTGTAGCTTGGACGCTGCTGCCCAAAGGTCAGCCTCTTTGCGTTAATGTTACATGTTACACTGGAAGGCACTGCAGCCCACAACGAGCATATTTGTGGAAATTAAACATATATTTTGCCCTAGGTTGAGTCCTGTTAATACGAGAATCGCAATGTGAACAACGTTGCAATTTAAATAAATCAACAGAAATAATCTCGGGGCATTGGGCATCTCCAACATCGATTTTTAATGCAACTTCAAAGAATCCTGCGTAATCCTGTAACCCTGCGACATAGGAGCAGAATTCGGCTATTCAGCGCATCGAGCCTGCTCCACCATTCTATCATGTCTGATTATCCCGTTTCAAACAGGTTTTCCTGCCTTTTCCCCGAAACCTTTGATGCCCTTACTAATCAAGAACAGATCAATCTCAGCTTTAAATACACCCTATACATGACCTCCACAACCGTCTGTGACAATGTGTTTCACAGATTCACCAGCCTCTGGCCAAAAATAAATAAATAAATAAATATCAATGTTCTGGAGGGACGTCATACTATTCTAAGGTTGTGCTCTGTGATCATAGACATTCCCACATTTGGAAACATCGTCTCCACCACTACACAATATAGCCCTTTCAATATTCGATGGGTTTCAAGAAGATTCCACCGCCGCCCCACTATCACTACCACCACCATTTTCTAAACTCCTGTGAGTACAAGCGCAGAGCAATCAAACGCTCTTCATTTGTTAATTCTTTCATTGCCAAGGTCATTCTAGTGTACATTCCCTGCACCATCTCCGATGGAATCTCGTCCTCCCTTAGATAAGGGGCGCAAAACTACTCAAAATAATCCAGTTACTGTCTGTCCAATGCCTTACAAAGCCTCAGCATTGCAACAACGCTATAGGAATCACCAGTAACTATAATCGCCGTTCGCTCTATGAATTACAGTGACTAAAGGTCCAGGTTAGAGGTTGGAATCGCAGAGCGAGTAATACTTTTTGACAACACCCTCAATTTTTACCTTAACAAAGTTCAGGCATTCAATGGAATACTGTCTGCAGGTCTCTATTGGTGTAGTTCCAACAACGCGAACTCGGTACTGTCCATTGTAAAGTACCCCGATCAAAATTCACTGCAGTTCCCTCCCAGACAACTTTAACAGCTGTTCCCCAACTCTAGGCAAGCAGTCTAGTGTAGCATGGACTGGAATACACCCCTGCAGGTTCCCCTCCTTGTCGTAAATTATCCTGGCTTGTATATCTGTGTGCCGTCAATCTCTCGTGTTCTAAACCCTTTCTTGTTGTACAACAAGGAGGACCTTTACAAGAGAGGCTGCAGTAAGTACGCACAGTCGACTCATCGCCAGCTTCTGTGGGAAATTGGTCAAGAAAATGAATGCCGGTTTTGTTAGCGATATACATGTCTACATCCCGGAAACTATGCTCAAACTATGCTCTGTTTGGCAATATTTCTGAACACTTCTCCAAACCGTTTGATCTTGTGACGAAAAGGCGCGGTAACCAGGTGCAACAAGCACAAGGCGCGGATTGGATGTTATCAGCCCCGAACCGGAACTTCGGCACTGCGCGTTGGCCACAACCGCTCAAAGGCTGCACAGAGCCGCGGCTGTAATCAATCCAACTCCTGGGAGTCGAGAGCCGCGCCGCCGACTACCGGACCGCTTTCAGATGTTGATAGAGGCTTTGACCCTGTTCCTTACCGTTCAGATGCTTCGTGTTTGCGGTGAGTGAGTCGGCGTAGGGAACTTTCAAAGAAGATCGCCGAAATGTTGGGAGAAACGGGCCCTTGTATGTTTGTTATCCCAGTGGAAATGTTGTTCGGTTATAAAACCAGATCAATGATCGGGATTAAGTTACCCACACGACCCTCGCCTAGCTCTCTGCATTGAACATCCTATGCGACTGGGGAAATAAATTTCAATGAATCAAATAAATCTAGAATGTCATGAATGCTGATTCTAAAACTACCTAAATAAATTATAAATCATTTTGTCGGTAAGTCTCGCTCATTTTCTATTGGTGAAGCGAATCTGGCGCACTGATCCTCTGTGTCCCTATGTGACGCCAAAACCAACGAAGAATGTTCGGCGAGCCCTGCCTGAAATGGCCACCAAACTTCTCAATTTAAGGTCACCTGCGGATAGATAAACAAACTACTTTTGCCGGCTACAAATCCTGTAAACGAATAAAGGAAAAGTCTTGCGAATTGACCGAGTTAACATGCATTTTCCTTCTGGTCGTCAGTTAGATGTTGTTGAGATACCTTAGCCAATAAGTACAACCTAAAACAACGACGTATTTTTAAACTATGGCAATGTGTTTAATTCAGAATTCGTCCGATTCCATAGTAGACATTTTTTTTATTCATTGATGTTAATTCCATTTGCAGAACCCAACCCGTTTTCCGAGAGTGCGTCTGTAGTGACTGCAGTTGTCGGTCAGATGGTTGAACTCTCCTGCGAACTCACGTACAGATTGGAGGTCGCAAGCAATGTGCTCTGGTACAAACAGCGTGCGGACGAACACCCGGTGGCGATCAAATCCACGGACTGCCAAAAGAACGGCTGTAGGACTACTTACAAAAAAGGATCCGGCGATCGCACATCAGTGCTGGAAATCCGGAATGTTCAGGTGGAGGATTCGGGTTTCTACTACTGTGCTGGAGTGAACAGCTATTCGCCGTTTGTGAAAGGACCGACACTCCTGGTTGGAGGTAAGTCAACTCGACTGTGGGATTATACTCAGCCATCCGCTTCACGTGAAGCTGCTTTTAACGGTGTCCCCATCTCTGTCCAGACAGCTCCACCAACCTGACCTACATGCAGGTATTTGTCCCACCATCTGAGGCGAACGGGTCGGTTGCCCTGGTGTGTCTGGTCGGCGGCCTTTCTTCTAACCAGATTATCATTTATTGGAACATATCCGGACAGATCACGGAAGGATGGAGCGATACCGGCAGGTTTGACCCAGACCAGGGTTATACTGTTAGAAGTCAGGTGCGGGTCCCAGTGGAAACCTGGGTGAGCGGCGGAGTCTGTACCTGCATCGCACAGCTCGGGGGTACGGGAAAGATGATAAACAAGAGCGTGTCCCATAACACAAATAAACCCGTTCAAGGTGAGCCGACGTTTCGTACATAAAGTTTTGATGTATATCATTCTGTGGTGAAATGGCGAGAGAGACTCAATGGGCCGAACAGCCTAATTCTGTTCCTATGTCTTATGGTCTTATAACTGCTGGAATAATTTGCTGGTTCAATAACGGCAAAGCAGTATTAATTTCTATTTATTAGTTTTTAAGCATCTGCTTATCCCAGCAAACCTACCATTGGCTGTCCAACCCTAATAACTCTTTGAACAGCTAGGGGTGAACCTCCTTCTTAACTCTCTGATGTCCCTGATGATCTCAGAGTGCGGTTGGAGCGTTTTCCGGGAATTGAACACGGCTACGATGAGAGGAAGGCGCTGTCTTTCCAAGTTGGGATAGTGAACAGGGAACTGATTGGAATTGTCAAGGTGGCTGCGAGGCAAATCGAGGAAAAGCTCTGATTAGCCGTATTGCCTCATGGGCTAATTCATTCTTTGAGTGGTTCTTCGCTTGTCCTTGCTATGGGTATCTGGTCGTACATTAAAGTTTGAAGATCAAAGGTCACCCTTATTCGCCATATACATTAACATGTATCGGGATTTTGTCGTAGTGTGCTGGTCAAGGCACGACATGTAACAGAAGTTAAAAATTTTCAAAAATTATAAAATTAAAGGCTTATAGATAAGTGATTGAAAAACCATCTGGTAATATAAATTTTTTCACATTACAACCAAATGAAAGCTCGAATAAAATGTTCCTGGAAACCACGATTTCACCAAACAACAATTCTCTTGCTCTAGGCTGGTGTCTTCCTATAACGTTACTTCTTGGGCTCCTTGTCTTCCTGGTTATCCTAATTATTATTCGGATCTCTAAACAGCGTAGATCAGGTGAGAGTTGGCTTTTCAAAGCATATCCTTGTACGTATTAACAGTTACCGCCGTCCTTGTTTCAAGGCTCTGTGTGATCGTTGTTGCCAATGGGTTTTGAGCGAAGGACGAGGGAAGGAGTTGTGGCGACAATAAGGCGAATTGGACTGAAATCCCAGAGGTTAGGGGTCTGAGGTCTCAATCCCAGAAAACCTTTCTCCCACTATCAATGGTGTGTCTCTGTGTGCTGCTTATATTATTATTCTTACCGCATTTTATTTCCTGGATCACTCTGGTAAACTGTGAGGTATGGACATAGCCAAGCATAGCCTTAATTGCTAGGAACTTCGTACTATTCTAGAGCTGTTTAGTATTCTCGCTTTATGAAGATTTATGAAATACTGTTGTGTTGATCTAAAAGTTTAACTCTACCGTGTAAAGACTTTGAGGAGATACTAGCTGTAGATATCACTTTTGGGACATGGTTCATGTTCCATACACTTTCAATTTCCCCTTTTAATCCGCACATATCTGGTGTCTTTCACCTAGCTATTTCTCTGTGTTTTGTGTTTGGAATGGCTATATCTATTAAGTTAATTGTTCTTTCTTGTTTTTCCTGTGATATTATATCCAGGCAGATATTATGCATCGCCCGGTCGGTAATAATGCAGCGGCATAACATAATTTGTCGGACACTGAGTCTAAAATTTAATTAGGCTTATAGTTACAGTAAGGTATAGTGCTTTTTATGAGTTTGGACTTTAGAGCAAGATTTTCGTAAATGATGTTTGTTATTTAATTATGCCTAGTGAGTAATCACATTGAGTTAAAATGTTGTAGTACCCTGCAATGTGGTGAATTGTTCCTGGTTTTTCAGGGCATTTTCTGAATTTATCGTCTTGAATTTGTTGGACTTTTATTGCATACTTTTGATGTTTTTTGTGTTACCTACCTGTTCCTATCTTGCCATAAGATATCTTTCTGGGGAAATGTTTTCAACTCTGAGCCAGGCATTCGACATTTCTTTGTCGACATCTAGTCTGTAAGGATCATGGGAAGTCTTCCGTGGAGGGCTGTGCTCTGCCATTGGTTACCCTTTTCTTTTGTGACGATAATCTCTTCATTTTTCTAAGTTGTGCTTTCATTGAAGTTTAATGAAATGCACAATACTTCATACCGGTATTGCATATGCTAGCATGGATGCTGGATCCTGTTTTCGTGTACGGAAATATATCCATCAATGTTTTATCTACCTGTTGGGTGGATTTTTAATGTCTGTTATTGCTCTTCCTCCCTCTGTCCAAGGTAATGTTAAGCTAGGTATGTTTAAGGGTGCAAGTTGTTTTCTAATATTTGTCATTTCAGTTCTTATTTCCGGTTCGGTTTCAGACTAAAATATTATGCCAATGTTGTTATGGTACAGAGAAAGTGTTTATTCCCATTGTTATATATATATATATATTTTTTTTTTTTACTTTGGGTGGAGGGGTGGAGATACGTCTCGACCAAAGGAGATGTAAGGCCCTCTTTCGCTCCGCTGGCTTGCAGGTCAATCTTGAGCAAGATGTAACACCTGCTGGGTATATGGGATTCCATGACGGAGCATTTTGTGTAGTTTGGAAATATTCTCGTTTTCGGGGTCATTGTCATATTTGGAAATGAATATGAAAGTCGCGACGCATCTAAGAACCATCGATGAAATTGAAAAAAAAAATAGCATAGAGCAGCACCTGGTTTATTAGGGACTACCGTCATATTTGGATTGCTGGCATATGACATTTCTGTAACTAATTATAAACTGGCCGGGCAAATAATAGTTCCAATTCGTTTTCTTTAAATACACAGGAAGCCATCGTCAATTGGCGACGCGCCAAGTACACGGCACTGCGGCTCAGGTACGTATTGTGAATGCAACCCGTTGTAAGATTCACCAATGATGTTTGGGATTGGGTAAAAAAAAGAAAGATAGTTATGAACGGAGTCAACAGGGAATTATGAAACGGAAGCCATGCTTTACTAATCTGCTGCAGTTACTTTTGGGGTTATCTCGCAGAGGAAGGCTGGCACTGTCGTGACTCAGTTGAAAAATCGGAGATCATTCTTTTCAATATCTTTGATTGTCAATGTTTGCTATACATTCCAGTCTCAAGCGCCGATCCTTTACGCCTCCCTCGATTTCGCTGCATCATCTTCTCCCTGCAGATGAGAATCTGGTTGAAGGGTTGCGAAGAAATGGACCGAATTTGGGATCACACTAAAAACCACTGAATGAACATCTGGCACTCCTAGATTGACAAGATTTGTACGGGCTGTATGATATGTGAATAGAATGTTGGGCTAACATTGATGTCGTGATTCTGGCATATTTTAAACCTTAAGTGCAGAACAGAGGTTTATTGCATAGTGTAAGTCTCATCTCAAAGCTTTCCTCTGTGTTATCATTTTGAATTTTCCTTTATATAAATCAAATACATTGTAACATAATAAACAAAACTATATTGCAGTCATTAATGGTCACTTCCGTCGTTATTCCGCATGTGGTTACAAATTACGCTGCAGCACAGTTATTGTACAATGCGTCATATCGGATTAACTTTATATTTATTGTACTTCTTTGTGTTTGCATTGTGTTTTATGCTGCGTCGGAACGAAGCAATAATAATTTTGTTCGATGTAGCTGACGAATGACAAACTCTTGAATCTTGAGCTGTAGAGACCGCTGTTCGGACAATATCCGAAGTATTTGGTGAAGTTAAACACCGGCATCTGACCAAGACGTCTTTGGCCTGAAAGGAAAACAGCTTGGTTTTCAACCAAATACCATAAGACCAAATGACATAGCAACAAAATTTGGCCATTCTGCCCAGCGAGCTTGCTCCGTTATTCCATCATAACCAATTTATTATCCCTCTCACAACCACATTCTTCTGCATTCTCCCCCTAACCTTTGACATCCTTACTAATCAACAACCAATCAAACGCCGCTCTAAATATGCTCAAAACCTGGACTCCACAACTGTCCGTGGGAATGATTTCTACAGATTCACCACCCTCTCATTTAAGGGACGTCCCTCTATTCTGAGGCTGTGACCTTTGGTCTTAGACTTCCGCACTATAGGAAACATCTTCTGCACATCCACTCTGTCTGGACATTTCATTGTTCAATCTGTTTCACTGAAATCCCCCACCCCTTTCATTCTCCTAAACTCCAGCCATCAAACGGTCCTCAACGTTCACTATTTCATTTCCGGAATCATTCTCGCCAACTTTCTCTGGATCCTCTCCAATGTCAGCACATTCTTTCTTAGATAAGGAGCCCGAAAATGCTCACAATACAGCAAGTGTAATCTGACTGAAAATACCTGAGATACTTTAGAAGAAGCATTCCTCAAACTGGGTTTAAAGTTTCTGTATGATCTTCCGTTTCCCTTGAACATTTTGGAAATGGTGCTGCAGGGATGTCAAACTGAGGCTTTACAAGGCACTGGTGAGGTCTCACCTTGAGTATTGTGAAAAGTTTTGGGCTCCTTATCTAAGAAAAGATGTGCTAGCATTGGAGAGGGTTCAGAGATCTTTCACAAGGATGATTCCGTGAATGAAAGGGTTATCATTGGAGGAACGTTTGATGGCTCATGTTCTGTCCTCAATGGAATTGAGGCGGATGAGCGGAGAGGATATTATTGAAACCTTTCAATTTTTGAAAGGCCTATACAGCGTAGATGTGCTTGGGGAACGTAGGACAAGAGGGAATAGCCCCAGGATAGAAGAGCGCCCATTTAAAATACAGATGCGAAGCATTTCTTTATCTAGAAGGTGGAGAATTTGCGGAATTTGTTACCACAGGCGGCTATGGAGGCCATGTCGTTGAGTGTATTTAAGGTGGAGATTGTTAGGTCCTTGATTGGCCGTGGCATCAAAGGTTACGAGGAGTAGGTCGGGGAGTGGGACTGAGCAGCGAGCGAGCGGAAAATCATCATGGTCTTATTTTAAGTTTTTATTAGCGGTAAGAGCCTTCTACCGGTAGTCAGGCAGAGCCAGGGTTCCAAGAGTGACGTAATGAAATTCTTTGTATCAGAGGCCAGAAGAAATGTGAAATTTTCTCGTGAAAAATCACAAAGAAGGGAAAAAAACATCGCGAAGCGTTTTGAGAATCGCTGATGAAGCGAAGATGACTAAATGTCAATCTGCTGGAATTTATTTTATTTGTGGTAATATTATTTTATGTGTTGTGTGGGAGGTATATGTACTGTATTGTGGGCCTTTGCCGGAAAGAATGACTTTTCATTTGGTTGCATACATGTGTATGGCAGTACATTGAACTAGAACTAAATCATCCCAGACTTAGCATAAGAATGGCAAATATTTTTAGATCTAAAGCAGTGCGTGTACGGACGGTAATCAAACTTGGGTTTCTCGTGTTTCTTGCCGAATGTGTTTTCATTGTGTAACGATTTGACTTAGTGTCTTCTTAAGCAGAAGAATTTCCCACCAAATTTGGAGACAAATATTGGGAATCCATTAATGGTGGCGGTTTCAAATGTCCCCTCGCCCATTCTCTCCCTTACCTCTGTCCTACCCCACCCCGCAGCCCTCCTGCCACGCTCTTCGTTGTGAGCTTCCTTGACCTCTGTACATCAGAGGTGATTCAAGCAAACTGGTAAGTGTCTGAAATGGCCCACTCTTGAGATTCACAATAAGAATCAGGTTTAATGTCACTTGCAAATTTCGTGAAATTTGTTGATTTGTGGCAGCAGAAAATTACAATACATAAATATTAAAACTATCAATTAGAGTAAGAAGCAGATATAAAAATTAAATTAAATAATTGATGCAAAAACAGAGGGAAAATACGAACACAATGTAATATGCTCATTCAGAAATCTGATGGTAGCGGGGAAGAGTCTGTTCCTGCAACGTTGTGCGTGTCTTTAGTCTTCTGTAACTCCTCCTTGATAGTCAATTTTAGTTTTTTGCCGATTGAAGCGTTGCGGCCTTAAACAATTACTTACAGAATATCAGTGAAAACACGTCAGTCCATATTGTCATTCCGGGAACTTTACACCAACAAATTATTTCTGAGTAAACAGTGTAAACCATGAGCTGGGAAAGCGAGTTTACGGGATATTATGTACCAGTGGACAGTGCCACATTTGGAAAGCGGTGAAATGATCGGACAAAGTCAGCATGGATTTGTGAAAGGAAAATCATGTCTGACGAATCTCATAGAATTTTTTGAGGATGTAACTAGTAGAGTGGATAGGGGAGAACCAGTGGATGTGGTATATTTGGATTTTCAAAAGGCTTTTGACAAGGTCCCACATAGGAGATTAGTGTGCAAACTTAAAGCACACGGTATTGGGGGTAAGGTATTGGTGTGGGTGGAGAATTGGTTAGCAGACAGGAAGCAAAGAGTGGGAATAAACGGGACCTTTTCAGAATGGCAGGCGGTGACTAGTGGGGTACCGCAAG
Organism: Mobula hypostoma; assembly: GCF_963921235.1. Taxonomy (NCBI): domain Eukaryota; kingdom Metazoa; phylum Chordata; class Chondrichthyes; order Myliobatiformes; family Myliobatidae; genus Mobula; species Mobula hypostoma. The sequence continues at coordinate 237,518,082 of NC_086098.1, forward strand.
GCTCAGTGCTGGGACCCCAGTTGTTTACAATATATATTAATGACTTGGATGAGGGAATTAAATGCAGCATCTCCAAGTTTGCGGATGACACGAAGCTGGGTGGCAGTGTTAGCAGTGAGGAGGATGCTAAGAGGATGCAGGGTGACTTGGATAGGTTGGGTGAGTGGGCAAACTCATGGCAGATGCAATTTAATGTGGATAAATGTGAAGTTATCCACTTTGGTGGCAAAAATAGGAAAACAGATTATTATCTGAATGGTGGCCGATTAGGAAAAGGGGAGGTGCAACGAGACCTGGGTGTCATTATAGACCAGTCATTGAAAGTGGGCATGCAGGTACAGCAGGCGGTGAAAAAGGCGAACGGTATGCTGGCATTTATAGCGAGAGGATTCGAGTACAGGAGCAGGGAGGTACTACTGCAGTTGTACAAGGCCTTGGTGAGACCACACCTGGAGTATTGTGTGCAGTTTTGGTCCCCTAATCTGAGGAAAGACATCTTTGCCATAGAGGGAGTACAAAGAAGGTTCACCAGATTGATTCCTGGGATGGCAGGTCTTTCATATGAAGAAAGACTGGATGAACTGGGCTTGTACTCGTTGGAATTTAGAAGATTGAGGGGTGATCTGATTGAAACGTATAAGATCCTAAAGGGATTGGACAGGCTAGATGCGGGAAGATTGTTCCCGATGTTGGGGAGGTCTAGAACGAGGGATCACAGTTTGAGGATAGAGGGGAAGCCTTTTAGGACCGAGGTTAGGAAAAACTTCTTCACACAGAGAGTGGTGAATCTGTGGAATTCTCTGCCACAGCAAACTGTTGAGGCCAGTTCATTAGCTATGTTTAAAAGGAAGTTAGATATGGCCCTTGTGGCTACAGGGGTCAGGGGGTATGGAGGGAAGGCTGGGTTCTGAGTTGGATGATCAGCCATGATCATAATAAATGGCGGTGCAGGCTCTAAGGGCCGAATGGCCTACTCCTGCACCTATTTTCTATGTTTCTATGTTTCTATGACACCTTTCAGCGTTCACATACAAGCACCTTCCAGTTTCCACTCAGCTATTTGGATTCACCTGCCACTCTTTCCAGCCTCCTCACCTGCTGCCTATTTAACCCCAGTTCTCAACCACAATCCTTGTTCACCTATTGAACCAGACGAACTCATCCAGTTGCTCCTTGCTTTCACTCTCCCTGGCTAAAGTATACCCTGTTGCCTGTTTTGTTTAGTTTATGTTTACAATGCTGCTGTGGTCCCTCGTGGCTTGTTATTTTGTGGTCTTTTATTAAATTATTATTCACCGTTGAATCGTCTCCGCGGCTCTGCTTTAGGTCAGGCCTCTTCTGCATTTCTTGACCGCAACACGTGGAATCGAAAATACACAGCGCTCTCTTTGTCCAATCTGATGCAATCTTGAATTAGATCAAGCCAAATTTTCCTACAAAGTGAAATTAAATGTATCAGTTCAAGAAAACCAAAACTCTGTTTACCACAAGTGATAAATCGAGATTAAAAAAAAACAAACAGCAAAACATAACAACCGGTTCTGTAAAAATAGGATTGAATATTCTTCTTGGAATGTGGTTTGCAATAGTGTAGGAGAAATTGCTTCAGAGTGTCACGAGTTGATGTTCCCGAGGGCTGGTATATTGAGCAGAACTGGTAGCTTCTCAACTGGGTATGTTAGAAATGACTTAGCATGGCTGAGCTGACGTAATTTTGTAGTCACCAGGAAGGACATAAATCTCATCTGTAACAGGTTGCCATCTTATTGTGTATGACTTCCGAAAGCCCTCAGAACACCATCGCCTTATGACTGGAACTGTCACTGACAGCCCTTCCCACTGCATACCTGCTACATGTCATATCCGCATAGCGAATCCTATCTTCCACCTGCACTCTCGCTTTTGAATCCACTTTAAAAGTCAGACCAGCGGAGGCAGCTGGTAATGTTAAACGAAGAGCATCATAAGAGGGTCCCGGGAACAGAAGGAGACCGTTCGTCCCATCAAAATTTTTCCACAGTATTATTAAATTCTGACTCTCTTCGGTGGTGAAAAGATTTCGCCAGCTCCATAGAATCAGGGTCGATGAGTGAGGTGAAGAAGCAAGAATAATACCATAAGATCATAAGACATAGGAGCAGAATTAGGCCTTTCGCCCCATTAAGTCCTCTCCGCCATGACTAATTTATTATCCCTTTCAACCATATTCTTCTGCCTTTTCCCATAACCTTCAACACCCTTCCTAATCAGCAACCTGTCAACGTCCACTCTCTGTCTAAAGAAAATTATCCTCTTCTCTGACCTAAAGAACTGTTGTATTCATAGGGGATGATGGGCATGGTGTTTTAAAGATGAGTGAATTAAGTTGTGGATGGTGAGAAATAGATAGACATTGGATGTAGTTCAAAATAATAAACGTAACAATGGCGGCTAGTGTTGAAACATCAACTTGTTCAAATTAATATAAAGGACGTGAACAAATGTTTCATAACTTTCTCAGGACACGAAGACATTTAGAAGACGAAGATTTGAAAGTGCCAGAAAGAGGCCAAGACTGTTAAAGGTAGTTTAACAAGTGCCGTGCAGCACGGGTAAATGCGAAATTGGTCATTCAGATAGAAAATGTAGCAATGAAGAAAGTGAGGTACAAGATCAGACACTGAAGATCTCTGAGGCACACAGCGATGAGGATCTCCCACTGTTTCAGCACAAAACGTCAGCATGCAAATACGGCAAGTATTTAATTAAGAAAAGTAACGTAATTGTAGACTTGGGTGCAATGGAATTCAGTGTTTTCAAGAAACTCGTGGACCAAACAGTAGATAACATCATATTAAATACAGAAATAAATATTACGATGAGTGCAAAACAAAAATTATGATACCTTAGTCGACATCGTTCTTTAATGACCCCCATTATCCAGAACATGCCTTGGATCCATTGCTAAAATCAGGTAGGTGGTACAGCAGCCTAAAAGACACATATTCAGCATTTTAGGAGCAATTTCTATCCCACTGCAGCAGATTTCTGAACGGACAATGAGCAAACCCATGGATGCTACCTCAGTATTTTTGCTCTCTTTTTGTACTATTTATTCAATTTGATTTCTCAATCTATTTTATTGCAATTCATAGTTTTTTTTTAAGTATGACATTAAACTGCTGCAGCAACAGAACTAATTTCAAGACAGACGCCTGCTTCGATATTAAACCTGATTGTGATTCGGATTACTTAGTAGTGCAATCTAGGCCATGCAAAATGCTGAAGGGCCAATAATGGAATATAGGAGTACGTGGCAGTACCATTACGTCAGCCGAAGCCCAGATCTAATGTTATTCTGCATTACTATTGCTGAAGCAAAAGGTTCCGCTCCACCTACTGAATGTTTTTATAATATATTGAAAACTTTTCAATTAAATTGATCCTTAAGCTCTCTGCAAATGAACTCAGCAATTGTATTCCTCATTTAATTAGTGAAGAGTCATTCAGTGGTTCAACAGTAACTCAATGATATAGAGTCAAATCTCGACAACGTCAATCAGAAAATAGCGATGGCAGAGACACGAATTGAAAAAGTGGGAGATCGCGTGCACAAACGTGGAACAGATACTCAGTAAGACGATAAAAATATTAAATCAACAGGTAAGTAAATTGCTTGACCAGGAGGGAAGATTGCGACAAAAACAAACAAAAAAAAAAATCAGGGTTTATAATGTTCCCGAAGGAGCGGAGGGGTTTTCGATGATGAAGTTTGTGGAAAAGTTGCTGCGGGACGCGCTGGAGATTGGCCCGACTATGGAGATTGAAATTGGGAGGGCGCATCGTGCGCTCGGCCCGAGGCCTCCCAGAGACAGAGAGAGTAATCCGCGCTCAATAGTTCTTAGAAGCTTTCGATTCAAGAGTCAGGTGGAGATTCTCCGAAGGGCCTAGGATAAGAAGAGGGTGTTTTGGAACGGGAAGTTAATATACTTCAATCAAGACTACCCCCCGGCGGTCCTACAGAAACGGAAGGAATAATCCGAAGCGAAACGAATATTAAAGGAAGAAAAGATTAAAATCCAAACTCCGTACCCTGCTAACTGAGGGTGTTTTACGAAGGAGGAATACAGCTCTATCGGATGGTGGAAGAGGTGACTATAGAAATGAAGAACAGAGGGCAGCCCATTAGCGTGGTCAGACCGAGGGAATGCCTGGCTGAGCAGTTATCCGAATCTGCTTGGGAAATAGTAAGAGAAACGAGAAAGCAGGGGACGGGAGGAGGACGAGAAAAGGATATTCGTAAGAGTCTTTGACTTCTCCGAAGACAGCCCTGACCTCCTCCAAAAGAGTCGTAATGCTTGGCTAACGTTAAAAGTGCCGATAAGCTAAACTGCAGCAAAAATAGACGGTGATACCCCTATCTCGAGAAATACGAATTATAATGTGGATTTTCTATTACTCGTGTTTTTATTTATTCATTCATTCTCTCCTTTTTCCACACCGAAAGGAGAATATATACACGGAAGGAATACACAGGGAAATTATTTCTGTTAAATGGACATAGATCATTTTACTTACTTTTATAGGTACTACAGTGGGGGCCCTCAACTCACAGGTAGGAGGGGCTGTCCCCCACGAATAGACGTTTCTTCGAGCTCAACCCAGAGTCAGCTGGAGTCCCTAGCCTTGGAATCACATCTTCGTTATCTTTTTTGTTATTATTCGTGTTTCTTGGCTCTTATTTTTTCAGGGAGAAGATCGATTATAAAACTTGCAATGATATACTACAGATAAATACACATGGCTAAGGACAAAGTAAAATTAATTTCGTTTAACGTCAATAGGTTGTTGAATCCAAACAAACGCAGTAAAATTCCATCAAAAATGAAAATAGAATAAGCCAATGTAGTAAATTTACATGAAACTCACTGTAAAGATAATGAGCATGGAACATTAAAGAGAATGGGCTTGACTAATTTGTTTTTCTCCTTATATAAATGAGGACATAAGAGTGGAGTTGCTATTCTCATCTGCAACAAGCTAAATTTTGAAAAAAAAAGTATTCGAAATGGGACATAAAGAGGGCAGATATATTCTGGTAAGGGGTAATATGGATGGAAATCCAGTTAATTTATTGAATCCATGCGCACCCCCGGGAAGTGATATCAGATTCTTCCAGAAAAATTCTAATATTATGGTAACGGAAACAGAAGGTCTCTTGATATGCAGGGGAGACTTAACTTCACAATTACAGCCAAAGTTAGACTCTTCCAATAGAAACACTTCTGAAACAAAGGCTTTACATGAGAAAGTTAACACTGTTTTTGAGGAAGTTGGTCTGATTGACATATGGCGGGACCTTTCCCCCAAGAGAATGGATTGCACTCATTATTCTTCCCCCCATTCCGTATATACAAGAATAGACTATTTCATAACATTTGGAAAAGATAAAGACAAAATAATCACCTGTGGTAATGGGACAATAGATGTAAGTGACGATACACCTGTATGTGTATCTGTTGATTTTGACCGACAACAAAAGAGTACTATTGGAAACTAAATTCAAGTCTACTCAATGATCCCAATTTAAGGAACAAATTAAAAAATAAATTGGTCTTTTCGTGGAATTCAATGATAATGGAATGTTTTCTGATACTCTGAAGACTGCCTTAAGAGGGAAAATTATAGCGATATCTTCATATAAGAAAAAAAAAGAATACAACATTAGAGGAATTACAAAATAAACTGAAGGAACTAGAGAAAGACACAAATTGAGTTTGGCACAGGATATGCTAGATGAAATTTTAAAAACTAGGAATGAAATTAATAGTTTGGCTACACAAGTAGTTAGGAAAAAAATTAATGTTTCTGAAACAGAGGCACTATGAAAGTTGTTCTAAATTAATGAAAATACCGGCGTGGGAACCGAATCAAAGGATAGCAGAAAATACAATTCATGGAATTTAGGATCCAAGAACAAAAGTGATAGAAAATAAGCTAAGTGAAATTCAAGAAGCTTTTGAAATATTTTACGATGCTCTATATTCTAAAGTTCCAAGGGGGAAGCATAACTCAAATTGACACCTTCCTGAATTCTTTAAAGTTGCCCACTTTAAGCAAAGAACAAAATAGAACGATGACTGCTGACGTAACTGAAGCTGAAGTAAAAACTAAAATTAGTAGGCTGAAATAAAGCAAGTCACCAGGATCGGATGGATATACGGCAGAGTGGTATAAAGAATTTAGAAATGAATTAAATCCTGTTTTACTCCTCACACTGAACTGGGCTCTATGAGAGGCGCAAATGCAACCAGCTGGAAGGAGGAGATAATCTCAGCAATAGCGAAAGAAGGCAACGATAATATGGAATGTGGGTCATTTAGACCAATATCTGTTCTCCATGTGGATTATAGAATATTTACCTCCATCATGGCCAAACGATTAGAAGAACTTAAATCACACTGATACATAATGATCTGTCAGGTTTTATACAACGACGCCAAACACAAGACAATATACGAAGGACGCTTCACATTATGGATCATATTTTTTTAAAAAATGAAATTGAAGCAATAGTGATAAGCGTGGACGCTGTAAATTGGAATTTGTTTTACAGAGTTTTACATAGATTTGGTCTGCATGACACAATTATTAAAGCTATACAGGCACTATACGACAATCATACTGCTAGGATTAAAAGCAATGGATATTTAACTAATTTTTTTTTACCACACGAAGGGGCATGAGACAGGTTTGTGCATGGTCACCGCTACTCTTCGCATTCTAACTGGAATCATTAGCTCAATACATCAGACAAAATGAAGATATCAGTTGAATTACTATTAAAGGAACAGAGAATAATTGGGCCTGTTACGCAGATGACATTTTGATCTATCTGGGGCAACCAACATACTTTTTACCTAAATTGATGCAATCCTTTGAACAGTATGGCCAATTATCAGGATACAAGATCAACAAAAAACCCAACGACTTTTATATAACTACACCCACCAAGAGAAATTGAAAGTAGATATCCTTGAGGAAGGCAAACAGAGTCTGTCAAATATTTCGGCATAATTATGCCAAAAGATTTGGCAAAATTATCAGACTGTAATTACCAGCCTATATATAAAAAATTAAGGAAGATATAACAAGATGGAAACTAATGAATTTTCTTGGTTTCAGTTCAAGTACTGAATCTATTAAAATGAATATACTGCCCAGACTACTATATCTCTTTCAGACCCTTCCAATAGAGATTAACCAAAATCAATTCAATGAATTGAACAAGATGCTATCAAGTTATATATGGCCAGGTAAAAGGCCTAGGGTTCGTCTCAAGACTTTGCAATTAGCCAAGGAAAATGGGGGATATGGCCTACCTTCTCTTGGAGATGATTATTTTGCAGCAGAGTTGAGAGCTGTGATATGCTGGTGCAACCCATATATGACGCTCAATGGAAAACCATTGAGGAAAGGATACTTTCCATCTCCACACAAGCAATTTTGGCTAACAACCTACAAATTTACATAAATAATATTGATAACCCGTCTGTGAAATGGACTCTTAAAATATGGAGAATTATTATAAAAGAATATAAACTAGAGAGAGACATTACAATTCTTAAATGGTGTGTATATGACACGAATGTTACGCCGAATAAACTGGACGTTAAATTTAAGGATTGGACAGCTAAAGAAATAACAGCTATTTGCAACATAATGAAAGAAGGAACACTGTTCAGTTTTGAAATGCTCAAAGAGAAACATTTTTTCGAAAAACAAGACTTTTACCGGTATTAAGAGATGCGAGAGTACGTTACTGGGACAGTTAAAAATGTAACCAAGGCAAGTACATGTCTGATAGAGGTATTTAGAAAAGTATATAATTTAGACAACGGTAGTAGAATCATCTCAAGCGTGTATGAGGGTTTGTCAAATCTTAAAACACATTCGACTTCATACCTTAAAACAAAATGGGAGAAGGAAAGAGGGATAATAATATCTGAGGGAGGTGGACAATGTAATGAGTTCCGGTGGAAAAAATACTTGATAAGATATTTTATTATACATTCTCAGAAATCCCATATGATAGTGACCTTCCTGTTTGCTGGAGAAACTGTGGAAATCAAAATGCAAACCACTATCATATTTTCTGGGAATGCCCCGTTATCAAAGACTATTGGAATGCGAAACATCATGCCGTACAAGACATCTTTAAATGTGAAATACCCTTAGAGAGTAAGACCATATATTTTGGGTATATACTTCAAAAATAGTTGAAAAGCGAAAAATATTTAATGAATATACTGCTGGTTGCTGGTAAAAATATCCTTACCAGGAAATATTTATCACAGGGGAACCCAACTTTAAATGTATGGGTGGAAATTAGAATGGACATTTACAAAATGGAGAATATAACAGGATCTGTTCATCATAAATTGGAAGAGTTTCATTCATACTGGGATAAATGGTTTAACTACATAACACCTCAAAGGCCTGATTTTATTCTCACAAGTCAATGAATATGTTGCAAAAAAATCACTGCATACTTTGTACATAGTTTTATTCTTTCGATTGTTCCTTCTTTCCTCTCCTTTCTATAAGTATATACCTCAGATAAATATTATGTGGAAATTTGTAAAAAAAATATGATTATATGATGTTTATGTACAGTATCTGAAATACATCTTATGGAAATGTTTGTTTGATGATGAACTTCAATAAAAATAAGTTACAACAAATAAAGAAAAAATCATTCAATAATTGTTACGCAGTAGGTTACTCTCGAAGGTGAAATCATGAAGAGTCCAGATAAAATGACCAACTGGATTGAAAATTGGCTTGATGGAAGGAGTTAGGAAGAGCTATTTTTGAGACCGAAGAACTACGACCAGTGGCGTGCAGCTGTTTGTCATCAAAATGATTTGGATGAGGAGGTAGGTGGCACGATTAGTAAATGCAAGAATGACGCTGAGGTTGGTAGTTTGGCAGAGAATAAAAAAGGCTGTCTCGGGCTGCCACAGGGTCGAGATTAGCTGGGAAAGTGGGCAAACGAATGGCAGATAAAATTTAACAGTGAAACATGGGAGTTTTGAAAAGGATCATGCCTTAATTTCATTCGCCATCTACATTGACATATGTTCGGAATTTGCAGCGGTGTGTTGGCGCGACATCCAACAAAAGACGACAACGTTCAACAATTAAACAGAAAAAGGGTAAATGAAAATAAAATTAGAGGAAAGGCATTGTTTAAAAGGTGCATTGATACACAAATACCGGCATGCGTTTATGATATAAACAGCGTTATAAATAGCTGTTTAAGGGACTGCAGTGTTTGATGGCAGTAATAAAGAGAGGGGGCGGGGCTAACGAGAATGGTTGATTGGATTAAATACCCGGGGGGGGGGGAACTTTTAAGATAGTGTGAGGATTTTGTTTTAATACCCATATAGCGCTTTCCATAGGGAGCTTTTGAACAGGTAGTTCTCTGGGTGAGTTGTGTCCATAATGATTTGTCGTACCTGCTTGTTGGTTTGGAAACAAAATAAACTTGGGCAGGATTTACTTTGTAAATAACCCGGCCCGGGGCTGAAGTCGCTGATTGATGTTGTAAAATAGACATGGGGACACAAGCCATGTTAGTGTCAACGCAGATCTAAATGTAAAGTTCGAAGTAAATTTATTAACAAAGTACAGACATGTGACAATATACAGCCCTGAGGTTAATTTGCATCCGGGCATTCACGGTACATAATGGAAACACGATAGAATCAATTTAAAACTGCACACAAACAAAGACTGACAAACAACCAATGTGCAAAAGAAAACCAATTGTGCCTTACAAAAGGAACAGGAAATAGGTATGTAGATAATATTGAAAAATTGAGTTTTAGAGTCCTTGACGGTGAGTCCATCCGTGTGGGAATCAGATTAGTGTGTGGATTCAGTAGCCTAATGGTTGAATGGTAAGATATGTTCATGCACCTGGGGGTGTGGTACCAGAGATTTCTGTACCTCATTGCAAAGCCAGAAGAAAGCGTAGCCTGGATGGTGGGTTGTTGATGATGGGTGCTGTTTTCCTGCGACCGCCCTCCTGTGTTCAGTGGTGGGGAAGGCGTTACCTGTAATCTACTGGGGTGTGCCCACGAATTTTTGTAGGGTTTTTTGTTCAAGGATATTGGTGTTTCCATGCCGCACAGTGATGCAACAAATCTGAATATTTCCAGTTTGCGTCTATAGAAGTTTATCAAATTCCTACAGGACGAATCAGAGAGATACCTGTAGATGGTGAAAAAAGAGATGCTTGCCATTTTCAGACGGGGCATGCAGAACACCATAGAACATAGAACATAGAATAGTACAGCACAGTACAGGCCCTTCGGCCCAAAATGTCGTGCCGACCCTCAAACCCTGCTTCTCATATAAGCCCCGGCCTTAAATTCCTCCATATACCTGTCTAGTAGTCTCTTAAACTTCACTAATGCATCTGCCTCCACCACCGACTCAGGCAGTGCATTCCACGCACCAACCACTCTCTGAGTAAAACACCTTCCTCTAATATCCCCCTTGAACTTCCCACCCTTTACCTTAAAGCCATGTCCTCTTGCATTGAGCAGTGGTGCACTGGGGAAGAGGCGCTGGCTATCCACTCTATCTATTCCTCTTATTATCTTGTACACCTCTATCATGTCTCCTGTCATCCTCCTTCTCTCCAAAGAGTAAAGCCCTAGCTCCCTTAATCTCTGATCATAATGCATACTTTCTAAACCAGGCAGCATCCTGCTAAATCTCCTCTGTACCCTTTCCAATGCTTCCACATCCTTCCTACAGTGAGGTGACCAGAAATGGGCACAGTATTCCAAGTGTGGCCTAACCAGAGTTTTATAGAGCTGCATCATTACATCGCGACCCTTAAACTCTATCCCTCGACTTATGAAAGCTAACACTCTATAAGCTTTCTTAACTACTCTATCCACCTGTGAGGCAACTTTCAGGGATCTGTGGACATGTACTCCAAGATCCCTCTGCTCCTCCACACTACCAAGTATCCTCAAGTTGGTGATGGGACCGCATCTGGAATATTGGTTCATTTCTGGTTGCCATACCATAGAAATAACCCACTCCTTCAGTGGAGGGACTGCATAAAATATTCATAAGAATATAACCAGGGATGAGGGTTAGAGTTAAAAGAAGAGACCGATAATACTAGAAATGCTTTCTCTGCAGCGACGGAGACTCGGGCCACGCTGCGTATGTTTATAACATCCTGAGTGATAAAACGGAATGGCATGTATTTTCCCAACGTAAGGGGAAGTAAAGCGAGACCATGGGGTCAAAATGAAAGATAAAAGATTTCAGGAGAAATTGCGAGTCATTTATTCAACAGAGGATGGTTGGTACTGTGCATAGAACAACTTGCCAGAAGAAGTGGTAGAGGCGGGTACAGTTGCAACGTTCATAAGACATTTGGATAGGTACGTGGATAGGAAAGGTTTAGAAGTAAATTAGGAAAAAGTAGTCAAAGGAGACTAGCCCAATAATGCATCACAGTCAGCGTGGACGTACTGAGCCGAAAAGCCTGTTGCCGTGCTCCATAACTCTGATCAGTAGCAATCCCGGAATATCGAGGTGCAAATGAAAGACTTGCGCCGTTCATTTGGAACGTTTTATAGCTTCTTAAAATAAACTTAGACAGTCACAAAGATGAAGAATGTGCACCTGTGCAGGCTAAATGAATTAGTTTAGTAGATTTATCAGCGTTCATTCCATTAGCTCGGCAAAACATTATGGAGGGGAGGGTCTGTTTCTGTGCTGTACGGTGCTGTTCTATATTTTCTAAACAAACCAAACCAAAAATAATTTATTCCTACTTAATATCCTGACGCGCGTGGTCTCAATTCTACAAAGTTCATCCGGCCGCTCTTGCTGCCTGAGATGGAAAGAGATTTCAGGTAAACGATAGCGTTAAACCCAGAAACAGACAACAACGGCAATAAGAACAATCATGGGCAGTTGGAAAGAATTTGGATCCTGACTGCCGGTTCCTGCTGCTTTGTCCCACGGCGAATATATCCGTGAGGAGAAGGATAATCGCCACAGGAAAGCCGACATGATGAAGTAAAAGGTAAACATGCATGAATGGGGCATCTGCAAGAGAAAAGAAGCTTTCGTTTTCATATGTTCGAACCAATTCTATGTCATAATTTCCGTCTCTAACGATATATTCACAAAGGGATTGCGTACTGTACGAGGTTGGGAGCAGATCATAGTGCCACCAGATCCAGAAATAAGACCATAAGACCATAAGACCATAAGACAAAGGAGCAGAAGTAGGCCATTCGGCCCATCGAGTCTGCTCCGCCATTTTATCATGAGCTGATCCATTTTATCCTATTCAGTCCCACTGTCCCGCCTTCTCACCATAACCTTTGATGCCCTGGCTACTGAGATACGTATCAATCTCTGCCTTAAATACACCCAATGACTTGGCCTCCACTGCTGCCCGTGGCAACAAATTCCATAGATTCACCACCCTCTGACTAAAAAAATTTCTTCGCATTTCTATTCTGAATGGGCGCCCTTTAATCCTGAAGTCATGCCCTCTCGTACTAGACTCCCCCATCATGGGAAACAACTTTGCCACCTGCACTCTGTCCATGTCTTTTAACATTCGAAATGTTTCTCTGAGGTCTCCCCTCATTCTTCTAAACTCCAAGGAATACAGTCCAAGAGCGGGCAAACGTTCCTCATATGTTAACCCTCTCATTCCCGGAATCATTCTGGTGAATCTTCTCTGTACCCTCTCCAAGGTCAGCACATCGTTTCTTAAATAAGGAGACCAAAACTGCCCACAGTGCTCCAAGTGAGGTCTCACCAGCGCCTTATAGAACCTCAACATCACATCCCTGCTCCTATACTCAATTCCCCTAGAAATGAATGTCAACATTGCATTCGCCTTCTTCACTATTGACTCAACCTGGAGGTTAACTTTAAGGGAATCCTGTACGAGGACTCCCAAGTCCCGTTGCATCTCAGAACTTTGAATTCTTTCCCCATTTATAGATTTATAAGTACTTATGAAAGAGTTAAATATTCATTGACGTATCAAAAGAGAGAGGGAGATGGAGAAAGAGACGGATTGGTGGATAATTAGAATCAGGATCAGGCTGAATATCACTCATTTGAGTCGTGCAACATTAAAATCTATAAATCTGGAAACAAAAATACTGTATTTAAAATGAATTTATTTTACAGATTAACAGTTTCTGGTGTAGAAATATGGCAAAACGGTGAGGTAGTGTCAGGTAGTGATAACTAGATGAATACTATATATAGGCAAATTGATGTTGTGGAGTACAGAAGACCACCGCACTGAAAAATACAATGAAACCATCCCTGTGTCAGGCACGGGGTAAGGCTATGGTGCTCTTCATTACCCACTGCTCTGTCCATAGTCAGAATCTAAATACATATTGATTGGAACGACTCCAACTCACACTGGAATGAAATCGTGTAACCTACCTAGGCCTATACAATTAATGTCTTTGCGAAAAACCTCAAATAGATGTCAGAGGTAGGTATTTTTACACAGAGTGAGGGGTGTGTAGAACGCGCTACCAGTGTTGGTTACAGAGGCAGATACATTAGGGACCGTTGAGACACTCGTAAATAGGCTCATGGATGATTGGAAAATGGAAGAATCTGTAAGCGGGAAAGGTTAGAATAGGTTAAATCGTCGGCACAACATCGTGGGTCGAGGAGTCTGTACTGTGCTGTAGTGTCATACGTTCTGTCGCTAATCAGAGGAATACCCGACCAGCAGCATTTATTTCTTTGTCTACTCCTCAACGCTCCGTTTGTCTTGTCAGCTCCCATCAGCCTATTGGCTTATGGTTTTCCTTCCTCCTTTTCTGGCGAAACATTGGATACCATTGTGTTTTGATGTGGAGGGTAAGGAGGCCTCGCACACATTGTGAAGTAGATATCCAGTAAAAGTACGGTGAGAACAAACCCAAGGGGAGAGAATGCCTGAGGTGTAAGGAAATATCCAGGAAACAGAAGAAAAGGGTTTATTTCGTAGCTCCTGAAGGCTAACAACTACAAAAGGAAGACATTCATCAAGATGTTATCTGGGTAAAGCCGTACCAAATTATTTGTAATATATACATATAGACCGGACTCTGCGTAAAATGCCTTGTCCGTTCACCAAACTATTAGGATTCCTAATTTCCATTGGGACCTACATCCTAAGGATTAAACGTGAGCATGGAGGATAGACAGAAAGACAACGAGACAGAAAAAAAATAGACTTAGACATGAGACAGATAAAGTCCTTGGCGGGGGGGGGGGGCGCGGAAATGCAATAATCTCCAATAACATTTCAAAATTCCTTATTGATGGATATCTCTGAGTTGCCGCGGATCAGTAAATTCTCTGTCCTTGTTCCAAAAGTCAGTATAGGACACTTTATATGTATCAGGAGAGTTATTTTGAGATCTTACGCGAAACTATGATAATGCTGTAACAAGGTGCACTTTGCCTATCCCAGAACAATTCCACATGAATCAATCTTCTCGAAGGCAGATGATTTCCAACATGGGGTCCACGGACTCGTTGATTAATGGTAGGGGTCCATGGCATAAAAAACATTGGGATCCCCTGTCCTAAAGCAATCACTTCAATGACCTGGCGCAAGAATTGCTTACAAAATTCGAAGCAGGGAAGACTAACCTGGAAGGAGATAGATCAGGACGCAGACCGTTGAGAAGCACGCTGTCGCAATCGCTGCGAATTGTGCACCAACTGATGCCCAGATACCAGTGGGTTCTGAATTCAAGCGAAATGCAGGTCGGATGCCGAAATTATGTCGGGCATTTACGGATAGGTCTGTGGAAAATATCGCACCGTGCCAATTCACGCTACAGGTTTCCTGTTTACGCTTTGAAAGTCAGTGATTGCGCCTAACTGCAAAAGGCTCTCTGTGATACATGAGCACGCGTGGAAAGTTTTGTGCGGGCCAGACTGCTTAAACCGTAGGCTAGAAACAGGTGGTGTCAAGTGACATTCTTTTGCTTCTCTCAACCGTGTGCCCCTGTACTATATTTGTCACCCTGCAGAGAATTTCCTTTGTAACTGTAACGCAGTGCTCTATATCATTATTTCCATTAAATAAGGCCATGGTTGGCTTGGTAACTCGGTGCCATTTTCCTATACTAATCCAAGACCTAGCTTCATTTGTTATCTAAAAATTGATTCAACTCGGTCTTACATTTGAGGAGATACAAAGATTTGAATGCCATCCGCGAAAACATTCTGGGGATTTATTAAGATTCTTGTTGAAGAAATTACCTCTCACCTCAATTCTGAAAAGGCAACCCTAATTTTAAAGCGGCGCCGTCATTGGAGGCACCAACATCCAGGAGAATCATTAACCCTGCATCAAGCCTGTCAGGTTCAGAAATCAATTTGTAGGTCATGTGAGCTGACACCCAATTTTCTAAAGACCACGGACATTGCCTTAGTCCTAACTTTAACCTTGTAATCAATTCCTGACAGCCAGGAGGTTGTTTGTCCGCCTAATTGCTCCTTCTACCTGTGTATTAACGTTGAGTGATTCGTGTAAAATTAACTCCTTGTCTCCCCTGAAACCAATATATTCAGTATTTGTTCATTTGAAATGTCTTTACCGCTTGTTGACTGATGTGCATGTTCTTACACTTTTCCGAACTATATTTCATTTTCCATGTACGTTGGAAATTTGCTTATATACTTGTCACCTTCTGTTAAAATGACCTATTTCCGCTAATCAACCTTCAAATGCCAAATATATCACATTAACTTTAATAATTCCGTGTGACATTTTATCAACACTTTTCATAAGGTAATCAAGTTAACTGTTTCGCCTTTACGTCTTCCGCAAATTACAAACTCAAAATGTAGATTTGCCAAATATGTTCCACTTTGACAAATTCATAACTTTATCAAATCCAGTCATTATTTTTTTTCTGTTTCTACGTCTTTGCCGTTATGTTCGGCGAACTAGACTTTGTGCATTAATTTCTTTTGCACCCTTCCTTGAATACTGGGGATTCACAGTTGTTGAATCTGTGGGAATGTGTATAGCATTTAGGATGATGACAACATCAGTGCGTCTGCAACATCCATAATTACCCGAGAAGAAAATAAATTTCTGAATCTGTATTGTATACATCTCTCTAACATTAAATGTATCTGTAAAACCTTTGATTATGTCGTCTCTGAAATATAACACTTTCTTTCTTGTCAATTTCAACAACAGTATTTCTTTGTGCTAATCTTACCCCTTGAGAGTTTCTCGTTCACAGATTTATAGTTGTCTGTCGATTCCAAGAGAATTTCTGTTTCTTTTGCCTCTC
The DNA here is from genome assembly GCF_963921235.1 of Mobula hypostoma. NCBI lineage: Eukaryota > Metazoa > Chordata > Chondrichthyes > Myliobatiformes > Myliobatidae > Mobula > Mobula hypostoma. Next base: position 237,534,458 of record NC_086098.1, read on the forward strand.
GATGACAAACAAAAAATTTTATCGTTTTAATTGACAGTTTATAAAGCAATTTAAATTGTCCGGATTTTTTCTTTTGTTCAGCCTAAAACAATGCCGATAGATTTAGAGTCCACAGAGGCGAAATGCAGAATGGACGTTTATATTATCCACAACCAAGGCGTCAACTGTTCCTACGATAATGCAGTTATGTTGTTGTATGTTGTGACACGATATAAAATCAAACGGTCATTCCAAGATCAAATGTCGTAACACGTTCAAATGCTGAAACCTGTCTCCCAAAATGTTATATATACAACCTTTCTTCATTAGAGAGCATTTGTGGCCTGCCTGTAGCGTCTCCGCGCTTTTAGTCGTAGTCAAGGAAAAGAATCTTCGGATAAATTTGAAAATAGCCGAATGGAACCGTTCATTGACCGATACCTTCTCACTAATCCCTCCACACCATCCACTGAGATACATGCGATGAAGAAACAAGTCTCTTGTGACTTCTTACTGTCGAGTCTCTGAATTATTCATCCTCAGAAAAGTACTTTAGATCAGATATGTGGGGCCAAATTGAGGACAACGTCTGTTCCGTAATATGCAAAATAATGCCTGAATTGCATACTCAATCCGTAACCTCAACGCAACAATGGAACAATAGGTGAAATTAATTTTGGAAAATCAAAAATAAAACAGAAAATTTTGGAAGCATCGGCAGATCACCCACCATCTGCGGTAAGTTATGGTTTCAGATGGATGAGTCTCTTCAGCTAATAATATCATGGAATCTAATCCCGCCGAAAGGGGCTTCCTATTCGCCCTCTACGCCGGATGAGTGCTGGTTTATACAACCTTTTGTTTTCTTAATGTCATTAGCGAGGAGAAATAAGTAATGCAAATATTGAAGCTAGCGCTCTATTTCACAACTTCTCTAGTTCTCTAGTTTTTATCTCTAGTTCTCTTTCTTCTCCGACAGTAGAACCTCTCGGTTTAATATTTCAGCGTTATTCTGAAATGCCCCCTTGAAATACCTGTTCATCGTTTAGTTCCAACATGGCCCCTTCCAGAAATCTGATCAGCCTCTTTGCTGACACCGTTTCTGGGGTCTCAGATCAGTTACGCGGTCTCTATCTGGCCTTTCCTTGATCTGTAATTTCTTTCAGACCTACGTGCCTTCCCGTATAATGTCCGTCTCCAAAATCAGCCGCGATCTGAATTATTGTTGCAGAAGGCTCAATGCAAAGTCCTCGCTCTGTTCGAAGTTCCTGCACAGCATGTGAAAGTTTCTGGTCCAATTGTCCTGCAGGGAAAAAAGCAAGCCGATTTAGTTCTTCAAGAATTTTGTTGCATACTATTTTCAGATTCCATAAACTGCATTCAGATTCCGTTAAATGCCTCTTCACATTTATAACTGGAAAGTTCTTTGTTTGCAGTTGACATCCGGTGCTTTCAGCTCCCAATATCGCAACCGGAAATCGCATCTAGCTCTTCACCTCCCTCTTGTGACACATATGGGCCAGTACAAGTACAGAGCACTTGTCAACGCCAACTCTGCCTTCCCCACTGAACGCCCAGAGGAAAAGCATTTGATGGGGAAGTGGGAGATAACTCACTCACTTCAGCCGAAAGGCTCATTGGTTGAATCGTGGGCGCCGTATATTTATCGTCTTTGGCTCCATGTTCCGTAATCTGGAATGTTAACGATATGAGCTTAGCTAGCCAATACTGTAAAAGAGGACACCAAAACTTTGTTTTTTGCATATATATATAAGTGTAAAGGAGACGCTAGTGTGGATGCCGGATGGTATGTTACCTCCCGACTGCCAGGGTCGAAGATATCTTGGATCGAGATCTCGGTGTTCTTAAGTGGGATAGTGAACAGCCAGGGGTCGTGGTCCATGTAGGTACATGGATAGGACGTGTGACGATCTTCTGCACAACGAGTTCCGGTATTTAAGTGCCATATGAAAGAACATAAAAAATAACTACTAGAAGCATGAGTAGACCATCTGGCCTATCGAGCTTCCTCCGCCATTCAATACGATCATGACAGATCTGACCATCGACTCACCTCCACCGACCTGCCTTTCCCAACATAACCCTTGATTCCCCTTCTATACAAAAATGTATCTAACCTTGTCTTAAATATATTTACTGAGGTAGCCTCCACTGCTTCATTGGGCAGTGAATTCCACAGATTCACCACTCTGGGAAAAGCAGTTTCTCCTCATATCTACCCTGGATTTACTCCCCTGAATCTTGAGGTAATGTCCAGTAGTTCTAGTCCCATTTCTTCGGCGGTTGAACGAGTCACAAATGCGCAATCGCGTGAAAGTCAGACCGTGAAGCAGCGGGAGAGTTAAAACGTGAACAGGTTAACGGAGCGGGCGACGGAGTAGAGGAAGACAGAGCAGGGAGGCTTTAGCTTGAGAGGCTTCGGCGAGCAGATTCAGAGGACGAGGTTCACTGCAAGTGAGGTAAGGCCGGGTAAGTGCCTTTAATTAATGTAATTACCTTAACAGTAGGTAATGGAGGCAGCAGTTAGGGCAGTTGAGTGCTCCGTTTGCAGTATGTGGGAAGTCAGGGCGAGCACAATTGTCCCTGATGACTACACCTGCAAAAGGTGCATCCAGCGGCAGCTCCTGACAAACCGAGTTAGGGAAGCGGAGCTGGAGCTGGATGAACTTCGGATCATTCGGGAGGCAGAGGCAGAACTGAAGAGGAGTTACAGAGAGATAGTCACCCCTAAGAGTCAGGAGACAGGTAGCTGGGTGACTGTCAGGAGAGGGAAGGGGAATAGACAGAATGAGCAAACCACCCCTGTGGCCGTTCCCACCAATAATAAGTATATCATTTTGGATACTGTTGATGGGGACGACCTACTAGGGACAAGTTGCAGTGGTTGCGTCTCTGGCACCTCAGCTCAGAAGGGAAGGCGGGAACAGAGGGGAGCTGTGGTGATAGGGGATTCGATAGTTACGGGGACAGATAAGAGGTTCTGTGGAACAGATCGAGAATCCCGGATGGTCTGTTGCCTCCCTGGTGACAAGGTCCGCAATATCTCAGATGGAGTTCTCAGTATTCTCAAGAGGGAGGTTGAGCAGCCAAATGTCGTGGTCTATGTAGGGACAAATGACGTGGGTAGGAAGAGTGAGGAGGTCCTGAAAGGTGAGTTTAGGGAGTTAGGCGCCGAGTTAAAGGACAGGACCTCCAGGATAGCAATCTTAGGATTGCTACCAGTGTCACATGCAGGCGGGTTTAGAAATAATAAGATAGCTCAGATCAACACGTGGCTGAGGACATGGTGTAGGAGGGAGGGCTTCAGATTTGTAGATAATTGGGCAGTTTTCCAGCGAAGGTGGGACCTGTTCTGGCGGGAGTGTTTACATCTGAACTGGAGGGGTACAAATATTCTTGCAGGTAGCTTTGCTGGAGAGGCTCCAGTGGATTTAAACTAGATACGGCGGGGGGTGGGGGGGGGGATCCAGAGTGTAGGAACAAATGTAGGGGAGAAGGAAGAAAAAGGAGATAGTAAAGTTATTTGCTCAGTGAGTGATAAACAGAGAGTAAGAGGTGGAAAATTTCTTTAATGCATTTATTTTAATGCTAGGAGCATTGAACTAAAGGTGGATGAGCTTAGAGCATGGACTGATACCTGTAAGTATGATGTTGTAGCTATTAGTGAAACATGGTTGCAGGAGGGGTGTGATTGGCAACGAAATATTCCCGGATTTCGTTGCTACAGGTGTGATAGAATCGGAGGGACAAGAGGGGGAGCTGTTGCATTGCTTGTCAGAGAAAATAGTACAGCGGTCTCTGGCAGGATCGATTAGAGGGCTTGTCTAGGAAGGCTGTTAGGGTGGAATTGAGGAACGGGAAAGGTGTAGTAACACTTATAGGGGTGTATTAAAGAACACCTAATGGAGAGCGAGAATTGGAGGAGCAAATTTGTAAGGAGATAGCAGATATTTGTAGTAAGCACAAGGTTGTGATTGTGGAAGATTTTAATTTTTACATAGAGACTGAAAAGCCCATACTATAAAAGGGCTGGATGGTTTGGAGTTTGTAAAATGTGTGCAGGGTAGATTTTTGCAGCAATACATAGAGGTACCAACTAGAGAAGGGGCAGTGTTGGATCTTCTGTTAGGGAATGAGATAGATCAGCTGACGGAGGTATGTGTTGGGGAGCACTTCGGGTCCAGTGATCAGAATGCCATTAGTTGCAAAATAATTATGGAGAAGGGTTGGTCTGGACCCAGGGTTGAAATTTTTGGTTGGAGAATGGTTAACTTTAATTAGATGCGAAAGGATTTCGAAGGAGTGGGTTGGGTCAATTTGTTTTATGGGAAGGATGTAATAGAGAAATGGAGGTCATTTAAAGGTGAAATTTTGAGGGTACAGAATCTTTATGTTCCTGTTGGGTTGAAAGGAAAGTTAAAAGTTTCAGAGAGCCATGGTTTTCAAGGGATATTGGAAGCTTGTTTCGGAAAAAGAGAGATATCTACAATATATATAAGCAGCATGGAGTAAATGAGGTGCTCAAGGAATATAAAGAACGGAAAAAGAATCTTAAGAAAGAAGTTAGAAAAGCTAAAAGAAGATACCAGGTTGCTTTGGCAAATAAAATGAAAATAAATCCAAAGGGTTTCTACAGTTATATTAATAGCAAAAGGATAGTGAGGGCTAAAATTGGTCCCTTAGAGAATCAGAGCGGACAGCTATGTGTGGAACCAAAAGAGATGAAGGATATTTTGAACAATTTCTTTTCTTCGGTATTCACTAAGAAGAAGCATATTGAATTGTGTAAGGTAAGGGAAACAGGTAGGGAAGTTATGGAAACTATGATGTTTAACGAAGAGGAAGTATTGCCGCTTTTAAGGAATATAAAAGTGGATACCTCTCCGGGTCCTGACAAGATATTCCCTGGGACTTTGAGGGCAGTTAGCGTAGAAACAGCAGGGCCTCTGAAAGAAATAATTCAAATGTCATTAGAAACAGGGATGGTGTCGGAGGATTGGCGTATTGCTCATGTTGTGCCATTGTTTAAAAAGGGTTCTAAGAGTAAACCTAGCAGTTATCAGCCTGTACGTTTAACGTCAGTGGTGGGTAAATTAATGGAAAGTATTCTTAGAGATGGTATATATAACTATCTGGATAGAGAGGGCCTAATTAGGAACAGTCAACATGGATTGGTGCGTGGAAGGTCATGTTTAACAAATCTTATTGCATTTTTTGAAGGAGTTACGAGGACAGTTGACGACAGTAAAGTGGTGGATGTTATCTATATGGACTTCTGCAAGGCCTTTGACAAGGTTCTATACGGAAGGTTAGTGAGGAAGGTTCAATCGTTTGGTATTAATATTGAAGTAGTAAAATAGATTCCAGAGTGGCTGGATGGGAGATGCCAGAGAGCAGTGGTTGATAACGGTTTGTCAGGTTGGAGGCTGGTGACTAATGGTGTGTCTCAGGGATCTGTACTGGATCCACAGGGATCTATACTGGATCTAATGTTGTTTGTCATATACATTAAAGATCTAGAGGATGGGGTGATAAATTGGATTACTAAGTGTGCAGATGATACTAAGATAGGTGGCGTTGTGGTTAATGAAGTAGGCTTTCAAATCTTGCAGAGACATTGAGTCCAGTTAGAAGAGTGGGCTGAAAGATGGCAGATGGAGTTTAACGCTGATCAGTGTGAGGTACAACATTTTGGTAGGACTAATCAAAATAGGACATACGTGGTAAATGGCAGGACATTGAAGCATGCAGTAGAACAGAGGGATCTAAGAATAATGGTGCATACTTCCCTCAAGGTGGAATCCCACGTGGATAGGGTGGTGAAGAAAGCTTTTTGTATGCGAGTAGGGGGATTCAAACAAGAGGACATGAGTTGAGAGTTAGGGGTAAAAGTTCAGGGGTAACACGAGGGGTGTTAAATACCCGAAGGAAATCTTGTGAGATTGATGCAATGGTCTTTTGCAGGTCACCTGATGTAATTTTCCCGCCGATGTGAAGTCACGTGATGACATGTTCACCACGGGTATATCAGGGAAGACCTCAGATGATGCAGTTATTTTTTAGTTTTCCAGCTAGGACGTTACTCTGTCTCCGGTTCTGTTGCGTATTTGTTTTTGTGACGCTGTTTCATTTTTTAAAACGGAGTGTTATCTTCTGTTGCAAGGTACCATGGTGCTAGACTGGCAATTTTTGCTAGATGTGTTGATGTACCTTTCTCCAGCAGTATTGGAGAGTGAAGACTTCATCGAAATACAGGATATGAAGGATTAAAAGAAATCGGGATTGTTCGGCAGTTTAATAAAAGATCGAACTTGTTGAGTCTTCGTTGAAGAAGTAGCGACCTGCATCATGGATAACTCTTGCCAAAAGCACAGGGAAGTTCAGGCCGGATTTGCACTCTGGAAACTAAGGTCAGTTGTTTTAAGCCGTTTATTTCCTGCATCGTGAATCCTTTGGACAGAAACAGCAGGAAAGTTGCGTCTATGAAGAAATCTTTCTCCAGAGAAGTCTCTTCCAATTGAACGTCTCAATCTGTTGGACTTTCGAATTTACGATTTTAAGAACTGTATCTAACTTTGCCGCTTTAAGAACTGTTATCGCATTTAACGCTTTAAGAACCAGTGCCGAGTGACGATTTGTTGAACGGCTGCATAGCGGTTACCTTCCGGTTAAGGTTTTCGTTTGTTTTTTTTTAATTGTTTATCTGTGCTTAATAAATGTTTGGCTGTTTTTATATAACCTGTCTCGATTGATATTCATTGTTGCCGGTTACGTAACAGCGGGAACTTCTTCACTCGGAGAGTGGTAGCTGTGTAAAACGAGCTTCCAGTAGAAGTGGTAGAGGCAGGTTCGATATTGTCATTTCAATTAAAATTGAATAGCTATATGGACAAGAAAGGAATGGAGGGTTATGGGCTGAGTGCAGGTCGGTGGGATTAGGTGGGAGTAAGCTTTCGGCACGGACTTGAAGGGCCGAGATGGCCAGTTTCCGTGCTGTAATTGTTATATCGTTATATGGTTATGTGGTTAATCATGTAAACAACTTCCCTGCCTCTATTTTGTCTAACCCATTCTTAATTTTATTTGATTCTACAAGATTTCCTCTCGTCCTTCTGAATTCCAGCGAGTACATTTCCAGGCGATTGAATCTGTTCTGATAGTCTAACCCAGTCTTCTCTGGAATCAACCTGGTGAACATCTTTTGCACAGCCTCCAGAGCCGGTATATTCTTCCTCAAGTAAGGAGACCAGAACTTCACGCAGTATTCCAAATGCGGCCTCACCAATACCCCATACAGTTGCAGCATAGCCTCCCTGCTCTTAAATGCAATAGCCCTGGCAATGACCTCCAGTCTATTTGCCATCTTCATAACTTGATGCACCTGCAAACCAGCCTTTTGCGATTCATGCACAAGCACTCCCAAGTCCTTCTGCACAGCACCACGCTGCAATCTTTTAACCGTTTAAATAATAATAATCTGATCTTACATGTTTCCTTCCAAAGTATATAGCCTCGCATTAGCAACATTGTACTCTATCTGCCAGACCCTTGCCCACTCAATAGCCGATCTATATTTCTCTGTAGACTCTCCGTATCCTCTGCACAACTTGCTTCTCGCGTTATCAGCAAACTTAGATACACTACACTCGGTCCCCTCTTCTAGATCGTTAATGAATATCGTGAATAGTTCCGGGCCCAGCAGCGACCCCTGCAGCACACCACTCTCCAATCATTGCCTATCAAAGAAACAGTCATATATCCCAAATCTCTACTTTCTATAGGTTAACAAATCCTCTATCCATGCTCACATATATATCCAACTCTATGTATCTTTATCTTATTGATAAGTCTTTTATGTGGCAACTTATTGAAGGCCTTCTGGAAATTCAAGTCAATTACGTCCAGATGTTCCCCATTATCCACTGCTCTTGTTATATCCTCAAAAACTTCAGTAAGTTTGTCAAATAGTACCCGCCTTTGCTGAATCCATGCTGTGTCTTTCCAGGTGCTTCGCTATTTCTGCTTTAACGATAGCTTCAAGCGCTTTCCCAACTCCAGATGTTAAACTAAATGGCCTATAGTTACCTACCTTTTGCCTACATTCTTTTTGAGTGGTGGAGGGACATTCGCCTTCTTCCAATCCGTCGGAACCTGCCCAGAGCCCGGGAAAATTCGGTAGCTTGTCACCAAAGCCTCAAGTACCATTTCTTTCAGTGCTCTGTGATGCATTCCATCAGGACCATCGGTCTTGTCTATCTTCAGGCCCAGAAGTTTGCTCAGCACTATCTCTTTAGTGACAGCTATAAAATCAGGTCCTCACCTACCATCGCATCCATATCATCGCTCTTTGACATGTAGACTAGTTCCCCACCGTCAAATCCCAAGCAAACTATTCATTCAAAATCTCAGCCATTTCCTCATTACCGAATAACAATTGCCCCTTCTCGTCCTCCAAGGGACCTACTTTCACCTTATCCGCTATACATAATTCAAACTCAATCATACTTTGGTCACTCTTTCCAAGAAGATCCCTAACTGCAAGATCATTAATTGTACCTGACTCATTGCACAGGACTAGAAGTAAGATAGGGCGTTCCCTTGTAGGTTCAGTAACATGCTGTTCAAGAAAGCTGTCACCTATCGCTCAACAAAGTCCACTTCAAGACTCGCTCTAGCAACTTGATTCACCCAATCTATATGCAAGTTAAAGTCCCCCATGATAACTGCGGTTCCATTCTTACATGCCTCTAATATTTCTCTGTTTATTGTCCGTACCACTGTAATGTTAATATTCGGTGGCCAATACACAATTTCCTTAAGTGATTTTCCCCTTTACTATTCTGAATCTCTACCCAGATGATTTCAGCATTCTACTCGCTAGATTTTATATCGTCTCTCACTATTGCCCTGATCTCATCTTTAATTAAGAGCCCTTACCTTCCTGCCTATCTTTCCGTATTGCCTGATATCGTTGCATAATTAATTCCCAATCCTCTCCACCCCGCAAAAACGTTGCTGTAATTGCCATTAAATAATATACCCCTTTGTACTGATTTGGGCCGCAAGCTTACTGAACTTGTTACAAATACTAGCGGTATTCCAGTCAAGTACCTTTACACTCATTGTCCTTTTTAAATCTTGTAATCATTTACTTCTTTGTACTTCGGTTTTCTTAATAGTGATCAATGTTCTTGCGAACAGGTTTGCTAGAGTTGTTGGGAGCGGTTTCAAACAATTAGGCATGGGGAGTGGAACCGGAGTGAAAGGCCTGAGGGTAGGGCTGTTGGATTACAAGCAGAGACAGTGTGTAGTGAGACAGTCAGGAAGGACAGGCAGACAATAGGGCAAATGTGCAGTCAGTGGGATGACTTGTGGTGTAAAACAACGGCACGGAATCGGAAACGATAACAGTTACAGGAGTGATGGTGTTATAACTGAATGCACGTACTAAGGTAGGATTAAAGTAGGTGATTTTGTAGCGCAGTTCAACATCGGCAGGTATGATATTTCGGGCATCATAGAGTGATCACTGACAGATTATAGTTGGGAACGTAAAATCCAAGGATACAAATTACATTGAAAGGGCAGGCAGGTTGGTAGCGGACGTGGTCGGACTCAGTTGGTTGAAAATGAAATCAATCCTCAGGAGAGGGTGGTATTGTACTGAAAGATGTAGAATACATATAGGTAGAGTTAATAAACTGCTAGAGTAACAAGACCTTGCGGGGGTTGCCTGCAGGCATCCGAACAATAGCCAGTAGGTGGCCAACCAAGTAGAACGTGACCTACAAAGGGCATGCCAAAAGAGTAACATTATGATCGTCAAAGGGGATTGCAATATACACGTCGATAACAGGCTAGTACCGGAATACAACAGAGGGAATTTCTAGAACGTGCGAAAGTGCATCGCGAAGCACGTTGGTAGAATAAATAAAAATATAAAGTATTTTCGAAACGGGGTAAAATTCAAAAACCCGAGGAGCATAGGAATTCTGGAGTCCTCTTGCAGGATCCCCTAAAGGTTAATTTACAGGTGAGGAAGATATTCATTGCAAAAGGGGTATAATACAAAGAAAAAAAGTTCTGAGATTGACCGAGAAGACAAGATGGAGGAGAATGCTAAGGAATTCTACATAGTATGTTCAGAGCAAAAGACTTTCAAGGAATAAAACTGCTCCTCTGGAAGATCAGAATAGTAATCCATGTGAGGAGCCAAAAGAGATGGGAGAGGTCTTAAATATATCTTTTGCATCTGCATTTACTCAAGAAATGGACACAGAGTCTATAGAAATGAGATATCAAATTCATAGACTCTTCACAGATTACAGAGGAGGAGGTATTTGTTGTCCTGTGAGAAGTTCGGATGGATGCATCCCCAGGGTATGACAGAAATGACCGGGGCCCTTGCAGAGATATTTAAATCATCCTAACTACAGGACAAGTACAAAATGATTGGGAGATACCCAATGCTGTTCCGATATTTAACAAAAGCTCTAAAAATAAACCAGGAAATTATAGGCCGGTGAGTCTGACAGCTGTGGTGGGAAATTATTGGAAGTAATTTCAAGGGATGGGATGGCACTGACTCTGTCTCTCAGACGGGAAAAAGGGAGAAGCGCAATGCCATGGTGACAGGGGATTCGTTAGTAAGGGGAACGGACAGTAGGTTCTGTGGGCGAGAACGAGTTCCAGGATGATATGTTGCCTCCTGAGTGTTAGAGTCAGGTATATCTCGGATCCAATCCTCAGCATCCTAAAATGAGGGTGTACAGCCAGAAGTCGCGGTTTATATAGGTATGAGTGACGACGTTCTACATAGGGAGTTTCGGGAGCTAGGTGCGAAAGGACAGATCTTCCAGACTTGTTATCTCAAGATTGCTACCCGTGACTGCTCAAATGAGGCTAGAACTAGGAATATTATACAGTTTAATACCTGGCTAGGGAACTAGTGTAAGAGGAAGGGCAGAAGATTTGTTGATCAGAGGTTCTAACCTACAATTTAATGTCAGAGAAATGTGTACAATATATATCCTGAATTTTCTTTTTCGCAACCATCCAGGAAAACAGAGGAGCGCCCCAGAGATTGAATGACAGTTAAATGATAGAACCCCAAACTACCCCCCCCAGCTTCCCTCCCTCCCTCATGAGCAACAATCCCCCTCCCCGCACCTTCAAAAATAAAGCTCGCCCGCTACCAGCTCTCAAGCGTGAGCAAAACAACAGCAAAGACACAGACTTGCAGTTACCCCAAAGACGACATTGTTCACCCCATAATTCGACATGCTGCAGGCTCTGTCTCTCTTAAAAAGGGAGAAAGCGGTGACTACATTTTCCAACAAGTGGGATAGATAACAGACAACTTGCTAGTTAATGATGTTAAAAGTCCTTTACGTCGCTGTTTTTCGAGCTCTGTGCCTAGAGATCGCAAGTATCCCGGGTCCCCAGGCAGACGGCATTGTTCCAACTCCCCCAACAACACATGTCTCTCCTGTGGCGACACCGACCCTTGATTCGCTCGTCTCCAGTTACCCGAAATCCCAGGCTTCTGAATCTGTGCCGAAATCTTCGGCCGAGACTTTGGCATGCCGAATAGCGGCCGGTTGTGGAACTCCGGGAGCGGGACCCGTTCCCGCAAAGAACCGTAGTCAGCGTGTAACTGCAGGTCAGGGTCTTCAAAAGAACCCTGAAAGAGAAAAAATAAAGATATTAAAGATGGAAATAGAACTGTTTTCGAAGATGCAAGCAAAGGAGTTGCTGTTGTGCGCCATAACTACTTAGCTCCGCCAAGAACCTTTGAACCTTTAAATGATTTTCCGGTAAGTATCGCTCATTTTCTGTTGGTTGAGGGTATCTGGCGCACTGAACTCTATCTGTACATAACTCCAGACCCATAGTCATAACCATGGGTTCTGCAGTGCAGTAGATTCGGCAATTGTGCCTGTGAATAAGCACGTGTCAGCTAATTATTATTTCATTGTGATAGTATTTAACACCATTCATTCCGTCATAGTGTTTGTCGAGACTTGGAAATAGTTACACTTCGTTGTCTGCATTCCGCCTTGCCTGAGAAATTGTACTGTCGAGTCAACTGACTCTGAAGACTGGCGGTATTCGTTGCTCTTTTCAGACGCAGTGTCGGCTTCGTGTTCCTTTTGCGTGTTTTCGTCAACGTCCCTGTTTGGCCTGGCGTTTATTGTTTTATTTTCCCTTTAACATTGTTCGCATTAAAGTCTGTGAACTATCGACCTGCTTCAGTGTCTCTCACTCCACTCTTGGGCCATACCCGAATCAGGTGACACCCAGAATGGAATGTTTGATGAGCCCTGTCCGAATTGGCAAGCGAACCTTTCAATTAGAGTTTAACTGTGAATAGATAGATGAACAAATTTGCTGGATACACATTCTGTTAATGAATACAGGATAAATTTTGCGAATCTGTCCAGATTAACGTCAATTTGCCTTCTGCTCTTCCCTTGGATGTTGTTCAGATACCTTAACCAATAAATACAAACCAAATTCACAGCGTACGTTTAAATTGCAGGCAATATTTTTAATTTCTACTTCCTTCTATTCCGTGATAGATCATTCTAACTGACTGATAATAATTCCAGTTTCAGAACCCAAGGCTTTTTCGTTGAATCCGGCTGCAATGACTGTTGATGTCTGTCAGTCGGTTGAATTATCCTTTCAACGCACGCAGAGGCTGGAGGTCGCGAGCAATATCCTCTGGCACAAACAGCGTGCGGCTGAAACACCGGTAGCGATCAAATTCACCGACTGCAGACATACCGGCCGTAGGAGTACTTACAAAACCGCTGCTGCCATCGCACATCAGTGCTGGAAATCCGGGACGTCCGTGTGGGAGATTTGGGTTTCTACTACTGTGCAGGAATGAGCAGCTACACGCCGCTTGTGAAAGGACCTACACTCCTTGATGAAGGTAAGAGAACTTGACAGTGGGATAATATTCAGCCATGCACTTCTGTTGAAGCTGCGGTTAACGGTGTCCCGATCTCTGTCCAGACAGCTCCACCAACCGGACCTACATCCTGGTATTTGTTCCGCCTTCTGAGAATGACGGGCCGGTTCCCCTGCTGAGTCTTGTCGGCGGCTTTTCTTCCATCTAAATTGTCCTTTACTGGAGCATATCCGGAGAGATCATGGAAGGATGGAGCGATCCCGGCACGCTTGACCCTGAACAGAAATATACTGTTAGAAGTCAGGTGATGATCCCATTGGAAACCTGGCGGAGCAGCGGAGTCTTTACCTGCATTGCGCAACTTGGAGCTGCGGGAAAGACGAGTATCAAGAGCGTGCCCCATCATACAATTGAATCAGATCAACTTGAGACGACTTTTTGCACATAAAATATTGATACTCATTTGTGCTGGAATAGCAGAGAAGAATCGATGGGTCGAATGGCCTAATTCTGCTCCTATGACTTATGTTGATATGTCAGCTGAAGTACCTCGCTCTTTCAAGAAGGTCACAGCTAGTATTTATTTGTATTTATTCATTTTAAGTATCTGCTCATCTCCAGCAACCCCACTATTGTCTTTCCATTCCGTATAGTCCTATGAGCAGCCGGAGGGAAACTTCTTAAATGTCTGATGTCCGTGATGTTCTCCCCGTGCAGTTGAGAGCGGCTTTCAGGAAATACACACTGCCACGATGACTGAAAGACGCTGTGTTTCCAAGTTGGGATGTGAACCAGGAGATTTTTTGCAAACCGCAAGGGTGACTTCGAGGAGAGCCGGGAAACGGTCTGTGGCCTGTATGGCTTCATGCGTTGCTTCTTCAGTTAGCGTTGCAATGGGGCTCCAGTAGTACATTATGGTTTAAGGATCAAGGGTAAAATGTATTCGCCATATACATTTACATTTATTAGGAATTCGCTGCAGTGAGCTCGTCAGGGCTCGACGTGCAACAGAAGAAAAAAGCGTTCAGCATATATATATAAATAACTATAAGAACGTTCACTGATGGTACCCTTAGCTCTTAGAACATCACTGGTGGATAGAGTAATTGTCTGTACAGCTGGAATCCATCACCATTCTTGACTAATTCGTTTATTTCTTTTTTTCTCTTTTCCACTTTAGAATTCGTGTACAACTGTTTTGAATGATTCACATGACAACCAAATGAAAGACAGAATGAAATGTTCTTGGAGGCTATGATTTCACCAAGCAAAAATTCTCTCTCTCTAGGCTGATGTCTTCCCAGAGCGATCTTTCTTGGCTATTTGTCTTCCTGGTTATCTTCATTTTGATTTGGATCTCTAACCTAAAGAGCGTAGATCAGGTGAGGGTTCGCTTTTTGCTGGCATATCCATATAACTATGAATACTTACAGCTGTCCGTTTTTTGAGGCTCTGTGTTATAATTGCAGCCAATGGGTTTAGAAGAAAGGACGCAGAAATTAGTTGTGGCTGGAAGTGGGGCGAATTAGACTGAAGCCCGTGACGGGTGTTGGGGGGGGGGGAATGCCTCCCGCTAAGTTTCCCGCTATTAGTGGCGTCTCTGTGTATATTGCTTATTGCTTATATTGTTTTTACTATTATTGTTGCTCTATTTTTTCCAAGCTCAAACAGGTAAAACCTGAGATACGGACATACACCAGGCGAATTTATTTCTCATTTACTGGGAACTTTCGAGAGGTATGTTGTATTGTCGCACTCTGGGGTTTTTTATAAATATTTCTATGTAGGCCTAATTGGTTAATCCTATTGTGTAGTGACTGTGGGATAAACTAGTTGCATTTACGACTATTGGGAGAGTTTTACTATTGAGATCTAATAACTTTTATTTTTTTTTCTCAGCTCAAGCTGGTAAAATATGAGGTACGGGCATAATCAAGCACGCCTATTTCATAACGTTGTGTTTATTATTCCCTGTTCATGTTTCATACACTTCCATTTTCCTCTTTTACTTTAGCATACATCTCATTATTTTGACTTATTAATTTCTGTATGTTATATGAGCTTGTAATGGCGCATTTGCTTATTTGTCCTATAATATTGCATCCAGTCGTTTATTATGGATCGGCCTATCAGACATAAAGGATCGGACATCATATAGTAATACACATAAAATGCTGGAGTAACTCAACAGGCCGGGCACCATCAATGGAAAAGAATAAACAGTCGAGACCCTTCATCAGCATTATGGGTGTATTACTTTGCTTTCCAGCATCTGCAGATTTTCTCATGTTGGGTCAAATTATAATTTGAAGGGTTCCGACTCTAAAACTGAAACAAGTTTGTATTTATGGCAAGGTACATGTCTTTTATGAGTTTGGTTTGTGGAGCGCCATTTGGGTGCATGATGTTTGCCAGCTGATTGTGCCTGGGTAAGACTGAGTTAAACTGCTGCAGAAACCTGTAAAGTGTTGGAATATTCCTGGTTTCTCTTGGCATAGTCGGCATTTACACCACAAGGAACTCCTCTGTTTCTAGGAAGCGGTCTTCAACTTCCAGCCAGGCTGTCAACGATTCTTTGTCCAGGTCCAGTCTGCTCCGATCGTGGGAAGTATTCCATGAAGGCTCCTGCTGTTCAATTGGTTAACCTTTTTTTCTATGCTGATAATTTCCTTATCTTACTGGGTTGTGTTTTCCTTGAAGTTTAGTGAGTTGTGCTATTTATCCGTATTGCATATGCTTGCGTGGAGTGCTGAATCCTCTTTGCGTTGATAGAAGTATATCCTTAAAAGCTATGGCTAACTGTTGTGTATTTTTAATGTCTGCTATTACTCGTCCTCATTCTGTCCAAGGTAGCGTTACTGTAAGTGCGTTCAAGCATTCATGTTGTTTTATGAGATTTGTCATTTCAGTCCTTATTTTTCATTATAACTTTTCCAGATCTGTTTCGAAGCAAGATATTCTGCCAAATGAATAAGATAATACGGGTAGAGCAAAGTGTTCAATGCCGTTGTCATATTTTTAATTAGGTGGTGGGGTGGACATACATCTCGACCAAAGGAGGTTTAAGGTATTCTTCCCGTCCCCCAGCTTGCTTTGAACAAGATGTAGCTCCTGCTCAGGCCCGAATAAAGGTTAAGTGAAACCATCGGTTGTGGATCATAGTATGAGCAGCTGATGTATATCAGGAGTCCTGTTTATGCGACCATCTACACCAGGCAGGCAATCTCTGAAGAGTATCGATAATGGCTAGGTAGGACACGGCACATAATGACGGTGATGATGACATTGTTTACTGTTGAAATCTTATCACAATTTTCTTGTCAGCTCAACCTGTTAAGATATGAAGTATGGGCACATACAATCACGCCCATTTCTCAATGTGGAGCTTAGTATTGTGGCATAAATGTTGCTTTGTATGCTTAATCGTTAATGCCTTTGTGTAGTGACGTTGAAATGATACCGGTTGTAGATAGCACTATCAGAACAGTGTATTCGCTCTTCAGGACTTTCAGACTTGCAATTTCTTCTGGTAATTCAGCATATATCTGGTGCTTTTCACTTATTGTATTCTGTGTGTTATGTGTGTTTCTGATGGCTGTATATATTAAGTAAGGTTGTTCTTGCTTTTTCCCTGTAATGTTGCATCCAGGAAGTTATTAAAATTGTCCTATCAGTAATAAAGAACCTTCCATAATATAATTTGCAGGACCCTGGCCCGAAAACTGGATAAGGCTTGTATTTATAGTAAACTACAATACCGTTCTGTCATGGTCCAGTCCATGAAGTCCGCATTCTGGTTCACTGTCCGGTCCATGGACTCAGGACTCTGGATCTTCCAGCTGTCCCTTTTTTGACTAAATCAAAGGCACCTGATTCCCATCTTTGGAGTTGCAATATAGGTAACCTCGGGATTCAGTGTGGGCGGCTGGTTTGTCTTGTCAGTCCCCCCTTGGAGCAACCTGCCGGTGAAACCATTTGTGATCTCTAGGCCTGGTTGGGGGACCACTGCTTCATGGAGCCTTGTCAGGACCACTTGTAGGAGTCGTCTTTGCGGTATGGATTCGGCTGCTTCCCGGGCCAACTGAGTGGATGCCAGCCACTCCGAGCTAGGTAGGGATCCGGCTGTTTCTGTAGCCAACTGGAGTTGCTGGCTGAACGGAGACTTGGAGATATCCTGGAGCAGAGATGGAACTGTCTGCTGTTCTTTTGTGTTTGTCTCTTGTCATCGCCTCCGTGGGGTAAGTCAGGCCATCTTGCCGTTGCCCTGCTGGGGGACATGTCGTGTCTTGCCTTTGCCTCTGTTGGGTACGTCTGGCCGTCCTGTCGTTGCCCAAACGATGGATCTGTCCCACCGTGGTGTGAAGAAGTTGAGTCCGGGCTTGCCTCAGGATAAGTCCCGGCTCTATGTCGATGTTCTCTCCTGTCTCATGTTAGCATCGTGTTAAAGATGAGTCCCGGCTTGTCTAAGGATTAGTCCCGGCTCTATGTTGATGTTCAGCTCCCAGTCTGTCTCTCAGCTTCAGCCTCCGAGTTATCAGCCTCCGCATTTCAAGACGACGATCCCGCAGCTAAGCTCCAAGAACCCTAGCCTCGAGGATCCCAAGCCGCTCCATGAACCCAAGCCTCGAGGATATAAAGGCAAGCTCCAAGAACCCACGACTCCAGCCTGCAGCCAATCTCAAGACCCAAGACCCCAAGCCTCGAGAATCCCAAGCCAAGCTCAAGACCCAAGAACCCAAGCCTCGAGGACCCCAAGCCAATCTCAAGACCCAAGACTCCAAGCCTCGAGGATCCCAAGCCAAGCTCAAGACCCAAGACCCCAGCCTCTACCTAAGCCTCAAACCCAAGACCCCAACCTCAAGCCATGCCATGTCCTTGCCTGGTTCTGGGGTCCGAGCTCGAGGCAAGACACAGGTTCTGGGTCCTTGTCCAGTCTCGGGCTCGGAGTCCAAGCCTTGTCTCCTAGTCCATGGTTCCCAGTCCTGGTCCCGTTTTCCCTAGCCAAAGTCTGTGTTCTTGTCCCTGCTCCTTGCCTGAATTCTGTCTCGTCGCTACTCTGGTCAAGTCCTGTTCCTTGTACTTCAGTGCCTGTGTCTTTGCATTTGGGTCCGCTTCCAGCACCCACTTGTGACACTTTCTTGAGTTTGTACTTTAAGAGCAAGCATTTGGTGAATAATGTTTGAAATTTCTTTGTGCCTGTGTGAGTACCACGACTGAGCTAACTGCTCCAGGATCCTGTAATGTGTTGGATTTGTTTTGGTTTCAATTTGCTGGTCTTTCGTAGTGTATATTTCATAATTTCTTTAAACAACAACCCAAGTGTGTTTAACGTTTACTTATAATTCATAACAGTAACCATGTCGGCATGCTTCTGTATCTCTTCAGCGCACTCTCCACAGTTTTTCTGTAATGGACAACGGGAAATACACTCAATATTCCACGTGCGATATGGCCAGGTTTTTATATCAATGCGGCATGATACCATACTCTTATACTCAACACTCCTACCAATTAAGGCAAACAGGTCATTTACCGATTTCATCCTCAGTCATGGCTATCTTAAAACCAATTGTTACGTCCCCAAAACTAGAACCAATTGGAGTCGCCACATAATCTTTCAGTATCTCCTTGTAGATGCATTGAAGCATTCATGCCCCGTCTAACCCTCTGCAGATTTTTGGAACTTGGTAATCCTTAAACTATTTTGCTTCGGTCGGTGTATACGATTCCATGACAGGATGGTTTGTGTACGCCGGAACTATTCTCATGTTGGGGGTGTGGAGGAATGTCATGTTGGGAAATGCATAAGAAAGGCATGACGCAGTGAGAGGCAGTGGTAAATGGGAATTAGCAACTATCAGCATAGACAAACTGCTAGTATACTATAGATTACTGTTATTTTGGGACGTATAAGACATTTCCGTAAATAACTATAAATTGGCCAGATCATGTTCTTTCAATACACAGGGACACAGTCCTGAATCGGCGATGCGTCACGGACACGACAGTACGGCTCAGGTACGGACGCTGTTTGAGCAGCTTTCTAAGATGCACGAACTAGATATCTGGTACAAAAATGATGGATAAGAACGGAGTCAGCATTAAGAAACGGAAACCATATTTTACGAATGTGCTAGAGTTATATAAGGAGGTGTCTTGAAGTGGAAGGTCGGCAATGTCGGGACCACATTGAACAATGGTACATTATGCTGTGCGATAACTTTAATTGACAATGTTTGTTATATATTCCAGACCCGAGCGCCAATCACTCACGCCTCTCTCGAGGTGCATCCTCCTTTTCCTGCAGATGAGAATCCGATTAGTTTCTAGATCGTTGGATCGAAACGGACCGATCCTTGGGTCACACTGAAATCCTCTGAGCGACTCAGGAGCTGATGCTCTGGGATTGACAAGATTTGTACGGGCCCATTTATTGTGGGAATAAAATGTTAGAGTAACATTGATGTCCTGATTCAGGCATATTCTAAGCCTTAAGTTAAGAACATGAGCTTCTTGCATAGGTTGAGTAAGCCTCATCTCAAAGTCTCCCTCAGCGTTCTCACAAGCAAGAGAAAATCTTCAGATGTTGGAAATCCAAGCAACACACATGAAACGCTGGAGGAGCTCAGCAGGCCAGACAGAATCCCTATGGAAACAAGTAGTGTGTCATTTCAGTCCATAACCCTTCGACCGGAGCTCCTCCAGCATTTTGTGTGTGTTTCTTATTCTTTTCATTTTGATTTGTTTTTTGTTAAAATTAAACAATTTTAATATGATTAAAAACCGTATTGCATTAATATACAGTCATTTTAGGGGTTATTCCACCTGGATTAATGAACGCAGCTCAATCATTAATTTAAAATTGTGTTTGATAGAATTGTCTTTGCATTTACTGTCCTTTCTGTTAGTATTGTGTTTTTTTATGCTTATTATGGTTTTTATGCTGCCTTGGTTCTGGAGTAACAAACATTTTATTCTATTTATGTAGAAACGTGCTGCAAAATGACGATAACTAGTCTTGATTCTTGAATCTTGAGCTCTAGAAACGAATATTTGGACAACACCCGAGTGATTTCGAGAAGTTCTGCTCCCGAATCTGGCCAAGACGTCTTTCGCCTAAGGTGGAATACAGTGTTGTTTTAGACCATAAATCAAAAGACCACATGACTTAAGAACAGACTAAGCCATCCGCCTGATGGCCGATTTGCTGTCCCTCTCATAGCCATTCTTCGGCCATCTCCCAGTAGCCTTTGACATGCTTGCTAATTCAGAAACTGTCAAACTCTGCTTTACATATACTCAAAATATGGCCTCCACAACGGTCCCCGGCAATGAATTCCACAGATTCACTACCCTATGGATGAATACATTTCTCCTTTTCTCCGTTCTTAAGCGACGTCCCTTAATTCTAAGGCTGTGCGGTTTGTCTTAGACTTCCCAGCAATGGAGAAGCATACCCTGCACGTCCGCGCTAGCTATACCTTTCATTGTTCAAATGTTTCAATGAGATCTATCCTCAGTCGCCAAACTCCAGACATCAAACTATACTCATACAGTTACTCGTTCGTTCCCGGAATCATTTTCCGAACTTTCTCTAGATTCTCTCCAATGCCAACACATCCTTTCCAAGATAAGAGGCCCCAAACTGCTCACAATACCCCAAGTGTAGTCTTGCCAAATAATTCCTGAGATACTTTCCAAGAAGCATTCCTCAACCTGGGTTTGAAGTTTCGCCATGGCCTTCCGGTGGTGTTGAACATTTTTAAAAATAGCGCTGCAGTTCGAAGAGTAAGGAATTATTTAATTGACTTTCAATATATTAGTTGCCGATAGAACGAACCTGCTACCAAGTTAGGGAACCTCGAACAGGAGGAGACAGTGTCAGGTTTCAGGAGTGACGTTATGAAATTCCTTGTGTCAGAGGCTTGAAGAAATGTAAAATTCTCTAGAGCAAACGGCAAAGAATGTCAGGATAATTGTTTCTTTACAATCTGATGCAGAAGGATTTTTTTAAAAATTAACTGTGGATATGAATGGAAGCAGGGAACAGACGGATCAGACCAAATGGTCTCCTTAGGCTCATCATGTAACTTAATTCCACACGAGAAACCTGCGCAACCACTACGGATTTCCCGATACCTCCATCTTCTGTTTCAGGCTCGGCTAAAGTGAAACAACACCGCGAAGCTTTTTGGGAATCTATGATGAAACAAAGATTGACAAAATATCAATCTGCTGGAAGTTATTTTATTTGTGGTAATATTATTTTATGCGTTGTGTGTGAGTTGTATGTACTGTATCATGACGTACCTTGACCGGAAGAAGGCCTTTTTGTTTGGCTGCATACTTGTATAAGGTTAAATGACAGTAACTTGAACTTGAACTTAAAGTAAATCATCCCAAACTTACCATAAGTCTGGCAAACATTTTTTTTTTATATCTAAAGCGGAGTATCGTCTGACTATAATCAAACTGGGTTCATTGTCTTCCTTGCCTAATGTGTTTTCATTGTGTAAACATTTGACTCTCTGCCTTCTTAAGCAGAGGAAGTCCCCATCATTTCAATTGGAGACCAATACCGTGAATCCATTAGTTATGGTGGCTTCAAATACCCTCCGTCCCCTCGCCTATTCTCTCCCTTCCCTGCTGTTCTTTGCGGGCTCCCCTCCACTTCCGCACCTCAGAGTTCTCCTTGTTATTTCAAGCAACGTGCTAAGGGTCTGGATTGGCCGAGTCTTTAAACTCAGAATCAGAAGCAGGCATTATATCACTACCATATGTTGATTTGCGGCAGAAAGTATACCTTGAGTTTCTGTTTTCTCTGGTTTGGTGGCCCTTTATGATTTGTTATTTTGCGGTCCATTATTAAAGTTATACACCGCTGAATCGTCTCCTCTGCTCTGCTTCTGGGTCACGCCTCCTCTGCATTTCCTGAGAGCAACGAGTGGAATCGAAATTACACAGCGCTCTCCTTGTCCAATCTGTTTTGTTATACATTATAACTGACGTCTTCTTAAAATTCTTGAATTATTTCAAGCCGACTTACTCTACGTAGATACAAATTTACATTAAATGTATCAGTTTAAGAAAATCAAAAATGACAAATTGCCAAACATACTAAGAAATTGCCAAACATAATAACCCAAGTCTACAAAGTGGGATTGAATATTCCTCTTGGGAGTGGTTTGCAAAAGCGTCGGAGAAATTGCTTCAGAGATGTCGCGCGTGGATGCTCTGGGGAGCTGCTATATTGGACAGGACAGGTAGTTTCTCAACTGGGTATGTTTGAGATTCTTTACCGTTCTTCAGCTGACGTAAGTTCGCAGACACCTGGAAAGACGTGCGTCTGCTCTGTATCGGATTGACATCTTCTTGAGCATGACTCCCGGGAGACCGCAGAAAATCAGCAGCGTGTGACTGGACCTGCAGCAGACAGGCTTTCCCGAAAGCAGACCTGCTGCTTCACGTCATATCCGGACGGCCAAATCTTCTATTCCGCATGCCCTCTCGCTGCCAAGCCCACGTTAAAAATCAGATTAGCTTAGGTGGACTGCGAAAGAAAACGGAGAGCATTACCGAATGTCACAGGGACAGAAGGAGACCGACTGCCACATCAACGATATTCTACAGTACGATTAAATTTTGATGCGCTGCAGTGGTGAAAAGATTCCACAAGGAATCTCCAGAATCGGTTTTCGTGAAGAAGCAAGGCTAATAACATAAGAGCACAAGACATAGGAGCAGAAATAGGCCGTTCGGCTTATTAAGTCGTCTTCGCCATCCAGCAGGGCTAATTTATCATCCTTCTCAATCCTGTTCTCCTGCATTTTACCCGTAACCTTTCGCACCCTTATTCATCAAGAACCTATCAACCTCCATTCTCTAGTTAAATAAATTCTCCGCATCTCTGTACAAATGGAACCTTCTCGTATATGCGGCAAAGACTCTCACTGTATTTTCAAGAGGAGTGAATGAAATTGTGGATACTGTGAAGTAGACATACTTTGGGTGCAGTCAGAAAAAATAAGTGTAACAAATATGGTGCCGCGGAGATTGTGTTGGAACGTCAACTTGTTACAATTAACATAAAGGACTTGGACAAATGTTTTATAATATCCTCAGGACAAGAGGACAGTAAGAAAATTAAGTTCCGAAAAGGGCATAAACGGGCAAAGACTGCTAAAGGTATTTTGAAAAAGTCGATAAGTAACTGACAAATGCAGTGTACGCGGGTAAATTTTACAAACAGGGATGAGGCACAACAGCCGAACGACACACACTCAACCTTTTAGGAACACTGTTTTCCTCACCGCCATCAATTAACCTGACTACGGTTCTTTGCGAGAATGGGACCCGCAGTCGGGGTTTCACAACTGGCCGTCTATCGGCACACCAATGGCTCGGCCTGAGTGTTCGGCTGGACTTTGGAGACCTAGGATATCAGGGCTATTGAGACGGGCGGATCGAAGTTCGGTGTCCCGGACGGGTGTGCCGTGGGAGCTGGAACATCTTTGGCTGTGTACCGAGAGATATGAGATCTTTGGGCACAGAGCTAGAAAAAGGCGACGCAACGGACTTTTACCATTGTAAACCAGTGAGTTGTTTGTTATGTCTCCCCTCTCGCTCTGAAACGGAGACATCTCTTTCTCCCTTATTAGGAAGAGGGAGAGCGCCTGTGGCATGCCGAATGCTGGGTGAACAATGTATTCTTTGCAGGACTGCAAGTCTGCAACTTTACTGTTGCTTTTGCTGCACGCTTGAGTGATCAGTGACGGGTGCCGATCCTTTTTTTTTTGCCGTTTGGGGGAAGGGGATTGTGCTTGCTGCCGCTTACGCTTGGGAGGGAGGGGAGCTGGGGGACTTTGGTGTTCTAATATTTAACTGTCGTTTATTCTTTGGGGTACTCCTCTGTTTTTGTGGATGTTTGCGAAGAAAAAGCATTTCGGGAAGTATATTGCAAACGTTTCTCAGATATTAATTGTACCTTTGAAACCTTTGAAACGGTTGAGCCAACCCATAAACACTACCTCACTATTTCTGCTCCCCTTCGGCACGACTTATTTAATTTAATTTAAAATTTTAATTTAATTTAATAAAACTAATCTTTAATGTAATTTATAGATTTTATTCAGTGTTGCTTTTTACTGCTACCGCAAAACAATCAATTTCAAGACATCTACCGGCCGAGATATTAAATCCGATTCTGATTCTGATTCGTTAGCAGTGCAATCTAAGAGTGCAAAAAAATCCTGAAGTAGCAATAATGGAATATCGGACTACGTGGTAGAAGTATTGCCATCACCACTGCCAAAGCAAGTGGATTAACTCCACCAACTCTGTAATTTTTATTTAAATCACTTCAATTAAACTGGTCCTTAAATGTTCTGCAAATGCTCTGAAATCAATAACTGTATTTATCATTTAATTCAGTAATTATTCCACGGTGGGCTGATTTGGAACGTGAAATCATGAGAAGTCCAGACTGAAATGACCAATTGCACGCAATAAATAACATTAACACATTGGGTTGTAAAGTTCTTGAAAGTGAGCCGATAGATTGCGGAATCAGTTCAATGTGGCGATTTAGGACCCTAACGTTTGTATTCACTGATGGGGAGTGTTTTACCTGTAATATACCACGTGTGCCCACGACATTTTGCAGGCTGTCCCGCTCAAGGGCATTAGTGTTTCCATACCAGACATTGATGCAACCAGTCAGAATGCGCTGTAGCTTACAGCTATAGAAGTTTGTCAAAGTTTTCGATTATATGCCGAATCAGGGAAATGGATACTGGAAGAAAGTCGTGCTTGCCTTCATCAGACGGGGCATGGAGTACAAGGCGGTGGTGAGACCGCAGCTGGAATTGATTGCCGTATTGTAGTAATTAAGTGATTCAGCGGAGCGAGTGCATACAAGATTCACAAGAATGTAACAGTGACTGAAGGGCTCGAGTTAAAAGAAGAGACCTCAAATTGTAGATCTGCTTTCACTGAAGCGACGGAAGCTCAGGGTTCAACCTGCGGAAGTATATTAAATAGATAAATTGGGCAGTCATGCCCTGTTCCCAGGGCACATGAATATTAAACGAGACCATCGGTTCAAAGTGAAGGACGAAAGATTCGAAGAGGATGGGAGGGCCATTTATTCAATGGCGGACGGCTGGTACTGTACATAGAATTGGGTACCAGAGGAAGTGGTCGAGACGGGCAGAATTGCAACATTCAGAAGCCGTTCGGATAAATACGTAGGTAGGACAGGTTTAGGAGGACATTGGCCAAAGGCATCAAAGGAGACTAGCCCAATAATGCGTCATAGACAGCATGACGAGTTGGGCCGGAAGCCTGTTTCACTGCTACATATGTCTTTGCAATACTTGTCACAGAGTGCTAAGGTGCAAGCGGAAGATTTGTGCCGTCCCGTTTGCAACGTTTTGTAGCTTCTTCAAGTAAACGTAGACAGGCTCTGTGTAAAGAATGGAAGGATGAGGACTTGACGGGCTGAACAAATTAGTTGAGTAAGTTTATAAGCATTAGTTCCATCAGCTTGTAAAACAATATGGGTGGAAGGGCCTTTTTCTGTGTTGTAATGTGCTATTCTGTTTTAAGAAACATAGAAACACAGAAAATAGGTGCAGAAGTAGGCCATTCGGCCCTTCGAGCCTGCACCGCCATTCAGTATGATCATGGCTGATCATCCAACTCAGAACCCTGTACTTGCCTTCTCTCCATAACCCCTGATCCCTTTAACCACGAGGGCCTTATCTAAATCCCTCTTAAATATAGCCAATGAACTGGCCTGAACTGTTTCCTGCGGCAGATAATTCCACGGATTCACTACTCTCTGTGTGAAGAAGTTTGTTCTCATCTCGGTCCTAAAAGGCTTCCCCTTTATACTCTTTTCTGAGTCGCCCCGCGTGGTCTCACTCCAGCAAAGTTCATCTGGCCACTCTTGTAGCCTGAGATGGAAAGAGATTTAGGATAAACGTTGGCGTTAAATCTCACACTGAACGAACCCACAAATGGCTACAACGGCAATAAAAATCAGAAGGAGTTAGAACGAATTCGCTACGTGACTGCCGGTTCGTGCAGTTTCGTACCACGACGAACATATCAAAAGAGAGAGGGAGAAAGAGAAACCGATGGGCGGATGATTAGAATGAGAATCAGTTGCAAAATCACTGACGTGTCGTGAAACATGAAAATCTAGAAATTACGATAATAATATATATTTTAAATAGATTAACTGAGATAACTGGCGCAGATTGAGAGCAATAGCGGGAGGTAGTGTGAGGTAGTGATAAACTAGATGGATAGGCAGATAGATGCTATGGAGTATGACAGACTACACCACACTGAAAGATGCAATCGCTTCGGAATGAAACCAACCCGGTGTCAGGCACGGGCGAGGGTGATGGTCCCCGCAAAGATAACACAAGTCCAGTTCAGTACGCAAGGCTCTGTCCACAATCAGATACCAAACAGATATTGGAAGCGTAGAAACATAGAAAAACTGCAGCAAAAATATATAGGCCCTTCGACCCATAATGCTGTGGCGAGCATGTACTTACTTTAAAAATTACCTAGGGTTACACACATCCCTCTATTTTTCTACGCTCCATGTACCTATCCAGGAGTCTCGTAAAAGACCCTATCGTATCCGACTCCACGACCGTCGCCGGCAGCCCATTCCACGCACTCACCACTCTCTGCTTAAAAAACAACGCATCTCTGACATCTCCTCTGTACCTTCTTCCAAGCGCCTTTAAACTGTGCCCTATCGTGTTAGCCATTTCAGCCCCGGGAAAATCCTCTAAACTACCCAGACGGTCAATGCTTCTCATCACCTTATACACCTCTATCAGGTCACCTCTCATCTCGGCCGCTACAAGGAGAAAAGGCCGGTTTCACTCAGCCTATTCCCATAAGGCACGCTCCCCAATCCAGGCAACAACCTTGTAAATCTCCTCTGCACCCTTTCTATAGTTTCTGCAACCTTCCTGTAGTGAGGTGACCAGAAATTAGCAGAGTACTCCAAGTGGAAGCTGACCACGGTCCTAGAAAGCTGTAACAATACCTCTCGGCTTTTAACTCAATCCTACGGTTGATGAAGGCCAATGCACCCTAGGCCCTCTTAACCACGGAGTCATCCTATGCAGCAGCTTTGAGTGTCCTGTGTACTCGAACCCCAAGATCCCTGCGATCCTCCACACTGCCAAGAGGCTTACCAGTAATTCTATATTCTGCCATCATATTTGACCCACCAAAATGAACCACATCACACTGATCTGGGTTGAACTCTATCTGCCACTTCTCAGCCCAATTTTGCATCATATCGATGTCCCTCTGTAGTTTCTGACAGCCCTTTACACTATCCACAAAACCCCCATCCTGTGTGTCATCAGCAAATGTGCATCCACTTCCTCACCTCGGTCAATTATAAAGCTCACGAAGAGAAGGGTTCCCAGAACATAACCCTGAAGCACACCACTGTTTACCGACCTCCGTGTAGAATATGATCCCTCTATAACCACTCTTTGCCTTCAGTGCGCAAGCAAATTCTGGATCCACAAAGCACGGTCCCTTGGATCCCATGCCTCCTTCCGTGCATGGGGTGCCATATCAAATGCCTTACTGAAATGCATATACACTTCCTTTACTGTTCTACCTTCATCAACATGTTTAGTCACATCCTTAAAAAATTCAATCAGGCTCGTAAAGCACGACCTGCCTTTGACAAAGTCATGCTGACTATTCCTAATCATATTATGCCTCTACAAATGTTCATAAAACTTGTCTCTCAGGATCTTTTCCATCATCTTACCAACCATTCAAGCATGACTCACTTGTCTGTAATTTCCTGGGCAATCTCTACTCCCCATCTTGAATAAATGATCAACATCTGCAACCCTCCAATCGTCATTGATGATGCAAAGATAATTGCCAGAGGCGCAGCAATCTTCTCCCTCGCTTCCCACAGTCACCTGGGGAACATCTTGTCCAGTTCCGGAGGCTTATCAAACTTGATGCTTTCCAAAATCTCCAGCACATCCTCTTTCTTAATGCCAATATGCTTAATCTTTTCAATCCGCTGTAAGCCATCCCTACAATGAAAACTGTGAACACTAAAACAAAGTATTCATTAAGTACCTCTGCTGTCTCCTCCGGTTCCATACATATTTTTCCACTGTCAAACTTGATTGATTCTGTTCTCTCACCACTTATCGTCTTGCTCTTCACATACTGGTAGAATGCATAGGGGTTTCCATTAATCCTGCTCACCAAGGCATTCTCATGGCCCCTTCTGACTCTCTTCTAATTTCATTCTTAAACTCTTTCCTGGTCGACTTACAATCTTCTAGATCTCTATCTTTGTGAGTTTTTAAACCTTTCGTAAATTTTTCTGTTCTTGACTAGATTTTCATCAGACTTTTTACGTCATGGTTCCAACACCCGACCATGTTTTCCCTGTCTGATTAGAACGTACCTATGCAGAACCTCACCCAAATATCCCCTGTACGTTTGCCACATTTCTGCCGTACATTTCTCTAAGAACATCTGTTTCCAGCTTTTGCTTCCAAGTTCCTTCATATTTCCCTTTACTCCAATTAAACACTTTCCTAACTTGTCTGTTCCTATCCCTCTCCGATGCTATGGTAAAGGAAAACAACAGGAATTCTGCAGATAATGGAAATTCAAGCAACATACATCAAAGCTGCTGGTGAACGCAGCAGGCCAAGCAGCATCTATAGGAAGAGGCGCAGTCGACGTTTCAGGCCGAGACCCTTCGTCAGGACTAACTGAAGGAAGAGTGAGTAAGGGATTTGAAAGCTGGAGGGGGAGGGGGAGATGCAAAATGATAGGTGAAGACAGGAGGGGGAGGGATAGAGCCGAGAGCTGGACAGGTGATAGGCAAATGGGGATACGAGAGGATCATGGGACAGGAGGTCCGGGAAGAAAGACGGGGGGGGTGACGCTGAGGATGGGCAAGAGGTATATTCAGAGGGACAGAGGGAGAAAAAGGAGAGTGAGAGAAAGAATGTGTGCATAAAAATGAGTAACAGATGGGGTACGAGGGGGAGGTGGGGCCTTAGCGGAAGTTAGAGAAGTCGATGTTCATGCCATCAGGTTGGAGGCTACCCAGACGGAATATAAGGTGTTGTTCCTCCAACCTGAGTGTGGCTTCATCTTTACAGTAGAGGAGGCCGTGGATAGACAAGTCAGAATGGGAATGGGATGTGGAATTAAAATGTGTGGCCACTGGGAGATCCTGCTTTCTCTGGCGGACAGAGTGTAGATGTTCAGCAAAGCGGTCTCCCAGTCTGCGTCGGGTCTCACCAATATATAAAAGGCCACATCGGGAGCACTGGACGCAGTATATCACCCCAGTCGACTCACAGGTGAAGTGATGCCTCACCTGGAAGGACTGTTTGGGGCCCTGATGGTGGTAAGGGAGGAAGTGTAAGGGCATGTGTAGCACTTGTTCCGCTTACACGGATAAGTGCCAGGAGGGAGATCAGTGGGGAGGGATGGGGGGGACGAATGGACAAGGGAGTTGCGTAGGGAGCGATCCCTGCGGAATGCAGAGAGAGGAGGGGAGGTAAAGATGTGCTTAGTGGTGGGATCCCGTTGGAGGTGGCGGAAGTTACGGAGAATAATATGTTGGACCCGGAGGCTGGTGGGGTGGTAGGTGAGGACCAGGAGAACCCTATTCCTAGTGGGATGGTGGGAGGATGGAGTGAGAGCAGATGTACGTGAAATGGGGGAGATGCGTTTAAGAGCAGACATGGTAGTGGAGGAAGGGAAGCCCCTTTCTTTAAAAAATGAAGACATCTCCCTCGTCCGAGAATGAAAAGCCTCATCCTGAGAGCAGATGCGGCGGAGACTGAGGAATTGCGAGAAGGGGATGGCGTTTTTGCAAGAGACAGGGTGAGAAGAGGAATAGTCCAGATAGCTGTGAGAGTCAGTAGGCTTATAGTAGACATCAGTGGATAAGCTGTCTCCAGAGACAGAGACAGAAAGATCTAGAAAGGGGAGGGAGGTGTCGGAAATGGACCAGGTAAACTTGAGGGCAGGGTGAAAGTTGGAGGCAAAGTTAATAAAGTCAACGAGTTCTGCATGCGTGCAGGAAGCAGCGCCAATGCAGTCGTCGATGTAGCGAAGGAAAAGTGGGGGGCAGATACCAGAATAGGCACGGAACATAGATTGTTCCACAAACCCAACAAAAAGACAGGCATAGCTAGGACCCATACGGGTGCTCATAGCTACACCTTTAGTTTGGAGGAAGTGGGAGGAGCAAAAGGAGAAATTATTAAGAGTAAGGACTAATTCCGCTAGACGGAGCAGAGTGGTGGTAGAGGGGAACTGATTAGGTCTGGAATCCAAAAAGAAGCGTAGAGCTTTGAGACCTTCCTGATGGGGGATGGAAATATATAAGGACTGGACATTCATGGTGAAAATAAAGCGGTTGGGGCCAGGGAACTTAAAATCATCGAAAAGTTTAAGAACGTGAGAAGTGTCACGAACATAGGTCGGAAGGGATTGAAGAAGGGGTGATAAGTTCGGTGGGGCAGGAGCAAGCTGAGACAATAGGTCGGCCAGGACAGGCAGGTTTGTGGATCTTGGGTAGGAGGTAGAAACGGGAAGTGCGGGGTGTGGGAACTATAAGGTTGGTAGCAGTGGATGGGAGATCCCCTGAGCGGATAAAGTCTGTGATAGTGTGGGAGACAATGGCCTGGTGCTCCTTAGTGGGGTCACGATCGAGGGGTAAATAAGAGGAGGTATCCGCGAGTTGTCGCTGTGCCTCGGCAAGGTAGAGGTCAGTACGCCAGACTACAACAGCACCCCCCTTATCAGCGGGTTTAATAATAAGGTTAGGATTAGTGCGGAGGGAGTGGAGAGCAGAGCGTTCCGAAGGAGTGAGGTTGGAATGGGGACAAGGTGCGGTGAATTCGAGACGGTTGATGTCCCGTCGGCAGTTGGCAATAAAGAGATCCAGAGCAGGCAGAAGACCAGAGCGGAGTGTCCATGAAGAAGAGGAGGGTTGAAGACGGGAGAAGGGGTCATCGGTGGGGGTGGAAGAGTCCTTGCCGAAGAAGTAGGCTCGAAGACGGAGACGGCGGAAGAAAAGTTCCGCATCATGGCGAACACGGAACTCACTGAGGTGTGGGCGAAGGGGGACAAAGGTGAGGCCCTTACTGAGAACAGAGCGTTCTGCCTCCGACAGATGAAGGTCGGAGGGGATGGTAAAGACCCGGCACGGATGAGAGCTGGGATCAGAGGGGGGAGGGGGGAGGCTGGGTGTGTCAATGGAGAGGGGAGGGTTGGGGTGAGAGGAAGATGGAGCCTCTGAGGGCCCAGGAGCTGACGGTGGGATCTGAGGGAGACGGGATTGCAGAGTATTGGTGGGGGAAGGGGAGACGGGAGTCACGACAGCAGCACATAAAGACCCGGCCTGGAGTTCAAGGCTGGAATCTTGAGAGCTGGGATCAGAGGGGGGAGGGGGGAGGCTGGGGGTGTCAGTGGAGAGGGGAGGGTTGGGGTGAGAGGAAGATGGAGCCTCTGAGGGCCCAGGAGTTGACGGTGGGATCTGAGGAAGACGGGGCTGCGGAGTGGTGGTGGGGGAAGGGGAGACGGGAGTCACAACAGCAGCACATAACGACCCGGCCTGGAGTTCAAGGCTGGAGTTGCAGTTGGTGGTTGCGCAATCGCTGTGAAGGTGTCCATGGTCGTTGCTGGAGTCCGGGTTTTGAATATGTCCTGAGGTGTTGGAGCCGCAGAGATCAATGGCAGAGGCCGCAATTGAAAGTTCATGCCTGCTGGCGTCGGGGCCGGCAGGCTCTGGAGTCCGTAGATGTAAGATCTTGCGATCTTTGCCAAACATGACAAAGTCAAAATAACGGCGATTGCAGGCGTGAATCCGACGGAGGATGAAATAACGGGTAGGACCATTCCAGACGGCGAAGAAAGTGTCCCGAAGGTGTGGAAGACCTTCAACTGTCGGAGGCAGAACGCTCTGTTCTCAGTAAGGGCCTCACCTTTGTCCCCCTTCGCCCACACCTCAGTGAGTTCCGTGTTCGCCATGATGCGGAACTTTTCTTCCGCCGTCTCCGTCTCCGAGCCTACTTCTTCGGCAAGAACTCTTCCACCCCCAACGATGACCCCTTCTCCCGTCTTCAACCCTCCTCTTCTTCATGGACACTCCGCTCTGGTCTTCTGCCTGCTCTGGATCTCTTTATTGCTAACTGCCGACGGGACATCAACCGTCTCGACTTCACCGCACCTTGTCCCCATTCCAACCTCACTCCTTCGGAACGCTTTGCTCTCCACTCCCTCCACACTAATCCTAACCTTATTATTAAACCCGCTGATAAGGGGGGTGCTGTTGTAGTCTGGCGTGCTGACCTCTACCTTGCCGAGGCACAGCGACAACTCGCGGATACCTCCTCTTATTTACCCCTCGATCGTGACCCCACTAAGGAGCACCAGGCCATTGTCTCCCACACTATCACAGACTTTATCCGCTCAGGGGATCTCCCATCCACTGCTACCAACCTTATAGTTCCCACACCCCACACTTCCCGTTTCTACCTCCTACCCAAGATCCACAAACCTGCCTGTCCTGGCCGACCTATTGTCTCAGCTTGCTCCTGCCCCACCGAACTCGTTTCTGCATACCTCGACACTGTTTTATCACCCCTTGTTCAATCCCTTCCGACCTATGTTCGTGACACTTCTCACGCTCTTAAACTTTTCGATGATTTTAAGTTCCCTGGCCCCCACCGCTTTATTTTCACCATGAATGTCCAGTCCTTATATACTTCCATCCCCCATCAGGAAGGTCTCAAAGCTCTACGCTTCTTTTTGGATTCCAGACCTAATCAGTTCCCCTCTACCACCACTCTGCTCCGTCTAGCGGAATTAGTCCTTACTCTTAATAATTTCTCCTTTTGCTCCTCCCATTTCCTCCAAACTAAAGGTGTAGCTATGGGCACCCGTATGGGTCCTAGCTATGCCTGTCTTTTTGTTGGGTTTGTGGAACAATCTATGTT
The DNA here is from genome assembly GCF_963921235.1 of Mobula hypostoma. Taxonomy (NCBI): domain Eukaryota; kingdom Metazoa; phylum Chordata; class Chondrichthyes; order Myliobatiformes; family Myliobatidae; genus Mobula; species Mobula hypostoma. The sequence goes on from NC_086098.1 coordinate 237,567,425, forward strand.
TCGTGCCTATTCTGGTATCTGCCCCCCACTTTTCCTTCGCTACATCGACGACTGCATTGGCGCTGCTTCCTGCACGCATGCAGAACTCGTTGACTTTATTAACTTTGCCTCCAACTTTCACCCTGCCCTCAAGTTTACCTGGTCCATTTCCGACACCTCCCTCCCCTTTCTAGATCTTTCTGTCTCTGTCTCTGGAGACAGCTTATCCACTGATGTCTACTATAAGCCTACTGACTCTCACAGCTATCTGGACTATTCTTCTTCTCACCCTGTCTCTTGCAAAAACGCCATCCCCTTCTCGCAATTCCTCCGTCTCCGCCGCATCTGCTCTCAGGATGAGGCTTTTCATTCTAGGCCGAGGGAGATGTCTTCATTTTTTAAAGAAAGGGGCTTCCCTTCCTCCACTATCAACTCTGCTCTTAAACGCATCTCCCCCATTTCACGTACATCTGCTCTCACTCCATCCTCCCACCACCCCACTAGGAATAGGGTTCCCCTGGTCCTCACCTACCACCCCACCAGCCTCCGGGTCCAACATATTATTCTCCGTAACTTCCGCCACCTCCAACGGGATCCCACCACTAAGCACATCTTTACCTCCCCTCCTCTCTCTGCATTCCGCAGGGATCGCTCCCTACGCAACTCCCTTGTCCATTCGTCCCCCCCATCCCTCTCCACTGATCTCCCTCCTGGCACTTATCCGTGTAAGCGGAACAAGTGCTACACATGCCCTTACACTTCCTCCCTTACCACCATTCAGGGCCCCAAACAGTCCTTCCAGGTGAGGCATCACTTCACCTGTGAGTCGACTGGGGTGATATACTGCGTCCGGTGCTCCCGATGTGGCCTTTTATATATTGGTGAGACCCGACGCAGACTGGGAGACCGCTTTGCTGAACATCTACGCTCTGTCCGCCAGAGAAAGCAGGATCTCCCAGTGGCCACACATTTTAATTCCACATCCCATTCCCATTCTGACATGTCTATCCACGGCCTCCTCTACTGTAAAGATGAAGCCAAACTCAGGTTGGAGGAACAACACCTTATATTCCGTCTGGGTAGCCTCCAACCTGATGGCATGAACATCGACTTCTCTAACTTCCGCTAAGGCCCCACCTCCCCCTCGTACCCCATCTGTTACTTATTTTTATGCACACATTCTTTCTCTCACTCTCCTTTTTCTCCCTCTGTCCCTCTGAATATACGTCTTACCCATCCTCTGGGTCACCCCCCCCCTTGTCTTTCTTCCCGGACCTCCTGTCCCATGATCCTCTCGTATCCCCTTTTGCCTACACCTGTCCAGCTCTCGGCTCTATCCCTCCCCCTCCTGTCTTCTCCTATCATTTTGCATCTCCCCCTCCCCCTCCAGCTTTCAAATCCCTTACTCACTCTTCCTTCAGTTAGTCCTGACGAAAGGTCTCGGCCTGAAACGTCGACTGCGCCTCTTCCTATAGATGCTGCTTGGCCTGCTGCGTTCACCAGCAACTTTGATGTATGTTGCTATGGTAAAGGAGATAGAATTGTGATCACTATCTCCAAAATGCTCTCCTACTGAGAGAGCTGACTCCTGACCAGGTTCGTTTCCCAATACCAGATCAAGTACAACCTCTCCTCTTGTATGCTTATCTATATATTGTGTCAGAAAAACGTTCCTGAACACAACTAACAAACTCCACCCCATCTAAACCCCTTGCTCCATTGAGATGCCAATCACTAATCGAGAATTTAAAATCTCCCACCAAGACAGCCCTGTTTTTGTTACACTTTTCCCGAATCTGTCTCCCGATTGTTCCTCGATGTCCCTGTTACCATTGGGTGGTCTATAAAAAACACCCAGTAGAGTTATTTACCCCTTCCTGTTTCTATCTTCCACCCACAGAGACTCAGTAGACAATCCCTCCATAACTTCCTCCTGTTCTGCAGCCGTGGTACTATCTCTCATCAGGAGTGTCACGCCTCTTTTGCCTCCCTCCCTGTCCTTTTTGAACTATCGAAAGCCTGGCACTCTAAGTAACCATTCCTGACCCTGAGCCATCCAAGTGTCTGCAATGGCCACAACATCATAGCTCCAAGTACTGATCCACGCTCTGAGCTCATCCGCTTCATTCATGATGCTTCTTGCATTAAAATAGACACATCTCAAACCATCGGTCTGAGAGTATCCTTTCTCTATCACCTGCCCATCCTCCCTCTCACATTGTCATCAAACTTTCTGTATTTGTGAGCCAACCATTTCCTCCCATCTCTTCAGTTCGGTTCCCAAACTCCAGTTATTCTAGTTTAGTCTCTCCACAGTAGCCTCAGCAAACCTTCCTGCGAGGATATTGGTCCCCTTCGGATTCAAGTGCAACCCGTTCTTTTTGCACAGGTCATGCCTGCCCCAGACGAGGTGTGAATGATCTAGAAATCTGAATCCTTGCCCCCTGCTCCAATTCCTCAGCCACGCATTTATCCTCCAGTTCACTTTATTCCTATAGTCACTGCCGCGTGGCACAGGCAGTAATCCTGCGATTACTACCTTTGAGGTCCTCCTTTTCAACCTCCTTCATATCTCCCTGTCGTCTGTTTTCAGGACCTCCTCACTTTTCCTACCTATGCCGTTCTTGCCTATATGTACCACGACCTCTGTCTGTTCACCTTCGCACTTCAGGATATCGTGGACGCGATCAAAAACATCCCGTACCTTGGCACCTGGGAGGCAAACTACTATCCGTGTTTAATTCCTACGTCCACAGAATCGCCTGTCTGACCCCCTAAGCTCACTGCGGCTGCCTTCTTCCTTTCCCCACCTTTCAGAAGCGCCGGGCCAGACTCAGTGCCAGAGGCGCGGCCACTGATGTTTCCCGCAGGTAGGCCGTCCACTCCAACAGTACTCAAACAGTAGTACTTATTGTTCAGGACAACAACCACAGGGGTACTCTCTGGTATCTGACTCTTGCCCTTCCCTGTCCTGACAGTTACCCACTTATCTGTCTCCCGAGGCCCCGGAGTGACTACTTACCTATAGGACCTTTCTATCACTCCCCACTTTCCATGACCAGACGAAGGTCATCGAACTGCATCTTCAGTTCCGTAACGCGGTCACTAAGGATCTGTAGCTCGACGGCCTGGCGCAGGTGTGGCCGTCCAGGAGGCTGGGAGTCTCCTGGACATCCCATATCTGACACCACTTACAGACATGCTTCCTATTTCTATTCCTCACAGGTAACATACCTCGCCTCGACCCGTTATCGCTGAAGCCCGAATGAGCCAAAGGCCTACCACTCTGCCTCAGATCACCCCATCGTTCACTCCACTTTTGATGACCACTTTGCTGGGCAGTGTCTCCCTTTTATGAATGAAACTTCCCTGGCATCTAACTCAACTGCTGGTGCTCCGGTTGCACCCACTGATAGGCCAGGTACAATGGACAAACACTCTCGAAGCTCCCTTTTCAAATAACTGCCGCCGACCTGCGAGAAATTCCTGTTGGTATAGCTTTATTGACGCCACTGATAGGCCACGTACAACAGGCAATGCATCTTACAGGTACTTCCAACGGAAAGAACCTGAGCAGACGGCGTTTGGGTATCAACGTCTCGAGGGCTAACAACTGAGAAAGGGGAAAAATCATCAGGATGTTATCTAGATAAAATTCGACCAAATCTATTCTGAAAATCGTAGACCAGACACTATGTAAAATGCTGCATCAGATCCCTGTATTATTGGGATTCTTTATATCGGTTGTGACTAACATCTTAACAATTAAATTGGAGCATAAAGACAAGAGAGAAAGATAACGAGACGGAGAAAGAGAGATAGAACTGCACATATATATATAAATGGAGAGAGAGAGAGAGAGAGAGAGAGAGAGGGAGAACGGACACACAGATAGATAAACAAAGATGCAGACAGAGAGTCAAACGGAGGGACACACAGAGTCACGCAGATAACAAAGGTGATCTTTGCAACAACCGAAGGCCATTTTAAAGAAACTGTAGTAGAACATGCGGCATTCCGTTGCATTGCAAAGTCTTCGTGGGGGGGGGGGGGAGAGGCGGGAATGCGATAATCATCCAGTAATATTTCAGTGATCTTCATTGATGGATAACTCTGAGCCACAGAGGCAAGTCAATCCTCTGCCCTTGTTTGAAAAGTCAACATGAGACGCATTATATGCATTAAGAGAGTATTTTTAATGAAATGGTGCACCAAGGTTCACTTTGTTGCACTACTCATTGCACTAATCATCCCTTTCTTAAATCTCTCCAGTTATTGCAATCCCTGGTGAGGTAAGAATAAATTTACCCCACCTCACCTCTCGAGAAATCTACGCTCCTCATTCTACTTTATCGGGTTATCGACCATCGGTAGATAAACAAAACATTGAACATAGAAGCAACACACGCAAGAAATGCTAGTGAACGCAGTAGGTAAGGCAGTATCTGTTGGAAGAGGTACAGTCGACGGTTCGGGCCGAGACCCTCGTCCGGACTAACTGCAAGAGACAGTAAGAGATTTAAAAGTGGGAGGGGAGGTGGAGATGCGAAATGATAAGAAGACAGGAGGGGCAGGGATAGAGCTAAGAGCTGGAAAGTTGATTGGCAAAAGGGATACGAGGCTGGAGAAGGGGGAGGGTCATGGGACGGCAGGCCCAGAGGATGGGCAAGGAATTATAGTGAGTGGGACAGAGGAAGAAAAAAAAGAGACAAAAATAATAAAGAAAGAAAGAAAGAAAGAAGGAAGGAAGGAAAGAAGGAAGGAAGGAAGGCAGGGATGGGTTCGAAGGGGATGTGGGGCATTAACGGAAATTAGATAAGTCAATATTCATGCTATCAGGTTGCAGGCTACCCCGACGGAATATAAGGTGTTGATCCTACAACTTCAGTGTGGCTTCATCTTGACAGTAGAGGAGGCCACGGATAGTCATATCAGAATGGAAATGGGACGTGGAATTGAAGCGTGTGGCAACTGGGGATCCTGCTTTCTCTGGCGGACAGAGCGTAGGTGTTCAGCGAAACGGTCTCCCAGCCTACATCGGGTCTCGCCAATATATAGAAGGCCACATCGGGAGTACTGAACGCAGTATATCACCCCAGCCGACTCACCGGGAAGGACTGACTGGGGCCTTGAATGATGGTGAGGGAGATAGTGTAAGGGCATGTGTAGCGCTTGTTTCGCTTACAAGGATAAGTGCCAGGAGGGAGATCGGTGGGAAGAGATGGGGAGGACGATTGGACAAAGGAATCGCGTAGGGAGCGATCCCTGAGGAAAGCCGAATGATGGGGGGAGGGAAAGATGTGCTTTGTGGTGGGATCCCGTTGTATGTGGCGGAAGTTACGGAGAATGGTCTATTGGACCCCGAGGCTGGTGGAGTGGTAGGTGAGGACAAGGGAAGCAATATTCAAGTGGGGCGGCGGGAGGACTGAGTGAGAGCAGAGGTGCATGAAATGAGAGAGATGCGTTTGAGAGCAGAGTTGATGGTGGAGGAAGGGAAGCCCCTTTCTTTAAAAAAGGAGGACATCCCCTTCGTCCTGGAATGAAAAGCCTCATCCTGAGAGCAGATGAGGCGGAAACGGAGGAATTGCGAGAAGGGGATGGCATTTTGCAAGAGACAGGGTGGGAAGAGGAATAGTCCAGGTAGCTGTGAGAGTCTGTGGGCTGTAGTAGATATCAGTAGATAAGCGGTCTCCAGAGACAGAGACAGAAAGATCAAGAAAGGGGAGGGTGGTGTCAGAAATGGACCAGGTAAACTTGAGGGCAGGGTAAAAGATGGAGGCAATGTTAATAAAGTCATCAAGCTCAGCATGTGTGCGGGAAGCAGCGACAATGCAGTCGTCGATGTAGTGAAGGAAAAGTGGGGGACAGGTACCGGTATAGGCCTGGAACATGGAATGCTCCACAAAGCCAACAAAAAGGCAGGCATAGCTGGGCCCATACGGGTGCCCATGGCTACGCCCTTAGTTGGGAGGAATTAGGAGGAGCCAAAGGATAAATTATTAAGAGTAAGGACTAATTCTACTAGACGGAGTTGAATGGTGGTAGAGGGGTACTGGTTAGGCCTGGAATCCAAAAAGAAGCGGACAATTTTGGGACCTTCCTGGTGGGGGATGGAGGTATATACAGACTGGATATACATAGTGAAAATAAAGTGGTAGGGGCCGGGGAGCTTAAAATTATTGAAAATATTCAGAGCTTGAGAACTGTCACGAGCATAGGTATGAAGGGATTGAGCAAGGGGGGATAAAACAGTGTCAAGGTATGCAGAAATGAGTTTGGTGGGGCAGGAATAAGCTGAGACAATAGGTCTACCTGGACAGGCAGGATTGTGGATCTTGGGTAAGAGGTAGAAACGGGAAGTGCGGGGTCTGGGAACTATAAGGTTGTTGGCAGTGGATGGGAGATCCCCTGAGCTGATAAAGTTGGTGATGGTGTGGGAGACAATTGCCTGGTGCTCCTTAGTGGGGTCATGTTCGAGGGGTAAATAAGAGGAAGTATCCGCGAGTCGTTACTGTACCCCGGCAAGGTAAATATTCAGTACGCCAGACTACAACAGCAGCCCCCTAATCGGCGGGTTTTATAGTAAGGTTAGGATTAGTACGGAGGGATTGGACAGCAGAGCGTTCGGAGGGAGTGAGGTTGGAATGGGAACAAAGTGTGTGAAGTCGAGCCGGTTGATGTCCCGTAGGCTGTCAGCAATAAGGAGATAGATCCAGAGAAGGCAGAAGACCAGAGCGGGGTGTCCATGAAGAGGCGGAGGGTTCAAGACGGGAGAATAAGTCATCGGTGGGGGTGGGAGAGTCCTTGCCGAAGCAGTAGGATCGAAGGCGGAGCCGGCAGAGGAAGAGATCAGCGTCGTGGCAAACACGGAACTCGCTGAGGTGTGGGCGAAGGGGGACAAAGGTAAGGCCGTGACTGAGGACAGAGCGCTCTGCCTCAGAGAGTTGAAGGTTGGAGGGGATGGTAAAGACCCGGCACGGATGAGTAGTGTGATCAGAGCGGGGAGGGGGGAGGGCAGCTGGTGGTGTTAGTGGAGAGGGGAGGGTTGGGGTAAGAGGAAGATGGAGCCTCTGAGGGCCCAGGAGTTGACGATGGGATCTGAGGGAGAGGCACATAGAACATAGAAGAATCTACGTTTACTGTTACAGTGTAACAGGCCCTTCAGCCAATAATGTTGCGCCGAAGCAATTACATTAATAATTAACTACTCATCTAATCAATTCTGACTATATAATAGCCATTTTCCTCAGATCCATACGCCCGTCTAAACTGCTATTAAATGTCCCAAATGTGTCTACCTTTACCACTAGCCCAGCACATTCCAGCGTCACAACACTATCTGTGTAAAACCCTGCCCTTCATATCTCCTTTGAAATTAGCCCCTTTCAAATTGAAATGAATGACCTCTGGCATTGGAAATTCCTTATTTATTCTACCAAATTGTTTTTTAATACCTTCTGAATTAGCTGCCCAAACTCTTTTCTGCACGACTTTCGGGTCGCTAAACTTGCAGTAGGTGAGAGAGCTGAAAGACCGCCAACCATCTCATTGTTCGTGACCAAGATAAACACTGGGTGTCAATCGCAGACGCGTGATCATGGCATTGTAATGTAATGCAAGGGATGGCGGAGATCCTATGCAATTGATTAAAATCAAACGCAATGCTTGTTAATACATATTTGGTTGTATTGGAAACAGGCAGATGCGCGCTGCGGGTTTCCTGTTTACTCGGAGCCAGGTGCACATAGATGGAACGTGGTTTGCTAACACATAAAAATACACGTCTACTAGCTTTGGTCAGATCACACTTGGAGTACTTTACACAGTGCTGAAACTGGTGTGTGAGACAGTGGGCAGAAGTCTGATTAGATTTATCAGCAGTCCTAATGATACCAGGAGATTTTCCTCCAGAGAAGTAAAATGAGTGGGTTGCGTTGGCGGCGAACACACCGGGGTGAATTTTAGTATTGAAAGTATTCGATAGGGTGGGTGTGCAGATGTTTCTAGTTGGCAATGGTTATGTTGGAACAGGGCGAGGAGCAGCGGACACCGAAGCTAGAGGCCATCAATTAAAATATAAAAGCAAGAATGCAATACTGAGGCTTTGTAACGCATTGGTCAAACAATGACTGGAGTATTGTGAGCAGATTTGAGCACCTATATCTACAGAAGAATGTGTTGGCTTTAGAGATGGTCCTGAGGTGGTTCAGGAGAGTGATTCCACGACTGAATGAGTTAACATATGAGGAGCGTTGATAGATATAGGCCTGTGTTCTCGCTGGAGTTCAGACAAATGAGGGAGGATCTCATTGAAACCTGTCCAGTATTGTTAGACCTAAATAGAGAGGATGTGTCTGAGAACGGGGTAGGCTATGACCAGATGGCGCAGCATCAGAATAGAGGGGTGTCCCTTTAGAGCAGATATGAGGCGGAATTTCTTTCGCCAGAGGGTGGTGAATCTTTGAAATCCATTGCGGTAAGTCGGCTATGTAATGCTAACTGCTCTTCATGGGTCAGTTTCTCTTGTTTTCAGTGTAGTAGAAATGAATAGACGGTCGTCAGTTTAACTTCTCGCCTGAAGACGGCACAGTGGACGCCGCGGCTCTCTTCCGCTCAGGATTCCTCTTGGACAGTTACATAGAAATTGAAGTTAAACAAAAGCTGGGGGCGCAGGTTAAGAGGAAGGTGTGAAGTGTTGATGACAGTGGAAGGACGAGGAAGTTATGGAGGGAGTAGGCAGCGTTCAATAGGAGTTATACTGATGCGATAAAGGGATCTGTATAAATGAGACACAAACAGATAAATTTTCACTTTTCATTGGGACAATTATAAACCAATTATATTGAGTGTACGATTGTATTAATTGCATCAGATATTTTGGTCGAAAAGCTCATTATATTCACAGATAAAGACATATGCAGGACCCAGCTGAAGGGTCTCGGCACGAAACATCGACTGTACTCTTTTCCATGGATGCTGTCTGGCCTGCTGTGCTCCTAAAGCAGTTGGTGTGTGTCTACTGAATTCCTACATCATTTCATGTGTGTGCTTCCAGCATTTGCAGAATCTCTTGTGTTGGAGACTGTATTTTTTTCCGGGCAAATATGTGTGGTTCTACACTGCAGGTAGGGAAGTGGTCAAATATAAGGGGAAACTATACCGCTTACGTCAGGACACCTAAAATCTTAATTGTGCAGTGGGATCATGGATTCGAAGTCCTTAACTATTTGAAAGCAGCCATACGTATAGATAAGGTAGTAAATAACGCATTTGCAATTCGTGCTTTTATAGGTCGGAGCATTGAGAATCTGAGTCGGGTGACATGTTGCTGCTGTATTAGACTTTGCTTAAGCTGCTAAATGTATTGTGTGCATTTCTGGTTCCCCGTTTCAGGCAGGATGCGCAGACTTTGGAAAAGGCGCAGAGAAAGTTTGCCAGTGTTCTGCCTGGACTAGACGGCATAAGCCATATGGAGAGGGTGGATACTTTACTTGTTTTCTCAGGAGAGTCTGAGGGTGGGAGACGACCCGCTCAAAACTTGAAAGATAGTGAGAGGCCGAGACGTGATAGAACGCAGGATGGAAAAGCGCAATGCTAGAGGATTTAAGATGAGATGGAGGAAGTTTAAGTGAGACATGTAGGGTAGGTTTTTTACACATAGAGCGATAGGTGCCTTGTAAGCTGTCGGAGGAGATCAGAGATGTCGATACGATAGTGGCTTTTAAGAATAACACACAAAAAATGCTGGAGGAACTCAGAAGGTCAGGCAGCATCTATGGAGGGCAATAATCAGTCAACGTTTAATTATTTCATTCCACAGATGCTCCTGGCCTACTGATTTCGTCCAGTATTTTGTGTATATTATTCAGGATTTCCAGTCTCTCCAGAACCTCCCATGTTTGTGACAGGGGCATTTAGGAGTCTGTTCGACAAAAACATCAATATGACAGCATATGGATCACGTTCATGCAGTCGAGAATTAACTTAATTTGCCACTGTGTTTGACGAAAACCTTGTGGGCCGAAGGGCATGTTCCTGTGCTGTATTGTTCAATGTACTTGCGTTTGGTCTTTAGTTCCTGATCACAACCTCCTGCAAAAAAAAAAAAATATATATATATATATATTCTTTGTTCCTTGTTTTGAATATTTGATTATGATATAGTTGGGATCACAGAGACATGGCTCCAGGGTGACCAGGGATGGGAGCTCAACGTTCAGGGATATTCAATATTCAGGAGGGATAGACACGAAGGAAGGGGAGGTGGGGTGGCGTTGCTGGTTAAAAAAGAGATTAACGCAATAGAAAGGAAGGACATAAGCCGGGAAGATGTGGAATCGATATGGGTAGAGCTGCGTAACACTAAGGGGCAGAAGACGCTGGTGGGAGTTGTGTACAGGCCACCTAACAGTAGTAGTGAGGTCGGAGATGGTATTAAACAGGAAATTAGAAATGTGTGCAATAAAGGAACAGCAGTTATAATGGGTGACTTCAATCTACATGTAGACTGGGTGAACCAAATTGGTAAAGGTGCTGAGGAAGAGGATTTCTTGGAATGTATGCGGGATGGTTTTTTGAACCAACATGTCGAGGAACCGACTAGAGAGCAGGCTATTCTGGACTGGGTTTTGAGCAATGAGGAAGGGTTAATTAGCGATCTTGTCGTGAGAGGCCCCTTGGGTAAGAGTGACCATAATATGGTGGAATTCTTCATTAACATGGAGAGTGACGTAGTTAATTCAGAAACAAAGGTTCTGAACTTAAAGAGGGGTAACTTTGAAGGTATGAGACATGAATTAGCTAAGATAGACTGGCAAATGACACTTCAAGGATTGACGGTGGATATGCAATGGCAGGCATTTAAAGGTTGCATGGATGAACTACAACAATTGTTCATCCCAGTTTGGCAAAAGAATAAATCAAGGAAGGTAGTGCACCCGTGGCTGACAAGAGAAATTAGGGATAGTATCAATTCCAAAGAAGTAGCATACAAATTAGCCAGAGAAAGTGGCTCACCTGAGGACTGGGAGAAATTCAGAGTTCAGCAGGGGAGGACAAAGGGCTTAATTAGGAAGGGGAAAAAAGATTATGAGAGAAAACTGGCAGAGAACATAAAAACGGACTGTAAAAGCTTTTATAGATATGTAAAAAGGAAAAGACTGATAAAGACAAATGTAGGTCCCCTGCAAACAGAAACAGGTGAATTGATTATGGGGAGCAAGGACATGGCAGACCAATTGAATAATTACTTTGGTTCTGTCTTCACTAAGGAGGACATAAATAATCTTCCAGAAATAGTAAGGGACAGAGGGTCCAGTGAGATGGAGGAACTGAGCGAAATACATGTTAGTAGGGAAGTGGTGTTAGGTAAATTGAAGGGATTGAAGGCAGATAAATCCCCAGGGCCAGATGGTCTGCATCCCAGAGTGCTTAAGGAAGTGGCCCAAGAAATAGTGGATGCATTAGTGATAATTTTTCAAAACTCGTTAGATTCTGGACTAGTTCCTGAGGATTGGAGGGTGGCTAATGTAACCCCACTTTTTAAAAAAGGAGGGAGAGAGAAACCGGGGAATTATAGGCCGGTTAGCCTAACGTCGGTGGTGGGGAAACTGCTGGAGTCAGTTATCAAGGATGTGATAACAGCACATTTGGAAAGCGGTGAAATGATCGGACAAAGTCAGCATGGATTTGTGAAAGGAAAATCATGTCTGACGAATCTCATAGAATTTTTTGAGGATGTAACTAGTAGAGTGGATAGGGGAGAACCAGTGGATGTGGTATATTTGGATTTTCAAAAGGCTTTTGACAAGGTCCCACATAGGAGATTAGTGTGCAAACTTAAAGCACACGGTATTGGGGGTAAGGTATTGGTGTGGGTGGAGAATTGGTTAGCAGACAGGAAGCAAAGAGTGGGAATAAACGGGACCTTTTCAGAATGGCAGGCGGTGACTAGTGGGGTACCGCAAGGCTCAGTGCTGGGACCCCAGTTGTTTACAATATATATTAATGACTTGGATGAGGGAATTAAATGCAGCATCTCCAAGTTTGCGGATGACACGAAGCTGGGTGGCAGTGTTAGCAGTGAGGAGGATGCTAAGAGGATGCAGGGTGACTTGGATAGGTTGGGTGAGTGGGCAAACTCATGGCAGATGCAATTTAATGTGGATAAATGTGAAGTTATCCACTTTGGTGGCAAAAATAGGAAAACAGATTATTATCTGAATGGTGGCCGATTAGGAAAAGGGGAGGTGCAACGAGACCTGGGTGTCATTATACACCAGTCATTGAAAGTGGGCATGCAGGTACAGCAGGCGGTGAAAAAGGCGAACGGTATGCTGGCATTTATAGCGAGAGGATTCGAGTACAGGAGCAGGGAGGTACTACTGCAGTTGTACAAGGCCTTGGTGAGACCACACCTGGAGTATTGTGTGCAGTTTTGGTCCCCTAATCTGAGGAAAGACATCTTTGCCATAGAGGGAGTACAAAGAAGGTTCACCAGATTGATTCCTGGGATGGCAGGTCTTTCATATGAAGAAAGACTGGATGAACTGGGCTTGTACTCGTTGGAATTTAGAAGATTGAGGGGGGATCTGATTGAAACGTATAAGATCCTAAAGGGATTGGACAGGCTAGATGCAGGAAGATTGTTCCCGATGTTGGGGAGGTCTAGAACGAGGGGTCACAGTTTGAGGATAGAGGGGAAGCCTTTTAGGACCGAGGTTAGGAAAAACTTCTTCACACAGAGAGTGGTGAATCTGTGGAATTCTCTGCCACAGCAAACTGTTGAGGCCAGTTCATTAGCTATGTTTAAAAGGAAGTTAGATATGGCCCTTGTGGCTTCAGGGGTCAGGGGGTATGGAGGGAAGGCTGGGTTCTGAGTTGGATGATCAGCCATGATCATAATAAATGGCGGTGCAGGCTCGAAGGGCCGAATGGCCTACTCCTGCACCTATTTTCTATGTTTCTATGTTTCTATGTAACCGGAACTCCGTCTCCAGAAAAAAAAAATTCCATGCCTTTTTCAGAAGCCGTCGTGATGTCATACAGCGCGGAAACAGGCCGCTAGGCCCAACTCCTCCATGTCCACTGTGTTGCCAGCGAGACCGTCCCATCTTCCCGCGTTTGACGCATAGACTTCCAAACCTCTCCTATCCTGCTTTGATCGATGGCTTTTAAATTTTGTTAATGTACGCGCCTCGATCACTATTTCTGGCAGCTTCTTCCAAATAACGCACTATACTTTGCGTGAAAAAGCTGCTCCTGATTTTCGTTTTAAATCTCTCGCATCTGATATTAAACCTCCGCCTTTTTGTTCTGAGTATGCGTTCTCTGGAAAAAGAAAAGTCGGTGTGCTTTAGCCTTATTGATGCCCCTCCTGATCCTATATACGTCCACCAGGTCACTCTTTTAAACTCTAACGTTCCAGAGAATAGTCCTAGTCTACAGAACCTCTGCTGAAGTCTATGCAGCATTTATCAAGCACTTTGTAGTTCATGCATTGGGCCCGGATTGTGTCCTTGGCTAGGGCCTTAGATACTGTACGGATCAACAGACAGGCATATTTAACGTCCACCTGCATCAAGCTGTAATTCCCGCTCGCTTTAAGTTGACCACTATCCAGTACTCTACAACAACAAACTGGCGTGCGTTAAAGACTACCGCGCTGTAGGTTTGACATCAAACATCAGGGTGGTATTCAAGAGGCTGGTCATTATTCAGTCTAGCGTACCGGACAACCTCCACTCACTGCAATTCACCTACTGTCGAAATGGGTCTACGACGAATTCCATAACCATAGCCATAAGAAACTGCAATGAACTGAGGACACAGCTCAGCCTATCACGGAAACCAGCCTCAGTAAAGCCTAATCAGAGACCTCACCCACCATGGACATTCTTTCTTCTTCGCTTTCCCACCGAGCAGAAGACACAAAAGCCATGAAAGCACGCATCACTACGCCCAAGGGCAGCTTCTATCCACTGTTATGAGATGCACTCCTGAATTTGGAGTCTACCTCGTTATGATTTGCACTTCATTGTTTATCGGACTGCATTTCGCAGCAACTGTCACACTGTACTCTACAATGTTACTGTTTTACATCGTGCCGCCTTAATGTATTATGTAATGCTTTGATCAGTCTACACAGTACGCAAGACAAGCTTTTCACAATATCTTTGTGCATATGACAATAATAAACCAATAGGAATATTAGCATTCCTAATCTATCGTGCTCATGTGGGAAACTGAGGACAGTATATTTCGGGGACAATCTGTCTTCATTGGAAGCACAGATAAAAGGTGGCAACACGAAATGTCCACTGTCCACTTCCCTCCACAAATACTGCCTGACTAGCTGAGTTCCTCCAGCTCCTTTATAAATTGTCTCGGATCTCTCTTCGATGACTTGGTGGGCAGCCTGCTGGGCGATAGTAGTCGTTTGTTGTCCCATTGCGATGGTCCATCTGCCAAGTGCGGGGCATCAGGTAAAGGAGAACCTTGCGCCTTAAATGGGAAGGAGAGACTTGCCGAAATGGCAACACGGTATCGTTGAATCGGGCATTGATTCAGACAGAGTGGAGAGACTATTTAAAATCATGGCAACACACGTAGCAGGCCAGGCAGCATCTCTAGGAAGAGGTACAGTCGACGTTTCAGACCGAGACCCTTCGTCAGGACTAACTGAAAGAAACGCTGGTAGGAGATGTGAAAGTGAGAGGGGGAGGGGTGATCTGAAATGATAGAAGAAGACCACAGGGGAGGGATGGAGCCAAGAGCTGGACAGTTGATTGGCAAAAGGGATATGAGAGGATCATGGGACAGGAGGCATAGGGAGAAAGAAAGGGGGAGGAGGGAAGCCCAAAGGATGGGCAAGGGGTATAGTGGGAGGGACAGGGGGAGATAGAGGAGAGAGAGAGAAAAAGAATGTGTGAATATAAATAAATAAATAACAGATGGGGTACGAGGGGGAAGTGGGGCATTAGCGGAAGTTTGGGAAGTCAATGTTCATGCCATCAGGTTGCAGGCTAACCAGACGGACCCGAGTATGGCGTCATCTTTACAGTAGAGGAGGCCGTGGATAGACATATCAGAATGGGAATGGGACGTGGAATTAAAATGTGTGGCCACTGGGAGATCCTGCTTTCTCTGGCGTACAGAGCGTAGGTGTTCAGTGAAACGATCTCCCAGTTGCGTCGGGTCTCGCCAATATATAGAAAGCCGAATCGGGAGCACCCGACGTAGTATATCACCCCAGCCGACTCACGGGTGAACTTCCGCCTCACCTGGAAGGACTGTCTGGACCCTGAATGGTAGTGAGGGAGGAAGTATAAGGACATGTGTAGCAGTTTTTCCTCTTACAAGGATAAGTGCCAGGTGGGATATCGGTGGGGAGGGATGGTGGGACAAATAGACAAGGGAGTAGCGTAGGGAACGATCCCTGCGGAAAACAAAGAGGGAGACAGGGTGGGAAAGATGAGCTAGGTGGTGGGATCCCGTTGGAGGTGGCGGAAGTTACGGAGAATTATATGTTGGACCCGGAGACTGGTAGGGTGGTAGATGAGGAAAAGGGGAACCGTAATCCTAGTGGGGTGGCAGGAGGATGGAGTGAGAGCAGATGTGGGTGAAATGGGAGAGATGCGTTTGAGAGCAGAGTTGATGGTGGAGGAAGGGAAGCCCCTTCGTTTAAAAATGGAGGACATCTCCTTCGTCCTGGAATGAAAAGCCTCATCGTGATAGCAGATGCGGTGAGACGGAGGAATTGCGCGGAGAGGACATTTTTGCAAGAGACAGGGTGAGAAGAGGAATATAGCTGTGAGTGTCAGTAGGCTTATCGTAGACATCAGTAGATAAGCTTTCTCTAGAGATAGAGACAGAAAGATGTAAAAAGGAGAGGGAGGTGTTGGAAATGGACCAGGTAAACTGAGGGTAGGGTGAAAGTTGCGTGCAGGAAGCAGCGCCTATGCAGTCGTTGATGTAATGAAGGAAAAAAAGTGGGTGACAGACACCTGAATAGCTGTGGAACATAGATTGTTCCACAAAGCCAACAAAAGGCAGGCAGAGCTGGGACCCATATGGGTGCCCATGGCTACGCCTTTGGTTTGGAAGAAGTGGTGGGAGCCAAAGGGTAAATTATTAAGACTAAGGACTAATTCTGCTAGACGGAGCAGAGTGGTGGTAGAGGGGAACTGGTTAGGTCTGGAATCCAAAAGAGCTGCTGAGAACTTTGAGACCTTCCTGATGGGGGATGGAAGTATACAGGGACTGGGCATCCATGGTGAAAATAAAGCGGTGGGGGCCAGGAAACTTAACATCATCGAAAAGTTTCAGAGCGTGAGAAGTGTAACGAATACAGGTAGGAAAGGATTGAGCAAGGGGGTATTAAACAGTGTCGAGGTATGCAGAAATGAGTTCGGTGGGGCAGGAACAAGCTGAGACAATGGGTCTACCTGGACAGGCAGGTTTGTGGATCTTGGGTAGCAGGTAGAAATGGGAAGTGCGGGGTGTGGAAACTATGAAGTTGGTGGCTGTCCAGCCTTTCACAACTTTAAAATTATGGCGACCGGATATTTAAAGAGATGCTTGTTGTCACCTGAAACCGCGGCAGTCAATCTTGCAGTGTGCACCGGCTGGGATGGAGGAGGGACATTGCTCCTTTAAGCAACTGCCTCCTCCACCGGCAGCTCCGAGAAAAACAACTGGCCCCGCCTTTACACTTCCTCCAATCAGCCCTCTTTCAGAACGCTAGCAGTGATAGAAAGAGAGAGAGAGAGAGAGAGAGAGAGAGAGAGAGAATGTCTGTGTGTGTGTGTGAGAGAGAGAGAGAGAGAGAGAGAGAGAGTGAGAGAGTGAGAGATGGAGATGAATCGGGAATAAACATGCTATCCTCATTTCCTCTCGCCTGTCACCTCCGATACTGCTGGTGTTCACTTGCTCCCATGAATTTAACGTAATCCCAGAAAAATCAGGGATAAAGAACTGGTACATTCCAAGCTGCAGGCGTAGATGCTGAGAGACGCATTGAAGTTTGGAGCTGGCACCACAGGGCAGGGTTCTTACGCCCCTCGAGAGGGAGGGGCCGGTTTGGGCGAAGAAGCCTGTCAATTATAGTGGCAGTGTATCACCCTCAGGGGGCCGAATGAGTACCGAGCCATCTGTGCACTACTGCTGAGAAAGTGCTTCATTTGCTGCTGGAAGTGGGGGAGTGGGGAGCGAGCGGACGGGGCATCGTCCTCTCCGAGGGAGGAGCAGTAAGTACAGCGCTACATATTGCCAGAGTGGGGGACTGACTTGTCGAAAAAGGTATGATGAGGGAGAGCCTTGCTGTCAGACGGTGTTCCGAATGCAATCCTAGGCACTCCGCTGTCACTACGCCAGCACCAAGGGCAGCTGGGGGTCACAACACTGAATGGGAAAATGGCACCTGAGTTCCTCTGTGAGATCTTACTATGATTAGTGCGGCTGCTGCACTTAGTGCGTTATAAGACCATATGACATAGGAGCATAATGAGGCCACTCCGCCACTCCATCTTTCTTGAACCCCATTTTCCTGCCTTCTTTGATTCCCAGCCTAATCAAGAATCATCCTCCGCTTTAAATATACGCAATGACTTGGCCTCTCACGGCGTCTGTGGCGATTAAGTCCTCATATTTATCACCCTCTGGCTGAAGCAATCCTTCCAAATTCCGGTTCCAGTTCTCAATGGACGTCCATCTATTCTGAGGCCGTGCACTCTTGTTCCAGACTCGCCCACATTGGACCTGACATGAGGAATGGAATCAGCAAGGAATTCTGCTTTAAGATGACTATGATGCCCAAAAGAAGCTGTGGGTTTACTTTGCGTTACTGAACATTTTTCTTTATCTAAGGAAGGATGTGCTAGCATTGGAGAACGTGCAGAGGAGGTTTACGAGAATGTCCCCGGGCCCGAAAGATTAAACTATAAGGAGCTATTAAACTATGATGGCTATGGGTTTGTACTCGCTGGAGTTTAGAATAATAAGGGTGTGTGTGGGGGTGGGGGGGGTCTATCTAATATTGAAAGGCCTTAATGAAATGTTGGTAGAGAGTATGTTCCCTCCAGTGAGGGAGTCTAGGAATAGAGGCACAGCGTAGAATCGAAGAATGTCCAATTTTGAAGAGAGATGATGAGGAATTTACCCAGAGGGTGGTGAATCTGTGGAATTCATTGCCACAGACGTCTGCGTTAGAAAGTCGTTGGGTATATTTAGAGCAGAGATTGGTCGGTACTTGACTAGTGAGGGCTTCAAAGGTACAGGAGAATGGGGTTGAGAAGGATGATAAATCAGCCATGACGGAATGGTGCAGCAGACCCGATGGGCAGAATGGCCTGACTCTGCTCCTCTGTCATATGATCTTATGGTTTATTTTGAGAAAGCGGAATCAGTTTAGGATCCAGAAACAATTTTGAGCTGATGGTGATTGTGGAAGAGACGTTGCTGTAAATGCGTAGTGACTGGGTTCTGCCAGTAAGGAAATCCAGGATCCAGTTGTGCAAGGAGGGGTAGAGGCCTAGATCTTGGCCTATTGATCCGCCTCGAGGAGCTAATAGCTAAATCCGGGAGAATGATGAGTGTTTGATGGCTATTGGCTTGTACTCACCCATTTGTTAGGTTTCGCTATATTTCCCTGATGGGTAATAAATTTAATTAAAACAGCGATACAGGGATTTACCTCTTAATTTTATCATATTAGCCCTGCCTATCCCTCTGTTCACTCCTGTTTCTGTCTGTTTCTCAATCTTTCTCTATATCTGGCTGTGTCTTCCCGTCTGTTGTATGTCTGCCTGTATGCCATTATCCTTCTCTCCGTCTCACCATCCCCCTTTCCGTCTACCCATCCATTCTGTGTCTTCGTCTGTCTATATCCCTCTCTCTCTCTCTCTCACCCATTTCTCCTATCTTTCTCTCCCTTTCTTTCCCCTCACTCTACCTCTGCTCTCACTATGTCCCGAGATCCTATGCTGATTAATGCCATCTCCTGATCCTGCCCCATGACCGTTGTTGGATATACTCATTAAGTGTGTGGTTACACCTGTTTTACCGTTTGGCACTTCACAGTCTGGTTCTTTGTGCTAACCCATCTCTGTTATGAATCCCGCAGGTAACCTCTGGAGCTGAGCAAGATGAGATGAGGTGAGACATCCGATAACCACGGTGATCATCTGGTACAGGCTCCGTGTATGAACACGGGTCTCCAAGATGTTAACTGTCAAGTTGCCCCACCTATTAACCAACCACCAAGTTCCTAGAGTAAGCCCAAGCAAACTGGTATCTTCTCTAAGCATCCTGTACACAGGGAATTACATCACAAACTGATATCATAAGGTGAAACAAAGTAGATCAAGCCAAGGACTACAATCTGTAAGACAGGGGAGGCGAAAGGTAAGTATAACAAATAGGACAATAGTAGATGGAATTTCTATCATCAGCATATACATTGTGGGCTGTTGGGCCTGTTATGTGCTCTTTCACTCCAAAGCATTTTTGTATACAATCACATACATGCACCGGATATTCCTGGGAATCACTTTATTTGTTAACAACAACAACAACAACAACAAAACAAAAGAGAGAAATCGATCACCACAAATAATTATTAATCCTGGGCATATCCCATTGTTCTTGTCTGTCACGCCCCACTGACCAGCCTTCATTCTGACGGGCGTTACATCGTTCAATTCTGGGAGTTTAAGTCTCAGCTTTGAACTATTAGGTTTAAGTTGTATTGGGGTAGGGGAGTGCTGAGGGAAGGACACAACATGCTTGCAGAGAGTAAGGAGTGCTGTACTATGGAACTTGTGATGTTTTGAATTAATTTTCTAATCAACCGCCCATCGACCTGCTCCAGGGATACGATTGAACACAATATTTATCCTGCAGTCACCACGACAACACTAACCAGACAATTTTCTATCTGTGACATCTTGCGCATAAATTAGCCGATTTCATATCGTAGCGTTTCCTAGTCTGTAGGGAGTGGTGCTTCAAAGATTCCTGGTGCGAGGAGCTGGGGAAATTTTGGGCCGTATTAACCGTTTGTTCTCTGCGCTGCCACCCCATCCACGTCCGCAGGTTTTCCGAGAGAATGGCATGGTGAGCGGCTACATTAACCCACAGACTTCAACCACGGACTGCCTGCGCAGCACGTTCCATCTGACTAACAAGATCTATTTCCTCCCCAATTTGGTAGGCGTTGGAGCCAAACATGGCAACAGGGTAAAATGTCGCCGGCAGCAAAACCTCAGAGGCTCTTCGGCCCCTCGGCTCCGAGCTTGTGTTCACTGCTCTACTCACACCTCATCCCACCTGAAATAAGTAAAAGCGGCGGTGGAATAGGTGAACGCCCGAGGATTCAGTACAATGCAGGATGGTGTTCAGAATGAAAAGTGGTTTGTTATTGAACTGGAATAAGTTCGAAATTTCCAGGAGACTCCCAGTCTTCACGATGGCCCCATCTGCGCGTGTGCATCAAGATGTATGGAACTGGAGTTGCACCTTTGTCTTGCTAGTGAAAGTGAAACAGTGATAGACTGAAGCTACGGGGTGGCAGTTACCCCAAGGTTACAGGAGAAAGATAAATCAGTGATTGTCACAAGTGGGAAGGGAAAAAGTCATACAGAGGACAGCAAACCTGTGGCCGTCCTCAGATACAACAAGTACTCCATTTGAGTATGGTTGAGGAGGGAACGATCTACCTGGGAGAAACAACAGCGGCGTGCCTCTGGCACGCAGTGTGGCTCTGTGGTTCAGAAGGGTAGGGAACTGAAGACGATAGAAGCAGTAATACGGGACTCCATGGTCAGGAGGACAGATAGCAGATACTGGGACGTGAAGATGAAACATGAATTGTAGTTTGTCTCGCAAGAGCCAGGGTCCAAGATGATTCTGGACGGATCCGTAATAACCTGAAAAGGGAAGGTGAGCAGCCAGAATTAATGGTACATTAGATTAGATTACATTAGATTAGATTATAAGGACATGCAGTACTCTTTTATTATCATTTAGTAATGCATGCATTAAGAAATGATGCAATTTGTTCCTTCAGAATGATATCACAGAAAAGAAGACAAACCAAGAGTAAAAAAAAACTGACAAAAACAACATAATTATAACATGTAGTTACAACAGTGCAAAGCAATACCTTAATTTAATGAAGAACAGACCATGGGCACGTAAAAGAAAGTCTCAAAGTCTCTGGAAAGTCCCATCATCTCAAGCAGAGAGTTGAAGGGAGAAATGTTCCCTGCCATGAGCTTCCAGCGCCGCAATCCTGCCGATGCAGCATCCTGGAAGCACCCTGACCACATTCCGACTCTGAGTCCGACCGAAAATTTCGAGCCTCCTAGCCGCCCTCCGACACCGAGCACCATCGCTGCCGATCGCTTCGACCCCGGCTCCGGCAACAGGCAATTGGGAAAGCCGAGGAATTGGGGCCTTCCCGTCCGGACATACTCGATCGCAGAGTAGCAGCGGCAGAGAATCAGGCATTTCAGACGTTTCTCCAGATGTTCCTTCTTGCTTCTTCACGTCTGTCTCTACCAAATCAGGATTCTGCACAGCATCCTACTTCACAAATGCCACATCATTCGGAGCAAGAGGATAAGACGTGAGGGAATAGGACCAATCAAGTGTGACACCAAAAGAACGCTGCTTTGTGGATCCAGAATTGGCTTGCTCACAGAAGGCAAAAAGTAGTTGTAAATGGTTCACATTCTGCATGAAGGTCCGTGACAGTGGTGGGCCTTAAGGATCTGTTCTGGGACCCCTTCTCTTCGTGATTTTTATAAATTACCTGGATAAGGAAGTCGAGGGATGGGTTAGTAAATATGCCGATAACACAAAAGTTGGAGATGTTATGGAGGGCTGTCAGAGGTTACAACAGGACATTGATAGAATGCAAAACTGGGCTGAGATTTGGCAGATGGAGTTCAACCCAGGTAGTCTGAGGTAGTTTATGATGGTAGGTCAAATATGATGGCAGAATAGAGAATTAATGGTTAGACTTCTTGCAGTGTGGAGGATCAGAGAGATCTTGGGGTCCGAGTCCATAGGGCACTTAAGGCTGCTGCGCAGGTTAACTGTGTGGTCAGGAAGGCATACGGTACATTGGCCTTCATCAACCGCGGCATTGAGTTTAAGAGTGGTGAGCTAATGTTACAGCTCTATAGGACCCTGGTCGAACCCACTAAGAGTACTGTGCTCAGTTCTGGTCACCTCACTACAGGACGTATGTGGCAACTATAGAAAGGGTACAGAGGAGATTAATAAGGATGTTGTCTGGATTGGGAAGATTGACCCATGAGAATTAGTTGAGCTAAGTAGCCCTTTTCTCCTTGGATGGACGAAAGATGAGAGGTGACCTGATAGAGTTGTATAAGATAATGAGAGGCATTGATCGTGTGGATAGTTTGAGGCTTTTTCCCGGGGCTGAAATGACTAACACGAGAGGGCACAATCTTAAGGTGCTTGGAAGTAGATACAAAAGATATGTCAAAGCAAGTATTTTTTACGCAGAGGGTGGTGAGGACATAGAATGAGCTGCCGGCGACTGTGGTGGAGGCAGATACGATAGGGTCTTTGAAGAGGCTCCTGGATGAGTACATGGAGCTTAGGAAAATAGAGGGCTATGGATAAACCTAAGTAATCTCTAAAGTAAGTACATGTTCGGCACAGCATTGTGGGCCGAAATGCCTGTATTGTGCTGTCGATTTTATATGTTTCTATGTTTCTATATTGGTACCAATGACATGGGAAGAAAAAGGGTGAAGGTCAAGAAAGCAGAATACAGGGATGTTAAGAAGGAACCTGAGAAGCTGGCCCTCAAATTTAGTGATCTCGGTGTCGCTGCCTCAGCCATACGACAGTGAGGGTAAGAATAAAATAAGATGGTGGCAGATAAATACGTGGCTGAAGAATAGGAGCAGGGGGCAGAGATTTAAATTTCTGGATATTTGGGACCTCTCCTGTGCAGGTCAGACCTGTACAAAAGAGAAACATAGAAACACAGAAACATAGAAAATAGGTGTAGGAGTAGGCCATTCTGCCCTTCGAGCCTGCACCGCCATTTAGTATGATCATGGCTGATCATCCAACTCAGAACCCTGTACTAGCCGTCCCTCCATACCCACTGATCCCTTTAGCCACAAGGGCCATATCTAACTTCCTCTTAAATATAGCCAATGAACTGGCCTCAACTGTTTCCTGTCGCACAGAATTCCGCAGATTCACCACTCTCTGTGTTAAGAGGTTTTTCCTAATCTCGATCCTAAAAGGCTTCCCCTTTATCCTCAAACTGTGTCCCCTCGTTCTGGACTTCCCCAACATCGGGAAAAATCTTCCTGCATCGAGCCTGTCCAATCCCTTTAGGATTTTATATGTTTCAATAAGATCCCCCCTCAATCTTCTAAATTTCAACGGGTATAAACCTAGTCGATCCAGTCGTTCATCATATGAAAGTCCTGCCATCCCAGGAATCAATCTGGTGAACCTTCTTTGTACTACCTCTATGGCAGGGATATCTTTCCTCAGATTAGGGGACCAAAACTGCAACTGTAGTAGAACCTCCCTGCTCCTGTATTCGAATCCTCTTGCTATGAATGCCAGCATACCATTCGCCGTTTTCACCGCCTGCTGTACCCGCATGCGCACTTTGAATGACTGATGTATAATGACACCCAGGTCTCGTTGCACCACCCTTTTTCCCAATCGGCCACCATTCAGATAATAATCTGTTTTCTGTTTTTGCCACCAAACGTCACATTTATCCACATTAAATTGCATCTGCCATGAATTTGTCCACTCACCTAACCTATCCAAGTCGCCCTGCATCCTCTTAGCATCCTCCTCACAGCTAACAGTGCCACCCAGCTTCGTGTCATCCGCAAACATGGAGAAGCTGCATTTACTTTCCTCGTCTGTCATTAATATATATTGTAAACAACTGGGGTTCCAGCACTGAGCCTTGCGATACCCCACTAGTCACTGCCTGCAATTTTGAGAAGGTCACGTTTATTCCCACTCTTTGCTTCCTGCCTGCCAACCAATTCTCTATCCACGTCAATACCTTACCCCCAATACCGTGTGCTTTAAGGTTGCACACTAATCTCCTGTGTGGGACCTTGTCAAAAGCCTTTTGAAAATCCAAATATACAACATCCACTGGTTCTCCCCTATCCACTCAACTAGTTTCATTCTCAAAAAAAAACAATGAGATTTGTCAGACATGATTTTCCTTTCACAAATCCATGCTGACTTTGTCCGATGATTTCACCGCTTTCCAAATGTGCTGTTATCACATCTTTGATAACTGACTCTAGCATTTTCCCCACCACCGGTGTTAGTCTAACCGGTCTATAATTCCCCGGTTTCTCTCTCCTTCCTTTTTTAAAGAGTGGGGTTACATTAGCCACCCTGCAATCCTCAGGAACTAGTCCAGAATCTAAAGAGTTTTGAAAAATTATCACTAATGCACCCACTATTTCTTGGCTACTTCCTTAAGCACTCTGGGATGCAGACCATCTGGCCCTGGGGATTTATCTGCCTTTAATCCCTTCAATTTACCTAACACCACTTCCCTACTAACATGTATTTCCCTCAGTTCACCCATCTCACAGGACCTTCTGTCCCCTACTATTTCCAGAAGATTATTTATGTCCTCCTTAGTGAAGAGAGAACCAAAGTAGTTATTCAATTGGTCTGCCATGTCCTTGCTCCCCATAATCAATTCACCTGTTTCTGTCTGTTGGGGACCTACATTTGTCTTAACCAAACTTTTTCTTTTCACATTTCTATAAAAGCTTGTACAGTCAGTGTTTATGTTCCCTGCCAGTTTTCTCGAATAATCCTTTTTCCCTTTCCTAATTAAGCCCTTTGTCCTCTTCTGCTGGACTCTGAATTTCGCCCAGTCCTCAGGTGAGCCACTTTTGCTGCTAATTTGTATGTTTCTTCTTTGGAATTGATACTATCCCTAATTTCCCTTGTCAGCCACGGGTGCACTACCATTCTTGATTTATTCTTTTGCCAAATTGGGATGAACAGTTGTTGTAGTTCATCCATGCGATCTTTAAATGCTTGCCATTGCATATCCACCGTCAACCCTTTAAATGTCAGTCTATCTTATCTAATTCACGTCTCATACCTTCAAAGTTACCCTTCTTTAAGTTTAGAGACGGTTCGCATGGGAATCCCAGGGGGACAAATAGTCTTTCGAGCAGATTTATCAGAGCTTTTAGAAGTCGTTTGAACTAATATGGCAGGGGGATAGGAACCAGTATGGTAGAGCTGAGGATGCGCCAGCATGTTGACCAGTAGATGATGGGTATAAAATGAACGTAAGAAATAACAAGCCATTGATTGTGTAGAAATGCAAACAGAGCAAACAGTTAAATTTTACAGCGCAAAATTCATAAGGGCGAAAAATGCAGGAATGAAGTTGATGTATTTAAATGCGCAAAGCATTTGGAACGAAGTGGACAAACTCGTGACGCAATTAGAGATTTGTTGTAATGACGTTGTAGGAATCACTGAGTTGTGTTTGAAAGAAGGCCAGAGCTGGGAGCTTAACATCAAGGGATATAGTTTGCATTGAAAGGACGGGAAGGAAGGCATAGCTGGTGGTTTCGTTCTATTGGTAAGGGGTGGAATTACGTCTTTAGAAAGAGTTGACATAGGGTCAGGGAATGTTGAATCTTTCTGGGTTAAGTTAAGAAATTGCAAGAGTGAAAATAAAACATTATGAGAATCATGTATAGGTATTCTGGGAATCATACATCCGCCTCCAAATAGTAGCCAGGATGTGGGATTGAGATAGCAAATGCAGCTGCAAAAGACATTTAATTAGGGTAATGCAACAATTGTAATTGTAATTTTCAATATGCATGGAGATTGAGAAAGTCAATTTTGGGTCGGATGGCACACAGGGTATTAGTTGGTGCCTGAGAGACAGTTTTTTGAAGCAACTTCTGCTTAAGCCTAGTTGGTGTTGTATAATAACTCAGATCCTATCAGAGAGTTTAACGTCATGGAACACTCAGGAGGCAGTGATTATATGATTGAATTCCTACTGTAATTTGAAAGGGAGAAACGGAACTCATATGTATCAGTATCGCAATAGAATAAAGGGAATTACAGAGGCATGACACAGGAGCTTCCGAGGTGGCTTGGAGAAGGATACTGGCGGGGATGACGGAAGAGCAAAGTTAGCTGAATTTTCTGGGAATAGTTCACAAGTCGCGTGATAGATATTTCCCACAGAGGACGATGGTCTCAAATGGCAGCAGTGGCTGACAAAGGAAATTACGGACTGCATAAAAGCCAAGGAAAGGACATATAAGATATATAAGATAGCAAAATTGTGTGGGAAACTTTTAAGATCCAATAAAAGGCAACTAAAAAGCTACAAGAAAATAAAGGATGAAATATGAGGACAGACTAGCCAATAATATAAAGCAGGATAACAGAATATTTCAGTTAGATAAAGAGTAAAAGGGTGGTAAGAGTTGATAGTGGACCACTGGAGAATGATGCTGGTGATGTAGTAATGGGTGACAAAGAAATGGCAGATGATCTTAATGGGTACTTTGCATTTGTCTTCACTGTGGATGTTACTAGCAGTATGTCAGAGGTCCGTGAGTGTTAGGGAGCAGGAGTGAGTGTAATTACTATTACAAATGAAAACTTGATAGGCAGACTGAAAGGTCTTAAGGTGGCTGAGAGAGGTGGCTGAAGATCTAACGGATGCATTGGTCATGATCTTTCAAGAATGACTTCACTCTGGCATGGACCGAAGGAATAGAAGATTACAAATTCTTGACACTTTAAGAGAGGAAATTATAGGCCAGTTAGTCTAATCTCAGTGGCTGTGGAAGTGTTGGAGTCTATCACTGAGGATGAGGTTTTGAGGTACTTGATTTTCAGACGTACAGAGTGCAGATACGAATGCTGGAGAGGCTCAGGAAAATTCACTGGGGCAATCTAAGAACAAACAGTGAAAACAGAGGACTGAAATACACTGAGCAATAAACAGAGAGGCAGATGATAGGTGGAGCACAATGAGACGGAAGTGGCAGCAAAACAGGTAATAATGAGAAACAGGTGAGAGGCGGAGTCCTCCATAGTAGAAGGGCCGGAGTACAGTAGGAGCGGAGACAGGAGCACATCGGACATGAAAAGAAACAAGAGCACATGGCAATACAAAACGGCAGACTGAGGGCAAGAGGGAAAACACACTAAAATTCGAGGTTCAGCTGGAGGTAATGATAAGTACAGCATCCTCCACGTTCTCTGGTTTCCTTCCATAGTCAAAAGAAGTACCGGTTGGGAAGGTTAGCTGAATATTGTAAATTGTCCTGTGATTGCGCTTGGGACAAAAGACTGGGTTGCTGGGCGGTGCGAAGGCCCTGTTACGCACTGTATCTCTGAATGAATAAAAGAAATAATTGGACAGATAGATACGCAGATAGACAGTTAGATAGATAGGTAAATGTATAGATACCAAATAAATACACGTTGTGGCCGAAGGGGTGGTGACACTTCCGGTCCGTCCCCAGCACAATCTTTATTGAATTGGCTTGACGCAAACGGCGCTATATGTTTGTGTCTACGTATGCCAAATAAAGCTAATGTTTTATAATATGCAACGTATTTTATTTAAGTTCATTGGTTTTTCTGTTTTTAGTGTTTTATTGTGCGCTTGACAGTCTCAGTGTTTTCAAATATGTTTTCAAACTTAAAAAGTGTTGATTATTCCAGCATACCAAGTGTGGGCGTCATTTGCCCGATCGTTCATTTGACTTTTATCTTATAGACAGGATTTATAGAACATATAACATAGAACAGAGAATAGTACAGCACAGTACAGGCCCTTCGGCCCACAATGTTGTGCCGACCCTCAAACCCTGCATCCCATATAAGCCCCCACCTTAGATTCCTCCATATAACAGTCTAGTTGTCTCTTAAACTTCACTAGTGTATCTGCCTCCACCACTGCACCAACCACTCTCTGAGTAAAAAACCTTCCTCTAATAGACCCCTTGAACTTCACACCCCTTACCTTAAAGCCATGTCCTCTTGTAATGAGTAGTGGTGCCCTGGGGAAGAGGCGCTGGCTATCCACTCTCTCTATTCCTCTTATTATCTTGTACACCTCTATCATGTCTCGTCTCATCTTCCTTCTCTCCAAAGAGTAAAGCCCTAGCTCCCTTAATCTCTGATCATAATGCATACTTTCTAAACCAGGCAGCATCCTGGTAAATCTCCTCTGTACCCTTTCCGATGCTTCCACATCCTTCCTATAGTGAGGTGACCAGAACTGGACACAGTACTCCAATTGTGGCCTAACCAGAGTTTTATAAAGCTGCATCATTACATCGCGACTCTTAAACTCTATCCCTCGGCTTATGAAAGCTAGCACGCCATAAGCTTTCTTAACTACCCTATCCACCTGTGAGGCAACTTTCAGAGATCTGTGGACATGTACCCCGAGATCCCTCTGCTCCTCCACACTACAAGTATCCTGCCATTTACTTTGTATTGTGCCTTGGAGTTTGTCCTTCCAAAGTGTACAACCTCACACTTCTCCGGGTTGAACTCCATCTGCCACTTCTCAACCCACTTCTGCATCCTATCAATGTCTCTCTGCAATCTTTGACAATCCTCTACACTATCTACAACACCACCAACCTTTGTGTCGTCTGCAAACTTGCCAACCCACCCTTCTAACCCCCACATCCAGGTCGTTATTAAAAATCACGAAAAGTAGAGGTCCCAGAACAAATCCTTGTGGGACACCACTAGTCACAATCCTCCAATCTGAATGTGCTCCCTCCACCACCACCCTCTGCCTTCTGCAGGCAAGCCAATTCTGAATCCAACTGGCCAAACTTCCCTGGATCCCATTCCTTGTAACCTTTTGAATAAGCCTACCATGTGGAACCTTGCAAATGCCTTACTAAAATCCATATAGATCACATCCACTGCAGTATCCTCATCTATATGCCTGGTCACCTCCTCAAAGCACTGTATCTGGCTTGTTAGACACGATCTGCCCTTCACAAAGCCATGCTGACTGTCCCTGATCAGACCATGATTCTCTAAGTGCCTATATATCCTATCTCTAAGAATCTTTTCCAACAGCTTTCCCACCACAAACGTAAGGCTCACTGGTCTATAATTACCCGGACTATCCCTACTACCTTTTTTGAACAAGGGAAAAACATACGCCTCGCTCCAATCCTCCGGTACCATTCCCGTGGACAACCAGGACATAAAGATCCTAGCCAGAGGCTCAGCTATCTCTTCTCTCTCCTCGTGGACCATCCTGGGGAATATTCCGTCAGGCCCCGGGGACTTATCTGTCCTAATGCATTTTAACAACTCCAACACCTCCTCTCCCTGAATATCAACATGCTCCAGAACATCAACCTCACTCATATTGTCCTCACCATCATCAAGTTCTCT
Source organism: Mobula hypostoma (assembly GCF_963921235.1). Lineage (NCBI taxonomy): Eukaryota > Metazoa > Chordata > Chondrichthyes > Myliobatiformes > Myliobatidae > Mobula > Mobula hypostoma. The sequence continues at coordinate 237,596,879 of NC_086098.1, forward strand.
CTCATTGGTGAATACCGAAGAAAAGTATTCATGGAGGACCTCGCTCACTTCCACAGCCTCCAGGCACATCATCCCACCTTTATCTCTAATCGGTCCTACCTTCACTCCTGTCGTCCTTTTTTCCTTCACATAATTGAAGAATGCCTTGGGGTTTTCCTTTACCCTACTCGCCAAGGCCTTCTCATGCCCCCTTCTTGCTCTTCTCAGCCCCTTCTTCAGCTCCTTTCTTGCTTCCCTATATTCCTCAATAGACCCATCTGATCCTTGCTTCCTAAACCTCATATATGCTGCCTTGTTCCACCTGACTAGATTTTCCACCTCACTTTGTCACCAATGGTTCCTTCACCCTACCATTCTTTATCTTCCTCACCGGGACAAATTTGTCCCTTACATTCCGCAAGAGATCTCTAAACATCGACCACATGTCCATAGTACATTTCCCTGCAAAAACATCATCCCAATTCACACTCGCAAGTTCTAGGCTTATAGCCTCATAATTTGCCTTTCCCCGGTTAAAAATTTCCCTGTCCTCTTTGATTCTATCCTTTTCCAGGATAATTATAAAGGCCGGGGAGCGGTGGTCACTGTCCCCCAGATGCTCACCCACTGAGAGATCTGTGACCTGACCCGGTTCATTACTTAGTACTAGATCTAGTATGGCATTCCCCTGGTCGGCCTGTCCACATACTGTGACAGGAATCCATCCTAGACACACTTAACAAATTCTGCCCCATCTAAACCCTTGGAACTAATCAGGTGCCAATCAATATTAGAGAAGTTAAAGTCACCTATTATAACCACCCTGTTATTTTTGCAGTTTTCCAAAAGCTGCCTCCCTATCTGCTCCTCTGTATCTCTGCTGCTACCAGGCGGCCTATAGAATACCCCCAGTAGAGTAACTGCTCCCTTCCTGTTCCTGACTTCCACCCATATTGACTCAAAAGAGGATCCTGCTACATTACCCACCCTTTCTGTAGCTGTAATAGTATACCTGACCAGTAATGCCACCCCTCCTCCCCTTTTTCCGCCCTCTCTATCCCTTTTAAAGCACTGAAATCCAGCAATATTGAGAATCCATTCCTGCCCTGGTGCCAGCCAAGTCTCTGTAATGACCACTACATCATAATTCCATGTTTTTCAATGTCGCGCAAATTGCTCTGTATTATCCATAAATAGAGTGATTAGCACAGTCCATGAACAGCTTGACACAATCCAACCAACATAAAAACCTCATTAATGACGAAATGAGATTTCTACGCCAAATTCTTGAAAAAAAAGGAAATAAGCAGGTCAGGCAACTGTTAATAATTTATGTGAAATGCACTGAATTCGTTGTGTGTGCGCGGAGCTAACATTGGCAGTCATCTTTACATTCGCACCGTCTATAAAGACCACGTTATTGGTCAGACAAGCTGTAACTTCAACAAAAGTAAACAGGTCTCTGTAGTCATCTCACACTTGTTTCGCGCTTCAGCAACTCTCTCCCATCTGACAATTACAGTCTTAGATCGGGCACTACAAGTTTCAATAAGAGTTCAGCCATCAGGCCCCTGAACTAAAGTTGATGACTATAATCACCACATCTCCGAAATGATTCCACAATCTATACATTCACTGTCAAACTCATGTGCTCAGTATTGTTTGTGAATTTATCCGTTATCCCTTTAACTCTTTACAGGTCAGAAGACAGCTGAAACGGTTGCTGCAGGACCGGATGCTATCAGTACCAGGGTGCTCAAAGCCTGCGCCCTTCAGCTATGTGGAGAACTTCGCCATGTCTTCAACCTGAGCCTGAGGCTCCGGAGGGTTACTGTGCTGTGGAAGATGTCCTGCCTCGTCCCTGTGCAGAAGCCGCCGCACCCCAGCGGCCTCAATGACTACAAACCGGTGGCATTGACCTCCCACATCATGAAGCCCTGGAGAGACTTGTTCTGGAGCTGCTCTGGCCTATCGTTAGGCCACACTTAGATTCCCTCCAGTTCGCCTACAAGTCCCGACTAGGAGTTGATGATGCCATCGTCTACCTGCTGACAACACACACAAAGTTGCTGGTGAACGCAGCAGGCCAGGCAGCATCTCTAGGAAGAGGTGCAGTCGACGTTTCAGGCCGAGACCCTTTGTCAGGACTAACTGAAGGAAGAGTGAGTAAGGGATTTGAAAGTTGGAGGGGGAGGGGGAGATCCAAAATGATAGGAGAAGACAAAGGGGGAGGGACGGAGCCAAGAGCTGGACAGGTCATAGGCAAAAGGGATACGAGAGGATCATGGGACAGGAGGTCCGGGAAGAAAGACGGGGGGGGGGTGACCCAGAGGATGGGCAAGAGGTATATTCAGAGGGACCGAGGGAGAAAAAGAAAAGTGAGATAAAGAATGTGTGTATAAAAATAAGTAACAGATGGGGTACGAGGGGGCGGTGGGGCATTAGCGGAAGTTAGAGAAGTCGATGTTCATGCCATCAGGTTGGAGGCTACCCAGACGGAATATAAGGTGTTGTTCCTCCAACCTTAGTGTGGCTTCATCTTTACAGTAGATGAGGCCGTGGATAGACATGTCAGAATGGGAATGGGATGTAGAATTAAAATGTGTGGGCACTGGGAGATCCTGCTTTTTCTGGCGGACAGAGCTTAGGTGTTCAGCAAAGCGGTCTCCCAGTCTGCGTCGGGTCTCGCCAATATATAAAAGGCCACATCGGGAGCGTTGGACGCAGTATATCGCCCCAGCCGACTCACAGGTGAAGTGTTGCCTCACCTGGAAGGTCTGTTTGGGGCCCTGAATGGTGGTAAGGGAGGAAGTGTAAGGGCATGTGTAGCACTTGTTCCGCTTACATGGATAAGTGCCAGGACGGAGATCAGTGGGGAGGGTTTGGGGGGGGGGAACGAATGGACAAGGGAGTTGCGTAGGGAGCGATCCCCGCGGAATGCAGAGAGGGGTGGGAGGGAAAGATGTGGTTAGTGGTGGGATCCCGTTGGAGGTGGCGGAAGTTACGGAGAATAATATGTTGGACCCGGAGGCTGGTGGGGTGGTAGGTGAGGGCCAGGGGAACCCTATTCCTAGTGGGGTGGCGGGAGGATGGAGTGAGAGCAGATGTACGTGAAATGGGGGAGATGCGTTTAAGAGCAGAGTTGATAGTGGAGGAAGGGAAGCCCCTTTCTTTAAAAAAGGAAAACATCTCCCTCGTCCTAGAATGAAAAGCCTCATCCTGAGAGCAGATGCGGCGGAGACGGAGGAATTGCGAGAAGGGGATGGCGTTTTTGCAAGAGACAGGGTGAGAAGAGGAATAGTCCAGATAGCTGTGAGAGTCAGTAGGCTTATAGTAGACATCAGTGGATAAGCTGTCTCCAGAGACAGAAACAGAAAGATCTAGAAAGGGGAGGGAGGTGTCGGAAATGGACCAGGTAAACTTGAGGGCAGGGTGAAAGTTGGAGGCAAAGTTAATAAAGTCAACGAGCTCTGCATGCGTGCAGGAAGCAGCACCAATGCAGTCGTCGATGTAGCGAAGGAAAAGTGGGGGACACATACCAGAATAGGCACGGAATATAGATTGTTCCACAAAGCCAACAAAAAGGCAGGCATAGCTCGAACCCATACGGGTGTCCATAGCTACACCTTTAGTTTGGAAGAAGTGGGAGTTCACCAGCAACTTTTGTGTGTGTTGATTGAATTTCCAGCATCTGCAGTATGCCTGTTGTCTACCTGCTGAACCGTGTCTACGCTCACCTGGACAAGCCAGCGAGCAATGTGAGTGTCTTGTTTTTTGACTTCTCCTGTGCGTTCAACACCATCCGCCCTGCTCTGCAGGGAGAGAAACTAACAGCGATGCAGGTGGATGCTTTCCCGGTGTCATGGATTCTAGATTACCTGACTGGCAGTCCACAGTACGTGTGCTTGCAATACTGTGTGTCCGACAGAGCGATCAGCAGCACTGGGGCTCCACAGAGGACTGTCTTGTATCCCTTTCGATTCACCATTTACACCTCGGACTTCAACTACTGCACAGAGTCTTGTCAACTTCAGAAGTTTTCGGATGACTCTGCCATAGTTGGATGCATCAGCAAGGGAGATGAGGCTGAGTACAGGGCTACGGTAGGAAACTTTGTCACATGGTGTGAGCAGAATTATCTGCAGCTTAATGTGAAATAGACTAAGGAGCTGGTGGTAGACCTGAGTAGAGCTAAGACACCGGTGACCGCTGTTTCCATCCAAGGGGTGAGTGTGGACATGGTGGACGATTACAAATACCTGGGGATACGAATTGAAAATAAACTGGACTGGTCAAAGAATACTGAGGCTGTCTACAAGAAAGGACAGAGCCGTCTCTATTTCCTGAGGAGACGGAGGTCCTTTAACATCTGTCGGACGATGCTGAGGATGTTCTACGAGTCTGTGGTGGCCAGTGCGATCATGTTTGCTGTTGTGTGCTTGGGCAGCTGGCTGAGGGTAGCAGACACCAACAGAATCAACAAACTCATTCGTAAGGCCAGTGATGTTGTGGAGATGGAACTGGACTCTCTGACGGTGGTGTCTGAAAAGAAGATGCTGTCCAAGTTGCATGCCATCTTGGACAATGTCTCCCATCCACTACATAATGTACTGGTTGGGCACAGGAGTACATTCAGCCAGAGACTCATTCCACCGAGATGCAACACAGAGTGTCATAGGAAGTCATTCCTGCCTGTGGCCATCAAAATTTACAACTCCTGCCTTGGAGGGTCAGACACCCTGAGCCAATAGGCTGGTCCTGGTCTTATTTCTTGGCATAATTTACATATTACTATTTAATTATTTATGGTTTTATTACTATTTCATTATTTATGGTGCAACTGAAAGGAAAACCAATTTCCTCCAGGATTAATAAAGTATGACTGTGACTATGACCATCTGTTTTTTTATTTGTTTGTGATTGTTTGAATTTAATTAATTGATCTATTAATGTGTGCTTACTTTATTTATCTGCCTATCTTTCTGTCTATCCATTTATTTATTTGCGGTTATTTGTCTTTGTGTGCAGTCTTTAATTGCATCTACTGTGCTTTTTTATTCTACTGTGAATACCTGTAAGAACATGAAACTCAGGGTCGCATACGAAGACGTATACATACTATAACAACAAATTTACCTTAAACTTTGAAGATAACTATGAGTTACAGAAGCCAGTGTGCGGGTGTGGCGGATGGTGACGGTGGTGTCAGGGCAGGAAGTGAGGCCGTTAACCTTCATTCAGGAACTAAGGGAATCGATGGAGAGAATGGTCACGTCAGGGGGAAACACCCCTGCAGTGTAACATTCGCAGTGGTGGTAATACGTTGGCTTGAGGCTTCTCGGCGGCACGTTATCCACGACCATTCCCCGCAACGTACTGCCAGCAACCGAGTAAAGACAAGACACGATAAATCTACCGTTGTTTCCTTTTTTATTTAGAGTTGTGTTGCACAAGTTCAAATCACAGCACGGGAGATCGTTCCTGAGTCTACACACAGCGGTAGTTCAGACACATCATAGTTGGGACAATTCTACACAGAATTATCCGTTGCAAAAGATGGATTATTATTGCCAACTGTTCTGAAATTATTAAACATTCTGATTGTTTCAATAAGCGAACATTACTACACAATTACATTGCAATGGGCTGACCCAATCATTGTTTCACTGCATTAAACAAGAACAAACAATTCGCGTGTGCTGCCAGCCGGCACACTCTCACTGCGCACAGACGGACGAAGAGATGGTGTTGGGCAGCGGCGAGCTCAGCGAGCTGTGGCTCACGCTGCAGGAATAACTCGAGCCCTTGTTCCAGGCAGCGGTGGTTAGCCGCAGGTAACTGCTCAGCCTGTAGGTCTGGTCGGTGTCCAGGGAGACAGTGCCTGTCGTCACGCCGCTCTCCGTCTCGACTCCATCCACGCTCCAGCGCAGCGCTACCAAGCCCGGCTTAAAACCACTCACCAGACAGGACAGAGTGGCCGAACCGGTGCCGGTCTCCTCCAGAGAGGGAGGGAGCAGGAGAACTGAGGGCTCCCGGGAATCGCTACCTATGTGATAGAGGAGACGGAGGGGAAAAGAAACTATATTATTTCATGGACTGTTGAGATATAGAAACGCCGGCGCCAAAATTAACACAGGCATTGGGATACAGTAAACGAGCACATTTGACTCATCGGGTGCAAATCTTTGAGTGAAGAGTTGCCCGGATAATTCGCAGCCTTGCGCGGCTACGACGTGACATCATTTATTTAAAAAGAAAATGTTTTTGAATCCACTCCGCTCCCGGCACTGAATTGTGTTAAAAGATAACTTCAACACTACTCAATCTCTTTGCTGATTGCCCACACCATGCCCATATGATTGGTCCCTTTAGTGAGACCATTTCCTTGTTGTTCTCCAATAACTCCCCAAATGTTGAACTCTTAGGACGATAACTGAAAATCTTAACACCTTCAGTTGATGATAGAATGCAGTCTCCTTGGGATATCCCGAGTGCGGGAATGCTCAGTCGATATCTAAGACTCAGTACCCAATCAGTAAGGAGGACATGACGGGAAAAGAGGAGGTCTGTGAACCGGTGAGAAGCGGGAAGAGGCGAAACGACTCATTTAGACCCACATTGCATTCCGAACCCCTAGTAACCCGTCTATTGCCGCTCGACTCTCTGACCAACCTGTTTTCTACCCGGTACCTTCCCCTAGTGTGTATTATTTTTCAAGTCTGATGTTCTTCTCTTGTGCTTTCTACAATCACAATGACACAGTTCTTAACAACAAACTGTCAATTGCTTTAACTTGAAGTGGTGAACATCTTGCTTTGTCGTGCAGGATTTATCGCACCCAGAAAAATTATGGAATATTCGCGACAAAGATTTTCTCAGATGAGGTGAATGAAGAGGGAAGGGTAGCTGCCGTGCTTGTGGTAGCGATCATTTTCCCCTAATTATGTGTGAACATTATCCAAGATCGTATGGGAGATAACGATAGAACAGACGGTCAAGACTTTTTCGCCAGGGCAGAAATCTAAGTCGAGAGGAGGAAAATTTAAAGGAGAAGTTCGGTGAATGTTTATTTTTGTACAGAGTGATGGGTTCATGAGGTGGAGGAAGCATCAACGATAGGGATTGTCAAAAATCCGTTAGACGACCACATGGGTTTGCTGAGACTGGAGGGATATGGAGTATGTGTGGACAGTAGATTGCTTTAATTTGAGATCATATAGCGGCAGCTGTAATAAGACTACTGAGTGGTTCTCTGGTACGATACGATAGACGATTGACCTCACAATCTGCCTCCTTATGGTCTTGCAACTTATCTACCTGAATTGCATTTCCTGTGTATCTGGTACATTTTATTCTGCATTAAGCTGTCTTTAACTCAATGCACTGTCATCACGTGATCTTTAAATACAGTGTGCAAGACAAACTTTTAATTGCATCTTGTGAAAAGTAGCAATAGTAAACCAATGCTAAAATACAATCCACGGGTCCTATTGTGTTAAAAATGACGGAGGGAGGTCGGAAAGTATTGATTTCGCCTACACCGACTAAAGTAGGTCAAACGTATCTAACAAAATATTTGTTCACAAGTTAAACGATCATTAATTGTTATACTTGACTCGATGGTCTGAAAGGCCTCTTTGACGGACTGAGACAGATGGAACCTCCCACAGCGTAGAAATATGACAAGCCTTACCAGGACGGGATTTTATCCAGCTGTGAGGAATAGGTATGGCTGTATTAGGAATTGTTTGCAAAGAATGAGAGAGTCACTTACTCATTAATTTAATTCTTGAGGTTAACTGGATGGGCTGAACGGCCTGTTTGCCAGACAGAGACGGATGGAACCTCCCACCGTGTAGAAAAATGACAAGCCTTCCCTGGATGGGGTTTTATCCAGCTGTGGGGAATGAGAGTGGCTGTAATAGGATATTTTTGGAACAGAATGACAGAGTTACTTACTCTTAATATCCAGGATGGTGCCTGGACCGAGGATAACTCCATTATCCCACGTTCCACAGTAATAGACGGCGGAATCCCGGGGTTCCAAACTGCTGATGGTCAGGATGTGGCTATTGCTGGAGGTGTCTTTGGACGGTTGAAAACGGTCTGTGATCCCTGTTCCTCGGTATATATTATTGTTTGGGTAATGTACTAACACCCACTTCGGTCTCTCCCCGGGACGCTGTCGGTACCAGTTCATGTAGTAACTTCCAACATTACCGTTCTGAGATTATCCGAGACTAAGCGGGCGGTTTGTCCCGCGGAAACAGGTCGGGACATTGGGGTCTGGTTAAGCACTGGGGCCGCGTGGATATCTGCAATAAAGCACAATAAAACCACTGGGTGACTTGGAGCAAAATAAAAATCAGCAGTACTCCCAATTATAAAGTAAACTCCGTGCGTAAACCAATCCGACTCTCACCTGGTAAATGAACCAGCAGAACCCACAGAAGATGCAGCGCTGGGGACATTCCTCCGGACAGATGCAGACAGCGAGCACCCAAAAATTCCGACCGAACCATGCTCTGTTCTGCAAACTTCGGGAACTGCTCAGATTTTAGAGGCTACAAACTGGGGTGTTCGGGTCCGTTTATGAATTGGGATGTAAATTAGTGGGCGGCGCCAGGGAAATAATGTGGGCGGAGATTGACATGCTGACCTTCGGAAACTTTGAATGCCCACTTGCTGATTTTTAAAACATTAAACCGTAATTTCAAGATTGCTTCATCTTCAGTTGTATCAAAAGGTTCCTGTAGAACTTTGGAGAAAACTCAGGCTAATTTTATTTTAGACATTGTTCCGGCTGCTCCCCTCTGGAACAGTGGGTGTGTGTGGAGGTGGCACTCGGCCCCTTGTCTTTGCTCAGAATGGCTAATGAGAGCAAAACTTTTCAAGGTCACATCAAATTTCTGGAAAGGCTCTATGCCATCCTAAAATTACCTCGACAATACATCGGTTCCTGTCTAAGAATATATAATTCCAGCAGAAAGCATGTCGCTGCTTTGCTTATGAGTGAATAAAGTTTGTCGCTAAAATGCATAACTCTCAACCGACAAGTATTTCTCTCTATAGTTTGTAAAGCGAGCCTGGGCAGAATTTCATTTAAAGTCAGACTTTGGGGTCAGTCATTGTGCAAAGGCGTTGCAGTGGAACGCAATCAACGCATCTGGGCATTAGGAGTGCTCCTCTCGGCAGTGAATCTTCCGCGCATCATTAGATGGGATTTAGGGATGTTCAGCAATAATTGCCCCGGTGATACAAACGGCTGCAGATGCTGTAACCTGAAGCAACTCAGAAAGATCTGGAATGACTGAACTGGTCGGGCAGTATCTATGCCGGGAATTGGATAGTCGCCGTTTACGTCCGAGAACTTTCATCTGAAACCCCATTCATGTAATTTTCCTACAGTGAGATATTGAGGCATGAAATAAGACACGAACAATGATCAGACAAGGCTGGTAGGAGCAAACACCAGTTTGACTACATTAGCTCCAGCAATAGGCCCTATCAACAAGAAAGGATCTGACCACCAGCCTGTGACGTTCCATGACCTTACTTCGCCATCAACACCGGGGGAACCTTTGAGCAGAAACCACAGGATTGATTAAATTGAGATTTATAAATTAGACCGTGGTCACAGGATTGGGATTATAAAATTCAAAGTTCAAAATAAATTTACTGTCAAAGTGCGGTAAATCATCATATACTTCCCTGAGTTTCATTAAGTTGCGGGTATTCGCAGTAAATATTAAGTAATACGATAGAATCAAGGAAAGGCTAAATACTGAGACGGCCAAATAACCAATGTGCAAAATAAGACAAACTGTGCAAATACAAACAAAAAAATAAATGCATTCATAATTAGAGGAAGTAATAAACATTATTATTCCTTAAATAAACATTCACTTCACACTTCATGTCAACTTGTCGATCTCAGACCATACCAGTCAGCACGTGTGCTAATATCTATTTTCTGACTTAGAGGAAGGGTGGTTCTTTTGTGTACATGTGTAAAGTTAATTGACCGTATACTTCAACAAGAACTTGCACACATTGCCTCATCCTTTCGCCATTGAAAGAGACTCCAATTTAGAACATTTTTCTACACATGACCTCACGTTTTGCACATTGTATTCGGTATTTTGTATCCCTGCCTGTTTTCTTAACGTACGAACATCAACTCAGTCATTCTGCACTGTCCTGATACCCCTGATAATCAACAAACATGGCAATATTACACTTCGGTCCCTTGTCCAAATGTTTTGATATACACTGTGAACAGCTGGATTTCTTTCTTCAGTAAACTGTTGCAAGTCACTTTACAGGCGGCCTGCTGATGATCAACATGCACTGCGTCCGGCTACTGAGTAAGTTATGACATCATTACCAAGGGATCACCAGGAGATTTGCCGATCACGTTTTCTGTCCCTGTTTCCCGGATGATCTGCAGGCTCTTCCTTAATCTGAGGAGAGCGAAGATATAATTGATCAAAGTTACAGAGACGTAGTCAACCCGAAGTTGCAGGAGGCGAGTACCTGAGTGACTATCAGGAAAAATGGAAATAGGCAGTTAGAACGCAGCTGCCCTGTGGCTATTCCCCTCAAAAACAAGTATACCGCTTTGGATACTTTTGTGGTGGATGATCACCCGGGAGAGTGCCACCGCGACCGGGTTACAGGCACTGAGCATGGGTCAGGGTGTAGGAGAGAAATAGAGAGAAGAAAGGAGTGGAAGAGATAGAGGACTCGACAGAGAGGGGAACAGACAGGAGAATCTCGAGGTTTGAAAGGGACACCAGGATGGTATGTTGCCTCCCAAGTGCCACAGTCGGGGAGCAGACAGACTTCTTGGAACATACTGGTTCCAATGAAACAGGAAGGAAAACAAATGAGACCCTGAAAAGGGAATTTAGAGAGCGAGGTAGAAAGTTAAGACGCAGGACCTCCCGAGCAGTAATTTCTGGATTGCTGCCTGAGCCACGAGCCAGTGATGGTAGAAACGGGTAGACCATTTTGCAGATAAATGCGTGGCTGAGAAGCAGGGTGTCAGGCTCCTGCATAATTGGGATTTCTTCTGTGACAGGTATGACCTGTTCAAAAGTGATGGGTTGCACCTGAACGCGAGGGTGTCCAATATTCTCGCGGATGGGTTTGTCAGGGCTGTTGGCCAGTGGTTAAACTAACTTGGCAGGCTGGTGGGAACCGTAGTGGAGGGATTCAGGGTAGGATGGATGGCAAAAAGTAAAGATAGCATCAGGAAGATTGCCAGGAAGGGCACGCAGGTGATGGAACTTAGTTGCAGTCAGCAGGCTGAGTGTCAAATCATTCGGGATACAGAATCAGAAAGGATAGTAAATACGGAACTGAAGTTGTTGCACCTAAACTCCCATAGTTTCAGAAATAAAGTGGATGATCTTGTTGCATATTACAGATAGGTAAGTATGATGTTGTAACCATCACTAAATCGTGGCTGAAGAATGGTTTTAGTTGGGAGCAGATTATCCAAGGTTACAAGTTACATCGGGGGGACAAGAGGGTAGGCAGAGGGAGTGGTGTGGCTCTACTGGTAAAAATAGTATCAGATCAATAGAAAGATATTACATAGGTTCGGAAGAAGTTGAATCCTTGTGGGTTGAGTTGAGAAACGGCAAGATAATAGGACATTGATGGCAGTTATATACAGGCCTCCCAACAGAGGCGGACGGTGGGCCACGTGTTACAACAGGAAATATAGAAGACGAGTCAAATGAGCAATGTAGTTACGGGAGACTTTAACATGCAGGTCGATTGGGAAAATCAGGCTGGTAATGGACCTCAAAAAAGTGAATTTGTTGAATGCCTTAGAGATAGATTTTTAGGGCAGTTTGTCGCTGAGCCTACAAGCAGATCAGTTGTACTTGATCGGGTGTTACGGATGAACCGGAGGCGATTAGGGAGCTTAAGGTCAAAGAACCCTCAAGGTTTACTCTTGTAAACCCTTACTGAGCTCATTAAATTTGACAGGAAGAAGTGAAGACTGATGTAGTGAAGTGAGGGAAATTTCAGTGGTATGAGCGAGGAGTTGGCCGAAGTAAATAGGAAGGACCTGCTAGCAGGCATGTCAGCAAAGCGGCAATAGCGTGCGTTTCTGGGAAAAATGAGGAAGGTGCAGGACATGTGTATTCCACCAATGAAGAAACACACAAATGGTAAAAGAGTACAATCGTGACTGACAATGAAAGTCAAAGCTATTTTTAAAAGCAACAGAAAGAGCATACAACAGTGCAAAAAATAGTGGGAAGATGGAGGATTCGGAAGTTTTTTTAAAAAACAAACCTATAGACAGCAAATAAAATCATCATTAGAAGGGAGCAGATGAAATATGAAAGCAAGCTGGAAAATAATATCAAAGTGGATAGTAAAAGTTTTCTCAAGTATGCTAAAAATAAAAGAAAAATGGGAGTGGATATAGGACTGCTGGAAAATGAGGCAAGCGAAATCTGAACGGGGAAAAAGGAGATGACTGATGAATTAAATGAGTATTTTGCGTCATCGTGGAAGACACGAGCGATGTGCGTGATGTTATGATGTATGAAGGAAGAAAAGTGGCTGGTGTTACTGTTACAGGAGAGAAGGTGCTCAAAAATCTGAAAGACCAAAAGGTAAATAAGTCACCCGGAACAGAGGAACCTCACCCTACTGTTCTGATAGCGGTCGCATTAGAGATTATGGTGGCATGAGAAATGATCTTCCAAAAATAATTAGACTCTGGCGTATTACAAGAGGACTGGAAAATTTTAAATGTTATTCCTCTGCTTAAGAAAGGAGAAAGGCAGCAGAATGCAAATTATGGACCAGTTAGCCTTACCTGAATGTTTGGGAAGACGTTAGAGCCCATTGTTGAGGATGAAGTGATGGACTACTTGGTTACACAGGACAACATAGTACATAATCAGCATGGTCTCCTTCAGCGAAAATTCTGCCTGACGAACCGTTTGGAATTCTTTGAGATTGCAAGGAGGATAAAGAGAATGCAGTGGATGTTGTATATTTCGGACTTTCAGAAGGCCTTTGACAAGGTGCCACACATGAGGCTTCCTATCAGTTTAAAAGCCAGTGGTATTACAGGAATATTCCTAACATGGTTAGAGCATTGGATGATTGGTAGGAGGCAGCGAAGGGAAATAATAGCATCCTTTTCGGGTTGGCTGAAGTGACTTGTTGTGTTCTGCAGCGGTCGGTGTTCGCACCAATTCTTCTTCTGCTGTATATAAATGATTTAGATGATGGTATAGATGGCTTTGTTGCTAAGTTTGCAGAAGCTTGGTGGAGGGAAAGGTAGTGTTGAGGAAAGCACTTAGACAAGTTAGGAGAATGGGCAAGGAAGTGGCAAATGAAATACAATGTTGGAAAATGCATGGTCATGCACTTTGGTACCAGAAAAAATGTGCAGCCTATTTTCTAAACGGGGAGAAAATCAAGGAATCTGAGATGCGGAGGGACTTGGGAGTCCTTGTGCAGAAGACCCTGAGGGTAAACTTAGAATTTGAGTCGGTGGTAAGGAAGGCAAATGCCACTTTAACATTCATTTGAAGAGGTCTAGAGTTCAAGATCAAGGATGTGGTGCTAAGGCTTTATAAAGCTCTGGTGAGGCCTCACCTTGAGTATTGCGAAGAGTTTCGGACCTCATGTTAGAAAGGATGTGCTGGCATTGGTCAGAGTCCAGAGTAGGTTCACAATGATGATTCCAGGAATGAAAGGCTTATCATACGAGGGAGGTTTAATCGCTCTCGGTCTGTAGTCGCTGAAATTCAGAAGGATGAGGGGGGGATCTCACTTAAATCCTTGGAATGTTGAAAGACCAAGACAGAGTAGATGTAGAAAAGATGTTTCTCATAGTGGGAAAATGTAGGACAAGATGGCACACCCTCATGATAGAGGGGCGCTCTTTCAAATCAGAGATGCGGAGAAATTTCTTCAGCCAGACGGCGTTGAATTTGTGGAATTTGTTGCCACTTACATAGAAACATAGAAACATAGAAAATAGGTGCAGGAGTAGGCCATTCGGCCCTTCGAGCCTGCACCGCCATTTATTATGATCATGGCTGATCATCCAACTCAGAACCCAGCCTTCCCTCCATACCCCGTGACCCCTGTAGCCACAAGGGCCATATCTAACTTCCTTTTAAACATAGCTAATGAACTGGCCTCAACAGTTTGCTGTGGCAGAGAATTCCACAGATTCACCACTCTCTGTGTGAAGAAGTTTTTCCTAACCTCGGTCCTAAAAGGCTTCCCCTCTATCCTCAAACTGTGACCCCTCGTTCTAGACCTCCCCAACATCGGGAACAATCTTCCCGCATCTAGCCTGTCCAATCCCTTTAGGATCTTATACGTTTCAATCAGATCCCCCCTCAATCTTCTAAATTCCAACGAGTACAAGCCCAGTTCATCCAGTCTTTCTTCATATGAAAGACCTGCCATCCCAGGAATCAATCTGGTGAACCTTCTTTGTACTCCCTCTATGGCAAGGATGTCTTTCCTCAGATTAGGGGACCAAAACTGCACACAATACTCCAGGTGTGGTCTCACCAAGGCCTTGTACAACTGCAGTAGTACCTCCCTGCTCCTGTACTCGAATCCTCTCGCTATAAATGCCAGCATACCGTTCGCCTTTTTCACCGCCTGCTGTACCTGCATGCCCACTTTCAATGACTGGTGTATAATGACACCCAGGTCTCGTTGCACCTCCCCTTTTCCTAATCGGCCACCATTCAGATAATAATCTGTTTTCCTATTTTTGCCACCAAAGTGGATAACTTCACATTTATCCACATTAAATTGCATCTGCCATGAGTTTGCCCACTCACCCAACCTATCCAAGTCACCCTGCATCCTCTTAGCATCCTCCTCACTGCTAACACTGCCACCCAGCTTCGTGTCATCCGCAAACTTGGAGATGCTGCATTTAATTCCCTCATCCAAGTCATTAATATATATTGTAAACAACTGGGGTCCCAGCACTGAGCCTTGCGGTACCCCACTAGTCACCGCCTGCCATTCTGAAAAGGTCCCGTTTATTCCCACTCTTTGCTTCCTGTCTGCTAACCAATTCTCCACCCACACCAATACCTTACCCCCAATACCATGTGCTTTAAGTTTGCACACTAATCTCCTGTGTGGGACCTTGTCAAAAGCCTTTTGAAAATCCAAATATACCACATCCACTGGTTCTCCCCTATCCACTCTACTAGTTACATCCTCAAAAAATTCTATGAGATTCGTCAGACATGATTTTCCTTTCACAAATCCATGCTGACTTTGTCCGATCATTTCACCGCTTTCCAAATGTGCTGTTATCACATCCTTGATAACTGACTCCAGCAGTTTCCCCACCACCGACGTTAGGCTAACCGGCCTATAATTCCCCGGTTTCTCTCTCCCTCCTTTTTTAAAAAGTGGGGTTACATTAGCCACCCTCCAATCCTCAGGAACTAGTCCAGAATCTAACGAGTTTTGAAAAATTATCACTAATGCATCCACTATTTCTTGGGCCACTTCCTTAAGCACTCTGGGATGCAGACCATCTGGCCCTGGGGATTTATCTGCCTTCAATCCCTTCAATTTACCTAACACCACTTCCCTACTAACATGTATTTCGCTCAGTTCCTCCATCTCACTGGACCCTCTGTCCCTTACTATTTCTGGAAGATTATTTATGTCCTCCTTAGTGAAGACAGAACCAAAGTAATTATTCAATTGGTCTGCCATGTCCTTGCTCCCCATAATCAATTCACCAGCTGTGGAGGCCGAGTCGTTGAGTAAATTTAAGGCGGAGATTGATAGGTCTTTGATTAGACATGGCATCACAGGTTACTTGGAGTAGACTGGGAACTGCTGGGGTTGGAGAGGACATGAAAATGGATCAGCCATGTTTAAATGGCCCAGCTGACTCGATGGTCCAGATGACCTGATTCTGCTCCTATGTTTTATGGTCGTATGGACTTAATAATAGATCCCGCCATTCCTCCATGAGAAAGATGCTAAAAACATGTTGTCTAGTCTCTGCTCTTTCTCTCTCTCTCTCTCTCTCCCCCCTCTCTCTCTCTCCCTCTCTCTCTCTCTCTCCCTCTCTCTCTCTAAATATATGTATGTTTATATGTGTCTATATGCCGCCTGCATAGAGTGCCACGTTGGCCTGCCGTTCCGATATATTTCTGGAAGGCTAGCTTTGCCTTCTCATACATGTCTCTAATTTCACCGACGCTTTATTTGTTTAATTTCTAGTGTTTCCATTCTCAGTGTGACATTGATCCACGTTGACCTTTCATAGAAACATAGAAACAAAGAAAACCTACAGCACAATACAGTCCTTTCGGCGCACAAAGCTGAACAGAACATGTCGTTACCTTAGAAACAGCCCAGGATTAACCATAGCCCTCTATTTTTCTAAGCTCCATGTACCTATCCAGGAGTCTCTTGAAAGACCATATGCTATCCAAAAATTTCTTTCTATTTTAAACTTTTTATTGCATACTTTTTGTGGCAGTTCTGGTGGGTCTTCATATCTACTACTACTGCACTCCAGCGGGATATAGCAAGGGTAAAATATTAGTAAGCTATTATTCCACTGATATTGGGTCAGGCTACAATTAGAGATCATGGCACAAGGTTAAAAGGTAGAATGTTTAAAGGGAACATCGGAGGAAACTTTTTCACTCAAAGGATGGTGAAGGTGTGGAAAGTGTTCGCAGCGGTTGTGATGGGTGAGGGTCGATTCAAAATTTAAGAGAAATTTGGGTGGAGGGAGGAGGATGGACGCCAATGGTCCTGGTGCAGAATAACGGGACTAACCATATTAGTAGTTCGGAACAGACTAGATGGACCGAAAGGCGTGATTCGGTGTTGTGCTGCTCTACTACTTTATGACATTCTATGTTTATTTTAGTCGGGTCCTCAGCACATGCGGCACAAACAACAAATTTCACGACATATGGCAGTGATATTGTACCTGATTCTGTTGTTGATCCTCACTCTGATGAAGGTCGTTATTGACAGTGAGCTACGTGTGGGATATCAAATCTCCCTTCTATCGTCCATGATTTAATTCATCACCACCCAGCCTTGATTCTGGCACGATCTGTTGGATACTGCGTAAGAGATGAGAAGAAATTTCTTCCCAATTAAAAGTTCGACTTACGTGTCACGGTATCAATGTTTATCTAATAACGCCACTGTGAAACATTGGCTTTTTTTTTTATTTGTGAAATGATATTGCTTAATATCCTGCAGTATGGCTTGTGCAAGGCTTGTTCTATAGATTACCTCTTATTGGATAAATGTGGATGGTGATTAACATTTCGAATATGTGTCGTTCATAAACTGGGATATGGTAAATCTCCCTCAAACCGCTCCTGACCGTAGGGCACTGGTCTATCCAATTAACCTCTCCCTCATTCAGTCAGGGGCGCTCAATTTCCTCTTCTAGGCCCCCTTGATTTTTTTTGGTCGCTGACCAGAGTCGAGGATGGGACGGATAGATGGATCGGGTCGGACTGTCTGTGTTGTGAGCGGCACTGATGCAGCTGCGGACCGCGTCATCTCCCCACGGGAC
The DNA here is from genome assembly GCF_963921235.1 of Mobula hypostoma. NCBI lineage: Eukaryota > Metazoa > Chordata > Chondrichthyes > Myliobatiformes > Myliobatidae > Mobula > Mobula hypostoma. The sequence continues at coordinate 237,614,451 of NC_086098.1, forward strand.
CGGGACGGGGTTTGCACAGCCTTTATTTAGCGACAGTTGCACAAATTGATGCTGTTTCTGTCCTGTTTGTGAAGTGGTGCAGGTGGCTCGGGCACTAGGTCTCGGGAAGGTGGGGGCGTTGATGAGATACGACTGAACTTTTTAAATTCTCTGAATCTGAGAAACCGCTATAATAGGAAGAGGCACATTCTGAAAATACATCTTAAAAATAAAAGTTTACACAATTGGAATTAGTTGCGACGAACGATGAATGGGGTTCAGAGGGAAAGGGAGAGAGAGAGGGACAGAGGAAGAGAGTAAGAATGAGTTATGGGAAATAGGAGAGACAGAGGGTGAGACGGTGAGAGTGGGGAGGAGGCAGAGAGATGGGGTGAAAGAAAATACAGTGAGGAGTGAGGCAGAATGAGTCAGAAAAGATATGAGCGGAGAAAATTTATGTGAGAGATGGGGAGAGACAGAGAGGGGAGTGACGGAAGCAGTGGAGGGAGAGACATAAAGGCAGAGAAAGGGAGAGAGAGAGAGGAGGGAGAGGGGGAGAGCGCGAGGAGCGAGGTTGTGTGTGTGTGTGTGTGTGTGTGTGTCAGAAAGACAGAAAGAGGAGGGGTGGAGGATATTATGACTCTCTCAGCTCCGTGTCTGATAAATGTATAACTTTGCAAGCAGCGAACAGAAAACTCACCTGAGCAACATGAGGATTTGTGACTAGCCCAGAGGGTGATCATGGGCACGGGTATCTCACTTAAACTTCTGAACCAACCCTCAGCAAAATTTGAAGAACCCGATAAATGTTTCAATACCAGACACACAAGGGAATATATAAGCTCACGTTTGGACCTCGCGCACCAGCTTCACGGTTATCCAAGATATGAAATGGTCATAACCCCAGCACTGCACAGACGATATTCGCAGCGATAATATTTATGAGAAGCCCTAGGAGTGGTTGTTGCTGAGCCTCAGTGACAACGAACTATGACACAAATTCCCTGTCCCTGAGAGCCGCGACATTTAGACTTAGTGTTATAAAGCACAGAAATGGGCCCTCCTGCCCAACCCGTCCAGGCCGGCCAAGTTGCCAAACTGCGCTCATCCCATTTGTATGCGTTTGGATAAAGTCCCCAAAAAATGTTAATATCCATCCAACTGCCCGGATGTCTTCTAAACTGCACAATTTTACTTCCTTCTACCACTACCTCTGCAAGGTTGTGAAACATATCTACCACCGGTCCTCGGATCTAACTCTCCGTTTTGGTCGTGCAAACTTTGCTTCCCTTGGGGAGAGTACTGACTGAAAGACGTGATCTTATCTGGCTGAATAGTGCCACATCAACAATCTCTCGCTGAATGTCAGCAAAACCAAAGAACAGTTTATTGACTACAGGGGGAGAAAATCGAAGATCCTCCAACCAGACGTCATCAGGAGATCAGACATGTTATCGTCTCTGTCCAGGGTCCAACCCTCAAGAGCCATTACAAAGAACGCACGGCAAGGCCAGTAATTTCTTAGAAGTTTGTCAAGCTTGGCATGATATCTAAAGCTCTTACAAACATCTATAGATGCACGATTGAGTCTCTGTTGACGGCTTGTATCACTGCCACTACGGAAACACCAGTACCCTTGAACGGAAAGACCTACAAAAGGTAGTGGCTACAGCCGAGACCATCACCGGTGAAGTCCTCCTCACTGTTGAGCACACCTAAAGCGGAACAGTCGCATGAAAGCAGCAAACATCCTCAACGACACCGCTCCCCCACCAACCCCACCATGCAAGCCTTGCTCTCTTCTCGTTGCTGCCATAAGAAGGATGTATGTGAGGCTTAGGTCCCACAGTTGTGGGACAGTTATCACCCTCTACTATCAGACTCTTGAAACAGAGGGAACAACTTCACTCAACTTCATTCGCACCAACACTGAACTGATTCCACATCTATCGACACTTTCAAGAGCTCTGTAACTCATGTTCTTAATCTTTATTGCTATTTTATTTATTGTTATTTTGGGTATTTGCATATTGGTTCATTGTCCGTCTTTATTGCCTACCGTTGTTCATTGATTCCTTTGCGTTTTTTGCATTTACTCTGAATGTCCGCAGGAAATTGAATCTCGCAGGAGAATATGACGACATCTATGCACTTCCATACTAAGTTTACTTTTACTTTGAGGCTGAGAAGGAGAATTCAAGCTCTCTGAAGTTTAAGGAATAAGTGGAAATTCCGTTACACATTACTGAATTGAAAGCAAATGGACGCAAATTCTGTCTCTTCTGTTGGGGTGGGGTTGTGGCGCGGGCGTTAAGCGATGGGGGACAAGTATGAGAAACTGTGATATCACCCAGTTCAGTCAGCAACTAATATCTGATGAAGTTCATTCTCTAATTGCCTCGCCAGATTCCAGGCTGGAATTGACATACGTTTGGACATAACGTGATTCAGCATCATTCGTTTTGCCACTGGTGTCCCTCCCTCTTTATTCTACAACACTCATCAGGTTTTACCAATCCGACGCAGAAGTTATTGCAGTTTGTCATCATAAAGTACAACATCCCAACCATGACAACCACTTTCTCATCCAAATAGTTATTATAGTCGAGGAATCGTATAGCCAGCGCTTGTCCCTGTTGTACACCATTGATAGCAGTCCTCCAGTGTGTAAAAGGATGCTTCACTACCGCCCTCAATCCAATGCCACACCAACCTTTTTTGGCTAATTGGCTCCCTCATCCCGTGCCTTATGTATTCCAAGCTTCCGAACCGGCTTACCATGCGGATCCTGGACAAGGATCTTTCGAAGTCCACATAAATACCAACAAGCTCATTCACAAAATTCGTCTTTACCTAAAGGGCCATAATCTAAACTGGTGCCCTCCTTCCCTTCGATACATTCCTTCATCCATTCATTGACTTTATTTATTTCCTGCCTGAAGGGTTATCACACTTTGTCGTCTTCTACTCATTCAGGCATACTTCGTGATTGGGTGCACGCCGAACTCATCAACTTTGCCTCCAACTTCCACGCTGTCCTCAAATTTACCTGGTCTATTTCCGACACATATACTTCTCCTTGCACGATCTCTGTCTCAATCTTTGGAAACAAGCTTAACTACTGATTACTATTACAAACCCACTGACTCTCATAGCTACCTGGACAATGCCGCTGCTCACTCGGTTACTTTAAAAGTGCCACCACCTTCTCTCGATTCCCCCGTCTTGCTGCATCTGTTCTCAGGATAAGAACGGAGATGTCCTCCTTCAAAGACAAGAGTTCCCATCCTCCACCATCAACGTTCTCCTGCCCTCTCCGTAAATTCCGCCATCTCCTATGGGATCCTAACATCAAGCACCTTTCCCACTTCCCTTCTCCACTTTCTTCTTTTCGCAGTGAACGCGCCTTATGCGATTTCCTTGACTATTCGTCCCTCCCCACTGACCTCTTTTTGGTAGTTAACCTTGCAAGCGGAACAAGTGCTACGTCTGCCCCTACGCTTTGTCCCTCACTGCCATTCAGGTCTCCAAACAGTCCTTCCAGGTGGGGCGATGCTTCACCTGTGAGTCCGTTGGGGTAATCGACTGTATCCGGTGCTACCAGTGTAGCCTCCTGTCTATCGGTGAAACCCGACGTAGATTCAGAGACCTCTTCGCTGAGCAGCTACACCAGGAAAAGCGGGATCTCTCGATGTCCACGCATTTTAATTCCACTTCCCATTCCAACCACGACATGTCAGTCCATGGCCTCCTCTACTGTCATGATGAGGCCACACCAAGGCTGGAGAGCAACGCTTTATCTGCCGTCCGAGGACCCTCCAACCTGGTGGCAAGAACATCGATTTCTTGAAGGTCAGATGCCTACCCCTCCTATCCTTCGCCACTCCCCATTCCTATTTCCCTCTCTCACCTTATCTCCTTACCTGTCCATCACCTCCCTGTGGTGCTCCTACCCCTCTTCTTTCCTCCATGGCCTTCTGTCCTCTCCTATCAGATTAACCCTTCTCCAGCCCCGTATCTCTTTCATCAATCAGCTTTCCAGCTCTTTATTACACACTTCTCGCCCTCCTACATAATAATAATAGTTATTATTTTAAACAGGTAAGGTTGACAGTGCAAGTGCGTTCTGAGACAATTCAGAAGTACTTCTTCATCTTTCAGCATGAAACATAGGAGCTGTATTACGCGATTCAGCCCGTCACGTTTGACCCGCCATTCCATCATGGCTTATTTATTACTCCTTCCAACACTATTCCCTGCCTTCTCGATGGAATCTTTGACGTCCTTACTAATCAACAATCCCTTAACCTCCGCTTTAAATATACCCAATGACGAAGTTTTCACAGCTGTCTGTGGCAATGAATTCCACATTTAATTTGATGCATATGATGGAAAAAAGCTCCTTCTCCTATTCCCCAGTAATGAGCTGCTGACGGAAGAAGCTGAAATATTTGCACTCCACACTGCGCTTGAAGAAACTAAAGCCTCCAGCTCTTCCTCCGTTGCAGACTGAAGTGGACGAATCTCTCTGCTACTCCCCATGTAATAGTTCCTGTGTGTTGGAAAACTAAACTGTGCATGAATCTGTCTCAAGAGGTTCCACTACCGGCGTTGTTGACTGGTTTGTGTTAGCTCTGATGTTTCTGAATGGCTTCCAGCTCTCCCCATGTTACTTTTCTGCACCTCTGTATCAGTTCTTGGTATCCTCTTTCACTTGTCTCACATGACTATGCTCCCACCAACATATCCAAGATTTAATCAAATCAGCGAGTTATTAGATGGTAGAAGTAAATAGACGGATTGGGAAGAGGCAATGGAGGAAATATAATAGTAATCTCTACTCTTACCTCTTTATGAGGTACCAACTCTATGTTCATGGCCTCCTGCTGCTGTTCGACATATTCTGCGTTCAGAGATGCTCTTCTTCATCACTATTGAAACCCCTGTTGGCCACAACAGTGTTAATACAATCGAATTACCGTCGCCTTGCTGTCAAATTGAACTAGTTCGACTATTATCCTCTGACCTCTCTCATTTACAAGGTGCTTTAGCCCAAAGAACTGCTGCTGACTGGATGCTTTTCTTTATGACTTGCGATGCAGTAACAATATTTTTAGACTGAATACTGCCGTTTTAACTCCATTATGGTTGGTCCCAAGCCGGGCTGCGAAAGGAGCAGAGTTGGGCATGGGGCTCCCAACCCCAACCCGTTAAACCCGAGAGCTACAGAAACGCAGAGAAGATCCAAAGACCCTATCCATGGGAGATGAAGGATCTGTCGGCGTTCTGTACTCCATCGGGGGTGATCGGCTAAAGACGAAGAAAAAGATGTATTGCAGCTTAATTTGTTGTTACGAAAAATAAATCTGCTGAAGGTTAGGAAATTAAATTTAACACTGGACATCCAAGAAAGGTGTCAATCTGGTGCGTTTTAATTCTTCCATGCATTTAACTGTTTTACAATCTTTCCACTGCGAACATAAAACAGGAGAAGCAGCCAGTGAAAGTACACTCACGGACATACTGTTGCGCCATCCCTCCCCGAAAGATGGTGCGAGGGATCACAACAAGTACATTTATACGGTACCTTTCACTTGTCACGTGATTCCTATCATGCAAATCAGTCCTGCGTTGCACAAAGGAATATTGCTCCGGAGTGTGCGGAGTATAAAGATCGATTCCAAGAGCAATACCACAGCTTCTTATAACTAAATGGAATTTCGGGACTTAATTGTGTGTGTTTGGGACTAAACTGAAGCTTGTGTTTCACAAACAAAACATTAAGGAGAGACATGTTGAAGGTGAACAAAACAGATGCGCTTGCGTGGGAGAAATAAGTGAATCTATCTCAATTAAAAGAACGGGAAGATAGTTTCCACGTGATTGATTAACGTTATAGCTAAAATGATGGCTTTTACATTCACCATAAAACATGAAGATAATCTGGCAATGTTTTAAAGTTTAGTGGTTGCGGATCCAACTCAGTTTCATTGAGGCCTCTGTTCATTATTCCGTACATCAATCTTGTGACGCATTGTTATGTCAGTTGCTGTCGCTTTCCTGTAAGTTCGCATCCGTATAGTCATGCTCCTCCGACCTAGCTCATTAACAAGGTGTTTTCATCCACAGATCGGTCGTTCAATGCTTTTTCTTATGTTTTTTTCGCACTATTCTCTGTAAACTTCAGAGAATTTTGTGCCAGAAAAATCCAGGAGATACGCAGTTCCCGAGATACCCAAACCACCACGATTATGTCAGGATTAATGCCACTTAGATCCTCATTTTGATGTTTGGTCTCAACAATAAACAAACTTCTTGACCATGTCTGAATTCTTCGATGGAGTAAGTTGTGCCACATAACTTGCTGATTAGATATTTGCATTAACGATCAGCTGTACCTAATAAAGTGGGCTCTTAGTGTATACATTCTTTGTAGGTATGTTATACTGACGTACAAAGCATTATGACGATTGTGGGTTGCTTCAGACTGTCCTGGTTGTTATCCCAAACATTGTAATTCACTGTATGTGCCGATATATATGTGACAAATAAGAGTAATCACATCCTTGCATTGCTCTTGGAATGACACGATATATTATGAAAGCGAGACTAAATCACAACTCATCAAACAAGACGTCCAGGTACGATCTCCGGAAAGTCACCTTACGGGCGAAGTAACAATTCCGAACTAAACAGCAATTCCTGGCAACAGTAGGGCTTCGGAGCCAGATGAGCTCAATGCCTTCTAAAGTCGATTTCACCGTCAAAACGTGAAGGAACATTTAAGTACTCCTACAGCTCATGAAGGCCCTGTGATTTCAGTCATGAGGTTGAAGTGTGAGCATCCGTCAGAAGAGTGTACTCATGGAAAGCAGGCTTCAAGCAGTCTTCAATAAAATCGTTGGCTAAGAAGAACGTGGAAATCTTCCTCAGTGACTCTCGTTCCGTAGCACTTACTACGTCCACCGTGATGAAGCGCTTTGAGACGTTGGTGATAAAACATATCATCTCCTGCCTGAGAAACGACGTCGATACTCTCCAATTTGCCTACTGACTCAACAGAAGCGTAGAAAATACTTTATCATTGCCTTCTCACTCATCCCCTGGAGCATCTAGACAGCAAGAATGCATACACCGTGATGGTCTTTATCGACGACAGTTTGACATTCAACACCATTACCCCTGAAATCTTAACCAATAAGCTTCAAGACCTTGGCCTCAATGCCTTCCTGTCTAATAGGATCCTCAATTTCCTCAATTCTAGACCCCAAACAATTCGGATTAGCAACTGCCCCTCTTATACAATTCCCAACAGCACGTCTGCAGAAAAAAGACGTGTACTTAGCTCGCAAACAACAGGAATTCTGCGGATGCTAGAAATTCAAGCAACACACATCAAAGTTGCTGGTTAACGCAGCAGGCCAGGCAGCATCTCTAGGAAGAGGTACAGTCAAGACTGTGGCTCCTAGTGTACTTAGCTCACTACTTTACTCGCTGTACACTTTTGAATGTGAGGCTAAACACAGCTACAATGCCACATATAAATTTGCTAACTACACCATTGTTGTTTTCCGAATCACAGCTGGTGACGAATCAGCAGATCCGAGGAAGAGTGAAAATCTAAGTGGTGCAACAACAACAACAAGAACATCCTTTCACTCAATGTAAGCAAAAGAAAGGCCTGATTATTAACTTCAGGAAGTGGAAACTGGAGGTCCAAGACCCAGTCCTACTTCGACAATCAGGGGTGGAAAGGGTCAGCAATTTTTAAGTCCTTGGTGTTTCTTTTTCGGAGAATCTGCCCTGGGCCCTGCACGAAAGTGCAGTTACAACGAAGGCACGGCGCCGTCTCTACTTCCTTAGAGGCGTATGAAGTATCGGCATGATATTTACAATTTACACAAACATCCACAGATCTTTAATGGAAGGTGTATTGATTGCTTGCCTCACGACCTGGCATGGAAAAACACCAACGCCCTTCAAGGGTTAATCCTACAGAAAGTAGCAGACACCGTCAAGCCCATCACATCCGCCACCCAGACCATGCTCTCTTTGCTCATGTTCTCTATGTATTGGTTATTTATTTATTATTATGTCGTTAATTTTATTGTGTTTTTACACAGTTTGTTGTCTCCTGCTCGCAGGGTGTATTTTCATTTTATTGGGTGCGGTCTTTCATTGATTCTGATGTGGTTCGTGGATTTACTGACTATGCCTGCAAGCGTTTAATATGGTAACATATGTGTGCTTTGATAATAAAATTACTTTGAACTTTGCAATTTGACCTCAAATCTCTTTACTTTGGGGTACTTAAGCAATCTCTACGTTGACATACAGACCTGATGTCATAACCACGGATTCGGCAGTGCAGCAGATACGGCAATTGCGCTCGTGAATATGCACGTGTCCGCTGATTATTATCTCATTGTGATAGTATTTGACTCCATTCTTTCCGTCTTGCTGCATGTCGAGACTTGAACCCAGCACAGCAACGCTTCGCTGTCTACTTCCATTCGGCCCTGCCTTAGAAATTGGACTGTCGAGTTAACTGACTCTGAAGACTAGCAGTGCTCATTTTATATTCAGTTAATCCTTTCAGCCACAGTGTAGGCTTCATTTTCCATTTTTGCGAGTTTTAGTTGACGGCCCTGTTTGGCCTCGCGTTAATTTTCTTGCCCTCTAACTCTGTTCGCATTAAAGTCTGTGAACTATCGACCCGCTTCAGTGTCTCTTGCTCTACAGTTGGGCCATATCTGAACCTGGTGACAGCTGATCGCAGGTCCCGAGTTGCTTCTGAGGAAGAGTTGCAGATTTCACCACAATATGAGGAAATGTTCTAACCGAGGTCACTGCTGAGCAGGCCGCCTTTGTTTTGAAGGTTACCTCACTCATTCTGAACTTTCCCATAACTCAACTCAACCGTCACCATCAACAACAAGCAATAGTGCTCGCCTTCTTTCTAGCCAATCATCAGAACCACGTTTCATATCACCTAAATCTCCACATTAAAATCAGCTCTGAAATTTCAAAGTCACAGGGAGGTCAAACCTATATTATGAAACTTCCGCATTGCTGGCTTTCGTGGGACAAACGGGCAGCTCACGGCCCAACGAGGTGCAATGACAAAAATTCCAGTGACGCGTAACTTTAAGGCCAGAAACACACAGAAATTAACTGAAGAAGCCCAGGGATTTAGGTTCTCTGGAAAAGAATGTGATGGGAGTCATCACAATTTTTCTGAACTATTATTCAGCCGAATTTGCCTACGCTTCCGGATTATGTGTGGAGTTGATTTCTTTATTTTCATGCAATGAATTACTCCATCGGTGAAATCGAATTTTGGTAGTATATAAGCAAAATTATGCGTAGAATGCCCATGATATTTCTGTATGTCAGTGTATTGTACACCTCCATTGCCAATAATACCAAGCAAATTCTGAAACCAAGTGGTTTGTCAGTTGTATAAGTTAAACTGTATTTGTCAGGAGATGGGGACAGGCCTAGCCGGCAGTGGGTGAAGACTTAGAAGCAGCAAAGGGAGCTCCTGGAAGTTCCATGAGTGACTACGTGGCGGTAGCAGAGAGCACTGAGAATGTGTCTCAGACGAGACATGCAAGCTAACAAAAAATGAGTTTTCATTTTCATATCGCCTGTTCACAATTTCGGACATTGCAACAAGACTGAAAGATCAATAAACGTATTTGTTTGTGGGCTCTCTTCTAATGAACAGAACAGAGCAGTCAAATAAACAGACTGTGGCATCTGTATCCCTCCACTTGTTTGAGTGACCGTTGTCATGTCTATACTGTATACTGGGAAGGAATCACTATTGTTCGACTGTGTGATTATTTAAACCAATATGCTTTATGTAGATACGGTTTTGGAGTTTTGGACGCTTGTACAATCTAGCAATGCAAAACTGTCGAAGTGCAAGTACGAACCTGCACCTACTCCGCCAATGCACTGTTCCAATCCCCTTATATTGTTACCCTCCACGAACCTGTCAATACCGCTCACTTCGATCTCGTCCAACGTTTGTTGAGTTCCATGTGTACAGCAGCTACTGCATTCCCTTCATAAATTCTCTTGGAAACTCTCTCGAGAAACTCTATAAGATTGGTAAGACATGACGTACTGCACACAAAGCCATACTGACTATAATAATGGGTGCTTTGCGCTATATATTCGGTTCCAAAGAATGGTCATTCGTCACCACTCCTCCTTATCCCACCACCATCCACTCACGCCTCCTCCTCCTCGGAAGCCAGTGACCGCACCAACTGCACTGCATCATAAAGAAAACAAATCACAGCAGCAACTTGTGTGACTGTAGCTGTATAAAGGGTGTTTCAGCACCCCTGGTCCCAACTGGGAGATAACGAGGTCCGCAGCTGCATTAGCCCCACCTACAGACACACGTTGACACCTGGCTATTAAACCCGTGAACCACAATTTGGGTTGGATTAACTGGTTAGATTAATCTGATGGTGGGGGTGGGTTTGATTGGGAAGTGTAATGTCCGAGTTTATTAACACACTGCTTTTGCAGCTCTCAGACCCAAACTTCCATATCTCTATAGCGACACCCATACCCCTCCTCCCGATTTCATCTCACTGGTAAAAAGGTATGTAAGAGCAGGAGTACATAATTCGTACATAACTGTATAATACTCTGCATAGCAATAATAAGATCCCTGGCTGCAATCCTCCTTCCTTGCGCGATCTCCATATCGCCTGATTTCCTCTCTGTGAATAAGACTACATACACCTTCATAAATACTGTATACTCATCGACTCCCCACCTATGGGTAAATAGCCCCACTGCCTTGTGGGCAGCCTTGGGAAAGACGAAGGCTAAGGGAATAAACCCAGTAAGCAAATACAGAGTGGAGCCCCTAAGCTGGCTGGACGTCATCGAACATATTCTGCAGCTCCTGGAGCTAAACTGGTGCCAAACGTACTGTTTCTTAAACTTTCCTTTGGAAAGGCGAGAGAGTGATCTTGACGACTGGGATCTCAGGATTTACATATCATGTGATGATTGTCATTAACCACTGTCCTTCGAGACAGAGGGGTGCCAATCAATCAACCCATCCACTCGTGGGGCAAGAAAATATAGAGTCCCGCGGCCTTTCCTAAATGAAGACATCGCTCTTCTTATTTCTAAATGGTCGTGGTGTGACGCTAATCAGAGGCTCTCCTGGAAGCATTCTGGTGTTGCCGGGCTCTCTCTTAGGACTGCCTTTCGGGCTGCTCACTCTTCAGTAAATTCATTCTGCACTGCCGCTTATTTTAGCCTGCTTACTCAACCTCCGTTGGTTGAACTATCCTGTCATCCCAGCCCTGCCTTCCTACAGTAGAAAACCCATCCATAAGGCACAATAAAATATGCTTTCATAAATTAGTCGGCTATGGGTTTCATCCAACGAGGAGAGATAGACTAGAAGAAGCCCTCCCTAACTGAACTTCAGTTCAATCAATGCTCATTCATTAAATTTCCTTTACTCCTCTGAAATACTGCTACGTCAGACTTTACTTTCTCCCTATTAAATTACAAGTTGAACGCAATCACATTGTCATAACTGACTCCTAAGGATTCTTTTACCTTAAGCTCGCTAATCATCTCCAGTTCACTCCAATCCAGTATTGCTGATTCCCTAGTGTTATCAACGACAATCTGCTGTAAAAAGCCATCTCGTAGGCATTCAACAACCTGACTCTCCTGAGATCCATTTCCAAGTTGATTTTTCCAATCGACCTGCATGTTGAAATCTCCCATGACTATCATAACTTTGCCTTTTTGACACGCGTTTTCTAATTCCTGTTGCAATCTATGGTCCACATCCCAGCTGCTGTAGGGAGGCCTGTATATAACTACCATCAAATTCCTTTTACCCTTGTAGTTTCTTAACTCAGCCCACAAGGAATTAACATCTTCCAATCACATCTTTCTACTGTTTGATGACATTTTTACCAGCGCAGTCATGCCAAACCCTGTGCCTACCTTCCTCTTCCTCCGATACAACGTGTAACCTTGGACATCCTTCCCCCGACTACAACCATCTTTCAGCCACGATTCTGTAATTGCCATACCTGACAATCTGTTATAGTGCAGCAAGATCATCTACCTTATTTCTTATACTCCGTGCATTGAGATATAACCAATTGAGTGCTGTATTTGTTACCCTTTTTGATTCTGCATCGCTAATGCATTGATACTCACCCTGCTGTTTGCAATTATGTCCTATCATCCGCCTGCCCTTCCAGCTCCCTGTCTGCACGCTATCTTTGCTTTTCCACCATCCGTCGAATCCTGGGTCCAACTCCTGTTCCTACCTGCACACCCACCCCGCGCGTGACTTTGTTTAAACCTTCCCAACAGCTCTAAAAAACCTGCTGGAGAGAATATTTGCTCATGTACAACCAATCACTTTTTAAAAGAATCAGAATCAGGTTTATTCTCACCGGCATGTAAAATTTGTTAACTTAGCAGCAGTAGTACAATGCAATACATAATGTTCAAGAAAAAATGCTATTGTAATAAATAAATAAATAGATAGATAGATAGATTGATAGATAAACAAATTGATTAATTAATAAATACATAACTAGATAGATGGATAGATAGATAAATGGAAGAATGAATGAATAAATATAAAACACAGTATACGTATGTTGAATAGATTAAAATCATGCAAAAGCAGAAATAGTATATATTAAAATGTGAGGTACTGTCCAGGGGTTAGATGTCCATGTCCATTTAGGAATCAGATGGCGCTGAGTGGTTGCCTTTAGGCTTCTGTACCTCCTATCGGATGGTGACAGTGAGAAAAGGGCATGCCCTGGGTCGTGGGGGTTCTTAATAATGGATGCTGCCTTTTGAGACACCGCTGCTTGAAGACGTCCTGGCTACTTTATTGGCTGGTATCCAAAATCAACCGACTAAATATACAACACTCTGCAGCTACGCCCCCACCCATACCAGACAATGATGTAGCTTGTCAGAGTGCTCTCCGCGGTACATCTGTAGAGCTTATTGACTGTAATTGTTGACTTCCCAAATCTCTTCAAACTCCTAATGAAGTATTTCCACTTTCTTGCCTTCTTTATAACTACATCGATATGTTGGGACCAGGTTATATTCTCAGAGATTTTGATACACAGGAACTTTACAACGCTAATTGTCTCTACTTCTGATCCCTGTATGAGGATTAGCATGTGTTCCTTCGTCGTACACTTGCGGAAGTCCACAATCAGATCTTTCGTCTTACTGACCTCGAGTGCCAGGTTATTACTGCGACACTACTCCACTAGTTTGCATATCTCACTCCTCTCCGCCCTCTCCTCACCCCCTGAGAGTCTAGCAAAAATGGTTGCTTCGTCAGCAAATTTATAGATGGTATTTGAGCTATGCCTGGCAACGCAGTCATGCGTATATAGAGTAGAGTAGTGTGCTAAGCACACACCCCTGAGGTGCACCTGTGCTGAAAAACGATGACAGGAGTGAAGGTACGACCAATTAGAGATATAGCTGGGAAGATGTGCCTGGAGGCTGTCGAAGTGAGCGAGGTCCTCAATGAATACTTCTCTTCAGTATTCACCCAATGAGAGGGAACTTGTTGACGGAGAGGACAATATGAGAGACGTTGCTGTTCTGGAGCATGTTGATATTAAGGGAGGGGAGGTGTTGGAGTTGTTAAAATACATTAGGACGGATAAGTCCCCGGGATCTGACGGAATATTCCCCAGGCTGCTCCACGAGGCGAGTGAAGAGATTGCTGAGTCTCTACCTAGGATCTCTATGTCCGCGTATTCCACGGGAATGATACCCGAGGATTGGAGAGGCGAATGTTGTCTCCTTGTTCAAAAACACGTAGTAGGAAAAGTTGCGGGTAATTATAGACCAGTGAGCCTTACGTCTGTGGTGGGAAAACTGTTGGAAAAGATTCTTAGAGATAAGATCTATGGGCATTTAGAGATCATGGTCTGATCAGCGACAGTCAGCATGGCTTTGTGAAGGACAGATCGTGTCTAACAAGCCTTATAGAGTTCTTTGAGGAGGTGACCAGGCAAATAGATGAGGTTAGTGCAGTGGATGTGATCTATATAAATTTTAGTAAGGCATTTGACAAGGTTCCACACGGTAGGACTATTCAAAAATTCAGAAGGCATGGGATCCAGGAAAGTTTGGCCAGGTGTATTCAGAATTGGCTTGCCTGCAGAAGGCAGAAGGTCGTGGTGGAGGAATTAAATTCAGATTGGAGGACTGTGACTAGTGGTGTCCCACAAGGATCTGTTCTGGAACCTCTAATTTTCGTGATTTTTATTAACGACCTGGATGTTGGGGTAGAAGGGTGGGTTGGCAAGTTTGCAGACGACACAAAGGTTGGTGGTGTTTCAGATAGTGTAGAGGAATGTCGAAGATTGCAGGGAAGCATTGATAGGATGTAGAAGTAAGCAGAGAAGTGCCAGATGGAGTTCAACCCGGAGAAGTGTGAGGTGGTACACTTTGGAGGGACAAACTCCTAGGCAGAGTACAAAGTAAATGGCACGGTACTTGGTAGTGTGGAGGAGAAGCGGGATCTGGGGGTGTATGTCCACAGATCCCTGAAAGTTGCCTCACAGGTAGATAGGGTAGTTAAGAAAGCGATTGGGGCGTTAGCTTTCATAAGTCGAGCGATAGAGTTTAAGAGTCGCGATGTAATGATGCAGCTCTATAAAACTCTGGTTAGGCCACAATTGGAGTACTGTGTCCAGTTCTGCTCGCCTCACTATAGGAAGGATGTGGAAGCATTGGAAAGGGTACAGAGGAGATTTACCAGGATGCTGCCTGGTTTAGAGAGTATGTATCATGATCAGAGATTAAGGGAGCTAGGGCTTTACACTTTGGAGAGAGGGAGGATAACAGGAGACATGATAGAGGTGTGCAAGATAATAAGAGGAATAAATAGAGTGGAGAGCCAGCCCCTCTTCCCCAGGGCACTACTGCTCAATACAACAGGATATGGCTTTAAGGTAAGGGGTGGGAAGTTCAAGGAGGATGTTAGAGGAAGGTTTTTTTCACTCAGAGAGTGATTGGTGAATGGAATGCACTGCTTGAGTCAGTGGTGGAGGTAGATCCACTGGTGAAGTTTAAGAGACTACTAGACAGGTATATAGAGGAATTTAATGTCGCGGGGGGGGGTTATATGAGAGGCAGAGTTTGAGGGTTGGCACAACATTGTAGGCCGAAGAGCCTGTAATGTGCTGTACTATTCTATGTTTCTATGCTTCTATGATCGTCAGCGATGACGAGCTGATATCAGCAAACGGCACGATGGTGGTCTTCCGGTAAAGAAATCTTGGAGCCAAATGCAGAGGGAGGTACAGAAGCCCAGGTCCTGAAACATCTCATTCAGGATTGTGGGAATGATAGTATTAAATGCTGAGCTATAGTCGATGAACAGCATAATGACGTTAGTGTCTGTGTTTTCCAGGCGGTCTAAACCGTGTGAGGAGCTACTGAGATTGCATCTGCCGTTGACCTATTGTGGCGCTAGGCAAACTGAAATTGGTCCAGAAACTTGCTGAGGCAGGAGTTCAGTCTACTCATGACATTTCATCATTTCATCACTGTAAATGTGAGTGCTACCGGGCGATAGTCTTTAAGACAGCTAACAATATTATTTTGAACAGGTCATACCTCCCGCAGAGGAGATCCCAATATTCCTGAAAATATACCCCATGCACCAGTTTCTCATCCACACATTAATTTGTCAATCATCCTGTTTCTACCTTCACTAGCGCATGGCACAGGCAGCAATTCAAAACATTACTATGCTTGAGGTCCTGCTTCTCAGCTTCCGTCTGACTCTCTAAATTCTCTTTTCAGACTTCTCCGCTTTTCCTTCCAGTCTCATTTGCACCAATATGTACCAAGACATCTGCTGCTCTCCCTCGCTCTCCAAAAATATTTTGACCTGATCAGAGACGTCCCTGACTGTGGCATCTGAGAGGCAACATACCGGTCGTGTGTCCTGTTCACGTCCACTGAAACTCCTGACTGTTCGCCTGACCATTGGATCCTCTATCTCTACCGCTTGTCATGGTTCCGTCTGGCAATTCCCTGTCTTAATTGGGCCTTAATCGTCTCGTATGGTTCCAATCATACCTAGTTCCACTAACTACAGCACGCCTGGTTCACATTAGCGAAAAATGGATAAAACTCGGGCGGTACAGCCCTGCTTTGTCAGTTCGTTAATCGACACTAGTGTGAGTAAACCTCGTTTGCTGATTCCTTGCGACTGCCAGTTCTAAGCTCTTTTCCTAGATACACTACGTAAACCTTGTCTCCGTGTAAAGACTCTCCTGGATACCGGTTCCCCGTTCGGAGCGGGACTAACGCCTCATGGATCTGCCTCCGCGCCTGTGTCCTGCACTTGCGTTCGTCCTCAGCCTCGTCCTTGCACACCTCTCCCCTGTTCTTCCTCTTTGCCTTCTGAACCATGGACCCATGCTCAATGCCAATAACCCGCTCTCCGGGGCATTCTCCTGGGAGGTCCTCCCCCACAACAGCATCCAAAGCGCCATACTTATTATTAAGGGGAATCGCCACAGGGGTGCTCTGTGCTAACTGCCTATTCACCTTTATATTTCTCCTAACAGTCACCCAATCATGATCTTGCCATTGACTCGCACGTCTTAGAAAACGCAAGAGAAAAGCCAAGTCTCTGGGCAGCATTCAGGACATGAAAGGCGCTATGAAAATACATGATCGTCTCTTTGCATCGTTGCCCACATTTTCTGAACGGATTCATAGAAATTGTCATCAAGCCTAAACCAACTCTCATAGGTATATGAAAAATGACTGTGAGCTATATAAACAGGCATCGAATAGGCAGAGTCATAGAATCACAGAATCACACAGCACGCAAACAGGTCTTTCAGTCCAACTGGTCCATGCTGATCAAGAAGGTCCAGACAAGTATGTTCCACTTGCCTGTACTTGAACTATATCCCTTTCAACAATTCCTATGTACTACCTTTAACTGTCCTTTTAAAGTTTTCGTTGTACCTCTCGCAACCAATTCCACGTAGATACCACCCTTTGAGTAAAATTTTACCCATAAAGTTCTTTCCTATTTCCCCATCACTTGATAAGCCCTCCATTTCTTGATAACCTAACTCTGTGAATAAAAATTTTCGCTATATATTTGCACTTCGTAATTTTATACCCACTATCAGATCACTTCTCAGTCTCCCACGTTTTAAGGAACGTATCCTGGCATGTCTAATGTATCCGTGGAAGTCCCGCAAGTCCTAACATCCTTTGAAATCTTTTCTGCACTCTTTCCAATTTAATAACATATTTCGGAAACTACTGATCTCCAAGGATTTTCATAAACAACAGTCTCTGCAGTTTACGGAGGCTGGAAAGTAAAACAAATAAAAACATCGAGTGCGCGGCAATTTTGTGGGCGCCAACTCCTTGTTTCTGAGAGAGACTAGAGGAAAATAGACACACTGGTTCAAACTGGCAGGAAGGCGACAATAATTCAAATAACCACGCGTTACAACAGTAGTACGGAGAAGAGCGTTTATGAATGCACAACTGGTCGAAACCTGAAGTCATTAAAAATTCAGAAACGCAAACATGCACTTAGTGGACATTTTAAAAGGTACAAATAAAAATAACTATTTAGTGTATGAAAGCCAGCGTTCTAATGTAATTGCAAATTAATTCACTGCGTTTGTCATAACGAGGGCGTTGGATGCGGACCCAAATGTAAGACACAGGCACTGGAGTACTAGGAACAGGACAGGACTAGAGTTAGGGACGTGACTGGATGCAGACGAGGAGTCGGGACAAGAACACAGACTTGGGCTAGAACATTGGCTAGGCAAGCGGGACCAGGACTGGGAACTGGGAACTGAGACCCTGGGCTTGCACTCAAGAGCCAGAGAATGGTCAAGGACCCAGAACCTGGGACTTGACTCGTGCTCGGACCGCGGAACAAGCCGAGGACATGACGTGGCTACAGGACTGGGCATGGTTTAGGTTCCTCGAGGCTTGGGTTCTTCGTGGCTTAGGTTCCTTGAGGCGAAGACATTACGAAGCTTGAGTTCCTCGAGGCGAGGACATGACGAGGCTTGGGTTCGGACTCCGAGCCAGAGACTGGACTAGGTCCCAGAACCTGGGTCTTGACTCGGGGTCGGACTACGGATCTAGGCGAGGACAAGACATGGCAACAGAACAGGACGTGGAACTCCTGCGCAGGACCAGTCACGTGGACAGGACGAGAACATAAAGTCTGCACTTGGACAGGACGAGGTTCTTGGAAGTGGCTTGGACAGGACGATGTACTCCTGGACAGGATGAGGGAACCTCAGCACCGGTCAGGGCGAGGCACATGGACAGGGCGAGAACACGACGCCTTGACTTGGTCGAGGGAAGCAGGAACGCATGGCCTTGGTCGAGGGAGACAGGAACATGAAACACAGAGCCGGGACCCTTCCTTTGAAATAGGACGTAGGGCCGGGACTCATCCACAGAACACTAAGAGACGGTTTGCACTCACGGTAACGGCAAACGGATGGTTCTACCCAGCGGAGCGAGGGCAATAAGAGACGGTTCCCAACACAAGGTCGCCGCAAACGGCCGGACCTACCGAGCGAAGGCGTGGACACAGAGACGGTTCTCAACACTAGGTAGCGGCAAACGGCCGTTCCTACCTAGTGAAGGCGTAGACACAGAGATAGTTCAAAACAACGATAGACAGTTCCTTATTTTGCTCCGGCTGTAGAACTAGACAGCAGTGCTGGCGAAGATTGCAGGTGTGGGTTACAGGCTAGGCAAGGTTTCAGACGAGGCAAGGCGAGGCAAGGTTTCAGGCGAGGCAAGGCTTCAGACACTGGTCGCCAGGCAAGGCTTCAGGAGGTTGGGACAGAGAAGGGATTCAGACAGGGGGTTTGAACAGGAACAATCCAGCAGCCAAGCCCTGGTCTCCGATGGTATTTATGTGTCTGCCCAAACGAGAATCATGTGCCTTAATTAGAGCACCCAACAATACAATGGAAAGCCGGAAAACCTGGAACATGGATCGATGGAGCGGACCGTGAACTGGAATCCGGACATCACGGAACGGACCACGTCAGTATTTGGTGAGATGCAGACTGAAGGGGGTAAACCCCGGTATAATTATCAACGTACGGATCAAAGAATGAATTGCTAATAATGTTTCGGTCCCAAGGCTTCTCCCTCTTTGCCGACCCACAGCTGTCATCCAACTATCCACAAAAAGAAAACAGTTCACTGAAGATTAAGAAAGTTACATGTATTTCCATGAAGCTCTCTGGTTCTGATCTGCACAATATTACAGGCTTTCGAAAAGGTACCGCCGAAAGAGTTTTATCAAGGCGGTACTAGAACTTGGAGATGATACCGAATAAGAAAAAAATTCCAAAGAGGAAACCCACTTTATCAAACGCGCACACACAAAGTGCTGAAGGAATTCAGCAGATCAGACTGTATCTATGCAGGGGACTGTACAGTCCCAGCCCCTTCATCAGGACATCCCCATAAACACTGCCTGACTTAATGAGTTCGCCCAGCATTATCTTTGTGTTGCTCCGGATTTCCAGCATCTGCTGATTATCCTGTGTTTTCTATAAGCATGAGAATATTGGCTGACTGCAAGACTTATTGGAGGAACGATCATAAGGATAACCCCTAATACTGTCACAAGTGCAGAGCACGGGTGGACCCAAATGCTGGACACAAGCACGTTTTGTAGCGCTAACAAAAATGGCGTTTATGAACCATTACAAGGAAAGTCGGGAAACAAGGATTGTTCAGAGGGAAATCAAGGAGTAAGCAAAGCAGAAGCGGGATAAGCGTGGCTGGCCTTAGACTGGGAATCAGGGTCTGGGCTTGGACCTGGATTCGAGGCCCGGACCTGGACTGGGAATCAGCATTTAGACTTCGAATAGAAACTCGGGATCCGCACTTGGACTGAGACTTGGCACTCGGGACCCGGACTTGGTCTTGGAAATCGGGAGCCGAACTTGGTATTAGACTCGGATTTGGAACTCGGGACCCGGAATTGGACTTGAAAATCGGGACCAGGACTTCGATTTGGACTTGGAACTCGGAACCCGGACTTGAAACTCGGAACTCGTAACCCGGACTTGGAACCCGGAACTGGGAAGCCGGACTTGGAACCCGGAACTCGGAACCCGGAACCTGGACTTGGAACTCGGAACTCGGAACCCGGAACCTGGACTTGGAACTCGGAACTCGGAACACAGAGCCGGGACACGTCCTCGGATGCAGGGCACAGGGCCGACACTCTTCCATGGACGCAGACACTGAGCCGGGACTATTCTGGGACGCAGGACATGGAGATGGGACCCTTCCTACGACGCAGGGCACAGGGCCGGGACTCCTCCCTGCGACGCAGGGCACAGGGCCGGGACTCCTCCCTGCGACGCAGGGCACAGGGCCGGGACTCCTCCCTGCGACGCAGGGCACAGGGCCGGGACTCCTCCCTGCGACGCAGGGCACAGGGCCGGGACTCCTCCCTGCGACGCAGGGCACAGGGCCGGGACTCCTCCCTGCGACGCAGGGCACAGGGCCGGGACTCCTCCCTGCGACGCAGGGCACAGGGCCGGGACTCCTCCCTGCGACGCAGGGCACAGGGCCGGGACTCCTCCCTGCGACGCAGGGCACAGGGCCGGGACTCCTCCCTGCGACGCAGGGCACAGGGCCGGGACTCCTCCCTGCGACGCAGGGCACAGGGCCGGGACTCCTCCCTGCGACGCAGGGCACAGGGCCGGGACTCCTCCCTGCGACGCAGGGCACAGGGCCGGGACTCCTCCCTGCGACGCAGGGCACAGGGCCGGGTCTCTTCCTTCGACGCAGGACACAGTGCCGGGACTCTTCCTTGGAGATAGGATACAGTGCCGGGACTCTTATTGGACACAGGCCACAAAACACAGAGCACGAAAGACCGTACCCAACTCAGGGTAGCAGCAAACTGCCTGACCGACACTGCGAAGCCGAGGACACCAAGAGACATTCCCAACTTAGAGTAGCGGCAAACGGCCGGACCTACCATGCGGTGGCGAGGACACAAAGCGACAAAACCACACAACGATAGACAGTTCTTTAACTTGACAGGAAATGGATCCAAGTAACTTCGAGCTTTCGATGCGGCCCAGAAACTACAGACACCGGCTCTTATCTCACTCCGGCGGGTGGACTTTAAGGACCCGCTCCGGCGAGGTAGCTTAGCTGCTTGTTAAACCGAGGTAACTTTACGGGCTGGCTCCGGCGAGCAGAGGCGACTTACCAGCACTCGTTTCGGGGAGAAGACTTGACTTGTTCCGGCGATGTGACTTGGCACCCTCCGGCAAGGTGACTTGCTCGCACTTGCTTCATGACGTAAGCTGACGATCTCGTGCCGAGCAGCTGTTAGCCGGAAACTAAATACTGCGCGTTCAGCTGAGAATCAAGTGCCTTTAATTAAAGAGCCCAAGAAACACGGGGAAACAATGAATTAAAGGAAAACAAGGAGTCAACGGTCCCGATCGTGACACAAAGGAAATTTAAACGAAACCAGGGAATAGCCGATCATGACCGTGACAAATACATTCAACGTGGAAAAAGGGAAACATTTAAAACTTTCAGATCGAGAACAATGCGCAACTCGCACGCGGCGGTGAACAGTAGCACCGGATTCAATACCAAACTAGCTGGTCACACGACAAGGAAAGAAACGGAAATAGATATCGATGGGTGAAATGGAGAGAGGTGAGACCGAGTTCAACGCAGAGGTGTTCAACAAATGTATATTCCAGTTAAAAGCAAGGAACGTAAGGGCGGGGAAAACCAGCCTTGGATAAGTGAGGAAGTAAAAGAAGGCAACAAATTAAAAGATTGTGCGTAAAAAGTCGCCAAGACTAGTGGGAAACGGAAGATTGAGGACTCTTTAAAAAGCAACAATGAACAGCGAAGCGAGAAAGGGAAGCTAGATTATGAATATAAACTAGCACGAAATATAAAAACGTATAGTAAATTTGTTATAATTATATAAAGCGGAAAGGGTAGCTAAAGTGAACGTAGGTCCCTTGGACGACGAGAAAGGGGAATTGATATTGGGTCCTGTACTGAGAAAAGTATCGCATAGGCTATAAAGGACGATGGTGTGTTTGTCTTCACAGTAGAGGATCTGTCTAACATGCCAAAAAGAGATGTTATGGATGCGATGGAAGGGGCAACCTCAATACGATAGCTATCACTAAAACGGTAGTGTTGAGCAAACTTGTGGGCCTAAAAATAGACAAGTCCTCTGGTCCTGATGGAATGCATCCCAGGGTACTGAAAGAAATATCAGAAGTTACAGTAGAGACTTTGATGATAATTTAGCAAAATTCCCTGGACCCTGGGTAGATCCCGGCGGCTTGGAAGTCGGCGTACGTCACGCCACTGTTCAAAAAAGGATGTAGGCAAAAGACAGGTGCCTATAGGCCAGTTAGTTTAACATCTGTAGTTGGGGAAATGGTTGACACTATCAATAAAGACGAAATGGAAACGAATGGATCAATCAGACAGACGCAGCATGGATTCAGCAAAGGCAGGTCCTGTTTGACAAATGTACTGGGGTTCTTTAAGGATGTAACGAGCGCAGTGGATAGAGGGGAACAGATGGACGTTAATTATTTGGACTTCCAGAAGGCGATCGATAAGGTGCCGCAAAAAAGACTTATCTATAAGATAAGGATGCATTGAGTCGGGGATGAAATATTACCATAGATAGAGGATTGGTGAACTAATAGAAAGCAGAGATCACCGAACATTGGTGTTAACAATCAGTGGCGAGCGGTGTGCCGCAGGGGTTGGTGCTGGGGTCTCGAATGTTCACGATAGACATTAACGATCTGGAAGAGGGCACCGAGTGCAGTATATCTAAGTTTGCTGATTCTACTAATTGAGTTGAAAAACAAATTGTGCGGAGATACAGAGAGTATGCAGAAAGGTATAGATTTGTTAAGTGAGTGAGCAAGGCGGAAGGTGGAGTAAAATTTTGATAAATGCGAGGTCATCAACTTGGAAGGGAAAACGAAAGAGCAGATTATTATTTAAAGGGTTAAAACTTTCATTGTGCAAAAAGGGACAGGAGTGTGTACATGAATCATAAAAGGTTGGTTTGCAGGTGCAGCAGGCTATTAAGAAGGCAAATGGATTGTTGGACTTCATTGATGGAGGGATTGCATTTAGGAACAGGGAGGTTATGCTGCAACTGTACAAGGTTCTGGTGAGGAAAGATATGCTGGCTTTGGAGGTGGTGCAGAGAAGCTGTGGAATTCACTACCCAATGAAGCAATGGAGGCTACCTCAGCAAATATATTTAAGAGAAGGTCGGATGTATTTTGCATCGTAGGGGAATTACGGGTTGATGTGAAAAGGCAGGTAGATGGAGATGAGTTTATGGCCACGTTGCCATGTTCTTATTGAATGGCGAGCAGGCTTAACGTGCCAGATGGCCTACTCCTGCTGCTATTTCATATGCTCCTATGTTCTTAGAGTTACTTGAAAGCAGAAGCACCAGCTAAACCTCAACAGGGGTGGCCTCACGACCGGTTGCGAAACACTGAGGCTTAGACATGGGACTAACACCCCCATCCCATAAAACCACATAGCTACAGATACGCCATCAGAAGTTCAAAAGGCCATAACCATGTATGGGCAAAGTTCTTCGAAGATGGGCTCCACCTGGGGACAATTTGAAAGACGGTCACACGGCAGAGGATTCTGTAAAGATGCTGTCAGTGGCCTATGATGCAGTAGGGGTTAACAGGAGGAAGCATCGCCACAAGGGAATCACCAGATGCTGAAAAACTCAGAACTCCAGCAGATTTGCCAGTGCTGCTCCGGGGGTTTTAAACTAGATTTGCAGCGGGGAGGGGAACCAGAGTGTTAGAGCACATAGTGAGGTGGAGGAGGATAAAGGTATTGCGAGAACTGCAAGTATAGTGCATGAAGTAAAGCCAGATCTAACATATAAAGAGGCTTTGAGGAAAGGAAACAGAATAAAAGGTGTAAAGATAATAAGGTAGAAGGGTTAACGTGCGTGTACTTCACTGCAAGAAGCATCAGGAACAAAGGTGATGAACTGAGAGCTTGGATACATGCATGGAATTATAATGCAGTGACCATTTCAGAGACTTGTCTGGCACCATTGCAAGAATTATTTCTCAATATTCCTGGATTTCCGTGCTTTAAAAGGGAGAGAGAGTGGGAGAAAAAGAGACGAGAGGTTGCATTACTGATCAGGGGTATTATTACACTTACAGAAAGGGTGGGTAATGTGGCAGGATCCTCTTTTGAGTTAGCATGGGTAGAAGTCCGGAACAGGAAGGGAGGCAGATTTTGGAAAGGTGCAAAATAACAGGGTTGTTACCTTGAGTGACTTTAACTTCCCTAATATTGATTGGCACCTGATTAGTTCCAATGGTTTAGACGGAGCAGCGTTTGTTAAGTGTATCCAGGACGGATTCCTGTCACAGTCTGTTGACAGACCAGCGAGGGGGAATGCCAAACTAAATCTAGTATTAGGTAACGAATTGGGTCAAGTCGCAGATTTCTCAGTGGGTGAGGATCTGGGGGACAGTGACCACCGCTCCTTGGCCTTTAACGTTATCATGGAAAAGGATATGATCAGAGAGGGCAGGAATTTTTTTAATTGGGGAAGGGCAATTTTGAGGCTATAAGGCGAGAACTTGCGGGTGTGAATTGGAATGATGATTTTGCAGGGAAAGGTATTATGGAAATGTGGTCGATGTTAAGGGATATCTTGCAGGGTGTCATGGATACATTTGTCCCGGTGAGGAAGATAAAGAATGGGAGGCTGAAGGAACCATGGGTGACAAGTAAGTTGGAAAATCTAGTCAGGTGGAAGAAGGCAGCATACATGAGGTTTAGGAAGCAAGGATCAGATGGGTCTATTGAGGAATATAGGGTAGCAAGAAGGGAGCTTAAGAAGGGGCTGAGGAGAGCAAGAAGGGGGCACGAGAAGGCCCTGGCTAGTAGGGTAAAGGAAAACCACAAGGCATTCTTCAATAATGTGAAAAACAAAAGGATGACAGGAGTAAAGATAGGACCGATTCGAGATAAAGGTGGGAAGATGTGCCTGGAGACTGTGGAAGAGAGCGTGGTCCTCAATGAATACGTCCCTTCCGTTTTCACAAATGAGAGGGAACTTGATGACGGTGAGGACAATATGAGTGAGTTGATGTTCGGCAGCATGTTGATATTAAGGGAGAGGAGGTGTTGGAGTTGTTCAAATACATTAGGACAGATACGCACCAGGGGCCTGATAGAATATTCCCCAAGATGCTCCACAGGGCAAGGGAAAAGATTGCTGATCCTCTGGCTAGGATCTTTGTGGCCTCGTTGTCCACGGGAATGGTACAGGAGGATTGGAGGGAGGTGAATGTTGGCCCTTTGTTCAAAAAAGTTAGTAGCGATAGTCCGGGTAATTATAGACCATCGAGCCTTACGTCTGTGGTGGGAAAGCTGTTGGAAAAGATTCTTAGAGATAGGATCTGTGGGCATTTAGAGATTCATGGTCTAATTGGGGACAGTCAGCGTGGCTTTGTGAAGGACAGGTCATGACTAACAAGCCTGATAGAGTTCTTTGAGGAGGTGACCAGGCATATAGATGAGGGCAGTGCAGTGGATGTGATCTACATGAATTGTAGTATGGCATATGACAAGGGTTCCACATGGTAGGCTTATTCAGAAAGTCAGAAGGAATGGGATCCAGGGAAGTTTGGACAGATGGATTCAGAATTGGCTTGCCTGCAGAAAGCAGAGTGTCGCGATGGAGGGAGTACATTCGGATTGGAGGGTTGTGACTAGTGGTGTCCCACAAGGATCGGTTCCGGGTCGTCTACATTTCGTGATTTTTATTAACGACCTGGCTGTGGTGGTAGAAGGGTGGTTGGCAAGTTTGCAGACGACACGAAGGTTGGTGGTGTTGTGGATAGTGTAGAGAATTGTCGAAGATTGCAGAAAGATATTGATAGGATGCAGAAGTGGGCTGAGAAGTGGCAGATGGAGCTCAGCCCGGAGAAGTGTGAGGTGATACACTATGGAAGGACAACTTCCAAGGCAGAGTACAAAGTAAATGGCGGGATGGCGGGATACCGGGATACTTGGTAGTGTGGAGGAGCAGAGGGTTCTGGGTGTAGATGTCCACAGATCCCCGAAAGTAGCCTCACAGGTAGATAGGGTACTTAAGAAAACTTATGGACTGTTAGCTTTCATAAGTCGAGGAATAGAGTATAAGTGTCGTGGAGTAATGATGCAGCTCTGTAAAACTCTGACTAGGCCACACTTGCAGTACTGTGTCCATTTCTGGTCGCGTCACTTTTGGAAGGATGTGGAAACATTGGAAAGTTTACAGAGGAGATTGACCAGGATGATGCCTGGTTCAGAGAGTATGCGTTATGATCAGAGATTAAGGGAGCTAGGGCTTTACTCTCTGGAGAGAAGGAGAATAAGAGGAGACAGTATAGAGGTATACAAGATATTAAGAGGAATAGATAGAGTGGCCAGCCAGCGCCTCTTTCCCAGGCACTGCTCAGTACAAGAGGACATGGCTTTCAGGTAAGGGATGGGAAGTTCAAGGGGGATACTAGAGGAAGGTGTTTTACTCAGAGAGTGGTTGGTGCGTGGAATGCACTGCCTGAGTCAGTGATGGAGGCAGATAAACTTGTAAAACTTAAGAGACTACTCGATATGGATATGGAGGAAATTAATGTGGGGTGTTATATGGGAGGCAGGTTTTAAGGGTTGGTACAACATTGTGGGTCGAAAGGCCTGTACTGTGCTGGCCCTTTTATGTTCTATGTTCTACTCTTTGTACAAAGATCAACAGTTAAGGTTTCGGGCCAAGGCCCTTCATCAGAACTGATAATTTGGAGATGAGGGGCAAAGAGTGAAATAGATTTAATTTGAAATTCAAAGCACAACTGCCGGGTTTGGACCGAAACAGCTGTGTTGTGCCATAACCAAATCGGCGCTCGAGAGGGAATTGACGTTCAGTAACAAGGAAAAGTATCAGCCCTTACACAAAGGCAGCAGGACGTGCTGTCATCATAGACGTCCAGTGCACTGCTGCTGTGGAAATTGCTGGCAGACTCAACCACGATGTTACTTAAGGCATCCGTTAGTCTTCCGAGACCATGGATCTGCGCCTGGAAAGTCTTCACTCTCCAGGTTGCAGGCCCGGCCAAGGTTCTATGGAAAACCAGCAGTAGCCCATGCTGCAAATTTCCCCTCTCCACGACACTATGTTGTCCAAGGGAAGGGCATTAGGACCCATACAGCTTGGCACCAATATCGTCACAGAGCAACGTGTGAATAGGTGCCTTGCTCAAGGACACAACACGTTCCCTCGGCTGGAGCTCGAATTCACGACCTTCAGGTAGCTAGTCCAATGCCTTAACCACTTGGCCACGTGCACACAATGTATCTGCAGTATTTCATTTTCAGACGCTTCGAATACTGGTAAACAGTTGCAGCAACAGTGAACCGTTAAAGTGGAAAACATGACCAAACTTCTGTGTGGGTTTCCTGTTTTCGCAGTTTTGTCGATGCAGCCCAAAGGTCAGCGTCTTAGCATTAATGTTATATGTCACATTAAAGGCACTGCAGCCCACAACGAGCATATTTGTGGAAATGAACCTCATATGCTGCACCCTGTCTTACGTTCTGCGAACCCGAGAATCGCATGAGAACAACATTCAAACCTAAATAAATAAATAGAAATATAACATCGGATGAACATAGTCCTGGGACACTGGCCATCTCCAACATGATCTGCATCGATATTTAATGTCACTTCAATGAATCCTGCGTAATCCTGTAACCATGTGACAGAGGAGCAAAATTCGGCTATTGAGCGCATCCAGCGGGCTCCACTATTCTATCATGTCTGATTTATTTCGCCTTCAACCTGCCTTACTTCTAATACCTTTGATGCTCTTACTAATGAAGAACCTATCAATCACCGCTTTAAATACATTCAATACATGGCCTCCCCGGCCGTCTGTGACTATGTGTTTCACAGATTCGCCACCCTCTTGCTAAAAAATTCCTCCTTATCACTGTTCTGAAAGGACATCATACTATTTTAATGCTGCGCCCTCTGTTCATAGACTCTCCCACAATTGGAAACATCGCCTCCGCCTCCACTCTGAATCGGCCTTTCAATATTCTGTTGCTGTTGTTGAGATGCCACCCTACCCCACCCACCACCAGCAACACCAGTACCGTTTTCTAAACACCTGCAAGTACAAGCGCAGAGCCATCAAATGCTCTTCAGATGCTAACTCTTTCATTCCCAAGGTCACTCTGGTGAACCTCCTCTATACCGTCTCCAATGGAATCTCGTCCTCCCTGAGACAAGGGGCCCAAAGATACTCACAATCATCCAATTGCTGTCTGGCCAATGCCTTGCAAAGCCTTAGCATTTCAACAACGCTATAGAATCGCCATTAATTATAAACACCGTTCGCTATATGAATATAGTGACTGCAAGAGCAGGTCAGAGGTTGGAATCCCAGAGCGAGTAATACTTTTTGAAAACACCATAAATTTCGACCTTAACACAGGTCACGAATGCAATGGAATACTGTCTGCCGGTCTCTATTGGTGCAGTTCCGACAGGGAAAACTCGGTATCGTTCATTTTGAAGGACTCCTATCAAAATTGACTGCAGTTACCCTCCCAGACAAATCCAACAGTTCTTCCCGAACCCTGGGCAGGCAGTCCAAGTGTAACAGGGACGGGAATACACCACTGCAGGTTCTCCTCCCTGTCGTGAATTACCCTATATTGTACATCTGTGTTCAGCCAATGTCTCTGGTTCTAATGTCGCTGGTACCCTTACAAGAGCGGTGGCAGTAAGCACATACAGTCGACTCATCGCAGCTTCTGCGGGATTTAATCTGGAGGAAATGAATGCGGCTTTTGTCAGCTATACACATGCCTACACTCCGGAAATCATGGTCAAAGCATGCTCTGTTTGGCAAACTTTCTGAACACTTCTCCATAGCCGTTAGCTCTTGTGACGAACAGACGGGATAACCTGGTGCAGTATGCAGAAGCAGCAGGCTGGATGTATAGGCCCCGCCCCGGAACTTCGGTACCGAGCAGCGTCCACGGCAGCTGAGAGGCTGCACAGAGCCGAGGCTGAAATTAATCCGACTCCTCGGAGTCGATCACAGAGCCGCCGACTACCGGCCCGAGTCCAGATGTTGATGGAACTTTTGACCCTGTTCGTTAGCGTTCAGATGTTTCGTGTTTGCGGTGAGTGAGTCAGCCTTGCTAACTTCCAAACAAGATCGCCCGAAATGTTTGGAGAAATGGGCCCTTGCATGTTTGTATTTCCCAGTGGAAAAGTTGTTCGGTTATAAAAACACATCAATGATCTGGATTAAGTTACCCACACCACCCTCGCCCCGCTCTCTGCATCTAATCTCCCACGAGAGTGGGGAAATAAATTTTAATGAATCATATCAATCTGGGTTACAAATCTAGAATCTCATTAATGCTGATTCTAAAACTACCTAAATAAATTATAAATATTTTCTTGGTAAGTCTCGCTCCTTTTCTATTGGTGAAGCCTATCTGCGCACTAATCCTCTCTACCCGTATGTAACGCCAACCCCAACGGAGACTGTTTGGAGACAGCTGTCTGAAATGGCCACCAAACTTCTCAATTTAAGTTCACCTGTGGATAGATGGACAAACTAATTTTGCCGGCTACTGATCCGGTAACTGAATAAAGAAAGAGTCTTCCT
Organism: Mobula hypostoma; assembly: GCF_963921235.1. Lineage (NCBI taxonomy): Eukaryota > Metazoa > Chordata > Chondrichthyes > Myliobatiformes > Myliobatidae > Mobula > Mobula hypostoma. Next base: position 237,644,279 of record NC_086098.1, read on the forward strand.
AATTTGACAAGGTAACATCTCTTTCCTTTCTGGTCGACCGTTAGGTGTTTTTCAGATACCTTATCCAATAAGTACAAACTAAAACTATCAACTATGGGCAATGAGTTTAAATCCTACTTAGTTTGATTCCATACTAGATAATTTTAATTAACTGATAGTAATTCCAGTTGCAGAACTCAGGCCGTTTTCTGAGAGTCCGTCTGTAGTGACTTCACATGTTGGTAAGACGGTTGAACTCTCCTGCGAGCTCACGTACAGACTGGAGGTCGCAAGCAATGTGTTCTGGTACAAACAGCGTGCGGACGAACCCCTGGTAACGATCAAATCCACGGACTGCCGAAAGACCGGCTGTAGGACTGCTTACAAAAAAGGTCCGGGCGATCACACATCAGTGTTGGAAATCCGGGACGTCCGGGAGGAGGATGCGGGTTCCTACCACTGTTTTGGAACAGATAGCTATTCAACGTTTGTGAAAGGATCCACACTCCTGGTTGGAGGTAAGAGAACTCGACACTGGGATTATACTCAGCCATGTACTTCATGTGAAGCTGCGATTAACGGTATCCCAATCTCTGCCCAGACAGTTCCACCAACCGGACCTACATGCTGCTATTTGTCCCGCCGTCTGAGACGAACGGGTCGGTTCCCTTGGTATGTCTGGTCGGTGGCCTTTCTTCCAACCAGATTGTCATTTACTGGAACATATCGGGACAGATCATGGAAGGATGGAGTGATACCGGAACGCTTGACCCAGACAACAGCTATAGTGTTAGAAATCAGGTGCTGATTCCAGTGGAAACATGGAGGAGCGGCGGAGTCTGTACCTGTATCGCACAACTCGGGGGTACGGGAAAGACAATAATCAACAGCGTGTTCAATAACACCATTGAAACAGATCAAGGTGAGGCGATGTTTTGTACATCAAATATTGTTACTAATCTGTGGTGGAATGGCGAAATGGATTCTATGGGCCAAACGGCCCAATCCTGCTCCTTTGTCTTATGGTCTTGTGGTCTTATGTCTGCGGGAATAACTCGCTGGTTCAATAACGACACAGTCAACGGCCACACATTTTAATTCTACATCCCATTCCCATTCTGACATGTCTATCCAATGCCTCCTCTACTGTAAAGATGAAGCCACATTCAGGTTGCAGGAACAACACATTATATTCCGTCTGGGTAGCCTCCAACCTGATGGCATGAACACTGACTTCTCTAACGTCCGCTCATGCCCCACCTCCCCCTCGTACCCAGCGGTTATATATTTATATACACACATTCTTTCCCTCACTCTCCTTTTCCTCCCTCTGTCCCTCTGACTATACCCCTTCCCCATCCTCTGGGTCCCCCCTGTCCCCCATTTCCTTCTCCCTGGGCCTCCTGCCCCATGATCCTCTCATATCCCATTTGCGAATCACCTGTCCAGCTCTTGGCTCCATCCCTCCCCCTCCTGTCTTCTCCTATCATTTTGGACCTCCTCCTCATCCTCCCACCTTCAAATCTGTTAGTAGCTCTTCCTTCAGTTACTCCTGAGGAAGGGTCTCGGCCTGAAAAGTCGACTGTACCTCTTCCTAGAGATGCTGCCTGGCCTGCTGCGTTCACCAGCAACTTTGACATGTGTTGCTTCAATTTCCAGCATCTGCAGAATTCCTCGTGTTTGCATTTTACAGTCAGCATTAATTTGTATGTATTTTTTTTAAGAATGTGCTTATCTCCACCATCGGCTACTCAACCCTAATAGCCCTTTGAGCAGCTGGGGGTGAACCTCCTTCTTAATTCTGTGTTGTCCGTGATGATCTCACAGTGTGGTTGGGAGAGGCTGCCGGGAATTAGACACGGCAACGATGAAAGAAAGGCGCTGTCTTTCCAAGTTGGGATGGTGAGCTGGGGAAATGATTGGAAGCGGCAAGATGGCTGCGAGGAAAAGCGAGAAAACGGTCTGAGGAGCCGTATAGCCTCATGCGCTATTTCATTCTTTGCGTCGTTCTTCATCTGATATTGCTGTGGGCTTCTGGTTGTACAATATAGTTTGAGGATCAAAGATCAAACTTGTTCCCTATATACATTTATACGTATTACGAGTTTGTTGTAATTGCTACTCAGGGCACGACACGCAACAGAAGTAAAAACTCTCAAATGTTATAAAAATAAAGATTGATATATAAATATTTAAAAGTGCATCGACTGATGTAAAGTTATTCACATAAAACCAAATGAAGTCGCTAATAATATGTTCTTGGAAACCATGAATTCACAAAGCAACATCTCTCCTTCTCTAGGCTGGTGTGTTCCCACTGCGATCCTCCTTGGGATCCTTGCCTTCCTGGTTATCCTAATAATTATTCGGATCTCTAAACAGCGTAGATCAGGTGAGGGTTAGCTTTTCCCAGACATATCCATATATCTATTAACAGTTACCGCGGTCCCTGTTTCAAGGCATTGTGTGATCACTGCTCCCAATGGGTTTAGAAGGAGGGACGCGGGAAGGAGTTACGGCGGGGAGTGCGGCGAATTGGACTGAAATTCCAGAGGGTAGAGATCCGAGGTCTCAATCCCTGAAAACCTCTTTTCTGCCATCAGTGGTGTCTCTATGTATGTTGCTTATATTAGTATTATTGCTGATTTTTAATTTTTTTTTCCTGGATCAATCTGGTAAAACCTGAGGTACGGATACAGCCAAGCATAGCCTCAATTGCTGGGAACTTTGTACTATTCTAGAGGTGTTTAGCATTGTCGTTCTCTGAAGATTTATAGAAATATTGCTGAGTAGACCTAAAAATTTAATCCTACCTTCTAGAGACTTTGAGGAGATACTCGTTGTTGATATCACTTATAGGTCATGGCATACCCTGATCCTGTTCTATAAACTTCCAATTTCCTCTTTTAATTCCGCATACATCTGGTGTTATTCACTTAATAATTTCTCTATATTACGTGTGTTTGGAATGGCTATGTCTGTTAAGTAAGTTGTTCTTTCTTGTTTTTTTTTCCTGTAATATTATATCCAGGCAGCGACTGTGGATAGCCATATCAGTAATAATGCATCGGTCATAACATAATTTGTCAGACATTGACTCGAAAACTGAATTAGGCTTATATTTAGAGTAAGGTACAGTGCACTTTATGCGTTTGGATGATATAACAAGATTTTGTTGAATGACAATTGATTGTGCTTGGGTAGGTAATCAGATTAAGATAAACTGCTAGAATGTTCTGGATTGTTTCCGGTGTTTCCGGGCATTTTCTGAATTTATCATCTTGAATTTGTTTGTATTTTGTTATATATTTTTGATATTATTCTGTTACTGACCTGGTCCTGTCTTCGCACAAGGAAGAGTTATTCAACTCTTAGCTAGGCATTCGACATTTCCTTTTCGACATCAGGTCTGCTCGGATCATGGAAAGTTTTCCATGGAGAGTTATGCTGTTCCATTGATTACCCTTTTCTTTTGTGATGATAATTTCTTCATTTTTTTCTGAAGTGTGATTTCATAGAAGTTTCGTATTGCACCCAATAGTGTTGTATAGCGTGGATACTGAATACTGTTTTCTGTGTCGAAAATATATCCTTAAAAGTTTTGTCTAACTGTTATGTAGATTTTTAATCTCTGTTATTCCTCTTCCTCCTTCTGTCCTAGGTAGTGTTAATCTAAGTACGTTCAAGTGTACAAAGTGTTTTCTAACATTTATCATTTCAGTTCTTATTTTTCCTTCTAAAATTTCGGGACCGGTTTCAGACAAAGATATTATGCCAAATGAATGTGCTTATATTATACAGTGAAAGTGTTTATTCCCGTCGTTCTATTTTTACTTTGGGTGGAGTGGGTGGAGGTACATCCACCCCCTAACGTGGAGGGGGTGTAAGCTGCTCTTTTACTCCAATAGCTTGTAGATCAACCTCGGGCAAGTTGCAGCACTTGCTTGGTACATGGAATTCCATGACAGTGCGGTTTGTGTGTTTGGGAAATATTCTCATGCTGGGTGTCATTTTCAGACTTGGAAATGAATAAGAATGTCGCGACACATATGAAAACCATTGGTGAATTTGAAAGTATTAGAAACTATTAGCAGAGTCCTACAGCTGGTATACTGGGGGCCACTGTCATATTTGGATTGCTGGCATATAAGACATTTCAGAAACTAACTATTAGTTGGCCAGACCGAATAATAGTTCCAATTCGTGTTCTTTCAATATACAGGGAACCGTGGTCAATTAGCGACGTACCAAGTACACGGCACTGCGGCTCAGGTACGTATGGTGACTGCAACCCGTTGTAAGTTTCACAAATTTGATGTTTGTGATTGGGTACAAAGAATGATGAGTTTGAACGGAGTCCACAGGGAATTATGAAACGGAAGCCGTACTTTACTAATCTGCTGAGGTTACTTAAGAGGTTATCTCGCAGAGGAAGGTTGGCACAGTCGTGACTGTTGAAAAATGGTAGATCGTGCTGTGCAATATCTTTGATTGCCAATGTTTGCTATACATTCCAGTCCCAAGCACCGATCCTTTACGCCTCTCTCGAGTTCGCTGCATCATCCTTACCCCGCAGATGAGAATCTGGTTGGAGAGTACGAAGAAGTGGACCGAATCTGGGGTCACACTGAAACCCACAGAACGAATCATCTGACGCTGATGGATTGACAAGATTTCTGCGGCTCATTTGATATGTGAATATAATGTTGGACTAATATTGATGTCGTGATTTTGGCATATTCTAAACGTATGTGAAGAACAGAGGCTTTTTTCATAGTTTCCGTAAGTCTCATCTCAAAGCTTTCCTCTGTGTTATCATTTTGGATTGTCCTTTGTATAAAAAATATATTATAACATAATAAAAATCTGAATTTCATTTATAAATAGTCACTTTATTCTGCCTGTGGTTACAACTTACGCTGCAGCTCAACGATTGTGCATTGTGCCTTATAAGATTGCCTTTATATTTGTTGCACTTCTTTGTGTTTCCATTGTGCTTTATGCTGCGTCGAATCGGGAGTAATTATCATTATTTTTGATGTAGCTAAATAATGACAATAAACAATCTTGACCCTTGAATTCTGAGCTGTCGAGACCGCTGTTTGAACAACAAGCGATGCACTTGGCAGGGAAGTTAAACGCCCGCATCTGACGAAGAGGTCTTTGGCCTGAGAGGGAAAACATCGTGGTTTTAAACCAAAAACCATAAGACCCCATGACATAGAAATCGAATTAGGCCATTCGGCCCATCGAGCTTCCTCCGCTATTCCATCATGACGAATTTATTATCGTTTTCACTACGCCATTCTTCTGCATTTTTCCCGGAACCTTTGACATCCTTACTAATCAACAAACAATCAAACTCTGCTTTAAATATGCTCAAAGCTTGGCCTCCACAATCGTCCGTGGCAATGAATTCTATAGATTCATCACCCTCTCGGTAAAGAAATTCTCCTCATCTCTATTCTAATGGGACGACCCTCTATTCTGAGGTTGTGCCGTTGGCCTTAGTCTTTCCCACTGTATGACACATCATCTCCAAGTCCGCTGTATCTGTACCTTTCATTGTTCAGTATGTTCTACTGAGACTCCCCCCCCCCCCATTCTGCTAAACTACAACCATCAAATGCTCCTCATCCGTTCACCATTTCATTCCCGAAATTAATGTCGTCAACCTTCTCTGGAACCTCTCCAATGTCAGCTCATTCTTTCCTAGATAAGGGGACCAAATTGCTCACAAATCACCAAGGGTCATCTGACCAAAGTCTACCTGAGAAGATTTACAAGAAGCATTACTCAAACCGGGTTTAAAGTTTCAGAACGATCTTCCGCTTCTATTTAACAGTTTGGAAATAACGTTGCCGGAATGTAATACCGAGGACTTATTAGGCACTGGTGAGGTCTTATCTTGAGAATTGTAAACTGTTTCGGGCTCCTTATCTATGAAAAGATGTGCTGGCATTGGGGAGGGTTCAGAGGAGGCTCATAAGGATGATTCTGTGAATGAAAGTGTTATCATATGTGGAGCGTTTGATGGCTCTGGAGCTGTACTCGCAGGATTTAGAAGGAAGAGTGCAGGGGATCTCATTAAAAGTTTTTCAATGTTCAAAGGCCTAGACATGGTGGATATGGAAAGGATGTTTGCCTTGTTAGGGGAGCTTAGGACAAGAGGGCACAGCCCCAAGATAGAGGAGCGTCCGTTTAAAAGAGATGCAGAGAATTTATTTAGCTAGAGGGCGGTGAATTTCCAGAATTTGTTACCATGGGCGGCTATGGCCATGTCGTTGGGTGTATTTAAGGCGGAGATTCATATATCCTTGATCGGCCGTGGCATTAAAGGTTACAGGGAGTACGCCAGGGAGTGGGACTGAGGGGGGTCGATGTGGGAACGGCCAGCCACGGTGTTAGAAGAATAGAGAGAGATTGGATTAAGTTTCTAAGGTGTTACTGGCGGTATTTAGGGAGTATCGAACAGGAGGAGGCAGGGCCAGGTTTTCAGGAGTGACGTTATGGAATTCTTTGTATCAGAGGCTAGAAGAAATGTAAAGTACTCTGGAGGAAAAGGCAAAGAAAGTTGAAAAATTCTTTCGCTAAAATCTGCTGCTCAACGTTTTGTTATTAACTGTGGATAGACGGATCAGTCCGAATGGCCTCTTCACGCCGATCATATATCTTATTTCCACCTGGAGGAAAAGGCTCAAAAATATGAATTTCCCATATCTCCATCTTCTGGTTAATAGATGAAACCTTTGTCTCTTCAGAACCGCACTGAGCCTCGACTGAAGGGAAACAACATCGCAAAACGTTTAGGCTGATGAAGTGAAGATTGACTAAATGTCAGTTCTAGAATTTATTGTTATTTCTGGTAATATTAATGTATGTGTTGTGTAGGAGGTATACGTACTCTGCTGTACGCCTTCTCCGGAAGGACCGACTTTTCATTTGGCTGCCTACATGGGTACGATTTGAACTAAATCCTCCCACACTTACCATAAGAGTAGCAAATATTTTTAGATCTAAAGCAGTGCGTCTGCAGACGGCAATCAAACTGAGTTCATTGTGTTTCTTGCCGAATGTGTTTTCATTGTGTAAGTATTTTACCCAGTGTTTTCTTAATCAGAGGAAGCTCCCAGCAAAATTGGAGACCAATGCCATGAATATATTGATAGTGGTGGGTTCAAAGACACTCCATCCTTTCGCCCATTCTCCCCTTCCCTCCCCCAATACCAGCCCCAGTTCCAAGCTCTTAGTTGTGGGCTCCACTGACCTTCGCACATCAGCAGTGATACAAGCAACCTGCTAAGTGTGTGAATTGGCCCAGTTTTGAGATTCACTATCAGAATCAGGATTAATAACACTTGCATATTTCGTGAAATCTGTTGACTTGCGGCAGCAGAAAATTTCAATACATATTAATAAAAACTATAAATTAAGAAGCAGATATAAGAATTAAATTAAATATTTGGTGCATAAACAGAGGAAAAATAATGATGTAGTGTAATGGGTTCATTATCCATTCAGCATCTGATGGTAGAGTCGAAGAGTCTGTCCTGAAACGGTGTGAGTGTCATCAGCCTCCTGTAACTCCTCCTTGAGTCATGGTCCGGTCCGTGAATTCCGCATTCCGTTTCACGGTCCGAGTTATCGATCCTTACTTTGGGTTTTACTGTTTCCCTTGTTTCATTTGCTGCCTTAATTGAGGCACCTGATTCGCGTTTTGGGGTGATACATAAATACCTCTGCAAACCAAGTGTTCCCTGCTGGACTGTCCACTTCCCCTCCCTATCCGAATCCCTGACAGTTACCTCGGCAGTCACCTCGGCAAGTATCCTCAGCAATCAACCCGGCTCTGTGTCCGAGAAAGGGTCACGGTCCTGCGTCCTAGAAAGGGTCCCGGCCCCGCGGTCCAAGAAGGAGTTCCGGCTCCGTACCCAAGGACATAAACAAGCCGAGTCAAAAGACCGAGCCTAGCCTGGTCGAAGAGCCAACTCCTGCACAGTACAAGGCACATAGACAGGACGAGATCACAAAGCCTTGACTTGGACAGGAAGAGATTCTTGAGCTACGCTTAGACAAGTCGAGGTCTACGACTTGTCTTGGACTAGAAGAGGTACTTCGACGTGGGTTGGACTAGACCAGGTACTTGGAGGTGGTTTGGACCAGACGAGGTACTTGGACGTGGTTTGGACTAGACCAGGTACTTGCACGTGGCTTTGACTAGACGAGGTTCTTGGATATGGCTTGGACTGGACGAGGATCTTGGACGTGGCATGGACTGGACAAGCTTCCTGCACGTGGCTTGGACTGGACGAGGTTCTTGGAAGTGGCTTGGATGAGTCTAAATTATTGTAAGTGGCTTGGATGAGTCTAAATTATTGGATGTGGCTTGGACTAGGCGAGGGCCTCCTGGACTGCACGAGGGAACTCCAGCACAGGACGAGAGAACGCCAGCACAGGACGAGGGAGCTCTAGCACCAGGCTGGGCAAGGTACTCCTGGGCAGGACTTGGCTCTTGGTCAAGGCTAGGCTCAGCCGTTTGATTCGGCTTGGTTAAGTCCTTGGGTACGGAGCCGGGACTCCTTCTTGGAGCGCAGGGCCGGGAACCTATCTAGGACGCAGGGCTTGGATGACTGCCGAGGATACTTGCCGAGGTGACTGCCGAGGTAAACTTCCGAGGTAACTGTCGGGGATTCGGATGGGGATGGGAAGGGAACAGTCCAGCAGGGAACCCTTGGTTTGCAGAGGTATTTATGTGCCAGCCAAAAACGGGAATCAGGTGTCTAAATTAAGTGACAGAATGGAACAAGGGAAAACAGAAAAAACCGGAATAAGGATCGATGAACCGGACCGTGAACGGGAAAGCAGTTTTCACGGACCGAAATATGGCACCTTGATGGCAGCAATGAGAAGGAGTCATGTCAATTTTATTGGCCTTGCCCTGCTACATACCTCGTGGGTATCTTCTGAGTACCTTATGACCATGATGTAATTGGGTATCTTGGGAGCATGATGTAAAGGTCTTGTGATGGTGGTGTGATGTAATTTACCGCCCGTGTGATGTCACGTGATCACATGTCCTCAACGGGTATATAACGGGAAACCCCTATAGTTATGCAGTTTATTTCCTTGTTTAATTCGTCAGTTACTCCGTTATCCTGCGTATTTGTCTCATGACGCAGTTTCGTTTTAAAGTGGAGTTTTACTTTCTATTCTAAGTCTGGTATTGCAGAGTGAAGACCTTACTAATGTACGGGAATCTGAAGGATTGAGTAAAGTTTTTATCCTTCGGCGGTTTAATACAGGATCGACTTATTGAATCTCCGTTTAGAAACAATGACCTGCATCTGAGATAACCCCTGTAATATCAGGAAGGTTTGTGCAGTGTCCATTCGCCAGAAAAAGGTCAGTTCCTTTAAGCCGTTTTATTTCTTTCGTCGTGAATCCGTTGGACAGAATCAGCAATAACGTCACGTCCTCTAAGAAATCCGTTTTCAGAGAAGTCTCTCCTAATTGACTGTGTATGTCACTTGGACTTTCGGATTTACCATTTTAAGACTGTGCTTCAATTTACCACTTTAAGACTGTGTTCGAATTTACCACTTTAAGAATTGTTCCAGAGTGGCCGTATAGCAGTTAATTTCCGGTTAAGTTAGTGGTTTGAATAATTTTCGCTACTGTTGAGCAAAGTTTAATAAATGTTGTGCTTGTTTCTAAAACCTAACTCAATTCTATATTCATTATTGCTGGTCACGTGACAATAGTGGGGGCTGGTCCAGGATGGTTCCGATTTTGAGCTTCAGTGCTTGTTTAACTATCAATCTGATTTGGAAAAGGGAAATACCCGATACTTTTGTTTGATTGGTCTGTGGGTGGTATTCGGCAGCAATGAATATTGACAACTTTATGGCATCGCCAGACCCGGAGTTATTAGCGACGGAGAAAAAGTGTGATGTATCCGAGCTTGCTAAAGGTTGGGCCTTAAAAACATTAGGAAGGTTACAGCATGGCCAGTAATTCAGAGGAAAATAGCGGCACACGATAAAGAGTCGGTATTTTAGATGAAGAAGTGTCAAATATGTTTCAAATGAGTAATCTAGAGATGCAATTACATATTGAACAGATAAAGTTGAAATTATTTAAAGCCGACATGGCCGGAAGTGAAGCCAATAGGATCAAGGAACTCGAAGTGAGAGAAGAAGATAAACATAAGGAATGCGCAGCTAGAGAAGCAGACAATAAGAGGGAATTTGAGATAGCGATGGAGTAATTAAAGATGAAGAATCAGCCCTCAGGTTTTAGGAAACAGTATGTTGCTGTTCGGGAAGTTATATTGGCTCCTGCATTTAATGAAACAGAAGTGGACAAATATTTCCAACATTTTTAAACTTTTGCTCTGATTTCTGAGTGGCTGGAAGAGAAATGGCCAGTGATGTTACAACCTGTAATTCAAGGTAAGGCTTAACAGGTTTATGCAGCTTTAACTGCTGAGCAAGAACTTGATTATGATATTGTGAAAAAGCATATACTGAAAGCGTATCAACTGGTTCCTTAGGGTTATAGAGAATGATTCCGAATTTGAAGAAATCCGTTGAAAAAAATTACGTGGAATTTACCTATGATAAATCTGTGTGCTTTGAGCGAAAGATTTCTTCTAAAAATGTGAATGGGGAGCATAATAAATTAAAAGGGGTGATTTTATTGGAGGAATTTAAAAGAATCATCCCGGTTTAAGTAAATCAGCAAATTTGCTGATGATACAAAGATTGGAGGTGTAGTGAACAGTGAGGAAGGATTTCAAAGCTTGCAAAGGGATTTGGACCAGCTGGAAAAATGGGCTGAAAAATGGCAGATGGAGCTTGATACAGACAAGTGTGAGGTATAGCACTTTGGAAGGACAAACCAAGGTAGAACATACAGGGTTAATGGTAAGGCACTGAGGAGTGCAGAAGAACAGAGGGATCTGGGAATACAGATACAAAATTCCCTAAAAGTGGTGTCACGGGTAGATAGGGTCGTAAAGAGAGCTTCCAGTACATTGGACTTTATTAACGAAAGTATCGAGTATAAGAGCTGGAATGTTATAATGAGCTTGTATAAGGCATTGGTGAGACCGAATCTGGCGTATGGTGTTGATTTTTGGTCACCAAATTACAGGAAGGATATTAATATGGTTCAAAGAGTGTAGAGAAGGTTTACAAGGATGTTGCAGGGACTTGAGAAACTCAGTTACAGAGAAAGGTTGAATAGGTTAGGACTTTATTCCCTGCAGCGTAGAAGAATGAGGGGAGATTTGATAGAGTTATATAAAATTATGATGGTATAGATAGGGTGAGTGCAAGCAGGCTTTTTTCAACTGAGGCAAGGGGAGAAAAAAAAACAAAGACATAGGTTAAGAGTGAAGGGGTTAAAGTTTAAAGGGAACATTAGGGTGGGGGCTTCTTCACACAGAGAGTGGTGGGAGAGGGGAATGAGCTGCCAGACGAAGTGGTAAATGCGGGTTCTTTTTTAACATTTAAAAATAAATTGGACAGATACATGGATGGGAGGGGTATGGATCCGTGTGCAGGTCAGTGGGACTAGGCAGAAAATAGTTCGGCACATCCAAGAAGGGCCAAAAGGCCTGTTCCTGCGCTATAGTTTTTTCTATGGTTTCTATGGTTTCTTAAGGGCATACTTAAATTAGCGGGACACTGCTACTTTGCAGGACTCTGCTAAATTAGCAGCTGAGTATGCTTTAATCCAGAAGAGTAAATTTCCTCTGGGAAATTTAAAAGGAAAATTAGCACACGGAGTCAAGGTAAACGGGAACTTAAATCAGTAGTTAGTGAGAAAGTTAATGATGAAGGGAAAACGTGTGAAGGAAAGACAATTTTGTCCTATTGTAATTACTGTAAGAAACCTGGTCACTTAATAGCTTACTGTTTCCGATTGAAGGAGAAGGAAGTAGTCCCATATGCTTGTGTGCAACATATTGAAACACTTGTAAATCCACAGGGTTCGATAAATACAAATCAAGCTTTGTTAGAGTCTGACCAAGTTAAGAGGGGATATGACCATCTCATAACCGATGGATTTGCATACTTGAAAGAGGGATCCACACTAGTGACAATAAAAATCGTTAGGGATACTGGAGCTTCTCAGTCATTTGTATTAGACAGTGTTCTAAAGTTTAGTGATGAGTCTGACATTATGAGTTAAACTCCATACGAGGTGCTGGGAGTGCCCTTATGCCTGTGCATTTGCATAAAGTAAATTTAAGGTCAGGGTTAGTTACAGGAATTGTTAAAGTAGGATTACAACCCAGTTTATCTGTGTGTGATCTTTCTTTATAGTTAGGAAATGTTTTAGAAGTGGACAAGTTTTTCCTGAAGTGCACTTGAAATAAAGCTCATTTCTTTGGAATCGAAGGTGTATTCTAGCCCGGATTCCTCCTGTGTTGTAACCAGAGCTAAGGCTAAAAAGATTGATGTGCAGAATGGGGCTATTACCCATGACTGTTCAACTCGGGAATCAGATTTTGAAGATGTGTCAGAAACTTTCTTATCTCATTGTTTGATCAACATTCTTGTAATAACTCTGAGCATGAAAAATTGTCTCTGTCTCGGAAGGAGATGACAGCAGAGCAGAGTGGAGACCCTGAGATTATCAAATTAAAGGAACAAGCTCTTTCCGATAATGAAACTGAGAAGGTGCCTCCAAGATATTATTTTGAGAAGGGAATATTAATGAGTAAGTGGAGATCACCTGCAATTCCTAAAAGTGAGGAATGGAAGGTTTTTCACCAGGTAGTAGTTCCTAAAGTTTATCGGAATGCGATTTTAACTATGGTTCATAGTATGCCCTTAGGTTTTCATCGAGGTGTGAAGAAATATGTGAACAAGGTTTTAAACATTTTTATTGGCCTGGTTTAAGAAAAGATGTGGCGACATTTTGCACACCGTGTCATACTTGCCAGATAGTGGGTAAACCTAATCAAGTTACTCGAGTGGCCCCACTGCAACCTATTCCCGCATTTGGTGAACCGTTTTCCAAAATCATTATAGATTGTGTCGGACCATTGCCAAAAACCAAAACTGGCCATAAATATTTGCTGACTAGCATGTGCACAGCGTCTAGGTTTCCAGAAGCAATACCATTTAGGAATATAATGGCTAAAGCTGTATTAAAGTCTCTTACAAAATTCATTACTTACTTTGGGTTGCCAAAGGAAATATAATTTCATCAATTTAGTAATTTTATGTCTGGATTGTTCCAGCAGATGGCTTATAAACTGGGAGCAAAACAGATTACCTCGTCTGCATACCATCCAGAATCGCAAGGAGCCTTAGAGAGGTTCCACTCTACCCTCAAAACTATGATTAGTTTGTATAGTGTGGAAAATGACAATAATTGGGAAGAGGGCGGTCATTTACTTTTATTTGCAGTACAGGAATCAGTGCAGGAATCCCTAGATTTTAGTCCTTTTGAACTTGTGTTTGGCCATAGAGTTAGAGGACCTTTGGCTTTGTTAAAAGAACACTGGATTAATAAAGAGGTACATTCTAGTTTGCTGGATTACGTTTTAACATTTCAGGAAAGATTGCATAAAGCTTGTAGCTTAGCTAAGGATAATTTAAATCGGATCAGGAGAAAATGAAAACTTGGTATGATAAGAACGTTAAAATGAGGTCATGTAAGCCTGTAGATAAGGTGTTGGTTCTTTTCCCGGTGCAAATGAACCCTTTAAAAGCTAAATTTCATGGTCATTGTGAGGTTATATCTAAATTTAATGATGTGGATTATGTGATAAAAGCACCAGATCGAAGAAGGTCAATACAGCCTTGTCATATAAATATCGTAAAACCTTAATATGAGAAACAGTCTTCTACTACAACTGTTGTGGTCAATAATAATGAGCCTGATCCCACTAGCAACTTAATGGATGATAAATCTGAAACTCATTTTAAACCGAACAATTTTCTACCAGGTTAGCAAACTCAACAAATCTGGAAAATATTGACGAGAATTTAGCTTATTGACAGCCAGAGCAGAGGCAGCAGATGAAGCAGTTAAATTTTAAATATAGGGATTTATTTCCAGACGTTCCTTAAAGAACTACAGTAGAGTCACATGATGTAGAAGTTGAATATGCCATACCCGTGATGCAACATCCATATCGGATGAACATGGAGAAATGTGAACTTGCTAAACAAGAAATTAAGTATATGTTTAGGAATAATATTATTAGACCTTCTAATTTGAATTGGAGTTCACCGTGTGTTATGGTGCCTTAGTCAGATAGTAGTATTCGGTTTTGTAATGATTACAGGAAGGTGAATGCTGTGACAGAAACTGGTGCATATCCAATCCCTAGAGTGGACGATTATGTGGATAAAGTGGGGAAAGCAAATTTCCTTCCAAAGGTAGATTTTTTAAAAGGTTATTGGTGTATTCCATTGACGGATAGAGGTAGAGAGATTTCTGCATTTGTAATCCCATCTGGTTGAAATGAATATAATGTTCTTACCTTTATGAGGAAGAATGCACCAGGTACTTTCCAATGGATGATTAATTCTGTGATTCATGGGTTAAAAGATACAGATGCTTATATTGATGATTTAGTTACAGGAAATGATACTTAGGAAGCTCAGATTACTCCGGTGGAGAAATGCTTTCAAAAAATAGCTTAACTATTAACTTAGCTAAAAGTGAAGTTAGTCATTCCACTGTGACTTATCTTGGTTAAGTTGTGGGTCAAGGTCAGTTAGCTCCTGTTCAGGCAAAAGTTCGGGCAATTTTAGCGGTAACCACTCCAACCGGTAAAAAAAGACTCTCAGAGACTTCTGAGGAATGGTAGGATATTACCGTAAATTTTGTAAGAATTTTGTTGACATTGCCCTTCCATTAACTAGTCTCTTGAAGAAAAGTGAAAAGTTTGTTTGGACAAAGTCTTGACAAGAGGCCTTTGATAAATTGAAAACTATGCTATGTCATCAACCTGTGCTCAGGTCACCTGACTTTTAAAAAAAACATTTTTATTATCTGTAGATGCTAGTGGTGAGGCTGCAGGAGCAGCGTTACTTCAAAGGGATGAGTGTGATGAGCTTGATCGTCCAATAGATTACTTTTCTAAAAAATGTAAATTGCATCAAATAAATTATTCAACCGTAGAAAAGGAATAATTATCTCTTGTTTTGGTTTTACAACATTTTGATGTGTTTGTTGGTACAACTCAGAAGCCACTCATAGTTTACACCGATCGTAATCCGTTTTTTTTTTGAGTTAGATGAAAAACAAAAATAGAAGATTATTGAATTGGAGTTTGATGTTACATGAGCATAATATTTTGATAACTCATATTAAAGGTAAAGATACTGTTATTGCTGAAAGTCTATCTAGATGTTGAATGTACAATGTAATTTTTTGATGGAGTTGTATTTTAACATTTGTAACACTCCTACGGTATATTAGTTTGCAAAGTGCTCTATATAACACTGTATATAATTTTTTGATGGAGTTGTATTTTAACATTTGTAACACTCCTACTGTATATTAGCTTGCAAGGTGCTCTATGTAACACTCTATATAACACTGCAAATATTGTGTATGTTGTAGATCTTATGCATTTGTTTCTTTTTGTGAATAGTTATTGTTAAAAATTTGATCATTAAAGAGCAAAATTTTCCCTTTTTGGAGGGAGGTGTCATATACCTCGTGAGTATCTTGTGACTGTCTTATCACCATGATGTAATTGAGTATCTTGTGAGTATGATGTAATGGTTTGTGATGATGGGATGATGTAATTTTCCCGCCAGAGTGATGTCACGTGATAACATGTTCTCAACAGGTATATAATGGGAAACGTCTGCAGTTACGCAATTTAATTCTTTGTTTATTCGTCATTTACTCCGTTATATTGTGTATTGCTCTTATGACGCAAGTTTCGTTTTAAAGTGGAGGTTTACTTTCTATAGTAAGTCTAGTATTGCAGGGTGAAGACCTCACTAAAGTACGGGAACCTGAAGGATCGAGTAAAGTTGGTGACGTTTGGCGGTTTAATACAGGATCGACCTTATTGCATCTTCCTTCAGAAATAATGTCCTGCATCTGAGATAACCCCAGTAATTATCAGGAAGGTTTTTGCAGTGTTCATTCGCCAGAAAAAGTTCAGTTCCTTTAAGCGGTTTTATTTCTTTCGTCACGAATCGTTTAGACAGAATCAGCAGTCATGTCACGCCTTCGAAGAAATCCGTTTATAGAAAAGTCTCTCCTAACTGCGTAAATCATTGGACTTTCGAACTTACCATTTTAAGACTGTGTTTGAATTCACCACTTTAAGACTGTTTTCGAATTTACCACTTTAAGAATTGTTCCAGAGTTGCCGTTTAACAGTTAACTTCCTGTTAAGTTAGTCGTTTGAATATTTTTCGCTATTCTTGAGCAGAGTGTAATAGATGTTTATGTTTGTTTCTAAAACCTGCCTCAATTCGACATTCATTGTTGTTGGTCACGTGACAGCCCATTGAAGCTATGCGGCTTTACACAATTATTTATGTAATACCAGGGAAAACACACGTCAGTCCATATTGTCATTCCTGGATCTTTATGCCAAAGGATTAAATCTGGATAAACAGTGTAAACCATGAACTGGGAAAGCGCATTTACAGGATATTATGTACCTGGAGATTGACACCTTTCTGCGTTCACAGGCAAACGCCTGCCAGCTTCCGCTCAGCTACTTGGATTCACCTGCCACTCCTTCCAGACTCCTCACCTGCAGCCTATTTAACCTCAGTTCTCATCCACAGTCCTTGTTCACTCATCAAAACATCGAACCAGTTGCTCCTAGCTTTTACTCTCCCTGGCTAATGTATACCTTGTTGCCAGTTTTGCTTTGTTTCCGTTCACTCTGGTGTAGCGGCTCCTCGTGGCTTGTTATTTTGTGATCTTTTATTAAGGTTATTTTTCACCGCTAAATCGACTCCGCAGCTCTGCTTTGGGTCAGGCCTCTTCTGCATTTCTTGACCGCAATGCATGGAATCGAAAATACACAGCGTTCTCCTTCTGCAATCTGTTTTAATGTACATTGTAACTGATGCTGTAACGGATTTCTTGGGCATGACTTCCGGAAGTCCTCAGAAGAGGGCTTATGACTGGAACTGTCACTGACTGCCCTTCCCACTGCAGACCTGCTATATGTCATATCCCCATAGCAAAATCCTCTCTTCCGCCTGCTCTCTCGCTAAACAGCCCACTTTAAATGTCAACTAGCGGAGGTACGTACCGAGCGAAAACGGAGAGCAGCATAAGAATGTCACGGGAACAGCAGGTAACGGTTCGTTCCATCAAAATACTTCCACAGTACTATTAAATTCTGTTTCTCTTTGGTGGTGAGAAGATTTCACAAGAGCTCCTCAGAATCGGGATTGGGGAGTGAAGTGAAGGAGTAAGGAGAATACCTAAAAATCATAAGACATAGGAGCAGAATTAGGCCATTCGGACCATCAGGTCCTCTCCGCCATTCCATCATGGTTAATTTATTATTCCTTTCAACCATATTCTCCCGTCTTCTCCCCGTAACCTTTGCCACCATTCCTAATCAAGAACCGATGAACCTCCACTCTCTGGCTAAAGAAATTCATCCTCTTCTCTGTTCCAAAAGAACTGTTGTATTCACAGGGGATAATGGTCATGGTGCTTTAAAGAGAATTAAGTTGTGGATGTTGGGAAGTAGACACACTTTGGATATAATCCAAAATAATAAACGTCACAAATATGGTGCCATGGCGACTAGTGTTGAAACATCAACTTGTTACAATTGATATACCGGACGTAAACAAATGCTTTATAATTTCCTCAGGACATGTAAACATTCAGAAAACGAAGTTCTGAAAGGGCCATAAAGAGGCCAAGACTGTTAAAGGTAGTATAAACTAGTGGGTAAGTAACGAACAAATGCAGTGCAGCACGGGTAAATGCGAAATTGGCCATTCAGGCAGAACATGTAACAATGAAGAAAGTGAGGTACAAGATCAGACACGGAAGATCTCTGAGGCACACAGCGATGTGGATCTCCCAGTATTTCAGCGCAAAATATTAGCATACAAATACTGCAAGTATAAAACTAAGGAAAGTAAAGTAATTGTAGACTGGTTTCGATTATTATTGTATGAACTGTAGTGTAATGGAATTCATTGTTTTCATGAACCTCACGGAGCAAACAGTAGATATCATCATATTAAATACAGAAATAAATATAGGATGAGCGGAAAACAAAAATTATGTTGCCTTAGCCGACATTCATTTTCAATGACTCCCATTATCCGGAAAATGCATTGCATCTATTGCTAAAATCAGGTCGGTGGTACAGCAGCCGGAAAGACACACATTCAACATTTATGAACGGAAGATGAATCAACCCATGGACGCTACTTCAATATTTTTTGCTCTATTTTTGTACTGTTTATTCAATTTTATTTTTAAACTAATATTATTGTAATTCATAGTATTTTTAAGTATGACATTTTACTACTGCCGTAAAACAACTAATTTCAAGACATGCGCCTGCCTCGACATTAAACCTGATTCGGATGTACATTACTTAATTGAGCAATCCAAGCCGTGACAAAAGTGCTGACGTGGCAATAATGGAATATCGGAGTAAGTGGCAGCACCATTACGTCAGTCGAAGCCCTGATCTAATGTTACTCTGCATTACTATTGCCAAAGCTCCACCGACTGCATATTTTTATATGCACTGAAAACTCTTCAATTAAATTGATCCTTAAGTTCTCTGCAAATAAATTCAACAATTGTATTCCTCATTTAATTCGTGAGAAATCATTCAGTGATTATTACCTGGTAGGTTGATCTCGAAGGTGAAATCGTGAAGGGTCCAGAATGACATGGCCAACTGGATTGGAAATTGGCTTCCTAGAAGGAGCTAGAAGGGCTGTTACTGAGACTGAAGACCTATGGCCAGTGGTGTGCTGCTGTTTCTCATAAAAAATGATTTGGATAATCAGGTAGGTGGCATGATTAGTAAATGCAAGAATGACGCTAAAGTTGGTAGTTTAACAGAGAGTGAAGAGGGCTGTCTTGGGCTGCCATAGGATCCAGATCAGTTCGGAAAGCGGGAAAAGGAATGGAAGATTAAACTTTACTGTGAAACACGGGAGTTTTGAAAAAGATCATGCTTCGATGTCATTCGCCATCTACATTGACATGTGTTCGGAATTTGCAGTGGTTTGTTGGCGCGACATTCAACAAAAGACGACAACATTCAACAATTATACAGAAATAAAAGGATTGCATGAAAATAAAATTAGAGGAAAGACATTGAATAAAAGGTGCATTAATACATAAATACTGGCATGCGTTTACGATATAAACAGCAATATAAATATTTGTTTAAAGGGCTGCCGAAAGGCTGCAGTGCTTGATGGCAGTAATACATAGAGGGGGCGGGGCTAAGTAGAATGGTTGATTGGATGAAATGCCTGGAGTGCAGGGACTTCTAAGGTGTTGTGAGGTTTTAGTTTTAATAGCCATATAGCCCTTTCCAGTGGGAGCTTTTTGAAAAGGCAGTTCTCTGGGTTAGTTGTGCTCACAATGATTTGTCGTACCCGCTTCTTGGTTCGGAAAAAAAGTTAGCTGGACCTAGGTTGTGTTGGTGGTGGTTGTGGTAAAATAGACATGGGGGCACAAGCCATAATTCTATATATGTGTCAACACAGTTTTAAATGCAAAGTTCAAAGTAAGTTAATTAACAAAGCACAGACATGTTACTATGACCTGCCCTGAGGATCATTTTCATCCAGGTATTCACGGTACGTAATAGAAACACAGCAGAATTAATCTAAAACTGCACACAAACAAATACGGACAAACAACCAATGTGCAAAAGAAAACCAACTGTGCCATAGAAAAACAACAGTACATAAGTATGTAAATAATATTGAAATTTTGAGTTGTAGTGTCCCTGAACGTGCGACCATAGCTGGGGGAAGCATTTTAATCTATGGATTCAGGAGACTAATGGTTGAGCGGTAGGAGTTGGTCATGAACCTGAAGGCGTGGGACCCGAGATTTCAATACCTCATTCAAAAGCCAGAAGAAAGCATGGCGTGGATAATAGGGTTATTAATCATGATGGACGGTGTTTTCCTTCGACCGTCCTCCCGTGTTTAGTGGTGGGTTCAGTATCGTCCAGCTTGAATCTATAGAAGTTATCAAACTTTGACAACCCGAATCAGAGAGAGATCTGCAGATGGTGAAAAAGGACATGCTTGTCTCTCTCAGACGGGCCAAGCAGAAAATTGTGGTGAGTGGACGCATCTGGAATATTGGTTCATTTCTGATTGCCATACCATAGAAATAACCTGCTTCTTCAGTGGAGGGAGTGAATAAGAGATTCATCAGAATATAATTGAGGACTGGCGGGTTGAAGTTAAAAGAAGACACCGAAAATACTGGAAATGCTTTACCTAAAGCGATGGAGGTTCGGGGGCCACTCTGCGGGTGTTTATAAAATCTTGACTGACAAATTGGACTGGCATGTCATTTCCCAAGGTAAGGGAAGTAAAGCGAGACCACTAGGTCAAAGTGAAATAGGAAAGAGTTGAGGATGAATTGACGGTCATTTATTTAATACAGGACGGTCAGTACTCTATAGAGAACGACTTACCAGAAGATGAGGAAGAGGCGGGTACAGTTACAACATTCAGAAAACATTTGGATAGGTACATGGATAAGAAAGGTTTAGAATGAAATTAGGAAAGAGTAGGGAAAGGAGACTAGCCCAATAATGCATCAGAGTCAGCATGTACGAGCTGGGCCGAAAAGCCTTTTGCCGTGCTCCGTTACTTTTATTAGTAGCTATCGCAGAATGTGGAGGTGCAAACGAAAGATTTGCGCCGTCTCATTCGGAATGTTTTAAAGCTTCTTAAGATAAACTTAGACAGTGACACGGATGAGGAATGTACACTTGTACAGGCCGAATGAATTACTTTCGTAGATTTATCAGCGTTCATTCCATTAGCTCAGCAGAACATTATGGTGGGGAGTGTCTGTTTCTGTACTGTACTGTGCTGTTCTTTATTTTCGAAATAAATCAAACCAAAAATAATTTATTCCTACTTCATTTCCTGCCGCGCGTGGTCTCACTTCTGTAAAGTTCATCCGGCCGCTGTGTTGACTGAGATGGAAAGAGATTTAAGTGAACGACAGTGTTAAACCCAGAACCAGACAACAACGACAATAAAAACAATCATAAGCAGTTAGAACGAATTTGGAATCTGACTGCGGGTTCCCACAGCGAATATATCCGTGAGGAGAAAGATAATCGCCACAAGAAAGCCGGCATGATACAGTGAAAGGTAAACGTGCGTGGATGGGGCATCTGCAAGAGAAAAGAAGCGTTCGTATTTATATTCTCGAACATTTCTACCTCAGCATTTCCGACTCTAACGGTATACTTACAAAACGGGTACGCACGGTAGGAGGTTCGTAGCAGATCATAGTGTCACTAGATCCAGAAATAGATTTTAAAATATTTATGAAACAGTTAAAGATCGTCTACGTATCAAAAGAGAGAGGGAGGGGGAGGAAAGGAAGAGTGGGCGGATAATTAGATCAGGATCAGTCTTAATATCACTAATTCGTGTCGTGCAACAGTAAAGTCTATAAATCACGATAATAAACATATTTAAAAATAGATTTATTTTATAGATTAACAGTTTCTGGTGCAGAAAGAGGGCAAACCGTGAGGTAGTGTCAGGCAGTGATAACTAGATGAATACTATATACAGGCAGATTAATGTTCTGGAAGACAAAAGACCACCGCACTGAAAAATACAATGAAACCATCCCAGTGTCAGGCACGGGGAAGTTTATGGTGCCCTTCTTCACCCACCGCGCTCTCCACAGTCAGATACCAAACACAGATCAATTCGAAAGACTCCAACATGCACTGGAATGAAACGGTTGCAACCTATCTAGGGGTCATTGAAGGTCATTGCGAAAAACTTCAAAGAGATGTCAGAGGTAGGTATTTTTACACAGAGTGACGGCTGCGTAGAAGGCGCTGCCAGAGTTGGTGGCAAAGGCAGATACATTAGGGACCGTAAAGACGCTGTTAAATAGGCTCATGGATGATTGACAAATGGAAGGCTCTATAAGCGGGAGGGTTAGAATAGGTTAAATCGTCAGCGCAACATCGTGAGTCGAGGGATCTGTACTGTGCTCTAGTGTCATACGTTCTGTCGCTAATCAGAGGAATACCCGACCAGCAACATTTTTTTTCCTTGAGTACTATTCAACGTTTCGTCTGCCTTGTCAGCGCCTATCAGCCCATCGGCTTATCATTTTCCTTCCTCCTTTTCTGGCGAAAC
Organism: Mobula hypostoma; assembly: GCF_963921235.1. Classification (NCBI taxonomy): domain Eukaryota; kingdom Metazoa; phylum Chordata; class Chondrichthyes; order Myliobatiformes; family Myliobatidae; genus Mobula; species Mobula hypostoma. Next base: position 237,666,628 of record NC_086098.1, read on the forward strand.
ATGAGGTACCATTGTGTTCTGATGCCGTGGATAAAGAAGCCTCGTACACTTTGTGAAGTAGGTCTCCATCAAAAGTACGGTGAAAAGAAACGCAAGGGAAGAGAATGCCTGCGGAGTAAGGAAATATCCAGGAAACAGAAGAAAATGGTTTATTTCGGAGCTCTTAAGGGGTGACAACTAGGAAAGGAAGAAATTCATCAGGATGCCATCTGAATAAAGCTGTACCAAATTATTTGTGTGTGTGTATATATATATATATACACACACACACCTACACACACACACACACACACACACACACACACACACACACACACACATATATATATATATATATGTATGTATGTGTGCATATGTATATATATATATATATATATACATACCGGAATCTACGTAAAATGCCTTGTCCGTTCACCAAATTATTAGGATTCCTAATTTCCATTGGGACCTGCGTCCTAAGGATTAAAATCGAACATGGAGGATAGAGAGAAAAATAACGAGACAGAATAAAAAAGAAATGGAATTAGACATTGGACAGATAAAGTGTTTGGATGGGGGCGGAAATGTAATCATCTCCAATAATATTTCAGTGATCCTCATTGATGGATTTCTCTGAGCTACGGAGGATGAGTAAATCCTCTGTCTTTGTTCCATAAGTCAATATAGGATACTTTATATGCATCAGGAGAGTCAGTTTGAGATCTGACGCGAAGCTATGATAATAATGTAACAAGCTGCACTTTGCTTACCCCGGAACAATTCCACATGAACAAATCTGCTCCTAAGGCAGAGGGTTTCCAACATGGGGTCTACGGACCCGTTGGCTAATGGTAGGGGTCCATTGCATAATAAAAGCTTGGGAACCCCTGTCCTAAAGCAATCACTTCAATGATCTGGCGCAAGAATCGCTTCCCAACCAAATTCGATGCAGTGAAGACTAACCAGGAAGGAGATAGATCAGGACGCAGACCGTTGAAAAGCTCAATGTCGCAGTCACTACTAAATGTTTATCCAGTGATTGCGCAGATATCGGAGAGCATGGAAGGGAAGCGAAATGCAGGTCGGATACCATCATTCTGTCTAGCATTTAAAGATACATCTGTGGAAAGTACCGCGCCGTGCCCATTCACGCTACAGGTTTCCTGTTTACGCTTTCAAGGTCAATGATTGCGTCAAGCTGCAAAGGGCGCAATGTGATAGATGAGCACGCGTGGAAAGTGTTGTGAGGACCAGGCTGCTTAAACCGAAGGCTAGAAACAGGTGGTGTCAGGTGACATTCATTTGTTTCTCTCAACCTTGTGGCCCCTGTACTTTTTCTTTGTCACCCTTCAGTGAACTTCCGTTCTAACAGCAGCACTATGTTCTACATCCTTATTCCCATTAAATACGGACCTGGTTGGCTTGGTACCTTGGAGCAATTTTCCGACACTAATCCAAGACATAGCTTTCAATTTATTATCTAAAAATCGATCCAGCTCGGTTTACATTTGAGCAGATACAAAGATCTGAATGCCATCCACGTAGAACATTCTGGAGATTTATTAACATTCTGGTTGAAGAAAATACCTCTCATCTCATATCTGAAAGGGTAACCCTATTTTGAAAGTGTCGCCGTCATCCTAGGTACCTTCATCCAAGAGAATCAATAACCCTGCATCAACCCCGTCAGCCCAGAATGCAATTTGCAGGTCATGTGAGTTTACAACCAATTCTTCTAAGGACCGCAGACATTGACTTCTTCCTAATTTTAGCCTTGTAATCTATTCCTGATACTAAAAGCCGGCAGGTTGTTTGTCGCCTAATTGTTCCTTGTACCTGTACATTAACTTTCAGTGATTTGTGTACAATTAACTCATTGTCCCCCTTGAAACCAATATATTTCAGTCCTTGTTCATTTAAAATTCCTTTACTGCTCGTTGACTTACGTGCATGTTCTTGAACTTTTCCGCGCTACATTTCCTTTTCTTTGTTACTTGGAAATTCGCTTATGGCATTGTTAAAATGATCTATTTCCGCTAATCAACCTTCTATTAATGCCAGATATATCATATAAACTTTAATAATTCTGTGTGACATCTTATCAACTGTTTTCATAAAGTAAATACGTTAACTGTTTCGCCATTACCTCTTCTGTGAATTACAAAATCAAAATGTAGATTTGCCAAATATATTTCACTCTGCCAAATCCATAACTCTATCAAATCTAGTCATTATTTTTTTCCTGTTTCGACGTCTTTGCCATAATGTTCTGCTAACTATACATTGTATGTTAATTCCTTTTGCTCCCCTTCTTTCAATGATGGAAATACATTTATAGTCGATGAATCTAAGGGATTGTCTAGGATGATGAAGATGATGACAACATCAGTACGTCTACGACATCCATAACTACCCTAGAAGAAAAAAAAATTCAGGATCTATATTGTATACATTTCTCTGACATTAAATGTATATCTGAATCCTTTGAAACCTTTAATTACGTAGTCTTAGGAATTTAACACTTCCTCTCTTGTCAATTTCACCAATAGTATATCGTTGCGGCAATCTCACTCGCTGATAGTTCTTCATCACAATCTTGTACATCTCTGTGGCTTCCAAGAGAAATGGTTTCTTTTGCCTCTTGATGACAAACAAAATTGCATCGTTTAAATTGACAGTTTATAAATCAATTTAAATTGTCCTTTTTTTTGTTCTGTCTGAAATAATGCCAATGGAGTCTATAGAGACGAGATTCAAAATGGAGGTCTAATATTATCCACAACCAAGGCGTCAACTAGTTCTCCGATAATCCAGTTATGCTGTTGTGTGGTGTGACAAGATATAAAATCAAACGGTCATTAGAAGATCAAATGTCGTAACATGGTCAAACGCTGAAACGCATGGTCAAACCCAATATGTTTTCTTAACAACCTTTCATCATTAGAAAGCATTTCTGACGTGTCTGTAGCGTCTCTGCAACGCTTTAGCTTTTAACTGTAGTTAAAGTGAAGAATCTTTCGATTAAGTTCCAAACTAGCATACTGGGGCCATGCATTGAACGATACCTATTCACTAATTCCTCCACACCATCCCAGAGATACATGCGATTAAGAAACAGGTTTCTTATTACTTTTTTACTGTCGAATCTCTCAATTATTCTTCCTCAGAAAAGTACTTTAGATCAGAGGTGTGACGGCAGATTGAGGACAACGCCTGTTTCGTAATATGCAAAATCGTCGACGTCGTGGCTATCCCTGAAGGTCCAGGATGATGGTCTTCGGTCTGTTGATCGACTTATGGGCTCTCAAGTCGCTTATGAGTCCAATCTTGTATTTGAAAGTTTTTGGGCATTCCGGACAGGTAGTTCCAGATGGCAGATCGGGCTTTGGTTGTTGCTGCCTCTCTTTCCATTTTCTTCTCTTTTCTTCTAATTCTGAACATCTGTTGGCTTCGAAAGTTGCTATTCTCTAATGATGGCTTGCCAAAGTTTTTTGTCCTTGGCATTGGTTTCCTAATTGTTGATGTCGATGTTACATTTCTTCATGTTGGCTTTTAAGACGTCTTTGAATCTCTTCTGTTGTCCGTCGCTTTTACGTTTGCCTTCTTTAAGCTGGGAGTAGAAGATTTGTTTCGGCGGTTTTTCGTCTTTCTTCCGAACAACATGACTACTGCATATTAGTTTCTTCTTGATGACGTAGGGTTCAATGCATGTTGTTTTTGCTTCATTTAGCACACTGACGTTCGTTCTTCAATCTTCCCAGCTGATATTTAAGATGTTTCTTTAACAGCGTTGATGGAACTTTCCAAATGCCTTCAGATGTCGTTGGTATGTTATCCAAGTTTCTGATACATACAGGAGCGTTGGGATTACCATTGCTTTGTACACTAACATTATGGTGTCAGTTTGGATGTCACGATCATGAAAGAGTCTTGTTCAGAGACGTCGAAAAGCTGTTCCAGCGCAGTTAATACGATGTTGGATCTCGTCATGAAGGTCGACATTGGAGGAGAGGTGACTTCCAACATACGGAAAGTGGTCCACGTTTTCTAGGGTTGGTTCGCCAAGTTGAATTGATGGTTCTACCCGGTTTGTCTCAATTGGTCTCAATTGCGAAATAATCCCTGCATCGCATACTCAGTCGGTAACTTCAATGCAACAATGGAACTATAGATAAAAAATATTTAAAATGCAACTTTTGGAAAATCAAAAATAAAACAGAAATGTTGGAAGCATCGGCAGATCAACCGCCGTCTGAGTAAAGTTATGGTTTCAGATAGATGAGTCTACTTCTACTAATAATATCATGAAGTCTACGCCACCGAATGAAGACTTCCATTCGCCCTCTCTGCCGGAAGAATGCTGGCTTATCCCACCTATTGTCTTCTTAATACTATCAGCAAGGAGAAAGAAGTAATGCAAACACTGAAGCCAGCGCTGTTATTCAAAATTTGTTCGCCTTTCTCCGGTTCTCTTTCCTGTCCGACAGTAGAACCTCTCACTTTAATATTTCAGCATTGCTCTGAAATTTCCGCTTGAATTACTTGTTGCAAAATCGTTCAGTTTCAATATGGTCCCTCCCTGAAATCTGACCAGGCTCGCTCCTGAAACCGTTTCTGGAGACTCCTATCACGTAAATCGTCCCCATCTCGGCCCTCCCTTTATCTGTAATTTCTTTCAGCCCTACGTGTCTTCCCATATCCTGTCCGTCTCGAAAATCAGCCGCGACCTAAATGATTATTGCAGGAGGCTCAATGCAAAGTCCTCGCTATGTTCCAAGTTCCTACACAGCATGAAAAAGTTTCTGGTCCAATTGTCCTGCAGGGAAAAAGCAAGCCGAGTTAGTTCTGGAAGAATTTTGTTGTATTCTATTTTCAGACTCCATAATCTGTATTCAGTACACTCCGTTAACTGCCTCCTCACATTTATAATTGGAAAGTTCTTTGTTTGCTGCTAACATCCGGTACCTCTGGCTCCCAATATCGCAACCGGAAATCGCATCTAGCTCTTCGCCTCCCTCTTGTGACAGACATGGACCAGTACAACTACAGAGCACTTGTCAAAGCCACCTTCTGCCTTCCCCACTGAACGCGCAGAATAAAAGCATTTTGTGCGAAAGTGGGAGGTAACTCACTCACTTCTGCCGAAAGGCTCTTAGCTTGAATCGTGTGCGACGCCTATTTATTATCTTTGGCTCAATGATCGTCAATCTGGAATATTAAGGATATGAGGTTAGCTAGCCAATAATGTAAATGAGGGCACCAAAACTTTTATATCTATAAGTGCAAACGAGAGGCTAGTGTGGATGCCGGATGGTATGTTGCCTCCGACTGCTAGGGTCCGAGATATCCCGGATCGAGATCTGGGTGTTCCTGAGTTGGGTGGTGAACAGCCAGGGGTCGTGGTCTATATAGGTATCAATGACATGGGTAGGACGTGTGACGATCTTCAGCATGGAGAGTTCAGGAATTTAGGTGTCATGTTAAAGAACATTAAAAAAAAAGAAATAGGAGGAGGAGTAGACCATCTGGCCTGTCGAGCTTGCTCCGCCATTCAATACGATCATGATAGATCTGACCATGGACTCATCTTCACCGACCTGCCCTTTTCACTGTAACCCTTAATTCCCCTCCTATGCAAAAATCTATCCAACCTTGTCTTAAATATATTTACTGAGGTAGCCTCCACTGCTTCGTTAGACAGTGAACTCCACAGATTCACTACTCTGGGAAAAGCATTTTCTCTTCATATCTGTCCTGGATTTCCTCCCCCGAATCTTCAGGCAATTTCCTCTGGTTCTAGTCCCACTTAATACTGTAAACGATTTTCCTGCCTCTACCTTATCTATCCTATTCATAATTTTATTGCCAGGGTCCGGTCCGTGAAGTCCGCATTCCGGTTCACTGTCAGGTCCATCGATCCGTACTCCGGATTTCCGTGTTTTTCCTGGCTCCGTTGGGCTCCTTAATAGATACACCTGATTCTAGTTTCGGGTCCTGCACATAGATACCTCTCAAAACTAGGATTCGCTGCTGAACTGTTCTCTTCCCCTCTCCATCTAAATCACTGACAGTTTCATCGACGGTTCCCTCGGTGGTTTCCTCGGTAATTACCTTGGCATTCACCGCGACCGTCATCTTGGCAAGTATCCTCGGCAGTCATCCCGGCCCTGCGTCCAAGAAAGGGCCCCGGTCCTGCATCCTAGAGAGCATCCCCGCCCTGCATCCTAGGAGGGTCCCGGCCCTGCCCTCCAAGGTGGTCCCGGCTCCATACACAAGAGCCGAATGAAGCCGAGTCCAAGATCCATGTCCTGTGCTGGAGTTCCTCGCCTTGCCCAGGAGTTCTTCGCCCTGCCCAGGAGTACCTCGCCCTGCCCAACTTTATCTCGCCCAGCCCAGAAGTACCTCTGCCTGCCCGGTGCTGGAGATTCCTCGTCCTGTGCTGGAGATTCCTCGCCCGGTGCTGGAGTTTCCCCGTCCTGGGTTGGAGTTCTCTCGTCCTGTGCTGGAGTTCCCTCATCCAGTTCGGGAGTCTCTCGTCCAATCCAAGAATCCCTCATCCAGTCCAACAGTCCCTCGTCTAGTCCAAGGCACGTCCAATTACCTGGTCTAGTCCAAGCCAGTCCAAGTACCTCGTCCAGTCCAAGCCAAATCCTAGAAGCTAGTCTAGTCCAGGCCTAGTGCAAGAACCTCGTCCTGTCCAAGTCAAGGCTTTGTGTTCTCGTCCTATCCGTGTGCCTCATCCTGTGCAGGAGTTCCACGTCCAGTCTTGCGCCACTTCCAGTCCTCTTCTCCAGCCACGTCCAGTCCTGTAGCCATGTCTTGTCCTCGCCTAGATCCGGGGTCCGAGCCCGAATCAAGACCCAGTTTCCGGGTCCCTGTACAGACTGTGGCTTGGAGTCTTAGCCCAGGTTCTTAGCTCCAAGTTCCTTGTCCCGCTCCCGCTTTCATCGCCTTAGTCCTATCCAGGCCCGGCGCCCTTGTCGCGTCCAGGGCCTGTGTCCCGATCCAGCGTCGTTTCTTCCTGACTCCTGTCTCCCCTTGCTTTCTTGATAAACCTTGTTCCGTTCCTTGTACTTCAGTGTCTGTGCTTGCATTTAGGTCTGCTCCCAGCCCCTCCCCCCCCCCCCGACCACCCTAATGACAGAAAAGTCCATTCATATATGGACCTAGCAACACAGACAGTGTCGTTTAACTTTCGCCATCCTGGGTTCCCTCCTGTTGAATACCCTCCACCCCACTCGCCCGTGTCGTCCATAGTCTGGGAAAGCCTTCTGGCTCGCCAAGAGGCTCCCATGACAGGCGGGGGGAGTGGTTTCTGTCATAGTCCGGTCCGTGAATTCCGCATTCAGGTTCACGGTAAGGTCCATCGACCCATATTCCGTGTTTTCCCTGTTTTCCCCCTTTCCGTTGGGAACCTTAATCGAGTTTCGCAGCTTGCACATAAATACCTCTCAAACCAAGGATTCCCTGCTGGACTGATCACTTCCCCTCCCCATCAGAATCCCTGACAGTTTCCTCGGCGGTTTCCTCCGCAGTCACCTCAGCAAGGATTCTCGGCAGTCAACCCGTCCCTGCGTCCAAGAAAGTGTCCCGGCCCTGCTTCCTAGAAAGCATTCCGGCCCTGCGACCTAGGAGGGTTCTGGCTACGTACCCAAGAGCCTAATCAAGCCGATTCGAAGATCCGAGCCAAACCTAGTCCAAGAGCCACGTCCTGTGCTGGAGTACGTCGCACAGCCCAGGAGTACCTAGCCCAGCCCAGGAGTACCTCGCCCAGCCCAGCAGTACCTCGCCCAGCCGAGGGGTAAATCGCCCAGCCCAGGAGTACTTCGCCCTGCCCAGGAGTACCTCGCCTAGCGCAGGAGAACTTCGCCCGCCCAGGAATACCTCGCCCAGCCCGGTGCTGGGGATTCCTCGTCCTGTACTGGAGATCCCTTGTCCTGTTCAGGAGTTCCCTCGTCCAGTCCAAGAGTCTCTCGTCCAGTCCAGGAGTCTCTCGTCCAGTCCAGGAGTCGCTCGTCTAGTCCAGGAGTCTCTCGTTCAGTCCTGTAGTCACATATTGTCCTCGCCTAGATCAGGGGTCCGAGCCCGTCTCAAGACCCAGGTTCCGGGTCGCTGTCCAGTCTCTGGCTCGGAGTCCTAGCCCAGGCCCGGTGCCCTTGTCTCGTCCAGAGCCTGTGTATATTTCCAGAGTCGGTTCTTCCTGACTCCCCTTGCTTTCTTGATAAACCTTGACCTGTTCCTAGTACTTCAGTGTCTGTGTCTTGCATTTGGGTCCGCTCCCAGAGACCAGCCCCCCCCCCCCCACCTTGCCCCATAACATTTATATGTTTCTATAAGATTTCCTCTCATAATTCTGAATTCCAGTGTGTACATTCCCACGCTATTCAATCTATTCTCATAGTCCAACCACCTCATTTCTGGAATCAACCTCGTGAACCTCATCTGCACGCCCTCCAGAACCTATATATTCTTCCTCAAGTAAGGAGACCAGATCTGCACGCAGTACCCTAAATGAGGCCTCACCAGTATCCTATACAGTTGCAGCATAGCCTCCCTGTTCTTAAATTCAACAGCTTTAGCAGTGACCTACAGCCCGTTTGCCTTCTTGATAATTTGATCCACCTGCAAAGCAGCCTTTTGCGATTCATGCACGAACACCCCCAAGTCCTTCTGCACAGCAGCACGCTGCAATTTTTATACAGGGGGCGCTGGGAGCGGACTCAAAGGCAAGACACAGATACTGAAGTACTAAGATCAGCTGTGCCAAGCAAACAAAGGAAGTGGAGAAGAAACAACGCTGGACAAGACACAGGCCCTGGACGAAACTACGATACAGAGCCTGGGTAGGACAAGACTTGGAAAGAAAGACCTGGACGTGGAACTAGGAACTTGGAACCTGGGTCTTGACTCGGGCTCGGACTCCAGATCCAGGCGAGGGCAAGTCGTGGCAAGGCAACAGGACTGGACGTGGCGGCAGGACGCGGGACTGGAACTGGATGAGGACACGAAGCTCAGACTTAGTCTTGGAAGACAAGAACGCAGAAAACAGAGCCTTGGTCTTGGGAGACAGGAACACAGAACACAGAGCCTTGGTCGAGGGAGAACAGGAACCCAGAACCTTGGTCGACGGAGAACAGGAACATGGAACACAGAGCCGGGACACCTCCTTGGGAACAGAACGTGGGGCCGGGGCGAGGCTTCAGGCGAAGGTAGCAGGCGAGGCTTCAGGCGGAGGCTTCAGATGGAAGGGGAAGGGGAGGGAACAGTCCAGCATTTGAAGCTGAACCTAGGAGCGGTTTATGTAGACAGCCCAAAATGAGAATCATGTGCCTCAATTAAGGCACACAACAGGACAAGAGGAAACCGGAAAACCTGGAATACGGATGAATGGACAAGACCGTGTACAGGAATGCGGATATCACGGACCGGACCCCGACAGCAATCTTTTAACCTTTCAAATAATAATTTGATCTTACATTTTTCCTTCCAAAATATATAACCTCACATTTACCAATATTGTACTCCAACTGTCACACCCTTGCCCACTCACTTAAGCTATCTATATTTCTCTGCAGACTTTCCCTTTGCTCTGCACAACTTGTTTTTGGTGTCATCAGCAAACTTAGAAACACTACTCCTAGTCCCCTCTTCCAGATCTTTAATGAATACCGTGAACAGTTATGGCTTCAGCACCGACCCCTGCAGCACACCACTCGCCACTAATTGCCAACCAAAGAAACACCCATATATCCCAAATCTCTACTTTCTATTGGTTAACAAATCCTCTATCCTTGCTAATACATTACTCCCAACTCTATGCATCTTTATCTTATGGATAAGTCTTTTATGTGGTCTGTTATTGAATGCCTTCTAGAAATTCAAGTAAATAACGTCCAGGTGTTCCCCATTATCCACAGCCCTTGTTATCACCTTAGAAACTCCAGTAAATTTGTCAAACAAGACCTGCCTTTGCTGAATCCATGCAGCGTCTTTCCAGGTGCTTCGGATTCATTCTTACATGCCTCAAATATTTCTCTGTTTATTGTCCGTGCCACTGTAATGTTATTTTGCGGTGGCCAATAGAGAACTTCCTCCTGTGATTTTCCCCCTTTTGTGACGGGGTCCTCAATTACCCCTATAAACTGTGCTCGATTACCCCTATGAACTGGGCTTTTAAAGAGAGAGAGTAAGAGGTTCATTTAACACAACCACCTTGTTTAAAAGAGAGAGGCAAAGACGAGACCGCTCACAGGTTCTTTATACATCCATCAAGGACATCACCTGCTTATACATTCTTACACAGACAGGGAAGGGAGGAGCTGTTTGAATGACAGTTGGTACTCAGTACGGGGAGACAAATAGAAGGTCAGATGATAGACCTGAGACATATGGTTTTGGACACGGGATGAGCTTTTTTGTGCCCACAGAAAAAGTGGGTTTTTGGAGGATCGATCAGTGGCTCTTGCAGTGTGCAAAGGAAGGGACCGGTGGGGAGTGGTTCGTGTGTGTCAACCATCGCCTGGGTTTATAGCTCCACCACAGAAGAACCGTCCCCTTTCTTGTGGTCACAGTCGGTGACTTTTAAAGGATTTCGGAGGACAACGGGAAGATCAACGGCGTCAGCTCACCTGAAGATTCAAATCTCTCTCTCTCTCTCCATCACTACTCAACTCAATACCACGAACTGAACTGAGCTTTACTGATTATCGTAAGACTGTATCTATTTACCCTCGGAATTGAAGAAGCTTGGTTTTCATATATTTCCGCAATTACTTATATATAATCATTGCTAACCTGCTTGATTTATCTGCATTTATATTACTGTATTGTGTAGTTAGTAATAAATGCTATTAGTTAATAGCAATATCGGACTCCAAAGTGTTTTCCATCCATGCTGGTTCTTTAACCAGTCACAGGGTACGTGACACTTTACTATTCTTAAACTCTACCCAGATGATTTCAGTATTCTACTCCTTAGATCTTATATCGTCTCTCACTATCGCCCTGATCTAATCTTTAATTAAGAGCACTTACCTTCCTGCCTGTCCTTCCATCTTGCCTGATATCCTTGGATATTTCATTCCTAATCCTCTCCACCCTGCATCCAGATTTCTATGTAGGCCACTGAATAGTACTCCTTTCTACTGATTTGGGCCACAAGCTTACTGATCGTGTTACGAATACTATGGACATCCAAGTCAAGTGCAGTTACACTCATTGTGCTTTTAAAATCTTCTAATCATTTATTCTTTCGTATTTCTGTTTTCTTCACTCCAAAACTTAAACTTTTTTTTTGCTTTTGTTTAATCTTTATCCGCACTTTTCTCTTTTACTTCTCCAATCTGTTGAACCCACCCCCTGCTATTGCGTTGAAAGGCGTATCTATAGCCCTAGTTATGAGATTCACTCGGATCCAGATCCCATCACGGATCAGATGGTGTCTGTCCCATTGGTACAGCTCCCTCCTTCCCAATACTGGTGCCGATTGCTCATGAATTCAAATCTACTTCTCCCACACGAATCCCTGAGCCACGCAATTAACTCGATAATCTTCTTGACCTCCTGTCAGTGAGAATGTCTTTCTGCACCATCACTGGGAACGTTTCATGATCTGGAGAGAGAATTCAGGATCCATGGATACAGCGGTGATTATTCAATCAACCTTTGGACAATTGCATACAACCGGCTTACTACAATTTGGACGTTAGATGACCAAGAAAAAAATTAACATTTCGTGCCAAATTATAATTTATTGAAGCAGTAGTTATGACAAGGGTTAGTTTTAATTGCAGCAAGCTGTACGTAATCAGGGATGGGACAACAGATTAACCGTTGTTCATTATTACCCATTGGTCAGAGTGAAGGAGCTCAGAGTTCGGCTTCGGATGGAGAGATCTGGGAATATGACAAGCGCTCATGCAGCCGATCGATGGCGCTGTGAATCAATTGGACCACCTGCGTGCGGGCTTTCTTTCGAGTTTGCGGGTTTACGTCTCGGCGGGTCCGGTTTGTCGCTTTCGCACTGCAAGTTGCTCAGCTTGTGCCGTTACTCACACGACTCTTTACTACTCCGTTACTGTTCTTGCTCCGCACATACGAAACAAGGTCTAAATCTGTCGCTTTTCATGGAGCATAATATTCACTCTGCCTTTCCAGATCAGTTAGCATCAATCGCCAGCTGAGCGTAGATCTGTAAGGGAATGACATGAGATTGGTTACCGTATCAATTCCCACCCTGCACCATTCTTCGCCAGGTTGTGTGTATGGCGCAACTTAATAACGCGTTAATTCCAGATCAAAGGGATGTGATATCATTGAGCAAAGAGTTTCATTCACCTTTAATATGCCTGATTACAGTCAACAACAAAACGCAGGCCTCTCTTTTGGTCGCTGAACCTGCCCCTGTTATGTCCTTCCGATTTCAATATTATTCTTCGGTCCCTGCTCTGTGAAATCTTGTCCAGCCTTGGACCTAACATATCCATAATATCCTACAGCCCGTGGAAGTCTGGTTCTCCCTTAAATACAGTATTTTTCGGCCTTACATCGTCCCTGTCTGCCTCTCCATCTGACGCCACCAGCACCAATGCCCTTCCCTATCTATCTAACTCCCTGCAGTCTTTGCACTGCTCTCTGCGTAACTGTTTAGGCACCTGCACGGCAGTCTATTTGCGTAACCCCTCCAGCCCGTATACCCCTCTGTGTGACCCCCGTCCGACCTGCATTCGCATTATGTGACCCCTTCAGCCAGTATACACTCCGTGTGACCCCTCCAGCCCGTATACCCCTCTGTGTGACCCTTCCAGCCTCGAAACCCTCTATCTGTGTAACCTTTCTAAAACTTTCGCTATCTGTCTAATTCGTCCAAATCCTAAACTCCTTTATCAACGCAGCACAATCGAACCTCTATCTCCTCGCAGATCTGTAATCCTCTTTTCTTTAACCTTTTTCCCTGAAACTGAAATCTCCTGAAATTTCCTGTCCAATTCCATTCCCTGTTGTACTCTTTCTTTTCTTCCGCAACTCCAAGACTTCCCAAGTTCTCTGCACTCCGCTGTTGCGGACATACGCCAGCAGTGGATACGTTCGCTGCTGTGGGTCTGGAAACCTGACTGCTCCTTGGTTAAAGTCCTCCTGCACACCGGGAGCGGCCAGCTGCGGGTAACATGAACGTGTATTGTCTGTTGTTAGGTTCTGTCTATTGTCGTATCTGTAATTTGTTTTAGGACAATGAATCCTACACAAAGCTCTTAAAACAACCGGGTTGTCGTGGGGAACTTCAAATTCCCTAATACGGAGAAATTTCTGAAATGCCTGGTTTCGCTGCCGTTGTTACTCTGCGGTCGAGAATCTCCGGAGGGAAGGCCCCAAAATCCCCGGGATTGCCTGCTGCTGGCGATCGAGGCTGAGTTCGAAGCTTTCGGATAGAGATGGTGCTCGGTACTCATGTCCGAGGGTTGATCAGAGCTCGAGGTTTTCGGACCACTCGGAGTCGGACTGTGGTCGGGTATGGCAGGGAGAGTTTTCATCCTTCTCCCGTCTGCGTGAGATGTGGGGTGTTCAAGAGACTTTGAACTTTTTTTACTGTGCCATGGACTGTTCTTCATCAAGTTATGGTATTGTTGCACTGTTATAATTATGTGTTTTTGTTAGTTTTTCAGTCTTGGTCCGTCCTGTGTTTCTGTGATATCACACCGGAGGAATATTGTATCATTTCTTAATGCATGCATTACTAAATGACAATAAAAGAGGACTGCGTGTCCTCATAATCTAATAATCTAATAATCTAATCTAATCAAGTGGGATCTCCTTAAAGCGAGGGATTTATAGTGTGCAACATTTGCTTGGTGAATCCAAAATAGTTTCTGTATCAATGTGCAGATGTTCCAACAAGAAGATGGGGCAACATTGAACTGGAGTTTGACCATGAGCCTGGGCAAGCGACTGACTTTTCACTGGGAGAACATTGAGCGAACAGTTATCTCAACTCCAGAGGTTTTAAGATAGCCGTAGATGAGAATATTATAAATACCATTAAATTCAGTGAAGACCATGAAAAGTCATTGGCAAGACGGATTAAAGAGAATTCCGCGGGTGGGGGGGGGGTGGTTCTATTCACACATCAAGAGCAATATGATAGCTAGGAGCGGGTACAACAACTGAATGATAAATGAGGTAACGTGAATGGCTGTGAATGATGTGGTTCGGTGCTTAATATCAAGGAGAAATAATGACAAGTGCCGAGATCAGTGTGGAGGGCACGAATTTGCTTGTGCATTATGAAATAAATAATGAGGTATTTCTGTGTCTTTTAAGGAACATTAAGTGGGTGTCTTGTTAGGATATACGCCGGGTTATTAAGAGGGGCAAGAGATGAGATTGCTGGAGGCTTGACCAATATCTTAGTGTCCTCTCCAGCCACAGGAGAGGTTTCGGAGAATTAATACGTAGCTAACGGTGAAAGGAAATAGGGATAATCTTGAAAAGTATAGACCGGTGAGTCTCGCATCAGCAGTAGGGAAGTTACTGGAAATAATTCTTAACGATCGCATTTATGAGCGTCTGGAAAACCTGTCATTGTGGGTGGCACGTCGATTCTTCCTAACTTGATTAGGACTTTGGACGAAGTGACAATGGTGATTTCTTGCAGGCAGAGCTATGGATGTTGTCCACATGGATTAACTAAGGCGTTTGACAAGGTCCCATATAGGAGGCTCAATCGAAGATTAAAATGCATGAGTTTTATGGTGAATTGGCCGTTGAGATTCAATACAGGCTTGTCCATAGAAGACAGAGGGTGCCAGTCGAGAGACTTATTCTAGCTGGAGGATTGTGACCCGCAGGGATCTGTACTGGGATCTCCGCCAGATGTGATGTATATAAATTACCTTGATGAAAATGTAAATGGGTGGGTTAGTAAGTTTGCAGATGATACCAGAGTTATGGACAGTGTAGAAGGCGGTCAAAGGATACAGACCAGTTGCAGATACGGACAAATAAGAGGGGGTTTGATCCCATCAAATGACAAATATTGCATTATAAAGGGATAGTACACTATTAATGACAAGCTCCTTAACACTCCTGACGTACAGAGGGATTTTGGACTTGAGTCCGTATCTCTCTGAATGTAACGACACAGCTTGTTAGGGTGGTCAAAAGGCACATGGCATTCTTTCCTTGATCTGTCAAGGAAATGTGTTCCAGACTCTAGAAGTAATATTGGAGCCTAATAGATCCTGCAGTTAGACTGCATCTGAAGTATTGCATTCAATTTTGGTCAGTTCCATTATAGGAAAGATGTTGGGGCTTTGGAAAAAATGCAGAAGTATTCTCGGATGCTGTCTGGAAAGTAGATCATCTGATATGAGGAGAGTTTGGCCCTACGCACGAATTCTTCGCATTGTAAATAATCCGTCCCCTTCCTCCAACAATCTTTCTTATCCCCTACCATCAGGCAGGTGGTACCGGAGCATTAAAACAAGAACTTTTAGGGTGGGAAACAACTTCCTCCTGTAGGCCATAAGACTACGAAGCTCCCTGCCACCACCCACGTCTCAACATGTATGAAGTGCCAATAGCGTTGTACTGTTTATCTTTGACTTCTGCCGTATGCCTCGTATTATTTGTTAATTTATTTGTGGTTATTGTGATTACATTACTTAATGTGTGGTGTGTAAGTTATATGTACTGCGTTGTGCAACTTGGTCCGGAGGACCGTTGTTCCGCATGGCGATATACATGATAATAAACTGAACTTGAACTTGAACGTAAGCAAACTTGAGTTGTTTACTCTGGAAAATCGGAGATTGAGGGGCTATTTGACATCGATTTACATACTATGAGAGGCACAGATAGAAAAGGCAGCCAGTATCGCTTTTCCACATTGTTGAAACGTGGCATGTGCTTAAGTTGAACTGGGGTAAGTTCAAAGGAGATGTGCGGGTCCCTTTTTAACACAGAGAATGGTAGAAGCCCGGAATTCGCTGCCGAAGGTGTTGGTGGAGGCAAATGCGATAGACCCGTTCCAGAGGCTTTCCGATAGGCACATAGATTTGCTAGAAATTGAAGAATATGGGCATTCTTCAAGCGGGAGTGATTAATGTAGTTGGGTATTTGATTACTAATTCAATTAGCTCAATAGCACATCGTCGACTGAAGGACGAGTCCCCGTGTTGTACTATTCTAAGCGCAAAGCAATTATCTGCTTATAAATGGCATTACTGGGTACAGGAGTGGAACCCGCTGTGGTATTCTGCTGTTGTAGCCCATTCACTTCAAGTTTGGATGCTTTATCCTCTCAGAGATGGTCTTCTGACACCAAAAACATAACATGTGATTATTTAAGTTACTTTCACTTTCCTGTCAGCTTGAACCAGTCTGTCCATTCTCCTCTAACCTCTCTCATTAACAATTTGGTTATGACCACATCACTGCCACTCTCTGGATTTTGCCTGTTTGCTTGTTTGTTTGTATTTTTTTGCACCAATCTTTGTAAGCTCTGGAGACTGGTATGCCTGAAAACGCCAGGATATCGCATTAACGAGCAGGTTTTACACGTGTACTTGAAATTGAGTGTACTTACATCACGTTCTCGATCCTTTCGCCGGGTGTTGGTGATTTTGCTTGCCGTTTCTCCTTTTACTGATTGAAAGAGATGTTTAGAAGTGAGCTTTTCTTCAAAGGGATTATTCACCTTTTGGCGAGAAGTTCAGGTCATGATAATGTTAAGGCCAGCACGTTACCTGGTTCGCGTTCTTTCCGACACTTCCTAATAGCCACCGTGGACGCCCCTACAGCAAGGAACACGAGTGTCGCCGCCAGGCCAATTGTAAGCATATGACAGAGTTCGACCTGCACGCTGTCTGAAGGACGTAAAAACAATTTTCAATTGAAAGTAATTTACCATTAGTTCCAATCTGCATTTGTTGCCTATGGATCCTAAATACTCAACAGATTGAACATAAAATGAAGGAATCATTAAAATCAGAATCAGGCATTTGTCCTGAGACTTGCTGTTTTGCTGTGGCAGTAAATTGCAATATTCAAACTATAAGTTACAATAAGAAGTATATGTATGTGTCTGCTTGTCTGCAAATTAAGTAAGTAGTGCAAAATGAGAGGGAAATGGTGAGGTAGTGTTCATGGGTTAATTGACCATTCAGATGTCTGATGGTGGAGGAGAAGAAGCTGATCCTAAAACTTTGAGTGTGTGTTTTCAAACACTTATTGTTCCATCCTGAGAGCAGAAATGCGGAAAGGGCATGTCCTGGGTGATGGGGTCCATACTGATAGATGCCCCATTTTGCAGCATGACCTTTTGATGGTGTCCTGGATATGAGGACACTGTTGCCCATGATGGAGCTAGATGAGCTTACAACTGATATATTTAAGGCGGAGGTTGATGGTATCTCGATTAGCAGGGACGTCAGAGGTGTCGGGGAAAGGGAGGAGAACAGGGCTGAGGGGAATAGTGAAAAGACGACGATGGAATAGCGGAGAAGACTCGATGAGCTTGTGGTCTTATGCTGTAATCTCTTATTCCTTCTGAAAATTGTGACCTTAGATCTATCCAAATAGCTCCCTGGTCGTCACAGGAACTGGCCATCCGACCCAACTAACCCATACTGGTACTTGAGACCCCGGGAGCATTTACATGTTCGTCCACCTCTGCTCTAGACTACTCCAGGTTGATACCGATAACTTTAACGGGCCTCACTACAACACTTCTTTCAAGTTTGGGGCGTGTGGTCTCTGATTATCCTTCGAGTGCTGGCCAACGTCATTGGCTGTGCGTCGTTCTGCCTCAGATATGCTTGCTCCATTCTGCTGTAAAGGTAGCTCGTGACTCTAGGGACACGTTTTCTATCCAGCTCTCGAAGTGTGTGCACTTTTCCGCGTAATCATGTGGCATTCCACCACATATTGCCGCTGCCCCTCACTTAGGAAGAGCTTGCTGGTAAATATGTGGCAACAAAGAATCAAAGCAAGTATGATTTCCGTTTCTATGCTGTAAGATTAAAGGGGATACAAATGTCAGAAAGCTGGTACAGGGTGTCTCGGGACTGACTCGGCCAATAGCAAGAACGAGATTGAGGATTGTCAGAGTCTGAGGGGATGTCACAGAAAGTGATCTGATTGGTCACTTGCCTTTGCAACCATTGTGTCTGGGGTCTAATTTGGAATGTAATAAATCTTGGAATTTTGTAGCAATTAGTATCAGGTTTATTATTATCACATAAACCGAGATGCAGTGAAAAGTTTGCCATCCAGACAGATCATATGGCACACGAAACACCGAGTAGCACAAAAGGAGAAGCTGGTGAATGAAGTATTGCAGTTACAAAGAAGGCGCAGTGTGGGTGAAAACAAGATGCAAGAGCCATGACGACTAGAGTTTGAGATGAATAGATCACTGAACGGAAATCTGTCCAGCACAGTACAGGCATAACGATGTTGTGCCGACCTTTTAACTCAAAAATAAGTTCATCCTTCCCTTCTACATTGTCCTCCATTTTCCTTTCATCCATGTACATATCTGACAATCGTTTATATCGTACAAGAGGTCCGTTCAAACGGCCCATAGAGGTATACATCCTGGCGACGGCGGTTACTTGGTGTGAGACAGAAATTTAGCTAACTTTTGAGGTTATAGCTAATTTGATGGGTAAAGGCAAACTGGAACCGACAGGGTCCCGCATGTTCAGAAATATTCCATCTGTCTCAGCTAGCTCACAAGTTAAGCGCGCCCAACGCTGGGAAGTGGTATATTGGCCTGGAGAGGGGAATGGTTTACCAACCGAGAGTCGGCGGTGAATGAGTCATTTTCAGTCATTTGAACTACTTATGTATCGTGATGAACTGAATAAAGGACTGCGTATGTGTAACCGGATTCCCCTATTATATAAATTCTAAGGAGACTAATGGGAAATGTATATGGCCGTGCAATAACATAGCGGTGAGCGAAACGACGTAAAGTGCCGGTTGAAAGATCGTGGCTCGATTCCTGCTGCTGTAATAAAGACATTGTACATTCTCCAGGTAAAAACGTGGGATTCCTCCGGGTGCTCCGGTTTGCCCTCACATTCCAAGGACGGAGGGTTTGAGTTAGCAAGTTACAGGCATACTATGCAGCCGCCGGAAGCGTGGCGGCATTTGCGGGCTACCCCAGCACACTTTCGCTGAGTTGAATTGACGCAAAAGACGCAGTTCACTATATTTTTCGATGTACAGGTGACAATTTAATCCAAAATTTATCGGGAATCATATGTCGGGAGACGAGTAATTTCAAGGACTCTACAACTCAGTATTATTTTTGACTTATTATTTGTACGATTTGACTTCGTTTGTACATCGTTTGTTTGTCAGTCCTCGTTATTTATAGCCTTTCACAAATTCTGTTGTATTTCTTTCTTGTTCTACTGTGAATGTCTCTGATCTCAGTGGAGTATATCGTGACATATACTTCCTTTGATAATAAATGTACTTTGTATTTTGAAGAAACAAAAATGAATTATTCTGAATAAAAAGTCAATGATAATTAATCTGAATCTGATACTGATTCTGAACATTTCCCTTAACAGAGTGGCCAAACCAAGAGGTGCCCATTTAAAGTAAGTTTTGAGTGATGATGATAAAGTTAGTGAGGGAAAGAGCTTCACCCGGAGAGCGTTGGGAGTTTCAATGATCGGTGGGGAGGGAGGAGAAACTCTGCTCACATTTCCGTAGTGTTTAAATGCGACAGTAGAGCCGTTAGGGACACGGAGACAGCGCTAGAGAGCGGGATTTAGCTGGATACTAGGCCTAAACACAGAGGGCCGAATAGCCTCGCTTCATAAAGCTGATGGGAATCACTAGCTTCTACGATACCTTTCTGAGCGGAGACACTGTCACTGACCAGGTGTCCAGTGGCGCAAGTGCAGACGACGCCGCTACGCCATCTTTCCGCCGGGATCTGGAAGCGGCTGCTAACGCTGTATCCTCCGTCCGGATCAAATATCGGGGGATCAACGAGACCTTCTCTGGTATTTCCCGATATGTTCCATCGGATGTTCATGGAATGGGAAGACACGCCTCTCACCAAACACATCAAGGTCACCAGTTGCATCCGGGGAATTTCATCCGCTTGCGGTGCTAACAGGTATATCGTGGGAGGCTGGGCTGAATGCGGAAAACACAACAACGCTGTATTAATTGGATAGACACATTTTAATCTCGGTTTCAGAAACTGGTTATTCTGGCATCTTCTCCGTGCTGGTGGTCATGTACATATCTGTGCCAATTCTAGTTTACAAGGCCCTCTGTCTGTGATAGTTCGTCTACATAACTGAGCGAGTAGCTGCATCGCTACCCCTCAGGGTGTGAGATCCCAACGCTCCTCGGAGAGAAACATCCTTTTTCAAGCCTTCTCTAAGTCTGTCACCCTTAGTCTGTATAGGTTTATCGATACATTTACCATCGCCACAACAGCATAGCGTTTAGCGCGATGCTATTACATCTCTGGGAGTGGGAGTTTGGATTTCAATCCCGGATTCCACTGTAAGCAGTTTGTCGCCGTGAAACGCCATTCCCCGTTTAAAGCGTGGGTTTCCTCCGGATGCTCCGGTTTCCCCGCACAGTCCAAAATCGTAAGGGTTAATAGGGTTAATTGATCATTGTATATTGTCCCCTGATTAAGCTCAGCTAATGTTCCACATTTCTATCAGCTTACCGTCTCCACCGCAATGAAAGCAAAGTAACGTACATAACCGATCCTCGCAAACGAAACGACATCGTTGTGATAGAGACCCACAGCGGGGAAGCAGACAATACAGCTCATCGTATCGACGAGTGGGCACCAATCCACATTAATCCCATCTTCCTACACTTAGCTAAGACCCTTCAGTATAACTCATCAATGAACACATCTAGACACCTCTTAGATGCTGTCAGCAAATCTGCTGCAACCATTCTAGGACATACTCACAGTTGGTCCTGTTCAGATCACCCCGAAACTCTTCTGTCTTATACTAAATCTATGCTCTCTTGTTTGTCCACCTCAATTATGTGGAAGGGCCTCCTGCTGTTAACCTCGTAATATGAAGTTGGTCTATGACCTCCCTACCTCTCTATTCAATAACCTGACTAATGAAAGGCCAATATCCATTTGCCGTCATAATCACAGTATGTACGTGCGATGCCACCTTGAAGGATCACTGGATTTGTAATCCAGGGTCCTTTTGTTCCTCAACTTCCATGTTTCCCATATCCTTCCCTCATTAGTCCTCCCAAAACGCATCCCCTCACGTTATCCCGGGTTAACATTTATAATTCGTTTCACCAACACTTCAGTATCAACCCTTGGACAAAGACTAACTTTTACACTAACCGTACAATCCACTATTTCGCCCTTCGTTGTTTTCTGCACAAATTTACTGATCCTGCTTCTTATATAAAAATCTAAACTGTTCAAGAATATTTCAAAGAACAAAGTTCCACTACCTATTCTCGGGGAACACCGCTAGTAGCAGGCATCCAACCTTCCCTTGCCCCTTGTTTCCAGTCTAATGTGGAATCGTGTGACAAATTTCCCTGGTTGCTGTCTATGTGGGATCTTGTCAGCGGCCTCAATGAAGTGCATCTAAAACATACATTGATTTTACGGTCTAAATCATGGACTTGGAGACTTCTTCAAGAATTTCGATCAGATTGCTCCGACATGCTCAGCTGTTAACACAGCCAGCTTGGCTGTCTTTGATTAGACCTTGTCACTCCAAGATATTATTAAACCTGTCTCTCGGAGTTCAGTCTTTTAAGATTGCTACGACTGTTGTTCGATTCATAGGTCTATAATTGCCAATGCTTTCCCTGGAACTCTAATCCCTACTTTCCAGGAATCTCACATGTACCCAGCGAGTATTTACAATATCGCACTTAAAGACCCAGCAATCCCACAGTTTGCTTGCCGCAGAAGCTTAGGATAGATCCGGTGATTTTCGACTTTTAAAGCCGCTACGGCTTCAACTACATGTTCTTCATTTATTGGGATTTACACCAAAAGTTCACCTTTCCCTTCACTGAAGCCTCCATCTACAAGGTGCGCTTCCTTTGTAAATTCTGATGAAGCGTACTCATTTACGACCACTGCAATATCTTCCAGCTCCAAAGCCAGATTCGGCCGTTGCTCATAATGGACTCCAGTATTTCCTTGGATGATCTTTCGCTCTTAATACACTTTTAATAAACTTTTATCTGCTTGCCAGTGATATTTTGTGACTTCTATTAATCTGCCTTTTAAGCATCGCCTTGCATTTTTATACCAGGAAGGGCTTCGCTCGTCTTTAACTTTCTATACATACCATCTGCCTCATTTTTTAATCTTTATCCATCCTCAAAAACCTTGTCGTCCATAGATCTCTGAGATTATCACCTCTACCTTTTACCCTTACTGGAACATGTTGGCTCTGAGCTCTTACTATTTATCCTTCCATGCACATACCGACTTACCAGCAAGCGGGTCCTCCGATTCAACTCTATCCTGCTCCTGTCTAATACCAACGAACATGGATTTGCCCAGTTTACGGGGTTTATTTCTGGTTCATGCCAACCTTTATTTCTCATAACCACTTGAAATATGTGCATTCACTGCCACGATTCCAAATCAGCTCCCCAGCTGACACTTCTTCAAACTGACGAGCCACAAAGTCGTGTATCTGTGGAATTCATTGCCACAGGGGGCTACGAAGGCCAAGTCATTGGGAATACTTAAAGCGGAGCTTGATAGGATCTTAATTAGTAAGGGCGTCAAAGGTCACGGGGAGAAGGCAGGAAAATGGGGCTGAGAGGGAAAAAATCTGCAGTGAGAAATTGGCTCAGAAAACTCGATGGGACGAAAGGCGTAACACTGCTGAGATAATTTATGGTCTTGTAATCAATTTCATTCACTTCTTGACGATCCAGTTCTATACCTCATTGGTAACCTACACACGAAATTAAAAACCTCTCTTGACCGGATCTTAAAAATCCTCTCCAGCGCAATCGCGCCCCTGCTATAGTTTAACGTCCAGGCTGCAATCTTACGGCACAACTCCAATTTTGGTTTGATTAATGTGTCACACAGTTTGAATATACACACTTCCTTGCTCTTATATTCTATTCCGTGGCAATCAAAGACAAGTATTTGGTATGTTTGTTTCACCACCTTCTCTCCAAGTCGCCTTTTGTACTGCCGTTCATTATATCTGTTCCCGAACTTCCAAAGCACTTCGCTCAAATTTCTCAGATTTAAACTTCATCTGCCATTGTTCTGACCACCTTTAGGGGAGGCACGGTTGCGAAGCGGTTATGGCAACGCTTTACTGAGCCAATTGTAAAACAATGGTTGAATCGCCGTCGCTATCTGTAAGGGGTTAATACGAGAACGCGTAGATTTCCTCCGAGTACTCCGATTCCCTCCCACATCCTAACGATGTGAAAATTAACTAGTAAATGGGCGGCGTGGGATCGTTGGACTGAAAGAGACTGATGCCGTGCTGCATCTCTAAATTAAATTGAGAATTAACCTCTTCAGTATTGCTCTGTAGCTCAAACCTAATCTCCACACTTCCAACAGTACCATAAATTCCCGTCTCATTTGTGGACGTATTAATTATAATCTCAACGTACCCTCTGGGCCCCAGCAAACGCCATCATGTACAGTCCTAAGCCCAGCTACGAAAGGAATAAGGTTGGGCATGGGATTCCCAACCCCATCCCGTAAAAATCCTGTGCTATAGTAACGCAAACAAAAGCTCCCTGCGAGAAGAAGGACCTTCGAAAATTAGCTATACACTGGGACAATTTGAAAGTGGCCCATGACCGAAGACTCTGGTGAGCTGCTTTCAGCTCCTATGCTCAGTAGGGGTGATGGACTTTTAAACAGGGTCCCAGCATCAGCAGAAATGTTGAACTTGTTTCGGCGGGTTACCTGTGACCACTAGATTGGATCCATTGCCGAACTCGCCGATGAGCTGATCTGCGCAGAAGTAGATCCCAGAATCATTTCGCTGGACGTTTTCAATCACCAGGGAGTAAGTGGCTGATTTTACGTCCACCTGCCCCGAGAACCGCCCCTCCGCTTCCACGAATCTGCCCACACTGTAAACGAACTGCAGATGCCTTTGGTTGCTCCGTTTATACCAGTTTATCATAGCATGCGCACCCCGATCCCGGCTACAATTCAGGATGGCCTGACCTCCGACACGGACGGTCTGGATCGGCGGAGACTGGAACAAGGCGGCCTGAGACACACAAACTAAAAAAAGGAAGATTTAATCACAGATGTGGTCCTTTCACGGTTGACACAGCGACTTCAGCCTCGCGCCATCTTTTTTATAAACTGAGACTTCGGAACACAGAAAGAGCAGTTTACTCAGTCTCTGCAGTTAATTGTTCTACCCGCTTCTCTAATCCCATAATTCTTATCTGAATCCCTTTCTTAAAACTCCGTTGGAAATCATTCCAGTTTTACATTCCCTGGTGGGGTAGGAATTAATTTACCGCGCGTTTTCCCGAGTAATCTACCCTCCGAATTCTACCTCTGCCATCCGTGATTATTGACTATCTGTGATTAAATAAAAATATCGACATAGTATATAGAACAGTACAGCACAGTTACGGGCCCTTTTGTGCCCAACCAATTGAATTAGTAATCAGGTGGTAATCTGAACTCTTCTGCCGACACAATGTCAGTTTTCCCTGCATCAATGGGCCTATCTAAACGTATTTTAAAAGTCCTAAAATGTCTGCTGCTATCACACCCCAGGGCAATCCCCGCACCACCATTATCTACCACTCACATTTCCTTCGAATCTACCCCCTTTCAAATTAAATCCATGCCCTCCGGCATTAGAAGTCACTTATTTATTCTACCAAATTCCTTCAGTTAATTAACGATCAGCATTCCCTCTAAACTAGCTGCCTAAGCTCTTCCCTGCTTGAAATTCGGGTCGTTCACCTTGCAGTAAGTGAAAGAGTGCGAAGACCGCGAAGCATCTCATTGTTCGTGACCGAGTTAAACTCCCGAGTGTTAATCGCAGACGCGTGTTCATCGGTTTGCAGAGTTGGAGCAAGGGAGGGGGAGTGAGATCCTTTGTAATTGATGAAAATCAAACGTAATGCTTATTAGTAAATGTTCGGTTGTATTGGAAAAAGGTAGAGGCGCGCTGTGGTTTCCTGTTTACGCGGGGCCAAGTGCACCCAAATGGAACGAGGTTTGCAAACACGTAAAAAATACAAGTCTTCTCGTGTTGGTCAGACCACATTCGAGTATACTAAATAGTGCTAACCTTGGGCTGTGACACTGTGGACAGGATACTGGTTATATTTATCATGAGGGCCTAATTAGGACAGGAAGTCTTTCTCCAAAGAAGTACATACAGTGGGGTGGGCGGCTACCTTGTCGGGGTTTATTTTAAATCTAAAAATGTTTGATGAAATAGTTTGGCGATGTTTTCAGGTGGCAATGGTTGTGTTGGAGGCGGCCGAGGACGTTTCTGACATATTTCAAGCCTCCTGCATTCCCAAGTTGTTTAACACACCACGGAGTGTTTTTTCTCATCGATGTTGCAATGTTCAAAAGACACCGAGCAATATTTACACAGAAAGCTCCCTCAAAGCGGTCACATAATGCTGCCTGGTCTGGATTTATAGATATAGTCTCCAGGGACGGAAGGGGGTCACTTTCTCTTCTTTTCAGTGGAGTGGCAATGAATAGACGGGCTTCAGTTTAACTTCTCGCCTGAAGACCGCATAGTGGCAGCGCGGGTCGACTGCACTCGGGGTTCCTACTGGATATTTGCACAGAAGTTGAAGTTAAACAGAAGCTTGGTACGCAGCTTAAGGAGGAGAGGGATCAAGTTTAATGTTAAGGAGCGTGGGGGAGGAGGCTGGCATAGAGGGCGTTGCCAGTGACCAAAAGAAATTGTATTCATGTGATAAAGGATCTCTCTGGAATGGACGTGAAAGAAAGATTTTTTCACTGTTCCTCGGTACAATTTAGTACAATTGGCTTATTTACAATAAGCCAATTTAACTGAGTGTTTTATTTCACTAAGTGGTTCTATTATCATGATCGGAAATCACATCATATACACATATCAACTCATGTATAAACACATAGACGTATTCGGGATAGAGGTTTGTGACAAGTGGTGTCCCTCAGGGATCGGTGTTGTGGCCTGTTAAAGGTTACAGCAAAAATATGTGACAATTGCAGATTTGGACGACGAAAAGATAGATTTAGTCCTGATGACTAGTCTAGGCCCGAAACGTTGATTGATTATACTTCTCCATAGATGCCGTCTGACCTACTGAGTTCCGGCAGCACTTTGTGTGTGTTTTCCAGCATCTGTGTTGACGATCGATTTACTCCGCCGAGTGTGAGGTTTTGCACTGATGGTAGGGAAGCAGTCAAATATAAGGGGAAAGTAAACACAAACGGCTGGACACTTAAAAATATAGATATACGCAGGTTTCTTGGAATGATTTGATCTGTCTAAACTGCATCCTAGAGAAGCTTTTCAATATATTTCGGTACATGTCACAATAATAAACTAATATTGATGCCAATATTTTAATACCACCTACATTTAGTTTAATAACAGCAGGTAAACGTGGGAAACTGGGGTCTCTATATTTCGGAGACAATCTGTCTTCATTGGAAGCACAGATAAAGGGTCTTGACACGAAATCTCTACTTTCCAAAGATCCTCCCTGACCCAATGCGATCCTTCAATTCCTTTGTAAGTTGCCTCGGATCTTTCTTCAATCGCCAACTAGGCGATTGTGGTAGTTTGTTGTCCGTTTGCGATAGGCCATCCACAAGCGTATCAGCGACCAGATGAATTATCACCCTTCCCCTTTAATGGGAAGGGGAGGTTGCCGGAGTGGCAATACGTAACTGTTGAATCGGGTTGGAATTCAGACAGAGTGGAGAGGCCCTTTAAAATTCTATCGACTGAATTTCTAAAGAAGCGCTCGTTGGCCCCTGAAACTTAAGACTTTCCTTTGCACCCGCTGCGATGGAGGAGGGACACTGCCTCTTTAAGCGGCTGCTTCCTTTTCCGGCAGCTCCTAGGAAAACAAGGGACCCCGTCTTTTACATTTTCTCCTCTCAGCCCTCTTCCAGAAGGCGGCGACTGATTCCCAGTGGCACAGATGCGGGGAGCGGGCAGTTGGACACTTCGATCCGTAAAGACATTCTCAACAGGCACCATGAAACGCCGCGATCCCCGCGGGACGAGAAGTACCGTCTAGGAGGATGGGACTCCCCGTTCTGCATACTGGTGAGACCCCGCTGAGCCCTTTCCAAACCGTTTCACTGAACGTACAACTCCACGGAACTGTCTTACCGCGTAACTATTAGCACGCCAAAGAGAGTAAGGGAGCTATAGGCAAGTAGTCACACTGGAGCCTCAGGAGTCAGATATGTGGGTAAAAGAGGGAAGGACAAGAGTCCGATACTAGAGACTGCCCCTGTGGCTGTCCCCCTTAACAATACGTATTCCTGTTTGAGTACTGTTGGTGGGGTGGGAGGGATGGCCTACCTCGGGGAAGCAACAGTGGCCGCGCCTCTGGCACAGATTCTGGCCCTGTGGCTCAGAAGGGTAGGGAAAGGAAGAAGGCAGCAGTAATAGGTGACTCTATAGCTAGGAGGTCAGACAGGCGATTCTGTGGACGCAGGAAAGAAACACGGATGGTAGTTTGCCTCCCAGGGGCCAGAGTCCGGGAGCTTTCTGATCGCGTCCACGATATGCTGAAGTTGGAAGGTGAACCGCCAGAGGTCGTTGTACATATTGGTACCAACAACATAGATAGGAAAAGGGAGGAGGCTCTGAAAACAGACCACAGGGAGATAGGAAGAAAGTTGAGAAGCAGGATCTCAAAGGTAGTAATCTCGTGATTACTGCCTGTGCCAAGCGACAGTAAGTATAGGAATAGAATGAGGTGGAGGATAAATGCGTGGCTGAGGGATTGGAGCAGGCGGCATAGATTCTGTTTTCTGTATCATTGGGATCTAGTTTGGGACAGGCATGCCTTGTACAAAAAAGACGGGTTGCACTTGATTCACAAACGGGTCAATATCCTGGCAGGGAGGTTTGCTCTTGGGGTGAGTTTAAACCGGAATTGTTGGGGGGTAGGAACCGAACAGTAAAGACGGAGGATGAGGCGATTGGCTCACAAATGGAGAAAGCTTGGAGACACTGCGAGGGGGACGAAAAGCAGGTGATAGAGCAAGGATACGCCCAGACTGATGGTTTGAGATGTGTCTATTTTAATGCAAGTAGCATCGTGAACAAAGCGGATTGACTTAGTGGGTGGATCAGTACTTGGAGCGATAATGTTTTGAACATTACAGAGACTTGGATTGCTCAGGGGTAGGAATGGTTACTTACAGTGCCAGCTTTAAATGTTTCAGAAAGGACAGGGTGAGAGGCAAAAGAGGTAGAGGCGTGGCACTGCTGATCAGAGATAGTGTCACGGCTGCAGAAAATGATGAAGTCATAGAGGGATTGTCTACTGAGTCTCTCTGGGTGGAAGGTAGAAACAGGAAGGGGCCAATAACTCTACTGGATGTTTTTAATAGACCACCCAATAGTAACAGGGACATCGAGGAGCAGATAGGGAGACATATTCTGGAAAGGTGTAATAATAACACGGTTGTCGTGGAGGGAGATTTTACCTTCCCAAACATTGATTGCTATCACCTCGAGGAAGGGGTTTGGATGGGGTGGAGTTTGTTAGATGTGCTCAGGACGGTTTTCTGGCACAGTATGTGATTGAGCATAAAAGAGAGGAGGCTGTACTTGATCTGGTATTGGGAAATGAACCTGGTCAGGTGTCAGGTCTCTCAGTGGGAGAGCATTTTGGAGATAGTGATCAAAATTCTATCTCCTTTACCACAGCAATAGAGACGGATAGGAACAGAAAAGTTAGGAAAGCGTTTAATTGGAGTAAGGAGAAATATGAAGCTATCAAGGTGAAACTTGGAAGCAAAAATCGGGAACAGATTTTCTCGGGTAAATGTACTGCAGAAATGTGGCAAATGTTCAGTGGATATTTGCTGGGCGTTCTGCATAGTTACGTTCCAGTGAGACAGGGAAAGGATGGTAGAGCAGAGGAACCATGGTGTACAAACGCTGTTGAAAATCTAGTCAAGAAGAAAAGAAAAGCTTATGAAAGTTTCGAAAAACTAGGTAATGATGGAGATCTACAAGAATATAAGGCTGGCAGGAAGGAGCTTAAGAATGGATTTAGGAGAGCCAGAAAAGTCCATGAGAAGCCCTTGGCGAGCAGGATTAAAGAAACCCCGAAGACAAAATTATGGCGACCGGATTTTTAAAGAGGTGCTTTTGTCACCAGAACCCGCTGCAGTCAATCCTGCAGTGTGCACTGGCTGGGATGGAGGAGGGACATTGCACCTTTAAGCAACTGCCTCCTCCACCAGTAACTCCGAGAAAAGCAACTGGCCCCGCCTTTACATTTCCTCCAATCAGCCCTCTTTCAGAAGGTGACAAGTGAAGGAAAGAAAGAAAGAGAGAGAGAGAGAGAGAACTGAATCGGGAGTAAACATGCTATCCTCATTTCATCTCGCCTGTCACTTCCGAACCAAGGGGATACTGCTGGTTTTCATTTGTTCCCATGAATTTAGCGCAGTCTCAACAAATCAGGGATAAAGAACTGGTACAATCCAAGCTGCAGGAGTAGATGCTGAGAGACGCACTGAAGTTTGGAGCAGGCAGCACAGGGCTCGGAATGGGAGGAGAATAGTGTAGGGTTCTTACGCCCCTGGAGAGAGAGGGGCCGATTTGGGAGAGGAAGCCAGTCAATTATGGTGGCACTTTACCACCCTCAGGGGGCCACATGAGTACGAGCCATCTCTGCACCACTGCTGAGAAAGTGCTTCATTTGTTGCTGGAAGTGGAGGAGAGGGAAGCGGGCGGACAGGGCACCGACCTCTCCGAGGGAAGAGCAGTAAGTACAGCGCTACATATTGCCAGAGTGGGGGGACTGACTTGCAGAAAAAGGTGTGATGAGGGAGAGCCTTGCTGTCAGACGGTGTTCCGAAGGCAGTCCTAGGCACTCCGCTGTCCATCAGCCAGCGCCAAGGGCAGCTGGGAGTCACAACACTGAAGGGGAAAATGGCACCTGAGTTCATCTGTGAGATCTTGCTATGATTAGTGCTGCTGCTACACTTAGTGCGTTATAAGACCATAAGACATAGGAGAATAATGAGGCCGCTCCGCCACTCCATCTTTCTTCAACCCCATTTCCCTGCCTTCTTTGATTCCCAGCCTAATCAAAAATCATCCTCCGCTTTAAATATACGCAATGACTTGGCCTCCAACGGCGTCTGCGGCAATTAATTCCAAATATTTATCACCCTCTGGCTGAAGAAATTCCCCCCATTTCTGTTCTAAATGGACGTCCCTCTATTCTGAGGCTGTGCACTCTTATTCTAGACTCGCCCACAATGGAGAAGAAATGAGGAATGGAATCAGCAGGGAATCCTGCTTTAAGATGACTATGATGCCCAAAAGAAGCTGTAGGTTTACTTTGCATTACAGAATATTTTTCCTTATCTAAGAAAGGATGTGCTGCCATTGGAGAACCTGCAGAGGAGGTTTACGAGAATGTGCCTGGGTCCGATAGATTAATCTATGAGGAGTGTTTGATGGCTATGGGCTTGTACTCGCTGGAGTTTAGAATAATAAGACTGGGCGGGTGGAACCTATCTAATATTGAAAGGCCTAAATAGAGTGTTGGTAAAGAGTATATTTCCTACAGTAAGGGAACTAGGAATAGAGGCACAGACACAGAATAGAAGAATTCCAATTTTGAACAGAGATGATGAGGAATTATTTCAGTCAGAAGGTGGTGAATCTGTGGAATTCATTGCCACAGACATTGTGTAAGCCAGGTCATTGGATATGTTTAGAGCAGAGATTGGTCTGTTTTTGATTAGTGAGGGCTTCAAAGGTTACAGGAGAATGGGGTTGAGAAGGATAATAAATCAACGATGACGGAATGGTGGAGCAGACCCGATGGAAAGAATGGCCTGACTCTGCTCCTCTGTCGTATGATCTTATGGTTTATTTTAGGAAAACATAATCAGCTTGGGATCAGGAAAGAAATTTGTGCTGATGGTGATTGTGGAAGAGATGTTGCTGTCAATCCGAACTGACCGGTGTCTGCCAGTAAGGAAATCCAGGATCCAGTTGCAAGGGCTGCACTCATCTATTTGTTAGGTTTCGCTATATTTCCCTGACAGGTAATAAATTTAATTAAAACAGCGATACAGGCATTTATCTCTTAATTTTATCATATTAGCCCTCCAAATCTACTCGGCCTTCTGGTGGCGTTGTTCTTCATTTCAGATATTTTTTCCTTCAAAATAGGTATTACCAATCTGGAGATCATCAACACTGTCTGCAATCCCAGTAACCCTTCTATACTGCATCTGTGTTTGAGAGCTTGTTTGTATCCCTCTCTGCCCTCTGTTCACCCCTGTTTCTGTCTGTTTCTCTATCTCTCTCTATATCTGTGGCTGTGCCTTCCAGTCTGTTGTATGTCTGTCTGTATGCCATTATCTCTCTCTCTCCGACTCACCATCTCCCTCTCCGTCTACCCATCCATTCTGTGTCTGCGTCTATCTATCTCCCTCTCCCTCTCTCACCCATTTATCCCACCTTTCTCTCCCTTTCTTTCCCCTCACTCTACCTCTCCTCTCACTATCTTCCGAGATCCTATGCCGATTAATGCAATCTCCTCATCCTGCTCCATGACCGTTGTTGGATATATTGTTATGTGTGTGGGTGCATCTGTTTTACCGTTTGGTACTCCACGGTCTGGTTCTTTGTGCTAACCCATCTCTGTTGTGAATCCCGCAGGTGACCTCTGGAGCTGAGCAAGATGAGATGAGATGAGACATCTGACATCCACGGTGATCATCTGGTACAGGCTCCGTGTATGAACACAGGTCTCCAAGATGTTAACTTTCAAGTTGCCCCACCTATTAACCAATCACCAAGTTCCCAAAGTAAATCCAAGGAAACGGGTATCTTCTCTAAGTATCCTGTACACAGGGAATTACCTGACACACTGATATCAATGCCTGAAACAAATTAGATCAAACTAAGGACCACAATTTGTAAGGCAGGGAAGGCGAAAGGTCAAGTGCTAACAAATAGCACGACAGTAGATGGGTTTTGTATGATCCACATATTCTTTGTAGGCTGTTGGGCCTGTTATGTGCTCTTTGACTCCAAAGCATGTTTACGTACAATCACATACATGCACCAGATATTCCTGGGAATCACTTTAGTTGTCAACAACAACAACAACAGCAACAAAACAAAAGAGAGTAATCTATCACCACAAATAATTATTAATCCTGGGCATATTCCATTGTTCTGTGTCTGTCACGCCCCACTGACCAGCCTTCATTCTGACGGGCGTTAGTTCGTTCAATTCCGGGAGTTTAAGTCTCAGCCTTGAACTATTGGGTTTAAGTTGTATTGGGGTAAGGCTACGATGTGGGAGGGGAGGTGCTGAGGGAAGGACACAACATGCTTGCAGAGAGTAAGGAGTGCAGCGCTATGGAACTTGCGATGTTTTGAATTAATTTTCTAATCAACCTCCCATCGACCTGCTCGAGGGATACGACTGAGTACAATATTTACCCTCCAGTCATCACTACAACACTAAGCAGACAATTTTCTATCTGTGGCATCTTCTGCATAAATTAGTCGATCTCGTATCGTAGCGTTACGTCATCCGCAGCGAGTGGGGCTTCAAAGATTCCCGGTGCGAGGAGCTGGGGAAATTTTGGACCGCATTAACCGTTTGTTCTCTGCGCTGCCAACCCATCCACGTTCGCAGGTTTTCCGTAACCCACAGAGCTCAAAAACGGACTGCCTCCTCAGCACGTTCCATATGACTAACAAGTTCTATTTCCTCTCCAAATTGGTACGCATTAGAGCGAAACATGGCAACAGGGTAAGATGTCGCTGGCAGCAAAACCTCAGAGGCTCTTCGGTCCCTCGGCTCCGTGCTTGTGTTCACTGCTCCACTCACGCATCAGCCCACCTGAAGTGAGTAGGGTGGCATGTTTTGTGGAAAACGCAACCTGCGTGCAAAGGGGCGGTGGAACAGGATTCAGTACAAAGTAGCATGGTGTTTGCAATGAAATGTGATTTGATATTGAACTGGAATAAGTTGTAAATTTCCAGGTCACTCCAAGTCTCCCCGTTGGCCCCAGCTGCGCCAGGTGCATCGACATGTAGTTCCCTAGAGACCGTGTTCTGGAACTGGAGTTGCGCCTTTGGCTTGCTGTGAAAGTGAAGCAGTGATAGACTGAAGCTACGGGGAGATAGTTACCCCAGGGCTACAGGAGAAAGATAAACGAGTGGTCGTCACAAGAGGGAAGAGAGAAAGTCAGAAAGAGGAGAGCATCCCTGTGGCCGTCCCCATACACAATAAGTACTCCATTTTGAGGACTGTTGAAGGGGAACGATCTACCTGCGATAAACAATAGCGGCCGTACCTCTGGCACTGAGTGTGGCCTTGTGGCTCAGAGGAGTATGGAATTGAAGAGGATGGCAACAGTTACACGAGTCTCCATGGTTAGGAGGACAGATAGGTGATACTGAGACGCGAAAATGAAACATGGGTGGCAGTTTGCCTTGCAGGTGCCAGGGTCCAAGATGATTCTGGACGTATCGGTAATATCCTGAAAAGGGAGGGTGAACAGCCAGAATTATTGGTACATATTATGAAAGGTTAAAAAACTAGGTAATGATAGAGATCTAGATTATAAGGCCAGCAGGAAGGAGCTGGAGAATGAAATTAGGACAGCCAGAAGGGGCCACGAGAAGGCTTTGGCAAGCAGGATTAGGGAAACCCCAAGGTATTCCACAGGTAAGTTAAGAGCAAGAGGATAAGACGTGAGAGAATACTACCAATCAAGTGTGACACCAAAGGAATGCGGCTTTGGAGATCCCGAATTGCCTTGCTCACAGAAGGCAAAGAGTAGTTGTAGATTGGTCAAATTCTGCATGGAGGCCGGTGGCAGTAATGTGCTTTAAGGATCTGTTGTGGGACCCCTCCTCTTCGTGATTTTTTAAAATGATCTGGATGAAGAAGTGGAGGGTTGGGTTTGTCAATTTGCTGATAATACCAATGTTGGGGGTGTTGTGGATAGTGTGGAGGGCTGTCCAAGGTTACAGTGAAACATCGATAGGATGCAAAACTGGGCTGAGAAGTGGCAGATGGAGCTCAACCCGGATTGTCTCAGATGGTTCATTTTAGTAGGTCATATATGATGGCAGAATAGAGTATTAATGGTAAGACTCTTTGCAGTGTGGAGGATCAGAGGGATCTTGGGGTCCAAGTCTATAAGGCACTCAAGGCTGTTGCACCGGTTGACAGTGTCATACGGTCATTGGCTTTCATCAACCGTGAAACCCAGTTTAAGAGTCGTGAGGTCATGTTACAGCTCTTTAGGACCCTGGTCAGACTCCACATGGAGGACTGTGCTCAGTTCTGGTCAACTCACTACAGGAACCATGTGGAAACTATAGAAAGGGTGCAGAGGAGATTTACAAGGATGTTGTCCGGATTAGGGAGTATGACCTATGAGAATTGGTTGATCGAACTTGCCCTTTTCTCCTTGGACGGACGGAGGATGAGAGGTGCCTTAGAGAGGTGTATAAGATAATGAGAGGCATTGATCGTGTGGATAGCCTGAAGCTTTTCCCCAGGGCTGAAATGGCTAACACAAGAGGGCACAATCTTAAAGGCTTGGAAGTAGGTACAAAAGATATATCAGTGCATTTTTTTTTCTTCTTACGCAAAGGGTGGTGAGTGTCTGGAATGGGCTGCCGGCGACTGAGGTGGAGGCGGATACGATAGGGTCTTTTAAGAGACTCCTGGATAAGTACATGGAGCTCAGAAAAAATAGAGGACCATAGGTAACCCTAGGTAATTTCTAAAATCAGTACATGTTCGGCACAGCATCGTCGGCCGAAATATCTGTATTTTGTTGTAGATTTTCTAAGTTTCTATATTAGTACCAATGACATGGGAAGAAAAAGGGAGAAGGTCATGAAAGCAGAATACAGGGAGTTAAGAAGGAACCTGAGAAGCAGGCACTTAAAGGTAGTAATCTCGCTATCGCTGCCTGGGCCACGCGACAGTGAGGATAGGAATAAAATAAGGTGGCGGCAGATAAATACGTGGCTGAAGAGTAGAAGCAGGGCGCAGGGATTGAGATTTCTGGATAATTGGGACCTCTTCTGTGCAGGTGAGAACTGTACAAAAGAGACGGAACGCATTTAAATCCCAGGGGTCCAATATTCTTTCAGGCAGATTGTTTAGAGCTGTTGGAAGTGGTTTAAACTAATATGGCAGGGGGATAGGAACCAGTATGGTAGAGCTGAGGATGAACCAGCAAGTTAACAAGTAGATGATGGCGGTTACAAGAACGTAAAGAAGAACAAGCCATTCATTGGGTACAAATGCAAACAGAGCAAGGATTTAAATTGTAGAGAGGCAAATTTCAAAAGGGAGAAAAATGCAGCAAGGAAGGTGATGTATTTAAATGCGCGCAGGTCGGCTGGTGGCACAGTGACATCAGTGCCGGACTCTGGAACGGAGGTTCCCGGGTTGGAATCGAGTGGACCGCTCCCGAGTACGCTTTCCATCCGTGCCGGGTTGAGTGTTGAGCTCGCAACCCGACCTCGTAAAATAAAGAAAATTACCGCGAAATGTCTGTGCGAGGAGTGGCGCCCCACACAGATTTCCGATCCGCGCCCTGTAAGGCATAAAAATGTCATCAGCAGCAGCAGCATTCGGGACGAAGTGGACGAACTCGTGGCGCAATTAGAGATTTGTTGGTATCACGTTGTAGGCATCACTGAGTCGTGTTTGCTTGGAGCTTAACATCAAGGGATATAGTTTTATTGAAAGGACAGGAAGGAGGGCATAGTTAATGGTTTGGTTCTGTCGGTAAGCGATGGA
Organism: Mobula hypostoma; assembly: GCF_963921235.1. Classification (NCBI taxonomy): domain Eukaryota; kingdom Metazoa; phylum Chordata; class Chondrichthyes; order Myliobatiformes; family Myliobatidae; genus Mobula; species Mobula hypostoma. The sequence goes on from NC_086098.1 coordinate 237,702,640, forward strand.
ATTACATCTTTAGAAAGAGTTGACATAGCACAAGTCAATGAATATGTTCTAAAAAAAAAGATCACTCCCTACTTTGTACATAGTTTTCTTCTTTTAATTGTTCTTTCTTTCCTCTCCTTTCTATAAGTGTACTATATACCTCAGATAAATATTATGTGGAGATTTGTGACAAATATGACTATTTGATATATATGTACAGTATCTGAAATACATCTTATGGAAAGTTTTGCTTGATGAAGAACTTCAATAAAAAATAAATTACAAAAAAAAAAGAAAGAGTTGACATAGGGTCAGGGAATGTTGAATCTTTGTGGCTGAAGATGAGAAATTGCAAGTGTAAAAAAAAACATTATGGGATTCATGTATAGGTATTCTGGGAATCATACATCCGCCTCCAAATAGTAGCTAGGATGTGGGATTGAGATTGTAAAGGTTGCTGCAAAAGACATGCAATTAGGGTAATCCAATAATTGTAATGCGGAACTTCAATATGCATGGGGATTGGGAAAGTCGCGTTGGTGTGGGATGGCAAGAGGGGGAATTTGTTGGTGCCGAAGAGATAGCTTTTTGAAGCAACTTGTGCTTAAGCCTACTTGCCGAAAGGCTATCTTATAGTGTCACAGAGAGGTGCTGGTAACGGACCCAAATGCAAGACACAGACACTGAAGTACAAGCAGCAGGACTTGACTAGGGAAGGGACGTGACAGGATTCAAACCAAGAGCAGGGACAACAACGCAGACTTGGGCTAGGGAAAGCGGGACCAGGATTAGAAACCATGGACTGGGAGACAAGGCTTCGACTCCGAGACCGAGACTGGTCAAGGACCCAGAACCTGGGTATTGCCTCGGACTCGGACCCCAGAAACAGGCAAGGACATGACATGGCTTCAGGACAGGACGTGTTTGGGGTCTAGAGGCCTGAGTTTGGAGACAGGCTGGGGTTTTTGCTCATGAGGCTTGAGGCTGGGTCTTGGGTCTTGAGCTTTGCTGCAGGCTGGGGTCTTGGGTCTTGAGCTTCGCTGCAGGCTGCGGCCTTGGGCCGTGAGCTTGGAGTTTGGGGACTTCAGGTTTGTGTTCTTGGAACTTGGCATGGGATCCTCGAGGCTTGGGTTCATGGAGCTTGGCTTGGGATCCTCGAGGCTTGGGTTCTTGCAGCTTGGCTTGGGATGCTCGAGGCTTCGGTTCTTGGAGCTTGGCTTGGGATCCTCGAGGCTTGGGTTCTTGGAGCTTCTCCTGGGCAGGAGACGGAATCCTGGGCAGGACGCGGATCTCCTGGGCAGGAAGCGGAACTCCTGGGCAGGACGCGGAACTTCACCTGCTGGAGGCAAGGACAGGGAGGGAAAGACCCAACTGCAGGGTAACGACAAATGGCTTCCTTACCCGACGGAGGCCAGGGACAGGAAGGGACAAAACCACCGCAGTGTAACGGCAATCGGACTGGCTCACCCGATGGAGGCAAGCACAGGAAAGGAGCTCAGTCCAGGGTGGCTCTGAGATTCGGGGCAGCCAGCAACCTTGGCTGGCTACAGAAATGGCCGAATCCATACCACGTTGACTGCTCCGACGAGTGGCAACAAGGCTCCAGGAACCGGTGGTCCTCCAACCAGTCCAGGAGATCACGAATGGTTTCACTATCCTTCCATCAGTAGGTTGCTCCAAGGGGGACTGACAAGACAAACCAGGAGCCCACACTCAACCCCAAGGCTTTATATTCCAAACTACAAGATGGGAATCAGGTACCTATGCTTAACTGAATCAAACGAGGGACAGCTGGAAGACTCGGAGTCCTGAGTCCTGAGTCCACTGACCGGACCGTGAACCGGAATGCGGACCTCACGGACCGGACCATGACATAGAGTTGGTGTTGTAGAATTACCCAGATCCTACTCGAGAGATTAACGTCACTGAACACTCAGGAGACAGTGACCGTATGATTGAATTCGTACAGCAATTTGAAAGAGGTAAGCGTAACTCGCATGTATCAGTATCGCAATGGAATAAAGGGAATTACAGAGTCATGAGGGACGAGCTTGCCGAGGTGGATTGGAGAAGGATACTGGCGGGGATGACAGCAGTGAAGAGTTACCTGAATTTTCTGGAGATAGTTCACAAATCGCAGGATAGGTATGTCTCACAGAGGACGAGGTTCTCAAATGGCAGCTGTGGCTGACAAAGGAAATTAAGGACTGCATAAAAACCAAAGAAAGGACATATAAGATAGCAAAATTGTGTGGGAATTTGGATGACCGGAAGCTTTTAAAAATCCAACAAAAGGCAACCAAAAAGCTACAAGAAAAGAAAAGGTGAATTATGAGGACAGACTAGGCAATCATATAAAGCAGGATACCAAAATATCTCAGTTACATAAAGAGTAAAAGGGAGGTAAGAGTTGATATTACACCACTGGAAAATGATGCTGGTGATGTAGTAATGTGGAACAAAGAAATGGCAGATGATCTTAATGGGTACTTTGCATTTTTCTTCACTGTGGATGACACTAGAAGTATGCCAGAGATCCGTGAGTGTTACGGAGCAGGAGTGAGTGTCATTACTATTACAAAGGAAAAATTCACAGGCAAACTGAAAGGCCTTAAGGTGGCTGAGAGAGGTTGCTGAAGAGCTATCGGATGCATTGGTCATGATCTTTCACTTCATTCTGGCACGGTCCGAAGTACGAGAAGATTACAAATTCACTTCTCACTTTAATAAAGGATAGGCCAGTTAGTCTAATCTCAGTGGTTGTGAAAGTGTTGGAGTCTATTACTGAGGATGAAGTTTCGAGGTACCTGGAGACTAATGATAAACTAAGTCAAAGTCAGCATCGTTTCTGCAAAGGGAAATCTTGCGCAAGTCTGTTACTTCTTCGAGGAAGCAACAAGAAAGTGTGGACAAAGGAGAGGCAGTGGATATCATTTTCTTGGATTCTCAAAAGACGCTTAATAAGGTTCCACACGAGTCTGCTTAACAAAATGTAATCCTGCAGTGATACAGGAAAGATACTTCCATGGATAGCGCAATGGCTGACAGGTAGCAAGCCCCGAGTGGAATTAAAAGAGGCCTTTTCTAATTGGCTGGCGCTGACTATTGGTGTCAGGCGTCAGTGTTAGGACCACTACTTTTCACATTGTTTCTCAATAATAGGATTATGGAAACGATGGCTTTATGCCAAAGTTTGCAGATAATACGAAGAATGGAGGGACAGGTAGTGCTGAGGAAGCAATGTGATTACAGCACGACTTAGACAAATGGATAGAATGAGCAAAAAAGTGGCAAGTGGAATACAGTGTTGCGAAATATATGATGGTGCATTTTGGTAAAAATGAACAATAGTACGCATTATTATCTAAGTGGGGAAAGGGTTCAAACATCAGGGGTGCAAACGGATTTAGGAATCCTCCTACAAGAATCCCAGAAGGTTAATTTACAGATTGCGTCTTCGGTAAAGAAAGCAATTGCAATGTTGACACTTATTTCAAGGGGAATAGAATATAAAAACAAGGAGATAATGCTGAACATTTATAAGTCACTACTCAGGCCGCACTTGGAGTATTTACGGGAGTTTTGGGCCGTATATCTCAGAAAGGATATGTTGTCATTGGACAGAGTACAGACGAAGTTCGCGAGGATATTTCGGAGAATGAACATATGAGGAGAGTTTGGCCACTTTGGGCCTGTACTCACTGGAATTTGGAAGAATGAGGGTGGGTATTTTATTGAAACGAAACGAATGTTGGAAGGACTAGATAGGGTGAATGTGGAGAGGATGTTTCCTTAGGTTGCGTATGTAGAGTTAGAGGGCACAATCTAAAAAACAGGCGACCATTTAGAACAGAAGTAAAGCCAGAGAGTAGTAAATCATTGGAATGCTCTGACACCGAGTGCAGTGCAGGCCAAGTCCGTATATTTCAGGCGCAAATTGGCAGTTTACTGATCGGTCAGGGCATCAAAGGATATAGCGAGATGACAGGTGCATGGTGTTGAGTGCGATCCGGGATCCGTCATGATGGAATGGCGGAGCAGACTCTATGGGCCGAATGGTCTACTTCATCGCCCATGGCCGATGGCCCATGTCTTATGGTCTTACAGTATGTACATCTCTACCCACCAGATGGCCGGATCTATATTATTATGCAAGTGGATTTTGCAAGCAAAATAAAATATCGAGAGGAACAGAATGCTGGAAACACTCGGTGGATCAAGCAGCGGCAATGGAGTACGCCGATGTTACTCGGTGACGCATCTCAAGGCAATGGATTTTAGCTGTAGCAGCCCGAAATGGGAATTTTAGACTATTCCCATCGGGGATACTTGTAAAGAGACGCCATTTATCGGCGCCATCTGAGACCACCTTGAAGACTGATTACATCACTTTATAACCCTCATTGGTCTAAATATATTTGCCTTCACTTACATGTTGAAGTTCAAGTTCAGTTTCATAGTCATTCAATCAAACGAACTATAGTTTCTCCGGACCAAGGTGCACAACAAGGTGCATATAATGCACAATCAACACAAAATAATATTAGCACAAATACTTTAACACGTAATGACATATATTCCAGAAATTTGACATTCAGCATAAGGTGCATTTACGACACAAGTCGGAAAGTAAGCTGCACAACGCCATTGAGACTCCAGAGGTGATGAGACCTGGGTGGTCGCAGGGAGTTCAGCAGTCTCACGTCCTGGAGGAGGACGTTGTTCCACATGCTAACAGTCCTTGTCCTAATGCTGTAGTACTTCCTGTCTTATGTTGGGGAGGGGGGTCAAAGAGGGGATAATAGGTGTTGTCGGAAAACCCACCTCACCATTTTTTCGTTGTTGAATCTGGTTTACATTCTGCATTCCGGTGTATGGCTGTCTCCTATCGTCACCACATTATTAGTGCTCACCTTTCCAGTGGGCAGTCTTAAGGTTTTATACCAAGTATTATTTATACTTCAGTAAACCATAATGTTTCAATGTTTATTACAAATGTGCAATACATCCTCTCTGCGTGCGTATTTCAGGCGCTTTTCAATAAAGGATAAGAATTTTTTATGAAATTTCCCTGTTATGTGCAATACTCACATGCCAGTTATAGAGTTTAAGGGGCTGTCCGGACGCTGGAGCAGGGATTCAATCGCAGACCCAGTACTGTGCACACAGTGATATTAATTGAGTAACAAATCCCGAGGTGCAAATAAAGTCAGCGTCAAAGTTCAGGCAGAGATAAAAACATTCAGAGAAATCCAAAAACTAGAATCAGGAAACAGGCAGAGTCGATGTTCAAACGTATAGAGTACAGATACAAATGCTGGAAAGGCTCAGCAAAATTCACTGGGACAATCTAACAACAAGTGAAAACACAGGACTAACGTGCACTCAGCAATAAACAGAGAGGCAGATGATAGCTGGAGTACAATGAGACGGAAGTGGCAGAAAAACGGATAATAATGAGAAACAGGTGAGAGGCGAAGTACTCAGTAATACAAGTGCCGAAGTAGAACAGGAGCAGGGACAGGGGCAGATGGGTTACGAAAACAAACAAGAGCAAATGGCAATACAAAAACCACAGACTGAGCGCTAGGGGGAAAACACACATTAAGACAAATTTCAAATGGAGGTACTGACAGGCGTAACATCCTCCAGGTTTTCTGGTTTCCTTCCACAGTCAAAAGAAGTACCGGTTAGTAGATCATCTGGTTATTGTAAATTGTCCTGTGATTGCGTTTGTGTCAAAACAGTGGCTTGCTGGACGGTGCGAAGGGCCTGTTGCGCACTGTATCTCTGAATGAATAAATATTTAAATAGACAGATAGATACACAGATAGACAGAGAGTTAGATAGATAGGTAAATGCATAGATACCAAAGCGTGGTACCTCCGAACATGTTGTCGCCGAAAGCGTGGCGATACTTCCGGTCTGTCCCCAGCACAATCCTTATTGATTTGATTTGATGCAAACGGCGCTGTATGTTTGTCTTCATGTATGCCAAATAAAGTTAATGTTTTATAATATTTAATGTATTCTATTTATGTTCATTGATTTTTTTCTGTTTTTAGTGTTTCGTTGTGCGCTTGACAGTCTCGGTGTTTTCAAAGATGTTTAAAAACGTTAAAAGTGTTAATTATTCCAGTACACCAAGTGTGGACGTCATTTGAGCGATTGTTCATTTGACTTTTTTCTTATAAACAGGATTTATCTTCTCTAATGTCGTACAAGTTGCTCTGTGTTGTCCATAAATAGAGTGATTAACACAGTCCAGGAACAGTTTTACACCATCCAACTAACATAAAAACCTCATTAATGACGAAGTGATATTTCAACACCAAATTCTTGAGAAAAAATATCAGCAGGTCAGGCAACCGTAAATAATTTGTGTGAAATGTACTGAATTCGTTGTGTGTGCGTGGAGCTAACACTCGCAGTCGTCTTATCAGTCACACCCTCCATAAAAAAAACACGCTATTGGTCAGACAAGATATAACATTAACATAATTAAACGGGTCTCTGTAATCATCTCATACGTATTTCACGCTTCCGCAACTTTCTCCCATCTGACAATTACAGTCTTAGATCCAGCACTACAAGTTTCAGGAAGAGTTCCACCATCAGGCTCCTGAACCAAAGTGGATGACTTTAATCACCACATCTCTGAACTGATTTCGCGTTCTGTAGACTCACTTTCAAACTCATGTCCTCAATATTATGTATGATTTATCTATCATCCCTTTATCCGTTTGTTTATCTATTTATGATCGATTGAGTTTAATTGATCTGTCTATTCATGTGTGTTTTATTTATTAATCTGTCTCTCTTTCAATCTATCCATTTATTTATTTGCGGTTATTCGTCTTTGTGCTTCTCAGTCTTTGTGTGTAGTTTTTCATTCCATCTATTCTACCTTTTTATTCTACTGTGAATATCTGTAAGAACATGAAACTCAGGGTCGCATATGAAGACATGCACAGACTTTGATAACAAATTTACCTTAAACTTTGAAAATAACTATGAGTTACAGAAGCTAGTGTGCGGGTGTGGCAGATGGTGACGGTGGTGTCAGGGCGGGAAGTGAGGCCGATGGCCTTCATTCAGGAACTAACGGAATCGATGGAGTGAATGGTCACGTCACGGGGAAACTTCCCTACTGTGTAACATTCCCAATGGTGGTAATACGTTGCCCAAAAGGCAGTGATATTGTTGCTCTCCCTCCCACAGGGATGGTTGTAAATGAAGAGAGAAATGCAGGGCACCGAGAAGTAGAAGATTCCGGAGATGGTGGGATCTGAGTGCCGACGGACAAAGAATGCTCAGGACGCAGAGGGCAGAAAAGCGGAATAAGATGTCTGAGGCGATATAACAGTAACTCTGATTGATGCTCCTGGACGGCACGTTGTCCGCGACCATTCCCCCCAACGCACTGCCAACAGCCGGGTAGAGACAAGACACAATAAATCGACCGTTGTTTCCTCTTTTATTCAGAGTTGTGTTACACAAGTTCAAATCACAGCACGGGACATCGCTGCTGAGTCTACACACAGCAGTAGTTCAGAATCAGCACAGTGGGGACAATTCTACAGAGAATTATTGGTCGCAAAATATGGATTATTCTGAAATTATTAAACATTCTGATTGTTTCCATAAGCGAACATTGCTACACAATTACATTGCAATGGGCTGCTGCACAGACACAGTGATTGCTTCAAAGAATTAAACAAGAACGAACAATCCACGTGTGCTGCCAGCCGGCACACTCTCACTGCGCACAGGCGGACGAAGAGATGGTGTTGCGCAGCGGCGAGCTCAGCGAGCTGTGGCTCACGCTGCAGGAATAACTCGAGCCCTTGTTCCATTCAGCGGTGGGTACCCGCAGGTAACTGCTCAGCCTGTAGGTCTGGTCGGTGTCCAGGGCCACGGCGCCTGTCGTCACCCCGCTCTTCGTCTCGACTCCATCCACGGTCCAGCGCAACGCTACCAAGCCCGGCTTAAAACCACTCACCAGACAGGAGAGAGTGGCCGAACCCTTGCCGGTCTCCTCCGGAGAAGGAGGGAGCAGAAGAACTGAGGGCTCCCGGGAATCGCTACCTGTGTGAGAGAGGAGACGGAGGGAAATAGAAACAATATTACTTCATGGACTGTTCAGAGATAGAAACACCAGCGCTGAAATTAACATAGGCATTGGGACACAGTATTCGGCACATTTGACCCCTCGGGTGCAAACCTTTGAGTAAAGAGTTGCCCGGATTATTCGCAGCCTTGAGCGGCTACGACGTGACATCATTTATTTAAAAACATGTTTTAAATCCACTCTGCTCTCGACACTGCATTGTGTTAGAAGATAACTACACAATGTCTTCGCTAATTGCCCACACCGTGCCCATATGAATGGTCCCTTTAGTAAGCCCAGTTCTTTGTTGCTCTCCAATAACTCCACAAATCTTGAACTTTCAGAACAATAACTGAAAATATTGCACCTTCAGTTGATGATAGAATGCAGGCTGTTTGGGATGTCCCGAGTGCGAGAAATCTCAATCGATAGCTAACGCTCAGTACACAGTGACTGAGGAGGAATGACGGAGACAAGAGCAAGTTTGTGAACCGGTGAGAAGCGGGAAGAGGTGAAACGACTCGTTCAGACCCACATTGCATTCCGAACCCCAAGTCGCTCGAATCTCTGAACAGCCTATTTTCTACCCAGCATCTTCCCCTAGTGTGTATTACTACAAAAAAGCCTCATGTTCTTCTACTGTGTTTTCTACAATCACGATAACACGATCCTTAACCACAAACTGTGAATTTCAGTAACTTGAAGCGGTGAACATCTTTTTCTCTGTGGTGCAGGATTTACCGCACCCAGAAAAATTATGGAATATTCGCGTCAAACATGTTCGCAGAGGTAGTGAAAGAAGAGGGACGGGTAGATGTCATGCTTGTGGTAGCGACCATTTCCCCAAATTATGTGTGAATATTATTCAAGTCCGTACGGGAGATAGCGATAGGATCGAAAGTCAATACATATTCCTCAGGGCAGTAATGTAAGCCGAGGGGAGAAAAAAATTAAAGGAAAAGTTCGGTGAACGTTTACTTCTTATACAGAGTGATGGGGCATGAGCTGGAGGAGGAAGATAAGATAGGGACGTTTAAAAAGCTTTTAGACGGACACGTGAGTGTGCTGAGAATGGAGGGATATGGAGTATGTGCAGACAGCAGGAAATAGTTTAATTTGCCGTCAAAGAGGGGCCGCTGTGTTAAGACTATTAAATGGTTCTCTTGTACGATAAGATGGACGATTGACCTCACAATCTACTTCCTTATGATCTTGCAACTTATCTACCTGCACTGCACTTCCTCTGGGGCTCGTACATTTTATTCTGTATTAAGCTGTCTTTAACTCAATGTACTGCAATCACTTGATCTTTATGGACAGTATGCATTACAAACTTTTCATTCCATCTTGTGAAAAGTAGCAAAAGTAAGCCAATGCTAAAAATACAATCCACGGGTCCTATTATGTTAAAAAGGAGGGAGGTCGGAAAGTATTGATTTCTGCTACACCGACTGAAGTAGGTCAGAAGTGCCCAACAAAAAAACTGTTCACAAGTCAAACGATCATTAATTTAATTGATGAGGTTGACTAGATGGGCTGAACTGCCTCTTTGCCGGACTGAGAGAGATGGAAACTCCCACAGTGAAGACAAAGGGAAGTCTACCCTGGACGGGGTTTTATCCAGCTGTGGGGAATGAGAGTGGTTGCAATATTATTTTTTTGGAACAGAATGAGGCAGTCACTTACTCTTAATATCCAGGATGGTACCTGGACCGAGGATAACTGCACTATCCCACGTTCCACAGTAATAGACGGCGGAATCCCGGGATTCCAAACTGCTGATAGTCAGGATGTGAATGTTGCTGGAGGTGTCTCTCGACGGCTGAAAACGGTTTGTAATCCCTGGCCCTCGGTATATATCATTGTCCGTCTCATGTAATAACACCCACGCCGGTCTCTCCCCGGGACGCTGTCGGTACCAGTTCATGTGGTAACTTCCAACATTACCGTTCTGTATTCGACACTCTAAGCGGACGGTTTGTCCCGCGGAAACAGGTCCGGACATTGGGGTCTGATTGAGCACTGGGGCAGCGTGGATATCTGCAATAAAGCACAATAAAAACACTGGGTGACTTGGAGCAAAATAAAAATCAGGCAGTAATGCCAATTTAACGGATTATCCGTGCATAAACCAATCGGCCTCTCACCTGGTAAATGAACCAGCAGAACCCACAGGAGATGCAGCGCTGGGGACATTCCTCCGGACAGGTGCAGACAGCGAGCGCCCAAAAATTCCAACCGAACCATGCGTTGTTCTGCAAACTTCGGGAACTGCTCAGATTTCAGAGCCTACAAGCAGTCTTCGGGTCTGTTTATTAAGTGAGATGTAAATGAGTGGGCGGCGCCAGGGAAAGAATGTGGGCGGAGTTAGACAAGCTGACCTTCGGAAGCTTTGAATGGCCACCTTGCTGATTTTTAAAACCTTTACCGCGAATTTCAAGATTGTTACATCTTCAGTTGTATCACATATCCAGGCCTATAGAACTTCGGAGAATACTCATGCTAAAATTATTTTAGACATTGTTTCAGCTGCTTTCCTCTGGGACAGTGGGTGTGGGACTTGGTGGCACTGGGCCCCTCTTGACTACTCAGAATGGCTAATGAGAACAAAACTGTTGAAGGTCACATCAAATTTCTACAAAGTCTCTATGCCGTCCCAAAATTACCACGACAATGCATTGGTTCCCATCTGAGAATATGCCATTACTGTAGAAAGCATGTCGCTGTTTTGCTTATGAGACAATTTGTCGCTAAAATGCGTAACTCCCAACCGACAAGTGATTTTCTCTATAGACTTTAGAGTGCGCCTGGGCAGAATTTAATTTACCGTCACACATTGGGGTCTGTTATTGTGCAAAGGTGTTGCAATGGAACGCAATCAATGCAGCAGGGCATTAAGAGTGTTCCTCTCGGCAGTGAACCTCCCGCACATAATTAGATGGGAATTAGGGACGTTCAGCAATAATTGCACCGGTGATACAAACGGCTACAGATACTGGAATCTGTAACAACTCAGAAAGAGCTGGAAGGACTAAACTGATCAGGTAGTATCTATGCCGGTAAATGGACTGTCGCCGTTTACGTCCGAGAACGTTCATCTGAAATCCCAGTCATGTAATTTTCCGACAGTGAGATATTGAGGCATGGAACAAGACTCCGAAAATAGTCAGACAAGGCTGATAGGAGCAAACATCAGTTTGACTACATTAGCTCCAGCAATGGCCCATGTCAACAGAAAAGGATCTGACCACCAGCCCGTGACGTTCCATGACCTTATTGCGCCATCCACATTCGGAGGGGACCACTGATCAGAAACCACTGCATTGATTAAATTGATGCTTATAAATTAGACTGTGTTCATAGGTTTGGGATTATAAAATTCAAAGTTCAATGTAAATTCACTATCAAAGTGCGGTAAGTCATTAACAGCGGGCATTCGCAGTAGATATTAAGGAATACAATAGAATCAAGGAAAAGCTAAAGACTAAGACAGCCAATGTGCAAAATAAGACAAACTGTGCAAATAGAAACAAAAACATAAATACATATATAAATAGATGAATTAATAAACGTTACCATGCCTTACATAAGCATTCATTTCACACTTCATGTCAGCTTGTCCATCTTCAGGCGATGCCACTCAGACACCTTTGTAAAATCTATTTTCTGACTGCATGTTTTGGATTGTTACTGCATCTAATGTGCATGGCTTTATCTACTGTGTTTTTCACATTGGCCTCAGAGGAACGGTAGTTCGTATCTGTACATGTGTATGGTTAATTGGCGGTAAATTTCACACATGACCTCATCATTTCGACATTGAAAGAGACTCCAATTTAGAACAGTTTCTCCACACATCACCTCAAGCTTTCCACATTTTATCCAGTATTTTTTGCGCCCTGCCTGTTTTCTTCAGCTGTGAACAATTGCCCGCTGTTAATGATACTCGGCGAAATACATGATGACTTATCACACTTTGATGGTAAATTTATATTGAACTTTGAATTTTATAATCCCAAGCCTATGAACACGGTCTAATTTATAAGCATCAATTTAATCAATCCAGTGTTTCTGATCAGTTGTCCCATCCGAATATTGATGGTGAAATAAGGTCATGGAATGCAACGGCTGGTGGTCAGATCCTTTCCTGTTGACATGGGCCATTGCTGGAGCTAATGTAGTCAGACTGATGTTTGCTCCTACCAGCCTTGTCTGACTATTTTCAGAGTCTTGCTCCATGCCTCAATATCTCACTGTCGGAAAATTACACGACTGGGATTTCAGATGAACGTTCTCGGACGTAAACGGCGACTGCCATTTTCCGGCATAGATACTGTCTGACCCGTTTAGTCCTTCCAGCTCTTTCTGAGTTGCTCCAGATTCCAGCATCTGCAGCCGTTTGCATCACCGGTGCAACTATTGATGAACATCCCTAATTCCCATCTAATTATACGCGGAAGGTTCAACAGTCATTCCGCACTGTCCTGAAAACCCTGATAATCAACAAACATGGCAATAATACACTTGGATCCCTTGTCCAAGTGTTTGGATATGCACTGTGAACAGCTGGATTTCTTCCTTCAGCAAACTCTTGCGAATCACGTCACAGGCGGCCTGCTGATAATCAACATGAACCGCGTCCGCGGATTGCCAGTGGCTTCCTACTGCGAAAGTTCTGACACGATTACCAAGAGATCTCTAAGAAATTTGCCGATCACGTTTTCTATCCCTGTTTCCCAGATGACCTGCAGGCACTTCCTTAACGTGAGGAGACCGAAGATATAATTGATAAATATTACAGGAAAGTCGTCACCATCAAGCTGCAGGCGGCGAGTACCTGGGTGACTGTCGGGAGAAGTGAAATTAAGTAGTTAGAACAGAGCACCCATCTGGCTGTTCCCCTCAAAAACAAGTCTAACACTTTGGATACTTTTATAAAGGATGGCAACCCGGGAGAATGCCACGGAGACCGGGTTACAGGCACTGAGCATGGGTCCGTGGTGTAGAAGGGAAAGAGAGAGAAGAAAGGTGCGGTAGCTATAGAGGAGTCGATAGAGAGTGGAACAGACAGCAAATTCTAGAGACGTTAACGGGACAACCAGGTGGCATGTTGCCTCCCAGGTACCAGGGTCAGGGGAGCAGCCAGACGTCTTGATACATATTGGTACCAATCACATAAGAAGGAAAAGAAATTAGAGCCAGAGGTGGACCATACGTTACACAGGAAATATAGAAGGCAAGTCAAAAGAGCAATGTAGTTACGGGAGATTTTAACGTGCAGGTCGACTGGGAAAATTAGGTTTGTAATGGATCTCAAGAGAGAGAGTTTGTTGCATGCCTAGTAGATAGCTTTTCAGCGCAGTTTGTCGCAGAGCCGACAAGGGGATCAGTTATACTCGTTTGGGTGCTAGTAATGAACCAGAGGCGATTAGGGAGCTTAAGGTCAAAGAACCCTAAGGCTTTACCCTTGTAAACCCTGAGTGATTACATGAAATTTGATACGGAGAAAGTGAAGCCTGATGTAGAAGTCTTTCAGTGAAGTAAGTGAAATTTCATTGGTAAGAGAGGGGAGTTGACCAAAGTAAATTGGAAAGAGCTGCTAGCAGGCATTTCAGCTGAGCAGCAATGACGTGCGTTGGTGGGAAAAATGAGGAAGGTGCATGACATGTGTACTCCAAAATACACAAATAGTAAAATGGTACAATCCTAGCTGACAAGAAAGTCAAAGCTATTGTAAAAGCAAAAGAAATGGCATACAACATTGCAAGAATTAGTGGGAATATGGAAGATTCGGAAATTTATAAACAAAACTTACAGAGCAACGAGAAACATCATTAGAAGGGAAAAGATGAAATATGAATGCAAGGTAGAAAATAATGTCAAAGTAGATAGTAAAAGGTTTCTCAAGTATGTTAAAAATAAAAGAGAAATGAGAATGGATATAGGACTGCTAGAAAATGAGGCAAGCGAAATTTTAACGGGGGAGAAGGAGATGACTGATGAACTAAATGAGTATTTTGCGTCGGTCTTCACTGTGGAAGACACGTACAGTGTGCGTGATGTTGTGGCATATGAAGGAAGAGAAGTGAGTGGTGTTTCTGTTACAAGAGAGAAGGCGTTCAAAAAGCTGAAAAACCAAAAGGTACATAAGTCACCCAGACCAGAGGAACTGCCCCCTACTATTCTGAAAAAAAGGGCGTTAGGGATTGTGGTGGCATGAGAAATAATTTTTCAAAATAATTGGACTCTGGCATATTACCAGAGGACTGGAAAATTTCAAATGTTACTCCTCTGAATGAAGGCAGCAAAAAGGAAATTCTAGACCAGTTAGCCTAACCTCAGTGTTTGGGAAGGAGTTAGAGTCGATTGTTAAGGATGAGGTGCTGGACAACTTGGTTACACAGGACAACATAATACATAATCAACATGGCTTCCTTCAGGGAAAGTACTGCCTGACGAACCTGTTGGAATACTTTGAGATTGCAATGAGGATAAAGGAAAAGCAGTGGATGTTATATATTTGGAGCTTCAGAAGGCCTTTGACAAGGTGCCACACATGAGGCTACTTACCAAGTCAGGAGCCAGTGGTATTACAGGAATGTTACTAACATGATTAGAGCATTGGCTGATTGGTAGGAGGCAGCGAAGGGAAATAAAAGCATCCTTTTTGGGTTGACTGCCAGGGACTTATTGTGTACCGCAGGGGTCGGTGTTCAGACTACTTCATTTTATGCTGTAAATAAATGATTTAGATGGCTTTTTAACCAAGTTTGCAGATGATACGAAGATTGGTCGAGGGGCAGGTAATGTTGAGCAAAGCACTTAGACAGGTTAGGAGAATGGGCAAGAAACTGGCAAATGAAATACAATGTTGGAAATGCATGGTCATGCACTTTGGTAGAAATAATAAATGTGCGGCCTATTTTCCAAACGGGGAGAAAATAAAGGAATCTGAGAAACAGAGGACTTGGGCGTCTTGTGCAGAACACCCTAAAGGTGAACTTACAGTTTGCGTCGGTAGTGAGGAAGCCAAATGCCACTTTAGCATTCATTTCAAAAGCTCTAGAGTATAAGAGCAAGGATGTGATGCTGAGGTTTTATAAAGCTCTGGTGAGGCCTCATTTTGAATGTTGTGAACAGTTCCGGCCCTCATCCTAGAAAGGATATGTTGGCATTGCTCAGAGTCTAGAGGAGGTTCACAATGATGATTCCAGGAATGAAAGGTTTTTCATTTGAGGGAAGTTTAATGGCTCTGGGTCTGGAATTCAGAAGGATGAGGGGTGATCTCATTGAAATCCCTGGAATGTTGAAAGACCAAGACAGAGCAGATGTGGAAAGTATGTTTCTCATGTTGGGAAAGTGTAGGACAAGAGGGAACAGCCTTATGATAGAGGGGCGCCCTTTCAAATCAGAGATGTAGAGAAATTGGTTTACCCAAACTGTGTTGAATTTGTGGAATTTGTTGCTACTTGCAGTTGTGGAGATCGGGCCGTTGGGTGAATTGAAGCAGAGGATGATAGGTTTTTGATTAGACATGGCATCAAAGGTTAGGGGGAGAAGGCCGGGAACTGGGGTTGGGGAGGAGATGAAAAAAGCATCATCTATGATTGAATGGCTCATCAGACTCGATGGTCCAGATGACCTGATTGTGCTCCTATGTCTTATGGTCTTAAGGTCCTAATAATAGACTCCGCCATCCCTCCATCAGTAAGATGTTAAAATCATTAAAATCATGTTGTCTAGCCCTCTGCTCTCTTGCTCTCTCTCCCCCCCCCTCTATCTCTCTCTCTATCTATCTATCTATTTCACTCTCTCTATCCCCCCTCTCTCTCTCAATGTATGTATGATTACATGTCTCTATATGCCGCCTGCATGGCTTCCTTCGCCTTCTCATGCATCTGTCTACTTTCGTCGACGCTTTAGTTATTTACTTTCTAGTGTTTACATTCTCAGTGTGAAACTGATTCCCGCTAACCTTTCATAGAAACAAAGGGAACCTACAGCACAATACAGACGTTTAGGCCCACAAAGCTGTGCCGAACATGTCGTTACCTTAGATATTACCTAAGATTAACCATAGCCCTCTATTTTTCTAAGCTCCCTGTACCTATCTAGTAGTCTCTTAAAAGACACTATGCTATCCAAAAAAATGTCTTTCTATTTCTAGCTTTTCCTTACATACTTTTTATGGCAGTTCTGGTGAGTCGTCATGTCTCCTACTACGCCAGTCCAGCATCAGCAGGCTATTTTTCCACTGATATTGGGGAAGACTACAACTAGAGATCATGGCATAACGTTAAAAGGTGGACTGTTTAAAGGGATCATCGGAGGAAACTTCTCTAGGAAGAGGTACAGTCGACGTTTCAGGTCGAGACCCTTCGTCAGTCCTGTACCTCTTCCTAGAGATGCTGCCTGGCCTGCTGCGTTCACCAGCAACTTTGATGTGTGTTGCTTGAATTTCCAGCATCTGCAGAATTCCTGTTGTTGTCGGAGGAAACTTTTTCACTCAAAGGATGGTGAGAGTGTGGAAACAGTTACCAGCAGATGTGATGGATGAGGGTCGATTTCAGCATTTAAGACAAATTTGGATGAAAGGAGGGCTATGGGGGCCCATGGTCCGTCTGCAGAATGACGGGACTAACCATATTAATAGTTCGGAACAGGCTAGATGGACCGAAAGGTCTGATTCGGTGTTGTGGTGCTCTATTACTTTATGACATTCCATGTTTATTTTAATCGGGTCCTCGGCACTCTGGGGCACAAACAACAAATTTCACGACAAAAACAGTGATATTATACCTGATTCTGATGTTGATTCTCACTCTGATGGAGGATGTTAGTAACAGAGTCACGGGTGGGACATCAAATCTCCCTCCTATCGTCCATGATTTAGTCCATCACCACGCAGCCTTCGTTCTGCCAGGATCTGTTGGATACTATGTCACAGATGAGTAGAAATTTCATCCAATT
The DNA here is from genome assembly GCF_963921235.1 of Mobula hypostoma. Taxonomy (NCBI): domain Eukaryota; kingdom Metazoa; phylum Chordata; class Chondrichthyes; order Myliobatiformes; family Myliobatidae; genus Mobula; species Mobula hypostoma. Next base: position 237,719,699 of record NC_086098.1, read on the forward strand.
AAAAGTTCGATTTATGCGACACGGTATTAAAGTTTATCGAATAACACCACTGTGAAACATTGGCTTGTATTTTTTTTATTTGTGCTATGTTACGTCTCTATATCCTGCAGTCTGGCTTGTGTCAGGCTTGTTCGATCGAATAATTGGATAATTGGAGATGGTGATTAAAGATTAAAGACGTATCGGTCACAACCTGGGATATGGTAATTCTCCCTCAACCCCGTCCTGGCCGTAGGACACTGGTCACTTCAGTTAACCTCTCCCTCATTCAGTCAGGGGCTTTCAATTTTCTCTCCCAGGGCACCATGATTTTTTCATTCGGTGATCAGAGTCGGGGATGGGACGGATAGATGAATAGGGTCGGACTGTCTGTGTTGTGAGCGGCACTGATGCAGCTGCGGACCGCGTCATCTCCCCACGGGACCGAGACGGGGTTTGCACAGCCTTTATTTAGCGACAGTTACACAAATTGCTGCTGCTTCTGTCCTGTTTGTGAAGTGGTGCAGGTGGCGCGGTCGCGAGGTCTCGGGAAGGTGGGGGCGTTGATGACATACGACTGAAGATTTTTTAAAATTCTCTCGATCTGAGAAACTGCAATAATACAAAGGGACACATTCTGAAACTAAATCTGAAAAATAAACCCTTACACAATTGGAATTGTTGTGACTAGCGATGAATGGGGGACAGAGGGACAGGGAAAGAGAGAGGGGCAGAGGAAGAGAGGAAGAATTAGTTATGGACAACAGGAAAGACAGAGGGTGACACGGTGAGAGCGGGGAGGGAGAGAGATGGGGTGAAAGAAAAAAAACAGTAGGAAGTGAGGCAGGATGAGTAAGAGAAGAATCTGAGCGAAGAGAGTGTGTGTGAGAGATGGAGAGAGACAGAGGGAGTGACGGAAGGTGGGAACAGAGAAACACAGAGGCAAAGAAAGGGAGAGAGCGGGGATCTCCAAGACCACGGGGAAGGGTGTGTGTGTGTGTGTGTGTGAGAGAGAGAGAGAGAGAGAGAGAGAGAGAGACAGACAGACAAACAGACAGACAGACAGACAGACAGACAGAGAGAGAAGAGGGGTGGAGGAGATGATGGCTCTCTCAGCTCCGTGTCTAATAAATGCATAACTTTGAAAGCAGCGAACAGAAAATTCACTTGAGCAACATTTGTGAATAGCCCGAAGGGTGATCATGGGCTCGGTGTCTCGCTCCATCTCTGAACCATCCGCAGCACAGTCTGAGGACCCCGATAAATGTTTCAATACCAGACACACAAGGGAATATATAAGTTCGCGCATGGATCTCGCGCACCTGCTTTGTTGTTATCCAAGATCTGAAATTGTCATAATCCCGGCACTGCCCAGCCCATGTCAGCAGCGATAATATTTATTAGAAGCCCTAGGAGTGGTTATTGTTGACCCTCACTGACAACCAATTATGACACAAATTCCCTGTCCCTAACACCCGCGACATTTAGAGTTACTGATTTATACAGCACAGAAATGGGTCCGTCTGCCCAACTTGTGCATGCTGGCCAAGTTGTCAAACTGCGCTCATCCCATTTGTATGCGTTTGACTAATGTCATCATAAAGTTTTAATATCCGTCTAACTGCCGGGATGTCTTTCAAACTGCACAATTTTACTTCCCTCTACTACTACCTCTGGCAGGTCGTGAACCATATCAACCACTCGTCTTCCGATTTATGTCTCCGTGTTGGTCGTGTAACCTTTGATTCCCCTGTAGAGAGGACTGACTGAAAGACATGACCTTATCTGGTTGAATAGTGCCACATCAACAATCTCTCACTAAATGTCAGCAAAACCAAAGAACAGTTTATTGACTACAGGGGGAGGAAGTCAGAGATCCTTCAGCCAGTCCTCATCAGGAGATCAGAGATGTTATCATTTCAGTCCCGGGTTCAGCCCACAACCATCATTACAAAGAAGGCCTGGCAGGGCCACTACTTTCTTAGAAGTTTGCCAAGCTTGGGATGATATCTAAAACTCTTAGAAATTTCTGCCGATGCACGGTTGAGACAAGGTCGACAGCTTGTATCACTGCCTGCTATAGAAACACCAGTACTCTTGAAAGGAAAGACCTACAAAAAGTAGTGGATAAAGCCGAGACCATCACGGGTAAAGTCCTCCACACCGTTGAACACACCTAAAGCGGAGCAGTCGCATGAAAGCAACAAAAATCCTCAAGGACACCCTCCCCACCAACCCCACCATGCAACCCTTGCTCTCTTATCGTTGGTGCCATAAGAAGGGTGTACATGGCCCTTAGGTTCCACAGTTTTGGGATAGTTATCACCCTCTCGTATCAGACTCTTGATACAAAGGGACCAACTTCACTCAACTTCATTCACAAGAACACTGAACTGATTCCGTCATCTATCAACACATTCAATAGCCCTGTAACTCATGTTCTTAATCTTTATGACTATTTTATTTATTATTATTTTGGGTGTTTGCACATTGGTTCATTGTCCGTCTTTATTGCCTGTCGTTGTTCACTGATTCATTTGCGTTCTTTGCATTTACTCTGAAAGTACGCGGGAAGATGAATCTCGGACGAGAATATGATGACATATATGAACTTCGATGCTAAATTTACTTTTAATTTGAGGCTAAGAAGCAGACGTCAAGCTCGCTGAAGTTTCGGGAAATGAGAGGCAATCACATTACACATTACTGAATTGAAAGCAAATGGACGCAAAGTCTGTCTACTCTGTTGGGGTTGGGGATGGTGGGGTGGGGGTTAAGCGATGGTGGACAGGATGAGAAACTATGATATCACCCAGTTCAGTCAGCAACTGACAACTGATGAAGTTCACTCTCTAATTCCCTCGCCACATTCCAGGCTGGAATTGATATATGTTTGGACAAAACGTGATTCAGTATTATTCATTTTGCCACTCGTGTCCCTCAGTCTCTCTGTTCTATCTCACTTCCCAGGTTCCTGAGGTGGAAGCTATTGCAGTTTATCATCTCTAAGTTCAACATTCTAACCATGACAACCACTTTCTCATCCAAATGGTTATTATAGTCGAGGAATCGTAGAGCCAGCACATGTCCCTGTTGTACATGTCCTCCAGTGTATAAAATGATGCTTCACTACCGGTCTCAATTCAATGCCACACAAACATTATTTTTGATAATTGGATCCCTCATCACTTGTCTTACGTCTTCCAAGCTTCAACCAGTTTACCATGTGGATCCGTGGCAAGGATCTTCCAAAAATCCACCTAAACACCAAGAAGCTCATTCACAAAATCCGAGTTTACCAAAAAGGCCATACTCCAGACTGGTGACGTCCTTCACTGCGAGACATTGTTTCGGCCATTCATTGACTGTTTATTTCTTTCCTGCCTGAAAGGTATCACACTTTCTCGTCTTTTACTAATTCAGGCATACTTCGTGACTGGGGAGCACGCCGACCTCATCAACTTTGCCTGCAACTTCCACACTGCCCTCAAATTTACCCGGTCTATTTCCGACACCTACTTCTCCTTTCTCGATCTCTCTGTCTCAATCTTTGGAGACAAGCTTATCTACTGATATCTATTACAAACCCACTGACTCTCACAACCATCTGGTCAATACCTCTTCTCAGCCGGTTACTTGTAAAAGTGGCATCACCTTCTCTCGATTCCACCCTTTCAGCCACATCTGTTCTCAGGAGGGAACGCAGATGTCCTCCTTCTTCAAAGAAAGGGGCTTCCCATCCTCCACCATCAACGCTACCCTCAACCGCATCACCTCCATTTCGAGCACGTCGGCCCTCAACCCATTTTTCTGCCACCCTATCAGGGATAGGGTTCCTCTCGTCCTCACCTACCACTCAACGAGCCTTCGGGTCCAGCACGTTTCTCCATAACTTCCGCCATCTCCTACGGGACCCCAACACCAAGCACCTTTCCCTCTTCCCTTCTCCACTCTCTGCTTTCTGCAGTGAACGCGCCCTATGCGACTTCGTTGACTATTCGTCCCTCCCCTCTAATCTCCTTTTTGGCCCTTATCTTTGCAAGCGGAATAAGTGCTACTCCTGCCCCTACACTTCCACCCTCACTACCATTCAGGCTCCCAAACATTCCTTCCAGGTGGGATGATGCTTGAGTCTGTTTAAGGGACATCGACTGTATCCTGTGCTACCAGTGTAGCCTCCTGCATATCGGTGAAACCCGACGTAGATTCAGAGACAGCTTCGCCGGGCACCTACGCCAGGAAAAGCGGGATACCACAGTGTCCACGTATTTTAATTCCACTTGTCATTCCAATCTCGACATGCCAGTCTATGGCCTCCTCTACTGCCATGATAAGTCACACCCAGGCTGGAGGGCCAACGCCTTATCTTCCGTCCGATGACCCTGCAACCCGGTGGTATGCACATTGAGTTCTTGAACTTCCTGATGCGCACTTCTCCTCTCCTTAACTATTCCCCATTCCTTTTTGCCTCTCTCACCTTTTCTCCTTACTTGTCCATCACCTCCCTCTGGTTCTCCTCCCACTCTTCTTTCCTCTATGGCCTTATGTCCTCTCCTATCAGATTAACCGTTCTCCAGCCCTATATCTCTTTCACCAATCAACTTTCCAGCTTTTTATTACACATCCCCCACCCTCCCCCAACCCGCCCCCCGGAATGACCTATCACGTTGTGTTTCTACCTCCCCTCCCCCCCCCCCCCCCACCTCCTCACTCTGAATTCTCAACTTTCTCTCTAGCACTGATAAAGGGTCTCGGCCCGAAACGTCGACTGCACGCTTTTCACAGATGCTGCTGGCCTGCTGATTTCTTCCAACATTTTGTGTCGGTTGCTGCTTATTTCATCCGTGCCTGATGGTTTATCGAAATAGGTATTATTTTACGCAGATAAGGTTCACAGTGCAATTGCGTTCTGAGACAATTCAGAAGTACTTCTTAATCTTTCAGCATGAAACATAGGAGCTGTATTAGGCGATTCAGCCAGTCACGTTTGACCCGCCATTCCATCATGGCTTATTTATTATCCTCCCCAACCCTGTTCCCAGCCTTCTCGACGCAATCTTAGACGCTCTTACAAATCAAGAATCCCTTAACCTCCGTTTTAAATATAGCTAATGACGAAGCTTTCACAGCTGTCTGTGGCAATGAATTTCACGTCTAATTTTGATGCAAATGATAGAAAAAGATCCTTCTCCTATTCTCCAGTAATGAGCGGGTGACGATAGGGGCTCAAATATTTCCTCTCCACACTGTGTTTGACGAACCGAAAACCTCCGTCTCTTCCTCCAAGTTGCAGGCTGAAGTGGCCGAATCTCTCTGCTACTCCCTATGTAACTCGTCCTCTGTGTTGTAAAACTAAACTGTGCATGAATCTGACTCAGGAGGTTCCACTACCGGTGTTGGTGACTGGTTTATTTCAGCTCGTATGCTTCTGAATGTCTTCCAGCTCTTCCCATTTTACTTTTCTGTACCTGCATACCAGTTCTTGGTATACTCTTTAACGTGACTCACGTGAGCTGTTAAGACATGAATATGCTCCCACCAGCATATCCAACATTTAACCAAATCAGAGAGTTATTAGATGGCAGTAGCAAATAGGCGGATTGGGAAGAGGCAATGGAGGAAATATAATGGTACGTAATAAGTACTCTTACCTCTTTTCAAGTACCTCCTGTATGTTCATGGCTTTCTGCTGCTGTTCGACATGTTCAACGTTCAGAGATGCTCTTCATCACTGTTGAAAACCCTGGTGTGCACAACAGTGTTGATACAATCGAGTTACCGCCGCCTTGCTGTCAGCTTGAACGAGTCCGATTTTCTCCTCTGACCCCTCTCATTAACAAGGCGTTTTAGGCCATAGAACTGCTGCTGACTAGATATTTTTATTTAATTGTTTAATTGTTTGTTTTTCGCTTCATTCTTTTAAACCCTAGTAACCGTTGTGTCATGGTCCGGTCCGTGAAGTCCGGATCCGGTTCACGGTCCGGTCCATCGTTTCTCATTCCAGGTTTTCTGGTTTCCCGTTTTCTGTTGGGTGCTCTGATTGAGTCAGCTTATTGACATTTTGGGCTGGCTACATATCTAGCTCCTTGGTTCGGCTTCAGTTGCTGTATTGTTCCTGTCTAAACACCCATTCGGAAAACCTTCTCTGCCCCTTCCTCCTGAAGTCTTGCCCTGCAACCAGTGTCTGAAGCCGAGCCTTGTCTCGCCTTGCCGATAAGGGTAGTGCAGTGGATGTGATCTATATGGATTTTAGTAAGGTATTTGACAAGGTTCCACACGGTAGGCTTATTCAGAAGGTTAGAAGGCATGGGATCCAGGGAAGTTTGGCCAGGTGGATTCAGAATTAGCTTGCCTGCAGAAGGCAGAGGGTCTTGGTGGAGGGAGTACATTCAGATTGGAGGATTGTGACTAGTGGTGTCCCACAAGGATCTGTTCTGATCTGATCTCTACTTTTCGTGATTTTTATTAACGACCAGGATATGGGGGTAGAAGGGTGGATTGGCAAGTTTGCAGATGACACCAAGGTTGGTGGTGTTGTAGATAGTGCAGAGGATTGTCAAAGATTTCAGAAAGATATTGATAGGATGCAGAAGTGGGCTGAGAAGTGGCAGATGGAGTTCAACCCGGAGAAGTGTGAGGTGGTACACTTTGGAAGGACAAACTCCAAGGCAGAGTACAAAGTAAATGGCAGGATACTTGGTAGTGTAGATGAGCAGAGGGATCTGGGGGTACATGTCCACAGAGCCCTGAAAGTTGCCTCACAGGTGGATAGGGTAGTTAAGAAAGCTTATGGGGTGTTAGCTTTCATAAGTCGAGGGATAGAGTTTAAGAGTCGCGATGTAATAATGCAGCTCTATAAAACTCTGGTAGGGCCACACTTGGAGTACTGTGTCCAGTTCTGGTCACCTCACTATAGGAAGGATGTGGAAGCATTGGAAAGGATACAGAGGAGATTTACCAGGATGCTGCCTGGTTTAGAAAGTATGCATTATGATCAGAGATTAAGGGAGCTAGGGCTTTACTCTTTGGAGAGGAGGAGGATGGGAGGAGACATGATAGAGGTGCACAAGATAATAAGAGGTAGGACGGAGTGGATAGTCAGCGCCTCTTCCCCAGGGCACCAATGCTCAATACAAGAGGACATGGCTTTAAGGTAAGGGGTGGGAAGTTCAAGGGGGATATTAGAGGAAGGTTTTTTACTCAGAGAGTGGTTGGTGCGTGGAATGCACTGCTTGAGTCAGTGGTGGAGGCAGATACATTAGTGAAGTTTAAGAAACTACTAGACAGGTATATGGATGAATTTAAGGTGGGGGCTTATATGGGAGGCAGGGTTTGAGGGTCGGCACAACATTGTGGGCCGAAGGGCCTGTACTGTGCTGTACTATTTTTTATCCTATCTTCTGCCGAGCCTTGAGCCTTGACTCGCCTTGCCTCGCCTTGCCTCGCCTGGAGCTTTCCCTTGCGTTGTTTCGCCAGGAGCTTTCTCTCGGCTGTAATGCTCGCCTGTACCGCTGTCAAGTTCCACCGCCGAAGCAAGATAAGGAAGTATCTATCATTGTTTTGATCCGTCTCTGTTCGACGCCTTCGCTAGGTAGGTCCGGCCTTTTGCCCCTACCTTGAGTGGAGATCTGTCTCTCAGTGCTCTGTGTATGAGTCCCGGACCTACATCATGTTTCCAAGGAGGGGTTCCGGCTCTGTTCCATGTTCCTGTCTCTCAATATTACCAAGGCTCTACGTTCCTGTCTCCCTCGACCAAGTCAAGGCTTCGTGTTCTCCTCCTGTCCAGGTGTCCCATCCTGTCCATGTGCCTCGCCCAGCCCAGGAGTATCTCGGCCAGCCCGGTGCTGGAGTTCCCTCGTCCTGTCCAAGCCACGTCCAAGAACATCGTCTTGTCCAAGCCACGTCCAAGAACATCGTCCTGTCCATGCTACGTCCATGAACCTCGTCCTGTCCAAGCCAAGGCTTTGTGTTCTCGTCCTGTCCATGTGAATAGTCCTGTGCTGGAGTTCCCTCGTCTTGCCCAGGAGTCTCTCGTTTTGTCCTGTAGCCTCGCCTAGTCCTGTCTCCCAAACCACGTCATGTCTTCGCCTAGTTCGGAAGTCCGAGCCCGAGTCAAGACCCAGGTCCTGGGTCCTTGTCCAGTCTCTGGCTCGGATTCCGAACACAAGCCTCGTCTTGTCCAAGCCATGAAGTGTCATAGCCATGAAGAATTAAATCCATGTCCAGTCCTGTAGCTACGTCATGTCGTCGCCTAGTTCCGGGGTCCGAGCCCAAGTCAAGTCAGAGGTTCTGGGTTCTTATCCCGTCTCTGGCTGGGTCAGAGACAGACTGGGAACTAAACATCAACATAGAGCCGGGACTTATCCTTCGACAAGCCAGGACTCATCTTCAACACGACACTAACATGAGAAATGACAGAACATAGACATAGAGCCAGGACTTATCCTAAGACAAGCCGGGACTCAACTTCTCCACACCAAGGTGGGACAGTTCCACCTGTTGGGTAACGGCGGGACGGCCAGACTTACCCAACAGAGGCAAAGACACGACATGTCCCCCCGCAGCGCAACGGCAAGACAGCCTGATTACCCCACGGAGGCGAGGACAAGACAAGACAAGTCATGACCCCCCGCGGGGCAACGGCAACATGGCCTGACTTACCCCACGGAGGCGAGGACAAGAAAAGACAAACACGAAAGAACAACAGACAGTTCCATCTCTGCTCGGGGGTAGCTCCAAGTCAAAGTTCGACCAACAACCTCAGCCAGCCACGGAAACAGCCGGATCTCTACCGAGCTTGGAGTGGCTGGCAGCCACTTAGCTGGCCCAGGAAACAGCAGAATCTATACGGCAAAGACAGCTCCGACTATTAACAGCAAGGCTCCATGACGGGATGGTTCCCCGACGTGGCCTAAAGATGTCAATTGGCCACTCTAGCCTGCCACCGGCAAGGTTGCTCCAATCGGAACTGACAAGACAAACCAGCAGCCCACACTCAACCCCAAGGCTACTTATATTGCAAGCCCAAAGATGGGAATCAGGTACCTATTATTAACTCAAACAAGGATCAGCTGGAGGACACTGAGTCCTGAGTCCACGGACCGGACCATGACACATTTTGGTAGTTTCCAGTCAGTCCGTTTAAAGAAAAAATCTAATTAATGTTACATACCTCAAGGAGATCTTACGACTTTCTTGTGAGAATGATGTATTGGTCTTTTGGCAGTCACCTCATGTAATTTTCCGCCGATGTGAGGTCACGTGATGACACGTACACCACGGTATAAAAGGGAGGACCTTTGGTGACGCAGTTAGTTTTCCAGATAGAACGATAGTCAGAGTCATCGTTCCATTGCGTATTTGCTTCATGCGGTAGTTTCATTTTTACAACGGAGTTTTACATTCTATTGTAAGGTACAATAGTGCTGGACTGGCAGTTTACTCATTTCTGCTCGATTTGTTGATGTACCTTTTCAGTAGTATTGGAGAATGAAGAATTTATTAAAGTACAGGATATGAAGGATTAAGAGAATTCGGTAATGTTCGACCTTATTGAGTCTTCGTTGAAGAAGTGGCGACCTGCATCGTGATAACTCCTGCCAAACGAAAAATGAAGTTCATACGAGGTTTGCTCTCCAGAAATAAAGGTCAGCTGTTTTAAGCTGTTTATTTCCTTCATCGTGAATCCTTTGGACAGAACTAGCAGGAAAGTCGCGTCTCTGAAAAAATCCTTCTCCAGAGAAGTCTCTCCCAAGTGAATGTATAAATCCGTTGGACTTGCGAATTTACCATTTTAAGAACTGTATTTGACTTTACCGCTTTAAGAACTTTTACGCATTTATCGCTTTAAGAACAAGTACCGAGCGGCGATTTGTTGAACAGCCGCATAGTGGTTAACTTCCGGTTAAGGTTTTCGTTGGATTTTATTGTTTATCCGTTTTTAATAAATGCTTGGTTGTTTTTATATAACCTGACTCGATTGATATTCATTGTGGCCGGTTACGTAACATTAAAAGTAAGAACAAAAATACCACCCCCTCTCCATTAAAAACCCAGAAAAAGACAGAAAGTGGCCAATGCTAAATCTACTGCTAAATCTAACCCCGTCTTTCCACAAGGCAACCGAAAAGAAATATGTTTAGAGTAAAAAGCAACATCCATGGTCAAAAAAGTGCTTTTTTAAAAAAAAAGCTATTACTATAAATATAAGGAAAAGATTACAATTACAAACACAAAAGAGTTACGTTTTACTCATATTTCAAAAAAAGACCAAGCGCCAGTTCATATTATTGTTTTATATATATATAAATAATCGGAAATGACGCAAGAAGAATAGAAAATTCTGAAAAGGAGAACGAAGAAATCCACCATCTTAAGATGTAATACTTCTCCAATAACGTTTCAAAAAAAAAAGGAAAATCAAAAATTTAAACTGCTACTAAATTACTTTCAAAAGCAAAATATTAAAAGTGAAATACACAAAATCACGAACAAAAAAGAGTATTTTCACTTAAAATTATGAAAAATACCTACACTACAGAATCAAGGCGAAAACCTTCAAAATATAAAAATCTAAATCTGTAAGCTAGATATTAGCTTTTTTTTTCAAAACAAAAAGAAAACGAAAAACAGGTTTAAAAAAAAACAGAAGAACAGTGCATTAATTAGTCCTCAGCAGAGGAAGACAAATTGTCGAGAAAAATTTGAGCTTCCCCGGATTTTTAAACAAACGACAAGAATTATCCGCCATAACAACTCTCAAACAGGCTGGGAATAGCAACGCTATTTTGTAGCCATTACGATACAGTTCTGACATCTGCGGTTTAAATTGTTTAGAAAGTTTAGGGCGTAAAGTACGATGTCTGCGGTCTAGCAATGGGGGTTTCTCCAAATTGTCTGAACCAAACACATCCATTAACAATTTGGAAAAGTATTTAGTGGGATCTCCCGTCTCAACACCTTCAGTCAGATTATTCGCAGATTCTGTCGTCGAGAACGATTTTCAAGATCGATAATCTTTGCTTTATAACGCTCCAACTACTGAGTTGTCGAAGTTAGATTTTTCTCAAGAGATTCAATTTTTCGATCCCTTTTCCGCCAAGCTTCATCTAGTTCAGTGGTTCTAATTTGTTGTTGATCAACTTCGCGTCTAAATGATTTAACGTCATCTTGAATCGTCTTCAAAACTTCTTCAAACACAGCAACTCTTTGGTTAAATGTATTCTCGAGGAGTTTCGTCGTTATTTCAACAGTTAATGGAGTCTCCTTCGATGATTTCGGATCGCCATCTTTTTTTCCGTTTCCATCGGACTTATTTCCGTTTTTAACTGATCGTCCTGTGGTCAGCATTTTCAGTAAATAAAAATCGAAGTTCAAAGATATATTTGTAGCATAAACCCTTCAGTGTAGGTACAGATAAAGTAAATAAAGGTGGTTACAGGTAAAAGAGGTAAAAGGAATAGAGCGACGCCGAAGTGTAGCTCACTCCAGGAGCGCCTCCTGGAAATGTCATGGTCCGGTCAGTGAAGTCGGTATTCCGGTTCACGGTCCGGTCCATGGTATTTTATTCCTGGTTTTCTGGTTTTCCCGTTTCCTGCTGGGTGCTCTGATTGAGTCAGCTGATTCACATTTTGGGCTGGCTACATATATAGCTCCTTGGTTCGGCTTCAGTTGCTGGATCGTTCCTTTCCAACCACCCTGTCGGAATCCCGTCTCTGCCCCTTCCTCCTGAAGTCTTGTCCTCCAACCAGTGTCTGAAGCCGTGCTTTGCCTCGCCTTGCCGAGTCTGGAGCCTTGCATCGCCTTGCCTCGCCTTGCCTCGCCTTCTTTGACCGGAGCCTTGCCTCGCCTGTAATGCTCGCCTGCATGGCTGTCAAGTTCGACCGCCGGAGCAAGATAGGAAGTATCTGTCATTGGTTTGATCTGTCTCTGTGGCCACGCCTTCGCTAGGTAGGTCCGGCCGTTTGCCGCTACCTTGAGTGGAGATTTGTCTCTCTGTGTTCTGTGTATGAGTACCTGACCTACATCATGTTTCCAAGGAGGGGTTCCGGCTCTGTGGTCCATGTTCCTGTCTCTCATTATTACCAATGCTCCACGTTCCTGTCTCCCTCGACCAAGTCAAGGATTCGTGTTTTCATCCTGTCCAGTGGCTCGTCCTGTCCATGTGCCTCGCCCAGCCCAGGTGTATCTCGGCCAGCCCGGTGCTGGAGTTCCCTCGTCCTGTCCAAGCCACGTCCAAGAGTATCGTCCTGTCCATGCCACGTCCATGAACTTCGTCCTGTCCAAGCCAAGGCTTTGTGTTCTCGTCCTGTCCATGTGCCTCGTCCTGTGCTGGAGTTCCCTCGTCTTGCCCAGGAGTCTCTCGTTCTGTCCTGTAGCCTCGCCTAGTGTTGTCTCCCAACACCACGTCATGTCTTCGCCTAGTTCCGGAGTCCGAGCCCGAGTCAAGACCAAGAACCATAGAACCATAGAACCATAGAAACTACAGCACAGAAACAGGCCCTTTGGCCCTTCTTGGCTGTGCCGAACCATTTTCTGCATGGTCCCACTGACCTGCACACGGACCATATCCCTCCATACACCTCCTATCCATGTATATGTCCAATTTATTCTTAAATGTTAAAAAAGAACCCGCATTTACTACCTCGTCTGGCAGCTCATTCCATACTCCCACCACTCTCTGTGTGAAGACGCCCCCCCCCCTAATGTTCCCTTTAAACTTTTCCCCCCTCACCCTTAACCCATGTCCTCTGGTTTTTTTCTCCCCTTGCCTCAGTGGAAAAAGCCTGCTTGTATTCACTCTATCTATACCCATCATAATTTTTTATACCTCTATCAAATCTGCCCTCATTCTTCTACGCTACAGGGAATAAAGTCCTAACCTATTCAACCTTTCTCTGTAACTGAGTTTCTCAAGTCCCGGCAACATCCTTGTAAACCTTCTCTGCACTCTTTCAACCTTATTTATATCCTTCCTGTAATTTGCTGACCAAAACTGAACACAATACTCCAGATTCGGCCTCACCAATGCCTTACACAACCTCATCATAACATTTCACCTCTTATACTCAATGCTTCGATTAATAAAGGCCAATGTACCAAAAGCTCTCTTTACGACCCTATCTACCTGTGACGACACTTTTAGGGAATTTTGTATCTGTATTCCCAGATCCCTCTGTTCCACTGCATCCTCAGTGGCTTACCATTAATCCTGTATGTTCTACGTTGGTTTGTCCTTCCAACGTGCAAAACCTCACACTTGTCAGTATTAAACTCCATCTGCCATTTTTCAGCCCATTTCTCCAGATGGTCCAAGTCCCTCTGCAGGCTCTGAAAACCTTCCTCGCTGTCTACTACACCTCCAATCTTTGTATCATCAGCAAACTTGCTGATCCAATTTACCACATTATCATCCAGATCATTGATATAGATGACAAATAACAATGGACCCAGCACTGATCCCTGTGGTACACCACTAGCCACAGGCCTCCACTCAGAGAAGCAATTCTCTACCACCACTCTCTGGCTTCTTCGATCGAGCCAATGTCTAATCCAATTTACCACCTCTCCTTGTATACCTAGCGACTGAATTTTCCTAACTAAACTCCCACGCGGGACCTTGTCAAAGGCCTTACTGAAGTCTATTGAGACAATATCCGCTGCCTTCCCTTCATCCATTTTCCTGGTAACCTCCTCGAAAAACTCCAACAGATTGGTCAAACATGACCTACCACGTACAAAGCCATGTTGACTCTCCCTAATAAGCCCCTGTCTATCCAAATGCTTGTAGATTCTGTCTCTTAGTACTCCCTAAAGGTTTTGGGACCTTGTCCAGTCTCTGTCTCGGAGTCCGAACGCAAGCTTCGTCTTGTCCAAGCCATGAAGAATTAAAGCCATGTCCAGTCCTGTAGCCACTTCATGTCCTAGCCTTTCTGGGGTTCGAGCCCGAGTCAAGACCCAGTTTCTGGATCCTTATCCAAGGGCTCGACCCTTGCTGCAGGTTTACCTATTTCTGTTCTTGTTGAGCTCTAATAGAGGTGGCTGATGCTCGTTGGTGCTGACTGCATAAATACCTTCAGAGACCGGGCGTCGCTGCTGGATTGTTCTTGTCCTTACTCCTTGTATCCCTTAGTCTGCCTTCTGTTTCCTCGCCTGAAGCCTTGCCGGTAACTCTCGCCTTGCCTGAAGTTCTCGTTTCGCCTTGCGTTGCCTAAAGCCTATTTTGGTTTTGCCGGTAACTCTCGCCTCGCCGGAAGTTCCAGTTTCGCCTTGCAGTGCCTGAAGCTTTGCCTGGTCTTGCTGGTAACTCTCGCCTCGTTTCGCCTGCAGTCTTCTCCTGGAGCCACCCCGTACCTAACTCCCTTCCTGTCCCTTGCCTCCGTCGAGTGAAGATCCGCGCCCTGCCCAGGAGGAGACCCTAGCCTCACGGCTGAAGGCTCCAGCCTCCTGCCTAGCCTCAAGCCTGAAGACTCCAGCCTCCTGCCTCCGGCCAAGCCATGCCTCAAGTCTCTAGCCTCTAGACCCAAGCCTGAGGACTCCAGCCTCCTGACTCCTACCAAGTTTCGCCTTCAGCCTCAAGCCTGTAGACTCCAGCCTCCTGCCTCCTGCCAAACCTCGCCTCTAGCCTCAAGCCTGAAGACTCCAGCCTCATTCTGCCTGCCTGCCAAGCATCGTCCTTGCCAAGTTCTGGGGTCGGAGCCAGAGGCAAGACCCAGGTACTGGGTCCTGGTCCAGCCTCTGGCTCCTGGGCCAGTGTCTGGCTGGGAGTCCAAGCCCGGGCTCCTAGCTCTCTTGTCCAGTCCTGTTCCAGGTTCCTGGTTTTCCTGTCCATGTCCTTGCCTTCGCCCGATATCTTAGTCCTGTCCCTAGTACTTCAGTGTCTGTGTCTTGCAATTGGGTCCGTTCCCAGCCACCGCCTTATGACAGGAAAGTGTATTAATGTTATATTCTGCCATAATATTTGACCTACCAAAATGAACCACCTCACACTTACCTGGGTTGAACTCCATCTGCCACTTCTCAGCTCAATCTTGCATCCTATGAATGTCTAGCGGTTAACTCTGAAGAACTCTACACTATCCACAACAGTCCCAAACTTTGTGTCATCAACAGATTTACTAACCCATCCCTTCACTTCCTCATGCAGGTCATTTATAAAAATCACAAAGAGTAAGGGTCTCTGAAGACATCTCTGGTTACCGGCCTCCATGCAGAATATGACCCGTCTACAACCACTCTTTGCCTTTTGTGGGCAAGCCAGTTCTGGATCCAGAACGCATTGTCCCCTTCGAATCTATGCTTCCTTACTTGCCCAATAAGCCTTGCATAGGGTACCTTATCAATTGCCTTGCTAAAATATCAATATACACTACATCTACGGCTTCACCTTCATCAATGTGTTTAGTCACATCCTCAAAAATTCAATCGGGCTTGTAAGGCACGACCTGCCTTTGACAAAGCCATGCTGACTATTCTTCATCATATTATGCCGCTCCAAATGTTCATAAATCTTGCCTCTCCGGATCTTCTTCATCAACTTACCAACCATTGAAGTAAGAATTGCTGGGCTATCCCGACTCACTTTATTGAATAATTGAATAAGATCCGTAAACCTCCAATCCTCCACAACCTACCCCGTCCTCAATGATGATGCAAAGATCATCGCCAGAGTCCCAGCAATCTCCTACCTCGCTTCCTACAGCAGCGCGAGGTACATCCCTTACGGTCCAGGTGACTTGTCCAACTTGATGCTTTCGAAAAGCTCCAGCTCATCCACTTTCTTAGTATCTTCATCCTCAAGCTTTTCAGTCCGGTGCAAGTCATCCCTACAATCGCCAAGATCCTTTCGGTTCCGAATACGATATCAAATTATTCATTAAGTACCTCTGCCATATCCTTTCATACACACTTTTCGACTGTCACACTTGATTGGTCCTATTCTCTAAGATCTTATCCTCTTGCTGTTCACATACTTGTAGAATGCCTTGCGGGTTTCCTTAACCCTGTCCGGCAAGACTTTCTCATGGCCCCTTCTGGCTCTCTAGTGTTCATTCCTAAGCTCCTTCCTGCTTGCCTTATAATCTTCTAGATCTCTATTGTCACTTGTTTTTTAACCTTTCATAAGGTTGTCTTTTCTTCCTAACTAGATTTATAACAGCCTTTGTACACCACGGTTACTGTACCCTACCATCCTTTCACTGTCTCATTGGAATGTACCTATGCCCAACTCCACGCAAATATTCCCTGAACATTTGTGATATTTCCCTGAGAACATCTGTTCCCAATTTATGCTTCCAAGTTTCTGTCTGGTAGCTTCATATTTCCCCTTACTCCAATTGAACGCTGTCCTAACTTGTCCGTTTCTATCCCTCGCCAATGCTATGGTAAAGGAGAAAGGATTGTGATCACTATCTCTAAAATGTTCTCCCATTGAGAGATCTAACACCTGACCAGGTTCATTTCCCAATATCAGATCAAGTACAGCCTCTCCTCTTGTAGGCCTATCTACATATTGTGTCAAGAAACCTCTTGAACACATCTAACAAACCCTACCCCATTTAAACCCCTCACAATAGGGAGATGCCAATCAATATATGTGAAATTAAATCTCCCACCAAGAGAACTCTGTTATTAGTACTCCTTTCCAGAATCTGACTCCCTATCTGCTCCGCGATGTCTCTGTTACTGTTGGGTAGTCTATAAATAACACCCAGTAGATTTATTGTCCCCTTCCACCCACAGAGACTCCCGAGACAACCCCTCCTTGACTTCCTCCTTTTCTGCAGCCGTGACACTATCTTTGATCACGCTCTCAGTTCTTTTGCTTCGATCACTGTCCGTTTTGTATCATCTAAACCCTGGCACTTGAAGTAACCATTCCTTCCCCTGCACCATCCAAGTCTCTGTGATGGCCACAACATCATAGCTCCAAGTACTGATGCACGCTCTGGTTCTGCGTTTTTGCAGGATGGGTTTTCTCGCCTCATGCCCAACAAGGGGACAACAAAGGGACGGTCGCAGAAAGCTGGGAATGGGCTACGGGACTGCTTCTAGTCGATGGACTGATACACGTTCAATGAAACATCTGAGTATCTGAATGAACACAGAACGGTTGTCACGGAGTTTCTAAAACCAGCCGTACACGAGTGCGTACTCACAAAATCATTCAGACCCTTTCCACACCAGAGACCCTGGTTGAGCTATGAGATCCTCAATCTGAAGAGGGCTAGAGCACTGGACTTCAGATCTGGCAAGCAAGTAGAATACAAGACGTCCAAGTACAATCTCCGGAAAGCCAACTCACGAGCGAAATAGCAATTCCGGACTAATCTTCAATCACTGGAGGATGCTCGACGGCTGTGGGAAGGCTTGAATGTCATTTGCTCTTACCAACTGAAACTCAGTGACATATGAAAGAGCAGGGCTTCGGAGCCAGATGAGCTCAATGCCTTCTGAAGTCGATTTGACCGTCGAAACATGGAGGAACGTTCAGGAACTCCTACAGCCCATGATGGTCCTGTGATCTTATTCTTCAGTTTGAAGTGTGAGCATCCTTCAGACGAGTGAATCCACGGAAAGCATCCGGCCCAAAAGGAGTACCTGGCCGGGTTTGAAAAAAAAACCTGTGCCAATCTACTGGCTGGAGGGTTCACCAATATCTTTAAACTCATTCTTCAGCAATGTGATGTGTTTGCATTCTTCAGGCGGGCTTCAATTATACCAGAGCCTAAGAAGATCGTGGGAATCTTCCTCACTGAACGTGATGAAGTGCTTTCAGATGTTGGTGATGAAAGATATTAACTGCTGCCTGAGAAACGACTTGCATCATCTCCAATTTGCCTATTGCCTATTGTATCGGTTATTTATTTATTATTATTTCTTTATTTTTATTTTGTATTTATACAGTTTGCTGTCTTTTGCTCACAGCTTGTATGCCCATTTTATTGGGTGCGGTATTTCATTGATTCTGTTGTGGTTCGTGGACTTACTGACTATGCCCGCAGGGAAACGAATCTTAGCTTGTATATGGTGACATATGTGTACTTTGATGATAAGGTTACCTTGAACTTTGTAATTTCATCCAAAATGTCTTTACTTTGGAGTACTTAAGCAATATCTACGCTGACACATACAACTGATTTCATAACCACGGATTCGGCAGCGAAGCAGATGTGCAATTTTGCTCCTGGATATGCACGTGTCAGCTAATTATTATCACATTGTGGTAGTATTTGACTCCATTCTTTCTGTCGTAGTGCTTGTCGAGATTGGAAACCGGCACAGCAACGCTTGTCTGCCTGCTTGCATTCGGCCTTGCCTAAAAAATTGGACTGTCGAGTCAACTGACTCTGAAGACTGGCAGTCTTCGTTTTATATTTACTTTTTTCTTTCAACCGCAGTATAGGCTTCGTTTTCTCTTTGTGAGTTTTAGTTAACGGTCCCTTTTGGCCTCGCGTTTATCGTTTTCTTTTCCCCCTAACTTTGCTCGCATTAAAGTCTGTGAATTTGAGAAAAGGTTCTGGCCGAGACCACTGCTGAGCAGTCTGCATTTGATTTCAAGGTTATGTGCCTCATTCTGAACTTTCCCATAACTCAGTTCAACTGTCACCATCAACAACAAGCAATAGTTTTCGCCTTCTTTCTAACCACTCATCAGAAACGCATTTCAGATCACCATAATCTCCGCATTAAAATCAGCGCTGAAACTTCAAATTCGTAGGGAATTTAAATATATGCTATGAAACTTCCACGTTGCTGGTTTTCGTGTGGCAAATATGCAGCCGAAAAGCTCACGGCCTAAACAGGTGCAAAGACTGAAATTCCGCTGACACGTGACTTTAAGGCCAGAAGCACATATAAATCAACTGAAGAAACCTGCGAGTTTAAGTTCTCTGGAAAAGAATATAATGGGAGTCTTCACAATTTTTCTGAAGTATTATTAAGCCGAATTTGCATGCGCTTCCGGATAATGGGTGGAGTTGATTTGTTTCTTTTCAGACAATGAACTACTCCATCAGGTGAAATTCAATTATGGCAAGATATGAAGAACATTATGTGCAGAATGCTGATGTTTCAGCACGTCACAGTATTGTACAGATCTGTTCCCAATAACAGCTAGCAAATTCTGAAACCAAGTTTGTTTGTCAGTTGTATATAAGTTGAAGTGTATTGGTCACGAGATGGGCACAGGCATAGCAGGCGGTGGGTATGGGGCATAGAAGCGGGAAAAGGAGCTGCTTGGAAGTTCCACGAGTGGCAATGTAGCGGTAGCAGAGAACACTAAGGAAGTGTCTCAGACGAGACATGATAAGATAACAAAAAATGAGCTTTGATTTTGATATCTCCTGTCACACTTCCGAACATTCCAACAAGAGTAAAAAATCAATAAACCTCTTGGTTTGCGGGCTGTCTTCTAAAGAATGGAACAGAGAGTCAAATAAATAGATTGGGTCATCGATTTTCCTCCAGTTGTTTGAGTGACCGCCGTCACCTCTATACATTTGGAAGGAATCACTATTGTTCGACATTGGGTTTATTTAATCCAATATGCTTTAGACGGATAATTTTCGAGAGTCTTGTACGATCGAGCAGTGCGATACTGTCACAGTGCAACTACGAAAATGCACCTACTCCGCCAGTACAATTTACCAATCCCCTTATACTGTTACCCTCCACTAACCTAAAAGTACCGATGACTTCAATAGATACGTAATTTGGGGATTCAACAAGAGATTCATTGGGTCTTAGAACACCGCAGCGCAGAAGCAGGATTTGACCCATTTAATCTGGGGCGAAACATTAAGCTGCCTCGTCCCGTCGAACTGCACCCGGAGCATTGCCCTCAACTCCTCTCCCATCCACAAAACTCTTCATTTTTTCTTAAATGTTGAAATCGAACTCGCATCCATAACGTCAGCTGGCAACTCGTTCGGCATTCTCCTTGCCGTCTGTGTGAAGACGTTCCTCCTCATGCTCCCCTTCCATCTTTCACCCTTAACCCATGGCCTCTATCGGTAGTCTCAGCCAACTTCCCGAGGAAAACATTCGCTTTCATTTACCCCTCATAATTTTGCATACCTTTATCAAATCACCTCTCAGTCTTCTACGAAGAAGAAGAAGAAGAAGAAGTGGTTGGACGTTGTTGGAGTCTATTACTAAGGATGAGGTTTCGGGAGACTTGGAGTCTAAAGATAAACTAAGTTAAAATATGCATGGTTTCCACAAAGGAAATCTTGCACTACTCTGTTAGTTCTTCGAGGAAGTAACGAGAAGTATGGACAAAAGAGAGGCAGTGGACGTCATTTACTTGAATTTTCAGAAGGTGCTTGATAAGATAGATAGATAGATAGATATACTTTATTAATTCCGAGGGAAATTTGCTTTCGTTACAGCCACACCAACCAAGAATAGAGCGAAAATACAGCAATACAAAAAGCCCCAACAATCAAACAACAAAATTCAAACTGTGCCAGATGGAAATTAAGTCCAGGACCAGTTTATTGTCTCAGGGTGTCTGACCCTCCACGGGAGGAGCTGCACGTTCGATGGCCACAGGCAGGAACGACCTCCCTTAACGCCAAGTGTTGTATCACGGTGGAATGTGGCCGAAGTCCAACGGTAAAAAGTTCAATATCCAGTCTGCAAACACGTTCCTCAATCGTAATATACCCCGGATTGCACCATCCGTTGTTAGCCAGAACAGTAAGCACCCAACTCCCTAACGCTTACCACTCTCAGTGCACTTCCGGTCAGCCGGAACGGTATTACCCACCGAGCTCCTCTTCTCCAAGAGTCTCTGTTGTCTCGACCCGGTCCTCTTTCCTCGGCTTTGTGATCCCCCTCTGTGTGTTTTCCCCTGGATTTCAGCAGGGGTGTCCGCCGCTCTGTTCGCTAAGCCGGCCGGTATTTCCTGGTCCGTGGAATACACAATGCGACCTTGCTTCTGTCTCGCGTGTCGGGATGTAACCATTTCCAGCGCTAAAGAAAACCCAAATAAAACTCTCTCTACCAGCATGTTAGAGAGGGTGCAGCTTCGACGCGTTACCGTGAGAAAAAAAATGCAAAAAATAACGTAATTTAAAAAGTAAGAAGAAGAAAGTAAAAATAGATCGGAACCACTGTACCAGGCTGCATGCACGACCGGCGCATGCGCACACATGAAGCTTCTTAACAAGATGAAATTTTACAGTGTTACAGGAAATATACTGGCATTGATAGCGGAATGACTGATGGACAGGAGAACGCAGGTGGGAGCAAAAGGGGCCTTTTCTGATTGGCTCCGGTGACTATTAGTGTCAGAGGTAGGACAGCTACTTTTCACATGGTCTGTCAGTGATTCTGATAATGGAATTGATGGCTTTGTGGCAAAGTTTGCAGATGATACGAAGATAGGTGGAGGGTACTTAGTGCTGACGAAGCAATGTGAGAGGGTTCAAACATCAGCGGCGCGAAGAGACTGAGGAGTCCTCCTGAAAGACTCCCAGACGGTTAATTTACACGTCGCGTCTCTGGTAAAGAAAACAATTGCAATGTTGGCACTTATTTCAAGGGGATTTGGAATCCTACCTGCTATGGATTTCAGATGTAGCAGTCCTAAATAGGAATTTTTGACTATTCCCATCGGAGGTGCACGTAAAGTGACGCCATTTAGCGGCACCATCTGAGCCATCTTGAAGACTGATTACTCCACATTATCACTCTACATAGTCGTTCAACCAAACGAATCAAAGATCCTCCCAACCAAACTACACAACAAGGTGCAGATAATTCACAAACATCGCGGAAAATAATAGTACCACAAATAACTTAACACAGCAGAAAATATATTTCAGAAGGGTAACAGTCAGCACAGGGTGCCTTTACTACACAAGTCGAAAAGTAAGCGGTACAACATTATCGAGAACTCAGAGGTGATGAGACCTGGGTGGTCGCAAGGAGTTCCTTAATCTCACGACCTGGGGAAAGAAGTTGTTCCCTGTCCGAACAGTCATTGAACTGTCATGGGGGGGAAGGAGTTGATGGTGGGACCCAAATGCATGACAGAGATACTGAAGTAATACGAACAGGACAAGGTTTATGCAGAAAGCAAGGGAAGTCAGGATGAAACGACGCTGGACATGGACACAGACCCTGGACGAAACAAGGACACCGGGCCTGTGCTAGAACTAAGAATGGGAAAGCGGGACCAGGACAAGGAACTTGGAACTAGGAGCCTGGTCTAGGACTCCGAGTCAGAGACTGAACAGCGACCCGAAACCCGGGTCTTGACTCGGGCTCGGACCCCGGATCTAGGCGAGAACAAGATCGTGGCTACAGGACTGGACATGGAACTCCTGCTTCATCCAGGTTTGGCTCGGCTCTTGGACTAGGCTGGAACAGGCTCTAGGGTACGGAGCCAGGACTCCTACTTGGGCTCGGAGCCACCGGGATGCTTTCCAGGACGCAGGGCTGGGACCCTTTCTTGAACGCAGGGGCCGGGATGCTTTCCAGGACGCAGGGCCGGACCCTTTTTAGGTCGCGGGATATTTATGCCGAGGATATTTGCCGAGGTAACTGCCAAGGATACTTGCCGAGGTCACTGTCGAGGATACTTGACGAGGCCACTGCCGAGGATACTTGAGGAGGCCACTGCCGAGGATACTTGACGAGGCCACTGCCGAGGATACTTGACGAGGCCACTGCCGAGGATGCTTGACGAGGCCACTGCCGAGGATGCTTGACGAGGCCACTGCCGAGGATGCTTGACGAGGCCACTGCCGAGGATACTTGACGAGGCCACTGCCGAGGATGCTTGACGAGGCCACTGCCGAGGATGCTTGACGAGGCCACTGCCGAGGATGCTTGACGAGGCCACTGCCGAGGATGCTTGACGAGGCCACTGCCGAGGATGCTTGACGAGGCCACTGCCGAGGATGCTTGACGAGGCCACTGCCGAGGATGCTTGACGAGGCCACTGCCGAGGATGCTTGACGAGGCCACTGCCGAGGATACTTGACGAGGCCACTGCCGAGGATACTTGAGGAGGATCTGACGAAGAGGCAGACGAAGGCTGCAGGCAAGGTTGTCGACGAGGTAGCAGGCGAGGTTGCAGGCGAGGTAACCGTTAGGGATTCGGAGGGGAGGGGAAGAGAATAGTCCAGCAAGGAATCCTTGGTTTGAGAGGTACTCATGTGCAAGCCCAAAACGAGAATCAGGTGCCTAAATTCAGGCACTCAATGGAACAAGGGAAAACAGGAAAACGCGGAATAAGGATCGATGAATAAGGAACATGGTTAGAGCATTGGCTGATTGGTAGAAGGCAGTGAGGGGAAATAAAAGCATCATTTTCGGGTTGGCTACCAGGGACTCATTGTGTTCCGCATGGGTAGGTCTTCGGACCACTTCTTTTTAAGCTGTATATAAATGATTTAGATGATGGAATAGATGGTCTTGCTGCCAAGTTTGCAGATAATACGAAGATTAGTGAAGGGGCAGGTAGTGTTGAGGAAAGGACTTAGTTGAGTGAGGAGAATGCGCAGGAAAGTGGCAAATCAAATACAATGTTGTAAATGCATGATCACGCACTTTGGAAGTAGAAATAAATGTGCAACATATTTTCTAAAAGGGGAGAATATAAAGGAATCTGACATGCAGAGGGACTTCGGAGTCCTTGTGCAGAAGACCCTCAAGGTGAACTTGCAGTTTGAGTCGGTGGTGAGGAAGGCAAGTGCTACTTTAGCATTCCTTTCAAGAGGTCCAGAGTACAAGAGCAAGAATATGATGGGTGAGGCCTCACCTTTAGTATTGTGAACAGTTTCGGCCCTCATCTTAGAAAGGCTGTGCTGGCATTGACAGAGTCCAGAGGAGGTTCAAAAGGATGATTCCAGGAAATAAAGGGTTATCATACATAAGAAAATAAGAACATAAGAAATAGGAGCAGGAGTAGGCCATCCGGCCCATCGAGCTTGCCCCGCCATTCAATAAGGTCATGGCTGATCTGTCCATAAACTCAGCTCCATCTACCTGCCTTTTCCCCATAACCCTTAATTCCCCTACTATAGCAAACTGTTTCTAAAATATACAGTTGAAGTCAGAAGTCCACGTACACCCCAGCAAAACAGATCCAAACTCAGCCCTTCTCAATTCCCGACACTCAATCCCAGAAAACACTCCCCGTCCTAGGCCAGACAGGACCACCACTCCAGCTCAAGAATGTGAAACGTCAGAACAACAGTAGAAAGACCAATCCACCCCAACTTCCACCTCCTTCATCATCTTCCCAGTGGGCCAGAAGAAGGAAGATTAATGGCTCTGGGTCTGTACTCGCTGGAATTCAGAAGGATGAGGGGGAATCTCATTGAAATCCTTGGAATATTGAACGACCAAGACAGAGTAGATATTAAAGGATATTTCTCATGGTGGGAAAGTATAGGACAAGAGGGCAGAGCCTTATGATAGAGGAGCGCCCTTTCAAATCGAAGATGCAGAGAAATTTCTTTAGCCAAGCGGTGTTAAATTTATGGAATTTGTTGCCACTTGCAGCTATGGAGGCCAGGTCGTTGGGTGAATTTAAGGCAGAGATTGATAGTTTTTTGATTGGGCATGTCTTATGGTCATTTAGGCATCCGTTAGTCTTGCGAGACCATGGATCTGCGCCTGGGAAGTCTTCACTCTCCAGGGCGCAGGCCTGGGCAAGGTTGTATGGAAGACCGGCAGTTGTCCATGCTGCAAGTCTCCCCTCTCCACGACACCGATGTTGTCCAAGGGAAGGGCATTAGGACCCATACAGCTTGGCACCAGTGTCCTCGCAGAGCAATGTGTGATTAAGTGCCTTGCTCAAGGACACAACACGTTCCCTCGGCTGGGGCTCAAACTCACGACCTTCAGATCTCTAGTCCATTGCCGTAACCACTTGACCACGTGGCCACACATGTGGTCATATGGTCTTAATAATAGATTCCGCCATCTCTCCATAAGTAAGATGCAAAAAATATGTTGACTAGCCCTCTGCACTGTCTCTCTCTGTCTGTCTCTCTCCCTCCCTCCATCTATCTCTATCTCTATCTCACTCCTCTCTCTCTCTCTCTCTCTCTCTCTCTCTCTCTTTCTCGCTCTCTCTCTCGCTCTCTCTAAATATATGTATGTTTATATGTGTCTCTATGCCGCTTGCATAGAGTGTCACGTTGGCCTGTAGTTCCAATATATTTCCGGAAGGCATCCTTTGCCTTTTCATACATGTGTATAATTTCACCGACGCTTTATTTATGTACTTTCCAGTGTTTCCATTCTGAGTGTCAAATTGATCCACGTTAACCTTTCATAGACATATAGAAACAAAAAAAAACCTGCAGCACAATGCAGGACTTTCGGCCCACAAAGCTCTGCCGAACATGTCGTTACCTTACAAATTAGCAAGAATTACCCATAGCCCTCTATATTTCACAGCTCCATGCACCTAAACAGAAGACTCTTAAAATGCCCTATTCTATCCAGAAATGTTTCTTCTATTTTAACCTTTTCCTGTTACGTACCCCGTAACTGGGTTGCCAAACCAGCAGAAATGGATCACTCAGTTGGAGTCTGGAGTACTAGAACTAAGAAAGTTTTATTAAAGAAACAAGCAACACAGTAATCGAAAGGATAATAAATGCAACAATTCAACAATGATAACCACACATGTGCACAGAATTAAGATAACAGCATCAATCAAGCTCTATCGTTGTCTAGGGGTAAATGACCAATTTCAAAATGACTCAAAGTTCAGTCCAGTTAGTAGTCCAGTTCGCAGTAATCGTTGCCATGGCGATGGACAAGGTGGGGGAAGAGAGACATAGAATAGTAACAACTGATCATTCAGAACGGCTTCACTCACAGACCAGCGGGATGGCTCACAAACAGCATTTGGGCGGGTCCTTGGTGATGTCACCTGAGGTCACCGACTGTGACCCCTCCTCCAGATGCGGTCGATCCTCTGCAGTGAACCCGGCACCCAGGCAAGGGCGGACACACACCGGGTTCCCGCTGATCGTACCTTTCCACCCTGTGCGTTGTCCGATACTTCTCACCACTCGTGAGAGGCGCACCGCTTCCAGGGTCTCGTTACCTCGGGTGGCGTGTGTGTCTGTCTTAGCGAACCTGTCCCTTTTTATCCCCCTGCTGGGGTATCGCCTGTCCATCACTTCAAACAGTTCAAGGTTCAAAGAGGGGAGCCGCTCCAGACAGCTCTCTCTCCCACATTCCTTCATTACACATCTCCAGACGCTGCTCCATTGTTCCTTATCTCTCCTTCCCCTGAGGGCAGGTGGCAGACCAACTGCTGATGCCACTGATGCTAGCCCAGGCCAGCAAACATCTTAATTTTATGTGTATTCTCGTAACACTTCCCCCCTTTAAGGATTTTTACCGGGAGGTAAAAATTACAAACATGACTACATTATCTGATACATACACAATATACATCTTTAACAGTTATTTAGCTAATACAGAGAATTTGAAGCTGTCAACACCTTGACAGACAGTCATCACATTTTCTGTTCCTTTTACACGTGTTATTAATAATCCCTTACACCAGGCTCCAACTCAGCAAACTTTA
This sequence comes from Mobula hypostoma, assembly GCF_963921235.1. Taxonomy (NCBI): domain Eukaryota; kingdom Metazoa; phylum Chordata; class Chondrichthyes; order Myliobatiformes; family Myliobatidae; genus Mobula; species Mobula hypostoma. Next base: position 237,746,247 of record NC_086098.1, read on the forward strand.
TAGTGGCCAAAAACACTGATGAATTGCGACCAATGTAACCTCTCATTTGGTTTTGTCCCGGACCACAACAACAAGGGTCGTCCCATTCCGGCTCAGTTTTCTCTCGCAAGGGCTTAGTAGGAGGGGGACGGGTATTGACAGCAGAGTTATTGCAAAACTTCCTGCAGTACCCCACCATCTCCAAAAGCCTTCTGAGGGCCCTCTTGTCTGTCGGGGTTGGGAGGTCAGCGATAGCCTGCACTGTAGCTTGCATCACTGCCAGCTGCCCCTGTGTCACCACAATTCCCAGGTAAGTGACCCTCGTGTGGCCGAATTCATTTTTTTCAAGGTTCACTATCAAGCTGGCTTCAGACAGCCGTGTTAAATTGCCAATACACACCTCTGTGTTCATCAGCCCTTTAGTCACTGAATTACTCGAAAAATATGGGTGTTGTTTACTTGGCTGCCCTATTGTAACCACAGTCACCCAACGTCCCAGTTCTTTGGATTTCCTCGGGACAATCAAACACATGGGTGCGAGTCGTTTAATTACTCCTTCGGGGATTAAGGGAGAGACCTTATCAGTAGACCTGGCCAAAACAATAGCCTTCTCCCATCTGACCGATCCCATCCTAATCTTTTCAAAATGGTTCTTTTCTCTTAACAGGGGGCCCCTAGCTTCATTGATTTCCACGCTAACACCGACTAGGTTTGTTAGCATATCAAAAGCCGGTGACCGTCTCAGTTCGCGTCGGTCATGATCAATAACATTTTTCCCCCTGGGCAGCCGGTAACTCTCTTTCATGATTCCACCAACTGTTTCCTCCAGCACCGCAAAATGTCCACCGGGGGGTACCTCGTGGGCCATGCTAAAAACCTCATCCCCATAACTCTTTTGCCCACTCCTCATCTGCGGATACTGTCCTTGATTTCCCTTTCTTCCTTAGCACTTCCTCATCCGCACAATAGCTTGTCAAGGCTGTGTCAGAGAGAGCGGTCTCGGCAAAAACCATCAGCCCCTCGTCTCGCTCCTGAGTCTGCACAAATTCTTTCCTGGCTACTGCTACGTCCGTCCCAGCTCCCTCACTACCTCTTATCTCACTACACCCTGTCTCATACAAGGTTGGCAGAAATGTTTCAGCCAAATTCACCATCGCGGGCGGGGCCTCCATGCTGGCAGGCTGACCCGTCAATCTCACGACTGGGAACACGATTCCTCCGGCGATGTCATTACCGAGCAAGACTTCCACGTCTTTCATTGGTAATTCGGACCTCACCCCGATCGTGACTACTCCAGAGACCAGGTTGCTCTGTAAGTGTATCTGGTGCAAAGGGACTGACTCTGTCCCTTCCCCAACACCTTTGACCTCTACCTCCCTAGTCTGGGTCTCTGAGCTAAACTCTAATACACTCTTCAGTATTAGTGACTGACACGCTCCCGTGTCTCTCCAGATCCGCACTGGAACTGGTTTTAACCTCTCCTTCACTGACACCAGTCCGGCCGAGATAAACCTCTCGCGCCCTTCCTGGGCTTTTTCAGACCTGTCCTTCCCTAGCGGTTCGCTTAACAGCTCAATACAGCCATTCAAAATTTCCGCTTTTCCTTTCCCCGTCTCCTTCCTTGGGGCAAAGCACCTGGACGCAAAGTGTCCGACTTTCCCACAATTATAACAGACGACCCCAGGAGACTTCCTACCAGACTGCTCCCGGTCTACCTTATCCTTTTCACTAGTCCCCGGCTTACTTTCTGACTTTTCCGGTGGACTCTCCCCGCCGTCCTGACTACCCTTCTGGTAGCCTTTACTCAGGGCAACCTTCATTTTATGCGTCAACGCATACTCATCCGCTAACTTAGCAGTTGCGGCTAACGTGGCTGCCTCTTTCTCATCGAGGTAGGGTCTCATACCCTCAGGGACACAACCTTTAAACTGCTCAATCAGAATCAGCTGCAGCAGTCTGTCATAATCCCCCTCTACCCCCTTCGAGGCGCACCAACGCTCACAATATGTTTGCATCTCGCGAGCAAACTCCAAATACGTGCGGTCCCACCGCTTCCTCGCATTCCGGAACCTCTGCCGGTATGCCTCCGGGACCAACTCATAGATCCTGAGGATGGCCTCCTTCACCACCTCATACTTCTGGGCATCTTCCGCGGATAAAGCGGAGTAAGCTTGTTGGGCCTTCCCTTTCAGTACACTCTGAAGTAAAACAACCCACTTATCCCTCGGCCATTCCTGACTTATAGCCACCTTTTCGAAGTGGAGAAAGTACCGATCCACATCGGTATCGTCAAATGGGGGAACCAGCCTAACCTCCTGGGTCGCCCGGAACCCTCCACCTTGGTTCGGCACGAGCCCCTGCTCGGCCCTTATCTTTAACTTCTCCAGCTCAAATTCCCTTTCCCTCTGTTTCTCCTCTCTCTCCAACTGTCTGTCCCTCTCTCTCTCTTCTCTCTCCAACTGTCTTTCTCTCTCTTGCCTTTCTACCTCTTTCTCTCTCTCTTGCCTTTCTACCTCTTTCTCTCTCTCTCGCCTTTCTAACTCTCTCTCTTTCTCCTGCCTTTCTAACTCTCTCTCTTTCTCCCACCTTTCTAACTCTCTCTCTTTCTCCCGCCTTTCTAACTGCTTCTCTTCGTGTTCTAACTGCCGTACCCGGAACTCGTGCTCGAGTCTCAGTTTTTCAAGCTGTACCTGTACCGCGTCTCCAGCAGGTTTTTCAATAGACACCTCCCCCAGCTCACCTTGGGGAAACACACCTTTAGATACATAGTGCTCTACAATAGCTCTGTGTATCTCCTCTCTCCTCATTGTCGACTTCACCTTGGCAAGATTCACCCGTTTGGCCACAGCTATCAATTCCGATTTCCTGGCATCCTCTAATGCCTCCAAGGTCGGCGCCTTTATAAATTCCTCAACCTCCATTTCTGCTGTTTGTCTTTTCTTTCTTTCGGGAATTTTAACCCAATCAATTTACTCCATCCCAAATTTAGCGTTCAAAATCGCGGACGAGAACCCCACTTATGTTACGTACCCCGTAACTGGGTTGCCAAACCAGCAGAAATGGATCACTCAGTTGGAGTCTGGAGTACTAGAACTAAGAAAGTTTTATTAAAGAAACAAGCAACACAGTAATCGAAAGGATAATAAATGCAACAATTCAACAATGATAACCACACATGTGCACAGAATTAAGATAACAGCATCAATCAAGCTCTATCGTTGTCTAGGGGTAAATGACCAATTTCAAAATGACTCAAAGTTCAGTCCAGTTAGTAGTCCAGTTCGCAGTAATCGTTGCCATGGCGATGGACAAGGTGGGGGAAGAGAGACATAGAATAGTAACAACTGATCATTCAGAACGGCTTCACTCACAGACCAGCGGGATGGCTCACAAACAGCATTTGGGCGGGTCCTTGGTGATGTCACCTGAGGTCACCGACTGTGACCCCTCCTCCAGATGCGGTCGATCCTCTGCAGTGAACCCGGCACCCAGGCAAGGGCGGACACACACCGGGTTCCCGCTGATCGCACCTTTCCATCCTGTGCGTTGTCCGGTACTTCTCACCACTCGTGAGAGGCGCACCGCTTCCAGGGTCTCGTTACCTCGGGTGGCGTGTGTGTCTGTCTTAGCGAACCTGTCCCTTTTTATCCCCCTGCTGGGGTATCGCCTGTCCATCACTTCAAACAGTTCAAGGTTCAAAGAGGGGAGCCGCTCCAGACAGCTCTCTCTCCCACATTCCTTCATTACACATCTCCAGACGCTGCTCCATTGTTCCTTATCTCTCCTTCCCCTGAGGGCAGGTGGCAGACCAACTGCTGATGCCACTGATGCTAGCCCAGGCCAGCAAACATCTTAATTTTATGTGTATTCTCGTAACATTCCTTACATAATTTTTGTGGGAGTTCTGGTGGGTCTTCATGTCTCCTACTACGCCACTGCAACGGGATATAGCAAGGGTAAAATAGTAGCAGGCTCTTTTTCCACTGATATTGGGTCAGGGTACAACTAGAGATCATGGCATAAGGTTAAAAGGTGGAACGTTTAAAGGGAACATCGGAGGAAACTTCTTCACTCAAAGGATGGTGAGAGTGTAGAAAGAGTTACCAGCTGCTGTGATGGATGAGGGTCCATTTCAACATTTAAGAGAAATTGGGTTGGAGGGAGAGGTATGGGGGCCGATGGCCCGAGTGCAGAATGACGGGACTAACCAGATTAATAGTTGGGAACAGACCGAAAGGTCTGATTTGGTTTTGTGGTGCTCTATTACTTTCTGACATTCCATGTTTATTTTACTCGGGTACTCAGCACTCTGGGGCACAAACAACAAATTTCACAACATATGGCAGTGATATTATACCTGATTCTGTTGCTGATCCTCACTCTGATGAAGGATGTTATTAACAGTGAGCCACGTGTGGAATATCAATTCTCCCTTCTCTTGTCTTTGATTTAGCTCGTCACCAGCCACCCTTCATTTTGCCACGATCTGTTGGATACCGTGTAATAGATGAGAAGAAATTTCATCCAATTAAATCTTTGACTTATGTGACACGGTATCAATGTTTACTGTGAAACTTCGGCTTCTTTTTATCTGTGAAATGCTATTGCTTAATATCCTGCAGTTTGGCTGGTGTAAGGCTTATTCTATTGATTACCTCTTATTGGAAAATTGGAGATGGTGATTAAAATTTCGAATACGTGTCGTTCAGAACGTCGGATATAGTAAATCTCCTTCCAAACGCTCCTGGCCGTAGTACACTGGTCAGTCCAGTTAACTTCTCCCTCATTCAGTCACGGGCTTTCAATTTTCTCTCCCAGGGCACCATGATTTTTTTAGTCGCTGACCAGAGTCGAGGATGGGACGGATAGATGGATAGGGTCCAACTGTCTGTGTTGTCAGTGGCACTGATGCAGCTGCGGACCGCGTCATCTCCCCACGGGACCGGGACGGGGTTTGCACAGCCTTTATCTAGCGACAGTTACACAAATTGCTGCTGGTTCTGCCCTGTTTGTGAAGTGGTGCAGGTGGCGCGGTCACGAGGTCCCGGGAAGGTGGGGGCGTTGATGAGATACGACTGAACTTATTTTTTAATTCTCTCAATCTGAGAAACAGCTATAATAGGAATAGGCACATTCTGAAGCTATATCGTAAAAATAAAAGCTTGCACAATTGGAATTTGCTGTGACAATCGATTAAGGGGGAGACAGAGGGACGAGGAAAGAGAGAGGTAGAATGAGTTATGGGAAACAGGAGAGACAGAGGGTGAGACGGTGAGAGTGGGGAGGGAGAGAGATGGGGTGAAAGAAAAAACCACAGTTGGAAGTGAGGTAGAATGAGTAAGAAAAGAATGTGAGCAGAGAAAATGTGTGTGAGAGATGGGGAGAGGCAGAGAGGAGAGTTACGGAAGGAGGGGACAGAGAGACACAGAGGCAGAGAAAGTAGAGAGAGAGGAAGGGGAGAGGGAGGGTGCGAGGAGCGAGGGGGAGGGTGTGTGCGAGTGTGTGTGTGTGGCGTGTGTGTGTGTGTGTGTGTGAGAGAGAGAGAGAAAGAGGAGGGCTGGAGGAGATGATGAATCTCTCAGCTCCGTGTCAGATAAATGTATAACCTTGAAAGCACCCAACAGAATACTGACTTGAGCAGCATGGAGATTTGTGAATAGTCCGGAGAGTGATCTTGGGTTTGGTATCTCACTCCATCTCTGAGCAAACCCGCAGCACAATCTGAAAAACTAATAAATGTTTCAATACTAGACACGCAAGGGAATATATAAGCTTACTCATCGTCCTCGCGCACCTGCTTCGCTGTTATCCAAGATCTGAAATGGTCATAACCCCAGAACTGGTCAGCCGATATCTGCAGCGATAATATTTATTAGAAGCCCTAGGAGTCGTTCTTGTTCAGCCTCAGTGATAACCAACTATGACACTAATTCCCTGTCCCTGAGAGCCGTGATATTTAGACTGACAGAGCTATACAGCACACAAATGGGTCTTCCTGCCCAACTTCTCCATGCCGGTCAAGTTGCCTAACTGCGCTCATACCACTTGTAAACGTTATATTAATGTCACCATAAAGTTTTAATATCCGTCTAATATCCTCTAATATCCGTACCACTACCTCTGGCAGGTTGTGAAACATATCTACCACTAGTCTTCGGATCTAAGTCTCCGTGTTGGTTGTGTAACCTTTGCTTCCCCTGGGGAGAGGACTGACTCAAAGACATGACCTTATCTGGCTGAATAGTGCCACACCAGCCATCTCTCACTGAGTATCAGCAAAACCAAAGAACAGTTTTTCACTACAGTAGTGGGGAGGTGGGAGATCCTTCAGCCAGTCCTCTTCAGGAGATCAAAGATGTTATCATTTCTGTCCAGGGTCCAGCTCACAAGCCTTATTACAAACAACGCACGGCAGGGCCACTACTTTCTTAAAAGTTCACCAACTTTGCAATGTTATCTAAAACTCTAACAAACTTCTAGAGATGCACGATTGGGTCTACATTGACGGCTTGTATCACTCCCAGCTATGGAAACAGCAGTACCCTTGAACAGCAAGACCCACAAAAAGTAGTGCATAAAGCCCGGACCATCACGGGTAAAGTCCTCCCCACTGTTGAGCACACTTAAAGCGGAGCAGTCACATGAAAGCAACAACCATCCTCAAGGACACCCTCCCCACCAACCCAACCATGCAAGCCTTGCCCTTTTCTCGTTGCTGCCATAAGAAGGATGTGCATGAGCCTCAGATCCCACAGTTGTTGGACAGTTATCACCCTCTACTATCATCTTCTACTATCAGAGTCTTGCAACAGAGGGAACAACTTTACTCAACTTCATTCACGCCAATACTGAACTGATTCCACCATTTATGGACACTTTCAAGAGCTCTGTAACTCAAGTTCTTAATTTTATTGCTTTTTTGGGGTATTTGCGCATTGGTTCGTTGTCCTCCATTATTGCCTACCGTTGTTCAATGATTCTTTTGCGTTTCTTGGATTTACTCTGATTGTCCGCAAGAAAATGAATCTTGTAGGAAATATGATGACATATATGAACTTCGATACTAAATTTACTTTTAGCTTGAGGCTGAGAAGGAGACGTCAAGCTCTCTAAAGTTTAGGGAAATAAGAGCCAATCCCATTACACATTACTGAACTGAAAGCAAAAGGGACGCAAAGTCTGTCTCTTCTGTTGGGGTTTGGGTGGTGGCGTGAGGATTAAGCGATTGTGAGCAGGATAAAGCAACTGTGATATGACCAGTTCAGTCAGCAACTGACAACTGATGAATTTCATTCTCTAATTGCCTCGCCAGAATCCAGGCTAAAATTGATATATGTTTGGACATACCATGATTCAGGATCATTCATTTTGCCACTGGCGTCCTTCGCTCTCTCTGTTTTACAACACTCCCCAGGTTCTTGCAAATTGACGCGGAAGTTATTGTAGCTTATCATCCTAAAGTGCAAGATGCCAAGTATGCCAACTACTTTCGCATCCAAATGGTTATTATAGCCGATCAATCGTAGAGTCAGCACATATCGCTGTTTTACACCATTGGTAGCAGTCCTCCAGTATATAAAAGAATGCTTCACTACCACTCTCAGTCCAATGCCACGCAAACATTTTTGGGTAATTGGCTCGCTCATCCCGCGCCTTATGTTTTCCAAGATTCCGAACCAGCTTACCATTGTGATCCTTGACAAAGATCTTGCTAAAATTCACTTAAACACCAAGAGGTTCATTCACAAAGTCTGAGTTTACCAAAAGGACCATACTCTAGACTGGTGCCATCCTTCACTTCGATACATTCCTCCAGCCATTCATTGACTGTTTATTTCTTTCCTTGCTGAAGGGTTATCACACTTAGTCGTCTTCTACTAATTCATGCATACTTCGTGATTGCGGGGGACGCCGACCTCATGATCTTTTCCTCCAACTTCCACGCTGCCCTCAAATTTACTTCGTCTATTTCCGACACTTCCTTCTCCTTTCTCAATCTCTTTCTCTCAGTCTTTGGAGACAAACTTATCTACTGATGTCTATTATAAACCCACTGACTCCCAGAGCTACCTGGACAATATGTCTTCTCACCCAGCTACCTGTAAAAGTGCCATCACTTTCTCTCAATTCCTCCGTCTCCGCCACATCTCTTCTCAGATGAGAACGAAGATGTCGTCCTTCTTCAAAGAAAGAGGCTTCCCATGCTCCACCATCAACGCTGCCCTCAACCGCATCACTTCCATTTCAAGCACGTCGGCCCTCAACCCATTTCCCCGCCACCCTATCAGGGATAGGGTTCAGCTTGTTCTCATCTACCACACGACCAGCCGTCGCGTCCAGCACGCTTCTCCGTAACTTCCCCCATCCCCAATGGGATCCCAACGCCAAGCACCTTTCCCTCTTCCCCTCTCAACTTTCTGCTTTCCGCAGTTAACGCACTGTATGCGACTTCCTTGACCATTCGTCCCTCCACACTGATCTCCTTCCTGGCACATGCTTGCGAGCGAAACAAGTGCTACACCGGCCCCTGCACCTCCTCCCTTACTACCATTCAGGGCCGCAAACAGTCCTTCTAGGTGAGGCGACGCTTCAATTGTGAGTCTGTTGCGATTATCTACTGTATCTGGTGCTCCCGGTGTAGCCTCCTGAATGTCGATGAACCCCGACGTAGATTCAGAGACCCCTTCGCCGTTCACCTACGCCAGGAAAAGCGGGATTTCCCAATGTCCACGCGTTTTAATTCACTTTCCATTACAATTTCTGCCTGTCCGTCCATGGCCTTCTCTACTGTCATGATGAGGCCACACACAGGGTGGAGGAGCAACGCCTTATCTTCCATCCGAGGACCATACAACCTGGTGGCGTGAGCATCGATTTTTTTGAACTTCCAGATGCACACTGCTCCCCGCCATGCACCATTCCCCATTCCTATTTCCCTCTCTCACTTTATCTGTCCTTCACCTTCCTCTGGTGCTTCTACATCTGTTCTTCCCTCCATGGATTTCTGTCCTCTCCTGTCACACTACCCGTCTCCCACCCTGCATCTCTTTCACCAGGCAACTTCCCAGCACTTTACTACACATCACCTCCACACCCACCCCACCCCCCGGATTCACCCATCACGTTGCGTTTCTACTTTTCTACCCCTATCCTTCAGACTCTGAATTCACTACTTTTTCCCTACTCCTGATAAAGGGTCTCAGCCCGAAACGTCGACTATTCTTTTCCACAGATGCTGCTGGCCTGCTGAGTTCCTCCAGTATTTTGTGTCTGTTGCTGTTTCTTTCTTTCGTGCCTGATGTTTTATCGACATAGGTATCATTTCAAACAGTTAAGATTGACATTGCAAATGCTTACAGAGTCATTTCAGAAATACTTTTTAATCTTAAAGCATATACGTAGCAGCTGTATCAGGCGATTCAGCCCATCACGGTTGACCCGCCATTCCGTCATGGCTTATTTATTATCCTTCCGAACTCTGTTCACTGCCTTCTCGATGGAATCTTTGACGCCGTTACTAATCAAAGATCCCTTAACTTCCGCTTTAAATATACCCAATGACGAATCTTTCACAGCTGTCTGTGGCAATGAATTGCACATCTAATTTTGATGCCTACGATGGAAAAAGCTCCTTCTCCTATTCCTCAGTAATGAGCTGGTGATGGAAGAGGCTCATATATTTCCACTCCACACTGTGCTTGTCGAGCCGAACGCCCCCGTGTCTTCCTCCGTTGCAGGCTGAAGTGGCCAAATGTATTTACTGCTCCCCATTGTAACAGGTCCCGTGGGTTGTTACTTTTCTGCACCTGTGTATCAGTTCTGGGTATCCTATTTCACTTGACTCACGTGAACTGGTAAGGCATGAATATGCTCCCACCAGCATATCCAAAATGCAACCGAATCAGCGGGTAATTCGATGGCAGCAGTAAATAGGCGGATTGGGAAGAGGCCATGGAGGAAATATAATAGTAATCTCTACTCTTACCTCTTTATCAGGTACCTCCTGTATGTTCATGGCCTGCTGCTGTTCGACATATTTTGCGTTCAGAGATCCTCTTCTTCATCACTGTTGAAACCCCTGGTGTGCAAACAGTGTTAATACAATCGAGTTAACGTCACCTTGATGTCAGCTTGAACCAGTCCGACTATTCTCCACTGACCTCCCTCATTAACAAGATGTTTTAAGACATAGAACTGCTGATCACTGGATGATTTTCTTCAGTCGTTTAATTGTTTGTTTTTCGCATCATTCTCTGTAAACTCCAGTAAAAGCTGTGCGTGAAAATTCCCGGACAGCTGCCGTTTCCGAAATACTCGAACCGCTCCATCTGGCAACAAATATCCTTCCAATCAAATCCACTTTTCTTCTCCATTCAGTCGTGCGGTCCAACCAACAACTGAACCTCTTGATTGTATATGCCTACGCTTATACAATGCGTTGTTGCCACTTGACTGACTGATTAGATACTTGCATTCATGATCGGCTATATAGGTGTACAGAATAAGTGGCCACACAGTGTATTTCTGTTAGGTGGAAGATTTTAATTCCTATATCACTCAATTGTACTCAGCCCTTAACGAAAGTAGAGCATTGTGACCCGTGTTAACAGCGATCCCACAAAAACTTTGCAAAATATATCATCCAGTTAGGAACATGATGCCCTGCTTAATATATTACAGGAATGACTGCATCAATGAATTAACTGGTGTAAAGCTCTTGTTGTGCTGCTGAAATCCGGATTTGCTCAATCGAAGTGCAAATCTAACTCTATTTTGCGTTGCTGACGCTGCTTTGTCAGGTTAGGACCGACCTCGGTGCTCGATAGCTCTCTACCGCCACCAGATGTTCACCAGCGGATCTTCGAACACCCGGAGTTCTCAGTTGTAAACCCCACCCCACCCCACCCACACTACCTTTTATTGGTCATGTTGATGGAATAATTCAATCCTCGAAAAAGAACACTGATGCTGCCCCTAATAAAGAGTTTCAGCACCAAGGGCCTTTCAGTAAGAGAGTTCCAGACCTGTACACCGATTCAATCACTTCCACTCGTTATCCTTCTAATTGTCTCGAATTTTAGCCCACTAGTCAAGAAGCCCCAACTATGAGACTGTCACGACGTGCGCGGAAAACGACTGAATCCAGGTGCGTACGAACCACAGACTCCCATATCGAGACAGCTTTAGATAAGAATTCCAACAAGAACATCAGTGGCTTGACTGAGCAACAGCGAGTCGAATCTTTCTCGACACACCAGGACACCGCAGTAAGTGCCAATGAGGTGTCTACTTTAAAAAAACATAGTACACAGAAATCACGTGTCAGACTAAATAAATTTGACAATATTAAACAGAAAGCAAAATGGGTTAATGACTCTAGATAAAACAACAATTAACGAAGACACATTCACAGCCCCGTCTGGCTGATGGCAATACATCATTCCCCAAGGCCGGCACCTGTCGTCCCAAGGAGCCCTAGGTTACTCGAGACAGGGCTTGTGAATTCGAAACAGACAGGATATGCTCGAGAAATTGCTAGGAAACTCGAGTCAGAGCTGATACTCTGGAGACTTGACTGGTAAACTCGAGACAGACCTGATGCTCTCGATAACATCAGTAACATGGCATTATCTCGGGAATATGGAATATTCCTCGGAAAAGTGTGGGTCAGTGGAAGTCGTAGGAAAACTCGGAACAGAGCCTCGACACGAGCACTGAGAATATAAGGGACATTAGCCACCAGCTAACCGTTATCCAAGCGGCTGTTGAAACTCCGCTGTGTTCATTTGTGGCTCAGGAAGCGAATGCCACTGTGTGCGCTGACAAACGACTGACTCAGGTGCGGAGGAACCACAGACTCTCATGTAGAGACAGAAGCAAGAGTGTATTCATATTAATTCCAACAGAACATTGATGGCTTGTCTGAGCACCACCGAGATGAATCATTCTCGAAAAACCAGGACACCACCATAAGTGCAAATGTGGAATCTGCCTTAAATAATACCAGTACGCAGAAAACCCGTGCCAATCAACATAAACATGACAAGATCAAGCAGAAAGCACAAGGGTTAACGACACTAGATACGAAAAGTATTCGCAAATGCAGGTGCACAAACACACAGGGCCATGAAAGAGACATTTTCTACCCAAAATGTTCATTCTGCGTCTGAATTATGCAATCAACAATCTTATAGTTGTTCACATGATACGTAGTTTTCCTCTCATTACGGATTGAAATCCCTTTGTATGGATAATTGGATTTCCCAATCATGTTCCTGCCCGCTTTTCTATAGTCAGTAACTTTGGGTACATTAAGCGGTCCCGACCTTCCAAGCAGACCATTGCCTTTGTCAGAGCTGGGGAGCAGCCAATACCTGCCAAAAGAACATCTGCAGGCATTCTGACCTCTGCAAGGGACTGGCAGCTGTTGGTGGACCTCGAAGGGCAGCTGAAGTTCCCCACCATATCGCAGCCACCACCCTGCGACCAGACATTGTCCTAGTGTCTGAGTCTACTACGCAAGTGGTGCTGCTGGAGCTGACAGTCCCATGGGAAGATAGCTTGGAAGAGGCCTTTGAAAGGAAGCTCTCCAAGTACGCAGGACTGGTCAGCAACTGTCAGCAGGCTGGATGGAGAGCGAGGTGTCTCCCAGTGGAGGTTGGTTGTAGGGGATTCATAGCCCGTTCTTTAGTTAGAGCCTTCAGCATTTTGGGCATCGAGGGAGAGAGGAAGAGGAGAGCCATCCGCAGTATCACCGATGCGGCAGAGAGGGCCTCAAGATGGCTGTGGCTCAAAAGAGGGGAGCCATGGAGTCTTAAGTAGTGAGCCATTTCGACACAAGCTGGTGTCTGATCAGCCCCGGCTGGGTCACCTGGAGGAGGTTGTATGATGTTGAAAGACCTGAAACACACGATGATTCCAGGAACATCACTGAAGATGTGCCCAAAAGCATCAATAAATGTATGTACACAGCTTACTTGATTTATAACCCCTGAGAATGTGCCTGATATTTAAATGGAATATAAAGAGCTGAGGACAAATCAAAGATCTTTACAGCACCAAAGTTATGAACAAAATATATTCTGTAGATACTGGAAATCCAAAGCGGCACAAACAAGAATCTGGAGGAACTCAGCAGACCAGGTAACATCAATGGAAATTAATAAACTGTCGACGTTTCGGGCCAAGACCTTTCTTCGGGACCAAACTAGTAATGAAATTTCACAATGATTTTTAATCTTCGCTCCCTGCCTTTAACTGTTACAAGGAACAGGGCGAACCCAAACGCAGGACACTGGCACGGGGATAGGATTAAGATGCTGACGAGGGCGTGAGCGTAGCTGGAACCTGACGTGAAGTGTTGCTGGAGTTGAACGGCAAACAGAAAGGCTGGCGGCAGGCAACCCTTATCTTGACACGGAGCGTAGAAACGCAAGTGGTAGACAATACTGTTCTTGACACGGAAACACAGAGTTACACAAGTAAACCTCGATACTGAAGTAAAACTTAGAATACAGGATCCTAAGCGGCCCGGGACGTTAATTACCACACTGGCTAAACAACGATCTGGCAACTAGTGGATTTAAAGCCGGGGTTTTTAAGCTGCAGGTCTTGATGGGAACCAGGTCTGCCACCATCAAAGGGAATAAGGAGAAAATGGGGAATTTGCTGGAAGTTTTAACCTCGCTTCTGCTCTTCGATTGTGAGACCTGTAAGGTCGAGCGGCTTCCTTCTGCTGCTATATCACTGGGTCTATGGAATGAATAGTCTCGCTTGTATGCACGGCATTGACTGAGGAACACCGTTGACTTTTCCATGCGAATTCTGAAAGTTACGACTGGCGTCTGAACACCATTATGAATTGATAAACATCAGCAAAAAAATGGTAATTCATGGGATATCAGCTATCCGACGGGAATTACCAAAGGACATTTGCGGAGCGGATGACTGATGCCGCGCTTAACGCTGGAAGCCCTGCATTCAATATTCACCTTATGTCTCCAAATATATTGGACATCAATCCCACGACTGCTCTTGGGGAAGGAACAGGATTTTTTTTTCTTTTTCAGATTCCGCAATGCCCTTCTGCCATTATTACTCTGTTTCAAACATGTCAATGTCGAGAACGCCATATCATGTTCTTCCTTACTATGAATTAGCTTCTAGTGCTGAAGTGGTGATCAGGGCTACAGGAAATGAAATATCACGTATCTTCGCCATTGAACCTGGTTTGTCGATTACATCCCGTGTATGGCTGCTTTCCACTGCTTCCACACGGCAGATCTTACTTGGAGAAAATCAACATTCCACTGGTATTTTTAACGTTTATGCCCAGTATGACTTGCGATATTTTTAGGCTGAATACTGTCGTTGTAACTCTGTCATGGTTGGTCCCAAGCCGGGCTGCGAAAGGAGCAGGGTTGAGCATGGGGCTCGCAACACCAATCCATAAACCGCAGAGCTACGGACATGCCGGAGAAGGTCCAAAGACCCTATCCATGGGAGATGAAGGATCTGTCAGCGTTCTGTACTCCAGCGTGGGTAATCAGATTAAGAGGAAGAAAAAGATATTAGCATTGCAGCTTAATTTGTAGTTATGAGAAATAAATCCGCAGAAGCAGAACAGATTCGGAAAATAAATTTAGCACTGGACATCTAAGAAATGTGTCAATCTGGTGTTTTAATTCTTCCATGCATTTAATTGCTTTACAATCTTTCCACTGCGAACATAAAACAGGAGAAGCAGCCACTAAAAATACACTCACGGAGGTGTTATTGCGCCCTCCTTCACCGAAAGATGGTGCTAAGGAACGGAACAAGAACCTGGCTGTATTTTATACGGTACCTTTCGCTAGTCACGTGATTCCTATCAGGCAAATCAGTCCTGAGTTTCACAAAGGAATATTGCTCCGGAGTATGCGGAGTGTGAAGATCGATACTAAGAGCAATACCACAGCTTCTTATAACTAAACGCAATTTCGGGATTTATTTGTGTCCATGGGACTCTTTAGCCTCGCTTTCATAATATATTGTGTGATTCCAAGAACAAAGGCAAGGATGTGATTCGTCTTATTTGTCACATATATGTCGGCACACACAGTGAAATACGATTTTTGGGTTAACAACCAGCACAGTCCAAAGCAACCCACAAACGTCGTAACGCTCTGGATGTCAGTACATCATACCCACAACTAATGTATACACACAGTGCCCACTTTATTAGGTATTGCTGATCGTTAATGCAAATATCTAATCAACAAGTCCTGTGGCAGCAATTCAATCCATAGGAGAATTCAGACATAGTAAAGAGGTTCGTTTATTGTTGAGACCAAACATCAAAATGTGGATCTTCGTGACATTAAACCTGAAATGATTATGGGTGCCTGGCGGGGTAGTTTGGGTATCTCGGAAATTGCGTATCTCCTGGATTTTTCTGGCACAAAATTCTCTGAAGTGTACAGAGAATGGTGCGAAAGAAAAAACCAATGAACGACATGTCTGTGGACGAAAACACCTTGTTAATGAGATAGGTCAGAGGAGAATGACTATACTGATGCGAGCTGACAGGAAAGCGACAGCAACTGACATAACCATGCGTTACAAGATTGATGTACGGAATAATGACCAGAGGCCTCAATAAAACTGAGCTGGATCCGCAACCACCAAACTATAAAACAGTGCCAGATAATCATCACGGTTTATGTTGAATGCAAAAGCCATAATCTTACCTATAATGTTAATCAATCACGTGGAAGAGCGTGTAAGGAATCTGGAGCAGCAGTTTTGACTTATAAGGGAAATGAGGCAGTCATAGATGAGAGCTGCAGGGAGGTAGTCACACCTAGGCTGCCGGAAGCAGGTCCCATCGACCTGCATCTGGAGCATCGCCCCCACCCACAACTCACCCATCCACGGACCTCTCCAAATTCTTAAATGCTGAAATCGAACTCGCATCCACAACTTCAACTGGCATCTCGCTCCGCACTCTCATTGCCCTCTGAGTGAAGAAGTTTCACCTCATGTTCCCCTTAACTTTTCCATGTTTCACCATTTACCCATGGCCTCAATTTGTAGTCTCAGCCAACCTCCGCTTGCATTTAGCCCTCTTAACTTTGTATACCTTTAGCAAATCACCCCTCAGTCTTCTACCTTCCACACAATAAAGACCCAAGCTATTCAACTATTGCCTATAGCTCAGGTCCTCAAATCCCGGAAATATCCTTGTAAATTTTCCCTGCATTCCTTAAATCTGCTTAACATCCTTCGTGTAGGCAAGTCACCAACACTGCACACAATGCTCCAACTTAGGCCTCACCAACATCTTTTATAATTTCAACACCACACCTCAAATCCTCTAATCAATACATTGATTTATCAAGGTCTGTGTGACAAGTGCCCGATCGGCCTCTGACGCAACTTTCATTGGCATTCCCAGTTTTTTGTTCTACTGGACTCCTCAATGCCCTACCGCTCAACATGTAACAGCTGGTTGGCCCTTCCAAATTGCAACACATCACACACCTCTGCACTAAATTCCTTCTTCCATTCTTCAGCCCATATTCCTCGCTGTTCCAGACCCTGATGCAAGCTTTGATAGACTTCCCAACTGTCGAGTATACCCCCAGTCATCGGCAAATGTGCTGATCCGGTTTACAACATTATTATCCAGTTCGTTGATGCACAACAACGAACCAAGCATCAATCCTTGCGACACACAAATCGTCATGGGCCTCTAATCAGACAGTAAACCATTTTCTGCTTCATATTTAATGCCAGATGACTAAAACTTTTTCACCAACCTCCCAGAAGGGATCTTGTCCAACGTTTGCTGAGGTTTATGTGGACAGCAGACACTGCATTCCCTTCATAAATTTTCCTGGAAACTTCCACGAGAAGCCCTATAAGATTGGTTAGACATGACGTACCGCGCGCAAAGCCGTGCTGACTATCATAATTGGTCCTTTGCGGTATATATTCGGTTCCTTAGAAGTGTCTTCCAATAAATTTCCCACTATGGGTGTCAGACTCACCGGCCCAGAACATTTCTTAAACAACAGAACAACTGTAGTTGTTCCGACCTCTGGCACCACACCTGTGGCTAAGAATGATTTACGTAAGGGTTATGCAATTTCTGCAATAGCCTCCCAGAGAATCGGAGGAAATGACTGCAAGCCCCTGCGATTTATCCACCCTAATTTGCTCAAGACAGCAAACATCATATCCTTTGCAATCTGCATACAGGCCATGACATCGCTGTGCATTTGCCTCTATTCTATAGACTCTGTGTCCATCTCCCAAGTAAATATAGATGCAGAAAAAATCCACTTCAGATCTCCCACAACTCTTTCGGCTCCACAAATAGGTTACAACTCTGATCTCCCAGAGGACCGATGTTGTCCCTTGCTATGTTTTCACTCTTAATATATCTGTAGAAGCCCTTGGAATTTTCCTTCAGCTTGTCTGCTAGACCAACATCATGCCTTCTATGAGCCCTTTTGATTTCCTTCTTGAGTGTTCTCTTGCATTTCATATAATCCTCAAGTAGTGTACCGTATTTGTTCAGAACTGCCTAAAACTTCTTTCACCTCATTCCTTTTCATAACCATGGCCTCAATATCTCTCAAAGACCCCAAACTTTTCATCCTTGCCTTTTATCCTGATAAGAGCATGCAATTTCTTCACACTCAAAATCTCACTTTTGAACGCCTCCCATTTACCAAGAGCACCTCAGTCAGAAAACAACCTGTCCCTCTCCACACTTGTCAGATCATTTCGTATTCCATTAAAATTGACCGTTCTCCAATTTAGAGTCAATAACCGAGCACCAGACCTGTTCTTGTCCATAATTACCTTGAAACTAATGGCATTATGATCAATGAATACAAAGTGTAATCCTGTACAAATTTCTTTCACATCCCCTAGCAGGAGATCTAGTACCTCATTCTGTCTGTCTCTGGGACTTCAATGTACTAATTAAGGAAAGTTTCCTGAACACATTTGGGCAATTATTCTCCATGCAGCCATTTTACTCTATGAAAGTTAAAATAATCTACTATTACAACCTTATGTTTCTGACAACAGTTTGCGATCGCTCTGCAATTTTTCTCTTCCAAACCCCGTAGATTGTTGGGCCGTCTACAATATAAACCCATTGAAGTGAGTACACGTTTCTTATTCCTCGATTCTACCCATAAAGTCTCATTAGACGAGCTCTCCATTCTGTCCTGAAAGAGCACTGCCGTGATATTTTCCCTGAGTAGCAACACCACACCTCGTCCTTTAATTTTTCCCGCTCTGTCACGTCTAAGACAACGAAACCTCTGCACACTGAGCTCCTGTTCCTCCTGCTGGTGCTGGGGTAGCAGACTTCGGACTGACTTTGCGCCCTCTTTGGGGCAGTGGGAGAGTGAGCGAGTGTGAGAAACAGGTTCGGTTGATTTGGCCTGCAGCATTCTTTTGATCTATTTTAAATTTTGTACGCGGCTGCTTATGTAACTTGTTTTGAACTTTTCCCGCCGATCCCTTGTTTTGGCGGCCGTTTGTTTTCGCCTTTGTATAAGCGGATCGCCAGCCCTAGCGGTAATAGAGGCGCTTAGCATGTTTTTCACAGTTTAAAAAAAAGCGAAACGGTAATTAGAATAGTGGCTAAGTTATTGTAGCCCTAACAAGACGGGACTAAGAGTCGCTTCGCGGTATAAAAGCGACTCTTAGTCCCGTCTTGTTAGGGCTACAATAGTTTAGTTTACCAACGGAGAGAGCGAAGATTACTGACTTTGGCTCAAGAAGCGTCGGTGAAGAGTCACAGATCAGTAGCGGTTTTGTAGTGGTTGAATAAAAGTCACCAAACTACAAGTAAATAAATACAGTAAGGAAGATTCAGGATCCGGTGGTGAGATTCAGCGTCTTCCAGCAATTGTACTTCCTCAATGAAAGAAGACTACAGTGCTCTTCAAAATGGTCACTGGTCACCCCTCCTCCCGACCCCACCACCACCCACTCACGGCAGCTCCTCCCCGGGACATAATGACCGCACCATCTGCACTGCTTCACGAAGAATGCAAATCTCAGCAGCAACTTGCGTGACTGTAGCTATATAAAGGGTGTCTCGGCACCCCTGTTCCCAACTGAGAAATGACGAGGTCCGCAGCTGCCTCAGCCCCACCTGCAGACACAAGCTGACACCTGGCTGTTAAACTCTATGAACCACCATCTGGGTTGGATTAACTGGATTGACCAGTGTCTGATGGTCGGGGTGGGTTTGATTGGGAAGGTTAACGTCCAAGGACATTAACTACCTTCTTTGCAGCTCTCAAACCCAAACTCCCATAACTCAACACCGTCACCCATGTCCCTACTCCCGATTCGATCTCACTGGTAAAAAGGTATGGAAGAGCAGGAGTACATAATTCGCTCCCTCGACTCTGTTTCCCAATAATAAGATCCCCGGCTGCAATCCTCCTTCCTTGCGCGCTCTCCATATCGCCCGATACCCTCTCTGTGAGTAAGAAAAAAAAACACCTTCATGAATACTGTATACTCCTCGACTCCCCACCTATGGGAAAATAGCCCCACCGCCTTCTGAGCAGCCTTGGGAGAGAAAGGCTAAGGGAATAAACACTGTTAGCAAATCCAGAGCGTAGACCCTAAGCTGGCTGGACGTCATTAAACATATATGGCAGCTCCTGGAGTCAAACTGGTTCCAAAAGTATTGTTTCATAAGCTTTTCCTCTGGAAAGGCGCGAGGGTGATATTGACGACTGGGATCTCAGAATCTGCATACCCACCGCCAAGGCTTGTGATGATGATTGTCATTATCCCTTGTCGTTCAAGACAAATGGGTGCCAAGCAACCAACCCATCCACTCGTGGGACAAGAAAAAAAAGTTACCCGGCCTTTCCTAAATGAAGACATCGCTCTTCTTATTTCCAAATGGCCGTGCTCTCCCGGAAGCGCTCTGGCATTGCTGGGCTCTCTCATGATTTTCTTTCGGGCTGCTCACTTTTCACTAAACTCATTCTGCACTGTCACCTATTTTGGCCTGTCTACTCAACCTCCGTTGGTTGAACTATCCAGTCAGCCCAGCCCTGCAGTAGAAGACCCATCCATCCGGGACTATACAATATGGTTTCATTAAATAGTGGGGTTTGGGTTCATCCAACGAGGAGAGATTAACAGGAGAAGCCCACCTTCACTGAACTACAGTTCAATAAAAGCTCATTCAATAAATTTCCTATACTCCACTGAAATACTGCTATGTCAGACTTTACTTTCTCTCTATTAAATTTCAAGTTGAACTTAATCATATTGTGATAACTGACTCCTAAGGGCTCTTTTCCTTTTCGCTCCCTAATCATCTCCGGTTCATCTCCAATCCCCTTGTATGCCCTACGACAAACTGCTCTGAAAAGTAATCTCGTAGGCATTCAACAACCTCACTGTCCTGAGATCCATTTCCAACCTGATTTTGCTAATCGACCTGCATGTTGAAATCGCCCATGACTATCAAAAGTTTGCCTGTTTGATACGCGTTTTCTAATTCCTGTTGTAATCTACGGTCCACATCCCAGCTGCTGTTGGGAGACCTGTATATAACTGACATCAGGGTCCTTTTACCCTTACAATTTCTTAACTCAGCCCGCAAGGATTTAACATCTTCCCATCGCATTTTTCTATTGTTTGATGCCATTTTACCAGCGCAGCCATGCCACCCCCTGTGCCTACCTTCCTATCCCTCCGATACAACGTGTAACCTTGGGCATCCTTCTCCCGGCTACAACCATCCTTCAGCCACGATTCTGCAATTGCCATACCTGACGATCTGTTACATTGCAGCACGATCATTTACCTTACTTCTTATACTCCGTGCATTGAGATATAACACATTGAGTGGTGTGTTTGTTACCCTTTTTGATTCCGCATCCCTGATGCACTGATGCTCACCCTGCTGTCTGTAATTTCGTCCTATCATCTACCTGCCCTTCCTGCACACTGACTGCACGCTATCTTTGCTTTTTCACCATCCATCCAATCCTGGGTCCCTTCATTCCGATTCCCAATTCTAACAAACATGCCGACGAGAATATTGGTTCCCCTTTTGTTCACTTGCAACCCATCACTTTTGAATCAGAATCCGGTTTATTATCAACTGAATGTGACGTGAAATTTGTTAACTTAGTAGCAGCACTTCAATGCAATACATAATATCGAAGAAAAATAACAAAATAAAATAATAATAAATATTAAACAAATAAATAAATTATACTATACGTATATGAAATAGATTAAAATCGTGCAAAATCCACAAATAATATATATTAAAAATTGAGGCAGTGTCCAAGGAATCAACGTCCATTTAAGAATCGGATGGCAGAGGGGAACAAGCTGTTCCTGTATTGCTGAATGTTTGCCTTCAGGCTTATGTACCTCCTATTCGATGGTAACAGTGAGAAAAGGACATGCCCTGCGTGCTGGAGGTCCTTAATAATACACGCTGCCTCCTTGAAGATGTCCTGGCTACTTCGTTGGCTAGTACCCAAGATGGAACCGACCTAATTTACAACCCTCTGCAGCTTTTTTCTGTCCTGTGCAGTCGCAACCCTTCCATACCCGACAGTGATGTAGCCTGCCAGAATGCCCTCCACGGTACAGCTATAGAGGTTTTTGAGTGTATTTATTGAAATTTCAAATCTCTTCAAACTCCGAATGAAGTATAGCCGCTATCTTGCCTTCTTTATAACTGCATTGATATGTTGGGACCAGGTTATATCCTCTGAGATCTTGCCACCCTGGAACTTGAAACTTTTCACTCTCTCCACTTCTGATCCCTCTGTTAGGATTGGTGTGTGTTCCTTCGTATTACCCTTCTGGAAGTCCACAATCAGCTCTTTCCTCTTACTGACGTCGAGTGCCAGCTTATTGCTGCGACACCCCTCCAGTAGTTGGCATATCTCACTCCTGTCCGCCCTCTCGTCACCACCTGAGATTCTACCAACAATCGCAGTATCGTCAGAAAATTTATAGATGATATTTGAGCTATGCCTAGCTACGCAGTCATATGTATATAGAGAGTACAGCAGTGGGCTAAGCACACAACCCTGAGGTGCACCTGTGTTGATCGCGGGGAGGAGAAAATGTTATCACAATCGGCGCAGATTGTGGTCTTCTGGTTACGAAATCGAGGATCCACTTGCAGAGGTAGATACAGAGGCCCAGGTTCTGTAACTTCTCAATCAGGATGGTGGGAATGATGGTATTAAATGGTGAGCTATAGTCGGTGGACAGCATAGGTGACTGTGTTGTCCAGTTGGTCTAAAGCTGTGTGAGGACCCATTGAGATTGCACCTGCCGTTGACCTATTGTGGCGAAAGGCAAATTGAAATTAGTCCAGATCCTTGCTGAGGCAGGAGTTCAGTCTAGTCATGATATTTCTTCATTTCATTACTGTAGATGTAAGTGCTACCGGGCGATAGTCATTAAGGCAGTAAACAATATTATTATGAACAGGTCATACCTCCCCCAGAAGAGATTCCAATATTCCTGAAGACATGCCCCATACACCAGCTTCTCGTCCACACATTAATTTGCCAAATAATCCTGTTTCTCCCCGCACTGGCGCATAGCACATGCAGCAATCCAGAAATTACTATCCGGGTGGTCCTGCTTCTCGGCTTCTGCCTGGCTCTCCAAATTCTCTTTTCATGACCGCTCTGCTTTTCCTTCCTATCTCATTGGCACCAATATGTACCAGGACGTCTGGTTGCTCTCCCTCACTCTCCAAAATTTTGTAGACATGATCCGAGACATCCCTGACTCTGGCACCTCAGAAATAACATACTATTCGGATGTCCTGTTCAAGTCCACTGAAACTCCTGTCTGTTCCCCTGTCCATTGCGTCCCCTATCACTACTGATCCACTCTTCTTCCTCTTTCCCTTCTGAAACATGGACCCATGCTCAGTGCCTAAACTCGGTCTCCGTGGCAATCTGCTGGGAGGTCATGCCCCACAACAGCATCCAAAACTGTATACTTATTATTAAGGGGAATGGTCACAGGGGTGTTCTGTGCTAACTGACTATTCACATTTACATTTCTCCTAGCAGTCACCGTTCTTGCCATTGATTGACACGTCTCAGAAACCGCATGAGGAAAGAAAAATCACTGGACAGCATTCAAGACATGAAAGGCGCTATGGAAATGCATGACCGTCTCGTCGCATCGTTGCCCACATTTTCCGAATGGATACATAGAAATTGTCATCAAGCCCAAACCAATTCGCATAGGCAATATTAAAAATGTCTGTGAGCTATATAAACAGACATCAAATAAGCAGAGTCACAGAATCACAGAACGGAAACAAGTTTTTCAGTCCAACTGGTCCATGCTGAGCAAGATGGTCCATACAAGTATGTCCCACTTGCCTGTGCTTGAACCATATCCCTCTCAACAATTCCTATGTACGTACCTTTAACTGCCCTTTTCAAGTTTTCGTTGTAACCCTCTCAACCAAATCCACGCAGATACCACCCTTTGTTTCAAAAAATTACCCCTAAAGTTTCTCTCCTTTTTCCCCATCACTTGACACCTATGCCCTCCATTTCTTGATAACTTAACTCTGTGAATAAAGACTTTCACAACATATTTGCACTTCGTGATTTTATCCCCACGAAAGATCACTTTTCAGTCTCCCACGTCTTAAGGAGTGAACTCCTGGCCTGTCTAACATATCCATGCAAGTCTTACCACGAATCCGAACATCCTTGTAAACCTTTTCTGCACTCTTTCCCGTTTAATAACATTTTTCCGAAACTACTGATCGCCAAGGGTTTTCATAAACAACGGTATCTGGAGTAAACGGAGTCTTGAAAGGAAAAGAAATAAAAACATCGCGTGTGCGGCAATTTTGTGGGCGCCAACGCCTTGTTTCTGAGAGAGATTAGAAGAAAATAGCCAGACTGGATCAAGCTGATAAGAAGGCGACAATATTTCAAATGGCCACGCGTTACAACAGTGGTGTGCAGAAGAACGTTTATGAACGCACAACACGTCGAATCCTGAAGTGATTCAAAATTCAAGATCACGAACATGCACTTAGTGGACACATCAATAGGTACATGTAATAAAATGACTATTGAGTGTATGAAAGCCAGTCTGCCATTGTAATTGCAAATGAATTCAGTCCATTTGGTGAGGTTCAGTCTGAAGAGGGTAAACACCGGTTTAATTATTGGAGCAGGAGGAGAGGATGGTGGCGCAACGCAGCGCGCGCGGCCACTCCGGTGTATGATATCTGTTATCTGTCAAGTAGGGTACAGTGCACAATGCTGATTTGATGGAAACAGACGTGAGATCACGGAGGAACATCTGGAGAAACTTCTGAAATGCCGGCTTCACTGCCGCTGCTACTGTGTGGTCCAGAATCTACGGAGGAGAAGGACCCGAATCCTCGGCTTTGCTTGTTTTGGTGGCCGGGGCGATGTCGAAGGCGCTCGGCAGAAGATGGCGCTCGGGAGGCTGCATCGAAGGGGCTGGTTGGAGGCTCGAAGTTTTCGAATGGACGGAGTGTCGGCTGTTTTCGTGTGCTTCCAATGCATCGGCAGTTGTCGGTGCCTGGAGGTTTCTGGCAGGGAGTTTCTCCCTTTTGCCGCCTGCTATCGGGGACTCGGGAGTCGATCGGGACTTTGAGACTTTTTTTTACCGTGCACATTCTTCAGCAAATTATGGTATTGTTTTGCACTGCTGTAACTATATGTTATAATTATTTGGTTCTGTCAATGTTAGTCTTTGGTTTGTCCTTTTTCTGTGATATCACTCTGGAGGAACATTGTCTCATTTCGTAATGTATGAATGCATTTCTAAATGACAATAAACGATGACTGAGAGTTCTCACAATCTAAAAAAAAACAAGCAAACAAACTTCTGCGGATCAAAGAATGAATTGCTAATAATGTTTCCATCCCAAGGCTTCGCCCTCTCAGCCGAGCCACACCTCTCACCCAACTACCCACAAAGAGAAAACCGTTCACTGAAGTTATGTTTATTTCCATGTATTTCTATGGAGGACGAGAAAGGGAAGTTGATATTGGGTAATGAGAAAATGGCAGAGGCTTTGAGGTATACGTTGTGTTTGCCTTCACGGTGGAGGACACGGCTGGCATGCCAAAAAGAAATGTTATGGATGCGATGGGAGGTGAGGACCTCAATACAATAACAATCACTAAAACGGCAGTGTTGAAAAAACTTGTGGGCCTAAAAATAGACAAGTCCCCTGGTCCTGGTGGAATGCATCCCAGGATACCGAAAGAAGTGGTAGCAGTTACGTTAGAGGCTTTGATGATAATTTATCAAAATTTCCTGGACTCTGGGCAGGTCCCGGCGGATTGAAATCGGCATATGTCACGCCACTGCTCAGAAAAGGATATAGGCAAAAGACAGTCAACTATAGGCCAGTTAGTTTAACATCTGTAGTTGGGAAAATAGTTGAAAATATCATCAAAGACAAAATGGAAATAAATGGATCAATCAGGCAAACGCAACATGGATTCAGCAAAGGTAGGTCCTGTTTGACAAATGTACTGGAGTTCTTTGAAGATATAACGAGCACAGTGGATAGAGGGGAACAGTGGACGTTAAATATTTGGTCTTTCAGAAGGCGATCGATAAGGTGCCGCATAAAAGACTTTCTATAAGATAAGTATGCATCGAGTCGGGGGTGAAATATTACCATAGATAAAGGATTGGTTAACTAATAGAAAGCTGAGAGCTGGGACATTTGTTTCTGTGGTTCGCAATCAGCGGTGATCAGTGTGCCGCAGGGGTTGCTGCTGGGCCCGCAACTGTTCACGAGAGACATTAACAATCTGGAAGAGGGGACCGAGTGCAGTGTATCTAAGTTTGCTGATTATACTAATTGAGTGGAAAAACAAATTGTGCATAAGATACAGAGCGTCTGCAGAGAAATATAGGTATGTCAAGTGACTGGGCAAGGGTCTGGAAGATAGAGTACAGTCTTGGTATTTGCGAGGTCATCAACTTTGGAAGGGAAAACGAAAGAGCTGATTATTATTTAAACGGTGAAAACTTTCAGTCGTCAAAAAGGGACTTGGGAGTGTTTGTAGCTTAGTTAGTTTGCAGCTGCAGAAGGCGATCAAGAAGGCAAGTGGAATGTTGGACTTCATTGATGGAGGAATTGCATTCAAGAGCAGGGAGGTTATGCTGCACCTGTAAAAACTACTGGTGAGGAAGGATATACTGGGTTTGGAGGCGGTGTAGAGGAGCGGTGGAATTCTCTACCCAATTAAGCAGTGGAGGCTACCTCAGCAATTATATTTAAGACAAGGTCGGATATATTTTGCGTAGTAGGGGAATTAAGTATTATTGTGAAAACGCAGGTAGATGGAGATGAGTCCATGGCCAGGTAAGCCATGATCTTATTGAATGGTGGAGTAGGATCGACGTACTAGATGGCCTACTCCTGCTGCTATTTCTTATGCTCTTATAAGTTGCTGGAAAGCAGAAGCACCAGTTAAATTCTACAGGGGCGGCCTCACACTCGGTTGCGAAAGGCTGAGGTTTGGACATGGGACTAACAACCCCATCCCGTAAAAACACATACCTACAGATACGCCAACCGAAGCCCCAAAGGCCACATCCATGGGTGGTCAAAGGTCATCGCGGGTGGTCAAAGTTCTTCGCAGGTGGGCTCCTCCTCGGGAGAATTTGAAAGACTGGCCCAGGACAAAGGATTCTGTAAAGATGCTGTCAGCGGCCTATAATGCAGTAGGGGTTAAGAAGAAGAAGAGTCGCCACTAAGGCGCCCTCATGAGAGGAAGTGAACTTTCAGAGTACACTCACCAAATTCTGAAAAACTCAGAATTCCGACAGATTCTTTGGACAAAGATAAACCGTTAAGGTTTCGGGCCGAGGCCCTTAATTAGAACTGAGGACTGATAAAGTACAAAGAGTGAAATGGACTTAATTTTCAATTCAAAGCACAACTGCTGATTTTGGACCAAAATAGCAGTGTTGTGCCATAACCAGATCGGTGCTCGAGAGAGAATTGACCTTCAGTAACAAGGAAATGAATCAGACCCTCATACAAAGGCAGCAGGACGTGCTGTCATCATAGACATCCAGTAAACAGCTACTGTGGAAATCGTAGGCAGACTCACTCACAATGCATCTATTTCATTTTCAGGCGCTTCAAATACTGATAAACAGTTGGTGCAACAGTTAACGGTTAAGGTGGAAAAAGTGACCGAATTAGAACTTCTGTGTGGGTTTCCTGTTTTCGTAGTTTGGACGCTGCTGCCCAAAGGTCAGCCTCTCAGCATTAATGTTATATGTCACATTGAAGGAACTGCAGCCCACAACGAGCATATTTGTGGAAATTAACCTTGTATACTGTGCCCCATGTTACATTCCGTGAACACGAGAAGCGCAATGTGAACAACATTCAATCCTAAATAAATAAATAGAAATATAAAACCGGATGAACATATTCTTGGGGCACTGGCCACTCCAACAGGATCTGCATCCATATTTAATATTACTTCAACGAATCCTGCCTAATCCTGTAACCATGTGACATAGGAACAGAATTCGGCTATTCAGCGCATCGAGCCTGCTCCACTATTCTGTCATGTCTGATTTATTTCGCATTGAACCTGCCTTTCCCCCGAAACATTTGATGCCCTTACCAATCGAGAACTGATCAATCTTCCCTTTAAATACATCCAATACTTGGCCTCCACAGCCGTCTGTGGCAATGTGTTTCACAGATTCGCCACCCTCTTGTGAACAAATTCCTCCTTATCACTGTTCTGAAGGGACGTCATACTATTTTAAGGTTGTGCCCTCCGGTCGTAGACTCTCGCACAATTGGAAACATCGTCTCCACCTCCACTCTGAATCGGCCTTTCAGTATTCGATTGGGTTTAATGAGATGCCACACCACCCCACCACCACCAGCACCATTTTCTAAAGTCCTGTAAGTACGAGCACAGAGCCATCAAATGCTCTTCAGATGCTAGCTCTATCATTTCCAAGGTCAACCTGGTGAACCTCCTCTATGCCGTCTCCAATGGAACCTCGTCCTCCCTGAGATAAGACGCCCAAAGCTACTCACAATAATCCAATTGCTGTCTGACCTTACAAAGCCTCATCATTGCAACAACGCTATAGGAATCATCGTTAATTATAAACGCCTTTCGCTGTATGAATATAGTAACTGCAAGAAAATGTCAGAGGTTGGAATCCCAGAGCGAGTAATACTTTTTGACAATACCATCAATTTCGATCTTAAGACAGGTCACGACTCCAATGGAATACTATAACAACAGGAATTCTGCAGATGCTGGAAATTCAAGCAACACAAATAAAAGTTGCTGGTGAACGCAGCAGGCCAGGCAGCATCTCTAGGAAGAGGTGCAGTCGACGTTTCAGGCCGAGACCCTTCGTCAGGACTGCACCTCTTCCTAGATATGCTGCCTGGCCTGCTGCGTTCACCAGCAACTTTTATGTGTGTTGCTCCAATGGAATACTATCTGCTGCTCTCTGTTGCTGCAGTTCCGATAAGGCAAACTCGGTATTGTTCATTGTAAAGTACCCCTATCAAAATTGACTGCAGTTACCCTCCCAGACAACTCCAACAGCTCTTCCCGAACCCTGCGCAAGCAGTTCAAGTGTAACAGGGACGGGAATACACTGCTGCAGGTTCTCCTCCAAATCCTGAATTACCCTATATTGTACATCTGTGTTCAGCCAATGTCTCTGATTCTAATGTCTCTAGTACCTTTCCAAGAGGGGCTGCAGTAAGTACGCACAGTCGACTCATCGCCAGCTTCTGCGGGAATTTAATCAAGAGGAAATTAATGCGGCTTTTGTTAGCGATGCACGTGTACATCCCGGAAACCATGTTCAAACCATGCTCTGTTTGGCAGACTTTCTGAACAATTCTCCATAGCCGTTTGATCTTGTGACGAACAGACGCGGTAACCTGGTGCAACACACACTTTGCTCAGGTTGGATGTATAGGCCCCGCCCCGGAACTTCGGCACCGAGCAGTGTCCATGGCAGCTGAGAGGCTGCACAGAGCCGCGGCTGAAAGCAGTCCGACTCCTGGGAGTCGATCACAGCGCCGCCGAATACCGGCCCGAGACCAGATGTTGATGGAAGCTTGGACCCTGTTCGTTACCGTTCAAATGTTTCGTGTTTGCGGTGAGTGAGTCGGCCTTGAGAACTTCAAAAGAAGATCGCCCGAAATGTTGGGAGAAACGGGTTCATGCATGTTTGTTATCCCAGTGGAAATATTGTTCGGTTATAAAACCAGATCAATGATCGGGATTAAGTTACCCACACGACTTTCGCCCCGCTCTCTGCATCCAACATCACACGAGAGTGGGGAAATAAATTTTAGTAAATCATATAAATCTGGGTTACAAAGCTAGAATCCTATAAATGCTGGTTCTAAAACAACCTAGATAAATTCTAAATAATTTTCTCGTTAAGTCTCGCACCTTTTCTATAGGTGATTCGTATCTGGCGCACTGATTCTCTGTGCCCGTACGTAACGCGAAACCCAATGCAGAATGTTTGGCGGCCCTGCCTGATATGGTCACCAAACATCTCAATTTAAGGTCACCTGCGGAACCATGGACAAACTAATTTTGCCGGCTACACATCGTGTAAATGAATAAAGGAAAACTCATAACATTTTGACCTAGTTAACGTGTATTTTCCTTCTGGTCGAACGTTAGGTTTTGTTGACATACCTTAGCAAATAAGACAAATCCGACTTTGTTTGATTCCGTAGTAGGTAATTTTAATTAACTGATAATAATTCCAGTTGCAGAACCCAAGCCGCTTTCTGAAATTCCAGCTGTAGTGACTGCAGATATCGGTCAGATGGTTGAACTCTCCTGCGAACTCACGTACAGAGTGGAGGTCGCAAGCAATGTGTTCTGGTACAAACAGCGTGCGGATGAACCCCCGGTAGCAATCAAATCCACGGAATGCAAAGAAAACGGCTGTCGGACCACTTACAAAAAAGGCTCCGGCGATCGCACATCAGTGCTGGAACTCCGGGACGTCCGTGTGGAGGATTCGGGTTCCTACTACTGTTCTAGAAGGCATTCGCGGCTTGCGAAGGGACCCACGCTCCTGGTTGGAGGTAAGCGAACTCGACACTGGGATTATACTCCGCCATGTACTTCATGTGAAGCTGCGATTAACGATGTCCCACTCTCTGTCCAGACAGCTCCACCAACCGGACCTACATGCAGGTATTTGTCCCGCCGTCTGAAAGGACCGGGTCGGTTCACCTGGCGTGTCTGGTCGGCGGACTTTCTTCCATCCAGATTGTCATTTACTGGAACATATCCGGACAGATCATGGAAGGATGGAGCGATACCGGCAGGCTTGACCCAGACCAGAGCTATAGTGTTAGAAGTCAGGTGCCGGTCCCAGTGGAAACCTGGATGAGCGGCGGAGACTGCACCTGTATCGCACAACTCGGGGGTGCGGGAAAGAGCATAATCAAGAGCGTGTCCCATATCACCATTGAACCAGATCAAGGTGAGGCGATATTTTATACATAAAGTATCGATACTCATCTGTGGTGGAATGGCGGAGCAGACTCGATGGGCCGAACGGTCTAATTTTGCTCCTATGTCTTACAGTCTTATGTCTGCTGGAATAACTCGCTGGTTCAATAACGTCACAGTCAACATTAATTTGTATTTATTCGTTTTTAAGACTCTGCTTATCTCCACCATTGACTGGCCTTTGAACAGCTGGGGGTGAACCGCCTTCTTAAATCTTTGATTCCCGTGACGATCTCACAGTATGGTTGGGAAAGGCTTCCTGGAATTAGACACGGCAACTGGGGAAATGATTGGAAAGGTCAAGGTGGCCGCAAGGCAAAGCGGAGAAACCGTCTGGAGGAGCCGTATGGCCTCATGCGTTATTCCATTCTCTGAGTCGTTCTTTGGTTAACGTTGCCATGGGTTTCTGGTTGTACATTATACTTTGAGGATCAAAGGTGAAACTTATTCACCGTTTACATTTACACGCATGAGGAATTTGCTGTAGTGTGTTGGTCAGGGCACGACATGCAACAGAAGTCAAAAACTTTCTAAACTAAAAGAGTAAGGAGTTATAAATAAATAATTAAAAGAGCATCCACTGATGTAAAATCATTTATATTACAACCAGATGAAAGCTCGAATAAAATGTGCTTGGAAACCGTGATTTCACCAAACAACAATTCTCTTTCTCTAGGCTGGTGTCCTCCCACAGCGATCCTCCTTGGGATCCTTGTCTTCCTGGTTATCCTAATTATTATTCGGATCTCTAAACAACGGAGATCAGGTGAGGGCTGGCTTTTCCCAGAAATATCCATATAACTATTAACAGCTACTGTGGTCCCTGTTTCAAGGCCTTTTCTCATAATTGCTGCCAATGAGTTGAGAAGGGAGGAGGCGGAGATGAGTTGTGGCGGGGAGTTGGACTGAAATCTCAGAGGGTAGGGGTCTGAGGTCTCAATCCCGCCATCAGTGGTGTCTCTGTGTATGTTGCTCATATTATTATTCTTGCTGAATTTATTTTTCCTGGATCAATCTGGTAAAACCCAAGGTATGGACATAGCCAAGCATAGCCTCAATTGCTAGGAACTTTGTACTATTTTAGAGGTGTTTATTATTGTCGCTGTCTGAAAGTTTATAGAAATATTGCTGTGCAGACCTAAAAGTTTAATCCAACTGTGTAGAGACTTTGGGGAGATACAAGTTGTATGTATCACTTTTAGGACAACGTATACCCTGTTCATGTTCTATACACTTTCAATTTCCTCTTTTAATTCCACACATATACGATGATTTTCACTTTGCGATTTCTCGATGTTAAGTGTGTTTGGAATGGCTATATCTATTAAGTAAGTTGTTCTTTCCTGTTTTTTTTTTCCTGTAATATAAAATAGAGGCAGCTATTATGGATCAGTAATAATGCATTGGTCATATTATAATTTGTCGGATATTGACTCTAAAACTGAATTAGGCTTATATTTAGAGAAGGGTATAGTGTCTTTTATGAGTTTGGATTTTATGAGTTGTGCCTGGATAAGTAATCAGATTGAGTTAAATTGCTGCAGTATCCTATAATACGTTAGCATAGATTTCTTAAGGGAATATCCTGCCAGACAAACATATTACAATTTTTTCAGGAAATTATAGGTAGCCTAGACAGGGGAGAAGCAGTGGATGTTGCATATTTGGATTTTCAGAAGGCCTTTGACAAGGTGCCACACATGAGGCTACTTAACAAGATAAGAGCCCATGGAATTACGGGAAATTTACATACGTGGATACAGCGTTGGCTGATTGGCAGGAATCAGAGAGTGAGAATAAAGGGATACTATTCTGGTTGGCTGCCGGTTACCAGTAGTGTTCTACAGGGGTCCGTGTTGGGGCCCCTTCTTTTTACATTGTACAACAATGATTTGGATTATGGAATAGATGGCTTTGTGGCTAATTTGCTGACGGTACGAAGATAGCTGGAGGGGCCGGTAGTGCTGAGGAAACGGAGAGTCTGCAGAGAGACTTGGATAGATTGGAAGAATGGGCAAAGAAGTGGCCAGGTTGAATCGGTGGTGAAGAAGGCGAATGCAATGTTGGCATTCATTTCCAGAGGAATAGAGTATAGGAGCAGGGATGTGATGTTGAGGCTCTATAAGGCGCTGGTGAGACCTCACTTGGAGTAATGTGGGCAGTTTTGGTCTCCTTATTTAAGAAAGGATGTGTTGACGTTGGAGAGGGTCACAGAAGATTCACGAGAATGATTCCGGGAATGAGAGGGTTAACATATGAGGAACGTTTGTCCACTCTTGGACTCTGTTCCTTGGAATTTAGAAAAATGAGGGAAGACCTCATAGAAACATTTCGAATGTTGAAAGGCATGGATTGAAAGGCGCCCTTTCAGAACAGAAATGCGAAGAAATTTCTTTAGTCAGACGGTGGTGAATCTATGGAATTTGTTGCCATGGGCAGAAGTGGAGGCCAAATCACTGGGTGTATTTAAGGCAGAGACTGACAGGTATCTGAGTAGCCAGGGCATCAAAGGTTATGGTGAGAAGGCAGGGGAGTGGGACTAAATGGGCGAATGGATCAGCTCATGATAAAATGGCGGAGCAGACTCCGTGGACTGAATGGCCTATTTCTATTCTTCTGCCCTATTCCTCGGTCTTATGGTTAGATTGTTTCCGGTTTTCCGGGAATTTTCTGAATTTATCGTCTTGAATTTGTTTGTCCTTTATTATATATTTTTGATGTTTTGTGTTACCCACCTGGTCCTGTCTTCGCACAAGGAAGAGTCATTCAACTCTGAGCCAGGCATTCGAAATTTCCTTGTCGACATCTGGTCTGCTCGGATCATGGAAAGTCTTCCATGGAGGGTTATGCTCTTCCAGTTTTCTTTTGTGATGATAATTCTTTCATTTTTCTGAATTGTGCTTTCACTGAAGTTTAGTAATGCACCCAATACTTGTCATCAATATTGCATATGCTAGTGTGGATACTGAATCCTGTTTTTGTTGACTAAAATATATCCTTAAAAGCTTTATCTAACTGCTGTGCAGATTTTTAATATCTGTTATTCCTCTTCCTCCTTCTGCCCTAGTTAGTATTAATCTAAGTACGTTCAAGTGTACAAGGTGTTTTCTCATATTTGTCATTTCAGTTCTTATTTTTCCTTGTAAAATTTCCGGGTCGGTTTCAGACCAATCTATTATACCAAATGAATATGTTGTAATGGTACAGTGAAAATGTTTATTCCCATCGTTATATTTTCACTTTGGGTGGAGGAGTGTAGATACGTCTCGACCAAAGGAGGTGTAAGGCCCTCTTTCTCTCCGCTAGCTTGCAGGTCAACCTTGGGCAAGGTATAGCACCTGCTTGCCACATGGGATTCCATGACGGAGCGGATTGTGTATCTGAGAAATATTCTCGTGTTGGGGGTTATTGTCATATTTGGAAATGAATAAGAAAGTCACGACACAGCATAGAATCATTGGTGAATTTGAAATACTTCGCATAGCCCGACAGCTGGATTATTGGGGACTACTGTCATATTAGGATTGCTGACATATGACATTTCTGTAAGTAATTATAAGTTGACCAGACCAAATAATAGTTCCAATTCGTGCTCTTTCATTGCACAGGGGCCCATCGTCAATTGGCGACGCACCAAGTACACGGCACTGCGGCTCAGGTACGTATGGTGACTACAACCCGTTGTAAGATTCACAAATTGGATGTTTGGGATTGGGTACATAAAGCCATACTTTACTAATATGCTGCAGTTATTTAAGGGGTAATCGTGCAGAGGAAGAAAACATAGAAACATAGAACATAGAAAATAGGTGCAGGAGTAGGCCATTCGGCCCTTTGAGCCTCCACCGCCATTTATTATGATCATGGCTGATAATCCAACTCAGAACCCTGCACCAGCCTTCCTTCTGATCCCCCTAGCCACAAGGGCCATATCTAACTCCCTCTTAAATATAGCCAATGAACTGGCCTCAACTGTTTCCTGAGGCAGAGAATTCCACAGATTCACCACTCTCTGTGTGAAGAAGTTTTTCCTAATCTCAGTCCTAAAAGGCTTCGCCTTTATCCTCAAACCGTGACCCCTCGTTCTGGACTTCTCTAACATCGGAAACAATCTTCCTGCATCTAGCCTGTCCAATCCCTTAAGGATTTTATACGTTTCGATCAGATCCCCCCTCAATTTTCTAAATTGCAACGAGTACAATCCGAGTTCATCCAGTCTATGACAAGGATGTCTTTCCTCAGATTAGGGGACCAAAACTGCACACAAGGTTGGCACAGTCGTGACTGTTGCAAAATGGTAGATCATGCTGTTCAATATCTTTGATTGACAATTTTTGCTATACATTCCAGTCCCAAGCGCCGATCGTTTACGCCTCTCTCGAGTTCGGTGCATCAGCCTCTCCCCTCAGATGAGAATCTGGTTGAAGGATTAAGAAGAAATGGGCCGAACCAGGGGTCACACTAAAACCTACTGAACAAATCATCTGACGCTGCTGGATTGACAAGATTTGTGCGGGCTCCTTTGATACGTCAATAGAATGTTGGACTAACATTGAAGTCGCGATTCTGGTGTATTCGAAACCTTAAGTGAAGAACAGTCTTTTTGCATAGTTTGCGTAAATCTCATCTCAAAGCTTTCCTCTGTGTTATCACTTTTAAATTTTCCTTTGTATAAATTAAATGTATTGTAACATAAGAAAAAAAACTGTATTGCAGTAATCAACGGTCATTTTTCGGGGTTGTTCCGCCTCTGGTTTCAACTTACGCTGCAGCTCAGTTACTGTACAGTGCGACTTATCGGATTGACTCTATATTTATTGTACTTTGTGTTTCCATTGCGTTTTTATGCTGTGTCGGATCGGAGAAAAAACAATCATTTTTGTTCGATATAGCTGAAGAATGACAGTAAACAATCTTGACTCTTGAATCTTCAGCGGTAAAGACCGCTGTTTGGACAACAGCCGAGGCATTTGGAGAAGTTAAACGCCCGCATCTGACCAAGAAGTCTTTGGGCTGAGAGGGAAAACAGCGTGGTTTTAAATCAAAAACCATAAGACCACATGACACAGGAACAGAATTAGGCCATTCGGCCCAGCGAGCTTGCTCCGTTATTCCATTATGACCAATTTATTATCCCTCTCACAGCGCCATTCTTCTGCATTCTCCCCATAACCTTTGACGTCCTTACTAATCAACAACCAGTAAAACCCCGCTTTAAATATGCCTCCACAATCGTCCGTGGCAATGAATTCCATAGATTCACCACCCTCTCGATAAAGACATTTTTCTGTTCTAATGGAATTGCCCTCTATTCTGAGGCTGTGTCTTTGGTCTTATACTTTCCCACTATCGGAAACATCCTCTCCACGTCCAGTCTATCTGGACCTTTCATTGTTCAGTATGTTTCACTGAGATCCTCCACTGCACTTCATTCTCCTGAACTCCAGCCATCAAACGGTCCTCATACGTTCAGCATTTCATTCCCGGAATCATTCTCGTCAACTTTCTCTGCATCCTCTCCAATGTCAGCACATTCCTTCCTAGATAAGGGGCCCGAAACTGCTCACAAATCTCCAAGTATAATCTGACCCAAGTCTACCTGAGATGCTTTACAAGAAGCATTCCTCAAACTGTGTATAAATTCCAGTACGATCTTCCTGTTCCCTTTAAGTTTGGAAATACCGCTGCAGGGATGTAATACTGAGGCCTTATAAGGCACTGGTGAGGTCTCATCTTGAGTATTGTGAACATATTTTGGCTCCTTATCGAAGAAAAGATGTGCTGGTATTGGAGAGGGTTCAAAGGAGGCTCACAAGGATGATTCCGTGAATGAAAGGGTTACCATATGAGGAACGTTTGATGGCTCTGGACAGGTACTCGCAGGATATAGAATAATGAGTGGAGGGATGTCATTGAAAGCTTTTGAATGTTGAAAGACCTAGACATGGTAGATGTAGAAAGGATATTTGCCTTGATGGGGGAGCCTAGGACAAGAGGGCAGAGCTCCGGGATAGAGGAGCGTCCATTTAAAAGAAATGCGGAGAATTTCTTTAGTGGGGCGCTAAATTTGCGGAATTTGTTAATACGGGCGGTTTTGCTTTGTCGTTGAGTGTATTTATGGTGGAAATTAATAGGTGTTTGATCAGCTGTGGCATCAAAGGTTACGGGGAGTAGGTCAGGGAGTAGGACTGTGGGGGTGGGGAGGTGGGGGAAGGACCAGCCATGGTCTTAGAAGAATAAAGGATGATATGATTTGTTTATAAGATGTTAGTGGCAGTAGTCGGGGAGCCTCGAACAGGAGGATGCACGGCCAGGGTTTCAGGAGTGCCGTTATGCAAATCTTTGTATCAGAGGCCGGAAGAAATGTAAAATTCTATCGAGGAAACGGCAAAGAACGTCGAAAAATTGTTTCGTTAAAATCTGATGCTGAACTTTTTTTTATTAACTGTGGGTAGACGGATCAGTCCGAATGGCCTCCTCACGCCTATCATATAACTTAGTTCCACCTGGATAAAACGGCTCAACCAATAAAAATTTCCTATAACTCCATCTTCTGGGTCATACATGATACCCTTCTCTCATCAGAACCACTCTGAGCCTCGGCTGAAAGGAAACAAAATCGCCAAGCTTTCTGGGAATCGCTTTGATATAGTGAAGAGTGACTAAATGTCAATCTGCTGGAATTTATTTTTATTTGTGGTAATATTATATTATGTGTTGTGTGGGAGGTACCTGCCCTGTGTTGTACGCCTTCACCAGAAGGAATGACTTTTCATTTGGCTACATACATGTGTGCGGTTGAATGCCAGTACGTTAAACTTGAGCTAAATCATCCCACACTTACCATAAGAGTGGCAAATATGTTTAGCTCTAAAGCAGTGTGTCTACTGACGGCAATCAAACCGGAGTTTCGTGTGCTTGTTGCCGACTGTGTTTCATTGGGTAAGTATTTGACTCGGTGCCTTCTCAAGCAGAGAAAGTCCCCACCAAAATTGGTGACCAAACCAATGACGTAAATCGATTAATAGTGGTGGTTTCGAACACACTCCGTCCTCTCAGCCATCTTCCCCTTACCTCCCGCCACCCCAGCCCCGCTCCACACTCTTCGTTGTGGGCTCTCCTGACCTCCGCAAATCGGAGGTGACTCAAGCAACCTGGTAAGTGCTGAATTGGCCCCGTCTTGAGATTCAGAATCAGAATCAGGTTTAATATCATTTACGTATTTCGTGAAATCTGTTGATTTGTGGCAGAAGAAAATTGCAATACGTAATAATAAATACTATAAATTACAAGAAGAAGCAGATATAAAAATTAAATAAAATAATTGGTACAAACACAGAGGTAATATTCTGAGGTAGTGTAATGGTTTCATTGTCCATTCAGTAATCTGTTGGTAGAAGGGAGCAGTCTGTTCCGGAAACGGTGCGCATGTTTTCAGGCTCCTGTAACTCCTCCTTGATGGTAGCAATGAGAAGATGGTATGTCAATTGTAGTGGCCTTGTCGATTGAAGCTACGCGGTCTTATACAATCGTGAGTGAAAAGACCGGTCAGTCCATATCGTCATTCCGGGAACTTTATGCCAAAAGATCAATTCTGGATAAACAGCATAAACCATGAAGAGGGAAAGCGGGTGGACAGGATATTATGTACCAGTGGACATTGACATCTTTCAGCGTTCACATACAAGCACCTCCCAGTTTCCACTCAGATATTTGGATTCACCTGTCACTCTTTCGAGTCTCCTCACCTGCAGCCTATTAAACCCCAGTCCTCATCCACAGTCCTTGTTCACTCATCGAACCAGCCGAACTCATCCAGTTGCTCCTAGCCTTTGCTCTCCCTGGCTGGAGTATACCTTGTTGCCTGTTTTGTTTAGTTTCTATTAACTATGGTGTTGTGGTTCCTCGTGGCTTGTTATTTTCTGGTCTTTTATTAAAGATATTATTCTCCGCTAAATCGTCTCCGCGGCTCTACTTTGGGTTTGGCCTCTTCTGCATTTCTTGACCGCAATGCATGGAATCGAAAATAAATAGCGTTCGCCTTGTCCAATCTGATTTATTGTACATTGTAACTGATGCAATTTTGAATTAGATCAAGCCAAATTTTCCTACTTTGATACAAAGCGAAATTAAATTTATCAGTTCAAGAAAACCAAAACTCTGTTAACCACAAGTGATAAATCAAGATTTAAAAAGCAGCAAAACATAATAACTGGCTTCTGCAAAATAGGAATGAATATTCCTCTTGGAATTTGGTTTGCAAAAGCGTAGGAAAAATTGCTTCAGTATCACGAGTTGGTGCTCCCGGGAGCTGGTATATTGAGTAGTTTCTCAACCAGGTATTTTGAAATTACTTACTATTGTTTAACTGACATAATTTCGTAGACACCAGGAAAGATATAAAACTCATCTGTAACGGATTGCCACATTCTTGGGTATTACTTCTGGAAGCTCTCAGCATTATGACTGGAACTGTCACTGACAGCCCTTCCCACTGCGGACCTGCTACACATATCCGCAAAGCGAAATCTTCTCTTCTACCTGCCTTCTCGCTATAGAGCCCACTTTAAAAATCAGCCGGCGTAGGTAGGTTGCGAGAGAAAACGAAAAGCATCGCAAGAATGTCACAGGGTCAAAAGAAGACTGTTCGTCCCGTCAACCTTCTTCCACAATATTATTAAATTTTGATTCATTTTGATGGTGAAAAGATTTCACAGGAGCTCCTCAGAATCGGGATTGGTGAGTGAGGTGAAGAAGCAAGGATAATACCATAAGATCATAAGACATAGGAGTAGAATTAGGCTATTCTATCCATTAAGTCCTCTCCGCCATTGCATCGTGGCTAATTTATTATCCCATTCAACTATATTCTCTCGCCTTCTTCCTGTAATATTAGACACCCTTCCTAATCAAGAATCTATTAAACTCTACTCCCTGCCCAAAGAAATTCATCCTCTTCTCTGTTCTAAAAGAACTGTTGTATTCATAGGGGATGTGTCATAAGAGGGGCGTTGAAGGCGGACCCAAACGCAAGACACAGACACTGAAGTACTAGGAACAGGACTTGACAAGAGAGCTGGGACAAGAACACAGACTTGGGCTGGGACTTTGCCTAGGCAGGCGGAACCAGGACAAGAAACAGGGAACTAGGAGCCTGGGCTTGGACTCCGAGCCAGAGACTGGACAAGGACCCAGAACCTGGGTCTTGACTCGGGCTCGGACCCGGAACTAGGCGAGGACATGACGTGGCTACAGGACTGGACATGGCTTGGGTACTTCGAGGCGAGGACATGACGAGACTTGGGTTCTTCGAGGCGAGGACATGACGAGGCTTGGGTTCGGATTCCGAGTGGGAGACTGGACAAGCACCCAGAACCTGGGTCTTGACTCGGGCTTGGACTCCGGAACTAGGCGAAGACATGACGTGGCCTTGGGAGACAACACTAGGCGAGGCTACAGGACAGAACGAGAGACTCCTGGGCAAGACGAGGGAACCCCAGTACAAGACGAAGCACGTGGACAGGACGAGGCACATGGACAGGACGAGAGCACGAAGCCTTGACTTGCACTCAAAAACAGCCGAGCTTGGACTTGGGATGACAGGAACGCAGAACAGAGAGCCTTGGTCTTGGGGAGGATAGGAACACAGAGCCTTGGTCTAGAGCACGGGAACACGGAACCTTGGACTTGAGAGACTGGAACACAGGGACATGGAACACAGAGCCGGGACCCCTCCTTGGGAACAGGACTTAGGGCCGGGACTCGTACACGGAACACAGAGCCAAGACCACTCCTTGGTAGCAGGGGCTCTACACAGAATGCTGAACACGACGAGACGGTTCTGAACACTAGGTAGCGGCAAACGGCCGGACCTACCTAACGAATGCCTGGACACAGAGACAGTTCCAACTCAACGATAGACAGTTCCTTATCTTGACACAGCAAGGCTTCGGTCTCGCTCAGGTGGTAGAACTTGACAAGGTTGCAGGCAAGGCTCCAGACACAGGTTGCAGGAAAGGCTCCAGACTCCCGTTGCAGGCAAGGCTCCAGACATAGGATGCAGGCAAGGCTCCAGACACAGGTTGCAGGCAAAGACTTCAGACACAGGTTGCAGGCAAGACTCCAGACATAGGTTGCAGGCAAAGCTTCAGAAGGAAGGCGAAGGGAAGGGAACAGTCCAGCCTCAGGGTAAGAGCAAAGACGGCCTGGCTTACCCAACGGAGGCGAGGACGGGATACCGACGAGACGAACCAGCAACCACATTCGAACCCAGAGCCACTTATATTCCCAGCCCCAAGACGATAATCACAGGTGACTGTGATTAAGCCCAACTGAAACAAGGCACAGCGGGAAGAACCGGAGACCGGAGTCCACGGACCGGGCTGTGAACCGGAACGCGGACTTCACGAACCAGACCACGTCAGGATGACGTTCATGGTGTTTTAAAGAGGAGAGAATTAAGTTGTAGATGTTGGGAAGTAGACACATTTTGGATGAAGTTCAAAATAATAAACGTAATAAAGATGGTGCCATGGCAACTAGTATTGAAACATCGACTTTTTACTATTCAAACACGAGGAAATCAGCAGATGCTGGAAATTCAAGCAACACACATCAAAGTTGCTCGTGAACGCAGCAGCCAGGCAGCATCTCTAGGAACAGGTACAGTCGACGTTTCGGGCCGAGACCCCTCCCACTTTCAAATCTCTTACTAGTTCTTCTTTCAGTTGGTCCTGACGAAGGGTTTCGGCCCGAAACGTCGACTGTACCTCTTCCTAGAGATGCTGCCTGGCCTGCTGCGTTCACCAGCAACTTTGATGTGTGTAACTTGTTACAATTAAGAGAAGGACGTGGACAAATGCTTCATAACTTCTTCAAAACATGAAAACAGTTAGAAAACTACGTTCTGAAAGGGCGATAAAGAGGCCAAGACTGTTAAAGGTAGTTTAAACATGTGGATAAATAATTAACAAATGCAGTGCAGCACGGGTAAATACGAAATTGGTCATTCAGGCAGAAAATGTAACGATGACGAAAGTGAGGTAGAAGATCTGACACGGAAGATCTCTGAGCAAACAGTGATGCGGATCTCCCAGTGTTTCAGCACAAAATATTAGTATGCAAATACAGCACGTATTTGCTTAAGGAAAATAACGTAATTGTAGGCTGGGTTCGATTATTATTGTAAGCACTGGGATTTATTTCTGTATTTGATGCCTTAGTCGACATCCATCTTCAAGGACCCCCATTATCCGGAACATTGTTAAAATCAGGTAGGTGGTACAGGAGCCTAAAAGACACACAGTCAGCGTTTTAGAAGCAATTTCTTCCACACAACAGATTTCTGCACGGACAATAAACCAACCCATGGACGCTCCTCACTATTTTTGCTCTGTTTTTGTACTATTTATTCAATTTGATTTTAAAACTATTTTATTGTAATTCATAGTTTTTTGAGCATGATATTTAACCGCTGCCGCAAAGCAACTAATTTCAAGACAAACAAAAGGAATTCTGCAGATGCTTGAATTTCAAGCAACACACATCAAAGCTGCTGGTGAACGCAGCAGGCCAGGCAGCATCTCTAGGAAGAGGTACAGTCGATGTTTCAGGCCGATACCCTTTGTCAGGACTCACACATCAAAGTTGCTGGTGAACTTTTTTCAAGACATGCGTCCTCCTCGATATTGACCATGATTCTGATTCTAATTACTTGGTAGTGCCATCTAAGCCGTGCAAAAATGCTGACGTAGCAATAATGGAATATCAGAGTACGTGGCAGCACCATTACGTCAGTCGAAGCCCGGATCTAATGCTATTCTGTTACTTTTGCATTACTATTGCCAATGTAAATGGTTTCCCTCCACTGACTGGATTTTTTTTATAACACATTGAAAACTCTTCAATTAAATTAATCCTTAAGTTCTCTGCAAATGAATTCAGCAATTGTATTCCTCATTTAATACATGAAAATTATTTAATAATTGTTACCTCATAGGTTGATCTCGAAAGTGAAATCATGAAGGGTCCAGAATGACAGGAAATTGGCTTGGTGGAAGGAGTTAGGAAGGGCTTTTATTGAAACTGAAGACCTCTGACCAGTGGTGTGCAGATGTTTGTCATCAAAATGATTTGGATGCGAACGTAGGTGGCATGAATGCAAGTAAATG
The DNA here is from genome assembly GCF_963921235.1 of Mobula hypostoma. Classification (NCBI taxonomy): domain Eukaryota; kingdom Metazoa; phylum Chordata; class Chondrichthyes; order Myliobatiformes; family Myliobatidae; genus Mobula; species Mobula hypostoma. The sequence goes on from NC_086098.1 coordinate 237,788,995, forward strand.
GAAGAATGACACTAAAATTGGTAGTTTAGCAGAGAATGAAGAAGGCTGTCTAGGGCTGCCACAGGATCGGTATTAGCTGGGAAAGTGGGCAAAGGAATGGCAGATGAAATTTAACTGTGAAACATTGGAGTTTTGGGAAGGGTCATGCCTCAATTTCATTCGCCATCTACATTGACATACGTTCGGAATTTGCAGCGGTGCAACATCCAACAAAAGAGACAACATTCAACAATTATACAGAAAAAAGATTAAAAGGAAATAAAATTAGAAGAAAGATATTGAATAAAGGGTGCTATAATAATTAAATACCGGCATGTGCTTACGATATAAACAGCATTATAAGTAGTTGTTCAAAGGGCTGCTGTACCTGATGGCGGTAATAAATCCAGGGGCGGGGCTAATTAAATGGTTGATTGGATTAAATACCTGGAGCGGAGGGACTTTTAAGATCGTGTGAGGTTTTTGTCTTAATAACCGTACAGCGCTTTCCAGAGGGAGCATTTTGAAAAGACAGTTCTCTGGGTGAGTTGCGTCCACAATGTTTTGTCGTATCTGCGTCTTTGTTCTGAAAAAAAAAGCCAGGGCAGAACTTATATAGCATGTAACCCGGTCCGGTTTTGAAGTTGGTGTTTGGTGTTGTAAAATAGACACGGGGGCACAAACCATAATTCTATGTATGTGTCAACACAGTTCAAAGTAAATTTATTTATAAAGACAGACATGTTGCTATATACCGCCCCGAGGTTCATTTTCACCTGGGTATTCACCGTACGTAATGGAAACAAAATAGAATCAATCTAAAGCTGCACACATCAAAGATGGAAAAACAGCCAATGTGCAAAACAAAACCAATTGTGCCATACAAAAAGAACAGTAAATACGTATGAAGATAATATCGAAAAATTGAGTTGTAGAGACCTTGAAGGTGAGTCCATAGGTGCGGGAATCAGTTTAGAGTATGGGTTCAGGACCCTAATGGTTGAGCGGTAAGGGTTATTCATAAACCTGGAGGTGTGGGACCCGAGATTTCTATACTTCATTCCAAAGCCTTCATTCCGCGGCGCAGTGATGGAACCAATCAGAGTATTGTCTAGCTTGCATCTATAGAAGTTACCTAAGTTTGATTGAAGGGATTAAAGGCAGATAAATCCCTAGGGCCAGATGGTCTGCATCCCAGAGTGCTTAAGGAAGTAGCCCAAAAATAGTGGATGCATTAGTGATAATTTATCAAAACTCTTTAAATTCTGGATTAGTTCCTGAGGATTGGAGGGTGGCTAACATAATCCCGCTTTTTAAGAAAGGAAGGAGAGAGAAACCGGAGAATTATAGACCTGTAAGCCTGACATCGGTGGTGGGGAAAATGCTAGAGTCAGTTATCAAAGATATGATAATAGCACATTTGGAAAGCGGTGAAATCATCGGATAAAGTCAGCATGGATTTGTGAAAGGAAAATCATTTCTGACGAATCTCATAGAATTTTATGAGGATGTAACTCGTTGAGTGGATAGGGGAGAACCAGTGGATGTGGTATATTTGGATTTTCAAAAGGCTTTTGACAAGGTCCCACACAGGAGATTAGTGTGCAAACTTAAAGCACACGGTATTGGGGGTATGGTATTGACGTGGGTAGAGAATTGGTTGGCAGACAGGAAGCAAAGTGTGGGAATAAACGGGACCTTTTCAGAATGGCAGGCAGTGAATAGTGGGGTACGCAAGGCTCACTGCTGGGTCCCCAGTTGTTTACAATATATGTTAATGACTTAGACGAGGAACTTAAATGCAGCATCTCCAATTTTGCGGATGACACGGGGCTGGTCGGCAGTGTTAGCTGTGAGGAGGATGCTGAGAGGGTGCAGGGTGACTTGGATAGGTTAGGTGAGTGGGCAAATTCATGGCAGATGCAATTTAATGTGGATAAATGTGAGATTATCCACTTTGGTGGCAAAAACAGGAAAACAGATTACAATCTGAAGGGTGCCCGATTAGGAAAAGGCGGGGTGCAACAAGATCTGGGTGTCATTGTACGCCAATCATTGAAAGTGGACATGCAGGTACAGCAGGCGGTGAAAAAGGCGAATGGTATGCTGGCATTCATAGCAAGGGGATTCGAGTACAGGAGTAGGAAGGTACTACTGCTGTTGTACAAGGCCTTGGTGAGACCACACCTGGAATATTTTGTGCCGTTTTGGTCCCCCAATCTGAGGAAGGACATTCTTGCCATAGAGGGAGTACAAAGAAGGTTCGCCAGATTGATCCCTGGGATGGCAGGACTTTCATATGATGAAAGACTGGATCGACTAGGCTTACACTCTCTGGAATTTAGAAGATTGAGGGGGGATCTGATTGAAACGTATAAAATCCTAAAGGGATTGGACAGGCTAGATGCAGGAAGATTGTTCCCGATGTTGGGGAAGTACAGAACGAGGGGTCACAGTTTGAGGATAAAGGGGAAGCCTTTTAGGACCGATATGAGGAAAACCTTCTTCACACAGAGAGTGGTGAATCTGTGGAATTCTCTGCCACAGGAAACAGTTGATGCCAGTTCATTGGATATATTTAAGAGGGAGTTAGATATGGCCCTTGTGGCTAAAGGGGGTATGGAGAGAACGCAGGCACAGGGTTCTAAGTTGGATTATCAGCCATGATCATACTGAATGGCGGTGCAGGCTCGAAAAGCCGAAGACCCTACTCCTGCACCTATTTTCTATGTTTCTATGCTTCTATGTTTGACAGCCCGAATCAGAGAGATACCTGCAGATGGTGAATGAAGACATGCTTGCCTTTATCAGACGGGCCAAGGAGAACAAGATGGAGAGGGGACGCATCTGGAATATTGGTTCATTTCTGATTGCCATGCCATAGAAATAACCTGCTTCTTCAGTGGAGGGAGTGAAAGAGATTCGTCAGAACATAACTGGGGACTGACGGGTTTAAGTTAAAAGAAGAGACCGAGAATACTGGAAATGCTTTCCCTGAAGCGATGGAAGTTCGGGGGCTCCTCCGCAGATGTTTATAAAATCCTGAGTGATAGGGTGGAATGGTATGTATTTTCCCAAGGTAGGGGAAAGGAAAGCGAGACTACGGGGTCAAAATGAAATAGAAAAGATTTGAGGAGGAATTGAAAGTCATTTATTCAACAGAGGACGGTCGGTACTGTATATAGAACGACTTGCCAGAAGAAGTGGTAGAGTCGGGTACAGTTACAACATTCGGAAAACATTTGGATAGGTACATGGATAGGAAAGGTTTAGAAGTAAATTAGGAAAAAGTAGTCCAAGGAGACTAGCCCAATAATGCATCACAGTCAGCATGGACGAGCTGGGCCGAAAAGCCTGTTGCGTGCTCCATAACTTTTATCAGTAACTAGCCCAGAATATCGAGGTGCAAATGGAAAATTTGTGCCGTCTCATCTTGGAACGTTTTAAAACTTCTTAAAATAAACTTAGACAGTGACACGGATGAGGAATGTACACTTGTAACGGCTGAATGAATTCGTTTAGCAGATTTATCAGCGTTCATTCCATTAGCTCGGCAAAACATTATGGAGGGTAGCGTCCGTTTCTGTGCTGTACTGTGCTGTTCTATATTTTCTAAATAAACTAAAGCAAAAAGAAGTTATTCCTACTTCATTTCCAGCCGCGCGTGATCTCACTTCTGTGAAGTTCATCCGGCCGCTCTTGTTGACTGAGGTGGAAAGAGATTTAAGTGGACGACAGTGTTAAACCCAGAACCAGACAACAACGGCAATAAAAACAATCATGGGCAGTTAGAAGGAATTTGGAGCCTGGCTGCCGGTTCCCACGGCGAATATATCCGTGAGGAGAAAGATAATCGCCGCAGGAAAGCCGACGTGATACGGTAAAAAGTAAACATGCGTGGATGGGGCATTTGCAAGAGAAAAGAATCGTTCATTTTTATATGTTCGAACATCTCTATCTCAGAATTTCTGACTCTGACGGTATATTTACAAAGGCATGGTAGGGGGTTGGGAGAAGATCATAGTGCCATCTGATCCAGAAATTGATTTATAAATATTTATGAAACAGTTAAAGATCCGTCTACGTATCAGAAAAGAAAGGGAGGGGGAGAAAAGGACGGGTGGGTGGATAATTAGAATCAGGATCAGTCTTAATATCACTAATACCTGTCGTGCAACAGTAAATTCTGTAAATCACTATAATAAACATATTTAAAATAGATTTATTTTATAGATTAACAGTTTCTGGTGCAGAAAGAGGGCAAACCGTGAGGTAGTGTCAGGTAGTGATAACTAGATGAATACTATATACAGGCAGATTAATATTGTCGAGTACAAAAGACCACCGCACTGAAAAATACAATGAAACCAACCCAGTGTCAGGCACGGGGAAGTTCATGGTTATCTTCTTCACCCACCGCTCTTTCCCCGGTCAGATACCAAACACATATTAATTGGAAAGACTCCAACTTACACTGGAATGAAACAGTTGCAATCTATCTTCGGGTATACATTTAAGGTCATTGGGAAAATCTTCAAAGAGATGTCAGAGGTAGGTATTTTTACACAGAGTGAGGGGTGTGTACAACGCGCTGCCAGTGTTGGAGACAGAAGTATATACATTAGGGACCGTTAAGACACTTTTAAATTGGCTCATGGATGATTGAAAAATGGAAGGCTCTGTAAGCGGGAAGGGTTAGAATAGGTTAAATCGTCAGCGCAACATCGTGGGACGAGGGGTCTGTACTGTGCTGTAGTGTCATACGTTCCGTCGCTAATCAGAGGAATACCCGACCAGCAGCATTTTTTTCCTTGACTACAACTCAACATTCCGTTTGTCTTGTCAGCCCCCATCAGCCCACATCAGCCCATTGGCTTGTCGTTTTACTTCCTCATTTTCCAGCGAAACATTAGATACCATTGTGTTTTTCATGTGGAGGATAAGGGGGGCCTCGTACACTTTGTGATATAGGTACCCAGCAAAAGTACGGTGAGAACAAACGCAAGGGGAAAGAATGCCTGAGGTGTAAGGAAATATCCAGGATACAGAAGGAAAAGGTTTATTTCGGAGCTCCTGAGGGCTAGCAACTACGAAAGGAAGAAATTCACCAAGATGTTATCACCAAGATGGGTAAAGCTGTATCAAATTATGTGTAAAATATATATATAGACCGGACTCTGCGTAAAATGCCTTGTCCGTTCACCAACTTATTAGGATTCCTTATTTCCATTGGGACCTACATCCTAAGGATTAAAATCGATCGTGGAGGACAGAGAGAAAGATAACGAGACAGAGAAAAATAAATAGACTTAGACATTAGACAGATAAAGTCCTTGGATGGGGGGCGGAAATGCAATAATCTCCAATAATTTTTCAGTGATCCTCATTGATGGATATCTCTGAGCTACGGAGGACGAGTAAATCTTCTATCCTTGTTCCAAAAGTCAATATGAGATATTTTATATGTATCAGGGTAGTCATTTTGAGATCTTACGCGAAGCTATGATAATGCTGTAACAAGGTGCACTTTGCTTATCCCGGAAAAATTCTACATGAACCAATCTTCTGCTAAGGGCAGAGGGTTTCCAACATCGTGTCTACGGACCGTTGATTAATGGTAGGGCTTCATGGCACAAAAAAGATTGGGAACCCCTGTCCTAAAGCAATCACTTCAATGATCTGGCGGAAGAATTGCTTCCCAACCAAATTCGAAGCAGCGAAGACTAACCTGGAAGGAGATAGATCAGGACGCAGATCGTTGAAAAGCTCACTGTCGCAGTCGCTGCGAATTGTGCACCGAGAGATTGCCCAGATATCGGTGGGTTCTGAAGGGAAGCGAAATGTAGGTCGGATGCCATAATTATGTCTAGCATTTAAAGATACATCTGTCGAAAGTACCGCACCGTGCCAATCCACGCTACAGGTTTCCTGTTTACGCTTTCAAAGTCAGTGATTGCGCCTAACTGAAACGGGCGCTCTTTGATACATAGGCACGCGTGGAAAGTGTTGTGCGGACGAGGTTGCTTAAACCGTAGTCGAGAAACAGATGGTGTCAAGTGACATTCATTTGCTTTTCTCAACCGTGTGGCCTCTGTACTTTATTTGTCACCCTACAGAGCACTTCCTTTCTAACAGCAACACTATGTTCTATATCCTTCTTCCCATTAAATACGGACATGGTTAGCTTGGTACCTTGGTGCCATTTTCCGACACTAATCCAAGACCTGGCTTTCCGGTTATCATCTAAAAATCGATCCAGCTCGGTCTTACATGTGAGCAAGTACAAAGATCTGAATGCCATCCGCGTAGAACATTCTGGAGATTTATTAAATTCTAGTTGAACAGATTACCTCTCATCTCAATTCTGAAAGGGGAACCCGATTTTTAAAGCGTCGCCGTCATTCTAGGTACCTTCATGCAAGAGAATCATTAACCCTTCATCAACCCGGACAGGCCCAGAATGCAATTTGCAGGTCGTGTGAGCTTACATCCAATTCTTCTGAAGACCACTGACATTGGTCCCCCTTGAAACCAATATATTTCAGTGTTTGTTCATTTAAAATTTCTTTACCGCTCGTTGACTGATATGCGTATTCTTACACTTTTCTGCGCTACATTTCATTTTATTGAAAGAGGACCGGGTCGAGGCAACAGAGACTTTTAGAGAAGAGGTGTTCGGTGGGTAATACCGTTCCGGCTGACCGGAAGTGCACCGAGAGCGGTAAGCGTGAAGGAGTTTCGTGCTTACTGATCTGGTTAACAACGGATGGTGCCATCCGGGGTATATTACGATAGAGGAACGTGTTTGCACACTGGATACTGAACTTGTTACTGTTGGACTTCGGCCACATTCCGCCGTGATACAACACTTGGCGGCACGGGAGGTCGTTCCTGCCTTTGGCCATCGAACGTGCAGCTCCTCCCGTGGAGGGTGAGACACCCTGTGCCAATAGACTGGTCCTGGACTTATTTTCCATCTGGCATAGTTTGCATTTTGTTGTTTGATTGTTGGGGTTTTTGTATTGCTATATTTACGCTCTATTCTGGTTGGTGCGGCTGTAACGAAACCAAATTTCCCTCAGGATTAATAAAGTATATCTATCTATCTATCTATCTATCTATCTATCTATCTTTGTTACTTGGAAATTCGCTTATCACCTTATGTTAAAATGATCTATTTCCGCTAATCAACCTTCAATCAATGCCAAATATATTAACTTTAATAATTCTGTGTGACATTCTCTCAACTGTTTTCATAAAGTAAACACGTTAACTGTTTCGCCTTTACCTCTGCTGTGAATTACAAAATCAAAATATAGATTTGCCGAATATGTTTCACTCTGACAAATCCATAACTCTTTCAAATGCAGTCATTATCTTTTTCCTGTCTCCACGTCTTTACCATTATGTTCTGCTAACTGGACTTTGTAAATTAATTTCTTTTTCTCCCCTTACTTGAATGATGGGGATACATTCAGAGTCGTTGAATCTGATGGAATATCTATCGCATTGAAGAAGATGACAACATCAGCACGTCAACGACATCCATAACTACCCTAGAAGAAAAATAATTTCAGGATCTATATAGTATACATTTCTCTGACATTAAACTTATCTTTGAAACCTTTGAACCCTTTGATTACGCAGTCTCAGAAATTTAACACTTCCTTTCTTGAAACTTTCACCAACAGTATTTCTTTATGCTAATTTTACTCCCTGAGGGTTCCTCGATCACAGACTTATAGTTCTCTGACGATTCGAACAGAATTTGTTTCTTTTGCCTCACGATGACAAACAAAAATTATATTGTTTAAATTGACAGTTTATAAATCAATTTCAATTATTCTGCTATTTTGCTCCACCTGGAACAATGCCGATAGATTTAGAGTCCACAGAGGCGAGATTCAAGATGGAGGTTTGTTATTATCCCACAACCAAGGCGTCAACTATTCCTACGATAATCCAGTTGTATGGTGTGACACGATATAAAATCAAACGGTCATTAGAAGATCAATTGTCGTAACATGATCAAATGCTGAAACATGTCTCCCAATATGTTTTACGTACAACCTTTCATCATTAGAGAGCATTTGTAACATGTCTTTAGAGTCTCCGGGACGTTTTAGCTTTTAACTGTATTCAAAGTAAAGAATCTTTTGATTAAGTTTGAAACTGGCAGGTTGGGGCCGTGCATTGAATGATACCTTTTCACTAAATCCGCCACACCATCCCAGAGATGAAGAAACAGGTCTCTTGTGACTTTTTTATTGTCGAATCTCTCAATTATTCATCCTCAGAAAAGTATTTTAGAGCAGAGATGTGGGGCCAGATTGAGGACAACGTCTGTTCTGTGATATGCAAAATAATCCCTGCATCTGGTTGGCTGCCGGTTACCAGTGGTGTTCCACAGGGATCAGTGTTGGGGCCGCTTCTTTTCACATTGTACATCAACGATTTGGATTATGGAATAGATGGCTTTGTGGCTAAATTTGCTGACGATACGAAGATAGGTGGAGGGGCCGGTGGTGCTGAGGAAACGGAGAGTCTGCAGAGAGACTTGGATAGATTGGAAGAATGGGCAGAGAAGTGGCAAATGAAGTACAATGTTGGGAAGTGTATGCTTATGCATTTTGGCAGAACAAATAAACGGGCAGATTATTATTTAAATAGGGAAAGAATTCAAAGTTCTGAGATGCAACGGGACTTGGGAGTCCTCGTACAGGATACACTTAAAGTTAACCTCCAGGTTGAGTCAGTAGTGAAGAAGGCAAATCCAATGTTGGCATTCATTTCTAGAGGAATAGAGTATAGGAGCAGGGATGTGATGTTGAGGCTCTATAAGGCGCTGGTGAGATCTCACTTGGAGTACTGTGAGCAGTTTTGGTCTCCTTATTTAAGAAAGGATGTGCTGACGTTGGAGAGGGTACAGAGAAGATTCACTAGAATGATTCCGGGAATGAGAGGGTTAACATATGAGGAACATTTGTCCGCCCTTGGACTGTATTCCTTGCAGTTTAGAACAATGAGGGGAGACCTCATAGAAACATTTCGAGTGTTAAAACGAATGGACAGAGTGGATATGGCAAAGTTGTTTCCCATGATGGGGGAGTCTAGTACGAAAGGGCATGACTTAAGGATTGAAAGGCGCCCATTCAGAACAGAAATGCGAAGAAATTTTTTTACTCAGAGGGTGGTAAATCTATAGAATTTGTTGCCACGGGCAGCAGTGGAGGCCAAGTCATTGGGTGTATATAAGGCCGAGATTGATAGGTATCTGAGTAGCCAGGGCATCAAAGGTTATGGTGAGAAGGCCTGTCAGTGGGACTAAATAGGAGAATGGATCAGCTCTTGATAAAATGTCGGAGCAGACTCGATGGGCTGAATGGCCTTCTTCTGCTCCTTTGTCTTATGGTCTTATGGTCTTATGGTCTTATGGTCATTGCATACCCAATCCGTAGCCTCAATGCAACAATGGAACTATAGATGAAATATATTTAAAATGCATTTTTTGCAAAATAAAAAATAAAAAAGAAAATATTGGAAACATCGGCAGATCACACACCATCTGAGGAAAGTTATGGTTTCAGATGGATGAGTCTACTTCAGCTAATAATATCATGGAGTCTAACGCCGCTGATTGAGGCCTCCCATTCGCCCTCTCCTCTGGACGAGTGCTGGCAAATCCCACCTATTGTCTTCTTAATGTCATTAGCGAGGAGAAAGAAGTAATGCAAACATTGAAGGGAGAGCTCTTATTCACAATTTGTTCGCCTTTCTCCAGTTCTCTTTCCTGTCCGATAGTAGAACCTCTCGGTTCAATATTTCAGCGTTGGTCTAAAATTTCTCCTTGAATTACCTGTTACATCGTTTAGTTCCAACATGCCTTCTCCCTGAAATCTGATCAGCCTCGCTCCTGACACCGTTTCTGGAGACTCCCATCACGTAAATTGTCTCCATCTCGGCCCTCCTTTTATCTGTAATTTCTTTCAGCCCTGTGTGCCTTCCCGTATCCTGTCCGTCTCCGAAATCAGTCGCGACCTAAATGATTGTTGCAGAAGGCTCAATGCAAAGTCCTCGCTCTGTTCCAAGTTCCTACACAGCATGAAAAAGTTTCTGGTCCAATTGTCCTGCGGGGTAAAAAAAAGCAAGCCCAGTTAGTTCTGCAATAATTTTGTTGCATTCTATTTTCAGACTCCGTAATCTGTATTCAGTACACTCCGTTAGCTGCCTCTTCACATTTATAATTGGAAAGTTCTTTGTTTGTATCTGACATCCGGTGCTTCTCGCTCCCAAAATAACAACCGGAAATCACAATCTAGCTCTTCACCTCCCTCTTGTGACACACATGGGCCAGTACAACCACAGAGCACTTGTCAACGCCAACTTCTGCCGTCCCCACTGAACGTCCAGAAGAAAAGAATGTGATTGGAAAGTGGGAAGTAACTCACTCACTTCAGCCGAAAGGCTCTTTGGTTGAATCGTGGGCGCTTTCTATTTATTGTCTTTGGCTCCATGCTCCTTAATCTGGAATATTAAGGATATGAGGTTGGCTAACCTACAATGTAAAAGAGGACACCAAAAATGTTCTGTGTGTTTGTGTGTGTGTGTGTCTGTAAAGGAAAGGCTAGTGTGGATGCCGGATGACTGCCAGGGTCCGAGATATCTCGGATCGAGACCTCGGTGTTCTTAAGTGGGGTGGTGAACAGCCAGGGGTCATGGTCCATATAGGTACCAATGACATGGATAGGACGTGTGACGATCTTCTGCATAGAGAGTTCAGGAATGTAGGTGCCATGTTAAAGAAAATAAAAAATAAGAAATAAGAAATAGGAGCAGTAGTAGACCATCTGGCCTGACGAGCTTGCTCCACCATTCAATACGATCATGACAGAACTGACCAGGGACTCATCTCCACCGACCTGCCTTTGACCCCATAACCCTTAATTCCCATACTATGCAACAATCTAACCAACCTTGTCTTAAATATATTTACTGAGGTAGCCTCCACTACTTCATTGGGCAGTGAATTCCACAAATTCACCACTCTGGAAAAAGCAGTTCCTCCTCATATCCGTCCGGGATTTCTTCCCCCGAATCTTGAGGCAATGTCCTCTAGCTCTCGTCCCACTTAATACTGGAAACAACTTCCCTGCCTCTATCTTATCCATCCCATTCATAATTTTCGATGTTTCAACCAGATTTTCTTACATCCTTCTGAATTCCAGCGAGTACATTCCCAGGCGATTCAATCTATTCTCATAGTCTAACCCCTCTTCTCTGGAATCAACCTGGCGAACCTCTTCTGTACAGACTCCAGAGCCTATATATTCTTCCTCAAGTAAGGAGACCAGAATTGCACGCTCTAGCAATGACCTCCGGTCCGTTTGCCTTCTTGATAATTTGATGCACCTGCGAACCAGCCTTTTGCGATTCACGCACAAGCACTCCTAAGTCCTCCTTCCCAACTACAGATGTTAAACTAAATGGCCAATAGTTACCTGCCTTTTGCCTACATTCTTCTTCAATGGTGGCGGTACATTCGCCTTCTTCCGATCAGTCGGAACCTGCCCAGAATCCAGAAAATTTTTCGGTGGCCAATAGACAACTTCCTCCAGTGACACACATAAAAGTTGCTGGTGAACGCAGCAGGTCCTATAGGAGGAGGTGCAGTCGACGTTTCGGGCCGAGTCCCTTCGTCAGGACTAACTGAAAGAAGAGCTAGAAAGAGATTTGAAAGTGGGAAGGGGAGGTGGAGGTCCAATATGATAGGAGAAGACAGGAGGGGGAGGGATGGAGCCAAGAGCTGGGCAGTTGATTGGCAAAAGGGATATGAGAGGATCATGGGACGGGAGGGCTAGGGTGAAAGAAATGGGGAGGAGGGAAGCCCATAGGATGGGCAATAACGAATGGGGTACGAGGGGAGGTGGGGCAATAATGGAAGTTAGAGAAGTCAATATTCATACCATCAGGTTGGAGGCTACCCAGTCGGAATATAAGGTGTTGTTCCTCCAACCTGAGCGTGCCTTCATCTTTACAGTAGAGGAGGCCGTGGATAGACATATCAGAATGGGAATGGGACGTGGAATTAAAAAGTGTGGCCACTGGGAAATCCTGCTTTCTCTGGCGGGCAGAGCGTAGGTGTTCAGCGAAACGGTATCCCAGTCTGCATCGGGTCTCCCCAATATATAGAAGGCCGCATCGGGAGTACCGGACGCAGTATATCACCCCAGCCGACTCACAGGTGCAGTGTCGCCTCACCTGGAAGGACTGTTTGGGGCCCTGAATGGTAGTGCAGGAGGAAGTGGAAGGGCATGTGTAACACTTCTTCCGCTTACAAGGTGCCGGGAGGGAGATCGGTCTGGAGGGATGCGGGGGGGTCGAATGGACAAGGGAGACGTGTAGGGAGTGATTTTTCCCCTTTACTGTTCTTAATCTCTACCCAGATGATTTTAGCATTCTACTCGTTAGATCTTATATCGTCTCTCACTATTGCCCTCATCTTTAATTAAGAGCCCTTACCTTCCTGCCTATCTTTCCGTATTGCCTGATATCTTTGAATATTTAATTCCCAATCCTCTCCACCCTGCAACCACGTTTCTGTAATGGTCGCTAAATAATACCCCTTTGTACGGATTTGAACCACAAGCTTACTGATCTTCTTAATAATATTATGGACATTCAAGTTAAGTGCCGTTACACTCATCGTGCTTTTAAAATCTCGTGATCAGAATCATAATCAGAATCCTTTATTATTGCCAAGTATGTGGACACATACAGGGAATTTGATGCCGATTTCCCTGAGCTCTCGCTGTACAGAATCAAAAAGCAAACAAAACAATAGTGCAAATAATCGTGATTATATACATTGAGGTGTACCTATGTATGTACAGGTGGACTTGGTTCATAACAGACTAAAATTAAAGTGTTCATAAGATTGATTGCATACGGAAAGAAACTGTTCTTGTACCTATTTGTCCTGGCATACAGCGATCTAAAGCGCCTACCAGAAGGAAGGAGTTGGAACAGGTGATGTCCAGGGTGTGATGGGTATACAATGATGCTGTTTGCTCACTTCCTGACTCTAGATGCATACAAGTCCTGGATCGAGGGGAGCTTCACACCAATAATCCTTTCCGCAGCCCTGACGGTTCTTTGGAGTCTATTCTTGTCTTGTTTGGTGGCTGATCCAAACCAGACAGTGATGGACGAACAGAGAACAGACTGGATTATTCCTGAATAGAATTGAATCAGCAGCTCCTGAGGCAGTTTGTACTTCCTGAGTTGACGTAGGAAATACAACCTCTGCTGAGAGGTTGTATTTCCTTTTTGATAAGACTGTCCGCATTGGGTGTCCACTTCAGGTCCTGGAAGATTGTGACACCCAGAAACCTGAAGGTCTCCACAGCAGACACAATACGGGTGAGTGTAGTGAGTGGGGGGAGTATTGGGGGTTCCTCCTGACGTCCACTGTCATCTCCACAGTCTTGAGCGTATTTAGCTCCACATTGTTCTGACCACACCAGAGGGCCAGCCGTTCCACCACTCGTCTGTATGTAGACTCATCACCGTCTCGGATAAGGCCAATGACAGTTGTGTCGTCTGCAAAATTCAGGAGTTTAACAGATGGATCCTGTGAGGTGCAGTCATTAGTGTAAAGGGAGAAGAGCAGTGGGGAGAGAGCACATCCCTGGGGGGCACCGGTACTGATTGTCCAGGTGCTAGAAATGATGCTTCCCAGCCTCATTTACTCCTCATTAAATCATTTGCTCTTTTGCACTTCTGTTTTCTCCACTCCAAACTTACTTTTTCCTTTTCTTGTTTTTTATGCTTTTTTCTCTTTATCCACACTTTTCTCTTTTACTTCTCCAATCTGTTGAACCCAACCCCTACTATTTAGTTTAAAGCCCTATCCATAGCCCTAGTTATGCGATTCGCTCGGATCCAGATCCCATCACGGTTCAGGTGGAGTCTGTCCCATTGGTACAGCTCCCTCCTTCCCCAATACTGGTACCAGTTTCCCATGTATTCAAACGTACTTCTCCCACACCAATCCTTGAGCCACACATTTAACTCTATGATCTTCTTGACCTCCTGTCATAAAGAATCTCTTTCTGGACCACTACTGGGAACGTCTCATGATCTGGAGTGAGAATTCGGGATCCACGGCTCCAGTGGTGATTGTGCAATCAACCTTTGGTCAATTACATGCAAGCGGCTCGCCATCAATTAGACGTTTCGATGACCAAGAAAAAAAAATTAACATTTCGTGACATTTTATAATTTATTGAAGCAGTAGTTAGCACAAGGGTTAGTTTTAATCGTAGCAAACTGTACATAATCAAGGATGGGTCTACAGATTAACCGTTGTTCATTATTACCGATTGGTCTGAGACTGAGGGAGCTCTGACTGAGGCTTTGGATGGAGAGATACGGGAATATGACAACTGCGCATGCGGCCGATCGATGGCGCCGTGAATCAATTACGCCACCTGCGCGCGGGCTTTCTTTCGAGTGTGAACGTTTTCATCTCGGCGGGTCCGGTTTGCCGCTCCCGCACCGTAAATTTCTCAGCTTGTGCCGTTACTAACACGACTCTTGAAAAACATTTAATCATGCTACTCCGTTGCTGTTTTTGCTCCGCACAAACGAAACAAGGTCTGAATCTTTCTTTGTTCACTGAGGATAATATTCACTCTGCCTTTCCAGATCAATTAGTATCAATCGCCAGCTGGGCGTAGATCTGTAAGGGAATGGCATGAGATTGGTTACCGTATCAATCCCCACCCTGCACCGTTGCTCGCCAGGTTGCGTGTATGGGGCAACTTAATCACGCGTTAATTCCAGATCAAAAGAATGTGATATTCTGGAGCAAAGAGTTTCATTCACCTTTAATTTTCCTGATTACAACCAACAAAAAAACTCAGGGCCCTCTCTTTCGGTCGCTGAACCTGCCCCTGTGATATCTTTCCGATTTCTATATTATTGTTCAGTCCCTGCTCTGTGCAATCCTGTCCTGGACCTCATATATCCATTATATCCTACAGCCTAAGGACGTCTTGTTGTCCCTTGAATACAGTTTCTTTCGGCTTTATATCGTCCCTGTCTGCCTCCCCATCTAACGCCACCAGCACAAATGCCCTTCCCTATCTATGTAACTCTCTGCAGTCTCTGCACTGTTCTCTGTGTAACTGTTTAGGCACCTGCACGGCAGTCTATTTGCGTAACCCCTCCAGCCCGTATACCCCTCTGTGTGACGCCCCTCCGGCCCCTTTGCATTCCGTGTGACCCCTGCAGCTTGTATACCCCTCTGTGTGACCCCTCAAGCGCGTATACCCCTCTGTTTGACCCCTCCAGCCCCGAAACCCCCTATCTGTGTCACCCTTCTAAACCTTTCGCTATCTGTGTAATTCGTCCAAATCCTTAACCCCTTTATCAATGCAGCACACTCCAGCCTCTATCTCCTCGCCGATCTGTAACTCCTTTTATAAACTGTTTCCCTGCAACTGAATTCTCCTCAAATTCCCTGTCGAATTCCATTCCCTGTTGTACTCTTTCTCTTCTTCCGTAACTCCACGACTACCCAAGATACCCGCACTTCGCTGTTGCGGACTAACTCCAAAAGTGTCTACATTCGCTGCTGCGGGTCTGGAAACCCGACCCCTCCTCGGTTAAAGACCTCCGGCCGACAGGGAGGGACCAGCTTCGGGTCACATGATCGTGTATGGTTTGGTGTTACATTCTGTCTATTGTCCTATCTGTAATTTGTTTTAAGACAATGAATTTTTCACAAAGGTCTAAAAACAACACTTTTGTTGCAGGTAATTTTAACCTCCCTAATATCAAGTGGGATCTCCTTAAAGAAAGATATTTATACAGTGCAAAATTTGTTTGGTGAATCCTAAATGGTTTCTATATCAATGTGCAGATGTTCCAGAAAGAGGATGGGGTGAAATTGAACTGGAGTTTGATAATGAGCTCGGCCTAGTGACTAACCTTTCACTGGGAGAACATTTATTATAAATACCATTAAATTCGAGCAGGGTAAATTTGGAGAATATTAGACAGAAACTAGGGGACGTCAACTGGGAGTAGCTCTTTGGGCGCAAGTATCGAGACAGGCAGCGAATTTGGTCCAGAAGGAAAGGGAATCTTCTGGTTAAAAAAAAAAGGTTTGCAAAGCTAAAAAGAATCAATCAGGGTCCTTAAGAATTATAAAGAAGCTAGAAGCTAACTCGAAGTGGTGAGGAAGGCCAGAAAAGACCACGGAAGGTCATTGGGAAGTCGGATTAAAGTAAAATTCCGGGGGGTTCTATCCATACATCAAGAGCAAGACGATAACTAGGAGCCGGTAAGACAACTGAATGATAAATGAGGGGACATATGGATAGATGTGAAGGATGTGGTTCAGTGCTTAACATCAAGGAGAAAGATGTGGAAGGTGGTGAGATCAATGTGGAGGATACGAATTTGCTTGTGCATTATGGAAAAAAAAAGAATGAGGCATCACTGTTTCTCTTAAGGAACATTAAGTGGGTGTCTTAATAGAATACATGCCGGGTTACTGAGAGGGGCAAGAGATGAGATTGCTGGAGGCTTGACCAATGT
This sequence comes from Mobula hypostoma, assembly GCF_963921235.1. NCBI lineage: Eukaryota > Metazoa > Chordata > Chondrichthyes > Myliobatiformes > Myliobatidae > Mobula > Mobula hypostoma. Next base: position 237,805,579 of record NC_086098.1, read on the forward strand.
CTCAGTGTCCTCTCCAGCCACAGGCGATGTCTCAGAAAACTGGTACGTCGCTAATGTTCCATTATTGTTGAAAGGAAATAGGGATAATCTTGGGAATTATAGACCGGTGAGTCTCGCGTCAGTGGTAGGGAATTTACTGGAAATAATTCTTAATGATCGGATTTATGAGCGTTTGGAAAACCTGTCTTCGTGCGGGGCACGTCGTATCTTCCTAACTTGATTAAGAAGTTTGACGAAGTGAGATGGTGATTTCATGTAGGGAGAGCTATGGATGTTGTCCACATGGATTATAGTAAGGCGTTTGACAAAATCCCATATAGGAGGCTCAATCGGAAATTAAGATTACATGGGTTCTGTGATGGATTCAGAACTGGCTTGCCCATAGAAGACAGAAGGACTTATTCTAGCTGGAGGGCTGTTTCCCACAGGGATCTCCGCTGGGACCTCAGCTATATGTGATATATATAAATCATCTGGATGAAAATGTAAATGGGTGGGTTAGTAAGTTTGCAGATGATACCAAAGTTGTGGACAGTGTAGAAGGCGGCCAAAGGATACAGATCAGTTGCAGATACGGGAAAATGACAGAGAAGTTTAATCCCACCAAATGGGAACTGCTGCATTATAAAGGGATGGTACACTATTAATGACAGGACCCTTAGCACCCGTGACGTACAGAGGGATTTTGGAATTGAGTCCGTATCTCTCTGAACGTGACGACACAGCTTGTTAGGGTGGTCAGAAGGCACATGGCAATCTTTCCTTTATCTGTCAGAGAAATGAGTTCCAGAGTCGGTAAATTACGTTGGAGATTAATAGAAACAGCAGTTAGACTTTCCAGTCAGCATTGTATTCAATTTTGGCCAGCTACATTATAGTAAGGATGTTAAGGCTTTGGAAAAAGTGCAGAAGAAGTTTTCTGGGATGCTGTCTGTAATGGGGAACATCTTAATTTATTTGTAGTTATTATGTTTATATTACTTAATGTGTGGTGTGTAAGTTATATGTACTGCATTGTGCAACTTGGTCCGGAGGAACGTTGTTACTTTTGGCGATATACATGACAATAAGCTGACCTTGAACTTGAACTTGAGCAAACTTGGGTTGTTTTCTCTGGAACCTCTGAGACTGAGGGGCTATTTGACAGAGATCTACATACTATTGGAGGCACAGATAGAAAAGGTAACCAGTATCGCTATTCCACATTGTTGAAACGTGGCATGCGTTTAAGCTAAACTGGGGTAAGTTCAAAGGAAATGTGCCGGTCCCTTTTTAACACAGAAAATGGTAGGAGCCGGGAATTCGCGCGACATAGATGTGCTGGCAATCGAAGAATATGGATCTTCTTCAAGCGGAAGTGATTAGTGTCGTTGGGTATTTGATCACTGATTCAATTAGCTCAATAGCACATCGTAGGCTAAAGAACCTGTTCCCGTGTTGTACTATTCTAAGTGCAAAGTAATTCTCTGCTTGTAAGTAGTATTATCGGGTACAGGAGTGGAGCCCGGTGTGGTATTCTGCTGTTGTAGCCCATTCACTTCAAGGTTCGACGCTTTAAGCGCTCAGAGACGCTCTTCTGTCACCACTGCCGTAACACGTGATGATTTAAGTTACTTCCGCCTTCCGGTCAGCTTGAACCAGTCTGCCAATTCTCCTCCAACCTCTCTCATTAACAAGTCCTTTTCGTCCAAATCACTGCCACTCTCCGGATGTTGTCTGTTTTTTTTTCAGACCAGCCTCTGTAAGTTCTAGAGTCTGGTGTGCGTGAAAACACCAGGGTATCACATTAACGAGTAGGTTTACAGGTGTACCTGAAATTGAGTGTACTTACATCACGTTCTCGATCCTTTCGCCGGGTGGTGGTGTTTTTGCTTGCCGTTTCTCCTTTTACTGATTGAAAGAGATATTTGAATGTGAGTTTTTCTACAAAGGAATTTTTCACCGTTAGGCGAGAAGTTCAGGTCATGATAAGGTTAAGGTCAGCACGTTACCTGGTTCGCGTTCCTTTCGATACTTCCTAATGGCCACAGTGGTCGCCCCTACAGCAAGTAACACGAGGGTCGCCGCCAGGCCAATTGCAATCATATGACAGAGTTGCGCCTGCAGGCTGTCTGAAGAACATAGAATCGACTTTCAATTGAAAGTAATTTACCATCAGTTCCAATCTGTATTTGTTGGCCTATGTGTCCTAATTACTCAACAGATTGTAAATAAATTCATGGTATTATCAGAATCAGAATCAGGTATTTGTCGTGAGACTTGCTGTTTTGCCGTAGCAGTGTATTGCAATGCACAATAATCAAAACTATAAATTACAATAGAAAGTATATGTATGTGTCTGACTGTCTGTCTGCAAATTAAATATGTAGTGCAGAAAGAGAGGGAAATGGTGAGGTAATGTTCATGGGTTAATTGTCCATTCAGATATCTGATGGCGGAGGGGAAGAACTGATCCTAAAACTTTGAGTGTGTGTTTTCAGACTCTTATATTTCCATTTTGAGAGAAGCCATGCGCAGAGGGCATGTCCTGGGTGATGGGGTCCATAATGATAGAAGCCGCTTTTTGAAACATGACCTTTTGAAGGTGTCCTGGATACTGAGGAGAGTGTTGGCCATGATGGAGCTAGAGGAGTTTACAATTAATATATTTAAAGGGGAGATTGATGGTTTCTCGATTAGCAAGAACGTCAGAAGTTTCAAGAAAAGGGAGGAGAATAGGGTTGAGGGGGATAGTGAAGCAGCGACGAAGGAATAGCGGAACAGACTCGATGAGCTGAATAATACTATGTCTTGTGGTATTATATTCTAATTTCTCGTTCCTTCTGAAAATACTGACCTTAGATCTCTACAGCAGTCTATCCAAATGGTTCCCTACTCATCACAGGAACTGATAATTCGGCCCAACATCCCCATACTGGTACTTGGGCTCCTGGTGGCATTTACATTTTCTTCCACTTCTGCTCTAGTCTGACACTAGGTTGATACCGATAACTTTAACGCGCCTTACTACAACATTTATTTCAGGGCTGGGGAGGGCGGTCTCTGATTTTCCTTCGAGTACTGGCCAGTGTCATTCACTGTGTGTCACTCTGTCTCAGATATGCTCGCTCCACTCTACTGTAAAAGTAGCTCGTGACTCTAGGGACACGGTTTCGATCCAGCTCTCGAATGTCATCTCTGTGAAGTGTGCACGTTTCCGCGTGATCATGTGGCATTCCAACAGATATTCCCGCTGCCTCACAGTTAGGAAGGGCTAGCTGGTAACTATGTGGCAACAAAGAATCAAAGCAAGTATGATTTCCGTTTCTATGTGGTAAGGTTAAAGGGGATACAAAGATCCAGAGGTCTAGTACAGGGTGTCTCGAGATCTGATTCGGCCAATAGCAAGCACGAATTTGAGGATTGTCAGAGTCTGAGGGGATGTCATAGAAAGTGATCTGATGGGTCACTTTACTTTGCAACCTTTGTATCTGGGGTCTAATTTGGAATGTAATAAATCTTGGAAGTTTATAGCAATTAGTATCAGGTTTATTATTCTCACATAAACCGAGATGCAGTGAAAAGTTTGTCATGCAGACAGATCATACGGCACATAAAACACCGAGTAGCACAAAGCGGGAAATTGGTGAATGAAGTATTGCAGTTACAAAGAAAGCGCCATGTAGGTGAATAACAAGATGCAAGAGCCATGGCGACTAGATTTAGAGAAGAATAGATCACTGAACGGAAATCTGTCCAGCAAAGTACAGGCATAACGATGTTGTGCCTACCTTTTTATTCTAAAATCAGTGTAATCCTACCCATCTACATTGTTCCCCATTTTCCTTTCATCCATGTACCTATCTAAATCGTACAAGAGCTCCGTTCAAAGGGCCCATAGAGATATACGTCCGGGCCAGGGCGGTTACTTGGTTTGAGTTTGAAATTTAGCTAACTTTTGAGATCATAGCAAATATGATGGGTAAAGGAGAACTGGAACCTGCAGGGTCGCGCATGTTCAGAAATGTTCCTTCTGTCACAGGTAGCTCACAAATTAAGCGCGCCTAGCGTTGCGAAGTTGTGTATTGGTCTGAAGAGGGGAATGGTTAACCAACAGAGAGTCGGGTGTGAATGCGTCATTTTCGGGCCTGAACTGCTTATGTCTTGTGATGAGCTGAATGAACGACTGCGTGTCTTGTAACCGGTTTCCCCCATTGTATAAATTCTGAGGTGACTATGGGGAAATTTATAGGGTCTTGCGGTAACGTATCGGTTAGCGAAACGACTTACGGTGCCGGCTGAAAGATCAAGGCTCGATTCCTGCTGCTTTGTAAAGAGATTGTACATTCTCCCGGTAACCCTGTGGGTTTCCTCCGGGTTCTCCGGTTTGCCCCCACATTCCAAGGACGTAGGGTTTGTGATAGTGAGTTACAGGCATGCTATACTGCCGCCGGAAGCGTGGCGGCACTTATGGGCTGCCCCAGCACACCTCGCTGATTTGATTAGACGGAAAAGACGCAGTTCACTGTATTTTTCCATGTACATGTAACAATTAAAGCTTATCTATCCAAACTTTATCGGAGTCGTGTGTCGGGAGGTGAGTACTTTCAAGGGCTCTACAACTCAGTGTTATTTATGAACTTATTTATTATTTGTACAATTTGACTTTGTTTGTACATCGGTTGTTTGTCAGTCCTCGTTATTCATAGTTTTTCACAAATTCTGCTGTATTTCTTTCTTGTTCTACTGTGAATGTCTGTGATCTCAATGCAGTATATCGTGACATATACTTACTTCGATAATAAATGTACTTTGTATTTTGAGGAAATAAAAATTAATTATTATGAATAAAAAGTCAATGATAATTAATCTGATTCTGATTCTGATTCTGATTCTGAGCATTTCCCTCAGCAGAGTGGCCAAGCCAAGAGGTGCCCATTTAAAGTAAGTTTGGAGTGATGATGAAGGAACTGAGGGAAAGGGCTTCACCCGGAGAGCGGTGAGAGTTTCAATGATCGGTGGGGAGCGGGGAGAAGCTCTGCTCACATTTACGCAGTGCTTGAATGTGACAGTTGTGCCATTAGGGCCACGGAGACAGCGCTGGAGAGCGGGATTTAGCTTGATACCAGGCATTAACACAGAGGGCCGAATGGCCTCTCGTAATAAAGCTGATGGGATTCACTAGTTTCTACGATACCTTTCTGAGCGGAGACACTGTCACTGACCAGATGTTCAGTGGCGCAAGTGCAGACGGTGCCGCTACGCCAACTTCCCGCCGGGATCTGGAAGCGGCTGCTAACGCTGTAACCTCCGTCCGGATCAAATATTGGGGGATCAACGAGACCTTCTATGGTATTTCCCGATATGTTCCATCGGATGTTCAGGGAATCGGAAGACACGCCTCTCACCAAACACATCAAGGTCACCAGTTGCATCCGGGGAATTTCATTGGCTTGCGGCGCTAACAGGTATATCGTGGGAGGCTGTGCTGAATGCGGAAAACACAACACCGCTGTATTAATTGGATGGCCAATTTTAATCACGGTTTCAAAAAACAGGCTATTCTGGCCATCTTCTCCGTGCTGGCGGTCAAGTACGTATCTGTGCTAATCCTAGTTTACAAGGCCCTCTGTCTGTAATAGTTCGTCTACATAACTGAGCGAGTAGTTGCATCGCTATCCCTCAGGGAGTGAGATCCCAAGTCCCCTCGGAGAGATATATCCTTCTTCAGGCCTTCCCTAATCTCCCACCCCTCCTCTGTATAGGTTTATGGATACATTTACCGGCGCCGGGGAAGCAGAGCGTTTAGCGTGACGCTATTACACTTCAGGGAGTCGGAGTTTGGAGATCCATCCTGGCGTCCACTGTAAGGAGTTTGTCGCCATGAAACGCCATTCCCCGTGGAAACCGTGGGTTTCCTCAGAATGCTCCAGTTTCCCGGCACAGTCCAAAGACGTACCGGTTAGTAGGTTAATTGGGCATTGTATATTGTCCCGTGATTAGGCTCAGCTAATGTTCTACAGTTCTATCAGTTTACCGTCTCCACTCCAAGGAAAACAAAGCAACGCACACAGCCGACCCTCGCAAACGAAACGACATCGTTGTGATAGAGACCTACAGCGGGGAAGCAGACAATACAGCTCATCATATCGACCAGTGGGCACCAATCCACATTAATCCCATCTTCCTACACTTAGCCAAGACCCTTCAGTCTAACTCATCAATGAACGCATCCAGACACCTCTTAGATGCTGTCAGCAAATCTGCTGCAACCATTCTAGGACATACCCACAGTTGGTCCTCTTCAGAGTCCCCCGAAACTCTTCTGCCTTATACTAAATCTATGCTCTCTTGTCTGTCTACCTCAACTGTGTGGAAGGGCCTCCTGCTGTTCACTTCGTGTTATGAAGTCGATCTATAACCTCCCTGCCTGTCTGTTCAATAACCTGACTAATGAAAGGCCAATATCCATTTGCCTTCATAATCATAGTATGTACGTGCGATGCCACCTTGCTGGATCACTGGATCTTGTAATCCAGGGTCCTTTTGTTCCTCAACCTCCAAATTTCAGATGTCCTTTCCTCATTAATCCTCCCAAACCGCAGCCTCTCGCGTTATTCTGGGGTTAACATTTATAATCCATTTCAACAACACTTCAGTATCACCTCTTGGACAAAGACTAACTTTCACACTATCCGCACTATCCACTATTTCACCCTTCTTTGTCTTCTCCACAAAATTACTGATCTTGCTTCTTATATCAAAATCTAAGCTATTCAAGAATATTTCAAATAGCAAAGGTACTTGGAGAACATTTCCTCCACCTATTCTTGCGGAACACCGCTAGTAAGGATGTGGAAGCATTGAAAGGGTACAGAGGAGATTTACCAGGATGCTACCTGGTTTAGAGAGTATACATTATGATCAGAGATCAAGGGAGCTTGGGCTTTACTCTTTGGAGAGAAGGAGGATGAGAGGAGACATGATAGAGGTGTACAAGATAATAACAGGAATAGATAGAGTGAATAGCCAGCGCCTCTTCCCCAGGGCACCACTGCTCAATACAAGAGGACATGGCTTTAAAGTAAGGGGTGGGAAGGGCAAGGGGATATTAGAAGAAGGTTTTTTACTCAGAGAGTGATTGGTGCGTGGAATGCACTGCCTGAGTCAGTGGTGGAGGCAGATACACTAGTGAAGTTTAAGAGACTACTAGACAGGTATATGGAGGAATCTAAGGTGGGGGCTTATATGGGAGGGAGGGTTTGAGGGTCGGCACAACATTGTGAGCCGAAGGGCCTCTACTGTGCTGTACTATTCTATGTTCTATGTTCTAACAGGCATCTAACCTTCCCTTGCTCCTTGTTGCCAGTCTCATGCGGAATTGTTTGATAAATTGCCCTGGTCCATGTTTCTGTGGGACTTTGTCAGGTCTCACTGAAGTGCTTGCAAAGCATATATTCCTTCAGTTAGTCCTGACGAAGGGTCTCGGCCTGAAACGTCGACTGCACCTCTTCCTATAGATGCTGCTTGGCCTGCTGCGTTCACCAGCAACTTTGATATGTGTTGCATATATTGATTGCTCTGTTCTCAATCATAGACTCGGCCAGTTCTTTAGGAATTTCGATCAGATTGTTCAGACATGCTCAGCTATTGACAAAGCCAGCTTGGCTGTCTCTGATTAGACCTTGTCACTCCAAGATATTATTAAACCTGTCCCTCGGAGTTCAGTCCTTTAAGATTTCTACGACTGATGTTCGATTCATAGGTCTATAGTTGCCAGTCTTTTCCCTGGTACGCCAATTGGTATCTTCCAGAAGCCTCACATGTACGCAGTGAATATTTACAATATCTCAGTTGAAGACCTAGCAATCTCACAGTTTGCTTGTCACGGACGCCTCGGATAGATCCGCTGATTTTCCACTTTTAAGGCCGCTACGGCTTCAATCATGTTTTTGTCATTTATTGAGATTTACACCAAAAGTTCACCTTTCCCTTCACCGAAGCCTTCATCTACAAGGTGCGCTCCCTTTGTGAATTCTGATGAAGTGTGTTCATTTGGAGTCGATTGTCAAGGTTGATGTGACACAGTACCTGGAGGTATATGGCATATGGCATAATAGGCAGAGCTCAGCATGGATTCCTCAAAGGAAAATCCTGCCTGACAAACCTATTACAATTTTTTGAGGAAATTACAAGTCGGCTAGACAAGGGAGATGCAGTGGATGTTGTATACTTGGATTTTCAGAAGGCCTTTGACATGGTGCCACACATGAGGCCACTTAACAAGAAAAGAGCCCGTGGAATTATGGGGAAGTTACATACGTGGATAGAGCGTTGGCTGATTGGCAGGAAACAGAGAGTGGGAATAAAGGGATCCTATTCTGGTTGGCTGCCGGTTACCAGTGGTGTTCCACGGGGGTCCGTGTTGGGGACGCTTCTTTTTACATTGTGCATCAACGATTTGGATTATAGAATAGATGGCTTTGTGGCTAAGTTTGTTGACGATACGAAGATAGGTGGAGGGGCCAGTAGTGCTGAGGAAACAGAGAGTCTGCAGAGAGACTTGGATAGATTGGAATAATGGGCAAAGGACTGGTAAATGAAATACAATGTTGGAAAGTGTATGGTTATGCACTTTGGCAGAAGAAATAAACGAGAGGACTATTATTTATATGGGGAAAGAATTCAAAGTACTGAGATGCAATGGAAATTGGGAATTCTCGTACAGGATACCCTTAAGGTTAACCTCCAGGTTGAGTCGGTGGTGAAGAAGACGAATGCAATGTTGGCATTCGTTTCTAGAGGAATAGAATATAGGAGCAGGGATGTGACGTTGAGGCTCTTTAAGGCGCTGGTGAGACCTCACTTGGAGTACTGTGGGTAGTTTTGGGCTCCTGATTTAAGAAAGGATGTGCTGACGTTGGAGAAGGTACAGAGAAGATTCACTAGAATGATTCCGGGATTGAGACGGTTAATATATGAGGAAGGTTTGTCCGATCTTGGAATGTATTCCTTGGAGGTTAGAAGAATGAGGGGAGACCTCAGAGAAACATTTCGAATGTTGAAAAGCATGGACAGAGTGGATGTGGCAAAGTTGTTTCCCATGGTGGGGGAGTCTAGTACGAGAGGGCATGACTAAAGGATTGAAGGGCGCCCGTTCAGAACAGAAAGGCGAAGAAATTTTTTTAGTCAGAGGGTGGTGAATCCATGGAATTTGTTGCCATGGGCAGCAGTGTAGGCAAAGTCATTGGGTGCATTTAAGGAAGAGATTGATAGGTATCTGAGTAGCCAGGGCATCAAAGGTTATGGTGAGAAGGCGGGAGAGTGGGACTAAATGGGAGAATGGATCAGCGCATGATAAAATGGCGGAGCAGACTCGATGGGCCGAATGGCCGGTTTCTGCTCCTTTGTCTTATGGTGTTATGGTCATTTATGACGACTCCAATCTCTTCTGGCTCCAAAGTCAGATTCGCCCGTTGCTCGAAATGGGCTCTAATTTCCATTTCCATGGATGATCTTTCGCCCTTCATACACTTTTAGGTGGTTTGCAGATAAGCTTTAATCTGCTTGCCAGTGATATTTTGTTACTTTCCTTAATCTGCCTTTTAAGCATCGCCTTGCGTTTTTATACCAGGAAGGGCTTCGTTCGTCTTTAACCTCCTATACATACCATCAGTTTCATTTTTTTATTTTTATCCATCCTCAAAAAACTTGTCGTCCATGGTTCTCTGAGATTATGACTGCTACCTATTACCCTTACAGGAACATGTTGGCCCTGAGCTCTTCCCATTTCTCCTTCCATACACATATGGACTTACCAGCAAGCGGGTCCTCCCATTCAACTCTATCCAGGTCCTGTCTAATACTAACGAACACGGATTTGCCCAGTTTATTTCTGGTTCATGTGAACTTTTATATTCCAAACCGACTTGAAATATGTGGAGTCACGGCCACAATTCCAAAACCGCTCCCCAGCTGACACTTCGCCAAACTGACGAGCCAGAAGGTTAAATCCTCAGCTTCCTCTCCAGCGCAATCGCGCCCCTGCTATAGTTTAACGTCCAGGCTCCAATTTTTAACACATGACTCCAATTTTGGTTTGATTAAAGTGTTACACAGTTTGAATATACGCACTTCCTTGCTCTTAGATTCTATTCCGCGGCAACTGAACACAAGTATTTGGTATGTTCGCTTCCGCACCTTGTCTCCAAGTCGCCTTTGGTACTGCCGTTCATTATATCTGTTCCCGAGCTTCCAAAATACTTCGCCTCAAATTTCTCAGATTTAAATTTCATCTGCCATTGTTCTGACCACATTCAAGGGAGCCACGGTAGCGTAGCTGTTACGGCAACTCTTTAGAGAGCCAAATGTAAGACTGTGGTTCAATCCCCGTAGCTACCTGTCAGGGTTAGTACGAGAACGCGTGGATTTCCTCCGTGTGCTCTGATTTCCTCCCACATTCTATAGATGTGAAAATTAACTGGTAATTGAAAGAGACTGATGCCGTGCTGTATCTCTAAATCAAATTGAATTAACCTCATCAGTATCGCTCTGTAGCTCAAACCTAATCTCCGCACTTCCAACAGCATCACAAATACCCGTCTCATTTCTGAACGTATTAATTATACTTCCCACGTACCCTCCGGGCCCCAGCAAACGCCACCATGTACAGTCCTAAATCAAGCTACGAAAGGAGTAGACTTGGACATGGGATTCGCAACCCCATCCCGTAAAACTTCAGTGCTACAGTAACGCAAACAGAAGCTCCCTGGGAGAAGAAGGACCTTGGGCTACACACGGGGACAATTTGAAAGTGGCCCAGGATAGTAGACTCTGGCGAGCTGCTTTCAGCGCCTATGCCCAATAGGGATGATGGACTTTAAAAAAGGATCCCCGCATCAAAAGAAATGTATGAAGTTGTTACGACGAGTTACCTGTGACCACTAGTTTGGATCCATTGCCGAACTCGCCGAAGAGCTGATCTGCGCAGAAGTAGATCCCAGAATCATTTCGCTGGACGTTTTCTATCACCAGGGAGTAAGTGGCTGATTTTTCGTCCACCTGGCCCGAGAACCTCCCCTCTGCTTCCACGAATGTGCCCACCCTGTAAACGAACTGCAGATGCCTTTGGTCGCTCCGTTTATACCAGTTTATATAAGCAAGCACACCCCGGTCCCGGCTGCAGTTCAGGACGGCCCGATCTCCGACACGGACGGTCTGAATCGGGGGAGACTGGAACAAGGCGGCCTGCGACACACAAACTAAAAAAAGGAAGATTTAATCACAGATGTTATCCTCTCACGCATGATACAGCGACTAACCGCGCCATCTTATTACGAATTGAGACTTTGGAACACAGAAAGAGCAGCATGCTCAGTCTGTACGGTTAGTTGTACTACCAGCTGTTCTAGTCCCATAATTCCTTTCTTAAAACTCCGTTGGAAATCATTCCAGTTATTTCATTCCCTGGTGGGGTAGGAATAAATTTACCAGACCTTCCCTCCCGAGTAATCTATCTTCCTAATTCTACCTTCTGCTTTCTCTGATTATCGGCTATCGGTAGTTAAATAAAGATATGAACATAGAATATAGATCAGTACAGCACAGTTACGGGCCCTTTTGTGTCGAGCCAATTAAATTAATAATAAAGTGGCCATCTAATCTCTTCCGCCGACACAACGGTCATTTTGCGCGCATCAATGCGCCTATCTAAACGTATTTTAAAACTTCCTCATGTGTCTGGCTCTGCCACCACCCCAGCACTTTCCAAGCACCACCATTATCTACCCCGCCCATCTCCTTCAAATCTACCCCCTTTCAACCTAACTGCATGCCCTCCGATATTACAACCCCCTTCTTTATTCTACCAAATCCCTTCAGTTAATTAACGATCAACATTCCCTTTGAACGAGCTGCACAAGCTCTTCTCTGCTGGAAATTCTGGTCACTTACCTTGCAGTAAGTAAGAGAGCGCGAAGACTGAGAAGCATCTCATTGTTCGTGACCGAGTTAAACTCCGAGTGTTAATCGCAGACGCGTGTTCATCGGTTTGTAAGATCAGTGCAAGGGAGGGGTGAGATCCTTTGTAATTGATGAAAATCAAACGTAATGCTAATTAGTAAATGTTCGGTTGTATTGGAACAAGGTAGAGGCGTTCTGTGGGTTTCCTGTTTACGCGGGGCCAGGTACACGCAGATGGAACGCGGTTTGCAAATACATAGAAAAATATATACGTCTACTCGCGTCGGTCTGACCACACTCGAAGCACTCTACGCCGTGCTATCCCTGGGGTGTGAGACTGTAGACAGGACTCTAGTTAGATTTATCGTTAAGGCCTAATTAGTACAGGAAATCTTACGCCAGAGAAGTATATGCAGAGGTGTGGGCGGCTACCTTGTCGGGGTTAATTTTAAATCTAAAAGTGTTTGCTGAAGTGGTTTTGGCGATGTTTCCAGGCGGCGATGGTTGTGTTGGAGGCGGCCAAGGACGGTTTTAACATGTTTCAGGCCTTCTGTCTGCCCAAGTTGTTTAATACACAACGGAGTGTGTTTTTCTAATCGAGCCTGCAAAGTTGAAAAGGCACCGAGCAATATTTACACAGAAAGCATCCACAAAGCGGCCACGTAATGGCGTCTGGTCTGGATTGATAGATATTGGCTCCAAGGACGGAAAGGGATCACTTTCTCTTGTTTCAGTGGAGTGGCCATGAATAGGCGGGTTTCAGTCTAACTTCTCGCCTGAAGACCGCACAGTGGGCAGCGCGGCTCGTTGAAGTATTTGCACAGAAGTTGAAATTAAACAGATTAAGGAGGAGAGGAATGAAGTTAAATGTTGAGCAGGGTGACGGGAGGAGGCTGGCATGGAGTGCGTTGCCAGTGACCAGTGGGAGTTGTACTGATGTGATGAAACGATCTTTCTGGAATGGACGGGAAAGAAAGATTTTTTTCATTGTTGCTCGGTACAATAATACGCCAATTATACTGTTTGATTGCACTAAGTGGTTCTATTATCTTGATCGAAAATCGCATCACATGTATAAAAACACACACACACATACACACATACAGAGAGAGAGAGAGAGAGAGAGAGAGAGAGAGAGAGAGAGAGAGAGAGAGAGACCTGTAACCCTCTCCTATCCTTCTACTTTTCCAGATGGCTTTTAAACTTTGTTAATGTACGCGCCTCGACACAGTTTCTGGCAGCTCCTTTCAAATACGCACCACCCTTTGCGTGAAAAAGCAGCCCCTGATTCTCGTTTTAAATCTCTCGCATCTGATCTTAAACCTATGTCCTCTTCTTAGCGCCCGTTAGCTGGAAAAAAGACAGTGTGTTTTCGCCTTGCCTTCGCCACTCATGATCTTATATGCCTGTCAGGTCACTTTTCAATTTCTAACATTCCAGAGAACAGTCCAACCCTACTCAAACTTCCCTTGTAACTCGTGTCCTCAAGTCAATACAACATCCTTTTAAGCTCTTTCTAGTTCATACCGATTGAATTGGACCCGGATTGTGTATTTCGCCATGACGTTAGATTCCATGCGGATCAAATAACAGGAAAATTCAACCTCTCCCTGCATTGGTTTACTTCCCTCCTCCTTTAAGTAGACCACTATCATTCCAGTACTTAAGGGAAACAAAATGACGTGCCTTAAAGACCACCGCACTGTGGCTTTGACATCTGGCATCATGAGAAGTTCCGCCAGCCTCTTCATGGCCCGTATCCACCCCAGCTTTCTGGACAATCTCCACCGGCTGCAATTCACCTACCGCCGAAACAGGTCTATGGCGGACGCCATAACCAGAGCCAGGAGAAACTGCAGAGAATTGTGAACAGAGCTCAGCATACCACGGAAACCACCCTCAGTAAACATAATGAAAGACCGCACCCACCCCGCACATTCTCAGTTCTTCGCTCTCCCAACAGGCAGAAGATACAAAAGCCATGAAAGCACGTACCACTAGGCACAAGGGCAGCTCCCATCTACTCTTATGAGACCCCTGTACAGACCTCTTGTGCGGATGGAATTCTGGCTACCTGGATATTATTTGCACTTCATTGTTTACCCGCACTGCGCTTTCTCTGTAGCTGCTACACTTTATTCTACATTGTAATTGTACCTCGTATTACCTTAGTGCATTGTGTAGTGATTTGATCTGTCTAAAGAGTACACAGGTCAAGCTTTCAACTAGATATTGGTACATGTCACAATAATAAACTAATACTGTTGCCAATATTTTTAATAACACCTTTATTTAGTTTAATAACATCATGTTAACGTGGGAAACTGGGGTCTGTATATTTCGGGGACGATATGTCTTCATTGGTAGCACAGATAAAGGGTATCGACCCGAAATGTCCACTGTCCACTTTCCTCCACAGATACTGCCTGACCCGCTGAGTTCCTCCAGTTCCTTTGTGAGTTGCTTCGGATCTCTCTTCAGTCGCTAGCTGGGCGATTGTGGTAGGTCGTTGTCCCTTTGCAGGAGGCCCTCCACCGGAGTATGAGGGACCAGATGAAAGAGGACCCTGCCCCTTTAATGGGAAGGGAAGGTTTCCCGGAGTGGCAACACGGTACTGTTGAATCAGGTTAGAATTCAGACAGAGTGGACAGACCCTTTAAAATTCTGGCGACCGGATTTCTAAAGAAGTGCTCGTTGTCCCCTGGAACCGCAGCAGTCAATCCTGTCGTTTGCAGCGCCTGCGATGGAGGAGGGACGCTGCCCCTTTAAGCGGCTGCTTTCTTTTCCGGCAGCTCCTAGGAAAACAAGGGGCCCCGTCTTTACATTTCCTCCAATCAGCCCTCTTCCAGAAGGCGGCGACTGATTCCCAGTGACACAGAGGCGGTGAGCGCGCAGTTGGCCACTTTGATCCGTAAAGCCGTTCCCAACAGGCACCATGAAACGCCGCGATCCCCGCGGGACGAGTAGTCCCGAACAGGAGGAGGTGACTCCCCGTTCTGCATACTGGTGAGACCCCGCTGAGCCCTTTTCAGACCGTTTCCCTGAAGTGTACGACTCAGCGGAAACGTCTAACCGCTGTAACTGTTTGCGCGAGAAAGAAGCTGACTGCGCGGGTGCAATGTGTTCTCTTTCCCTGCGAAAAATTTACTTAAAATATCCAGTAGGGATTTCGCCGTTGGTAACTTGCTACTTTCAAACTTTGCCCTAAGTGGAACAGGAGATACAGTTCTTGTAGTGACAGGCGTCAGGAGATATGAGGGCAGGGGATGGTTGAAGTTTGTCAGGAGGGGCGTGGCGGGAGGAGATGGGGAGATCCGGTGATTTCGGAGGTGGGAACACGCGGTCGTCCTGATGGCAGTGGGATGGGAGTGATTGGAGCAGGCTATCGGAGGGGTGGTCCAGATGACCAGATGAAACCAAGAGAGTGCCACGTGATTAGATCTGTTCCTGAGAGCTACCAGGCCCGGCCGCTGCCCCGAAGACGAGAGTTCGAATCCCCTCTGGCCAGCTGTGGATTTAAAGCTTACTGAAATAAATAAGTCTGAACACGTTTAAAACTAGTATCCATGGTTGCCTCGCGTAGATCACACCTAGTTTACTGACGAATCCGGAGTAAATGTGACATTATTGTTTCTTCTAGACTGTCACCTCGGACCCAGAAAGATATCGCAGGTGTTCAAATGCGCCCATGAAATTAACTCAGTCCCACTAAATCAGGGACAATGGGCTGGTGCATTCCGGGTTGTACGGGTACGTGCTAAGTGACACACTGAAGTTGGAGCAGTTACTACAAGAGCTCGGAAGGGGAGGACCACAGTGTAGGACTCTACCGTCACTGGAGAGAGGGCCCGTAATGGATGAGTAAGCACCTCACTTTATCAGTAGTATACGCTCCCCCCCACCACCCCCCCCCCCCCGCCACCAGGGAGCCACATAAGTGCCCACAGTCCCATTAGTTTTAAAGGAATGAAATGGAGCAGTATTTAAAGCATTGATTAGGAATGTAAGAATGAAAAATTATTGGCCAGTTTATTCTTCTATTTTTGTATTTACGAGTAAAGTTTATTTTGATAAAAATAATATTCGCCTAATTAACCAGCAGTCTCTGGTGAGCTGTAGGCATACAGTGAATGGTATCGAAATATCCAGATCTAACACACGGAGTCACTGGGCAGAATGCACGGAGGATAAGAAATAAGGTGGATGATCTTGTTACACGATCACAGATTGTCAGGTATGATGTTGAGGCTATCACTGAAATCGTGGCTGGAAGATTGTTGTAGTTGGGAGCTGAATGTTCAAGGTTACATGTGTAACGTGGGGATAGGAAAGTAGGCAGAGGAGGTGTTGTGGTTCCACTTGTAAAGAATGGCATCAAATCAGTAGAACGATGTGGAATAGGATCGGAAGATGTTGAATCCTTGTGGGATGTGTTAAGTAACTGTAAGGGCAAAAGGACCCTAATGGCAGTTATATGCAAGTCCTCCCAACATTAGCTGGGATGTGGACCACAGACTACAACGAGAAATCGAAAAGGCGTGTCAAAAGTAATAACCGTGAGAGATTTCAATATGCACATCGATTGGGAAAATCAAGTTGGTAATGGTTCTCAAGAGAGAGAGTTTGTTGCATGCATAGGAGATGGCGTTTTAGAGCGTTTGCTGTTGAGCCTTCGAAGGGATCAGCTTTCCTGGATTGGGTGTTATGTAATAAACTGGAGGTGATAAGGGAGCTTAAGGTAAAGGAATCCTTAGAAGACAGATATGACACTATGATTGAATTCAACTTAAAATTTGATAGGTAGAAAGTAAGGTCTGACGTAACACTATTTCAGTGGAGTAAAGGAAATGTCAATGGTATGAGAGAGGAGTTGACCGAAGGAAGTTGGAAGGAGATGCCAGCAGGGCAGCAATGGCTGAGATTCTGGGGAAAATGAGGAAGTTGTAGGATAGATGCCACGAAGACGCAAGGTCAAATGCCCTCTCGCCAAGTATGGCTTTCAAATTTACTGAAATAAGTAAATCTGCAAACGTTTAAAAATGGAATCCATGGTTGCCTTGCGTAGATCCCACCTAGTTACTGATGATTCAGGATTAAATCTAACATCCTTGTTTCATCTAGTCTGTCCCCTCGGACCCAGAAGATGCTGGTGTTCAAATGCCCCCATGAAATTAACTCAGTCCCAGTAAATCGCGAATAATGAGCTGGTGCATTCCGGGTTGCAGAGGTACATGCTAATTGACACACTGAATATGGAGCAGTTACCACAAGGGCTCGGAAGGGGAGGACATCACTGTAAGGTTCCACCGCTACTGGAGACAGGACCCGGATTGGATGAGTAAGCCTCTCACGTTTTAATAGTGTACCACCCCCAGGGGGCCACATCAGGGCCCACAGTCCAATTGGTTTTAAAGGATTGTAATAGAACAATACTGAAAACATTGATTAAGAAGTGAGAATGGAAAGCTATTTGACGGTTTTCTTTTTTTTTATTTACTGGTAAAGTTTATTCTGAGAATAATAATATTCGCCTAATCAGCCAGCAGCCTCACGTGAGATATAGGCATACAGTGAATGATATGAAATATCCAGGATTCACTGGAGCACAATGCACGGAGGATAAGAAATAAGGTGGATGATCTTGTTGCACTATTGCAGACCGTCAGGTATGATGTTGTGGCCATCACTGAAATCGTGGCTGAGGAATGATTGTAGTTGGGAGATGAATGTCCAGGCTTACACGTTGTATCGGAGGGATAAGAATGTAGGCAGAGGAGGTGACGTGGCTCCGCTTGTAAACAATGGCATCAAATCAGTAGAAAGATGTGACATAGGATCGGAAGAACTTGAATTCTTCTGGGATGTGTTCAGCAACTGTAAGATTAAAAGGGCCCTGAGAGCAGCTATATACAAGGGTGATTGATAAGTTCGTAGCCTAAGGTAGAAGGAGTCAATTTTAGAAAACCTAGTACATTTATTTTTCAACATAGTCCCCTTCTACAGCGGTCGTGGAGCATACCGATCCCTTCTTTGGACCTCGAGAGAGTGGCCACAGCAGGGCTGATTGATAAATTCCTAGCCTAAGGTAGAAGGAGATAAATTATTAGCTTCAAACTTTCTGCATAATCACGCAAACAGTTGAACTGCAAGTGAGTTTTATAACTCATCTCCTTCACCTTAGGCCTGAGAAACTATACTATCGAGCCAACTGACTCTGAAAGCTGGCGGTATTCGTTTAGTTCTTACTTGCTCTTTTCAGACGCAGTGTCGTTTTCCATTTGAGTGTTTTAGTCATCGGCCCTGTTTGGTCTAGCGTTTATTGTTTTCTTTTCCCTTTAACATTGTTCGCATTACAGTCTGTGAGCTGTCGACATCTTTCAGTGTCTCTCACTCCGCACTTGGGCCATATCCGAACCAGGTGACACCCAGAATAGAATCCCTGGTGAGCCCTGTCCGAAATGGCAAGCAAACCTCTCAATTAGTGGTTAACTGTGAATAGATAGATAAACTAATTTGCCGGCTAAACATCCTTTTCATGAATACAGGATAGGTCTTCCGAATTTGACCAGGTTAACGTCGGTTTGCCTTCTGGTGTTCCCTTAGATGTTGTTCAGATACCTTAACCAATGAATACAAACCAAATTCACAGCGTACGTTTAAATTGCAGGCAATGTGTTTAATTTCTACTTCCTTCTATTATGTAGTAGATAATTTCAAGTAACTGATGATAATTCCAGTTGCAAAACCCAAGTTTTTTTCTCCGAATCCGGCTGTAATGATGGTTGATGTCGGTCAGACGGTTGAACTATCCTGTGAACACATGCAGAGATTGGAAATTGCGAGCAATATCCTCTGGTACAAACAGCGTGCGACCGAAACCCCGGTAACGATCAAATTCACTGACCGCCGATAGACCGGCCGTAGGACTACTTACAAAAAACGCTGCTGCAATCGCACATCAGTGCTGGAAATCCGGGACGTCCATGTGGAGGATTTGGGTTTCTACTATTGTGCTGGAATGAGCAGCTACCCGCCGCTTGTGAAAGGACAGACACTCCTTGATAGAGGTAAGAGAACTTGCAGTGGGATCATATTCAGCCATGCACTTCTGTTGAAGCTGCGGTTAACGGTGTCCCAATCTCTGTCCAGACAGCTCCACTAAACGGACCTACATCCGGTATTTGTAACGCCTTCTGAGAATGATGGGCCGGTTCCCCTGTTGAGTCTTGTCGGCGGCTTTTCTTCCATCCAAATTGTCATTTGCTGGACCATATCCAGACTCATCATGAAAGGATGGAGCGATCCCGGCACGCTTGACCCTGAGCAGAGCTATAGTGTTAGAAGTAAAGGGATGATCCCATTGGAAACCTGGAGGAGCGGCGGAAACTACACCTGTATTGCGCAACTTGGGGATTCGGACAAAACGAGCATCAAGAGCGTGTCCCATCATACAATTGAATCAGATCAAGGTGAGACGACGTTTTGCACATGAAATATTGACACTCAGATGTGATGGAATAGCAGAGCAGACTAGATGGGCTGAATGGCCTAATTCTGCTCCTATGACTTATGGCGTTATGTCAGCTGGAGTAATTCGCTGTCATAAACGTCACAGTTAATATTTATTTGTATTTATCCATTTTAAGGGTCTGCTTATCTTCAGCAACACCACTATTGTCCTCTCAATCCAAATAGCCCTTTGAGCAGCTGGAGGTGAACCTTTTCTGAAATGTCTGATGTCCGTGATGTTCTTCCCGTGCAGTTGAGAGAGGTTTTCAGGAAATAGACAAGGTCACGATGACAGAAATACGCTGTGTTTCTAAGTTGGGATGGTGAACCAGGAAATGATTGCAATGGGTAAGGGTGACTTCGAGGAAAGCGGGGAAACTGTCTTAGGGGCCGGATGGCTTCATGAGCAGTTTCATTCGATGAGTGATTCTTCAGTTGGCGTTGTCATGGGGCTCTAGTTGTACATTATAGTTTCAGGATCAAGGGTCAAATGTATTCGCCATATACATTTACATTTATTAGGAATTCGCTGCAGTGAGCTCGTCAGGGCTCGACGTGCAACAGAAGAAAAAAGCGTTCAACAAGTAGATATAAATAATTAAAAGAACGTTCACTGATGGTATCCTTAGCTGTTAGAACTTCACTGGTGTGTAGAGTAATTGCCTGCACAGCTTGAATCCAGCACAATCCTTGACGAGATCGGTTTAATTCTTTTACTCTCGCTTCCTCTTTAGAACTAGTGTATATCTGTTTCGAATGATTCGCATGACAGCCAAATGAAAGCCAGATTGAAACGTAGTTGGAGGCTTTCATTTCACCAAGCAACAATTCTCTTTCTCTGGGCTGGTGTCTTCCCAGAGCGATCTTTCTTGGGCTCTTTGTCTTCCTGGTTATCTTCATTTTGACTTGGATCTCTAACCTAAAGAGCGTAGGTCAGGTGAGGGTTCGCTTTTTCCTGGCATATCCATATATCTATGAATAGTTACCGCCGTACATTTTTGAGGCTCTGTGTTATAATTGCAGCCAATGAGTTTAGAAGAGAGGTCACAGAGATTAGTTGTGGCTGGGAAGTGGGCGAATTAGACTGAAATCCTGACGGGGTGGGAGGGGGGATGTTTGAAGGCCTGGAACACGTGTTTCCCGCTATTAGTGGCGTCTCTGTGTATATTGCTTATACTATTATTGTTGCTCTATTTATTCCAAGCTCAAACTGGTAAAACCTGAGACACGGACATAGCCAGGCACATTTATTTCTCAATTGCTAGGAAATTTCTAGAGGTATTTTGTATTGTCGCTTTCTGGGGATTTATAAAATATTCCTATGTAGGCCTAATTGGTTAATCCTATTGTGTTGTGACTGTGGGATTGGATAGCTGCAGATATTACTATTGGGACAGTTTTACTATCGAGATCTGCTCACTTTTATTATTTTCTCAGCTCATGCTGGTAAAATATAAGGCACGGGCATAGTCAAGCACGCCTATTTCTCAATGTTGAAATGTTCTATAGACTTACATTTTTCTCTTTTACTTCAGCAAACGTCTCATGATTTTCACTTACTAATTTCTGTCTGTTATATTAGCTTGGAATGGCTCATTTGTTTATTTGTCCTATAATATTGCATCCAGTCGGTTATTAAGGATCGGCCTATCAGTAATAAAGGATCGGTCAGCATATAGTGATACACATAAAATGCTAGAGTAACTCAACAGGCCGGGCACCATCTTTCGAAAAGACAAAACAGTCGAGACCCCTCATCAGCATTTTATGTGTATTACTTTGATTTCCAGCATTTGCAGATTTTCTATTGTTCGGTCGTTATATAACTTGAACGGATTCGACTCTAAAACTGAACCAGGTTTGCATTTATGGTAAGGTACAGTGTTTTTTATGAGTTTGGTTTCTGGAGCGAGATTTTGGTGAATGATGTTTGCTTGTTGATTGTGCCTGGTTAAGACTGTGTTAAGCTGCTGCAGAAACCTGTGGAGTGTTAGAATATTCCTGGTTTCTCTTGGCATAGTTGGCATTTATGCCACGAAGAACTCCTCTGTTTCTGGGAAGCGATCTTTAACTTCCAGCCAGGCATTCGACGATTCTTTTTCGACGTCTAGTCTGCTCCGATCGTGGGAAGTGTTCCATGGAGGTTCATGCTCTTAAACTGGTTAACCTTTTCTTCTGTGCTGATAATTTCCCTATCTTTCTGGGTTGTGTTTTCCTTCAAGTTTAGTTGTTTGTACTACTTATCAGTATTGCATATGCTAGCGTGGAGTACTGAATCCTCTTTTCGTTGATGAAAGTATACTCTTAGAAGTTATATCTAATTGTTCTGTATTTTACTGTCTGTTATTACTCTTCCTCATTCTGTCCAAGGTAGTGTTCGTGTAAGTTCGTTCAAGCATTCGTATTGTTTTCGGAGATTTGCCATTTCAGATCTTATTTTTCTTCATAACTTTTCCAGATCGGTTTCGAACCAAGATATTCTACCAAATGAATAAGTTAGTACGGGTACGGCGAAAGAGTTGAATGCTACTGTCATATTTTTACTTTGGGTGGTAGGGTGGACATACATCTCGACCAAAGGAGGTTTAAGGTGCTCTTTCCCTCCTCCAGCTTGCAGGTCAGCTTTGAGCAAGATATAGCACCTGCTTAGGCCCGAATAAGTGTTAAGTGAAGCCATCAGCTTGTGGATCATAGTATGAGCAGCTGGTGCATATCAGGAGTCGTGTTTATGTGACCATTTACGCCAGGCAGACAATCTCTGAAGAGTATCGATAACGGCGGGGTGAGATACGGCATGACAGTTTTTACTGTTGAGATCTTATCACTATTTTTTTCTCAGCTCAACCTGTTAAGATACGAGGTACGGGCGGAGCCAAGCACGCCCATTTCTCAATGTGGAGTTTGGTATTGTGGCATAAATGTTGTTTTGTATGCTTAATTTTTAATGCATTTGTGTCGTCGTCGAGACTATCCCTCGAGGTCGAGGATGATGGTCTTCGTTCTGTTGATCTACTCATGGGCTCTCAAGTGGTTTATGAGTCCAATCTTGGTTTTGAATGTTCTTCCGCGTTCAGGACAGGTAGCTCCAGATGGCAGATTGGGCTTTGGTTGTTGCTGCCTCTCTTTCCATTTTCTTCTCTTTTCTTCTAATTCTGCACATCTGTTGCCGTCGAAAGTTGATGTTCCTTCTCGGATTATGGCTTGCCAGAGATTCATGTCCGTGCCTTTGGTTTCCCAATTGTTGATGTAGATGTTATGTTTCTTCATGTTGGATTTGAATCTCTTCTGTTGTCCGCCTCTTTTACGTTTGCCTTTTTTTAACTTGAGAGTAGAAGGTTTGTTTCGGCAGACGTTCGTCTTTCATCCGACCGCTCATTCTTAGTTGGTTCTTGATGACGTAGGCATCAATGCATGTTGTTTTTGCTTCATTTAGCACGCTGATGTAGGTTCTTCTATCTTCCCAGCTGATATTTAAGATGTTTCGAAGACAGCGTTGATGGAATATCTCAAGTGCCTTCAAATGCCGTCGGTATTTTGCCCAAGGTGTTTTCCATTTCTGCTGGTTCTCTAACCCGTCACAGTGTACGTGACAGGTAAGAATAAATTTACCGCACCTCCCCTCTCGAGTAATCTACGCTCCTCATTCTACCTTCTCGGATTATCGACAATCGGTAGTTAAACAAAACATGGAACATAGAGCATAGAAGAATCTATGTTTACTGTTACACGGTAACAGGCCCTTCAGCCCATAATATTGTGCCGAACCAATTACATTAATAATTAGCTACCCATCTAATCACTTCTGACTACATAATAGCTATTTTCATCACATCCATACGCCTATCTAAACGGCTCTTAAAAGTCCTAAATGTGTCTACCACTACCACCACCCCAGCGCATTCCAGGCTCCCACCACCATCTGTGTAAAATCCTGCTCTTCATATCTCCACTGAAATTAGCCCCTTTTCACCTTGAAATGTATGACCTCCAGTGTTGGAAACTCCTTATTTGTTCTACCAAATTGTTTTTTATGCCTTCTGAATTAGCTGCCCAAACTCTTTTCCGCACGACATTCGGGTCGCTGAACTTGCAGTAGGTGAGAGAGCTGAAAGACCGCCAATCATCTCATCGTTCGTTACCGAGTTAAACTCTGGGTGTTAATTGCAGGCGCGTGTCCATCGCTTTGTAAGGTCGACGCAAGGGATGGGGGAGATCCTATGCAATTGATGAAAATCAAACGCAATGCTTATTAATAAATGTTTGGTTGTATTGGAAACAGGCAGAGGCGCGCTGCGGGTTTTCTGTTTTCTCGGAGCCAGGTACACATAGATGGAACGTGGTTTGCAAACGCATAAAAATACACGTCTACCAGCTTTAGTCAGATCACACTTGGAGTACTTTACACAGTGCTGAACCTCGGGTGTGAGACAGTGGGCAGAAGTCTGATTAGATTTATCAGCAGTCCTAATGATACCAGGAAATCTTCCTCCAGAGAAGAAAGATGAGTGGGTTGTGTTGGTGGCGAACTCATCGGGATTAATTTTAATGTTGAAAGTGTTCGATAGGGTGGGTGTGCAGATGTTTCCAGGTAGCAATGGTTATGTTGGAACAGGGCGAGGGGCAACGGAAGCCGAAGCTAGTGGACATCGGTTAAAATATAAAAGCAAGGATGCAATACTGAGGCTTTGTAACGCAATGGACAAACATCACCTGGAGTACTGTGAGTAGATTTGAGCACCCACATCTAGGAAAGACTGTGTTGGCATTGGAGATGGTCCGGAGGAGCTTCACGAGAATGATTCCACGAATGAATAAGTTAACATATGAGGAGCGTTGATAGATATGGGCCTGTATTCTTGCTGAAGATAAGAAAACTGAGGGGTGGATCACATTGAAACTTGTGGAGTATTGTAAGGCCTAAATAGAGAGGATGTTTTTAAGAATGGGGTAGGCTATGACCAGAGGGGGCAACCTCAGAAAAGAGGGGTGTGCCTTTAGACCAGAAATGAGGTGGAATTTCTTTAGCCAGAGTGTCGTGAGTCTTTGGAATCCATTGCTGTAGGCGGCTGCAGAGACCGAGTCATTGGGTATACTTAGAGCGACTATTTATGGGTTCTTGACTCGGAAGGGTTTCAAAGGTTAAGGAGGGAAGACAGAGAATGGGTTTGAGGGGAAAATAATATCAGCCATGATGGAATGACGTAAAATTTTCTGGGCAGAATACCCTAATCTTGCTCCTGTTTCTTATGGTCTGAAAAGCGACTCAATAAGGAAGGAAAGTCAGGAAAAGTCATTCCAAGGGAGCTTATCAACTCCCTTCCCAACGAGTTTTATCGATGACGAACTCACCCTTCCATCATGTTCCGCACCTCTTGCGCGCCTTTCCAAACACAACGGAGTGTTTTTGTAATCGACCTATATGTACACAGAAAGCTTCCACAAATCGGCAATGTACTGTTGACTGGTCTTGATGGGTCAGTTTTTCTTGTTTTCAGTGTAGTGGCAATGGATAGACGGTCGGCAGTTTAACTTCTCGCCAGAAGACGGCACAGTGGGCACAGCGGCATCCTTCCTCTCAGGATTCCTTCTGGATAGTTACGTAGAAATTGAAGTTAAATAAAGCTGGGTACGCAGGTGAAGAGGACGGTGTGAAGTGTGGATGAGAGTGGAGGGAAGAGGAAGTTATGGAGGGAGTGGCCAGCGATGAATAGGAGTTGTACTGATGTAATGAAATGATCTGTATACATGAGTCGCAGGAAAAGGTAAATTTTCACTGTTCGTCGTTACAATTATAAACCAATTATATGGCGTGTACGATTGCACTAATTGGATCGATTGTTTTGGTGGAAAAGCTCATCATATGAACAGCTAAGGACATGTGCAGGACCCTGCTGAAGGGTTTCGGCACGAAACATCGACTGTACTCTTTTCCATGGATGCGGCCTGGCCTGCTGTGCTCCTCCAGCAGATGCTGTGTGTCTGCTGAATTCCTCCATCATCTTATGTGTGTGTTACCAGCCTTTGCAGATTCTCTTGTGTTGGAGACTGTATTTTTTCCGGGCAAATATGTGTGGTTTTACACTGCAGGTAGGGAGGTGAGAGGCCCCTTGGGTAAGAGTGACCATAATATGGTGGAATTCTTCATTAAGATGGAGAGTGACATAGTTAATTCAGAAACAAAGGTTCTGAACTTAAAGAGGGGTAACTTTGAAGGTATGAGACGTGAATTAGCTAAGATAGACTGGCAAATGACACTTAAAGGATTGACGGTGGATATGCAATGGCAAGCATTTAAAGGTTGCATGGATGAACTACAATAATTGTTCATCCCAGTTTGGCAAAAGAATAAATCAAGGAAGGTAGTGCACCCGTGGCTGACAAAAGAAATTAGGGATAGTATCAATTCCTAAGAAGAAGCATACAAATTAGCCAGAGAAAGTGGCTCACCTGAGGACTGGGAGAAATTCAGAGTTCAGCAGAGGAGGACAAAGGGCTTAATTAGGAAGGGGGAAAAAGATTATGAGAGAAAACTGGCAGGGAACATAAAAACTGACTGTAAAAGCTTTTATAGATATGTAAAAAGGAAAGACTGGTAAAGACAAATGTAGGTCCCCTGCAGACAGAAACAGGTGAATTGAATATGGGGAGCAAGGACATGGCAGACCAATTGAATAATTACTTTGGTTCTGTCTTCACTAAGGAGGACATAAATAATCTTCCAGAAATAGTAGGGGACAGAGGGTCCAGTGAGATGGAGGAACTGAGCGAAATACATGTTAGTAGGGAAGTGGTGTTAGGTAAATTGAAGGGATTGAAGGCAGATAAAACCCCAGGGCCAGATGGTCTGCATCCTAGAGTGCTTAAGGAAGTAGCCCAAGAAATAGTGGATGCATTAGAGATAATTTTTCAAAACTCGTTAGATTCTGGACTAGTTCCTGAGGATTGGAGGGTGGCTAATGTAACTCCACTTTTTAAAAAAGGAGGGAGAGAGAAACCTGGGAATTATAGACCGGTTAGCCTAACGTCGGTGGGGGGGAAGCTGCTGGAGTCAGTTATCAAGGATGTGATAACAGCACATTTGGAAAGCGATGAAATGATCGGACAAAGTCAGCATGGATTTGTGAAAGGAAAATCATGTCTGACGAATCTCATAGAATTTTTTGAGGATGTAACTAGTAGAGTGGATGGGGAGAACCAGTGGATGTGGTATATTTGGATTTTCAAAAGGCTTTTGACAAGGTCCCACACAGGAGATTAGTGTGCAAACTTAAAGCACACGGTATTGGGGGTAAAGTATTGGTGTGGGTGGAGAATTGGTTAGCAGACAGGAAGCAAAGAGTGGGAATAAACGGGACCTTTTCAGAATGGCAGGCGGTGACTAGTGGGGTACCGCAAGGCTGAGTGCTGGGACCCCAGTTGTTTGCAATATATATTAATGACTTGGGTGAGGTAATTAAATGCAGCATCTCCAAGTTTGCGGATGACACGAAGCTGGGTAGCAGTGTTAGCTGTGAGGAGGATGCTAAGAGGATGCAGGGTGACTTGGATAGGTTGGGTGAGTGGGCAAATTCATGGCAGATGCAATTTAAGGTGGATAAATATGAAGTTATCCACTTTGGTGGCAAAAATAGGAAAACAGATTATTATCTGAATGGTGGCCGATTAGGAAAAGGGGAGGTGCAACGAGACCTGGGTGTCATTATACACCAGTCATTGAAAGTGGGCATGCAGGTACAGCAGACGGTGAAAAAGGCAAATAGTATGCTGGCAGTTATAGCGAGAGGATTCGAGTACAGGAGCAGGGAGGTACTACTGCAGTTGTATAAGGCCTTGGTGAGACCACACCTGTAGTATTGTGTGCAGTTTTGGTCCCCTAATCTTAGGAAAGACATCCTTGCCATAGAGAGAGTACAAAGAAGGTTCACCAGATTGATTCCTGGGATGGCAGGACTTTCATATGAAGAAAGACTGGATGAACTGGGCTTGTACTCGTTGGAATTTAGAAGATTGAGGGGGGATCTGATTGAAACGTATAAGATCATAAAGGGATTGGACAGGCTAGATGCAAGAAGATTGTTCCCGATGTTGGGGAAGTCCAGAACGAGGGGCCACAGTTTGAGGATAAAGGGGAAGCCTTTTAGGACCGAGATTAGGAAAAACTTCTTCACACAGAGAGTGGTGAATCTTTTGAATTCTCTGCCACAGGAAACAGTTGAGGCCAGTTCATTGGCTATATTTAAGAGGGCGTTAGATATGGCCCTTGTGGCTACGGGGGTCAGGGGGTATGGAGGGAAGGCTGGGGCGGGGTTCTGAGTTGGATGATCAGCCATGATCATAATAAATGGCGGTGCAGGCTCGAAGGGCCGAATGGCCTACTCCTGCACCTATTTTCTATGTCTCTATGTTTCTATGTGATCAAATATAAGGGGAAACTATACCGCTTACGTCAGGACACATATAATCTTAACTGTACAGCGGGATCATGGGTTCGAAGTCCTGAAATCTTTGGAAGTACCCACACTTGTAGATAAGGTGGTAAGTAATGCATATGTAATTCGCGCCTTTATAGGTCGGAGCATTGAGAATCTGAGTCGGGTGACATGTTGCAGCTGTATTAAAGTTTGGTTAAGCTGCTAAATATATTGTGCGCATTTCCGGCGCCCCGTTTCAAGCAGGATCCGGAGATTTTGGAAAGGGCGCAGAGAAAGTTTGCCAGTGTTCCGCCTGGATTAGACGGCATGAGCTATATGGAGAGGATAGATATTTTATTTGTTTTCTCAGGAGAGTCTGTAGGTGAGAGACGACCCGCTCAAAACTTGAAAGATAGTGAGAGGCCGAGACCTGATAAAACGCAGCATGAGATTGCCTAATGCTAGGGGATTTAAGATGAGATTGAAGGAAGTTTAAATGAGATATGTAGGGCTAGCTTTTTACACATAGAGTGAGGGGTGCCTTATACGGGCTGTCGGAGGAGATAATCGACGCAGATACGATAGCGATGTTTAAGAATAACACACACAAAAAATGCTGGAGGAACTCAGAAGGTCAGGCAGCACGTATGGAGGGGAATGATCAGTCAACGTTAAATTATTTCATTCCACAGTTGCTGCCTGGCCTACTGATTTCGTCCAGAATTTTGTGTATTTTACTCAGGTTTTCCAGTATCTCCAGAACCTCTTGTGTTTATGACAGCGGCGTTTAGGAGTCTGTTGGACAAAAACATGAATATAACGTACACGGATCACGTTCAGGCAGTCGACAATTAGTTTAATTTGCCACTGTGTTCGGCGGACACATTGTGGGCCGAAGGGCATGTTCCTGTGCTGTATTGTTCAATGTGTTGCTTATTGAAAATATTCCAGACATTTGGTCTTTAGTTCCTGAACACAATCTCCTGCAAAAAAAAATCTTCTTAGTTCCCTGTTTTGAATATTTGGTAACTGGGACTCGCTCTCCAGAAACAATTTCCCTGTCCTATCGGATCGATTGTTTTGGTCGAAAAGCTCATGATATGCACAGATAAAGACGTGTGCAGGACCCTGCTGAGGGAGTCTAGGAAGAGAGACACAGCCACAGAACAGAAGAATGTCCAATTTTGAAGAGAGATGATGAGGAATTTACTCAGAGGGTCGTGAATCTGTGGAATTCATTGCCACAGACGTCTGCGTAAGTCAAGTCGTTGGGTATATTTAGAGCAGAGATTTGTCGGTACTTGACTAGTGAGGGCTTCAGAGATTACAGGAGAATGGGGTTGAGAAGGATAATAAATCAACCATGACGGAATGGTGGAGCAGGATCGATGGGCAGAATGGCCTGACTCTGCTCCTCTATCTTATGATCTTGTGGTTTATTTTCGGAAAACATAATCAGCTTAGGATCCAGAAACAATTTTGTGCTGATGGTGATTGTGGAAGAGATGTTGCTGTCAATGTGTACTGACTGGGTTCTGCCAGTAAGGAAATCCAGGATCCAGTTGTGCAAGGAGGGGTAGAGGCCTAGATCTTGGCCTATTGATCCGCCTCGAGGGGCTCATAGCTAAATCCGGGAGAATGATGAGTGTTTGATGGCTATTGGCTTGTACTCACCCATTTGTTAGGTTTCGATATATATCCCTGACATGTAATAAATTTAAGTAAAACAACGATACAGACATTTGTGTTTTAATTTTATCATATTAGCCGACCAAATCTACTCGGCCTTCTGGTGGCGTTATTCTTCATTTCAGATATTTTTCCTCCAAAATAGGCAACACCATTCTGGAGATCAATAACTCTGACTGCAATCCGCAGTTCCCCTCTATACTACATCTGTTTTTGAGTGCTTGTTTATATCCCTCTCTATCCCTCTGTACACCCTTGTTTCTCTCTGTTTCTCTATATATCTGTGGCTGTGTCTTCCCGTCTGCTGTATGTCTGCCTGTATGCCATTATCTCTCTCTCCGTCTCACCATCCCCCTCTCCGTCTACCCATCCATTCTGTGTCTGCGTCTGTCTATCTCCCTCTCCCTTTCTCACCCATTTCTTCTAACTTTCTCTCCCTTTCTCTCGCCTCACTCTACCCCTCCGCTCACTATGTTCAGAGATCCTATGCTGATTAATGTCATCTCCTGATCCTGCACCATGACCGTTGTTGGATATACTGTTATGTGTGTGGTTACACCTGTTTTACCGCTTGGCACTTCACGGTCTGGTTCTTTGTGCTAACCCATCTCTGTTGTGAATCCCGCAGGTAACCCTTGGACCCGAGCAAGATGAGATGAGGTGAGACATCCGACAACCACGGTGATCATCTTGCACAGGCTCCGTGTATGAACACAGGTCTCCAAGATGTTAACTGTCAAGTTGCCCCACCTATTAACCAACCACCAAGTTCCCAGCGTAAGTGCAAGGAAACTGGTATCTTCTCTTAGTATCCTGTACACAGGGAGTTACCTCACACACCGATATCAATACGTGAAACAAAGTAGATCAAGCTAAGGACTACAATCTGTAAGGCAGGGAAGGCGAAAGGTCAAGTGCTAACAAATCGGACGACAGTAGATGGGTTCTGTATGATCAGCATATACGTTGTGGGCCGCAGGACCTGTTATGTGACTTTGACTTCAAAGCATATTTCCATACAATCACATACATGCACCAGATTTTTCTGGGATTCACTTTAGTTGTGAATAAAAAAAAACAAAAGAGAGAAATCGATCACCACAAATAATTATTAATCCTGGGCATATTCCATTGTTCTGTGTCTGCCACGCCCCACTGACTAGCCTTCATTCTGACGGGCGTTACTTCGTTCAATTCTGGCAGTTTAAGTCTCAGCCTTGAACTATTCGGTTTAAGTTGTATTGGGGGAAGGCCACGCCGTGGGAGGGGAGGTGCTATGGTTGCAGAGAGTAAGGAGTGCTGTACTACGGAACTTGTGATGTTTGAATTATTTTCTAATCAACCTCCCATCGACCTGCTCTAGGGATATGATTGAGCATAATATTTATCCTCCTGTCACCACTACAACACTAAGCAGACAATTTTCTATCTGTGGCATCCTGTGCATAAATTAGCCGATCTCATATCGTAGCTTTTCCTCGTCTGTTGGGAGTGAGGCTTCAAAGATTCCCGGTGCGAAGAGCTGGGGAAATTTTGGGCCACATTAACCGTTTGTTCACTGCGCTGCCAGCCCATCCACGTCTGCAGGTTTACCAAGAGGATTGCATTGTGAGCGGCTACCACAGAGCTCAACCGCGGACTGTCTCCTAGCACGTTCATATGACTAACAAGATCTATTTCCTCCCCAGTTTAGTACGCGTTGGAGCCAAACATGGCAACAGGGGAAGATGTTGCTGGCAGCGAAAGTTCAGACACTCTTCGGCCCCTCGGCTCAGTGCTTGTGTTCACTGCTCCACTCACGGCTGATACAACCTGAAATAAGTAGGTTAGCAAGTTTTGAAGAAAACGCAATCTGCCTGCAAATAGGCGGTGGAATAGGTGAATGCTTGATGGTTCAGTACAACGTAGCGCGGTGTTTAGAATGAAAAATGATTTGTTATTGAACTGGAATATGTTCGAAATTTTCACGAAACTTCCAGTCTCCCCGATGGCCCCGTCTGTGCCAGGTTCATCGAGATGTAGCTCCTTACAGACCGTGATATGGAACTGGAGCTGCACCTTTTGCTTGCTAGTAAAATTGAAGCAGTGATAGACTGAAGCTACGGGGAGGTAGTTACCCCAAGAGTACAGGAGAAAGATAAATGAGTGATTGTCACAAGGGGGAAGGGAGAATGTCAGATAGAGGACAGCACCCCTTTGGCAGTCCCAATATGTAATGAGTACTCCATTTTGAGCACAGCTGAGGGGGGAACAACCTACCTGGGAGAAGCAACAGCGGCCATGCCTCTGGCGCTCTGTGTGGACCCGTAGCTCAGAAGGGTAGGTAACTGAGGAGGATGGCAACAGTAATACGGGACTCCATGGTCAGGAGGACAGATAGCCGATACTGAGACGCGAAAGTGAAACATGGGTGGTGGTTTGCCTCGCAGGTGCCAGGGTCCAAGATGATTCTGAATGTATCCGTAATATCCTGAAAAGAGAGTGTGAGCAACCAGAATTACGGGTACATATTTTTATCTGCATTAAGGTATTTATTTATTTTTTTATACTTTATTTTCAAAATTTTCAAAAAACAACAATGCAATCAACAAGACCATACCAACTCAGACATGCATAAAAATGAAATAAGCAAAAAAAAAGGAAAAAAGAGACTTTAGATTAGAGGGATGCCTATTGTAAAAAGTGTTCAAAAATACTAAACATTAAATCTCAAATGAGGGCTGTCAGAAATCAGCTGGAGGGAAATGACTCATCCGCCGCAGGACTCGTCCGGGTAGGCAAGAAATGGATCCCAGATAGCCGATTTTTTTTATTGAATTTGTTCTCAAGAACTTAAGTTTCTCCATCTGTATGACTGAGATCATATCAGCCATCCATCTCCGAAAGGAAGGGGGAGAAGGTGATTTCCATTCCCTCAAGATAAGTCTTTTGGCAACAATCATCCCCAGCATCAGAGACTGTTGCATGGCTGCAGGGAAACAAATGGTAGATTGCGAGCAGCCAAATTTAGCGAGACCAGCTTCCAAGGGGAGCGATCTTTTATCGGCCTGTGAGTACATGTGGAATATTTTGGACCAAAATCCAGTCAGTAATAGGCAAAACCAAAAGGTGTGTGACAACGTGGATTCCTTCCCTTGGCATCTATCACACATTGGCGAGACAGAAAGGTAAATATTTGTGCCCCTCTACAACGACTACACGCGGGTATTTTTTTTTGTTCAAAGTAGTTAAAGAACACTTTACTTATCTTGGCTTGACAATCCCCAAAGATCATAAATTAATATTCAAATTAAACTTCGCGAAGTTTATTTCAAAACTTAAACAGAATATTGGAAGTTGGAAGACCCTACCTCTGTCCATGATTGGTCATATAAATTCAATTAAAATTGCTTCCATTCCTAGGTTTCTCTACCTTTGTCAAAATCTCCCCATTCTTCCTACACCAGCTTTCGTTAATAAATTGGTCTCCATAATATTGTCTTATATCTGGAATTATAAGAATCTCAGGATTTCGAAAATTCATTTACAAAAGCCTAAGTCTGAAGGAGGTCTGGGATTACCAGTATTTAGACACTATTATTGGTCTGTCATGGCTAGGGCTTTAATGTTTTAGCAACAAGGGGCTCAGGATAACCTAGCCCCTGAGGCTCCCTTCTGGCTATGTATGGAGTTTAACTCTGTTGTCAACTCCTCCTTGTCAGCCATGCTGTTCTCTAAGTTGGAGAAGCCTGA
Source organism: Mobula hypostoma (assembly GCF_963921235.1). Classification (NCBI taxonomy): domain Eukaryota; kingdom Metazoa; phylum Chordata; class Chondrichthyes; order Myliobatiformes; family Myliobatidae; genus Mobula; species Mobula hypostoma. The sequence goes on from NC_086098.1 coordinate 237,838,860, forward strand.
GACTTCAAAAAATGTTAAGTTCTGTTTTGAAATATTCCATCAGAATTCTAAATCAGATTAGGAGCGTTCTGAATTTACCAGAGACCTCTGTACAAACACCAATCTGTTTCAATCACTCCTTTCTACCCTCATGGTCAGATAAAACCTACCATGCTTGGAGGGAGAAGGGTCTAGTTTCTACTGAAGACCTGTACATAGAGGGACGGTTTGCAACATTTAGTCTGCTGAAAGAGAAATTTGAGCTGCCTCGTTCACACTTCTTTCGTCACTTACAAATTAGACTCTACATTCAATCGAAGATTTGTAATTTTGAAATTTTCTTTTTTTGATATTTTAAAGAACCCTCCTGACTCCAGGCGCCTCGTTTCTAACTCTGTACGTTTGTTTGATAATTGCACTGTTGCATCTACTGTGAAGATTAGAGACGCCTGGATAGAGGAGTTGGGCATTGAATTATCTGAAACTGCCTAGGATAAGTGTTTGTCAATGATACAGGCTTGCTCTGTTAGCAGCAGGCATCAAATGATCCTGCTTAAAGTTGTCCACCGTCTCCATTACTCTAAACTTAGATTGGACGGAACTTACCCTTCTGTCTCGCCAATATGTGATAGATGCCAAGGGACTGGTACATATTATTAAACGTTAAAAAAAAAACAGGTAAAGCTAGAGATCTAGATTATAAGGCCAGCAGGAAGGAGCTGAAGAATGAAATTAGGACAGCCTTGGTGAGCAGGATTAAGGAAACCCCAAGGCATTCTACAACTATGTTAAGAGCAAAAGGATAAGCTGTGAGAGAATAGGACCAATAAAGTTTGACAGTGGAAAAGTGTTTACGGAACCGGAGGAGATAGCGGAGGTGCTTAATTAATACTTTGCCCCAGTACTCACTACAGAAAAGGATCTTGGAGATTGCAGGGATAACTTACAACGGACTGAAAAGCTTGAACATATGGACATTAAGAAAGAGGATGTGTCGGACCCTTTGGAAAGCGTCAAGTTGGATAAGTCACTGGGACCGGACGAGATTTACCCCAGGCTACTGTGGGAGACGAGGGAAGAGATTGCTGATCCTCTGCCAATGACCTTTACATCATCAGTAGGTACGTGAGAGATTCCGGAGGATTGGAGGATTGCAGATATTTTTCCCTTATTCAGGAAAGCGAGTAGAGAAAGCCCAGGAAATTATAGACTGGTGACCCTTACTTCAGCGGTTGGCAAATTGGTGGAGAAGATCGTGAGAGGCAGGATTTACGAACATTTAGAGAGGTATAATATGATTGGGAATAGTCAGCATTGCTTTGTCAAAGACAGGTCGTGCCTTACGAGTCTAATTGAATATTATGAGGATGTGATTAAACTCATTGATGAACGTAGAGCAGTAGATTTAGTGCATATGGATTTCAGCAAGACATTTGATAAGACATGTAGGGCTTATTAAAAAAGTAAGGAGGCATGGGATCTAAAGGAACGTTGCTTTGTGGATCCAGAATTGGCTTGTTCACAGAAGGCAAAGAGTAGTTGTAGATTGTTCACATTCTGCATGGAGGTCGGTGACCAGTGGTGTGCCTCAAGAATCTGTGCTGGGACCCCTCCTCTTTGTGATTTTATAAATGAGCTGGATAAGGAAGGGGAGGGATGGGTAAGTCAATGTGCTGATGACACAAAGGTTGAGGGTGTAGTGGATAGTGTGGGGGCTGTCAGAGGTGACAGCGGGACATCGATAAGATGGAAAACTGGGCTGGGAAGTGGCAGATGGAGTTCAACCCAGATTGTGTGACGTGGTTCAATTTGGTAGGTCAAATATGATGGCAGAATAGATTATTAATGGTAAGACTCTTGGCTGTGTGGAGGATCAGAGGGATCTCGGGGTCCGAGTCCATAGGACACTCAAGGGTGCTGCGCAGGTTGACTGTGTGGTCCGGAAAGCATACGGTGCATTGGACTTCATCAACCGTGGGATTTAGTTTAAGAGTCGTGAGGTCATGTTACAGCTTTGTATGACCCTGGTCAGACCCTACTTGGAGTACTTTGCTCAGTTCTGGTCACGTCACTACAGGAAGCATGTGGAAACTATAAAAAGTGTGCAGAGGAGATTTACAAGGATGTTGTCTGGATTGGAGAGCATGGCCTATGAGAATTGGTTGAGCGAACTAGTCCTTTTCTCCTTGGACCGACGGAGGATGAGAGGTGCCTTATGGAGTTGTATAAGATAATGAGAGGCATTGATCGTTTTGAGAGCCCAAGGCTTTTTCCCAGGGCTGAGATGGCTAACACGAGAGGGCATAGTCTTAAAGTGTTTGGAAGTAGGTACAAAAGAGATGTCAGGGCATTTTTTTTTACGTATAGGGTGGTGAGGGCATGGAATGAACTGCCGGCGACTGTGGTGGAGGCGGATATGATAGGGTCTTTTAAGAGACTCCTGGAAAGGTACATGGAGTTTAGAAAAATACAGGGTTCCGGGTAACCCTAGGTAATTTCTAAAGTAAGTACAAGTTCGGCCTCTGAGGCCATCTTGAAGACTGATTACAGCACTTTATAACCCTTATTGGCTTAAATATATTTACCTTCACTTACGCCTTGAAGTTCAAGTTCAGGTTCATAGTCATTCAATCAAACGAACTGTAGTTCCACCGAGCCAAGGTACACAATAAGTGCACAGAAATCACAAACAACACAGAAAATAATATTACCACCATTAACAACACATAATGGTATGTATTCCAGAAGATTAATACTCATCATAAGGTGCATTTACGACACAAGTCGGAAAGTGAGCTGCGTAACACTATTGATCCTCCAGAGGTGGTGAGACCTATGTGGTCGCAGGGAGTTCAGCAGTCTTATGTCCTGAAGGAAGAAGTTATTCCCCATCCGAATCGACCTTGTCCTAATGCTGTGGTACTTCCTGTCTTATGGTGGGGGAGTGGGGTCAAAGTGGCGTTGTCGGAAAGCGCATCTCACCATTTTTTTCGTTGTTGAATCTGGTTACAGACTGCATGCCGGTGTATGGCTGGCTCCCATCCCCACCATATTATTAGTGCTCACCTTTCCAGTGGGCAATCTTAAGGTTTTATACCAAGTAGTATTTATAGTTCAGTAAACCATAATGTTTAAATGTTTATTGCAAATGTGCGTGACTATTTCAGGTGCTTTTCAATAAAGGCTATGAAAATTTTCATGAAATTTTCCAGTTACGTACAATACCCACATGCCAGTTATAGAGTTTAAGGGGCTGCCAGGACGCTGGAGCAGGGATTCAATCGCAAACCCAGTACTGTGCTCACAGTGATATTAATTGAGTAACAAATCCCAAGGTGCACACAAACTCGGCGTCAAAGTTCAGGCAGAGATCAAATAATCCAGAGAAATCCAAAAACCAGAATCAGAAAACAGGCAGAGTCAATTTTCAGAAGTACAGAGTACATTACGAATGCTGGATAGGCTCAGGAAAATTCACAGGGGCAATTTCACAACAAACAGGTGAAAACACAGGACTAAAATGCACTCAGCAACAAACAGAGAGGTAGATGAGAGGTGGAGCACAATGAGACGGAAGTGGCAGCAAAACAGGTAATAATGAGAAACAGGTGAGAGGCGGAGACCTCAGCAATACAAGGGCCAGAGTAGAGCAGGAGCGGGGACAGGGGCACATGGGGAATGAAAACAAACAAGAGCACATGGTAATACCAAACTACAGACTGAGGGCAAGGGGGAAAACACACAAAAAGACAAAGTTCGGCTGGAGGTACTGACAGGTGCCTCATCCTCCAGGTTCTCTGGTTTTCTTCCACAGTCAAAAGAAGTCAAAAGTTAGCTGGTTATTGTATATTATCCTGTGGGGCCGGCTGGTGGCGCAATGACATCAGCGCCGGACTCTGGAACAGAGGTTCCCGGGTTCGAAGCCAGTCGGGTCCGCTCCCGAGTACGCTTTCCATCCGTGCCGACTGAGTGTCAAGGTCGCAACTCGATCTCGTAAAATAAAGGGAAAAATAGTGCGAAATGTCCGGGTGCGGGCGTGCGGAGTGGCGGGCCACACAGTCTCTCTCTCTCCGTCCGCGCCTTGTAAAGGCATGAAAAAGACATCGTCCCGCCAACATCGCACACGCACACGGACAGAGAGAGAGAGAGACACTGTGGGTCAAAACAGTGGGTTGTTGGACGGCATAAAGGGCCTGTTACGCACTGTATCTCTGAATGAATGAATGAATAAATAGATACACAGATAGACAGACAGTCAGATAAAAAGATAAAAAGACAGATAGATAGGTTAAGGCATAAATACCAAATAAATACCTGTTGTCGGCGAAAGCGTGGAGACATTTACGGTCTGTCTCAGCACAATCCTCATTGGTTTGATTTGACGCAAATTGCGCTGTATGTTTGTTTCTACGTATGCCAAATAAAGCTAACGTTTTATAATATTTAATGTATTCTATTTATGTACATTGATTTTTCTGTTTTTAGTGTTTTATAATGTGCTTGACTGTCCCAGTATTTTCAACGCAGTTTTAAAATGTTAAACATGTTAATTATTCCAGTAAACCAAGTGTGGGCGTTATTTGCCCGATTGTTTATTGGATTTCCATCTTATGTACAGGATTTATTTTCTCTGATGTCGCGCACGTTGCTCTATATAGTCCACAAATAGAGTGATTATCACGGTCCAGGGACAGGTTGACACCACCCAACCAACATAAAAACTCCATTAATGACGAAGTGAGATTTCTACACCAAATTCTTGAAACAAAAAAAACAGCAGGTCAGGCAACTGTAAGTAATTTGTGTGAAATGTACTGAATTTGTTGTGAGTGCTTGGAGCTAACACTGGCAGTCACACCCTCTATAAAGACCACGTTATTGGTCAGACAAGACAAGTTTAACATAATTAAACGTGTCTCTGTCGTCATCTCACACTTGTTTCGCTCTTCAGCAACTCTCTCCCATCTGACAATTACAGTCTTAGACCTCGCATTACAAGTTTCAGGAAGAGTTCAACTATCATGGACTCACTTTCAAACTCATGTCGTCAATATTATTTATGTATTTATCCATTATCCCTTTATCCGTTCGTTTGTTTATTTATTTATGATTGATTGGATATAATTGATTTATCTACTTATGGGTGCTTTATTAATTATCTGTCTATTTTTCTATCTATCCATTTATTGACTTGCGGTTATTGGTCTTTGGGCGTCTCAGACTTTGTGTGTAGTTTTTCATTACGTCCATTGTACTTCTTTATTCTACTGTGAATATCAGTAAGAACATGAAACTCAGGGTCGCATACGAAGACGTATACAGACTTTGATAACAAATTTACCTTAAACTTTGAAGATAACTATGAGTTACAGAAGCTAGTGTGCGGGTGTGGCGGGTGGTGACGGTGGTGTCAGGGCGGGAAGTGAGGCCGATCGCCTTCATTCAGGAAATAACGAAATCGATGGAGAGATTGGTCACGTCACGGAGAAACATCCCTACAGTGTAACACTCCCAGTGGTAAGACTTTGGCCGAAAGACAGTGAGAATGTTGATCTCCCTCCCACAGGGATAGATATAAATGAAGAGCAGAAGTGCAGGACGACGAGGAATACAAGGCTCCGGTGATGAGTGCCGACGGACGAATCACGCTCAGGACACAGAGAGGAGAGAATCGGAATAAGTTGTGTGAATGGATTTAACTGCAATTCTGATTGAGGGTGCGAGACGGCACGTTATCCGCGACCATTCCCCCCAACCTACTGCCAGCAGCCGAGTAAAGACAAGACACGATAAATCTACCGCTGTTTCCTCGTTTATTTAGAGTTGTGTTACACAAGTTCAAATCACAGCACGGGAGATCGCTTCTGAGACTACACAGAGCGGTAGTTCAGACACAGCCCAGTGGGGACAATTCTACACAGAATTATCCGTCGCAAAAGATGGATTATGATTGTCAACTGTTCTGAAATTATTAAACATTCTGATTGTTTCCATAAGCGAACATTACTATACAATTACATTGCAATGGGCGGCTGCACAGACACAATCATTGCTTCACTGCATTAAACAAAAACAAACAATCCGCGTGTGCTGCCAGCCGGCACACTCTCACTGCGCACAGGCGGACGAAGAGATGGTGTTGCGCAGCGGCGAGCTCAGCGAGCTGTGGCTCACGCTGCAGGAATAACTCGAGCCCTTGTTCCAGGCAGCGGTGGGTACCCGCAGGTAACTGCTCAGCCTGTATGTCTGATCGGTGTCCAGGGCCACGGCGCCTGTTGTCACCCCGCTCTCCGTCTCGACTCCATCCACGCTCCAGCGCAGCGCTACCAAGCCCGGCTTAAAACCACTCACCAGACAGGACAGAGTGGCCGAACCCTTGCCGGTCTCCTCCGGTGAGGGAGGGAGCAGTAGAACTGAGGGCTCCCGAGAATCGCTACCTGTATGAGAGAGGACGAAGGGGAATAGAAACAGTATTATTTCATGGACTGTTCAAAGATAGAAACACCACGGCCGAAATTAACACAGTCATTGGGACACAGCAAACGGCACATTTGACCCCTCGGGTACAAAGCTTTGAATGAAGAGTTGCCCGGATTATTCGCAGCCTTGCGCGGCTACGACGTGACATCATTTATTTAAAAAAATGTTTTTGGATCCACTCTGCTCCCGGCACTGCATTGTGTTAAAAGACAGCTTCAATACTACTCAGTCTCTTTGCTGATTGCCCACGCCGTGCACATATGATTGGTCCCTCTCGTGAGACTAGTTCCTTGTTGTTCTCCAATAATTTCCCAAATCTTGAACTCTTAGGACAATAACTGAAAATACTACACCTTCAGTTGGGATGTCCCGAGTCCGGGAAAACTCAATCGATATCTAAGACTCAGTACCCAGTGACTGAGGAGGAAATGACGGAAAAAAGAGCAGGTCTGTGAACCGGTGGAAAGCGGGAAGAGGGAAAACGACTCGTTCAGACTCACATTGCATTCCGAACCCTGGTAACCCGGTATATCACCGCTCGACTCTGTGAAAAGCCTCTTTTCTACCCAGCACCTTCCCCTAGTGTGTATTATTTTTAAAGTGCGATGTTCTTCTCCCGTGTTTTCTACAATCACAACGACACGGTTCTTAACAACAAACTGTCAATTGCGTTAACTTAAATTGGTGAACATCTTGCTCTGTGGTGCAGGATTTACCGCACCCAGAAAAAATATGGAATATTCGCGACAACATGTTCTCAGAGGAGGTGAATGAAGAGGGAGGATAGAAGTCATGCTTGTGGTAGCAACCATTTCCCCCCAAAAAATGTGAACATTACTCAAGACCGTATGGGAGATAGCGACAGGATGGACAGTCAAGATTTTTCCCCCAGGGCAGAAATCTAAGCCGAGAGGAGAAAATTTTAAAGGAGAGTTCGGTGAATGTTTACATTTTTACAGAGTGATGGGTGCATGAGGTGGAGGAGGCAGATACGACAGGGACGTTTAAAAAGCTGTTAGACGGACACGTGTGTGCTGAGAATGGAAGCTCATGGAGCTTATGTAGACAGCAAGGATTGGTTTAATTTGACATCATAGAGGTAATAAGGCAATTAAATGGTTCTCTAGTACGATAGGATGGAATTTTGACCTCACAAGCTACATCCTTATGATCTTGCAACTTACCTACCTGCGCTGCATTTCCTCTGTGCTTGGTACATTTTCTTCTGTATTAAGCTGTCAATGCACTGTCATCCCGTGATCTTTATGGACAGTGTGCAAGACAAACTTTTCATTGTATCTTGTGAAAATTAGTAAAAGAAAACCAATACTAAAAATACAAACCACGGGTTCCGTTGTGTTAAACAGCAGAGAGGTCGGAAAGTATTGATTTCTGCTTCACCGACTGAAGTAGGTCAAAAGGGACCAACAAAAAATTTGTTCACAAGTGAAACGATCATTAATTTAATTAAGGATGACTCGATGGGCTGAACGGCCTCTTTGCCAGACTGAGACAAATGGAACCTCCCACAGTGTAGAAATATGACAAGACTTCCCTGGACGGCGTTTTATCCAGCTGTGGGGAATGAGAGTGGGTGTAATAGGAATTGTTTGGAACAGAATGAGGGGTCACTTACTCTTAATATCCAGGATGGTGCCTGGACCGAAGAAAAGTGCATTATCCCACGCTGCACAGTAATAGACGGCGGAATCCCGGGGCTCCAAACTGCTGATGGTCAGGATGTGACTGTTACTGGAGGTGTCTCTGGACGGTTGAAAACGGTTTGTTATCCCTGTCCCTCGGTATATATCATTGTCCGGCTGATGTTCTAACACCCACGCCGGTCTCTCCCCGGGACGCTGTCGGTACCAGCACATGTAGTAACTTCCAACATTACCGTTCTGTATTCGACACTCCAAGCGGACAGTTTGCCCCGCGGAAACAGGTCCAGACATTGGGGTCTGATTGAGCACTGGGGCCGCGTGGATATCTGCAATAAAGCACAATAAAACCAGTGGGTGACTTGGAACAAAATAAAAATCAGGAGTAATCCCAATGTTAACGGAAATTCCGTGAGTAAACCAATCCGACTCTCACCTGGTAAATGAACCAACAGAACCCACAGGAGATGCAGCGCTGGGGACATTCCTCCGGACAGGTGCAGACAGCGAGCGCCCAAAAATTCCAACAGAACCATGCGTTGTTCTGCAAACGTCGGGCAACTGCTCAGATTTCAAAGCCAACAAACTGTGGTCGCCGGGTCCGTTTATTAATTGCCATGTTAATCAGTGGGCGGCGCCATAGAAAGAATGTGGGCGGAGATTGACTTGCTGACCTTCGGAAACTTTGAATGGGCACCGTGCCGATTTTTAAAACCTTAACCCCTAATTTCAAGATTGTTTCATCTTCAGTTGTATCACATATCCAGGCCTGCAGAACGTTGGACAATACTCAGGCTAAACTTATTTTAGACATTGTTTTAGAGGGCGGCTTCCCTCTGGAACAGTGGGTGTGGGTAGTGGTGGCATCGGCCTCTCGTCTCTGCTCAGAATGGCTAATGAAAACAGAACTTTTCAAGGTCACATCAAATTTCTACAAAGTCTCTATGCCATCCAAAAATTAACTCGACAATACATCGGTTCTTATCTGAGAATATATCATTCCTGCAGAGAGCATGTCGGTGTTTTGCTTATGAGAGAATAGAGTCTGTCGCTAAAATGCGTAACTCTCAACCGACAAGTGTTTTTCTCTGTATTCTCTGAAGCGTGCCTGGGCAGAATTTCATTTAATGTCAGACAATGGGGTCAGTCATTGTGCAAAGAGGTTGCAGTGGAACGCAATCTGTCAACAGGGATTATAACATTCAAAGTTCAATATAAATTTACTATAAAAGTGCGGTAAGTCTTCATATACTTCCCTAAGTTTCATGAACTTGCGGGCATTCGCAGTAGATATTAAGGAATACAATAGAATCAAGGAAAAGCTAAACACGAAGATGGCCAAACAACCAATGTGCAAAATAAGACATAATGTGCAAATACAAACAAACAAATAAATACATTCATAAATAGATGGATTACCAAACATTAGTCTGCCTTGCATAAACATTCACTTCGCACTTCATTTCAGCCTGTCGATTTTCATGCTATGCCACTCAGACACCTGTGCTTATATCTATTTTCTGACTGCATGTTTTGGATCGTTACTGTATCTAATGTGTATGGCTTTATCTACTGTGTTTTTCACCTTGGCCTCATAGGAAAGGTGGTTCTTTTGTGTACATGTGTATTGTTAATTGGCAGTAAACTTCAACATGAACTTGCACTCTTGACCTCAGTCTTTCGCCATTGAAATCTACTCCAATTTAGAACATTTTCTACACATGCCTCAGGTTTTCCACGTTTTATTCCGTATTTTGCATCCCCACGTGTTTTCGTAACCTATGAACATCAACTCAGTTATTCTGCACTGTCCTGATAACCCTGATAATCAACAAACATGTCAATATTACACTTCGTTCCCTTCTCCAAATCTTTGGATATACACTGTGAACAGCTGGATTTCTTTCATCAGCAAACTCTTACAAATCTCTTTACAGGTAGCCTGCTGATAATCAACATGCACTGTGTCCGCTGATTGCCAATCTCTCCACTGCGTAAGTTATGACACGATTACCAAGAGATCACCAAGAGATTTGCCATATCAAGTTTTCTATCCCTGTTTACCGGATGATCTGCAGGCACTTCCTTAATGTGAGCAGAGCGAAGGTACAATTGATCGAAGTTACAGGGAAGTAGTCACCCCGAAGTTGCAGGAGGCGAGCAGCTGCGTGACTGTCAGGAGAAATGGAAATGGGTAGATAGAACAGAGCACCCCTATGGCTGTTCCCCTCAAAAACAAGTATACCGCTTTGGATACTTTTGTGGAGGATGACCACCAGGGAGAATGCCACCGCGACCGGGTTACAGGCTCTGAGCATGGGATCGTGGTGTAGAAGGGAAAGAGAGAGAAGGAAGGAGAGGTCATAATAGAGGACTCGATGGAGAGGGGAACAGACAGGAGTTACTTAGGCGTGAACGGGACACCCGGATGGTATGTTGCCTCCCAGGTACCAGGGTCAGGGGAGCAGCCAGACTTCTTGGTACATATTGGTTCCAATGACATAGGAAGGGAAATAAATGAGATCCTGAAAAGAGAATTTAAAGAGCGAGGTAGAAAGCTAAAACGCAGAGCCAACCGAGTAGTAATTTCTGGATTGCTGCCTGAGCCACGAGCCAGCAGGGTAGAAACAGGGTAGATGATTTGCAGATAAATGTCTGGCTGAGAAGTAGGGTGTCAGGTTATTGCATAATTGGGATTTCTTATGGGGGAGTTACGACCCGTTCAAAAGTGATGGATTGTCATAGATTCAGAAGAAGTTCAATCCTTGTGGGTTGAGTTGAGAAACTGCAAGGGTAAGAGGACATTAATGGCAGTTATATACAGGCCTCCCAAAAGTGGCTGGGAGGTGGACCACACGTTACAACAGGAAATATAGAAGGTGCATCAAACGAGCAATGTAGTTACGGGAGACTTTAACATGCTGGTCGATTGAGAAAATCAGGTTGGTAATGGACCTCAAGAGAGTGAGTTTTTTGAACGCCTGGAAGATAGCTTTTTAAAGCAGTTTGTCGCTGAGCCTACAAGGGGATCAGTTATACTGGATTGGGTGTTGGTAATGAACCGGAGTCGATGAGGGAGCTTAAGGTCAAAGAACCCTTTGGGTTTACCATTGTAAACCCGTAGTGATCACATGAAATTTGATAGGGAGAAAGTGATGTCTGATGTAGCAGTATTTCAGTGCAGTAAGGGAAACTTCAGTGGTATGAGAGAGGAATTGGCCAAAGTAAATTGGAAGGAGCTGCAAACAGGCATGTCCGCAGAGCAGCAACGGCGTGCGCTTCTGGGAAAAATTAATAAGGTGCAGGACATGTGTATTCCAAAAATGAAGAAATACACAAATGGTAAAAGAGTACAATCGTAGCTGACAAGGAAAGTCAAAGCTACTGTATAAGCAAAAGAAAGGGCATACAACAGTGCAAAAAAATTGGGAAGATAGAGAATTCGGTAGTGTTAAAATACCTACAGAGAAAAACTAAAAACATCATTAGAAGGTAAAAGATGAAGCATGAAAGCAAGCTAGAATATAATATGAAGTGGATAGTAAAAGTTTTCTCAAGTGTGTTAACAATAAAAGAGAAATGGGAGTGGATATAGGACTGCTAGAAAATGAGGCAAACGAAATCTTAACGAGGGACAAGGAGATGACTGACGAACGAAATGAGTATTTTGCCTCAGTCTTCACTATGGAAGACACGAACAGTGTGAGTGATGTTGTGGTGTATGAAGGAAGAGAAGTGGGTGGTGTTACTGTTACAAGGGAGAAGGTGCTCAAAAAGCTGAAAGACTAAAAGGTACATAAGTCACCCGGACTAGAGGAACTGCAACATACTGTTCTGATAGAGGTAGCGTTAGAGATTACGGTGGAATGAGAAATGATCTTTCAAATATAATTGGACTCTGGCATGTTTCCAGAGGCCTACAAATTTCAAATGCTACTCCTCTCTTTAAGAAAGGAGCAAGGCAGCAGAAAGGAAATTGTAGATCAGTTAGCCTGACCTCAGTGTTTGGGAAGACGTTAGAGCCAATTGTTGAAGATGAGGTGATGGACTACTTGGTGACACAGGACAACATAATACATCATCAGCATGGTTTCCTTCAGGGAAAATACTGCCTGACGAACCTGTTGGAATTCTTTGAGATTGCAGGTAGCATAAGGGGGATGCAGTGGATGTTGTATGTTTGGACTTTCAGGAGGCCTTTCACAAGGTGCCACACATGAGCCTGCTTACCAAGTTAAGATCCAGAGATATAACAGAAATGTTACAAACATGGTTAGAGCATTGGCTGATTGGTAGGGGGCAGAGAGTGGGAATAAAATAATCCTTTTCTGGTTGACTTCCAGTGACTCATTGTGTTCCGCAGGGGTCAGTGTTGGGACCAGTACTTTTCATGCTGTATATACATGATTTAGATGATAGAATAGGTGGCTTTGTTGCCAAGTTTGCAGAAGATACGAAGATTGGTGGAGGTGCAGGTCCGTTGAGGAACGACTTGGACAGGTTAGAAGAATGCGAAAGAAAGTGGCAAATGAAATACAATGTTGGAAAGGCATGGTCATGCACTTTGGTAGTAGAAAAAATGTGCGGCCTATTTTCTAAACTGGGAGAAAACCAAGGAACCTGAGATGCAGTGGGACTTCGAGTCCTTGTGCAGAACACCCTGAGGGTCAACTTGCAGTTTGAGTCGCTGGTGAGGAAGGCAAATGGCACTTTAGCATTCATTTCAAGAGGTCTGGAGTTCAAGAGCAAGGGTGTGATGCTGAGGCTTTATAAAGGTCTGGAGAGGCCTCACTTTGAGTACTGTGAACAATTTCGGCCCTCATCTTAGAAAGGATGTGCTGGCATTGGACAGAGTCCAGAGGAGGTTCACAATGATTATTTCAGGAATGAAAGGGTTATCATACGAGGGAAGTTTAATGGCTCTGGGTCTTTACTCACTGCAATTCAGAAGGATGAAGGGGTATCTCACTGAAATCCTTGGAATGTTGAAAGACCAAGACATGGTAGATGTGGAAAGGAAGTTTCTATTGGTGGAAAACTGTAGGAAAAGAGGGCACAGCCTCATGATAGAGGGGCTCCCTTTCAAATCAAAGAAGCTGAGCAATTTCTTCAGCCAAACAGTGTTGAATTTGTGGAATTTGTTGCCACTTGCAGCTGTGGAGACCGGATCTTTGGGTGAATTTAAGGCAGATATTGATAGGTTATTGATTGGCCATGGCATCAAACGTTACGGTGAGAAGGCCGGGTACTGGGGTTGTGTAGGAGATGAAAAAAAGAATCAGCCATGATTGAATGGGCCAGCAGACTCGATGACCCGTGTTCCAATATATTTCCGGAAGGCTTCCTTCGCCTTCTCATACATGTGTATAATTTCACCGACTCTTTATTTATGTACTTTCTTTAGCAGCCACCTCAGGTGATGGCTGGGGCTGCCAAAGAGCCTGAGCAGCATTGCACTCTATGGACACCACAACAAACTGCAACTGCCCTTCAAATCCTTGGAGGAAGAATTCAAGGTAACAAGAGTCTGAGAAGTGCTACAGTATAGGGACTCAAGTGACCCCAAGGTGGCTCGAGCAGGGATCCAAGTAAGTACTGGCAGGAAGTGCAGGGCAGAGGAAGCTGTTCAGAGGCAGAGGCGAGGCTGCGTCACAGGAGGCTGGTGGGAGTGGTCACACGAGGCCGAGCTGGGCTAGGATCCTTTCCAACTCCCCAAATGGACACCAGAGGGAAGGAAAGGCGTCGTCTAGTTCAGGAGGAGGTGAGAGCAGTAGTGGAGGAGATAAGAGCCTGCAAGGCGGTGGAAATGAAGCAACAGGGAGCTTGAACAAGATGGGAGAATGCGGTTGAGAGGAAAGTGACCTGGGCCGTTCTTTGGAAAGCCGAAACACACCGCATCCAATTTCTCATCCAGGCGGTGTACGATGTACTTCCAAGCCCATCAAACCTGCACACATGGGGCAAGGCAGATTCATCTGTGTGCCCACTGTACTCCAAGCGAGGAACCCTGGAGCACATCCTCAGCGGTTGTGCAAGGGCACTTGGTGAGGGACGGTACAGGTGAGGCATGATCAGGTCCTGAAGACCATCGCTGAAGCCATCAGCGCAGCAGTTGAGTGGGCGAAGCGGTCCCGACCCTCCAAGCAGACCATTGCCTTTGTCAGAGCTGGGGAGCAGCCAATACCTGCCAAAAGAACATCTGCAGGCATTCTGACCTCTGCCAGGGACTGGCAGCTGTTGGTGGACCTCGAAGGGCAGCTGAAGTTCCCCAAACATATCGCAGCCACCACCCTGCGACCAGGCATTGCCCTAGTGTCTGAGTCTACTAAGCAAGTGGTGCTGCTGGAGCTGACAGTCCCATGGGAAGATAGCTTGGAGGAGGCCTTTGAAAGGGAGCTCTCCAAGTACGCAGGACTGGTCAGCAACTGTCAGCAGGCTGTATGGAGAGCGAGGTGTCTCCCAGTGGAGGTTGGTTGTAGGGGATTCGTAGCCCGTTCTTTAGTTAGAGCCTTCAGCATTTTGGACATCGAGGGAGAGAGGAAGAAGAGAGCCATCCGCAGTACCACCGATGCGGCAGAGAGGGCCTCAAGATGGCTGTGGCTCAAAAGAGGGGAGCCATGGAGTCATAAGTAGCTAGCCATCTGGACACAAGCTGGGGTCTGATCAGCCGTGGCTGGGTCACCTGGAGGAGGTTGTATGATGTTGAAAGACCCGAAACACCCGATGATTCCAGGAACATCACTGAAGATGTATGTACACAGTAATGTTTCCAATCTCAGTATGAAATTGATCAACGTTATCCTTTCATAGATACATAGAAGCATAGAAGCCCTAGGGCACAATACAGGCCTTTCGGCCCACAAAGTTGTGCCGAACATGTCGTTACCTCAGAAATTACCTAGGATTACCCACAGCCCTCTATTTTACTAAGCTACCCTAACCCAAAATGTCTTTCTATTTTAAACTTTATCTTACATACTTTTTGTGGGAGTTCTGGTGGCTGTACATCTCTCCTACTACGCCACTACAGCGGGATATAGCAAGGGTACAATATTAGCAGACTATTTTTCCACTGATATTGGGTGAAGCTACAACTAGAGATCATGGCATAAGGTTAAAAGATGGAATGTTTAAAGGGAACATCGGAGGAAACTTCTTCACTCAAAGGATGGTGACAGTGTAGAAAGTCTTACCAGCTGTTGTGATGGATTAGGGTTGATCTCAACATTTATGGGAAATTTCGATGGAGGGAGGGGTATGGAGGCCGATGGTCTGGGTGCAGAATGACGGGGCTAAACATTTTAATAGTTCGGAACAGACTATTACTTCATAACATTCTATGTTTATTTTGACCGGGTCATCAGCACTCTGGGGAACAAGAAAGAAATTTCACGACATATAGCAGTGACATTATACCTGATTCCGATGCAGATCGTCACTCTAATGAGGGATGTTATAAACAGTAAGTCACGTGTGGAACATCACACCTCGCTTCCCTTCTCCATGATTTAGATTATCACCACGCACCATTCCTTCTGCCACGATCTGCTGGATGCTGTGTAATAGATGAGAAGAAATTTCATCCATTTAAAAGTTCGACTTATGTGACACGGTGTCAATATCTATCCAATAACGCAACAGTGAAACATTAGCTGGTTTTTATTTGTGAAATGCCCCGTGATTTTTTTTTAGTCGCTGACCAGAGTCGAGGATGGGATGGATAGATGAATAGGGTCGGTCTGTCTGTGTTGTGAGCGGCACTGATGCAGCTGCGGACCGCGTCATCTCCCCACGGGACCGGGACGGGGTTTGCACAGCCTTTATTTAGCGACAGTTACACAAATTGCTGCTGTTTCTGTCCTGTTTGTGAAGTGGTGCAGGTGGCGCGGTCACGAGGTCCCGGGAAGGTGGGGGCGTTGATGAGATACGGCAGATTTTTTTTAAAAATTCTCTCAATCTGAGAAACTTCAATAATAGGAAGAGTCAGATTCTGGAAATAAATCTTAAAAATAAAAGCTTACACAATTGGAATTTGTTGTGACAAGCGATGAATCGGGGGACAGGGGGACAGGGAAAGAGAGAGGGGCAGAGGAAGAGAAGTCGAATGAGTTATGGGAAGCAGGAGAGACAGCGGGTGAGATGATGAAAGCAGGGAAGGAGAGAGATTGGGTGGAAGAAAAAAACGGTGGGATGTGAGGCAGAATGAGTCAGATAAGAATGTGAGCGGAGGGAATGTGTGTGAGAGATGGGGAGAGACAGAGAGGAGAGTGACGGAAGCAGCGGGCGGGGGGTCACAGAGGCAGAGAAAGGGAGAGAGAGAGGAGGGAGAGGGGCAGAGCGCGAGGAGCGAGGTTGTGTGTGTGTGTGTGTGTGTGTGTGTGTGTGTGTGTCAGAAAGACAGAAAGAGGAGGGGTGGAGGAGATAATGACTCTCTCAGCTCCGTGTCTGATAAACGTATAACTCTGAAAGCAGCGAACAGAAAACTCACTTGAGCAACATGAGGATTTGTGAATAGCCCGGAGGGTCATCATGGGCTCGGTATCTCGCTCCATCTCTGAACCAACCCGCAGCACAATCTGAGGACCCCAGTAAAT